>NC_142922.1:6656807-9056807 GCF_054131065.1 Drosophila arizonae
CTGTATGCTGTATGCTGTATGCTGTATGCTGTATGCTGTATGCTGTATACTGTATGCTGTAGCTGGATGCTGTATGCTGTATGCTGTATGCTGTATGCTTATGCTGTATGCGTATGCGTATGATGTATGCTGTATGCTGTATGCTGTATGCTGTATGCTGTATGCGTATGCTGTATGCTGTATGCTGTATGCTGTATGCTGTATGCTGTATGCTGTATGCTGTATGCTGTATGCTGTATGCTGTATGCTGTATGCTGTATGCTGTATGCTGTATGCTGTATGCTGTATGCTGTATGCTGTATGCTGTATGCTGTATGCTGTATGCTGTATGCTGTCTGGTATGCTGTATGCTGTATGCTGTATGCTGTATGCTGTATGTATGCTGTATGCTGTATGCTGTATGCTGTATGCTGTATGCTGTATGCTGTATGCTGTATATGTGTCTGCTGTATGCTGTATGCTATGCTCTGTATGCTGTATGGGCTGGTCCCTATGCTGGCTGGGGTATATGCCCACAGCTGGGACGGTCTCTGGGGGGGGGGGGGGGGGGGGGGGGGTCCCTCAGGGGGGGGGTCCCTAGGGGGGGGTCCCTAGGGGGGGGGTCCCTAGGGGGGGGGTCTAGGGGGGGGGGTCCCTAGGGGGGGGGGGGGGGGGGTCCCTAGGGGGGGGCCCTAGGGGGGGGTCCCTAGGGGGGGGTCCCTAGGGGGGGGGGTCCCTAGGGGGGGGGTCCCTAGGGGGGGGGTCCCTAGGGGGGGGGGCCCTAGGGGGGGGGTCCCTAGGGGGTGGGTACCCTAGGGGGGGGGTTCCTAGGGGGGGGGGGGTCCCTAGGGGGGGGGTCCTAGGGGGGGGTCTAGGGGGGGGTCCCTAGGGGGGGGGTCCCTAGGGGGGGGGGGGTCCCCAGGGGGGGGTCCTAGGGGGGGGGGTCCCTAGGGGGGGGGTCCCTAGGGGGGGTCCCTAGGGGGGGGGGTCCCTAGGGGGGGGGGGGGGTCCTAGGGGGGGGGGGTCCCTAGGGGGGGGGTCCCTAGGGGGGGGGGGGTCCTAGGGGGGGGGTCCCTAGGGGGGGGTCCCTAGGGGGGGGGTCCTAGGGGGGGGTCCCTAGGGGGGGGTCCCTAGGGGGGGGTCCCTAGGGGGGGGGTCCCTAGGGGGGGGTCCCTAGGGGGGGGGGGGGGGGTCCCTAGGGGGGGGGGGGGGGGTCCCTAGGGGGGGGGTCCCTAGGGGGGGGGTCCCTAGGGGGGGGGGGTCCCTAGGGGGGGGGGGGGGGGGGGGGTCCCTAGGGGGGGGGGGGGGGGTCCCTAGGGGGGGGGTCCATAGGGGGGGGGTCCCTAGGGGGGGGGGGGTCCCTAGGGGGGGGGTCCCTAGGGGGGGGGGTCCCTAGGGGGGGGGGTCCCTAGGGGGGGGGGGGGTCCCTAGGGGGGGGGTCCCTAGGGGGGGGGTCCTAGGGGGGGGTCCTAGGGGGGGGGTCCCTAGGGGGGGGGTCCCTAGGGGGGTGGTCCCTAGGGGGGGGGGGGGGGTCCCTAGGGGGGGGGGTCCCTAGGGGGGGGGTCCCCTAGGGGGGGGGTTAGGGGGGGGGTCCCTAGGGGGGGGGGGGGGGTCCTAGGGGGGGGGGTGGGGGGGGTCCCTAGGGGGGGGTCCCTAGGGTAGTTATCTTGGTCCGTAGGGAGGATATATTTTTAAAACGTATTTTTATCAAGTTTATTTGTCTGAAATGGCGCTCAACGTAATTCTAATTGCTTGCATCTCGACTAGGAGATACTCTAACCCTCTAATTCTGCTATGCTTATGCTGTATGCTGTATGCTGTATGCATGCATGCTGTATGCTGTATGCTGTATGCTGTATGCTGTATGCTGTATGCTGTATGCTGTATGCTGTATGCTGTATGCTGTATGCTGTATGCTGTATGATGCTGTATGCTGTATGCTGTATGCTGTATGCTGTATGCTGTATGCTGTATGCTGTATGCTGTATGCTGTATGCTGTATGCTGTATGCTGTATGCTGTATGCTGTATGCTGTATGCTGTATGCTGTATGCTGTATGCTGTATGCTGTATGCTGTATGCTGTATGCTGTATGCTGTATGCTGTATGCTGTATGCTGTATGCTGTATGCTGTATGCTGTATGCTGTATGCTGTATGCTGTATGCTGTATGCTGTATGCTGTATGCTGTATGCTGTATGCTGTATGCTGTATGCTGTATGCTGTATGCTGTATGCTGTATGCTGTATGCTGTATGCTGTATGTATGCTGTATGCTGTATGCTGTATGCTGTATGCTGTATGCTGTATGCTGTATGCTGTATGCTGTATGCTGTATGCTGTATGCTGTATGCTGTATGCTGTATGCTGTATGCTGTATGCTGTATGCTGTATGCTGTATGCTGTATGCTGTATGCTGTATGCTGTGTATGCTGTATGCTGTATGCTGTATGCTGTATGCTGTATGCTGTATGCTGTATGCTGTATGCTGTATGCTGTATGCTGTATGCTGTATGCTGTATGCTGTATGCTGCTGTATGCTGTATGCTGTATGCTGTATGCTGTATGCTGTATGCTGTGCTGCTGTATGTATGCTGTATGCTGTATGCTGTATGCTGTATGCTGTATGCTGTATGCTGCGTATGCTGTATGCTGTATGCTGTATGCTGTATGCTGTATGCTGTATGCTATGCTGTATGCTGTATGCTGTATGCTGTATGCTGTATGCTGTGTATGCTGCTGTATGCTGTATGCTGTATGCTGTATGCTGTATGCTGTATGCTATGCTGTATGCTGTATGCTGTATGCTGTATGCTGTATGCTGTATGCTGTATGCTGTATGCTGTATGCTGTATGCTGTATGCTGTATGCTGTATGTGTGCTGTATGCGTATGTGTATGCGTGTATGCTGTATGCTGTATGCTGTATGCTGTATGCTGTATGCTGTATGCTGTATGCTGTATGCGGTATGTGTATGCTGTATGCTGTATGCTGTATGCTGTATGCTGTATGCTGTATGCTGTATGCTGTATGCTGTATGCTGTATGCTGTATGCTGTATGCTGTATGCTGTATGCTGTATGTATGCTGTATGCTGTATGCTGTATGCTGTATGCTGTATGCTGTATGCTGTATGCTGTATGCTGTATGCTGTATGCTGTATGCTGTATGCTGTATGCTGTATGCTGTATGCTGTATGCTGTATGCTGTATGCTGTATGCTGTATGCTGTATGCTGTATGCTGTATGCTGTATGCTGTATGCTGTATGCTGTATGCTGTATGCTGTATGCTGTATGCTGTATGCTGTATGCTGTATGCTGTATGCTGTATGCTGTATGCTGTATGCTGTATGCTGTATGCTGTATGCTGTATGCTGTATGCTGTATGCTGTATGCTGTATGCTGTATGCTGTATGCTGTATGCTGTATGCTATGTGTATGCTGTATGCTGTATGCTGTATGCTGTATGCTGTATGCTGTATGCTGTATGCTGTATGCTGTATGCTGTATGCTGTATGCTGTATGCTGTATGCTGTATGCTGTATGCTGTATGCTATGCTGTATGCTGTATGCTGTATGCTGTATGCTGTATGCTGTATGCTGTATGCTATGCTGTATGCTGTATGCTGTATGCTGTATGCTGTATGCTGTATGCTGTATGCTGTATGCTGTATGCTGTATGCTGTATGCGTGCTGTATGCTGTATGCTGTATGCTGTATGCGGCTGCTGGCTGTATGCTGTATGTATGCTGGCTGGGGGCTCTGTTATCTGTATGCTGTAGGGGGGGGGGCTCCTAGGGGGGAGGGGTCCCTAGGGGGGGGGTCCTAGGGGGGGGGTCCCTAGGGGGGGGGGTCCCTAGGGGGGGGGGTCCTAGGGGGGGGGGTCCCTAGGGGGGGGGGGGTCCCTAGGGGGGGGGTCCCTAGGGGGGGGGTCCCTAGGGGGGGGGGGGGGGGGGTCCATAGGGGGGGGGTCCCTAGGGGGGGGGGGTCCCTAGGGGGGGGGGTCCTAGGGGGGGGGTCCCTAGGGGGGGGGGTCCCTAGGGGGGGGGGTCCCTAGGGGGGGGGGGTCCCTAGGGGGGGGGGTCCCTAGGGGGGGGGGGTCCCTTAGGGGGGGGGTCTTTAGGGGGGGGGGTCCCTAGGGGGGGGTCCCTAGGTCCCTATGGTATCTGGTCCGTAGGGAGGATATATTTTTAAAACGTATTTTTATCAAGTTTATTTGTCTGAAATGGCGCTCAACGTAATTCTAATTGCATTGCATGCTCGACTAGGAGATACCTCTAACCCTCTAAGCTGATATTCCAATCATTATGCTGTATGCTGTATGCTGTATGCTGTATGCTGTATGCTGTATGCTGGGGGGGCTGTATGGGGGGGGTCCCTAGGGGGGGGGGGGGGGGGGGGGGGGGGGGGTCCCTAGGAGGGGGGGGGCCCTAGGGGGGGGGGTCCCTAGGGGGGGGTCCCTAGGGGGGGGGGGGTCCCAAGGGGGGGTCCCTAGGTCCCTATGGTATCTTGGTCCGTAGGGAGGATATATTTTTAAAACGTATTTTAATCAAGTTTATTTGTCTGAAATGGCGCTCAACGTAATTCTAATTGCATTGCATGCTCGACTAGGAGATACCTCTAAGCTGATATTCCAATCATTCTGCTGTATGCTGTATGCTGTATGCTGTATTATGTATGCTGTATGCTGTATGCTGTATGCTGTATGCTGTATGCTGTATGCTGTATGATGCTGTATGCTGTATGCTGTATGCTGTATGCTGTATGCTGTATGCTGTATGCTGTATGATGCACTGTATGCTGTATGCTGTATGCTGTATGCTGTATGCTGTATGCTGTATGCTGTATGCTGTATGCTGGGGGGGGCTGTATGGGGGGGGGGTCCCTAGGGGGGGGGGGGGGGGGGTCCCTAGGAGGGGGGGGGCCCTAGGAGGGGGGGGGGCCCTAGGGGGGGGGGTCCTAGGGGGGGTCCCTAGGGGGGGGGTCCCTAGGGGAAGGGGGTCCCTAGGGGGGGGGGGTCCCTAGGGGAAGGGGTCCCTAGGGGGGGGGGGGGGTCCCTAGGGGGGGGGGGTCCCTAGGGGGGGGGGGGGAGGGGTCCCTAGGGGGGGGGTCCCTAGGGGGGGGGTCCTAGGGGGGGGTCCCTAGGGGGGGGGTCCCCTAGGGGGGGGGTCCCTAGGGGGGGTCCCTAGGGGGGGGGGTCCCTAGGGGGGGGGGTCCTAGGGGGGGGGTCCCTAGGGGGGGGGGTCCCTAGGGGGGGTCCTAGGGGGAGGTCCCTAGGGGGGGGGTCCCTAGGGGGGGGGTCCCTAGGGGGGGGGTCCCTAGGGGGGGGGGTCCCTAGGGGGGGGGGGGTCCATAGGGGGGGGGGGGGGTCCCTAGGGGGGGGGGGGGGGTCCCTAGGGGGGGGGGGCCCTAGGGGGGGGGGTCAGGGGGGGGGGGTCCCTAGGGGGGGGGTCCCTAGGGGGGGGGTCCCTAGGGGGGGGGGGGGGTCCTAGGGGGGGGGTGTCCCTAGGGGGGGGGGGGGGGGGGTCCCTAGGGGGGGGGTCCCTAGGGGGGGGGGTGGGGGGGGTCCCTAGGGGGGGGGGGGGCCCTAGGGGGGGGGGTCCTAGGGGGGGGGGGGGTCCCTAGGGGGGGGGGGGGTCCCTAGGGGGGGGGTCCCTAGGGGGGGGGTCCCTAGGGGGGGGGTCCCTAGGGGGGGGGGTCCCTAGGGGGGGGTCCCTAGGGGGGGTCCCTAGGGGGTCCCTAGGGGGGGGGTCCCTAGGGGGGGGTCCTAGGGGGGGGTCCCTAGGGGGGGGGGGGGGTCCCTAGGGGGGGGGGGGGGGGGTCCCTAGGGGGGGGGGTCCCTAGGGGGGGGGTCCCTAGGGGGGGGGGGGGGGTCCTAGGGGGGGGGGGGGGTCCATAGGGGGGGGGTCCCTAGGTCCCTATGGTATCTTGGTCCGTAGGGAGGATATATTTTTAAAACGTATTTTTATCAAGTTTATTTGTCTGAAATGGCGCTCAACGTAATTCTAATTGCATTGCATGCATTTACCATTCACATGATTAAACAAGTAAGAAGGCTTCAGTGGAGACTGCTCGACTAGGAGATACCTCTAACCCTCTAAGCTGATATTCCAATCATTCTGCTGTATGCTGTATGCTGTATGCTGTATGCTGTATGCTGTATGCTGTATGCTGTATGATGTATGCTGTATATGGGTCCCTAGGGGGTGGGTCCCTAGGGGGTGGGTCCCTAGGGGGGGGGGGTCCCTAGGGGGGGGTCCCTAGGGGGGGGGGGGGGGTCCCTAGGGGGGGGGGGGGTCCCTAGGGGGGGGGGGTCCCTAGGGGGGGGGGTCCCTAGGGGGGGGGGGGGGGGGGGGTCCCTAGGGGGGGGGGGGTCCTAGGGGGGGGGGGGGGGGGGGTCCTAGGGGGGGGGGTCCCTAGGGGGGGGGTCCTAGGTCCCTATGGTATCTTGGTCCGTAGGGAGGATATATTTTTAAAACGTATTTTTATCAAGTTTATTTATCTGAAATGGCGCTCAACGTAATTCTAATTGCATTGCATGCTCGACTAGGAGATACCTCTAACCCTCAAAGCTGATATTCCAATCATTCTGCTGTATGCTGTATGCTGTATGCTGTATGCTGTATGCTGTATGCTGTATGCTGTATGCTGTATGCTGTATGCTGTATGCTGTATGCTGTATTATGTATGCTGTATGCTGGGGGAGGGGTCCCTAGGGGGGGGGGTCCTAGGGGGGGGGGGGTCCCTAGGGGGGGTGGGGTCCCTAGGGGGGGGGGGGGGGGGTCCCTAGGGGGGGGTCCCTAGGGGGGGGGGGTCCCTAGGGGGGGGGGGGGGGGTCCCTAGGGGGGGGGTCACTAGGGGGGGTCCCTAGGGGGGGGTCCCTAGGGGGGGGTCCCTAGGGGGGGGTCCCTAGGGGGGGGTCCCTAGGGGGGGGGGTCCCTAGGGGGGGGGGGGGGGGGGGTCCCTAGGGGGGGGGGGTCCCTAGGGGGGGGGTCCCTAGGGGGGGGGGGGGGGGGGGTTCCTAGGGGGGGGGGGGGGGGGTTCCTAGGGGGGGGGTCCCTAGGGGGGGGGTCCCTAGGGGGGGGGGGGTCCCTAGGGGGGGGGGGGGGTCCCTAGGGGGGGGTCCCTAGGGGGGGGTCCCTAGGGGGGGGTCCCTAGGGGGGGGTCCCTAGGGGGGGGGTCCCTAGGTCCCTATGGTATCTTGGTCCGTAGGGAGGATATATTTTTAAAACGTATTTTTATCAAGTTTATTTGTCTGAAATGGCGCTCAACGTAATTCTAATTGCATTGCATGCTCGACTAGGAGATACCTCTAACCCTCTAAGCTGATATTCCAATCATTCTGCTGTATGCTGTATGCTGTATGCTGTATGCTGTATGCTGGATACTGTATGCTGTATGCTGTATGCTGTATGCTGTATGCTGTATGCTGTATGCTGTATGCTGTATGCTGTATGCTGTATGCTGTATGCTGTATGCTGTATGCTGTATGCTGTATGCTGTATGCTGTATGCTGTATGCTGTATGCTGTATGCTGTATGCTGTATGCTGTATGCTGTATGCTGTATGCTGTATGCTGTATGCTGTATGCTGTATGCTGTATGCTGTATGCTGTAGCTGTATGCTGTATGCTGTATGCTGTATGCTGTATGCTGTATGCTGTATGCTGTATGCTGTATGCTGTATGCTGTATGCTGTATGCTGTATGCTGTATTCTAGGGGGGTGGTCCCTAGGGGGGTGGTCCCTAGGGGGTGGTCCCTAGGGGGGGGTCCCTGGGGGGGGGGGTCCCTAGGGTCCTAGGGGGGGGGTCCCTAGGGGGGGGGGGTCCCTAGGGGGGGGGGGGGGGGGGTCCCTAGGGGGGGGGGGTCCCTTAGGGGGGGGGGTCCTAGGGGGGGGGTCCCTAGGGGGGTGGGGGGGGGGGGAGGGAGGGGGAGGAGGGGAGGGGGGGAGGGGGGGGGGGAGAGGGGGGGGTGAGGCGGGGGGGGGGGGGGGGGGGGGGGGGGAGGGGGGGGGGGGGGGGGGAAGGGGGGGGGGGGGGGGGGGGAGGTCAAGGAGGGGGGGGGGGGTCCCTAGGTCCCTATGGTATCTTGGTCCGTAGGGAGGATATATTTTTAAAACGTATTTTTATCAAGTTTATTTGTCTGAAATGGCGCTCAACGTAATTCTAATTGCATTGCATGCTCGACTAGGAGATACCTCTAACCCTCTAAGCTGATATTCCAATCATTCTGCTGTATGCTGTATGCTGTATGCTGTATGCTGTATGCTGGATACTGTATGCTGTATGCTGGATACTGTATGCTGTATGCTGTATGCTGTATGCTGTATGCTGTATGCTGTATGCTGTATGCTGTATGCTGTATGCTGTATGCTGTATGCTGTATGCTGTATGCTGTATGCTGTGTATGCTGTATGCTGTATGCTGTATGCTGTATGCTGTATGCTGTATGCTGTATGCTGTATGCTGTATGCTGTATGCTGTATGCTGTATGCTGTATGCTGTATGCTGTATGCTGTATGCTGTATGCTGTATGCTGTATGCTGTATGCTGTATGCTGTATGCTGTATGCTGTATGCTGTATGCTGTATGCTGTATGCTGTATGCTGTATGTATGCTGTGCTGTATGCTGTATGCTGTATGCTGTATGCTGTATGCTGTATGCTGTATGCTGTATGCTGTATGCTGTATGCTGTATGCTGTATGCTGTATGCTGTATGCTGTATGCTGTATGCTGTATGCTGTATGCTGTATGCTGTATGCTGTATGCTGTATGCTGTATGCTGTATGCTGTATGCTGTATGCTGTATGCTGTATGCTGTATGCTGTATGCTGTATGCTGTATGCTGTATGCTGTATGCTGTATGCTGTATGCTGTATGCTGTATGCTATGCTGATGCTGTATGCGTATGCTGTATGCTGTATGCTGTATGCTGTATGCTGTATGCTATGCTGTATGCTGTATGCTGTATGCTGTATGCTGTATGCTGTATGCTGTATGCTGTATGCTGTATGCTGTATGCTGTATGCTGTATGCTGTATGCTGTATGCTGTATGCTGTATGCTGTACTGCTGGTATGGGGGGGGGGGGGGGGGTAGGGGGGGGGGGGGTCCCTAGGGGGGGGGGTCTCTAGGGGGGGGGGGGGGGGGGTCCTAGGGGGGGGGGTCCCTAGGGGGGGGGGGGGGGGTCCCTAGGGGGGGGTCCTAGGGGGGGGGTCCTAGGGGGGGGGTCCCTAGGGGGGGGTCCCTAGGGGGGGGGGGGGTCCCTAGGGGGGGGGTGGGGGGGGGTCCCTAGGGGGGGGGGGGGGGGGGTCCCTAGGGGGGGGGGTCCCTAGGGGGGGGGTCCCTAGGGGGGGGGTCCTAGGGGGGGGGCCCTAGGGGGGGGTCTAGGGGGGGGGTCTAGGGGGGGGGGGGGGGGGTAGGGGGGGGTCCTAGGGGGGGGGGGGGGGTCCTAGGGGGGGGGGGTGGTCCTAGGGGGGGGGGGGGGGTCCTAGGGGGGGGGGGTCCCTAGGGGGGGGGGTCCCTAGGGGGGGGGTCCCTAGGGGGGGGGGTCCCAGGGGGGGGGGGTCCCTAGGGGGGGGGGGGGTCCCTAGGGGGGGGGGGGGGTCCCTAGGGGGGGGGGTCCTAGGGGGGGGGTCCCTAGGGGGGGGTCCTAGGTCCCTAGGGGGGGGGGTCCCTAGGGGGGGGGGGGTGGAGGGGGGGGGGGGGGGGGGGGGGGGGGGGGGGGGGGGGGGGGGGGGTGGGGGGGGGGGGGGGGGGGGGGGGGGGGGGGGGGGGGGGGGGGGGGGGTGGGGGTGGGGGGGTGGTAGGGGGGGGGGTCCCTAGGGGGGGGTCCCTAGGGGGGGGGGTCCCTAGGGGGGGGGTCCCTAGGGGGGGGGGGGTCCCTAGGGGGGGGGGGGGGGGGTCCCTAGGGGGGGGGTCCTAGGGGGGGGGGTCCATAGGGGGGGGGTCCTAGGGGGGGGGTCCCTAGGGGGGGGTGTCCCTAGGGGGGGGGTCCCTGGGGGGGGGGGTCCTAGGGGGGGGGTCCCTAGGGGGGGGGGTGGGGGGGTCCCTAGGGGGGGGGGTCCCTAGGGGGGGGGGGGGGGGGTCCTAGGGGGGGGTCCTAGGGGGGGGGTCCCTAGGGGGGGGGCCCTAGGGGGGGGGGGGGGGGGGTCCCTAGGGGGGGGGTCCCTAGGGGGGGGGGGGTCCCTAGGGGGGGGGGGGGGGTCCCTAGGGGGGGGGGGGGGGGGGGTCCCTAGGGGGGGGGGGGGGGGGGGGTCCCTAGGGGGGGGGTCCTAGGGGGGGGGGGTCCCTAGGGGGGGGGTCCCTAGGGGGGGGGGGTCCCTAGGGGGGGGGTCGGGGTCCTAGGGGGGGGGGTCCCTAGGGGGGGGGGGTCCCTAGGTCCTATGGTATCTTGGTCCGTAGGGAGGATATATTTTTAAAACGTATTTTATCAAGTTTATTTGTCTGAAATGGCGCTCAACGTAATTCTAATTGCATTGCATGCTCGACTAGGAGATACCTCTAACCCTCTAAGCTGATATTCCAATCATTCTGCTGTATGCTGTATGCTGTATGCTGTATGCTGTATGCTGTATGTGTATGCTGTATGTATGCTGTATGCTGTATGCTGTATGCTGTATGCTGTATATGCTGGCTGTATGCTGTATGCTGTATGCTGTATGCTGTATGCTGTATATGCTGTATGTGTATGCTGTATGCTGTATGCTGTATGCTGTATGCTGTATGCTGTATGCTGTATGCTGTATGCTGTATGCTGTATGCTGTATGCTGTATGCTGTATGCTGTATGCTATGTATGCTGTATGCTGTATGTGTATGCTGTATGCTGTATGCTGTATGATGATGCATGCTGTATGTGTGTATGCTGTATGCTGTATGCTGTATGCTGTATGCTGTATGCTGTATGCTGTATGCTGTATGCTGTATGCTGTATGCTGTATGCTGTATGCTATGCGTATGCTGTATGCTGTATGCTGTATGCTGTATGCTGTATGCTGTATGCTGTATGCTGTATGCTGTATGCTGTATGCTGTATGCTGTATGCTGTATGCTGTATGCTGTATGCTGTATGCTGTATGCTGTATGCTGTATGCTGTATGCTGTATGCTGTATGCTGTATGCTGTGCTATGCTGTATGCTGTATGCTGTATGCTGTATGCTGTATGCTGTATGCTGTATGCTGTATGCTGTATGCTGTATGTGTATGCTGTATGCTGTATGCTGTATGCTGTATGCTGTATGCTGTATGCTGTATGCTGTATGCTGTATGCTGTATGCTGTATGCTGTATGCTGTATGCTGTATGCTGTATGCTGTATGCTGTATGCTGTATGCTGTATGCTGTATGCTGTATGCTATGCTGTATGCTGTATGCTGATGCTGTATGCTGTATGCTGTATGATGCTGTATGCTGTATGCTGTATGCTGTATGCTGTATGCTGTATGCTGTATGCTGTATGCTGTATGCTGTATGCTGTATGCTGTATGCTGTATGCTGTATGCTGTATGCTGTATGCTGTATGCTGTATGCTGTATGCTGTATGCTGTATGCTGTATGCTGTATGCTGTATGCTGTATGCTGTATGTATGCTGTATGCTGTATGCTGTATGCTGTATGCTGTATGCTGTATGCTGTATGCTGTATGCTGTATGCTGTATGCTGTATGCTGTATGCTGTATGCTGTATGCTGTATGCTGTATGCTGTATGCTGTATGCTGTATGCTGTATGCTGTATGCTGTATGCTGTATGCTGTATGCTGTATGCTGTATGCTGTATGCTGTATGCTGTATGCTGTATGCTGTATGCTGTATGCTGTATGCTGTATGCTGTATGCTGTATGCTGTATGCTGTATGCTGTATGCTGTATGCTGTATGCTGTATGCTGTATGCTGTATGCTGTATGCTGTATGCTGTATGCTGTATGCTGTATGCTGTATGCTGTATGCTGTATGCTGTATGCTGTATGCTGTATGCTGTATGCTGTATGCTGTATGCTGTATGCTGTATGCTGTATGCTGTATGCTGTATGCTGTATGCTGTATGCTGTATGCTGTATGCTGTATGCTGTATGCTGTATGCTGTATGCTGTATGCTGTATGCTGTATGCTGTATGCTGTATGCTGTATGCTGTATGCTGTATGCTGTATGCTGTATGCTGTATGCTGTATGCTGTATGCTGTATGCTGTATGCTGTATGCTGTATGCTGTATGCTGTATGCTGTATGCTGTATGCTGTATGCTGCTGCTGCTGCTGATGTATGTATGCTGCTGTATGCTGTATGCTATGCTGTATGCTGGCTGGGGTATGCTGTATGCTAGGGGTATGCTGGGGGTCTGTATGCTGTATGCTATGGGGGGGGGCTGTATGCTGTATGCTGTATGGGGTCCTATGGGGGGGGGGGGGTCCCTAGGGGGGGGGTCCCTAGGGGGGGGGGGGTCCATAGGGGGGGTACCTAGGGGGGGGGTCCCTAGGGGGGGGGTCCCTAGGGGGGGGGTCCCTAGGGGGGGGGGGGGGGGGGTCCTAGGGGGGGGGGGGTCCCTAGGGGGGGGGGGTCCCTAGGGGGGGGGTCCCTAGGGGGGGGGTCCCTAGGGGGGGGGGGGGGGGGGTCCTAGGGGGGGGGTCCATAGGGGGGGGGGGGGGTCCTAGGGGGGGGGTCCCTAGGGGGGGGGGGGGGGTCCCTAGGGGGGGGGGGGGGGGGGTCCCTAGGGGGGGGGGTCCCTAGGGGGGGGGGTCCCTAGGGGGGGGGGGTGGGTCCCTAGGGGGGGGGGTCTAGGGGGGGGGGGGGTCCTAGGGGGGGGGGGTCCCTAGGGGGGGGGGGTCCCTAGGGGGGGGGGGGTCCCTAGGGGGGGGGGTCCCTAGGGGGGGGGGTCCCTAGGGGGGGGGGGGGGGTCCCTAGGGGGGGGGTCCCTAGGGGGGGGGGTCCTAGGGGGGGGGGTCGGGGGGGGGGTCCTAGGGGGGGGTCTTTAGGGGGGGGGGGGGGTCCCTAGGGGGGGGGGTCCCTAGGTCCCTATGGTATCTTGGTCCGTAGGGAGGATATATTTTTAAAACGTATTTTTATCAAGTTTATTTGTCTGAAATGGCGCTCAACGTAATTCTAATTGCATTGCATGCTCGACTAGGAGATACCTCTAACCCTCTAAGCTGATATTCCAATCATTCTGCTGTATGCTGTATGCTGTATGCTGTATGCTGTATGCTGTATGCTGGGGGGGCTGTATGGGGGGGGTCCCTAGGGGGGGGGGGGGTCCCTAGGGGGGGGGGGGTCCCCTAGGAGGGGGGGGGCCCTAGGGGGGGGGGGGTCCCTAGGGGGGGGTCCCTAGGGGGGGGGGGTCCAAGGGGGGGGTCCCTAGGTCCCTATGGTATCTTGGTCCGTAGGGAGGATATATTTTTAAAACGTATTTTAATCAAGTTTATTTGTCTGAAATGGCGCTCAACGTAATTCTAATTGCATTGCATGCTCGACTAGGAGATACCTCTAAGCTGATATTCCAATCATTCTGCTGTATGCTGTATGCTGTATGCTGTATTATGTATGCTGTATGCTGTATGCTGTATGCTGTATGCTGTATGCTGGATACTGTATGCTGTATGCTGTATGCTGTATGCTGTATGCTGTATGCTGTATGCTGTATGCTGTATGCTGTATGCTGTATGCTGTATGCTGGATACTGTATGCTGTATGCTGTATGCTGTATGCTGTATGCTGTATGCTGTATGCTGTATGCTGTATGCTGTATGCTGGGGGGGCTGTATGGGGGGGGTCCCTAGGGGGGGTCCCTAGGGGGGGGGGGTCCCTAGGAGGGGGGGGGCCCTAGGAGGGGGGGGGGGCCCTAGGGGGGGGGGTCCCTAGGGGGGGGTCCCTAGGGGGGGGGTCCCTAGGGGAAGGGGTCCCTAGGGGGGGGGGGGGTACATAGGGGAAGGGGGTCCTAGGGGGGGGGGGGGGTCCCTAGGGGAGGGGTCCCTAGGGGGGGGGTCCCTAGGGGGGGGGGGGGTCCCTAGGGGGGGGGGTCCTAGGGGGGGGGTCCCTAGGGGGGGGGGGGGGGGGGTCCCTAGGGGGGGGGGGTCCCTAGGGGGGGGTCCTAGGGGGGGGGGGTCCCTAGGGGGGGGGTCCCTAGGGGGGGGTCCCTAGGGGGGGGGTCCCTAGGGGGGGGGGGGGGGGTCCCTAGGGGGGGGGGTCCCTAGGGGGGGGGTCCCTAGGGGGGGGTCCCTAGGGGGGGGGGGTCCATAGGGGGGGGGGGTCCCTAGGGGGGGGGGGGGGGGGGGGTCCCTAGGGGGGGGGTCCCTAGGGGGGGGGGTCCCCAGGGGGGGGGGGGGGTCCCTAGGGGGGGGTCCTAGGGGGGGGGGGGGGGGGTCCCTAGGGGGGGGGTCCCTAGGGGGGGGGTCCATAGGGGGGGGGGTCCCTAGGGGGGGGGTCCCTAGGGGGGGGGGGGGGGGGGGTCCCTAGGGGGGGGTGTCCCTAGGGGGGGGGGTCCCTAGGGGGGGGGTCCCTAGGGGGGGGGGGTCCCTAGGGGGGGGGTCCCTAGGGGGGGGGGGTCCCTAGGGGGGGGGGTCCCTAGGGGGGGGGTCCCTAGGGGGGGGTGTCCCTAGGGGGGGGTTAGGGTTACCTAGGGGGGGGGGGTCCACTAGGGGGGGGGGTTCCCTAGGGGGGGGTCCTAGGGGGGGGGTCCCTAGGGGGGGGGTCCCCTAGGGGAGGGGGTCCCTAGGGGGGGGTCCATAGGGGGGGGGTCCATAGGGGGGGGGGTCCCTAGGGGGGGGGTCCCTAGTGGGGGGTCCCTAGGGGGGGGTCCCTAGGGGGGGGGGGTCCCTAGGGGGGGGGTCCCTAGGTCCCTATGGTATCTTGGTCCGTAGGGAGGATATATTTTTAAAAACGTATTTTTATCAAGTTTATTTGTCTGAAATGGCGCTCAACGATAATTCTAATTGCATTGCATGCATTTACCATTCACATGATTAAACAAGTAAGAAGGCTTCAGTGGAGAGTGCTCGACTAGAGATACCTCTAACCCTCTAAGCTGTATTTTCCATTCATTCTGTGTATGCTGTATGATGTATGCTTGTATGCTGTATTGCTGTATGCTGTATGATGTATGCTTGTATATGGGTCCCTAGGGGGGGGTTCCCTAGGGGGTGTGAGGTCAACTAGGGGGGGGGGGTTCCCTAGGGGGGGGGTCCTAGGGGGGGGGGTCCCTAGGGGGGTGCGTCCCCTAGGGGGTCCGGTCCCTAGGGGGGGGGGTTCCCTAGGTGGTGGGGTCCTAGGGGGGGGTTCACTTAGGGGGGGGGGTGGCCCTAGGGGGGGGGGAGGGGGGTCCTAGGGGGGGGGGGGTCCCTACGGGGGGGGGGGTCCCTACGGGGAGGGGATCGCACTAGTGGAGGGGTCCCTAGGGGAGGGGTCCTTAGGGGGGGGGGTCCTAGGGGGGGGGGGGTCCCTAGGGGGGGGGGTTCCCTAGGGGGGGGGTCCCAGGGGGGGGGGTCCCTAGGGGGGTCCTAGGGGGGGGTCCCTAGGGGGGGGGTCCTAGGGGGGGGGGTAGGGGGGGGGTCCTAGGGGGGGGGTCCTAGGGGGGGGGTCCCTAGGGGGGGGGGGGGGGGGGGTCCCTAGGGGGGGGGTCCATAGGGGGGGGGGGGGGGTCCTAGGGGGGGGGGTCCCTAGGGGGGGGGGTCCCTAGGGGGGGGTACCTAGGGGGGGGGTCCCTAGGGGGGGGGGGGGGGGGGGGTCCTAGGGGGGGGGGTCCCTAGGGGGGGGGGGGGGGGGGGGGTCCCTAGGGGGGGGGTCCCTAGGGGGGGGGGGGGGGGGGGGTCCCTAGGGGGGGGGTCCCTAGGGGGGGGGTCCCTAGGGGAGGGGGTCCCTAGGGGAGGGGTCCTAGGGGGGGGGTCCCTAGGGGGGGGGGGGTCCCTAGGGGGGAGGGGTCCCTAGGGGAGGGGTCCCTAGGGGGGGGTCCCTAGGGGGGGGGGTCCCTAGGGGGGGGGGGGGGGGGGGTCCCTAGGGGGGGGGTCCCTAGGGGGGGGGTCCCTAGGGGGGGGGGGGGGGGGGGGTCCCTAGGGGGGGGGGGGGTCCCTAGGGGGGGGTCCCTAGGGGGGGGGTCCCTAGGGGGGGGGTCCCTAGGGGGGGGGGGTCCCTAGGGGGGGGGGGTCCTAGGGGGGGGGGGGGGGTCCCTAGGGGGGGGGGGGGGGTCCCTAGGGGGGGGGGTCCCTAGGGGGGGGTCCATAGGGGAGGGGTCCCTAGGGGAGGGGTCCCTAGGGGAGGGGGTCCCTAGGGGGGGGGGTCCCTAGGGGGGGGGGGGGGGGGGGGGTCCCTAGGGGGGGGGTCCCTAGGGGGGGGGTCCCCAGGGGGGGGTCCCTAGGGGGGGGTCCCTAGGGGGGGTCCCTAGGGGGGGGGTCCCTAGGGGGGGGGGTCCCTAGGGGGGGGGGGGGGGGGTCCCTAGGGGGGGGGTCCCTAGGGGGGGGGGGGGGGGGGGGGGGGTCCCTAGGGGGGGGGGTCCCTAGGGGGGGGTCCCTAGGGGGGGTCCCTAGGGGGGGTCCCTAGGGGGGGGTTCCCTAGGGGGGGGTCCCTAGGGGGGGGGTCCCTAGGTCCCTATGGTATCTTGGTCCGTAGGGAGGATATATTTTTAAAACGTATTTTTATCAAGTTTATTTGTCTGAAATGGCGCTCAACCATTTACCATTCACATGATTAAACAAGTAAGAAGGCTTCAGTCGAGACTGCTCGACTAGGAGATACCTCTAACCCTCTAAGCTGATATTCCAATCATTCTGCTGTATGCTGTATGCTGTATGCTGTATGCTGTATGCTGTATGCTGTATGCTGTATGCTGTATGCTGTATGCTGTATGCTGTATGCTGTATGCTGTATGCTGTATGCTGTATGCTGTATGCTGTATGCTGTATGCTGTATGTATTCTAGGGGGGGGTCCCTAGGGGGGGGGGGGGGGGTCCCTAGGGGGGGGGGGGTCCCTAGGGGGGGGGGTTCCCTAGGGGGGGGTCCCTAGGGGGGGGGGTCCCTAGGGGGGGGTCCCTAGGGGGGGGGGTCCCTAGAGGGGGGGGTCCCTAGGGGGGGGGGGTCCCTAGGGGGGGGGGTCCCTAGGGGGGGGGTCCCTAGGGGGGGGGGTCCTAGGGGGGGGGGGGGTCCCTAGGGGGGGGGTCCCTAGGTCCCTATGGTCGGGAGGATATATAGGGGGGGGGTCCCTAGGTCCCTATGGTAGGGAGGATATATTTTTAAAACGTATTTTTATCAAGTTTATTTATCTGAAATGGCGCTCAACGTAATTCTAATTGCATTGCATGCTCGACTAGGAGATACCTCTAACCCTCAAAGCTGATATTCCAATCATTCTGCTGTATGCTGTATGCTGTATGCTGTATGCTGTATGCTGTATGCTGTATGCTGTATGCTGTATTCTAGGGGGGGGTCCCTAGGGGGGGGGGGTCCCTAGGGGGGGGGGGTCCCTAGGGGGGGGGGGGGGGGTTCCCTAGGGGGGGGCCATAGGGGGGGGGCCCTAGGGGGGGGGGGGGGTCCCTAGGGGGGGGGGGGTCCCCAGGGTCCTATGGTATCTTGGTCCGTAGGGAGGATATATTTTTAAAACGTATTTTTATCAAGTTTATTTGTCTGAAATGGCGCTCAACGTAATTCTAATTGCATTGCATGCATTTACCATTCACATGATTAAACAAGTAAGAAGGCTTCAGTCGAGACTGCTCGACTAGGAGATACCTCTAACCCTCTAAGCTGATATTCCAATCATTCTGCTGTATGCTGTATGCTGTATGCTGTATGCTGTATGCTGTATGCTGTATGATGTATGCTGTATATGGGTCCCTAGGGGGTGGGTCCCTAGGGGGGGGGGGGTCCTAGGGGGGGGGTGGTCCCTAGGGGGGGGGTCCCTAGGGGGGGGGGTCCCTAGGGGGGGGGGGTCCCTAGGGGGGGGGGGTCCCTAGGGGGGGGGGGGTCCCTAGGGGGGGGGGTCCTAGGGGGGGGTCCCTAGGGGGGGGGGGTCCCTAGGGGGGGGGGTCCCCTAGGGGGGGGGGTCCATAGGGGGGGGGGGGTCCCTAGGGGGGGGGGGTCCCTAGGGGGGGGGGGTCCTAGGGGGGGGGGTCCCTTAGGGGGCGGGGTGTCCCTAGGGGGGGGGGGGTCCCTAGGGGGGGGGGTCCCTAGGGGGGGGGGTCCCTAGGGGGGGGGTCCCTAGGGGGGGGGGTCCCTAGGGGGGGGGGGTTCCACTAGGGGGGGGGTCCCTAGGGGGGGGGGTGGTCTAGGGGGGGGGGGTCCCTAGGGGGGGGGGTCCCCTAGGGGGGGGGGGTGTCCCTAGGGGGGGGGGTCCTAGGGGGGGGGGGTCCCTAGGGGGGGGGGGGTCCATAGGGGGGGGGGGGGTCCCTAGGGGGGGGGTCCCTAGGGGGGGGGGGTCCCTAGGGGGGGGGGGTCACCCTAGGGGGGGGGGGTCCCCTAGGGGGGGGGTCCCTAGGGGGGGGGTCCCTAGGGGGGGGGGGTCCTAGGGGGGGGGGTCCCTAGGGGGGGGGGTCCCTAGGGGGGGGGGTCCCTAGGGGGGGGGGTCCCTAGGGGGGGGGGTCCCTAGGGGGGGGTCCCTAGGGGGGGGGGGTCCCTAGGGGGGGGGTCCCTGAGGGGGGGGGGTCCTAGGGGGGGGGGTCCCTAGGGGGGGGGGGTCCCTAGGTCCCTATGGTATCTTGGTCCGTAGGAGGATATATTTTTAAACGTATTTTTATCAAGTTTATTTATCTGAAATGGCGCTCCAACGTAATTCTAATTGCATGCATGCTCGCCTAGGAGATACCTCTAACCCTCAAAGCTGATATTCCAATCATTCTGCTGTATGCTGTATGCTGTATGCTGTATGCTGTATGCTGTATGCTGTTATGCTGGGTCCTAGGGGGGGGGGGTCCCTAGGGGGGGGGGTCCCTAGGGGGGGGGGTCCCTAGGGGGGGGTCCCTAGGGGGGGGGGGGTCCCTAGGGGGGGGTCCCTAGGGGGGGGTCCCTAGGGGGGGGGGGGTCCCCTAGGGGGGGGGGTCCCTAGGGGGGGGGTCCCTAGGGGGGGGTCCCTAGGGGGGGGGGGTCCCTAGGGGGGGGTCCCTAGGGGGGGGGTCCCTAGGGGGGGGGTCCCTAGGGGGGGGTCCCTAGGGGGGGGGGTCCCTAGGGGGGGGGTCCCTAGGGGGGGGGGGGGTCCCTAGGGGGGGGGGTCCCTAGGGGGGGGGGGTCCCTAGGGGGGGGGGTCCCTAGGGGGGGGGGGGGTCCCCAGGGTCCTATGGTATCTTGGTCCGTAGGGAGGATATATTTTTAAAACGTATTTTTTATCAAGTTCATTTGTCTGAAATGGCGCTCAACGTAATTCTAATTGCATGCATGCATTTACCATTCACATGATTAAACAAGTAAGAAGGCTTCAGTCGAGACTGCTCGACTAGGAGATACCTCTAACCCCTCTAAGCTGATATTCCAATCATTCTGCTGTATGCTGTATACTGTATGCTGTATGCGTATGCTGTATGCTGTATGCTGTATGCTGTATGCTGTATGCTGTATGCTGTATGCTGTATGCTGTATGCTGTATGCTGTATGCTGTATGCTGTATGCTGTATGCTGTATGCTGTATGCTGTATGCTGTATGCTGTATGCTGTATGCTGTATGCTGTATGCTGTATGCTGTATGCTGTATGCTGTATGCTGTATGCTGTATGCTGTATGCTGTATGCTGTATGCTGTATGCTGTATGCTGTATGCTGTATGCTGATGCTGTATGCTGTATGCTGTATGCTGTATGCTGTATGCTGTATGCTGTATGCTGTATGCTGTATGCTGTATGCTGTATGTGTATGCTGTATGCTGTATGCTGTATGCTGTATGCTGTATGCTGCTATGCTGTATGCTGTATGCTGTATGCTGTATGCTGTATGCTGTATGCTGTATGCTGTATGCTGTATGCTGTATGCTGTATGCTGTATGCTGTATGCTGTATGCTGTATGCTGTATGCTGTATGCTGTATGCTGTATGCTGTATGCTGTATGCTGTATGCTGTATGCTTATACTTTCTACTCTATGTAGAGGATCAACGTTGCAAATTTCAAACGCGCCTTCACATTCTTTTCGGACAATGCAGGTTTGTTTTTTAACGAATGATACATATCCGAAGCCACGAATTTTTCTTCTAGCAGTCCATTTGCTTACATTTTTATTAATTGTTAGAAAAGCACCCTTTGGTGCAACACGAGCATTGTCATTAAGAAATTTGTTTATTTTTCATTTATACAGCGCCTCAGCTTTGAAAGCGAAATAAATAACAAACAGAGCCGAAGACAGATGCCAACATCGATTTTCATCTCCTTATTGGCAAGCAAATAGTAAATCGTGACATCTGACATATTTTGCACTGCGTTTCTGTTTTTCTTTTTGTTGTTGGCTTTTGCTTTTGCTTTTGTCTTTGTTTTTGTTTTCCTTCTTCTTTTTTTGGCGACGATGAGAATGTTTGCTTGTCATTGCCCATCCTTCAATGGAAGAGAGTAGTGAAGTACATTTTTTCAATCTCGCAATAAGCCATCGAGCCCTTTCTCTCTCCTCTTACTTTCTCTTACTCTGCCATCTGACTCTCACCTTATCTCCGTTTCTTTTCTCTCTTGGTGTAATTGGCTGAAAAGAATATATATAGAAATTCAAGGTAAATAAGCAGCTGCTAGACTAACCAGGACCAAATTTTGCGACTCGGTTAAGGGCTGTCTCCAAAAATAAGCGACGGCAAATCAAGCCATGTTTTAAAAATAAATAGCAAATAAGATAGCTTTAAGGGAGACAGATGAAATCGAATACTTCTGAAAATATTTACATTGAGTTTGGAATAGAAAAATCAGAGGTTAAACACGTCATAGAAATATTTTGTCAATATCTGAGACTTTAAATTTATGAATATTGACAACCAAAAATTAAATAACTTTAATCTTCCCTATTTACAAGCAACATTAACTGACAACAGAGCTCAAGCCCTATACAATCAATATCTTCAGCATGACAACACGGAAAACGAAATTTAAAAACATCTGCATGTGCACAATTGTCAGAGCTAATAAATAATATATCTGTCTAAAGAACACTCAACTCAGCTATTTTGCACTTGAGCATCAACGCAACAACGACTCAAGCGGAACCGAGCCCTCACGCAGTCTACCGTCTGAAGTTCCCCGTAGTCTCGCTTAAAAGTCAGAAGCAAAATAGCATCAGTTCCGAAAAGGAAACAAATAAAATATTACATGAAAAAGTTCTTAATTCACGAATATACAACTGGGAGCTGCCCTGTACTCAACAGTCGAGCTGCCTTAAAAATCGTAAAATGTTTATTCTATATAAACTTGGATATAAAATAACATTTTACTTTATGAAACTATTTTTCGATTTAATGTGATTTTTTTGTATTTTATTATACGTCTTTTGTAAGTTTTTGTGTTCGATAAATGATCGAAACATATATGATATGATCTATCCACATTATATACTAATGTAATACACAATACTCACAGATTACGAATCGTAGTATAGTCTCTGGGATAATCTTTACATATGTATATGTGTGTATATACAAAGCATAGAAGCCTTTAGGAGCATTGATTTCGAATAGCACAACTTCTGCACACTGGAAGAATAATCATATCAATGTCTATTGTATGCATAAAAACTTTTGAACACATGTAAGGCGAACAGACTTATGGATCGGCGAAATAAAACAGAGCTCACAACGAATTGTTATTGTAACGCGCAACTTGCCAAATGAATACCTGGTTAGGCTTATTCCGCTAGCACATGTGTGTGTTTGTGGCTGTGTGTGTGTGTCTGTGTGTGTGGCATAAGTGTGTGGAGTGAAGCGGCGCACCGTTACACGAGGTAAACTGGGGCTTGCTACAGACCTAACTGACTGACAGTGAAGAGAGTAAAGTGATTGTGACGGACGGAAAATTGGAGTGGAAAATACCACGCAGCATGTGAGATTAACAAAGAGAATTCATTTCAGCGGGCGAAATTCCGGTAAGACAGAAATCCCTAAATAAGTTATTAGTAATATAATTGCGCTTTATGTAGTACAAGAAAATTATGATAAAACCGAATGATTACAGAGTTGGGTTAGCTTGTAGAATAAACTTTAAATCTAGCTTGTTTTATCTGTATAACCACCCGACTATTTGGTATATAAGCTAATCATATATCAACACGTTTATTTAATTTCCCATTTTAATAATATAAAATCTTATAAGAGCTCTTATATAGTTGTTCTCAGTGTTTTTAATTGCCCATTTATAATATATAATTTAATTGAAACGAACTTCAGCTGCAATCCAGTAAATATCACATTCAGAGCTCGTTCCATACAATTATTAAACATATCTATAGCGCTAGCTCCAAGGATAAGCGTTTTCGGATTTTTCTCAAAGGTCTCTTTTGCCATTGGCCTCAAACTGCACCCACAAGTGCTGGGCCCCAGGGCTTCGTTCAACCTGCCAGAAACATTTCGCTGCTTCACTACTCGCCTCAGCGCAAGAGGGCCTCAGCTCCTTGACTCCTGCCTCATATGCCCCGCATGCTGTTTTGTAGTTTTGCGCGTCTGCAGACACAGTTACCCTCCGTTCTCCACTCCCCCCCCCCGCGCTTCCTGCCCGCGTGCGGGTTGCCTCCTTTTAATAATATTTTCTCTGCGTCTCCGTTTGTTTTGTATTGTTTGCATTTTGCTCTTTTTTTGCCAGGCGCTAAAGTAAAACTTGCAAAAGTTTCAGTTGCATTTGCCATTGTTTGCCTGCATATTTCTCCTCTTGCTTGTTTTTTTGTGGCCTGAAATAAATAAATAACTTGGAATTGTTTGCTGAAGGTTATAGAACATCGCCGACTTTTAATTCATGCGAATGTTGCGAGTGGTGAGGCAATACGCAGACAAATTAGCGCAAAGTTATTTGGCTGATTGCGATTGAAGCACTCCGATAGCACTGAACAGCATGTCAATGGCTCCCTCGCGCGTGAGTTGAATCGCAGCCACTCGATCAGATTGTCAACAGCCCGATGCATACCCTCAAAGAAATATACCCTAAGAGTTCAAATTAGTTGTGAATTCGTGCAGCTAAAATATGTTCACGAATGTTAATACAAAAAAAAATTGAGTACAAATTTGAGCATATTTAATGTGAAATTTAGGTATGAAATTAAATAATATAATAAAATTTTTTATTGTATTTTTAAATTTAATTTGCAAATAATATAATATGATTTAAAAATATTATATGATAAATTTTACTTTACGACTTATAAATGTAATATAATATATAATAGAAAATCAAGTTGAAATATTAAAAGTGCAACGAGTATTCGTTATTATTTTCTGTGTGTACTAAATGTGAAGAACGAATACTCCAATGAAATAGGTGCACCTGACTATATAATACTCGTCCAGGAAATACAAAATAAGAATATGCAGAGAGTTTTCGATGTATCAAATATGATTTTGGGTTTAGAATTATTTTTAAAAATTTTTAATAAAAAGCTAAAGAATTCTGCTTTTAGATTACATTTCAAGTTGCTTTTTAGATATCAGAGAATGCCCAATTCGTACAGCTTTTATGCTCAAATTGGTGTTCCTCTAGACACAGACAGTTATATCACAGATCATATATACTCTCATTGGCCTGCTGAGCGAGTATCCAAGACGATTTTGTCAAAGAAAGTTCGAAGGGAAACTCTGTTGGCAGCTTCGCACACATACACACCCACACATCCACAAGTATCTGCCCATCCACCCACACACACATGTCCGTATGGACTGACAATGAACCTATTTGTTGTTGTCATTAGCCGTGTTTGTCTGATATCAAGTTGAGCTTTCGCCTCAGCTGAACGCTCATTCAAAGCCATCTGCAGACCGCCAACAGACAGCGCCAGACAGACGCAAGCTGTGCTTTTCGCTGGCTTCATTTGCGGTTCTAGCCATTATGGTTTTATTGTCATCAATATCACATGTTGGCTCTGCATGCCATATATCTAAATTGTATGCCATGTGGAGCAATTAATTCGGTTTTCGCTTTTATTTACTTTCTTTTAAGTGTTTCGCACAGCGTCCTGGCTCGTTTCCATCCATCCATCCAACCATCTCTAGTTTCGTCTTTGTCCGCCAACAGTTGACGCTGTGTCGTTTTTTCATAGTTTTGATTTTATGACAGCGACAGCTCTACTCAAATAACACATGTATACATATGTGCATATCTGTGTGTGTATGTATATAATTGTGCCTGTATCGGTATCTGTGGCTGACATAAAGTTCATTATGTTCGTCTGACAGTTTGACAGAATATGGAATGATTCGCTGTCAGCCATTTTGTTTGCGGTCCCTTCAAATGGCTTCATCTTTGTTCAGCTTTTGAATTTTGATCAAGCTCAATGCTTACACATATTCAAGTGACACATTTTGTCTACCATTGCCATTGTTTATATCTAAAATGGAGCTGTAGGAAAATACTTTATGGTCGTCTCAATAAATCTTTCGAGGTAGCTCAGCCAAGTCAACTACTGAATGGGTCTTCAAAAAAGTATTTCCAAACAACTTTTGCCATAGTTATAAATTGAAACTATATCGAGGACCAGTAGTAATTGCCTAATATTATATCGATTTTCGTCACATTAAATATTTAAAAACTTTGCAGAAAATACCTGGAAAAAAGAAAGAAAAGAAAAAAGTTTTCTCTGCAATCTTAAATGCTGACCTATTCTGTCTTCACTGAACCTTAAAGACAGATGAATATCTGAAGTTTATACAAGTTTCTAGGAGCCACAAACAGTCTATGAAAGATATTAAAAATTCTCAAACAACTTCTATAGCAATTTTCCCAGAAAAGACGTGAACTTTATCAGCATGCAGGTTAGCCTCTGCCCTTCCCAACTTTTCTGGGCTTTCACTCATTTTTCTTTAGCAATAATTTTTCAAACAGCTTTTCAATGGCCAGCTTTTTCCTCCACTCTGGCCCTAAACATGCACTCAATTCAATTGTTGTTCAATCTTTCCACTTGTTTCCACTTTAAGGCTTCAACTTCAACGGGCCACTGCGAATTATCTTTATACCAGCAATTTGGCCTTTGATTGCTTCACAGATTATCGAGCAATTTCTTAAATACAAGACCTGCTCGTTAGAGTTCAACCGGCAAGCTGTCGAATATCCCGGCTTCCTGGGCAGCTAGAGCCCATGGGACTGGCAGAGGGTAGGGGAAGGGCGCATCCCATAGCGACTAGACAACAATTTAAGGCCTTAGCCGCCCACAAATGGCACCAAATGACACCAAAATGACAGCAATTGCAGGAGAAACACGCGCGTTTTAAAATCATCAACATTATCATCAGCATTATGCCAGTTATGCGGCGCCTGTTCGCTGTTTTGGCCCAGGATGTCGGCCGTTGGCAGTTGGCTGTTGGCTGTTGGCTGTTGGTTGTTGGTTGTTGTTGTCTGATGGTTGTCCTAGTCTTAACTGATGTTGACGGCTGTTGCTGTCATTCATTAGTACGTCGCAAAATGTACCAGAAATGTGCCAAGAGACCAAAGTGCGAACAAATGACAGAAAAAAGACACTCACCCACACAAGCACACACACACAGACACAAAGAGCAGCACTGAACACGAAATCAAATTACATGGAAAAAAACAGCGACAGCAATGTCGAAGCTGAAGTTGACGCCGTGTCTCAAACCACCCAAAGAGGCACAAAAGCCTCGCATGTTGCGCCACGGCTCGACAGCTCTACGACTCGATAACTATCCTGTCTGACTGTCTGTCTGTCTGCCTATCTGTCTGTCTGTCTGTTTGGTCTGCTTGCCTGTCTGCGGGATTCGAGCAGGTAGCTACAGTTGCTTTACTTCTCATTTTAATTATTTCCGAAACAGAGCCCCTGCCTGCTGCAGCTCCCACGTGGCCCGGCGTGTGCTACATTTTCCCTCTGCAGTAATTTAGTTTATTGTTATTTTTGTTGCTTATACACTTGGCAAATTGCATTGTTTACAGGAAATTGCAGAAATTAGTTTTCGTCGACTAACAGTGCATAATTGTGTAAAATCTCAGTGCCGCATTCCCAGCCCTGATTAAAGTGGCGCCTTCGCACGCTGGCTTAAGTGTATGAGTATGCCATCTGTAAACAGCCATAAAGGGAAACACACACACGCACACGTGCACACAGATTGCGCAACCATTGAAAAAGCATAAAACAAAAAAATACGCAACTCAAACAATTTCCTTCTAGCCGTAATGCCGGCTTTTGGGCACCGGATTCGCTGATACTTTTTATGACACATTGATTTTATGATTTTTAGCACCCAACGGTGTAAAGCTTGACAGCCATATCCTTGGAGACCTCGCAGACCACCGCACACTCCTGCACACTCATCAGGCGCTGAGACTAAGCAGAGTCTTAGGCTGAGGCCAGGCCCTACAGACTTATCGAAGAGGCAGTTAGGTTCTCTTTATGATCTGCTGATGCGGCCGGATTGAGAGATAAATATAAATGAAGATCTGTTCATCAGATGGCAATGAGGGAAACATATAAATTACATAATTTTCCATGTTGATTTCATCTACAAAAATTATGTTTATATATGTACATTAAATATTTTGTTTTACTTGTCTTAAGTTTTTCATTTCATGGATTCTTAATAAACTGTCATAGCCCGCACTTATTTTTCCGAAAAAAACTTTTCTCGCATCGCCTACCTCTTTCTTTACTTTAGCCTTATTTTTTATAACCGTCGTTTCGTACTCCTTCCATAGCTGCTTTCCAGTTCATTTAACCACGCGTCCTGGACGCCCATCTCAGCGTATTCAGGCAGTCAACTAAACTCAACTCAACTCAACTCAAAGCAACTCAAATCAACTAAGCTCAGCTGCCGCCAGACGTCTCATCACTGGCAGCATCTAGGGCATCCCGAGAGCAACACTTTCGCATTTGCTCAGCTCTTGGCGTAAATCTCAAAACACATGCTCCCAAGTTGCGCCGCATCATCCATCAAAATCATTTTATATGGAAACGAGACGGGCAACAATTTTATGGGCGCACTTTTTTTTCCTACTTCCTCTTCTTCTGCTTCGTTTTTTCTGATGCCCCGTTTAACCCTTAACCCAGTCCAGTGCTACAGCAATTCGGTTTTTAATGCTCCAACTTTAACACAGTAATGTTTCGACTGCTGAAATCCAATTCCTGGCCAATAGACACGTTTTGTTTTGATTTGTTCTTCGGCAACGGCAAAACAATTTTATTTTTTATGTGACTAGAAGTTTGTTTCATGTTTCACATATTTGCCTTCGTTTGCGTGTTTATTTTATTTTATTTAGTTTTTTTTTTTGTAATTTTTTTTCTTGTGTGTGTTTCCTGGGCTTTTACGACTATTTTGGCATCGCTTGTAAATACACCTGTCACCAAAATAGCAAAGAAAAAAATGTGACATCCAACCTGCATCGACTTTGCAATACCCTAAGGTTGAAGCGTGGCATTAAATATCTGTGAAACTCGAATGTTACCTAGTTATAAGAAACATAATGAACGCATAATTGTAATATTAACTGTAGGCATATGGATATGCAGTCTATTAATTATATAATTTATTTACATGTTAATACAAAAATTCAATAAAAATGTTTAAAAAAAATATGATATAATAATATATATTATAAACCAAAATATAATTTTTTAAATGTATTTAAAATTAATTTATAATATAAAAATTTATGTAATAACCCAAAATCTATTTTTAAAAGATATAAGGAACTTGTTTTCAAACCAAAAATATTATCAATTTTGTTGAATAAATTTAATTCATAAATTTATAAGAGGATTATGCAATTATGGGATTTTTTATGTGGTTTATCAACTGTTAAGTCGAAGCTCAGAGTCCTTACTACTTAGTGAACACAGCTATAGATCACATTTAATTGATATGTGTTTATATTCATATAACAAATTTAGATCACTTCCACACTTTCAACAACAAAGTTTTTATCAGACTTTGATAAAAATCCTCAGTGTATACGCATTTCGATTTTTGCAATGTGAGTTTTCCATGATTTGCTTTATAGGTCATTGAAGCGTCAATTGGAAGAGCTCACTTTGTTGCTGGTGAACTCGCCTGCGGCACCTGTACCATCAACACTCTGCAGTACAGTCAATCTATTTTCATGTGTACTATGTGTGAATAACGCACGAAGGCTCTTTGCATTGGCTCCAAAATAGACGTCGAATACAGCGTCCTTTCGGGCCGTAGTAATTCAACCAGAATCCGTTTGGCAAAATGCACAGCGCAAATATTTTCATAATTCGCTAACTAAGTCACAAGCCGCAAACTGCATTCCGTGCCACAAAAATCAATACGTTTGGCGTACGTGTTGTGCCCCAGAGCCACTGCCAGCAGGAGGTGGCCCATAGAGGAGACAAGTGCGCGGACTGCGAGTGTATAAGGCTCGTGGTTTTTTGTGTTGCCAAAAAGTTTTTTGTTTTTTTTTTTTTTTTTTTTAGACTCATTCACGAAAGTGAAATGAGTATATTGGTTTTGTGCAATGTCCGTCTTGCTGTCCGTCCGTCTGTCCGTCTGTCCGTCTGTCCGTCTGTCCGTCTGTCCGTATGAACGCAATCTATTTCGGCGCTATTGAAGCTAGAGACTTGAAATTTGGAACACATACTCGTGTATATCTCCGATTTATAAAGTGTTAAAATTTTCCCGATCCGCCCACTAGGGGCGTGGCAAATCGGAAAATGCATTTTCCGATATACCAGAAATCATGTTTGTTGAAGAGCTAGAAAGCTGAAATTTGGTATGTAGGTCCGCGCCAACCACCCAAGATCACAAGCTATGGCGGATATATCTCCGCCCATTAGGGGCGTGGCAAATCGGACAAAACTGTATCTCCTAAAGTTATAAACCTAGAATGCTGAAATTTTGCACGTAAGCTAATGTTTTAATTCTATGAAGATGGGTGAAAAAATTATATATCTACGTCCCTTAGGGGCGTGGCAAATCGGACCTGAAGATATAGTGATTTTTCGAATTCTGCTATATTTTAGGCACTATTGATGCTAGAGATCTGAAATTTGGTATATATACGCGGGTTGATCACCCAAGTCCAACGAGCTATGGTAGATATATGTCCGCCCATAGGGGGCGTGGCAAACCGCAAAAGTTTATATCTCCTACAATTTAAGAGCTAGAAGCTTCAAATTTGGATAGTTAAGTTACTGGTAGCCTCCTCTATCGATGCCCCAAAAATAATTTTTAAGCCTCTTTAGGGGCGTGGCATATCGAAAAATACCCTGTAATTTTCACATTTTTTGAGCGTAAGAATTCAAATTTTGCATTTAGGTAACCGGTTACTCGTTCTAAGAACTGGCTAAAATTGAGGAGTCGACGGCCACTAGGGGCGTGGCAATCGGCATTTACAGTGCCCGTATCGCGACATTTATATGCGTCAGCCATCTATTTATGCATTTGTACATATAAATAAGCTTAATAGATATTCATAATACAAAAGGAAACATTTTTATGAATTTAAAAAAATTTAAAAGAAGCTAAAATAACAAAAATTTGCAATTTACAAAAAAGTGTTTTCCGCGGGATTTGAACTCGCACCCAACCCAAACAGCATGTTTGTCAAAATAGCTAAAATAATGGTCGTCGGCGCTTCAGCCTACAGCACCACCGCGTCGTTTCGATCAATAGAAGTTAAAACGAAATCACATTATTGTTATGACGCCACATAGCAAAGAAAAGCCAGAGTGGTGGCTGGAAATTCAAAAACAATGCAAAGACAAATTAATCGCAACGAGATTCTTAGAATATGCTAGAGTACGCATTTATGTGTGCATACATACACACATACAAATGAGCGCGTGTATAAGGCTGGAATGCTTGATGCTATGCGTGCAGACTTACATATATACATATGTATGTATTTGCATATGTCGGGTCTTCGTTATCATGTTCGTAGTTAACTATTTCTTATTAACGCTGGAGCTACGTGAATTCCGTGTACGTGTGTTCATATCTTCAAAATACAAGTCATCTCCCCGAGACATCTCTTAACAATCTGGCCATACTATATGTTGCCACCTCATAACACTACGTGACACGGACTACACTCAGCAATCGGACAGTTTAGTAATCCTGATTGCCACTCACAGCATATAGCTATCGATATTACCAATCGATATCTACAGTCATTCTCCGACACGGCCATACTGACAACAACACGTCCTCGTGTTATTTTCCCTTCAATATGCCACTCACAGCATATAGCTATCGATATTACCAATCGATATCTACAGTCATTCTCCGACACGGCCATACTGACAACAACACGTCCTCGTGTTATTTTCCCTTCAATATTACACTCAGTAACCATGATTGTCACTCACAGCATATAACTATCGATATTACCAATCGATATCTACAGTCATTCTCCGACACATATATGTATTTGAGGGCTATTTAAGAAGAAACAAATTTAAACTTATAAAATTATTCGACTAAGAAAATGAAAAGTATTAAGTGCCATTCAGTCAAGCTCGCACCTTCCCAATAAAATATCTATTTTATAAAAAACGAAAAATGTATGAAAAAAAAAAAAAAAAAACATAGTAGAGGTTCGAACCTCCCTACTCTAACGTTACTTGCGTCGCCCTTAGCACCCGCGCCATTGCTTTGCTCGAGCACTCAGCTGCTAAAATAGAATAGCTTAATAAGAGAGCGTCATCAGACAAAACTACAGTAACGGCTAGAAAGTCCAGAAATCAATCGAAATTCTAAGAATGTGAGAAAAGACGCGCTTCTGTCTGTACGCATAGAATAGACGATGAGTGTGTGCACATGTATAGTAAAATCGCGCTGATCTGCTGCTAGCTTGAAGCCGGTATCCAATATATGGATATAAATACATGTATATTATTAAAAGTCAAAATTGTATAAATTATATACATATGCATGTAATTTGAATGCAATTATGCAATGATCATAGCAATAGCTATCGATGATTTTCCCATTTTAAATGGGATCATGCCCTGTTTTTTGTTGCGCACTAGACTTGAAAATTGCACTATATACTCTGGTTGACAGCGTTTGGGCTGTGAATGAGTCTTCTGCAATCGGTATCGCCCGACTGCAACGTTCTTACTTGTTTTTTTTTGGTGAAGTGGATTTGAGCTAACGCCGTCGATAACTTCATAAACTTGAAGGATTTTTTGTATATATTTTTTGTATGACCTATATTAAGGTATATTAGCTATAAGGCAGGGTTTAGATAGGAAAAAATATTGCTATATGTACCATATTTATACCAACATAACTTCTGTTGATAATTTTATGACTAACATAAAATTGTCTTAAATTTGATTCACTTTAAATGAATTAGGGTAACCCAGACTACAAGTCATCTTATTCATAAGAAGTATTCAAAGTTCGGCACTTAGAATATACCTCATATTTTGGGTATTACTTTTTTTTTCTTTTGGCAAACTTTTGCCAGGGGCCGTGGGCACGTGTTGGTTGGTTGCTATAACTCACGCTAGAGAGTTGCTACAAAAACAACAACAACAACAACACCAACAAGAAGAAGAAAGAAGAAGAGCTGTACTCGTTGGCTGCATACTTATATTTATTAATGGCCATTTCGATAAATCTAAAGCGAGCAACGCCTCTGCGTCCAGTGGCCCATCAACATCGTCATAACAAAAGCTTAGCGAAGTTGCCGCAACTTTTCCAATAATAGGCTCAAATGAATATGAGCCATCGGGTTGGAGATGGGCGTGAAGAGTGGAGACAGTGAAGGCGCTAAGCATCATCCGACAAAAGATATTGAGAACTTTTTTGACATGTGGCTCAGATAATTTTTGTGGTGGCAATTTGATTAAGGCCAAATCATTGAATGGAGGACACCCCCAGGCAGAGCCAAATTACGCAGCCCACAATGATCTAGTTAAAGGAATGACAGACCAAAGCCCTCAGGGCTTAAGTGAAGCAAATCAAAATTCATGAAATGAATCTATTGACAACTAAGGAATCTAACATGAATTTTTCTAGCCATACTAGTCATCATTTGTTCGTCAGTTTCTAGATCTCACATGTCGACAAAGAGTCATATTAATGCACTTAAAATACTTTAGAAGAGGAAAAAACTTGAGTTATTTACTTAAGCAGTCCTTTGTTGTGTTCCATTTCAGTCTCTGCTCTTTGCTATTTACATATTTGCACAACGAAACTGTCAGCTGTACTTGCATTGCTTAAGACAGAGACGAAGAGAGTGGGAGAGAGTTTGCTGACTTTTTGGTCTTAAAGTGTCACAAAAAATTCTTCAGCTTTGATGTGAATTTTCGTTGATCTTTGCGCAACGGCTGCATTAAGTTGGAGCCCAAGTGTTGACAGGAATCGGCATGCTGGTGCTTGGTGGGAGTTGTTTGCGCGTGCCGCTAACAAGCCAAGTCAATAGCGAAGCTCAAGGGCCGGGTTAACGCCAGCTGAGAACCTCATTAGGCCGCTGTAGTGGTGTGGTCCCATGCACGAAACGCTAAGCCCAAACAGTTAGAGACTCGCACCAACATTTTGGCATTGTCAACAGTTCGTGGAGCAGTCAAAGTCGTCTGGCAGGAAATGAGTTTACTTTGGCCCACCCACGGGACCCGAGCCGAGGGACAGCCAAACGGACAGACGGACAGAGATAGGGAAAGCTGGCGAGGGGCAGAGGGACGTGTGCTGTCCAGGAACAGGAAGTTCGCTGTCATAGTTGCTGCCATAATTATCTTGTTTACAAGGTGAAGGTAGCCTGGCCAGCCAACAGAACGGAACCCCAACAATAAAAGCAACAACAACAACAGTCTGAGTGCCAGCTACTGGGCCTGTGCTCAAAATTTATGGCTGTACAACACATTGGGTATATTAATTTGAATATGATTGCCCTTGGGTGCCGGTTTGCCAGTTCATAATATCAAGTCAACACACACACTCACACCCACTTGCACACACAGCTCTGCGATTTAGTGTGCTCATAAAATATTTGTGTTACAGATTAGTAAAATAGACAATTTTGTTGCTGTTTTTGTTGCTGTTTTTGTTGCTGTTGTTGTAGCTGTTGTTGTAGCTGTTGCTGTTGCTGTTGCTACTACTGAGCCATTAATTAAAGTTTTCAGAGATTCCAGTGCACATATGTACGTATCCACAGTAACACACACACACACTCACACACCCTACACACACATATCAGTTGGGATCTGACGTCCTGCCATGAAAGTGGCACAATATTTTCTGACAATTATTAATCATGTCGCCTGTCGTCTGAGCCATCAACGTTTTGCAGCTCTCCCAACTGCTGCTAACGTTGCTGTTCATTAGAATACTCCAGGCGACTGCACGAGTGCATGTCTGACCCAGTACAGTAATTGAGTTCACTTTGTTTATTGGGGATCAAATCGAAAATGACTTGACCCGATTCAACTTGGCCCGATACAAGCAGATTCCGGTTTCATGCTGCCATTTAAACTGTTTTTGGGCGCACTATTAAAGCACACTAAATCAGCTATTATGCATATAATGCAACTAATAATAATAAATCAGTAAGAAAATAATGGAAAATTATCATAAATAAAAAATTAATAGTTGCTAAATATAATCATTACATGCTGAATTGCTTTAAGGTTACAAATCATGATAAAACCACCGATGACACAACCGATTAGTAGCGATTAACATTAATTTTTGCAACATATTTATGACCTTCGTTCGATACTGATAAATTATGAAACGTAACAACTATATTTTTTTTTAGAAAAAATTTAAAATTAAAACTAATTTTAATAAATAAAATATTATTATTTTTAATTTTAATAAATAAAATATTACTATTTTTATTTATTTAAATTAGTTTTTAAAAATATTATTTTTATTTATTAAAATTAGTTTATATGATAAAAAAAAATATTTAACATAATTTTTATAATTAAATTTGACAATAAAAGTTTGGATTTGATTTAAATATTAAAAAATTATGTGTGTAATCATTTTTTATTTTTATCATATAAATTTGTTTTAAAAATTAAAAACAAAATATTAAAAATTTTTAAATACGTAAGCTTATATTGTTTTTAAATTTTCCGTGAAAAAAAATGTCTTTTCCCCCCTCTTCTTGAGGCTATTTCTTGTGCCTCAATTTTTATATTATCTTATTATTTATTTTTCCTATTATCTGCTATTGCATTTAAATACAGCCAATTCAATTTCACGATGCTCTCGCCCAGACTACGAGCTTAGCGTATAAAGAATTGAGAGAAAAATCCGCACAACTTAGCGCAAGAACTTCACACTACACATGGGAACTTTTGTATAGGGCCAAGTGGCGCTCTTAAATAAGAATGCTAAGTAGTTCCTCTTTATAGCTCCAATTGCTATGCTCAACTCTTTACGTTTGCCCAGGCATCAAGTTTCTCTTCCGAAAACTGTTGACTACACTAATTTGAAATAATTTGTTTCGTTCTGCTTTCCCAGCTCGCTGAAATAGTTAAAGAAATACTTCATTATTTGTCCAAATGAGATCTATGACAGATATATGAAATAAATTTATTGTAAACAGTCTGAAGCGCGGCACACATAAGGCAGCCTTAATTATGCTAAAGCCCCGAAGAAAAACTAATTTATTGCCCATTTGAGGGCGCATTCATTCGTTTGAGTATTTCTTGTTAGCTATGCTAAGTCGAGCTACAAATTAATTTATCATTACCAGGCGAGCCGGCCTAAAAAACGCTCAAAAACTAGGCGAGCCGTATTCGCAAACGTCTGGCAGAAGTTAAGCTTCGGGGCGTGGTGCGATGGGGCGGCGGGTGGTCGGAACGAGTGGATGATGAGCAGCCCTTCAGTAAGTTCATTAGCCCCCAAATGGGTTGAAATAATGCGCCAGTTTTTGCTCGCAGCTAAAAGAAAAATCAACAAGAGCAAGCGACTGCAAAGAAAATACAAATTAATGGCAAATTAATGAAATCTATGGCGGCAAGCAGATGGGAAGTGGTAAATGGGAAATGGGAAAGCGAAATGTTTAAATTGAAAGTACAAGATAGAAAGCCTGTGCGAGACAGAGACGGGGCGACAGCTGAGCCGAATCGAGCTTAGAGCCGAGAAGCAGCCAACCCGAAAATGCCGCCAAAAGCAACAACTGGAAATGTGTCAAACCCCATTCAGGCCACTGCACCATCCCATGCTCCAAGCTCCAAGCTTCAAGCTCCACGCTCCATGCCCCGTGGCCCATTCGCCATACCTCGTGCCTCATTCCCTGACTGTGGCAGAAACCCACAGAAAAGCGTGCAAAAGCGACGACTGAAGGAATTTGCAGTAATTAAACAATTTTGCACTGACGCAACCCTCGGGGGTCCGGATCCGGATGCTGCCAGCTCGCGCTCATTACGGCAATTTTTCAGCTCAAGTGTTGCATTTTGTTAGCGCCAATATCCGGGACTTGCCACGCCCCCGCCTACACTCCACCCGTCACCCGCCGGCTGCCCCTGTTGCAACTCGACGTTTTATGAGTGCCTGCAAATTAGCTTAAATTGCAGGCAAGGGTGCTTCAAATGAAAAACAAAAACAAAAACGGAAACAGAGAAAAAAAATTAATCTACAAAGCAGCTTGCTAAACGGGCTAATTATTAAAGCATTTGAAAATCAGCTTCGGCCATGTTTGTGTTTCTCTTGCTGAAGCACCTTTGCTGTTGGAGCTGTTGACAGCGAGCTGATGATGTTAATTTTGTTCAAGCTACCAACGGCAAAAGTGGGCCAAGATGAAAGGAAATAAAGAGGCCAAAATGAATTGGCACTGACGGCTGGCAGCTAGACAGACTTATTAACATTGAAGCATATATGTATTTGACCTAGTGGACATTAGGTTTCAAGGATAATAGAAACCAAAAAAGCCAGTCAAACAAGGACAGTCAACTCAGATGAGCAGCATATATACAAATAGAGACAGATATATACATATACATATACATATAGAATGATGAGGACAAATGAAGAAAAACAAAGGACAATTCAGTTCACTGAAGATTTAATGCCATTGTCCAGCATCTGTGTGCCCCATGACCAAGCTAAAAAGTTCATTCAACTACTTCAATTAGAGTTGTATTTGATGGAAATATAAAGTTCTTGGGCAACAAGAGATATGAGAAAAGTTTGCTATAGAAATATATAGATATATACATATATGAACTCAGCTATTGATAAATAAATAAATAAATAAATAAATAAATATATATATATATATATATATATATATATATATATATATATATATATATATATATATATATATATATATATATATAATATATAAACAAACCTTTCACTCACTACCCATCTCATTCACTACCCATCTCACTCACTACCCCATCCACTCACTACCCATCTCACTCACTACTTATTTCATTCGCTACCCTCCCACTTACTACCCATCTCACTCACTATTCCTTCTCATTCTTATAGAAGAATCCGGCTATAACGACTCTCAAGGCTCCGCCGTTATACCCGGAAGACGCTATAGCCATATAAGTTTACTCATATAAGTTTGACCGTACGGAAGTTATAGACGGCTTATTTATTTATTTTTTCATAATTTCTAGATTTATCTTTTGCAATCTGATTTAATGTAAGCAATCAACATATTTTTCTTAAAATTGAAATATGATGATGTTCTTTCAACATAAAACAAATGAGATTCAACATCTTCATAAAGCATAAGCTACAATAATATCATAAATTATAGATTTGTAACTCATTGAACATTGCCTTTTTTAATACTTAAAGCTATTCAGAATTCCATCGCAGGCATGACAAGTAATTTTATTGTATTTTTCTTTGATTACTGTGTGTTCTCACCTCAGCGCATAAAAACAGCAAATGTAGTCAAACAATTGGCAAATATCCACAACTGCTGCTTTACTCATTCACTTAGCGATTCAATTTGGCGCTCCCACTCCCACTCGCTCGGCCAGCAGGAGCGAGCAGGAGGAATACAATTACATAAATGTGGCTGGGGCCTTGGGGGCACAATAAGGCGAACAGTAAACCATCAGCAATGAAGCGCTACATATGGGAATGTATTAGGATGGAGGCCGTCTGAAAGAAAGCAAACGAAAACCGAAACGAAAAGCAAACAATGGAGCCAAACAAATGCGCTGGCCATCAATCAAAAGGGCATTCCAATGCCAAACGGGCAAACGGGCGAACGGAAGCGGAAGCATAACGAGCTGCTCTCATACTTGCCGCCGGATTAGGATCGGCTAGGTGGGCAACAGCCGTGGCCGAGAAAAGGAAACGCTTACTAAATGCCCAACAAGACAGGGATTGCGCGATTGCGACTGGTTTCAGCTTAAGGTCTTAGCCGGCGTCTAAGTTACTATGTGTGTGTGTGTGTGTGTATATGTGTCGAGTGCGACAATAAACAAACTGGCTAGCAAACGACAAACAAATAGACGCTACACAACTTTGTTTACACAAACACGTTGGCAAATGCTGGCCACACTGCGTATACGCCACAGGCACCACGAAACAACCAAATGCGCCCTTTGACACACTCGCCACGCCAGAAGGTGGGCAAGGGTAAGCATAGGCACTCACATGCTTATTGTTGTATTTGTAGTGGTGGTGGTTGTTGTTGTTGTTGTTGTTATTGCTGGAGTATTTGCGGCCTCGGTGGTAAAAACGAAACACACGCGGACAAACTGACATTGAAGCAGACAGGCACTTGCACATTGAGAGCGGGAGAGGGAGAGGGAGCAAGTGTAGTGGAGTCAGAGAGGGAGAGAAAGAGTGAGGGGAGCGAGAGGTGAGGCAGGCAGAAATAAGCAAACAAACAGCCCATATGCACGCACAGAGGCAGACACATATGACATAGTTAATACCACGAGAGTTGCCACAAAATGTTGCAAGCATGTTGCTTTCAACCCTTTCCCCTCCCTGTCTCCTTCTCTCTCTCACTCAGTTTGTTTTCTATGTGCAAATAAATAAGAGCAGCCATATTGCCACACGCTCAAAGAGACTTTTAAATTAAGATTTATCGTAACTAGCGGGAAATGATTTGAATGTAAGCTGCAGTTTAGGATAACTCGGTGCAAAATTCCATTGAATAGTTACGTTTAGGTATACTTCAGTATTGTTTACTATATTGGCAATATTTAATACTTTATACCAAAATCTATCTGTATGTGGAGTTAAGAGCGAAAGCTAAAGCCATTATGATGACAGAATTAACGATGAAGGAAATCTAAGGATACGATTAGATTTAAGATTAGGTTTCATGACTAAAAGGTCAATCCAATTTGATATTTCTACAGCTTTATAACTATAAACTTTATAACTATAACTTTAACAACTACAAAAATATAATTATTGAAAAATATCATTATCATAATATTATATTATATCCCCATTTGACATATTATATTATTTTTATAACAAAATATATAATTATATAAAGCTCTTTTATTTGGTCGGCCCTTAGCTACGTAAAGTACCGTACTATATGGTCAGCATATTTAACAAAAATATATATCTAACTAATCCACATTATAATAGAATGTATGTCAAAAGAATTGGATTAATGCTCACTGCCTTTACAATATCTAAAATGTATACATCGTAAACAAAAATAAACTTAACTTTAGTGAGCAACACTTCTAATATATTAATAATAACAGTTGGATGTTTCTTTAGATATAATAAATGCAGCCGCTCAGGCTTACAGTTCGATCAAAGTTGAATCTGTTCAGCAAAAAGCAATAATTAAATTTTTTTCTAACAATAAATTCATTATCTATGACGCAGAATAGTTGTTGGCTTATAAATTTACATATAATACAATTTTATTATTTTTCCAAAATATATTGCAAAATATTTTATACTTTCAGCTCATCTAAATAGAAATAATAAGTCTAAAAATTCAAATTTCATGCTTTGTATAACTTAAAGAGTAATAAACCTTTGTTGGTCATATTTAATATTTATAAAATGAACAGCACTGTATGTCTATAGCCAAAGCAGGCATGACAAACAACCGTTAAGGATTCAACAGTCCGAAAAAAGTCTCCAACTTTTTGAGCTGCCCTCACATATGCAAATGCAGCGCAATCCAAAGGCCACAGATCTCACGGACAATTGCTGCCAGGCAGCGGCGAAGGTGGGGACGGAGGTGGGGGCGTTGGCGGTGGCAGAGAAGGCCGCCTGTCCAGAGTGGACACACGGAAACAGCGTCGCTTGCATGTGTGAAAACCCAACTCAAAGGAATTTATAATATGCAGTTAATTTTTCACTTCGCTTGAAACGAAAACGTACAGCATGCATATCCTAAATATCCTTGGACACTGGAGAGAGCCAAAAAGAAACGAGGGAAAATAATACGGAAACGGAAACTGAAACCATGACAGTAAAGTGCTGATAATTTGTAGAACTTAGGACGGACGAGCGCTCATTGTTTTTGGACGGGAAACTTGATCTATGCTGAAGGACATTCGCTTGTTTGTCTTGCATTTTGTTTTGTGACTTTTTTATGGCTCACCAGCTGCAAACTATAATTCGTTTCAGTTATTGCCCGACTCTGAGCACACACACAGAGGCAGAAGACCAGGCTAAATCTTGATGCTTTTGATGGCATGCTCTTAAAAAGTTGCCAACAAGCTCAAAAGTCTTACGACATAAAACTCATTAGATGCAATAGTAAAATAAGCCAAAAAGAAAAAAAAAAACAAATGCAAACAAATAAAAAAAAATTAAAATTCCCTTGGCTACTTTTTTGCACTAAAATTGGTTATGCAAAGGAAATGAGAGTAGCACGATGATGATGCCGTGCCTCGTTCGTCCGCAGCCGTTGCTCCGACTACGCTACAAAAATGCAACATTCCACAAAATACAATAACTCATTCAAAACCCAATTCGTTTCCGGCCTGTTTCCCCAACGAATTAATTATGATATCAGCACAACAATTTGCATAACCTCAAAAAGGAAAGACAGACATGCACACACACCCACATGTGCAAACATGTGTGCACATGTATATAAATACAGTAACACAAAGCCGACAGAGTATCGAGTCAGGCGCACAAATGAAATAAAACTCGTTTCCCCAAATGCCATATCAGCTCAACTGATGTATAGCCCATGATACAATATAACAACAGCAACACCAGCAACAGTAACAACAGCAACAGCAGACTCATTCCAGATCCTTTCAGCATCTATATTACAATATAAAAATTCATATGAGGCGTGCGTACAAAAATGCAAGCATTCCACATATACTCTTTGAGTGAGAAAATATTTTTATTAAAATATGGATTTCACAACGAGTTGAAAATAGTGGAATAAAATATTATTAATATTTATTTATTAATTATTATTAATATTTTATTAATATAATTAATATATTAATATAAATATATGTAGTTTATATTGTATATATTAAAAAAAAATAATAATAATAAAAAATTTACTGTATATAAACTTTATAACCAAGCTTTTTAAGCTATGCAATTTGTAATTATCAACTACATTTTTCATATTTATTTATGATGATTTTATTAGAATTTAAAATATGAAATTTAAAATATTAAAAAATCTATACTACCTTAAAATTGTCTTAAAAGCCTTTGAAATACTATATGAAAACTAAAAATTCCAACCGAAAAATTGTAACTCTATATGAAAAATTTGTAAATAAATTAATAAAAATATTTTTAAAAAAATAATGAAATAAAAAAATAAATAAAAATAAAAATAAAAATATTTAATATTATATTGAAGTTGAGATAAGCTTTTAATAAATAATAAAAAATAAAACGCTTAAAAATATTAAATATTTTTAAATTATTTTAAGAATTCAAAACTTTTGAAAATAATCCTCATAAGAATTAAAATATAAAGAAGCAATAAAATAAAAAATTGATTCAACCTTTATAGGTTTTCTAGCCTATATTAGTATTATAAATGATTTTATTAGCTACAATAAGTTTAGCAAGGAGTCCAATTTTGCATGGCTTTACATTACTTAATAAGCTTCCTCACATGGCCCAAAATTAATTTAGTATAAAAACATTAATTTTACCATATATAAGGCAATGACACTCTTTTTGTAGTGTATTTTGAAGTCGCCTTTTCGAGCGTCTGCAGATCTATTTATTTTCTTCGTTTTTTTTTAGCCATTTCTCGATGTGGCAGCGTGTCTTTTGGTCTGATGAAATTGCATAATCGCTTCCAGTTGTTGCACAATTATTGAAATGTGTCTGTTGGCCGCCCATAGCAGGCGCTGGCGGTTTGGCAGTGGGCTGGATCATGGTTGGGCGGGCGGCACGGGAGTTGGGGGGAGGCCAACCGCAGTGCCACGGCAAGCAACGAGCCGTAAAATTCACTCGACGCTCGAAGCCCAGCACGGGCTGCACAAACTCAAACGCAAAACGCAAACGCAAAACTCGAATGCGAGCGCTGAACGTAAATGAAATGCCATTTTTCAGTACAATGCCAACAACAAAGGCAATCAAAAATTTATAGGCGACGACAGGCAGACACATTGGGAGCAGCGACATCCCCGACAACGTGAATGTTTACGTAGTCGTAGTCGCTGCTGTTGTTGGCTCTTAAACATGAAACATTTAATTGCCAACTTGCTGCAAATTGTTGACAACATTATTGGCCGAAAAGGGGTCAAACGCCAGCTGATGGACGGCTTCATGGTTAAACTGACCCATTCTCGGCCAATCAGCGGGAATTATTATCAAAGCGATGTGGATAACTAGGCGTATGCGCACTTTGGTGAATGGCAAGCAAACATTATTGCAAATGCATGCAGCTGGCTCGCACTGAGCGTGCACCAAGCTGACTAAGCAGCTGCAATGTAGGAGCAAGTATAATGCAGCCCGTCATAAAACTGAAAATCTCATTTGCAAAACCCATGGCTGCGCCCTGACAAGAAAAATGGAGCGCAAAGTGCAGGCAGGCAGGCAGGAAGGCAGGAAGGCAGGCAGGCAGACAGCTCGGGGAGCTGTGGAAGGGAACGCGTGGCAGTCGGAACTTGGCCGCTTGGAAGAACAAGGCAAAGGCTGTCAATTTCAGTTAACTGTTCGATAGCAAGCCAAGCTGTACCAGAAGTAAAAATACGAAAAAAAAAAGATGGGAAAATTGAAGGCAACTCAACAATACAACCGAATGCCGAGGACATTGACAACGACAGCGACAACAACAAGAGAACAGGCAGATTCGCATGCAACTTCCGTTTCCGTTTTGCTTTGTTCATGTTTGCTTGCTGTTGTTTTTGCTGTTCTTTTTTTCTGCCCTTCGTTTAGTCTTTGGGCCCATTGCTGCAACTAGACAGCATCAACAGCATCCTTTGGCCTGTAGCTGACACGCCTGTTGATTGGTATCAATGGAAGCACCCAGCTCCTCTCATTGGGCCACTCGATCAGACCCCGCCTACTAGCTCAGGTGCATCCCACTGGCTGTGTTAAACATGTGCTTAGCTATTGTTAAGTACGAGTTTTAGCAGTGATACGAGCTCAAGATCACAACTCCAAGTTCTATTTGCATACTTTAACAGCATTTGGGCAATTCTTAAGGGATCCAAAGGAAAGCACCGCTGCTATAATACGATATCTTTATAATTAAACACATCCCTATATAATATTTATATTGCATATATTCAATATTTATATGTACATATTAATATACCTCAGCTGAGAGGTATTAATAATCTCTACTTATTAATATATAATATATGCATATATGTGGGTCTATATATGAACTACCTCCTTTGCTACAAAAAATAATTCAACTAAATTTGTATTTTACAATTTTATAATAGAACTTAAGCCATAAAATTTAATTTTTATAATTAAATTAAGTTGTATATAAAGAGTGATTATAATTAATATTTTTTATTTATATCATACACATTAATTTTAATAGTAACAAAAAATAATAATAAACAATTGCAAATAAAAAATTATCCTGTTTTTTTTTTTTACGTAAACAAATATTTTATGTCTGTATTTTTCGTGCCTAAATCTTTTTATATTAATAACTCTTATTTGCGTTCCCTTTTTAACAAGCCAATATGAAATAAATCTTATTATTCTACTCTCCTAACTCTGGCTGAAAAGTAATTTTAAAATTCATCAAACAAGTTGAAAGAGATATATAAGGAATATACAAGAATATATAGCAAGCAGGCAGACACGTAGATGAATGAGCTTATATATACTCAGCTCTTTATTCCACTTGAAAATATATTTATCAACATTCAAATAAATATAAATAGATACAGACAAATGAACTCACTTTATTTTCATAGAATTATTATTGTATAATCTTCAGCTGCACAAAGTGTAACTGAGCTTAGCTTTGAGCACTCGGAGTTTCTCTTCAATTTCATTAGTTTTAGCTCATTTGCAGATTGACTAATTGAAGTACATTTAACTTGTTCGAGTGCGCAGTTGTTGTTGTTTAGTGATGGCGAATGGCTGGCAACCATGGCATTCCTTATCCTTTATACTTTATCCCTATTTCAATTTGTGGAGCGCCTGCGGCAACATTTTGCGTTCTGTTTTTGTCGACCAAAGTATTTATGAAAGCTGTCTCAAGCCCGAGCGCCACAGCGCCCCTCCAGAACACGTTGCTCTTTGTGGCCCCCGGCTCGTTGGCAGTTTTGCTCAACAATTGCTGGAGCTGCATTGCCACGTCCTTTAGCCCCTATAATACCAATTAGAGCTTGGCCAACACAACAGCCCTGTCAAGTCCCATCACAGCGCTTAACCATCACATCTACTTACACACCAGCTACTATTCAATTATCCACGCCCCCAACCTGCTTTGTGGTGCACTCGACTGCAGCTGCAGCAGCACCACCACCACCACTGTCTCATCAAATAAAAGTCATTTGCACTTTTATACAAATTACTTCCAGTCACAGCTCTGGTCAGTGGCTAACAAAGACAAGAGAAAACTTTCGCAAATCCCAACTTGACTTGCTGCCTGGATTATAAAGCTCAACTGAGCGGACAGCATAGAGCGCCAAGTTTTACATTCACATATAATGAAACTTATTGCTAAAAATATAGATATATAGAACAATAAATATATCAAACAAGGACGACGTGCTTAGACATTCCAGCATTTATTTCATTTATTTATTTTACAGATATTAATAACGTAATTTTGTAAATTTTTCATGCTCTTCTTCTGCTGCTGATCGAATGCTATACGACTTTATGTTTTCAATCAATTTCTATATTTATTACGACGAAGCAGAGAGTGAAGAAAGTATTTACAGCACAGCGAATATTGAATACACTCTCGTGTAAAAATTTATCAGCAAAGAAGAGGCATTAGAGTGTAAGCCCCAACTCTAATGACTAACAAACTCGTAAAGCTGCACAATTTAAATTGAGTTCTACATATTATCTATATCGACAACCTGGAAATTTCTCTTAAATATAATGCGATTCTAGCTGTAGGTGCTCCAATATTGATAGCTTTAATGTAAGGTAAAACCTTAAGATAGTAACTAAATTTCAATACTATGAACATGTCAATATGGATTTGTATTTTCCCTAATCCATTTTCAAAAATCCAATCCATGTCCGAAAATAATTTATAGCATAGCATTTAAGAATTTTAATTTTCCATTGAGCCCAAGTCTAATATATAAATAAAATATTTCAAAATTTGTATAAGAGATAAGAATTATAAAATATTGATATTTTAACAATTTATAGATAATAATAAGCAAAATAGAGCTTTTGTATTCCATCATATTTAACCCTTTTCCATTAATAATTATTTATGCTAACCTATTATAGCAATATACATTTTTGTTCATATTATCATCCAGTAAAGAAAAACAATTTAAATTTCTTGTGACTAAAAATTGATAATTAGAACTTATAGTTAAGACTTATTTCGCTAAGTGTAAGAGGGAATCTCCTTTACTCATTTCCATATTTTATATATCAGCTACAGAGTATAAAGAGTTTAACGATTTATTGGAATGTAGTAATATCAAATATTAAATATCAAAAATCCACAATCCACAAAAAAGAAAGAGAGAGATAGACAGAAATAGACAGAGAGAACTATCCGTTTTCTCAATCAATATAAATTCATCAATGTTATTATTCAACTATGAATGGGTATTATGCAATCGGCTATCGCCGACCTCGTCATCTATTATTCTCTCTCTTTGCACGATTTGCTGCTCACTGTTTTGCCTTTGGCTGGACCTCGGGTTCATTATGCTTCAACGTTGCATAATACAAATGTCAGACTTCGACAAATTTGACAGGATATACGATACTAATGAACTGTCACAGCGTTCAGGATGTGGCCGAGAGAGTGAAAAAGAAAACCGAACGCATATTGGCCATTTGATTGTGCCGATTGGATAAGACCCAGTAGCCCACTTGCCCTCGCTCAGACGGACATAGCTACGTGGCTAGCGGTGTTCGCGCACAATGGCTGAATAGAAATTGGATTTGTGGCGCGAAGTTCGTACAATAGATGGCGCCACAGGCAGTCGAACATGAAAGCTGCGGACGATGTGGAATACATTTTTTAATTAAAATTATGACAGAGCTCACAACGGCCTTGCTGGACTGCATGCAGCGATCAGTGGAAGCTGCACACACCCACACACACACACACACGCAGAGAGAGTGTTAACTTTTAGAGTAGACTCTTGGACAGAAAAGTTGTAAGGAGTTGGGCCAAGTCACAGTTGGCATTCGGGAAAACGGAATGAAAAACTTTTTCGTCCAGATGAAGTAGAAGAAGTTGCAAAAGCGCCACAGAACGCCGAACCTCGACGGGAGATTGGCGCACAAATGAGCAGCAACAACAACGACAATCACAACAACGACAATCACAATCGCAATTGCAACTGCAACTGCAACGGCAACGGCAACGGCAACGGCAACGGAAAATGCACAAAACTTAACCTAATGAACATTAAGATAATGCAACAACAAGAGAGTCCGACCCCCAGAGTGTTGCTGGCCTGTCCCTCGGCTACATAATTCTGCATTCGACCTTAGAGCAGCCACAAAAGTTTTGCTTACTACAACGAAACGAAACGAAACGAAACCATCGCCATCGCCATCGCCATTGCCGTCTCCAAATGCATTTTGGCATTGGACAAAGTCAGAAACTTGCGCAGCGCCATTTGCCAGTTTGCATTCCAGCAGCAACATAAAGTTTTTAGCTTATGTTGTGATTTTTATGGGCCAGCGAAATAAACGTGGAGCGGGCAGCCAGCTCAAGCTCAAGCTGAGTGCCACAAAATGAAGATAAGTTTTATGTGGCGCGGAAATTAAGAAGTTTGTTTATAGTAATACCTACTACCACATAGCTTAGGCCATCCACGAGCCCAGCCCAGCCCCTGCCCCATCCGTGCCCCACCCTTGCTTTGCTAAATGTTTTCCCATTACTAAATGCCAGCTGCATGCTGACAGTGAACGCAAATGACTTGAGGCTAGCCTGCAGCAGTGTCTGTCAGTGGAAGTCCTTTTGAAAATGTGATTAAATGTATTAAGAATTCATTAGTGGCCGTAGTTGTGCCTATTGGCAGGACACCGACAGTGACACTGATACCGCCACTGACTGGAGACCATCATTAAATATGCATTCATTTTACTCAACAAGGCATTAACATTCGCACCCCTCAGCTGGCCCCTTCCCCTAAGCACCTGCAAATGCCAATACTTTGTTTTTAATTGAAACAATGGCAGATGGCAGCTGGCAGCTGGCATTTCGAATGCCTTAAATAAGTATTCCATTTAATGCAATTTTAATCTCCATTTTCTTTAAGCACAATTGAACTTTTACAATTCACATAACAATTGAAATATTCTATTTATTTAATGGCTTAAATAATATTAAATTAAACTACATTCCAATTAACATATAAATTCAAACATATAAATTTCAAATTGCATAAATGTAAAATTTATTTATATTATTTTTAAATTTGTAGATTATAATAAACAATAATTCCATAAATACCGTGACAAAAGCAATAAAGAATTTTAATAACTATGTTTTTTACCACTGATGGAATATAAATATTGTAATAATAATTTTAGAGAGTGCGCAATTGAAATTGTATTGTGTATGCTGTAAGTGATAATAATAATAATCAATATAATATATATGATAATAATCAATATAAATGTAAAACATGAACACACAAATTAAACCAAGAATTTCTAGAATGTTAAAGAGGAATACAAGTGCTAGCATATGTTTATAAGAGAGTTGCTGGAAAACCAAAAAGAACGGTGCTCGAATAAACAGTATGTAGTACCTATTGAGTGACATTCAAGCTAAGTTGAAAAATACATTTCGCTCGTATATGAATCGGAGGCAGAATATTCAGCCGAGCTGAAGCGAATCGAAGGAGTGGGAGTGCCAGTTTTATGAATTGAGTAAATGAGTTGCTAAGTTCGCACACAGACACAAAAATGCCCATACATGTAATAAGGAACTATAAGTGTGCGTGTTTTCACACCCTTCCCAATAATAATCATGAAAATGCAAATAGCTTGGATAAGCATGGAAATCCTCGGTATGCTCTTCACTCAGAAGCGCAGAAATGTGATCTTCGTGAACAAATTTAAGTTTTTGTGACCTACTGATTATGCGCAGTGGGAGAGAGCATAAAGAGAGTCAGAGAGAGATAGAGAGTAACGCATAAATATCGCATAGCACATACAAATCTGATTAGCCTTCAGTGACCGAGCTGAGCAAATACAAAGTGGTAATACAAAGTATTACTATTACGAGCAAAAACTCGACAGATTCGACGCCTCTACACGTTGGCATCTTTTTCCGGGCTTCTTTCACTTTATTTTACTGAAGGCAGTAAGCCTTTACACCTAGGCCGCACTCCAGCTCAAACTCATTTAATATGCTTTATGCTCCTCACTCGCTCGTTCACATAACATCGAATGGTCTTTATGTGAAGTGTATTGAGAGTGAGCTCGGGGTCTAATCTGTGCTCTAAAATAACTGAAATTATTCTCATGATTCTCGGATTTTAAGTCAAAAAAGAATCAGTTAAGTTCTTAAGTTGTTAACTACAGTCCGAGTCCCTTTGAGGTCGCAACAGGCTGGAAGGAAACATTTACTAATAACACTGAGCCTTTATCATAAATGTCAACCTACTTTAGTTAAATATAAAACCAACAACCATAATTTGCAGAGTTTTTGGATAGACGAACGAATAAACTGAATGAGATGACATTGCCTTACTTAACTCTTAACTCTTGGAGGAGTTTGAACAAGTGGCATAAGTCGTGCTGCAGTGGTTAAAACGAACCCTTTTGCTATTGTAGCCCTCGACGTCTAAGTCAACACACCTGAAACGTGTGCCAAATGCGCCCGCACACACACAAACAGAGAGAGCGAAAGAGAGAGAGAGAGATAGAGTGTGTAAGATAGGGATAGAGAGAGTTAAACAATAAATCCGCATTAAGTTTAAACGCAAACACGTCGCACACGAACTCAAAGAAATGCAACTCGGTTTGCAGCTTTCCGTCTGTCGACTAATTAACTTACTTGCATGTGGGTAAAAAGTTCGTGGCGATTAGTTTGGCAAACCTCAGCGAAAGCCATAAACTGTCGTGCGACAACTTTCAGCAATTAATTATCCGCAAAGTTTTCAATTACGAGCCAATTACGAGCAGCCATCAACCCATTATAGTGCACACACTCGACACTCGTGCAAAAAGACAAACTAAAAGAAAAAAAAAAAGATTTGACTCTGCTGAAATGTTATAGAGTAATCGACGTGCACGTACGACTTCCGCCTGCCCACCTGGCCAAAGCCAGCCACCTCACCTCACTCACCTCCGCTCTGCTCTGCTCTGCTGCTGCTCTGCTCTCCGAGTGCGTTAACGCATACGAGTCGATGACACGTTTTGCCAACACATCATGTCGAAGGTATGCGGCCGCCGCCATTTTACGGAAATGCAGGCGACGCCATGCCCGAAACCCGACTGGCAAATATGCCGCCCAAACAATGGCCGCCTGCCACTGCGGAAATAGTGTTTTTGTGCAAATTTACCCGAAATCGCAATCAAGTCAATGTAGCTGGAAATGAGGCATTCGGCATGTGCACCATGGGATTTGAGAACTCGCGGAATGAGGCTTTGTAAACGTCAGATATACATACATACATGCGCGAGAGTACTCAGTTGCATTTCGGCCAACATTTTGTTGACAATTAAAATGTACTCTTCATTAAGGTGTGATTGTGCATTCCGTCCACAGTCAAACATTTTCGATTTTATTATGCAGCAATCGCAAATTCGTAAACAGAAAATGAGCTGAAAAGTTCCGAAACCAAAATGTTGAAAATTGCGCAATACCTTGATAATTGCTGTTATTATAAATGTTAATAGCTCTGTTACCCTTTCTGTAAGCAATAAATATTGTTCAAAAAGCATACATCAATAAATCAACAAGTTTGAAATATATACATATATCAAATTCGAATTTTAGATGACTATCGATACTCTGAGGGAAATCAAAATTAAAATTTAGAGGACTCATATGAACATAGGAAACTTCTGACATGATTTTACTTTTTAGCCAAGGGTAATAAATTAACTAAAACTATTTCCGGAATTGGTATGAAATATCATCGTATATCTACTTTAATTATATTGGAATATATCAATCATTTTTGGTATACGTATAGATTGCCATAATCCGATTATAACGACATTCATGGGACCGTCGTTATAACCGGAAGACGCTATAACCGTGTAAGTGTACCCGGGGACCAGAATTTTAGTCGCAATAACCGTACGGACGCTACAAGCGCAGCCGTTATAACCGGATTCTTCGGTACTTCAATTTTAATGTCTTTTACAGTAGAGCTATGTCTATCTCTTTCTAATATCAATAAGTCTTTTGGTCTACTCGAGACACGTTTAGTATGTAAGTTCTCCAAGTTTTGTTTGCAAAAGTCTTTGGCAGTCTTATTCTTTTTCAATTGTCATCGAAAGTCGATAAGTATTTGATTGTCATCGCCAAACATAGCACATGAGCTGATATTTTATTAATAACTGCCAGATCCAAATTGACACCCACATATAATAAGCTCGAACTGCCAAAGAATAACGACGTCTGGCAAATTTATCAAATCGCGTGTTACTAATGACCCCAACGGATAAAAATGAATTGAACTTAATTGTGCTACGGCCCAAGTGCGCACAGAGTTCGTATACCAAAATGGGTCATTTAATCGAATTGCATCTATTTCGAGCGCAAACAGTGTGAGTGTAAGTGCCATAGATGGGCATGCTTGACTTGAAGATACCCAGTACTTCGAGCTGGAACGTATACAGATTTATGAAGAATATCATCTATAGGCTGAATGATTATTTTCTATGGAGCCGAAACTTCTTTTAAGTAAGCTCATGTGTATTACACTACCTCCATCATAGCGCAGCTCATTTATCATTTATGTTACCATTAATAAACTTGCCTGCTTCGTTTAGCCACATATTCAGTAGCTACAGGGTATATTACGAGATCATATCTAAATTGTGCCCTATTAAGCTTTGAGTGGAGCGTTCGACGTGAATGAAAATAAACTCAATATGAATACGTATACGTATGTATATGTATGTATACGATATACAATATATTTTCAGCATTTGAATTATTTATGAAACTGTCGGTCAAAGACATCCAACGCAATTCACATCAGGTTAAAAGCCACGCAACGCCACTTACTAGAACTGGACGAAGCAATACATACATATATGTATATGTATATATATGAGCACATATGCATAGCTCCAGCTTGCAGCTTAATTGAAAAACATTTAGAAGAGGCAATGCATACGACTATCAGCTTGTTTTTAACTTATTCAAGTCTTCGCTGTCCAGTGAAAATCAACCTGAGTGGCTGACCATTATCATGAACAATGGAGCATTCATTCAATGAGGAGACTAACGGGGCACTCTCACATGTCCATTGCTGTTATCCGAGCGCATTTATCTAACATTGCCAATTGGATTTGGAATGTGTAACGTGAGCGTAAGGCCAGATAATGAGACGGGATAGCAGCACAAACGATTGACTAATCGGATCAAAATGTAATAAGCTGTGCTACCCTCTTATTAAATAGCTTATTGAGTTTAGTTGTTGTATTGTATAATTCAATTAAAAATAAATGCTCTTTCTTAAACAAAATCAATTATTTCAGCAAGTAATATTTTATTATTTTATTTTTTATTTTAAATATTAAATATGAAATATCTTATAATTCTATTTAAAAAAATGCTCTTAAATTTTTTTAATTTTCTTAAAACAAAATTAATTATTTAAGCAAGTAATATTTTATTATTTTATTTTAAATATTAAATATGAAATAAAAATAAATGCTCTACAATTTTTTATGGCCTTCACTTTTGATTCTCTTAAAACAAAATCAATTATTTTAGCAAGTAATATTTTATTATTTAATATATATTTTATTATTTTACATTAAATATTAAATATGAAATATCTCATAATTCAATTAAAAATAAATGCTCTACAATTTTTTATGATCCAGACTTGAAATTTTCTTAAAACCAAATCAATTATTTTAGCAAGCAATATTTTATTATTTTAGTTATTATTTGAATATTAAATATGAAACATCTTGCTCAATTCGACATCCAGAATTACCAAATTTGGTATTTAAGTTATAAAATAGATTATAATACTATAAGAAGATATACATTTTTATCCATAGATATCTAGCTGAGTCCAATACATAAAGCCTTGTAGGACTTTAGCTTGAATAACATAGAAAATATTCAATATTTACGTAAAACGTGAAATACTCTCAGTGTATATATGTACAATATATATAAGTATATACATATCTATATAGCAAGCATTCATTATATATATTTGCAGAAGGAGAACAAGCAGGGGTAGAAAGAAATGTGCGCAATATAAATTTATTGGTCAACCCATTTCCATTAGGGCAGTCAGGAGCATAGACGGTGCTGGTGTTAAGGATATCTGAGGGTAGTCGCAGCCAAACTCAAACAAAATCCATGTGCTCTGGCTCCAAGCTGAAACGTATTGAAATGAAGGTCAACTAAACTGCGTTGTCCGGTGCTGAAGCTTTGGTGTGGTGGTAGTGGTGCTGGTGGTGGTAGTGGTGGTGGTGGTGCAAGGACAATTGAAGTGCACACACGGCAAACTTGTAAAGCACTCAGTGAAATTGTTCAACTGACTGACGCGTATGCCCTACCTCACACACTCACACACACACACACATACACACTCTCGCACAATTCGAGAGCTTCACAAAGTGCTTACCATCGCAGTGCAAGGATAACGAGCACTGGGCTATGGCAGCACTGGCGCAAAATGGCGCAACAGTAGAAGAGTGGAACGACAGTGAAATATTGAAATACAATTGACTAAAGAATTTGGCAGGAGACGGTGCTTTAAAAGGCATGAGACCGAAAACTGAAGACTTTGCGGTCTAGTCTAACTGTCAGCGACAGCGGCTCACTCAAAGTGCAAATCCTTTACGTACTATCAACTAACGTGGCCCGTGCCGGCACAGGCTCCTTCGTCAATCAACGGCGGCCAACGCCATTGAGTGGGACACGTTCCGTGCAAGTTTCCTGCTGAGCCAAAGTTCACAACAAGCCGACATGGCGACACATGACACGTACTCGTACTCGGTTCGACTTTGGAGCCCTGGATCTCAGCTCGTGCCGTCTGGTCGTGTCGTATCGTGTCGCGTCCCAAATTTCCCACATCCAGCGGAGTCGGGATTATTTTTAGTTTTTCTCTCTTTTCGGCAGTATTTTAAAGTTTAAAGCTCTTTTGTGGCATATTTGCATATTAAGTGGCATGCGTTGAATTTTTGCAACTGACGCAAGTGCCCCGAGCATCTCTCTCAACAGCAACAGCAACCGACGTGTATGTGTGTGTGGGAGCAGCAGCATGAAAGGCAAGTGGAGTCAGCTGAAGTGGATGGGGTGTTGGCTGCTATAGTTTTGAGGCTGACGCAGGTGGAGCTGTTGTTAGTTTGCGTAGGCTTATTGTTTGAGCCCCCGAAACCGTTATGCCAAGTTGCAAAATGTCAAGAATCACTGCCAGCCACACTCATTGTGTGTGCGGATTATAGCACTCTCTCCATCTTCCTATCTCCCTCTTACTCTTGGCTCTGCGGCCTATCTCAAAATAACTGTTAAGACTTTAAAAGCTCGACAAGCTGAAACATCAAATTACCATAGGATAAAAGGATTTTCTGATTTAATTTATAATGAAAGGAACTTTAGCAAATACTTTCTCACATTTATCATGCTTAAATATTACAAACTTTAAATATATCACGCGATTACCGAACCAAACAACAGACGGAACAATTACATCTAGAAAAATCTCTTCAATCTGAGGCAACTCGACTACTCCTGAAGCCCTGAAACTATAACAAAACTGTGAAATCCTCGTTTGGGATGCGTTTATTGGCCATTCATAAACTGATCCACCTGCTCGCTAATGGTCTTTAGTATCATCTCCGTCGGATTCGAGCAACCATTGATGACCCCGTCCACACAGGCCTGCACCGTAATGCGATAGTACTCGTTGGCCTGCAATCCGGTCGCATTGTAATAGTGCTGAGTGCCAGGTACGCTGACGCCAATTGGCTCTTCCTCGACAATGCATTTCTGCTCCAGTTGATAGCCCACAGAGGCATGGCTATCCCTGCACTTAGGCATCGCATGCAGGATGACAAAGTCGGATGCGTTGGTGTCCTGCAGCTGGCGCATTCTGTCCTCGATGTATTTGCGAAATATTTCATATTGCTTGGCGGCATCAGAGTCCTCCTGCGAAAATGTTTCGTTCTGGCTTGCCGTGGACGAGTTGCTCACGACGAGCGTAGGTGCTGGAGTTGTTGTGCTCGTGCTGTTGTCATATGACACTATCGAGGGACCGGCGACCATATCCTCAAAGCTCTTAACCTTTTCAAACTTTTCCCTCTTCGTTTGCAATTTGCGACGCCTAGTTGAAGTGGTAAAAGACAACTTACAGGAAAAGTCAGGCATATCAAGTGGAAATGCTACTCACGACACATATATGAGATTGGGCAATGCTTCCTCATATATTATCTGCTCCTTGTTGTAGTAGTGCTCATCCTCCGGCTGTGGACCCGAATCGTATGGCTTTAGATCATTGCAGACGCAGTCCAATTCACAGGTGTCGCATGTCTTGAAGGTGGGATAGTTCTTGGTGCTGACCTCTGCCCTGGTCAGATTATACGGCTCAACGTTCACAATGTATTTGGAAATGATGCCATTGGGCCGAGCTGGCGGCCACCAGTAAATCATCTGCAAGGGCACAAATGAAACAGACTCGCCATCAAGTCACAGCGGATCACTTACAATCTGGGTGCTGTGGTCCGAGCTGCCGTGCAGCTGGCTCACAGGACTCGGCTTGCTGGGCAGCGTGCGGAAGTACTGGATCTTGGAGTATGCATCGACCTGCATGTGGTAATCGGTACGCGTTAGGGTCTTTACAAAATATGCGTACTGCGTATAGGGCTTTAGGTTCGAGATGACATGACGGCGATTCTTGCTAAGACTCACATCCATCAGCCAGCTAAAAGGGAGTTACGTACGTGAAAGGTATTTCAAAAAGTCGACTTCCACTCCCACTCACTTATCATGTCCGCAGCCGTGTCGTCCGTCGTACATGGTTATATTTCGCTGCGGCGCCTCCATATAGTGATAGGAGTAGCCTATGAGTATTTCCACATCCTCGGCTTTCATAAAGTCTATCACAATCCGTACGGCTGTTGAGTTCAGGTCCTCGACGTTAACGTTCAGTGTGCGCACCGAATCGCCACAGATCACACGCTCGCCATTCGAGTTGGGCGATACATCCGCTATGGATATCTTCCTGACACTCTTCAGGGAGGGCTGCAGTTTCTGGATCTTCTCAAAGCATAATCGCGGATTCAGGTGAAAGAATATTGTGCCCCTTTGAATGGCCACCTGGCGATTGGCTGGCCAGATGTGCTCCATGTGGTAATTGTTAACAACATACAGGGCATACCTGAGAGAAAAAAAATACTTATATTGTGTATATAAATCATGATAATGATAATCGCGAAAAAGTTCAAAGACAATTTCATATGGATTCATGAGTCAATATTTCATTTAGCAACTGGCATGGGATTTAGACTCTAAATACTAATATAGGTGTTTCCAGCTCATGAGGTCTTCGAGTTATGCCTAAAGTCAGAGTTCATAATATAATTTTTTTTTGATATTCCATATCTCTAGTGTCTGTGTCTATAGCTATGGAATACTTAGAGTTATGCTTATATGCTTATATTCATTGTATATAGGTTATGTAATAAATAAAATATCGTTAAGCTCTACTCATTTTAGAACACAAATCTTATTTCATTTAGGGTTTCTTCTATGGCTAAATAAAAAGCTATAAAAATATCGATTTTTATCGATATTTCATATTTGCTTAGGGCTGTGGGATCTCTATACTGTTGCATTCATATGCCTAGTGAAGTTCATCTAGCTGTAAACGAGTTCAAATTATATCTAAAAGTATAAAAAAAAAAATTTGATTGATAATACCAATATATAAATATAATATCGGACATAACTAGCCTTTTTATAGGTGTAGTCTCAAAAAAAAAAAAAAATCCACAACATATTTTTACTCTTATCCATGGGCATTTAGATCAGCTTACTTATTTTCAATCAGCTGATCGCCGCGTATGGTATCCAAGTTGCTGAGGAAAGTCAAGGACATGAGCTGGGCCGAGTGTATAACCTTTAGATAGCCGGTAATCTCCTTAATGCTGCCCATGGCCTGCTCTAGAGCAGAAACAACTTTTTCTGAAATAGTTCGAATAGATTGATATGTGCTTCTCATTTTTGTAAGGCCTTCACTCGCATACCCTTTATGTCCACTAGCTCTATAATCAGTGATCCGTTGATGGTCACACAGTCTTGCAATTGCTCCAGATCCGCAATGCGCTTGATGTGGAAGACGCCCTTGCACTCCAGCTGGCACTGGAGCGTGCCATTGGCATCAATTACGGGCTTGTGGTTATTGGGACAGTGGTCCGTGCAGCGATAGCCTCGCGTCAACGGAATTCGATTAAGCTGACGGCATTCCTTGTACGAGATGCACTGCCTCTTGTGCAGCTCATAGCTGGCAATGCACTGATCCACACAGCGCCCATTCCGACGATAATTACCACAGAGCGTGCAGTTCTGCGCCGAGCAGCCCGTAATGCAGCTGTGCTGGCAGCAATTCCCTTTGGCATCGCAGCCATCCCGACCGCAGCTCCTGGGACAGTTTTCAGTTCGGGGCGGCTCTACGCGCACCTGGGCCGCCTGCGTATTCCAGCAATGCCGTGTGTAATTGTAGCGAATCGAATAATCGGCTGAGATGCCGCCACAAACAGGACAATGATTCGGGGACCTGTTGAGCTTGAAATTAAAAAATAATAATAATAATGAAAAATATGTTTGTTTTTTTTTTTTTTAATTCCTTAAACATTTTTTATAATAGTGGTTATGTCATAAACTTATTTTTAAATTAAATAAATTTAAAAAAATATTTTTTTATATTTAGCTTGGTTTAAGTTTTATAATAATCTATTTGAATATAGTCATAATCTCTAAATTGGGTATGAAAACCTTTTCAAGAAAAGTTTTCATCATAAAAAATAAAATAAAGGGCGTTTCTTTCGACATATTACTAGACCTGAAAAACTTTGAGAATATTTTTAATCAATAAGCAAACAAAGTTCATTTTGGAAATAGAAAGTTTTTACTTATTGCTGGGTATTCACTCCAAGAATAATTAATCAAGTTTTCTCATATTAATATTAGTAATTACTTTCCTCAATCTTCAACCCCTACCTCTATCTTTTAAGAGCATATCATAAGATATTTTTTGCTATACAATAATAAAGTTATATTAATTCTAATCTCTAATAAATAAATCAAAATGTACTCCTTTGCTCAGCCCTACCTTTATATAGAAATGCTGCCGAGTGGCATTGCCTGAGAGGTAGATCCAGTCGACGGTATGCACGAAGCACAGCATTGGGTTACTCTCGATGCGGATGTGACCGTCTTGGATGCGCTGCAGCTGGACCAGACCCAGCTCCCTTAAATTGCGATTCTCATACACGGTTAGAGCATACTGATTCATTAGCAGTTGCCTGCCGCGTATTAGCTGGAGCTTGGGAAAGATTGTCTCCAGTGTGAGCAGCCCGATGGAGCGATAGATTAGCAGATAGTCCGTGATCTCGGTTACCTCGCTGCTCAGCTCGCTCAGGTTGACGCTGCTGGGCAGCTGGAGGTTCGCAATGCGCACATGACCCACCACAAGGCTGCAGTTGCGCAGCTGCTGCAAATCCGCGATGTTTCGCAGCTCCAGGGAGCCGCAAATTGTTTCCGCTCTGGTTGCAACTGGGCACAGCACAAGCAGCCAGAGCATGTGCCACCACATGTTGACTGTGCCTCGTAGCCAGCTGACACTTTCAATTGAGAGCACTTGACCCAATTGGCCCCTTTAACATTGATGTACGCGAGCGTAAGTTGAATGACAACGCGAACTATCGAATGGAGTATGTATGTATGTATGTATGTATATGTATATGTATATGGAGGGCAATTAGCGCAGCACGACAAAATATTACACACTTGAATGCCAATGTCGTTTGATGTTCTCCCCGACCCTAGTGGCTATTTCTGGACCCGCTTCCGAGTGGTGGGATACGCGCACCGCCGGCGACGACGTTTCAGTTTCAACTGATTTGGCCGGCGCGCTAAACAACGCACGACGGCAATTCAGTTCGATCTTTTCAATTAGCTAGAGCCCTGCTTCCATCTCTGCTGATTTGTTTTGTTTTCATTTTTCGGGCCTGAGGCCAATTCTTCGCTTCAAAATTCCGCCACACACCAGCTGCAAAATGTTAGTACCGTTGGCATTCAATAGCGTTGTATGGACGCTTGCTCAGCATTTTGCAGCGGGTGTAAGCGAATTGAGGCAGAGTGCAGACAAATTGCGTGCAGTGGCATTGCTCAAAGGGGTGCGAGTTAAATAATTGTTTTTCCAATTAAATAAATAATAACAAATTTGTTGTCAATTATAATACAATAGAATATATATGTATTGAATATGTACACTCCACATTTTGATCCATAAGTGGTCATACAATTGCAGTATCTACGCCACTGTTGATCTTATCCAATCACTTCTCGTTTTGTTTTTGTTTTTTTTTTTTTGCCTCACGTGCTTGTGTCGATTCCTTCAGGCAGCTGTTGCCCTTCAATTTAGTTACTTAAGTCTTCTTCCACTTCCTTTCTGCCGACAATAAGAGCAAGCCCCACCCCCCGCGATCCTGCGGTCCAGGGCGCAACAATGCAACGGACAAACCAGTTTGCCAATCGCCGTCGCCGTCGCCGTCGTCGTCGTCGTTACCCATTATTGTCTGTTTCACTATTTTCTCTTTGTTTTGTTTTGATTGTTTTCTTTAGATGTTGCGTTCGCTGATAACGAAAAAGCGCCGCTGCGCAAAAATTAAGTTCTAACGGCGAACATTTCAATTAGAGCAGAGCACAGCAGAAAACGGAGAGCAGAAAGCGAACCGCAGCAATGGCAATCGAGAAGAAGAGGCATGGAGCAAACAAATGCTTAGTGTTAGTTGGGCCAATTCAAGCAGAGCTAATGCTTACAATGCGCAATTGCAAATCTGTTGCAATAGATGCGAACGAAATTAAAAGTAATTGAAGTGAAAATTGGAAATACACTAAGAAAACAACAGATGATGCACTGGAAGAGAATCCAACAGATGTTCGCATGTTACGTGGTTTTGTGGCTTTGCTTTGGTTTAAGACCTGCTATACGAGAGGAAATGTACATATACTTATAGGTCTCTTATCTAGTAGTAATGTAATAGAGACTGCGCAACTATAGCTATAGCCTACACAAATTGTAGAACCAAAGCCTATAACGTATTCACATATGCCGCAAATCGCATTGCGACAAAATATGTAGTTATGTGGTTATAAAAACGGGATGCGTGTCAAAAAGCCAAATGTTATAGGCCAAATTCATGAGATGTCAAGCCATTGGATCACACTATTATTTCAGATGAGCGATATGTCTATACATGTGTATATGTGTATATATGTATACACATACATGTGCATATGCAGTCTGCCGTGCGCTGCGTTAAATCAATTTCCAAAAGTATTTTTGCGGTTCGCGGTGATGAGTAGAGTAAATTGAATGCTGCATACTTTCAGGCGGACCGTTAAAATGTGTGTGCATGTGTGTGTGTGTGTGCATGTACGTATATGAAGTTGTAGTGCGCCTCGTTATAGTTTCCCGGGCTCAGCGGTTATTGAATACGCCAGCTGGAGCGACACGGTGGACGCAACCACACGGCCGCACAGCCACGAGCCATATAATCCACTGGCACGCCGACTGGGAGACACCTTAGACATCATCGACGTTGGCGGTGGCAAACACGTAACGGCATTTTGTGGCGCGTGATGGGAATCTCTAGCAGTTTCAGCTACTATGAAACGTGTACATATGCCTACACATATACTTATGCGCACGTCCATGTACATGGCAGTGGAGTGGGCGCCCCATAAGTCAGCCGGTCCCACGCACGTCGTTGCATTTAAGTGCCAAATTAGAGCTGCGGACGAGCTGACGCGAACTCCAACTGCACATGACAGCCATTTATAAATCAAGCGTGGAACGCAACGCATCTTATATGCAATTTATAGCATGTCAATTCAGTCAGCAAGAAAGAACTGCTGCCTCATCATGGCTATTAGCTTTCAAGCAGTTGCCGGCGCCTAAAATTAATTGAGTTTCTGCAAAAATGCTGCAACTGCAGCTGCCGCTGCGCCAGCCTGGAGGCATCTCCAGTTCTGTTCGGTCCATCCATGGCACGACTGATTGTGTGTTTTGACATTGAGGCAGTCTGGCCCAGTCAGCTCAGTCTCTCAGTGAGTCAGTCAACCAGTCAGCAGTCTGTCAGTCTGTCAGGCCCGCATCTGATGGATGTGACATCCAGCGAGTGCTGGCTGCAGCCAGAGATTCAAAGGAGCTCTAATAAATTTTTGGATTGCAGCTCAGGGCTGAAAATTGAGTTGCAGGTAACAGAAAATCTTTGTATGTGTGTATGTATGCATGTATGTATATGTAATAATAAGTTTATATAAATACAGATAATGTATCAACTTGATCGCCTTCCTTGCTAATTTAATTATTGTATGGCTATGTCCACCAACGAATTCCCAGTGTGCTGTATTTGCATCATTTCCTCTTGCTAACTGTCCATTTCCAGTCACGTTCTCTTTGTCCACCGAAGGGCCTAAGTAGCCATTTCGCTCCCTCTCCTGCTCTCAATCGCTCTCTACAACATCAGCGACTAAGCACAGCAACGGCTATGTATATACCTCCCTCTCGCACTTACTCACTCTCTCGATATTGGAGTATGGTTTTGAGCGCGAATAATATTTTTATGCTCTACTCAAGCTTTCAGCCTCTCACTAACACTAAGTCAGCAGTGAGAGGCAATCGCGTCTAAAGAGAGCGCAATTAGGAAACTATAAAGAGCAACGACGAAAAAAACCTCTGCTAATCGCTTCACTTACGATATTTTTACTCATACATATACATAGGTATACATGTATACAAACATTCACTTTAATAGTTAAAGTCTGTGCAGAAATAGCTTTATAAACATGCGAATCCAAACGTTAAGCAATTCGTGCGCAAATTCGAAGTTGCTCTCTGGTGGAAGGGGAAGAATGAAGTACTTCCACTCTCTTCTGACTAGTCGCCTGTTTACGTGTGGTTTGCTGCTTTGTTCTTACGCACATACACTTGCATGCACTCACATGAATAATTACAGTGAAACCGAAAAGTAAAGCAAAAGGGCGGAACAACATTTAAATATAGTTGCGTGTGGAATGGACGCCATTCCAGCTCGATCCTAATTTTATACCCACTTAGCATTTTGTGAAATCAAATTACAAATGTATTTATAATCTGTTAAGTAGCAATTAGGTGTAATTGGATTAACTGACGTACGCAATAGGAAGCGCACTAGAGGCTAGAGAAATTCCATGCAGCTAGGCAAACTGCGTAGTTAAATGAACTTAAATCCTCGAGCACAGGTGTCCAGGCAATCGATAAATGTCAGCGCCATGGCAATGGTTCAAAAGTCAAGATGCTCTTATGCGCAGCATTGAACATGAACTTCAAAATGTTACCTGAGCAGCTTCAATTAGAAGTTTTTAAAGCTAACAACAATCGCTATAGTGTTCCTGCGGATATGTTGCCATGAGAACTTAGGCACCTTAAAGGCAAATGTGCTCAGGGCGTAGATTCAGCATATTTCCTCTATTCTATTATAGATTCTCTATAAGTACATTTAAAACAAGAGCTTTAAATCTAAGCAACGTGTAATACGATCTAAAACGCTTTTGGCTAAATATTTATTGTACAGAAATTTATCCGGAAGGCTCTACATAAGGTAAGGCAAGGTAACAGCTTCATTCATGTTTATAAAGCTGCAAGCCGTGAAATATTTAAAAATTCTCAAAACTGTAAGGAAAAGTTGACAGACAGGACAAATTTTATGAAAGCCATATGAAAAGCTGTAGCCATGACTTAGTGATATTTGAATCATTTTTAAATTCTGAAAACTATCAGTCTATAATACCTTATAATATCAATAATACCCCTTAAAAATTGTGCGCAGATTTTAATTACCCAAATGGATTACATTTAAGTAACACAGCTCAGACTTAAGTAATTCAATTTCTGGAACACAAGTTTCTTGACTGTATTCAATGAAAAGAAAGTTTGCAGAGAAAGTTTTTCTCTCCAGAATTCTTTCCATTTATGTTTTGCTTGATGTCAACGCATCTATGAAGAAGCGTTGTATATTTTACGGCTGAGCACATTATGCTGAAGCCAATAAGGAGACATTTGCCCTTAACCATAAATGCTAGCAAGCAGCAACCAGTCTAAGCATTACGTAAACGCCATATCGTCACACACACACGCACACATACACACTCGCAAAGAGACACTCAAATCTTCAAGCTTATGCAAAAGGTGCGCAACGCTTTCATTTGCTTATATTCCATTCTATATTCTTATTTCAATATAAATTGTGCCCGATGCCAGCCGGCACCCAGCTGTCTGCACAGCCCAGAGCTCCTAGAGCCAACATCTACAGTGCCTCCTGCATTGTTCGCCTGCATTTTAGATTTTTTTTCTTTTTTTCTATTTTGCCATCCCCTTTATCATGCAATGCAAATCGTTTGGCGTTGGGTTAAACATTTTTTCTCTGCATTTTTATGCCATTCGCCTTTTGTTGCTTAAGCGTGTAATTTATGTATGTGTGGGTGGGTGGGAATATAGGTATGTGTGCGAGTGTGTGTGGGGCTGACAGTATGTGTATACTTCCGAATACTTTGCATGTCCTGGCACAACAATTTGCATATGGTGCCCATATAAAAGGCAGGTAAAAATTTTCTATTAGCCGCACATAAAGCTTAATTTATTGGCCCAGAACTTGGACTAGAGCTACCCGCTGGCCAGGAAGTTGCAATCCGTCGAAAACGTGGCCAGCCCTTTACTCACACCAGGCCCCAGTGCAAAAGTAATTTGATATCAAAGTAAATTAATAATGCAAAAAGGTTTTCTGAGTCGCTGGAATTTTCACTTTGCGTGCAGCTCTGGAATTCGATGCCGCCTGCCCGGGCTTTGGCCTCGCCCTGCACCAGCCCCAGCACCAGACCCAGACCCAGTCCCCTTTGTCAGACTTTTAAATGGTTGAAAATATTTCAAAAAGCTCAACCAGCCATACAGCGAGAAACGCCAGCCTGACAATCTGGCAATCTGACAATCTCGCAGACATCCCACCACCAATCAGCCAGTTACCCAGCATGTTAAAAGTTTTGGGAGTGAATTGAAAAAGCTGCGGGAGCAGAGACCAAAGTTAAGCCCCTCTGAACAAAAACCAAGAGCCAAGAACAACACAATATTAAAATCAAATTAAAGTCATTATTAAATTTGGTCGCTGCCTGCGAACAATGCGTGTTGAAAGCGTTGTCCCCAGCGCTTTGTCCTCTGCTGATGGCCAAATTAATTGCATATCTGATGGTGCTAAGATTCTGCATGCCAAGCATAAACCACTAAGCCGAATCCCATTTACCAGTGCCGCCATGCTCATTTGTTGTTCCTCTGGCGGGCAAGGGTGAAACTTACTCTAAGGAGTGGACTGGAAAATTGGGGTTGCCCTATTGGTGGTTGAGTTCTTATAGGCCTCAGCTGGATATGCAAACCGTACAAGACAAAAGTCAAGGACCATTGTCTTAAAGAAGCTATTTATTATCTTCTTCAATTTATGCTTAAACTTTGCACACAAATAACATAGATAAAAGTCAATTTAACATAAAGTAAAGTAAATCAATAAGTTGATGAATCTACATAATTCAGAAACTCTATAAAAACTCTAAGATAGCTCTATCCAGTCAGCTTGTTTCAGTATATTTAGCATAGCTCGCAAATTAACCGTTTGAATGTCCACGCTCTACTCACAAGATGAACGAAAAAAGGCATAGGCGCTCTCTCCCTCAGTCTCTCTCGCTATGAGCAAGAGCATTCAGGTATTTTCGTTTTCGTTTTAGTCGCTTTGTGACTCAGTTAGAGATCGGATAACTGAAAACGACTTTGCAAACAGTCTTCACTTTCACATACACATGCACACATTCACACTCACGTACGCTATTGATGTGCTTAGTGAGGCCAGCCCTCGCATACATATACAAAAGGCGTTTTACTTCATTGGAATTCCTTGAGAGCAGAGAACGGAAGAAGCCGAAAACAAAGCGAGAGTGTGCAAATTATTTGAAGAACCGCTACAAGCAGTTGCTCTCTAATTTTTTTCTCAAAGTGCTAGTGAGAGACAATTATTTGCGAACTTTGAGGAAAGCTCAACGGATATTTGCGAGCTTTGGCATATGTACATACATATGCATGTATGTATATCCAACATAATTCACTTAATTCGTCTATCTGTTCCTCCACCTTTTATAAAATTGCACATGATCTATTAATTTATTTAATATTAATTAATTATTAATATGCAAGCTATACACAAAATATTATTACAAATTATTATCGTAAGCACTTAACGCTGTGAGACAACAAAATATTCAGCATATTTTAGCTTTCTCTTTTCCGAGCTGCCTGTTCGACAGCTGAGGAAGATAGCAAGACACGCTTAGCCCGAAATTCTTGGAAATGGGGAAATCAGGTAGCAAACAAGCAGAGCACCTCAAATTTGTTAAGATTAGCACACAATTCGCACACAGTCAACAGTCAACAGCGGCGCCCCGGCCATTGGCAGCATCGACAACATTGACGGCAGTGGCCGAGCTGCGGTCCGTTGTCTAATCTAATGGCTGCCGGCTGCTGTGGCAGCCTGTAAAACATTGACATTTTCTGTTATGTAATCAGACGCCCGGAGATATGCAACGAAAGCGAAAATACCAAAAATGGAAAAAAGCACAACAACAAAAAAACGTGCGCCCCACCGACAACAAACAACAAACAATAGACAACAGACAGCAGACGAAACGACGAAAGAACGCAATAAATTGTTGCGTAAAAATTGATGTTTTATTTTCAGGTGCGTTGCGTTGGTCTCCCGTTTCTCTGCAGCTTTCGCTTCTCTTCTTTGGCCGTTATTCTAATTCTTAGGCACGCAAAACGTGCACAGAAAACACAACACAAATTCTCGTGGTTAGCCCCAAAATAGATGAAAAGAAAAGAACTTATGCAAATGCTTATATAATGTACAATGTCACATTAAGTGTAACCGACTGCGTAATGCTCGTCCGCAAGAGAACAAAGATCTATAGTATGCAGTCAATTAACTGTAAATTTGAAAACAGGTCAGAGCAGGATATGAAAATGTTAAAATTCTAGCATTTTTACACTATTTCAGCTATATTAACATCTAATATATATAAATTTTGAATTTCCGGCACAGAAGCTTTATATTTATCTTCATAAAAAAGTTTCTATTTACATTTTTTTTTTTTCAATATTTTTTTGTAGTATTGAGTTGATGCTTGAGTTTATATAATAAAATATCAGGTTTTTTTAGAGATAACAAACAAGAATATCAGAAAAAATAATGTAATTTTTTTATTTATTTATTTACCAATTTTTTCGATTATTGTCTTTAAATGAAAATCTCTAACTTGCTTAGCGCCTACGAAAATGTTATTTTCAGGCTGTCTATGATCCTAACTGGCCTGTGTATAATACGTCTATATACTCCTATCAACCTATTCAAAATAAGCGACTTTAATAACTATTGAATAAGTTATACTTCCAGCGACCAACCCTGTATAAATGTATTTACATCTCCTAATGCCTCTAACAATACCTCTAACAAACTCAAGCTGTATCAAATAAATGGCTTTGCCTTAAAAATATATCAAACTACTAAACATACAATAAGCCTAGACATATTTTTTTCAGCATTTACTTAGGAGTCACAAATCTTTTCTTTTCTATGCCCATCCAATAAATCTCAATGGATTTCACTCTCAATAAAAAAAATAAAGAAGTCTAAAGCAGATCAGCCTGATCTGCTCAGCAAATGTCGCATGTCTATTCTACTCTATTATGTTCTATTCAATCACCTTGCTGACATGCCCAGAAATAAGTTTTCGTCTAATAAACTAAGCCAACCCTTTGGCAATGATATATTCAGAGACGACAAATCCAATTACCATGCCCGCCGATGAGATTGACTAACCAAGGGCTGGCTGACTGACTGTCTGCTATTGGATATGTCTAGTATTTCGTGAGACCTTGAAAGTCGAATGGCATTCAGGATAATTTGACGCGGCATTTAGCTGAGCCATTTGTATCAAGTGGGCTTAGCACGCCCATGCAGAAAAAGTGCCACGACACAGCTGGCAAATTAATATTTGGCTCGTCGTGTGTGCAACACGGCGTATGCGTAACCCGAGGCCAATGACAAGTGAGAAATGCCTTCTAATCCATAACATGGCCGCATCTGATTTCGAGCCAAGCAAAACGAACAAAGACCAGGAAGCAGGCGCAAATGATGTTCAGCCAGCGGTTGTGCGGTGAGTTAAGGTATGTTTATACACATGTATACATACACACATACATGAATACGTGTTGCTCATACTCTGCTCAAAGGTGCTCGCAGGTATATATTAATGTCTATATGCATGTGTGTACGACACACACACAATGTTGACTTGGCGCTGCGCTGCTGTTTTGATAACAAAGCTATTTTATTGCCCTACTCTGCGATTCTCATCAATATAAGTTTATTAGAAACGTATTTTATTTATATAAATAGACTTGCGTTTTATTTACTCTCATCCATCTCGGACAAAAAATATATATATATATAAAAAATATAAAAATACAAAATATATAAAATATACAAAAATATATAAATTAAAGCACACAGACTTGTTTCCATCAAGGGTCTCTTTGAATTTGCAAATTTTATTTTATATATTTGCAAAAAAAAAAAAAAAAAAAAAAAAAAAAAATTAAACTAAACCAAAGCATCTCTTAGCCAAGTCTACCGACAAACTATGAAAAAAAAAATGGCATCAGTCTGAGAAATCAAACCGCATTCCCCGAGATAACGATGTGCCGCTTTAGATTCGCCGTTTGGCCTCTTTCATCGTCAAGTTTGGCCCGGAGGCGGATTCATCTTTTTTTTGCAGAAGCAGCAAGTAACGAGATAGCGCTCCGGAAATTTGAGCAATGCAGCCAAATTGCGTTAAACCAAGCAAACCTCTCAAAGGGCATCTGCCCCAGTGGAACGCGGTCGCCTGCCCCAGACCCATCATACTTACTTCAGGTCCAGACAACTCCAGGCTCACCTCAGCTAAAGACAAACTGTGCGTTGAAAGCATAAATTCTTGATTGCAATATATGTTGCCTCCGTCCACTGAAAGCACGACCGCGACTGCGACTGCGACGGCGACTGAGGCGGCGACTGCGACTGTGATGTAAACTGCGACGTCGACATTGACGTCGCTGTCCCCATCGTTGTCAACGGCAGCGACGTTGTCATCATTCTGACATCTTCTCATGAACTTGCGCCATATTTCACTCAAGGGTAGCGTTACAAAGGCCAGCCACGCCCACCACCACAGGACAACAGAGCGACAGTCAAGCTGGCAAGCTGGCAAGCAGTTAAATTGCGTCCAAACGTAACAAAGGCAACACGTGACATCTGCGACACATAAATAAACCACCATTGTGAATTATTACGCGCCATCATCAGCCACGATTTCATGGAAGGTGGAATAGTGCCGGAAGATGTTGTGGGAGAGGAGGGTAGAGAGGGGAGGGCAACATCCACGATGCCATCGGCCAGATCGCTGTTTTATTTATACAGCTGAAATCAATGGAGACTAAGTCCCCATAAAGCTCTCAACAGTGCTCGTCCCTCCCCCCTTCCCCCACCCCCCCCCCCCCCCCCCTCTCCACACAGTGCTTGGCTAACACAGCGTCGCCCACTTTTGGGGCAAATTAAGTGCTTAAATTTCAATTAAAACTTGTGTCTTTCGATTTCAATTGGAAATTTCCCGCCATTGGGGCTTTATAACAGCGATACTTTATAGTAATTAGCTGCAGTCAAATTAAATTGCCATCGAGCTCGGCTGAGCGGTAATAACAGTTGAGTCTATTTAGGGTTAAAATAAATTATATTTAGAATGCCTCTGGCTTCTTCATTGCTTTCAATTAGGTTAACAAGACATTAGCCTAATGCCAAAGCTTGAAAGGTAAATTTCATTAACATTTAATGAATGCAAAGTAGATTAAATCAAAACAGATCGAAATGTTGCAATTTAAGGCAATTGATTACGGTATTTTAGCTCGTGGCCTAATAATAAAGAACAGTTATTTAAATGTTGATCATTTTCAGATTTGCCAAACCTCAGTAAGGTACAGTTATTTCTCATTCTAAACATTTCTCATTCTGAATTGCAAAAAGATATATATATATAAATATTGTGCAATGGTATGCATATCATCTTGGATCTTTTATCGTTCCCTTATATGTAAAACTAGATTAATTAGCCATTATTTATAATAGGAAAATATATATCTATAAAATATATACAGTAGAGTCCCGATAATTCGAAATGGCAAGGGGATCAATTTTTTTTTTTTTTTTTTTTTTTTTTATTGACAGAATTTTAAATTATTGAGAACGAATTTCTTTTAAGGGGATAGAATTTGTTTCGATTTATTGCGATTTTCGATTTAGCTGGGAACGAATTATCGAAACTTGTATTAAAATAAAAATTAAACAATCTCCATCAAATAAACCTGCTCCACATACGCTTATGTACGCTTAAATTATCAGAATTTCTGACCATAAGATGTAAAAAAAAAACTCAAGAGAGATAATAGAGAATAGAAGCTAATAAAAAAGTATTTACTATATATACAAATTAATATAGGATATCAAATTGAAAATTGAAAATTGAAAAAAAAAAAACAAAATTTACGTAATTTTTTAAACTTTGTGGAATTTTGAAATTCTAGCTATACAAGATATAGTTTTTCATAAATGACCAGAGAATGACTAAAAATAAAACCTTTCGAGCCTTTCGCTCTACAGAATGGCAATGACATCAACTCGTCATCCGACGATTGGATTGAATTGAAAACCCCCCATCAAACCAATTTACACTTGCACTGGCTTAAAAACGGCAAAGTCTTGAAAATGAACAAATAATTTTCCAGCTGAGTTAATTAAATTAACTTTCGAATTTGGAATGAGCAATGCAAATAAATGAGATTTGCTTATTGCATAAAAACTTGTTATATATTGCTAACTTTAAAATATATGTATGTATAAAGGCAACTGTCGAGGAGTATCCAAGCTGAAATTTGTTGCCGCATTGCTTACAATTTTACGTTTGCCATTATGGCTAACGTCAGACAGACAGACAGACAGACAGACAGGCAGACAGAAAGCTGGAATTTCGGAGAGGGGCTGAAAATTGTATTCGTTGAGCTCACAATACATTTGGGCTGCCATTTCTCTCGATTGCTGTCTTTGATTGCAGCTGACCTACTTGCTGCCTGATTACCCAACCGCACACATACATGCGCATACATTTATAGAAAGAGACAGAGAGAGAGAGAGCACACATACCATCGAATACTTTGCATAACTTAAGCCACATTCCACATACCTCGCCGGCAAATAACTTTGCATATTTGGCGGCGCCTTTGCCTTTGCTTTTGCCTTTGGCTTTGGCTCTCGCCTTGATTTATGCAAACTTCTCACTGCCGCCACAGCAGCTACTTCGATTAATTGCTGGCAGAGTTCCCGGAGCTGCCAGAGCTCCCAGATCTCCCAGTTAAATACTCGTACGCTTCCCATTGCACATGCGAAACTTATGACAGGCAATTCCCGACAAAGCCCCACAACCAACTCGCAAAGTATCGTATCCATTTCCAGCTCGCTGTCTGAAGGGACTTGCAAAAGTTTTGTTCGCCTCGTCTCCGGGCTAAGCTGTTCAGTCGTTGCTTTTGTTTTTCAGCCAGCCTTAAATGCAAATTTGTGCCATTTATATGAATTTGATAAGCATAATGAAATCACTGAGCCATAATGAGATGTGCAGCTCTCACATCTACTGGAGAGTGTTTTGCAGCCAAGATGCTGAGAAATCTCTTTGCTTCGATTTTACTTGAAGGCAATTACAAACAATGGACTTTCTGAAGCTTCCCCTAAATGCATTTTAATCATTTACCCAAAGACTTTCATTTGATATTATTATTAGCCAGGGAATATTCTTAGCTGTTTACAAAATATCTCTAGTATACATATGTATGTATATATGAATACATATATTTGCTGTTAATTAATTGCTTAATTATTATTCTAATGTAGTACATGATAATAGCTGTAGCTAGTATGAATTTCATTATGATACCGAGATGATTACAATGTAAGTATGCTGGAAAGCTGCAGGAAATTATACGTGCAAAAACTTGTTAATTCATGCAAACATCTGATATATACAAATGTATATGAAATGGTATAAATGCAGATGCAACAGAAGCCTCAGCTATTTACTTGTGTTGTTGAGCCTTCATCTCTCCTCTTCTATCTCTCTGTATCTCCGCTCACAAAGAAAGTCAAATTGTTGTTCTCTGTAGCTCTCTCACTCTCTTGGTCAATCTCTCTCTTATTTCTCACGTCTAAAGGAAAGACATATATTTTTTTCTCTTGCTCATTATCTCTCTCTCTCTCTCTCTCTCTCATATCTCCTGTCCCTCTCATCTCCTCTTCCTTTATATATAATTTTCTCTCTATCTCTCTCTATCTCTCTCACATCTTCTGTCCCTCTCATATAATTTTCTCTCTCTCTTTATCTGTCTTTCATTCTTTCTCTTTCTCTCTCTCGTTGTCTGTCTTTCTCTCTCTTTCACTCCCTCAATCTCTTTCTCTCTCTCTCTCTCTCTCTCTCTCTGTTTCTACCCCCTCTGTCTTATTCCTACTCAATTCCTCTCTATCTTTCTCTCTCTCTATACTTTTTATTTATCTGACCTTTAATTTCCTCACTCTCTTGCTTTCCCTTCCTTTCCCTCGCCCGCTCTCAACTTGTCTGATCTCACCCTCTTCCGCACACTCCAGCCCGGCTAGCTCTATTTTATTATTTGCATTTTATTTACCCAAAACTACTTTCGACTAGTGTAAGCAGAATCTCGGAATCAAGCCAAGCGCGCTGTGAACCTGTCAACCGCAAGGATTCGCCGGGGACGCAGGTATGCAGCACACACATGGCCAGCTAAATGTGTGTAGTATATGGAGCGCAAACTAACTGCACCTGACGCGCTGGCTAATGCGGACACAGACACGTGCACACACACACATACACACGCATACTCGGGGGGAACTCAGCTTTTTTTTACTGCTTGCTCGACCTGTACCTAATAGTTTACTTACGCTGAAATATTTGCTTTGCTGCCGCAGCATTTCCATTCCACACACACACTGAAACACTCACACACACACACAGACACAAAGATAGAGCTTATCAGAGCAGTTAAATTTGCATACGACATGACAGTTGACTATTCACTTGCGCCGTTGGTAACTGCAACTGGCCAAGATTATTTACCAAATGCTGCATGCAGTTGGCAGCAGCAGTCGTAGGTGTAGGTGTAACAGAAGGAGGAGGAGCAGCGGAGGATGGTGCAGCAGTAGCAGGAGGAGCAGCGGAGGAAGGTGCAGCAGTAGCAGGGGCGGCAGCAGGAACCAAAGGAGCAACAGAAGGAGAGGCAGTAGCAGGAGGAGCATCAGATGAAGACAGCAGCAGAAGCAGAAGGAGCAGCGGTTGAAGGTGCACTATCAACAGACGCAATAGCAGCAGGAGGAGGAGGAGGCGCAGTAGCAGCAGCAGCAGGAGGAGGAAGAGGAGCAGCAGTGGCAACTGCAGCAGGAGTAGGAGAAACAGAAACAGAAGCAGCAGCAACAGTAGCAGGAGTAGCAGCAGCAGTAGCAGCAATAGCAGCAGAAGCAGGAGCAGCAGCAGCAGCAGTAGCAGGAGCAGCAGAAGCAGCATCAGTTGCAACTACAGCCGCAGCAGCAGCGGCAGCAAGAGCAGCAGGAGGAGGAGCAATAGCAGCAGCATTAGAAGCAAGCCAAGCCACCAGGATTTTTCTAGCGATTTTTCAAATATTTTCGACTCGCAGTTTGGCATCGTTAGCAGCCGGCGCGTGCCCAAAACTGCATTTGAAGAAGAACACGGCCCGAGGGCCGTTGGCTGCTTAATGTGCCGGCTGTTTGCTAAAAAATTAAGATAATTACGCAGAAGGCGCTGGCGCTGCTGTCAGGATCAGCCGCAAATTGCCGTCATCATTCTTGACTACCTTTTGTTGTGCCAGGACTTATGAGAAAGGCCGAAATGTCATGTACAAAAGATAAAAAGGACACGCCGGCTAATGAAACGGCAGCAAAGCGTAATAACAAAACAGAGAAAAAAGGGAGAAAATAAAAAAAATAAAAATAAAAAGAAAGAGAGACAGAAAAACCATTGTGTGGAGCAAACACCAAAAGGATTGTAAGGCGCATTTCCATTTTGGCCAAAAGCACCCACGCCCACACGCCATAGCTTTTTGCCCACTTCCATTGTTGTTGCTATTGCCATTGTTGTTGTTGCTGTTATTCAGCTACCGTTGCCTTTGTTAAATTGAAACAATTTGTCACTCTTGGCCAAGTTGCCAGCGGGCATTGTTTTTATAGCAGAGCGAAGGCTGCGCTTGCGACGGCCCCACCCACTTGATAATGAAATAAATGAAGAGTAAAGTGAGTGAGGGCATAAATATGTACAAATATTTTGCTTCATTTTTTTTTTTTTTTATTTTGTTGTTAATATTTCTGTAAGTATTGTAATTGTATTGTATAAAATATGAGCGCGAGCGTTATACAATCTGAATTATTGCCACGTAAATTGAAGTTCGAATTATAAATGTATAACCTAAATATTTGTGAAAATTAAACATGAGCTTGTTTTTAATTCTCAAGTCTATTTTATCAATAAACAAATATATATACAATTTTAAGAGTAATTTTTTGTGTGCATACTTAAACGTTAATCGTCCTTTAATATAAAAGTATTATTAATAAAATAAAAAATAAATATTAATAAAAAAATTAAAATTATTAAAAAAAAATGCTCAAGCAAATTTATTTATTTTATTTTTTTAATATTAAAATCTTTTTAAGCTACATGCTTATGCATGCAGGTTCTTATATATTATATTTCATGATTAATATTAATTATTTAATATTTGCATATTAACAAATTCAACTTACTTAAGTATCAAAAATATGCAGAAAATAAAAAGTTGCAATTAAAAAAATTTTTAAATACTTTTTAAATTGGGTGAATATATCGAATTGTGTTCGATTACTTATTAATTATTTAATGTTTTATTTAATATGCATATAACAAAAAATCTATTTATTTAATTTTTTGTTTTTTTGTTTTTTTTTTATGCTATAGAAAACTATTAAGGTAATTATATATTTTATTTTATTGTTCTATATATTATAAAATTATATATGATAAATTATAGATATATAGAAGATATATTATTTTAAATTGGTTTTACTATAAAACTGAACATGAAATTATAATTATTATTATTATTTTATTATTATTATTTTTTTTTTTTTTTTGTATTTATTTACGTTATTTAATTTTTATTTTTTATTTTTCTACTTTTTATTGTATATTAATTTTCGCTTAAAAACATAAAAAGATGCGCGCAACTCTACATACACATATGCAAAACTATAAGTGTTCCACAATGTAATATATCATTTCATACTTTATATATATCAATTATACGATACATATACATATAATATAACCTGTCCCCAAGGGACGCATTTGAGCCAGATATTTGTCCGGGATATTAAAAGTGCGCAGTTAATAAAAATTTCTGTCGTTGTTTGCAATGAATTTAAAGCTCGACCAGATTGTTTATACACATGCATAATGTATAATATGTGCATATACAATATACACATACATACATATATATAATGCAAAAACAATGTAAGGAAACCCGCATGGAACTCCATTTGCTCACGCGTTGCGGCCACGTGTGGCTGTTGAGAAAGAATAAAAAATAATAAAAAAATATAAAACAGACGGAGAAATCAACGTCAGTAAAATTTTATTTAAATGTCAATTTCATTTGCATAACTTATGCGCAGAGCGTTACATTAAATTACATTAATATGCCGAATGGCCACCTACGCGCGAATAAAATCAATTTCAACTGCTCGATGGGCAGTTAAAGCAATGAACAAATGCCAGAAACCAATTCATTTCACTTTATGCCCCTTGCCCGTTGCCCATTGGCTGTTGCCTGCTGGCCATTGCCCGTTGCTAGGTTTATTTAAGCCAAATCTCCGAGTTCCACACCCACCCACACTCTCACACCCACACACACACCCACACACACATGCTCATGTCTGAATTCAGTTATCCGTGCTTTTGACGTACTTAACCTCCGGTGGTCAGCACCGCCTTACGATAAGCCCAAGGATCTGGCCAGCAAGTGGCCATTTGATCTGTTGCCCCTTTTCGATTTGCTGCCCGGTTGCCAAAGCGGCCTAAATGTCTAACGAAACAGGAAATAAATTCTCAACAGCCTTTTGTGCCATGGCCGATGCTGCTCGAACGTCCGCCACGCCCATGGTGCCGCCCATCCAGCCCCGTGCCGTAGCAACTGTATTTACTGGACTTTGGCCGGACCAAGAGAAAACCTAGCAAAATGTTTGCTTTAAATGCGGTCACCTGGCCCAGACGTATTGCATTTGATATTACACCTGGTTGGGGTATTTGAGCTAGGTCAACACACTACACACACTGAGACGGAGATATTTTATTTGAATACTGAAAAATAATGGATAACAATGAGTTTATCTTAAATCAATATGTACTTTTCTTATTACTCTTAAATTTGTGCCAAATATTAAAAGTCAAACTATGATGAATTTTACAATTATAGATGGTTAATCAAAATCACGGGCATATTAACTATGAATTACATTAAATTAGCTGATTAACTTGTCAAAGACTCCACGCCCTTTGGAATGGAGCGGAATCGAATATAATGATGAAATACAATTGAACAGATTAGGAAATAAATTATTCTAAAATTAAGAAATAAATACAGGATTAGCTAAGATGTATAATATAATATAGCAAAAAACTACAAACATTTGTAAAAAAAAAATTAAAAAAAAAATGAATTATTGTGTTATAATTTATAACTTATAAATAAAAATAAAAAAATAGTGCTTGTTAAATATTTATTAATGAGAAATTCTGAATGTTTTTTTATTTCAAACTCTATTATATCATTATCATTTGTCTGATATAATGGAACTGTAAACTAAATAAACTAGATTTAAAAAAAAAAAACATTTAGATAAAGTTTACAAATTACTGTTATATTATATCTAGAAATAGTGATACGCTGTGGCTATAGTTTTAAAGTTGCAGTACCATAAAAAAGTCAAAATTAATATAGATATAATATGTATAATTATATTAATATTTTAAGTTAAAATGTTATAAAATGAAAATTTAATGGGACAAATTTAAATTTTATATACAAATTTATAATTTAAATTCAGGCATTTCTAATAAAACAATTTCGAGCTCACGATAAGCTATGAATCCAATTTTATATTATGAACTAATTAAATGAAAATTCTAAAATATTACTGAATAATAACAAAATGAGAACGGCATAAAATAGATTATGCTAGAGCTTTGAGTTATATTAAATATAAACATATACATATTTACATATATCCATTATAGAAAGAGAGAGATAGAGAGAGAGAGATAGAGAGAAAGAGAGAGAGAGATAGATAAAGAGAGCCAATTAGAGCTGCATGAACTTGTATGTTGAAGACCTTTCAAGGATATAAAACCCGCAGCATTTCCCCAGCCAACCGTATTACAGGGTATATAAAATATTCGCATATGCTAACGATTGATTGCGCATTCTTTTTATGTTGTTTATTGTGATGCACTCTAAGTGCAGAGCAAGAGTTGATGTCGACTTGTTGTGGTTGTTGTCTGTTGTCGTTGCTGCTGCTGCTGGGCTTTGTAGTGTTTGTGTCTGAGGCAGCACTGCTTCAAATGCAACATTTCACCGGAAAGGAGCGGAAGAGCTTTTATATGCCCGGGCTACTTCCGGTCCATGGCAGGGCCAAGTTGTTGCGTTTTGTTGTCCTGGCCGAGTAGCTCGCTTGGCAGGCAGCTAACAATGGCAGCGCCTATGCATATGCCACAGAGCCCTCTGCCACAGCGCAGTCAAGTGCTAACAAAGTGTTGCATACTTCAAGGCGACGCCCTTAAACTTCCCAGCTGCAGTCTAATAAATGGCCATAAGAGTGCCATATACCAGCTCTCTCAGCCAACGCCACTCACAGACCATTCAATCCCTGCACTTGGGAGCGATTCGATTGTTGATGCATACCCTATGATGACTTACCTACAGTATGATGAACTCACAGTCAGAGATAAGCTAATCTAACCTGTATATATATTTTCTATGTAAAACTAGATTCCAAAGGGTATCATCTATTGGAATATGTATATATATTTATCCATGATCATATAATCATGTACACCTGATAGAGAAAAACAAAAAGAGAGATCACATTTTAAAAATACAAAATTATGGAGATTTAAATCTCTAGAACGAAAATCTCCATATTTTGAAAATAAATCAGTTGAGTCGTTACCCTCCTTGCTTATTTACTCAAATACATCGAATGTGACGAATTATTAACTTAAAAATTTGATAAAGAAAATATAAATCTTTAAAAAATATGCCGGCTCGTTACACAAGGAAACCGTCTTACCAGATTCTTAGCGAACGCATTATTCAAAACATCATAACAGAGTTTTTTATTCTCCTGATTCTACTCGTTAGCACGCAAATAAGTGAGTACATCGAGAGTTCTGCATGGGTGCACCCATTAACCATCTATGTTCGTTCAGTTACAGAGACCGTGGTTCATAAATACTCCTATTATAGTTACAAGCAGACAAAGCATGCATTCGTTCAGGAGTCAAACTACAGGTCACACCATAAGTATATTGGACCGGTTTTCGCCAATGTACAGAAAATATGGGACATATGGGATTTTGCGTCATTTAATTTTCTATATATTCTACACCATGAGAAAAACTTTACCGGGGAAAAGAGAGATGAATTTCCATTTGTATTCAACATGGGCCTAATGATGGGTGTACCAAGACTACGACAGATACGCGTCAAGCAGACACGATGTCCGCAAAAAATCAATTTTATCGATATACACGGGAAGAAGTGCTATCCAAACTATTTACCTAAGAATGAATTCAAAGGCACCTATCAGCAGTAAGTAAGCTTAGGTGTTCACCTGTGCTATGTTTTGGTAATGATACAATGGACTATACGAATGGAATCGTATATCTATTGCTTCTCTCTGAAAAGATCTTTTCAGTTAATATATTTATTATTTCGCCTCTCCACTCATCATCCTCTAATTTTTTGTCCGAATCTCCTTTTTCCTGCTGTTTCTTTTATGTATTCATTTAGAATTTATAGATCATAAATTAAAACTAGCTTGTATGGTTAATATCTATCTAAATACCTCTTAACCTCTTTCCTAAACTGTCCATCGTTATCCATCTAACGCCTTTCCCTCTCGATCTCTCGATCGGTCTGTCCTTCTGGATCTCTCTCTCTCTCTCTCTCTCTCTCTCCTTCTCCTTCTGTCTTCATCTAAGTCTGTCTCCAACTCTCTCTCTCTCTCTCTCTCCCTCTCTCTCTCTCTCTCCTTCTGTCTTCATCTAAGTCTGTCTCCAACTCTCTCTCTCTCTCTCTCTCTTTCTGTCTGCACTCCTAGTAATTCTCCTTCACCATGGCTCCCTCTCTCTTAGCTACTCTTACCTCCTCTTACCCCCTCTTTCAACCTCTTCTATCCACTCTTAGCCTCTTGGCCTTGCAACTAATATAATCGATCTATTTAATCACTGTCATTATAGGATAGACTATGTGGCAGACGCCAAAAGTCTGCAACCAACTTTTGTCACATACTCTGGTGGAGGATTTCCAATTAACCTGCAGTTCGATTATAAAGGTAATAGGAAGTTATTGAGGAATCTGATGAAAGCGGGATGGATTGATTCGGCCACACGTCTGTTTGTTATCGAATTCAGTATCTACTTCCAGGACATCAATATGATTCAGGTTCTTAAGTTAGTATTCAAGATCTATTAAACTGATTGTTCCTCTCCTAATATCACATTACGAATTTCAGACTAATGTTCGAAATAATGCCCACGGGACTGGTGATGCCCTCAGCATTTATACAAGGCATACAGATAAACAGTTTCCTAACCTTGACACCCGTAACCATTTCTGCTGGAGCTATCTTTTCCATCATCGTTATATACTATACATATGTGGAAATTCGGGAAATTAAGTGGGTCGGCCCATCGGCCTACAAAAATAATTTCTATAATTATGTTGATGTACTCTTCCTGATTGTGAGTGAATTTGGATTCCATTCCGCATCCACTTTCGATTTCATAATCCTTTTCTACGTCCATCTATTTAGGCAGCGTACTGCGTGCTGTTTTATAATGTCTGGCACATAGTTACGATTAAAGACATCGAGAAAGTCTACGCAAAGAACCACAGGAGATATATAAATATGGACAAGTTGAGTACAGGCTGGAATGTGTACTTACATATGCTGGGCATCATGAATGCGTTGGTCTGGCTCAAGCCCATACGGTTCATATCGTTCCACCGGTCAATTCAACAGGTGCTGGCCGCCATGAGAGTGGTAAGAGGTAGCATTTGCAATGCTCTCATCTAGTTTTCACCCTGTTTCCCCTTCCCCCTGTTGTAGTCGATTAAAAGCATATTGGGCTTATGCTTCTTCTGTCTGATCTCGATTTACGCATTTGCCCAGTTGGGCTGCATTGCGTTCAGCCAATCGAACGAAGAGTATACAACCGAGTTTTCATCCATAGTTGCCCAGATTCGGTTCCTCATGAACGATATTTCCTATACCTCTCTGGAAGATGCTCACCGAGTGCTCGCACCATTCTTCTTTGTGGTACTCGCTGTGGTCTCCTATGCCATTATCTTGGTAAGTCCACTTGGCCTTCGGGTCACCAAAATGACCTTCAATTGACACAAGTCTTAGAATCTATTCAAAGCGATTTATCTGAGCGCCGATTCGGATGTGAAGAAGCAATTGATCATCAACGACATGGTAATAGCTCGCATGCTACAGGCCGGCTTCAAGCGTTACCTTTGCATCTGGCGCAAGCGTAGCACAGCGCAAATCAACCTGACGCCCAGGCTGCGACCTACCGACAAATTGCCTGGGATAAGTGTGGATAACCGAGCGAAACCAACACCAAACCCCAGTCAACAAATGAAAATAATTACCGAACTTCGCGATCTAATGGCAATGTGAGTTCACGTTATTGATAACACGTTATCGATATACATAATCGATTATCATACTCTATTTTAGTCAGAGCGAGAACTGTGCGCGCATCGAAAATATGATGGAGATATTTGTTGACATAATGGAGAACATTGAAAAGCTGCACCACATCAACAAAATATCCACAGGAAGGAAAAATTAATTGAGATTCATTTTTATACATATTCTATGTTTTTAAATGTTTGATGTAATTGTTATTCATTAATACATAATCGTATTTCAAATAAACAGCGTAATCAGATAATCCGATTTAACTATGCATGTGTGCCAATATATTTGTTCGTATATGTGTCTATATATCTTTCACAAAAGCAAGAGACAAATTAGAACTACAGAAGATCATTAAATTTGTCTATAGGCATGCAGCAGTATTCATTTGGTATTTATATTTAATTAAAACGAAGCTAGAATGCTTGCAGTAGCAGAGAGTGTTCCCATTGGTCACTTAAAGCTCGACTGCAGAAGAGAGCGTTCTCATTGGTCACTTCAATATTGACTACAGCGACATCTACCTGCCGTCGGGCTCAACATTTGAGCGCGTCTCAGTGTTTGAGTGAAAGTCGCCCTATATAAAGGGCAGCAGCTGCAGCATTTCTTCAGTCAGTGCAATAAAGCGAAGTGACGGGAAGTGTGTGATCGTTCAGCATTAAAGACTTGGAGGAAATAATTGAAGAAAAATGCTTAGAAAAATACTTGGAGGAAATACTTGGACGAATTACTTAGAGGAAATACTTGAAAAAAAAAGACTTAGAAGAAATATTTAGAGGAAGCTCTTAGGGGAAATACTTGGAGGATCGACCGTTCACTCTAGCAATAAAGACTTAGAGGAAATATTGTACTTAGCAGAAATACTCGGAGGAAAGACATAGAGGAAACCCTTACAAAAAGCCCTTAGCCAAATTATTATCTTTGATCTCTTATTACATTATTATTATGAGCAAAAAAATGCCAGATTAACATATTCCGCTCTCTAGGTAGTCAAGGGCAATCAACACCCACTTCTCTGATTCTTCCCAGACACTGAGAGTGACGTCGCGACGCGTCGAAAAAAAAAAAAGTATCTTAACGCTTCATTTTCACAAACCTTGCCCATTTTCTTTATACTGTTAGGTAATTTCAATTTTTGAAACATTAGACTTAAATTGAAATCGCAAACGCCGCGTCGCACCGCACCGGCCTGCCCCGCCCACCATTTGCCATTTGCCTAAATGAATGCGGATGAACAAGGAGCGTGTCGGTCGGGCCCGAGAGATAAAGCGCGCACACAAAAATAAGTCAAGAGGAAAAAAAAAAGAGCACAGGTTAATGGATTTTTCTTGTGATATTTGACTTGAGACACACGACGATGACCACCCGACCTCACATACTCCTCTCTCTTACTCTATATACATATATATATATATATATACATATATATATATATATATATATATATATATATATATCTATTTTTTTTTTATTTTTTGTTTGGCCTTAAGACGACTTTCATTTTATTTTCACTCTTTATGCTGTGGCGGATTTTACAAGTGGAAAAGTTTACATTTATTATCAAGATGTCTAGAGTGGGCGGCTCCATTTTGGAGGGACAACAAACAACACATTACGTTTAATTGAATGTTGCGGTTGTCGCTTGTCGTGGGCACACGACGACAGCAACAAAAACAACAACAACAACAGCAACGGCAACAAGGAGAGCATTTTGATGCCCGCTTGGTCTTGGGCTAAGCTTTTGTGTTTGCTGGGCACGCGCCTAAGAGGAACAAAAATTATAATGTAGTGTAAATATTTAATGGTGATGTGGCTTTAGATTATGTTGCCATCACGTGGCCGCTGTTAAACGTGTGCCCTGCTGCTGCTGCCAGCCAGAAGCTCGGTCAATTCAATGAACTGTAAATTTCACTGGTAGTTGTGCGTATTTCGGGCCGAACTTCTTTTACGCATACAATGCATACAACAAAAATTAAAAAACAAAAAAAATCTGTATGTCATAACTTATTTTTATGTGCGAATCACTGAGCTGCAGACAGAGATAATAAAAAGCGAAATGAATATATAAATGCAATTTGCATATATTTCAGTGAAAGTATCTTATAAGTTATGTTGTTGGCAGTTAGCGATATTTGAATTTTACGCGCGCAGCACACTGGCGCCACCTGTGTGGAACTTTTGCAAGTGCATTTACTTACTGAATTCTATAGCAATCTGCTTATGGTTGAGCGCGTTTATCGAGTATGTCAAGTCAAAGTTCTTTGACATTTGACATATCGAAAGTATATCGATTGCGTGACTTACTCGATACCTTGTGATAGAGAAAATGTACGTCATGTGATTGTGGATTCTTTTTTTTCGCACGAAGCAGTCACCTGTCGGCCGAGAAAAATACAATTACGCCTGCAATTTGGTAAATAGCAAATAAATTTTATTTAAATTCAGAGTTTATACAGTGTTTTAAACAATAGACAGACCAAAAATCGTGCAAGATGGCGCCCCAAATACGCACAGTCGTAACGCAAACATTTCTATGGCTCTTCCTCGCCGCGGCCACGATCCTCATACTCTACTTTGTTATGACTGGCAAGGGCGAACGCGTAAGCGTAGGTTGGTTCCTGACCACGTCCAGTCCGTACATGTGGGCCTGTCTGGGCATCGGATTATCTGTTTCCCTGTCTGTCGTTGGCGCTGCCCTTGGCATTCACACCACGGGCACCAGCATTGTGGGCGGTGGCGTGAAGGCGCCACGCATTAAGACCAAGAATTTGATTTCGGTTATTTTCTGTGAGGCTGTCGCCATTTATGGCCTCATTACTGCCATCGTGCTCTCTGGTCAGCTGGAGCAGTTCAATATGGAAAATGCGCTCGCCAGCGAGACCGTGATGAACACAAACTGGTTCTCGGGCTATCTGATTTTCGGTGCAGGCCTTGCCGTCGGCCTGGTCAACTTATTCTGCGGTATCGCGGTCGGTATTGTTGGCTCCGGAGCAGCGCTTTCGGATGCTGCTAACGCCGCACTGTTTGTCAAGATTCTGATTGTGGAGATCTTCGGCTCGGCCATTGGTCTCTTTGGTTTGATTGTGGGCATATATATGACATCCAAAGCTAAAATGGGTGATAAGGATTAAGTGGCCGTGAGTATTAATTAATTTAAATCGATATACAACATTCTTCAAGCACTTAACTAAAGTTTTTACAGTCTGTGTCACGCGCCCAATCAAAAACAAAAACAAATAGATACTACAAAAACAAAAACAACAATCAGTCATCAAGCCATTCCGACATATAAGACACAACAACAACGGTGTTCCATCTTTTGGAAATTACAATCTCGATATACGCAGTTACTGTTTCAGACGTAACCCCTCGCCCCCTCTGCAGCGCTCACGACAACATGGGACTTTAGTTACTTATTAAGTTATAAAGTTACAAAAATCTACAATTTTTACGCCGCGCGCGTTTCGTTAATTTTCAGCATCATACGTTAAATGCGCGCTGTGTAAAAATTACATTGATTTATTTTTTATATTGTTATCAGTTTAATTTATAAGTGTGCGAAAAAAAAACCAAGTGTGTGTGTTTTTATGATATAGCTAAATGTAGTTGTTTATATTATTTGTTCATTTTTGGCACTTGTATTTCTAAAAAAAAAAATGTATTATATTAACTACAACTACAGATAATAAACATAAAACTGTATAATCTTATGCTACTGCTAATGCAGAGGTACTAGAAAGTACTCCAACAATATTATTACTATAGAAAGTATTCCATATTAAAAGCTATTAAATACATACGTTTTGTTAAACAATCCCCAATAACTTGAGTGATCCAACTTTAATCGCTTGCCCATTGCCTTTTTAAATAAGCCTCCATATACTAACTTCCATGAAAATTCTGCTTCTATCATTTATTGTAATGATTGAATTTGACCGATATTAAAAATCTGGCCGATAGCTTGCAGCATCTGTATCGAAATTGTTTTCCAACATTGTTTCATTCGCCGTTTCTAATCAAGGACATCCAACATTGTTAAGGTTGTATCACTTTTCGTCATTCAAACCATCGCTGAATGCCTGCCCCAACTGTAAATAATCGACTGTTCGACATCGACTACAGGAACAATTATAGTTTAATTGAGCGAACTATTGGCTCAACTGCCATTTTCAATCCAGTTAAGCACAGTCACGCTGTCAGCTTGATCAAACCCATTTTGTCTTCTGCTCTCAACCGAAACGGTCGAATTTCTCTAAACTCCTACGTGAAGCGATGTAAGTTTTTAGAAAAAAAAAGAAACCGAGAAAAAGAAATAAAAGCTACTAAAATACAAATGAAATAATTTCGTCCCTGTTTAGAACTGCATCGAATATGTCTGAATACGGAGAATCCAACTTTGAGACTGGCTATGAAAATTCAGAGTCTCAACAACTGCAGGACGCAGGTCAAGCTCAGCAGCCAAATGACGATGCTATCTGGGAGGAGAACGATGTGAATGGCTTCGACCAGCCAGCCATCAATGAGTGGCCCGAAATTAAGATATTCGGACGCTGGAGCTGCGATGAAATTACAATTAGTGACATTTCGCTGCAAGATTACATCGCTGTCAAGGAGAAGTTCGCTCGCTATTTGCCGCACTCGGCCGGACGCTATGCAGCCAAACGTTTCCGCAAGGCCCAGTGCCCGATTGTGGAGCGTCTGACTTGCGGCCTAATGATGAAGGGACGCAGCAATGGCAAGAAGCTGCTCGCTTGTCGCATCGTCAAGCATGCTTTCGAAATCATCCACTTGCTGACCGGTGAGAATCCGCTGCAGGTCACGGTCAATGCCATTGTTAACGCTGGGCCACGCGAGGATTCCACGCGTATCGGACGCGCTGGAACTGTGCGTCGTCAGGCCGTCGACGTATCGCCATTGCGTCGCGTCAATCAGGCAAGTGTTTGGTAGGGCTAACAACATATTTTCCTAACGCTAATTCTTATATCACACTCCAGGCCATCTGGTTGATCTGCACAGGCGCACGAGAGGCTGCTTTTCGTAATATCAAGACCATTGCCGAGTGCCTGGCCGATGAGATGATCAATGCAGCCAAGGGCTCATCCAACTCGTATGCTATCAAGAAGAAGGATGAACTCGAGCGCGTGGCCAAATCAAATCGTTAAATGTTAATTTAACAATATGCCAAAACACAAAAACCAAAATCAAACAAAAAACTGATCGAATTTAAACGAAAATCCAAATAATATACATATGTACATATATATGTATGTAAAAACAAAAGACTTCAAATAAATTACGCTAATCCAATAAAAATAAATAATAATGGAAACGATAAATGAATATCAGAAAATAAACAATCCAAATAATTTGAAAAACGTCTATACAATAAATCTTAACCTATATATTGGCTTTTTTTCATTCAAATAAGGCGTTAGTTTTGAATGAACTTGTGGGTCCCGAATGAGCTGAGCTGCAATTGAACAAGTTCGCTTTCAAATATGGCGTTAATTGTGCAATAATTTCAGTTCTTATTTGGTACAGCATAATTTGTGACAGCATTAATTACCAATTGAATAATAACTAACTATTTAATAATTTAACTATTGACGCGCATTGAAGTTCAACTGTCTAAAGTGTTATTTAATACAAGGGCAGCAAATAAACCGAGCTTGTGACGTCACAGGCTTCATTTGAATGGTCTTGAAATTTTTGAAATTCATGTCAAAAAAAAAAGGCAGAGATTTAATTTTATCGGTTAATTGATATACGTTTAATTGAGGAAAGAACAAAAGAATGGGAATTCGCACAATTTGTCTTATATTCTTTGGCCTGTGCCTCTTTGGGGTCCTGGTCTTCATTCTGGGCAATGTAATGACCGGCCTAGGAGAACGTTCGGGCCTGAGCTGGTTCCTTCACACAACTAGTCCGTACATGTGGGCTGGTCTGGGCGTCGGACTATGCGTTTCACTATCTGTTGTGGGCGCTGCTATTGGAATTTACATGACGGGCGTCAGCATTGTCGGAGGAGGAGTGCGTGCGCCTCGCATTAAAACTAAGAATCTCATATCTGTGATATTTTGCGAAGCCGTTGCCATTTACGGTCTAATCAGCTCGATTGTGTTCTCCGGCAATCTGCAGACCTATGTGATTCACAATGTGATCAACCATCGTAAGATCATGACGCGAAACATATTCACGGGATACGCCACCTTTGGCGCCGGCCTGTCTGTTGGCCTAGTGAATCTCAGCTGTGGCATCTGCGTGGGAATTGTGGGCTCTGGAGCGGCTCTTGCGGACGCCGCCAATTCATCCCTATTTGTCAAGATACTAATTGTGGAGATCTTTGGCTCAGCAATTGGACTGTTCGGATTGATTGTGGGCATTTACATGACGTCCAATGCGGAAATGGTTAATTAATTATTTTATTAAAAACTAGAACTTAAGTACTACATATTTATTCATCTTCGCTATCTTCTGCGCTGTTCGCATCTTCTTCTTCCTCTTCCTCGTCCTCTTCATCCCAGTGCTTGATTTTCTTGTTGGTCATGAAGTCTTCGCGCAGCACATTCCATTCGGATTTCTTTTTATTGCCAGCCCCATTTGTGGGCTTGTCCTCATCCTCGTCTTCATCTGTCGTCGACTCCGGCTCCTCCTTCTTCACGGCGTTGTCAATTGCCGTGGACGTGGAGCGTTTACCGCTCATCAATACGTCCAGGAACTTGCTCTTGTCTATGTTCTTGAGTACTGCATCCTTTCGGCTGTCCAGCGGTCCGGCCTCAGCCAGCTTCTGTTCAAGATCCTTCTGTTGGATGCGCACTGCATTGAAGAACTGAACCGTGCCTCGTGTCGCCACCTTGCGCAGATTACGCTCTCGCTCCATATCCTGTTTATCGGGCTTGACACGCAGCTGCAGTGGCACATTTTTGCGCTGGTGACGCTTCAGTTCCGTGTCAAGTGCGGAGCCCTCCTCTTCTTTGATATCCTTTTCCGTTTTGACTTCAACTTCTGTTCCATCGATCTCAAAGTCGTAGCTCTTTTTGTCTTTACTGCTCTGAGCATCGTTGGGCTTCAGTTTCTTAGCTCGCGAGAGAACTGTCTTCTTTTGCTTCTCAGGTGGCTTTTGCTGCAGCAGCTTAGCAATTGTTCTTGCCCAAGCGGGATTGCCTTCGTTATCGCATTCATCAATTTTGTCCTCTTCCTCGTCGTTTTCTGAGGCGGAAGACGCGTCCACGTCTTCGGCAGGTGGTGCCCTCTTCTGGGATAATAGCGCCATTAATTTAATTAATAATTAAATGTATATTCTATAAAAATATTTGTATTCGCCGTTAACACGTGGGAGCATCAACAATAACTTTGATGCAGTCAGCTGTTCAAGAGTGTTGAAAAGTGTTGTAATGTTTGCCACTTTGAGTTTGAACTAGTTCCGAGATCTCAGTTAAAGCGCAAATTCACATTAAATTGATTTCAATCCAAGAAATGAAGCAAATACAAATAAAAAAATCTTTTAATTTTTATAGTTTTTTTCATGTTTATTTAACAATAATCAGCGATAAATTCTCCAGCGCAGTCAGGTAGTTCTTTAGATTACACGGAGTTCGATCATCTGTGGAACCGTTTTTCAGTTGATAAATGAAAATTTGTATAAACAGCTGCGTTAGCTAAGGAAAAAAGATTCCAGCATATAAAAATATAAGGTAAATCTAATGTTATTGTAGTTAAACTAACCGTTTGGACTTGTTTATTGCCTTGATGGACGGTGACGCCTTCTAGAAGCACAGCAACAAACTTGGCATAAAACTCTTGCAAATGGGCGTGCAAGGCCTGGAGAGGAATAGGCAGCACAAACACCAGAAAACAGCGCTGCATCTCGACCAGCAGCTTGGTAGCCGCATCTACGCTTCGCAACAGCTTTTCAGACTCCAGCACAAGCATTTGCAGTACACTCTTTGCCCATCGATAATTGGTGCAGACATTCAGGGAGGCACACACCTGCAGGCATTCAGTCAGTTGATTTGAGTTCGTTAGGTCAGTGGATAAAACTGCTGTGACTTCGTTCTTATTGATGGCAAAATAGTAGCCAAGCTTTGTTATGAAATGCATTAGGGAAACAGACATTTCTGTGCTAGAGGTCAGTGAAATATTTTGGATTAGTCGCTCGAGCATGTCATCGCAATGATTCCACTGAAAAAACGAAGCATTAGCTTAACTCATAAAATATGAAAAAGCGGGAAGAAACACTATACCATAAAAACATCCACATTCATGAAATGATCCAAGCACAGTAAGAGGCAATCCCAATTGCAGATTGTTCCGCTAAGTGTTTCCATGCTCTGGACATCCCTGAATACATTATCGTAAATAACGCTATGCACATTCAGTTGCTGAATATCATCAGGGCGCTGTGTGAATAAATCAGTTGCATGAATATAATGCATATGAAACGTTTAGTTATATTCTTACTCCATGCCTTAACATCAGTGTAAATATGCGCACGCCCAGCTGTTTGTATTCCGGCTGAAAGCTCTCGCGCACATTGAGGCCCACAGCTAAGCTGAAAGCAAGCATTCGCATGGACATCTTGACGTCGCTTAAGTGTCGATGCTGCAATACTAGTTAATTAATATAAGTTAAATACACAGCATTACTCATTATTCAACCTCCAAGTATCGAACGTAGCCATGCACCGCGCCCAGCTGACGCTTCCAGCAGTCCTTATGCAGCTTTTCCTCATAGTATTTGAAAATAAAATTTTCCTCAGCTTTATTGCAATTGGAAGCCAGTTTTCTAAGCAATTGATTCGCATTCTGCAGCAATGGTTCTTGACCGCTATTAAGTCTGTAGATCGTCGGCGACGCGGTAAGCTCACAGAGCAGCAAAACAAGTTTGGCTCGAATCTGTAATAATAAATGGATGTAAATTAGAGGTAGCACAGTTTATTCGTAGGGTCAATACCTCTTGGTATGGAAGATCATGTAATAAGACAACTTCGTTTTTGTGTAGTAAATCGTATAACTTGGGCAGTTCTTGTTCGAGCATGGAATGATAGTCCTTAAAGTGCGTCGGCAGAGTCTGAACTTCATCCAGATCTACTTTCAGGCTGGGCAGCATGCAAATCTGTATATGCTCAGATATAAGCGCAATCAACGGATCGTTCGCCATCATAAATAAACACATCAAATACAATCAAAACATTTCAAACTATTGGCAGCCGAATGTTATCGATAAGTGACAGCTGTGCAGCAGTGTGCCCAGACGTAATTCAGAATACTAAATGGTCACTTTTTATTTAGTGCACCCGGTGGGATTTCTTCTGTATGTTTATTTCCTAATTTGTTAAATTGTGTATTACTAGCTAAAGGAACAAAATAATGTTAAAGCTAAAGCTCGAGGCGCTGGGTCATCCAACACCCAGCGAAGTTGCATTAAGCAGTGAGTATATAAATGGTGAGCATTCTGAATTAAAATACGCCTTACTCATCCTCTTCCTTGCACGCAGATCGCAAGGAATTCGCAAGCACAGTGCTTTGGCTGGAAGATCAAAAGATACGTCTCTATACAATTGAAGATCGCGAAAAATTGCGCAATCTGGACAACATGTTGGTTTGGGAAGAGGGTTATAAGAAATACTGCACTGATTTGAATATGCCCCCATATGAATCACAATTGGAGCAGCTCACCTGGTTGGTGGGACATGCAATACGTCTCGAATATCTCGACGATCCTGCTCAATACGAATCAATCAATAGTCATCCCGAAGGCCAGACCAAAAGCAATGGAACGCTTTCACAGCAAAAAGTTCAAACCATATTTAATGGCAGCATAAATGGTGAGATTCGCACGCTACAATCAATAGAGCTAGGAATTCATAATAATTACTAATGTTCATTAAACAGTTCACGACAAGGAGTTTATTGCTGGGGTACGTGCCTTGGCCACAAAGCTTAAAGTGCCCTACCACCCCAATCATTTGTTGCAGCTGGAGGCCGTGGCGCGCATTGTGCATGAACGCGTCGCTCCAACAGCCACCCACAAAACAGCGATAACTGGCACCCCATTTCCCTTTGATAAGGGCAACGATGTTGTTTCGGCTAACGATCCGGCTCTCGATTATCCCATGCGTATTCTGCGCCTGTTGCAAATACAAAGTTTACGTCAGCTACAAACTCAGATCAACGAAACTATTGTTGCAGTTCAGAATCTAACTGCCAATCCAAAGACTGACACCAAGCTAGGAAAGGTGGGACGCTGAAGCCAGGAAATGTGTCTATATGCCGATGAATAAATGTAATGAACAAATTAAATTTAACAAGCGTCTATAATTAAATAACATCAGCGCTTAAAAAACGGATGATCTCCTGTAACTTTTTTCTGTTCCATGACGGGTTCCGCCTTCGCCTTTAGAAAGTCTGCGTCTGCCAAACGTGCAACACCCAAAAATCCAGCAACTATATAAAAAACAAATATGAGTGATTTTTTTTTCAATTATACCTCCTTCATTACACTCACCTGCCGCAATGCTTTTCATTGCATAGTGCTCCACAGGTGAGCGACGACGTTTTGCTTGTGAGAGTAGAAACGCTCCAATGCCGAGCATACCAAATCCACTTATTAATCGGCATGAAACACACTCCACGGACTCAGAGACATTGTCTCGGTACCAAGCTGATAATTTACCAATCATTGTTTCCGCTGTCTGCGGGACTTTCGAATTTTCGTGAGATTATGTTATTTAGATTTGTTTTTCTTTTAAGTTGGTTAACAGTTGTGTCGAAGTTTGTTCAAACGAATGGAAAACAAAATTTTAGGTTCATTTAGTTCTTTCCAATCGAAATATCGATATACAGCTGCAGAGTAATTCTTCTTACTTTCTGTTGCCAATTGTCTATATTTAAACAAAAATAGGATAGCAATATTTTGCGATCTATGATCAAAATAGTATTTTTGCAGTAAATGTAGAAATTGTTGATTTGTTTTACTATAATGATATTCCCGCAACTACTAATCGAAATCAAACTTCCACTTTTGAATAATTCATTATTTAGTGTTGCATTAACAATTTGTCGCTAGACCACCACATTGTATCGACTATGCAACACAGACCGCCACACTTTGCAGTGAAACAAACTCAAAGCAATAATACAAACACAAGTGGAGAAAAATCGCTAATTTAAATGTTTAAATTTCAACAATAACGCTACTTCCAACTGAAAAAATTGTAAGTTTGGTATCTTCATAAAATTGGCTAAGTTTTAAAAGTTATCATTATGTAAAAGCATATGAAAATGTAATTGAAAAAAGGTGCCGAAAATGAAAGAAAAAATTGCCGACGCGACAACGCTACACACACATTCAAAGACACGTACACACACGTATACAACACTTGCTTGCAAATGGCGGATGGTCCCCACAGCAAAAACTGCATGCATATACTGTGTATCTGTGTGTGTAGTGGAAGGTAGAAATATTGCTCTGTGATTTTGATGTGAAAATGTTGTAAGATTGTCGACGTTGCAAGAAGTTGGAAAAGTAAAAAAAAGATAATAAAAGTATAATAAATGCAGATACATACATACGTATGCATATCTCTGCTGACTTGTGTGTGTGTGTAAAGTCTGGTGCATTTGTTGTTTTTGTGCGACGCAGCAGCGACGCCCTTTTGTCTTTAACTTTAGGATATTGCATAGATCTCGGCTAACTCTTTACGCCCCCGCATAAATTTAGAGCGGCGCTTCGTTTTCTATGTACATATATATATGTATGCGAGAGTGAGTGAGTGCGTGTGAGTGTGTAGGTCTAGCATGCTCCACATCTATCAGGCAAAAGACGATTACAAACAGCCGCATAGTCGAAATCGGGTTTAGGTCACTTGGCAGGCATATACATAGGCACATACGAACATTCATCTGTATGTACATATGTATGTATGTACATAATATATTTCGAATTGTTCTTTTTGTTTTCCTCAGTCTCGCCAATTAGGCGCTTAATAAGCCACGTTGAATTTTGTCTTGTATAAAATACTTTCACTTTATGCCAATTAATTAAACGTCATTAAAGTGAAATTAATAAATAGTACACTGCTTAAAAGAATTGTATTTAGTTATTAATGAACTGTTTTGCCAAAAACTTTGGCGTCTGATTGCCCTGTGTTTGAGTGTGTGTGTGTATATATATATATGTTTATGTGTGACGTTGCCTTGCCTTTTTCGCGATTGTATCAAACAAGAAATAACATAATTGATGTGCTGGCCCCTATATGTTGCACTCGTGCATATGTACTTGAGTGTGCGTGCGTGTGAGTTTGTGTCTGTTATTGTATGGTCATTTCTTTTGACATTTACACATTGCTGGCAGACAAGCAGCCAGCAGCCAAGGCGAGCCGAGCAGACACAAGCGCCGCCCTGCCCAGCCCTTTAATTTTAATACCCACTTATATTCACACAGCCTAACAGACACTCATAAAGAGGGCGCAAATAATAAATGCGCATAGTTTCCATTCATTAGATTGTCGCTACAGATTGATTCTCTTGAACACTTTTGACAAACAACATTGACAATCAATAATCATTAGCGCACATCAAAGATTTCTTGTAATTTCCAGTGAGTATTTTGTTGTTATATTTTGAGAATATTCAGTGAGTCATTGTTAAATGCGACACAAATTCAGAGTTTTGTGACCCACCTGCCTGAAAGAGAAAATTAGCATCGTCAGCAGCGAACTTGATGCTTGCTCCCACGCATCGGACTCTCGAAATCGCATGCTCTCGTTATTAAGCGCACATAACAACATTGCATGTTGCATAAACATAAACATAAATACAATTTTTTTGTTGAGAACTTTCTATAATTATCATTTGCCTGTTGCAGCAGCAGCCTGTCTGACTATCAAAAATAGCAAAAGCAAAATTGCATTTATGAATAACAGAAAACAAAGGCGTCCAACGAAAAATAACAAAAAGCAAAAGAGAAAACAAAAATGAATGAGCATTTGTGTACGTGTGCGTGTGTGCGCCCTTGTGAGAGCGAGAGAGAGTGCTCAGCACTTGCTCCGTTACCATTACAGCAATCGGGTGTGAGTGAAAAATTCCATATGGGTAGTGGCAGCTTTTTCCGACTAATTGAACAACAACAAAAAATTGGGCCATATTTGCAGTTAGCGCAGATTGCAATCGGGCCAGCAGTAAATTTAGCAAACGACTCAGCCATAAACATATACATATGTAAAGTTATTTAGGCACTCATACACACACATCCGTATACTTGTACTTGTTGCAGCTGTAGTTGTTGCTATGCTGATAATAATTCTCAGAGCTGTGCCAGCGGACCGTAGCCACAGCCAGTTTTGACTGTCATACATACAACTGAACGTATAGTCTGAATGTGTATGCGTGTGTGTGTGTGTGTATTTGAGTACATTCCGCAGCGGCGCTCTTCCGGTTGATGACCTTTACCGGCTTTTATTTGTAGTTTCTTCTTTACGGCCGCTGGACGTTCGAAGAAATGCCGCTTTTGTTGGCATCGTTCAAGTGTAGCTGAACCCACTCAAATCGTTCTCACTGGCACACATTTAGCACAGAGCTGTTAAATGTTTAATTCCCAAACTATCATTAGACTAGACGACTGAAGTCGACGTCAGAGTAATTCTGGGTCCCTGCTACAGTTACGTTTGCGTTTCCAATGACGAATCGCAATCAGCGCACACTGTCAGTCGCAACAGCGTCGTCATCAAAATTAACTGGAATTTATAGTGCGCAAATCGACAATATTGACACAGCAAGCGATTAACACAATAAAAAAAAAGTGAGATAGAAAGAGAGAAAGTAAATATGTACATACATACATATAAAAGTGTACGCTGTGAATCCCCAAACAAAGACCAACATTCACTGAAAAGACGTATAGGACGATTCCATTAAAGATTAAATCGTATACATACGTTTGTACATATACAAGTGTATGTGTGTACATTGCAGCAGTAAAATGTATAAGTAAAGAGCCTGAAGTTGTTAAGTCGAACCTGCTGAAATTCTTCAGTTAATAGCTGAGCAGACCTGAGCGAAGCAGAAAACATGACGTTGCTTCGAGACAGTTGCTTGCTGCCGAGTGAGAAAGACAGAGAGAGGGAGAGAGCAACAACCTTGAATTGTATTTGCAATTTGTGAATTCTCCAAGAAGATAAGAAGAACAGAGCAAGCGACAAGAAAAGCAAACGGAGCTTACGGAGCACACTTAATATTTCAAGTTCTAACTGTATGCTGTAGCCGTCGCGTGAGCGAAAGAGCAAGAGATAGAGAAAGAGAACCAGAGAGCAGCATTGAGCTGAGCTTTGGCATCGGCTTCACCGTTGCCGTTGCTGCTAGCTGGCACTTTGTGTCATTCGTGTTGCGTCCATTTAGCGCTCGGTACAATAGACTTTCAAGCGCGTTTTGAGCAAAGAAAATAAAGAAGAAGCGTAGACGATCCCACATAGTAAGTGCTTTTCAATATTTTGCATACGTGTGCGTCAAAGAGCAGTGTTGTGTGTGTGTGTGTGTGTGTGTGTGTGTGTGTGTGTTTGTATGTTTGTATGTGTGTAAATTTCCTGTTATATTTGCAAGTCTTTCTTTGGATATTGATTGTGGCCAGCTTTTACTGTTTGTATCCGCTTAAGTTCAACAAAATAAATACATTTAAAGCTCTGCTCAAACAAGTTGCTATGGGCTTGCTCAATTTCAGTTATCGATGCATGTTATCGATCCTAGCATGAAATATTCCAGCACTGATTAGTATTGCATATGTGTATGTATGTATCTATGTATGTACCGAAAAAATATACGGTTTGAAGTGCAACGGCTATCTCAATTACGAAACGAAAGCCCCATAAACAACATAACAATAACAACAGCAATAACGATATACACAATTTATATTTACAACATATCCACCAACAATGACGATAACAATTGTATACTTCGGTATCATTCACCGGCCGGCGAACTGATAAGCATGCGTCGTGCTCACTGCCGCCTGGCACATGCACTAACACAAACAATCAGACACGTTCGACTGAATGACAATTATAATTGATTTTGATTGTTGAGTCGTTGATCTTACTTTTTGTTTAATGCTGGACATTCGACGCAGCTCCAACCATCAGCGATTCGCTAATTGCTAAGCTACACGTCATCGGTAGTTCCACAAAAAAGCTCCCAACTGTTAGATGTGGGAAATATGCTAAAAGTGTAATCACCTATCAAATTTTAAAATTTCTAGTCAGCGTCGACTTTTTGTGACCACACAAAAAGCACGTAAAGACTTGTTTGTGAATCAGATATGAAGTCATACTTTTACTAAAATATAAAAGTAACAGTAGACTACTAATAAAAAAAATTTTAAAAAATCGTGTGAATTGCTTAAATAAATATTCGTTGCTTTAAAAGGTGACTAAACCTTATATAGTGAAAGACTGTTTGTGGAGTATATCTAATTTTATATTTACTGTTAATTAAATAAATCTACTAACAATTTTTGGACAATTCACAATCATTACGATTATTAAATAATTTAGTATTTATTCAATCGAATATCAATTTATAGTTATAGTTGACATAGGCAAGCAAATACCCTGTACTGTAGCACAACTAAATGTATTATTTTTTACCAGTATTTTCGTTTCTTATAAGGATTTGATAGCAATTTCTTTTTGTTTTTTACAGCAATTCACAAAAGAATAACAACTGCGCTCTTCACACAAATATCAACTGCTGCCGGCAAAGTATGCAAATATGGATTTCCACATACTGATCGTCATTGGCTGTGTGATCGGCGCATCGCTACTGTCCTTTTTGTTCATCAACAAGATCTTCAGGCGCAAGACCTTTGAGGAAGTTGTGGCGGAGAAACGGGCACTGAGCGCCAATTTGTATGCGCAGAACAAAAGCGGAGGCAATGCATCGTCGCAGCGCAAACCGAAGAAGAAGGAGCTAAAACGTGAAAAGAAGCAGCGCCAGCGAGAGCAGCAGAAGGACAATGCCAGCAACAACGACCAGGAGGAGCAAGATGACTATTCCGATGGCCATTCAGAGGGTCAGGGATCAGTTGGTGTGGAAGAGGAATCGGCACAGCCCGGATTGTCCAAGCAGCATGTGGAATTCGACCCTGATCCAGAGGTCCTAAATGAGCCGCAGCGCCGGCCCAGCAGTGCCGAAAAGGAAAACCAGCCCAACAACATCAACAACAATAACAGCAAGAAAGGCAAAAAGGATAAGCGCAGTGGCTCAGGACCCAAGGCAGCTGTTGGCATTCTGGTGAACAAGAACGAAGCCGTGGCTGTCAGGCCGGTAACTGCGGAGGAAACGCCCACTTTGAACAACTTTGAGGTGCGTGCGCCAAAGGATGTGGTGGAGCTGAAGAAGCAGGAGCAAAAGGAACGCAAGGAGGATAACAACAACAGCACCAAGCAACAGGCGCAAAAGAAAAACGGCAACGCTGCCAAAAAGGAGAAGCCCATTGCCGCTCCAGCGCTGCTCAGCGCTGCCATGGAACAGCCCGTGGAGGTGCCACACGTGCCCAAGCAAATCATACTCAAGCAACAGTCCACAGGCTCTCCCAAGCTGCAGCACAATAACGTGAATAACAAGAGCAACAAACAGCAACAGCATGCGGGCAAGAAGCAGAAGGAGACGTCGCTGAGCGTGAAGGATCTCGTGCAGGCACTGGACAAGCTCGCCGAGAATCAGACTATTGGTGTGTCGGCTCTGATGAATGTCTTTTCGCGGGCCGAGTTGAATCGTTCCGAGATCCAAATGCTCATCGAGTATCTGCTCAACAGGCAACAGGATATGCCCGCCAGTCACGGCGATTGGTCGGATGACATATGCCAGAAACTGAAGCGCCAACTGGACGAAAAGGAAAAGCAGCTGGCCGAGGAACAGGAAGCTTCGATCGGCATCCAAGCCAAGTTGCGTGAACTCCGCCAAGAGATTAACACCGAGCGCGCCCAGATACACAGTCGCTGCCAGGCATACAACGAGAAGCTGTTGAGCAAGGATCAGGAGTTGGCAGCACTTAACCAGGAGCTAGCCAGTGCCAACGAGAAGCTGGCATTGGAGCGCCAACAATTCCAGGCGAAGCTGTTGCGTGAAAAGCAGGCCAGCTCCCAGGATCTGTTGCTGCAGCTGCAACGCCTGCAGCAGGACCTGGCGCACAAAGAGAAGGTCATTGCGGACATGACCAGCTTTGTGAATGCCGAGGTGCAGCAGAAGAACGAAGTCATACAGCAGCACGCACAGCAGCTGCTCGCGGTGGAGCAGCAGCGCGACGAGCTGGAGGCTCGCCTCAACAACAGTGTCTTTGAGCTGGAGCAGCGCAGGCAGCTCGAAACCGAGAATGCCGAAATCAAAGAGGAGCTGCGCAACCTAAACAATGCTCTCGAGTCCACCAAGGCCGAGCTTGTGCAATCACAGGGCGAACTGGCGCGCGTCCGCAACACAGAGCTGCAAGAGCTGCGCCAGCAGGCGGCCAAACTGGAAGCCACCAATGCCAGCCTTACCCAGCAGCTCAGCCAAGCGAACAGCCAGGCCGTACAGGCTGTGCAGGCCTCCGCACAGCAATCGGAGCAGGCCCAGGTGCAGGCCGAGGCCCTAACTAACCTACAGTCAGAGTTGCGCACCTTGACCGATAGCCAAGCCACGCAACAGCAACAGACAACCGCTCTGCGGTCCCAGCTCGAGGAGGCGCAACAGCGCGCCGAGAAGCTGCAGGATAGGGAGCGACAGCTGGAGAAGGAGCTGCAGGAGCAGCGCGAGAAGAATAATGTGAGTGCTAATAACTAAGCTTAGAGCACTAGACAAACTAACTGTATATACGTGATGGGATCTACCACGCCTCCTTCTGCCTACCATGTTAACAAAATCATTATTCCCAAATATTTCCCATTTTCATAGGCTTATGATGAGATAATGAGCTGAGTCATTTGTCCGTCCGTCCGCTTGACCGCACTAACTACAATAAAAACTATAATTTGTGTATATATTTTTATATAAAATATGAATTGGCATGAACGGAACAGGCTTATCAATTTTGATTGTCGTAGACTGCCGACTATTTCCTGGTTTATTTAAATATTATAAAACTAAGCTAAACTGTACAGAGAATTCTAAAATCTCAAAAATGAGGAAAAATATTTATTGATAATTTAAAAAATATTTTAAACAATCTAGCATATGCTTATGCTAGAAATAAATAACAAATAAACCTTCGATTTTATGGAACTTAGGGTATTTTCTATTCGGACATTACCGACGAGAACTTTCATATTTTGTATTTGACGTTGTACTAACTTAGATTTTAAGAGTCCACATTAACATTTAGTAAACTAATCTCTTTTTTATACGATTTTCCCTGATGTGCTTTGTTTTTGTTGTTTGTGTTAATCCTTTCATCCCGCTTTGATACTAATTGCCACGTATTTGTGTTTCGTCAGGAAATTCGTATGAAAAATTGGAAGTTGATTGAAGCGTTGCAAAATGCCGAAGCAACCGCCAGATCCCCAACAACAGCAAAGACGAAAACAAATACAGCGCAAATCGTAGGCGTAAGTGCACGCACTCCAACATTGTTATAATTTGATTCTTTTCATTTGATTTACCATTTGATTGTATAGTTTGTAAAGTGAATAAAATAATTGATAAGCAATGACAACAAACCAGTTCCTCTACCTGTAAGTCAAACGACTCCCGCTATTTCATACTAACCTATGTGGGTAATTCTAGCCAAGCTGCAAATTTTAATTGCAAATCTAATTTCTGAACTTGCAGCAACAACAGAAACAGTTGCAGCAGCAGCAGCAGCAACAGCAACAGGCGGCCGCTGCCAATGGCGAGGACTTGAGCCGTGCGTCCGCCAACTCAGCCAAGGCGGAGCAGCAGCGTATCCGGGAGCTGTACCAGCGCTTGTATCCCGATGCTGTCAAGGCACACGCCGCCAGCGCACTCAGCATTTCGTTTGAGGAGTGGCTGCAGCAGGTGCTCGCCACACACATCAAGCAGCAGCAGGCGGCCGCTGCAGCAGCAGCTGCAACAAACAGTAGTAATAAGTCCACGCAATCAAACAGCAGCAGTAGCAGCGATCACAATAGTAGCAGCCACAACAATATTAGTAGCAATAATAGTAATTCGAATAGTAAATTCTCCGCTAGTGCTGCCGAGCAGCAGGAGCTGCACACACAGAACCTGAAGCTGCGCAAGCGAAACGATGAGCTCACGCAGCTGGTCACCAAAACGGTAAGCTCGACCACCTGAGTTAATGATAATCAAAATACATTAAAAACATGTTCATTATGTAGAGCAACACTCTGGTGGACTTGGAGCAGCGGGCCCGCGAGCAGGATGAGCACTGGCGCGGCATTGTTAGCCAAAAGGAGCAGCTCATATCCAAGTTGCAGCAGCATGCCTCAAACGGTGAACAGGTGAGCAAATCTCGTTAAATTCTCTTTATGCTCAATTTTTAATTAAACTGTGATTATTTTAGGACATTTAATGTCGTCGTGTTGGATCGCCGCCCTTGATAATAAACAGCAGAACCACAACGATAATTGACAGCAATCACAACGTTTGTCGAACTTCCCAAAAACCACAACAACAAAAACAATTCTAACAATCTATTAAGTTTAAAGTTAATATTATAAATATATAAAAACATAAAAACGAAAAAAAAAAACAACTACAAAACTACAAAATAGGTGGAACAAAAACGGAAAAACAGTAAATATTAAACGAGCCCAACAGCAACATTTAACATTTTAAAGTAGAAAAAATGATGAAATTAAGTAGTGCTTTAAAGTTTTATGTTTATATATATATATACATATACATATACATAAACTAAACAAGCAAACAAAACTTGTGCAATGTTGAACATCTAAATGTGAAGCGAAGGAATGAATTAATATTATTCAAGTCGATGAGTATACACATATACATATATATAGCCTGTTAGCTGCCCGTCTGTAGTTAGGACTTGCCGCTTAGGCAGGAGCAGCGTGCAATTGAAACCACGCCCACGCTCACAAATTGCTGCTGTTGCACCTGCATGCATACACACACACCCATTTATACAAATCAATTGTTTCTAATTTTGATTATTTATATGAACACATACACACACAAACATATATATATATATATATATATATATATATATATATATATATATATATATATATATATATATATATATATATATATATATATATATATACATATATATTACTATATTATATTATATTATGCTATATTATTTGTGTTTACCTGCATTTATGAACCACTAAAAAGTGCGCGCTAATATTTAAAGATTTGTTTGTTTCATTATGTTAAGCAAGAATCGAAAGTCCACTTGAATCACAGCGACTCACTAAAATCATATACAAAGATAAACAACTAAAACACACATTTAGCAACTGTGAATGTCCAACAAGAAATTCCTTTTAGAGTGTACTATGTTCCGTTAGAAAAATTGTATGTGCAACTGATTTATTTTGTATCTTCTGTTCGTTTAATTTTGTAAACAGCGCAAAGTATTCAATGTAGCCGCAGCAGTAAATATGTTAGTAGAGCAAATGGTTAAGCCCACAACAGCAACATTTAATTAAGCATATGATAAATAAAAATATATAAAAAAAAAATTAAAATAATAATAATTAAAAAGTAAAAAAAAAAAAAAAACCAACAAAAACTATTTTTATATACATATAATAAATGATTAAAAACAAAACCATAAACTTAGTATATAAGTAAAGGCAAATTATAAATGAACACAAACTCAAACAAATTGTTGTGCGAAGGTTACGAAAGGTAAAGGAAAGCAAATTAGCAATTAATGTCAATACTTGTTGCATTACGATAAAGTTAAATTAGGAAAAAAAACAAAACAAAAACAAATTAAAGCAAAAACAAAAACAGGTCGCAAATTCAGCATTGTTATTGATTAACACTGAACGCTGGCGTCTCCTTAAACCGATGTGGGCGCTGCATTATAACAACTAATGATGTATAATTTATGCTAAATGAGAATTAAATACACACACACACACTCATATGAAAATTCAGTGCATTATATTTCTGTGTTTCATTCGTATAAAATGTGTGGAGAAAACAATGGAATTATTACTGGAACTTATTACTAAATGGAGACATATTCTAATAAATTTATATAATTCAGCGCTTGGATTCCAATTGTAGATTCTGTAAGGGTATTACCATATGGAATGGATACTTAAGCAGGTCCACGCACGAGGGCCGCTTCTTCGGATTCAGCTGTAGGCAGTTCTTGACCATCTGCATGGAATCGATAATGGGTTTAGTTCGACTTCTAAATTTACTTAATACAAGCTATATATACTCACATGCACCAGCATGAGCGGATAGTAAATTGGTAAGGCCGGATACTCGATGCTTGTGGCGGGACTGGCGATCGCGCTCATCTTTGCATTGATGTTCCTAATGTGACCGAATGGCGTCTTCTGGTACAGCAGCAGATACAAAATGCAGCCGAGCGACCAAACGTCCGATTTCGTGGATATCTTTATCTTGGGCTGATTGCTGCCGCGCATTGGACTCGATCCGCTGGAGATGTCCGTGAGTGCTTCCGGACTGATGTAGTTGAATGTGCCAGCCTGTGAAAACTTAATTATGCTCGTCGAGTCCACGGCAATGTTGCTGGCAATGCCAAAGTCTATGAGCTTCAGCCGGCCGTTGACCATGAGGAAGTTGGCAGGTTTCAAATCGGAGTGAATTACTCCATTCTGGTGTATATAGTTGACTGCCTGCAGCATTTGGTAGAGTATGTTCATCAGATTATAAAGCGGTAGGTTGGTTGTGAATCCCTGTAAGATCTTGTTCAAGTCACAGTCGCCCTTCTCCATAACCATATACAGTTTGGACTCTTGCCGCAACAGTTGACTGAGTGGAATGGAATGAATCAATGATGATTTAATGAATCTGAATCACTCATGTATAAGTACTTACTAGTCGTAGAGCGACACAACGCATACATTGCCCTGAAGCTTTTCGAGCAACTTGGTTTCATTGAGATAGCCCTGCACCACTACCGGATCAGCCTGTAGATCAACCACTTTAAGCGCGAATTCCTGGCCCGTATCCTTGCGTCGTGCTAAATAAACGGAGCTTGATCCGCCGCAGCCGAGCTTCCTAATTATGTGGTACACATGGTTTTTGATTTGGAGCACATTTGATTTTGATGCTGGTTCCGGCTTGTCAGGCAGCGTAGCAGCGGGTGCAGCCGGCACTGACAAGGGCACTTCAGGCTTCTCCTGCTCAGCATGACGAAACTCAGATTCGAGTGACTTTTTCGACCTGCCGGTGATAGGGGCTTCTACCTTTGGCGGTGGTTGAGCGGGCGTATCGGGACTCTCACTGATGGTGTCGCATAGGGAGAAGCTAAGGCTGTCGCTTGTAAAGGGCGCAGCCCGGCTCACCGTCATGGGCGTCTGGAAGAGCACCTTCTGTGAGCGAAACTCATTGGCCAGCTCAATGCGGGTCTTTTGTGTGGTTTGTGTGCGCGTGTTTTGCCTTGTGGCAAGACTGCAAACCTGCGGCGTTACGAATTCCGTTTCTGGTTTAGGTTGTTTCTTCAAAGACGGCGCTAGGGAAGTGCGCATCGGTGTTTTGGTAGACACAGCCTTGCGTTGCTCCGTAATTATTTGCAGTGTCGGGGGCGCTGGTTTCTTGGTTGGCATCTCCATTGGCTGTGGTTCCTGTTCCACTTGTGCAGGTGACGATTTGGCAGTGTTAGTGCTGGTGCTGCAATTGATGCCCATGTTCCCAAACCGACCAAGAAACGACAGATTCGAGTCACTCGCCCGCAGAGTACCCGGAGTTTTGGAAGGGATGCCCGTGTTGCTACTGGTCAGCTCGTGCATGGGACTTAGCACAAAGGAGTCGTTGAGAATGGCGCAGTTCAAATTATGATCGTTCTTATTGTCCTCATCATCACTGTCCGAGTCCATCATTGTCAACTCGGCTCGGCGTCTGGGACTGTAAGCGGAAATGATCTGAAATACAGACATTGCCTTCACCCTTAAATAGGGAAGTGTACTTACAACAAGACCTTAGCTGCAGGTGCTGCAGGCCTGTTTTCCTTGACCAGTTGATGACGTACTGCTCTGGGCTGGTCTTCATTCTCCTTGTTGCCATTGTCGCTACAATTATTTGATGGAATTTATCAATGCAACTAATCAGTTTCTGTAAACAACTTACATTGCTTCCACTTTTCTCTTATTCGCTTGACTCGCATCAGATTCATCTTCTGAATCCGTACCAAATGCTAACAAATCTCTAACATGGCGTGGGGCAGGTGTAGTCATTTGTAGCCCGTAGTTGTATTTAAGCAACTTTAAAAAAAATTTACAATTCAATTTGAATTTGTGCAACAACAAATCCCTCGCATTGTTTTATACTTTTCAGAGTTGTCATTGACTATATCGATATACCGAAGGCATTAAATTGTTCCTTCGATAAATATGTGGAGTCGATTTATATAAATTTTCAAATATATAAATTTGTGAGAAATTGAATTATTATAAATAAGATTTAAGAAAATATATTTTTACTTATATGAAGTATATATCATAAATAAAATAAAAGTTTTGTGACAAAATACATAAAATTAATTTGCGTCATCTAAGTTGTCATGATTTGAAAATCCAATTAGAAATAAAAATATCGATGGTTGCTGAATATCAAATGAAGACCCTGGATGTTGTCTGGCAACGCCGTGTGAGTGTCATTCACTGATGCACCGTCAACAAACAACAAACAAAGCAAATTTGCGTTAGGCGCTGCGCAGTTAACATCAATAAAACACAGAAGGCAAACAAAAAATGGACAATGAAGCAACAGGTGCAGCTATACAGCCCAGTGGACAGCATGGCCACAACCAGGACACAGAGGAACTGCTCGATCCTGTATTGTTCTCGGACAACAATGGTTCATTTAAGTTGAAAACTGTGCCCGCATTCAGGTGTGTACTATGTGCGACGCCGGCATATGTAGCTATGAATCACTCTCAAAAGGGGTGATGAGTCTGCTGATATGAGCAGAGCAACTCAATTATCATATACTAATGAGTTTTATTCATTCTATGGGTATTTATTTTCGCTAGCATACATTTGCTTATCTCGACAATAATTTCGTTTGTGGGCATTGGTCTCGCGGTGCTCTTTCCCGAGGATCGCCGTTGCGAGGCCTACTTTATAATGCTTTACCTACGCGCCACATTCTGGGTGATCACATTTGTAAGTGCAAAGTCCTCAATATCGAACGGCTTTTAACCAATTCTCTCATTGCTTACAGATTTTCGATCATATTGTTAAGAAACAGCATGACAACTTGCGCCTGAGTGGCTATCATGACTTCCACCGAGAGACGAACATGCAAAAAGGCATTCCACTGCAAATAGTGTCGCTGTGGAACTCAATGCTGTTGGCTGTACAGGCACTGATCCATCACTATTACGGCGATGAGTTTTATACGCATTGCGCAGCCGGCTGGCTTTCGCCCATAAGCTATGTAACTACTTTCAATGTGGCGGAGAACTTACTGCTTGCTGTCACCCATGGCTGCTATATAGGTTCGTGTTTCTTACAATTGTGTGTATCTATATGTTATATTCATGTTTTACAATCGTTCCGCAGATAAGGTGCGTAAATTCAACAAGGCCAAGCTGTCCCCAGATGTTTTACGTGGAGCTGATCGTGCCGGCGGCTCGTTGGGTCTCATGCAGCCCGGTGGTGATACAGCAGAGCTTCTTGAGAAACAAGCCGACCTTATTGCCTATTTGCGAGATCATACCCACAAGCTCAACCAGAAACTGCACCAAATGCAAACGAATGTGCGTCCAGTGCGAGTGCCACAAATTCCTTAAGATCCCGCATGACGAAAAATACGTATTCCTTATTAACCGCATCGAACATCAAACACATGCTTATGCAATACACACATATTTATATATATATATATACATATATATTTTCTTCATTATTATGACATGGTTTTCTATATAGTTATTTTGTAAGCGGGGAAGAAATATTCTTCATAATCAAAATGCTCGCTAACACAATACTACGGAGCCTTAACTTAAAACATATTCAATTGTAAATACAGAAAAGAAAACATAACTTGACAAATTATTTTAAAAAGTATTGTAAAAACTATAACGTTTTCAAAAATACAAATTATATTCAAATTGCTAATCCCTTATTCTAAAGTCGACTGGTCGTAGGCCAACAATTCTGGCGGTATTTGAAGTATCTCCAGGGCGTTGTCCTTTGACGAGGCGATGGCCTGGATGAAGGTAAAGAAAACGATAATGATAATTGCGGCATTTTCATTATGAATGCACAGTAAGTTTACCTTATCGCCAGCTAGGGCCAGAGCAAGCACCAAACGTCCAGGCCCAGGGAAGCGACCCAGTTGCAAGCCAGTTTCCTTGTTCAGCACATAGATGTAGCCATCGTAGCAGCCAATGAGCAAGTAATTCTCTTTATACAACGCCATGGTAACGGCACCATTGCCGCAAGTGAATGTGCTGGTCACCAAACCAGTCTAGAAATTAGAAATATAATAGATGAATTCACAAATAGAAGCTTAGCCTTTAGATATTACTCACGGCAAAGTCGAACTTGAACACCTCATTCTTCTGGGTGCCACAAAAGAGATGGCCATCAACCAGCAGCAGACTGTAAACATTGAGGCCGTCGGGCATGCCAAGACGTCGCAACAGCAAACCAGTTGCCGCATCGTGCAACAGCACAACATTTCCCTTGCAGCCCAATATAATTATATTGCGAGCGCCCTCTTTGGTGGCCTTAATGGCGATGACGGACTGGCCAGTTGCTAGCAGCGGCAGATCCATCACTTTATTAGCCTGCAATTGAGAAAAAAATAAAAATGGCAAATCAATCAGAATTGCTTAGTAATTAAAAAAAAAAGATAATATATAAAAAATTACAAATGTCCTGGAGATGCGGGGTATCGATCCCCGTACCTCTCACATGCTAAGCGAGCGCTCTACCATCTGAGCTACATCCCCGTTGTATCTCCTTGGCATTTATTGGCCCACAAAAGCGTCCACAACTGCGTTTCCATTTCTTACACCACAAAACTCAATTTGCTGCCCAATTGTGCTTTGCATAGTAATTTCTGTTTGTCATTCGAAATGTGCAATGCAATCGGATTACAACAACAAACAATTCGTTTTTATTTCTCTTTTAAATGCGTACGCCACACACATTTTATAAACATTTATAAATAGCTTTGTAGCTGTAAACTATTTATATATAGTACTTTTATGTCGTGCGATAGGTGAGCTGCTTTAATTATAATAAACAGTTGATAAGATAGCTGTTTCATTCAAATCTATTTTCGTACTACTTTTGGTCAATATTTGATATTTATTTGTATTGTTATAATCAAAGGCTCTAAAGGTTTCGTAGTTCGCTAATTGCAGGGAATTTACAAAACTGAATATAATTCTGACAATTTTTAAGGTGGCTTTTTTTAGGGTTTCCCTAAACTCTTATGCAGAGTAGTCCAGCAACCAAGAAAGGTGATAAAGCATTTGAGATTCGCCTGAAGACCCTAAATCTCAAATTGTTTCATTTGTTATTTATTTCTGTTTTGTATATTTATTAGTGTCTAACTCAGCCTATTCCATTAAAAAAAAAAAAAAAAAAAAAAAAAATGTTAAGATTGATAATATGAGTGGTGCGCAATACAAGTTGATAACGATAAGAAACAGTTGTATTGTACTGTGAATGTTATCAATATTGAGAACAAAGACTCAACTCAACATCTATACTGATAAGACATGATATATCAAAACAGTCAGCAAACAATAAAATATGTGTAAGATCAATTGAGCAAATTTTGAAACATCAGCTCGTGGGACATGACAACATTGCTCGAAAAGAATATTAATTTATCTTTCAACTTCTTGTTTATTCATTTACTCTACAATTTGATATTGAAAATGCTTGAAATTCTTCACAAAAAATTGTCCGTTTGGGTTTTAAGCAAATAGACTACGTTTATACTTTAAACAAATATCAATAGTTTTAAAAAAGATTGCAAAATTGAATTTTCATCAAATGTAGCTAGAAATTTCGAGAAAATTCTGCAACCATTATTAATATGCGTACTAACCAAAGATAAATTAGCCACATCTACAGAAGCAGCTAGAAATTAAAATTGAAAGCAAACAAGGGGAGGTTCCTCGAGCTGCAACTATGATAAATGAGGTTAGTCCCTGTCTTCTGCGTACTTCACATTGCATAAACTCTAATCAAACATGCATACATACATATGTATGTATATCTGGAGGGACAATAAAATCAACAACATTTAAAACGAGTGCGAAAAGGAAAGACGCACTGCAGTTCTAGGCATACATATGTAAATGTATATATGTATATGTATATGTATATGTATATGTACATATGCGCCTCTCTATGTACGGTTACTTATTTGCAAGATGGCGTCTCACGTTCGCAACTCAACTAAAAAGTGCAAGAAATGGCAAAGCAGACAAACAAATACAGAAATGCTTTTTAAATTGCAGGAGGCGCACCCAAAATCGACGAAGTACCAGTCATTGGGTTGCTTTGTTTATTTAGTGGTTGCAAGTGTGCCCGCCACACCCACATTGGACGCATGGACGTATGCAATTTGCTGCTGCGTCGGATGCTGTTTCTATAAAAACAACAATAACAACACAAACGAATAACAGTTACTTCCATACAGCGTCGGGGCCTGGGCTGGAGCTGGCAAACAACCAACCCGATTCGTCAGACTCAACCAATGAGAAAACGGCGTTGCCACACACACACATAAACATACCGACAGGCGGCGTCATTTTCCAGAGACACAACACAACAAAACAGGAGCCAACCAGCAAGCCAACCACCCACCCACAACAACAAAATAACACCAACACCAACAGCAACACATACAGCACAGGGACCGAAGACATTCCAACTGCAGCGCCTTGGAAGGCCTTGCCTGCAATAAGCGAACGACAGAGAAAGCGAGAGCAGACAAATCGAGAGAGTGCCGGCAAGTAAGAGCGTGTGGGAGTGAGTGAGAGCGAGGGCTGATTGTGAGTACATAGTTTGTATTTTATTTAAAATTGTTTTCAGTAAATAGCATATAAACATTTTATTTGCTGCTGCCAAATTGGCGATGCCATTGCCAATGCCGACGTTGCGGCGCGTCGCTGCGACGCTGGATATAACGAATGAGTAAGTGCAAGAAATACAAAACTAGCCGAGCTAACGCATTGTGCAGCAACAAGAAACTGCAGCAGAAAGAGACATGCGCGTTACAGTGTGAGAGAAGAGTAACGAAGGCTTAACAGCTTCGTGCCGGCAGCATCGAGCATCGAGCACCGAGCACCGAGCGAAAGGTGAGAGTGTGAGAGAGCGCACGAGCGGGCAATGAACGCTGCAGTGTGTGCGAAAGTGTGAGTCAGCAAAATATACAGTAAACTAAACATGAACACATAAAAACTTAAATAAACAACAATAGGGAACGAGCGGGTGCGAGCGAGAGAGCGTCAACGAACGCCATTGAGAGAGAGGGATAGTTTTGAACGCAGCACCCATTCTCGCAGCTTGCGCTGCAGTTTGCTGTTGTTTGTTGCAACTAACCCCCAGCCTTTGCTATATACACATGCATATATAGCACTATGTATTAGGATTTTGGCCAAACAACGTGCAGCAAAACCAAACACTCACACACACATGCATGCAAAATAAAAACACACAACACCGACACAGCAAAATATCAAGCAATAGCAGCAAAGGAATATTGCAACAAGCAACGCCTTCTTGCATACATAGGAACTGGGTTGGGTCTATGGCCCAATATAACTGCACTGGGGCGTGGCTGTTGCCTAGGTAAAGCTAAATATTTAGTAAATAACTAAAGGCGTGCAGTGCCCAAGTACAGTTGCCTCCAAAATACAGTTGCCCCAGCAGTTGTTGCAGTGCATGCCGAGCAAAAAGTACCGAATCATAATTTTAGGCAACAGCCGCGTATTACCCGCACGTCGCAGCCATAAATCGAATGCTGCCAAAAAATTAAGACTTATCGCCATTTGCCCCCAACGTGGAGTTGTAATGAAGTGCCAGCTTTGCACCATCATCCGTGCCATCGCTCCATCGCACCATCGCACCACATCCAATTTGCGTATATCGCTGGTGGAATGCGAAAGAAAAAATAAATTCGATTTGATTTTCATTGTCTAGACATTGGGTTCATTCGATGGCTGCTTAATGCCAATTCGTTGTTTTCCTTGTTACTCTTGCGTCCGCCGTTGGGGCCACATTGAGGCGTCCACACCACTATATATCTGCAGAGGAGAGTGCGTGATGGCTGATGTAGCCCACCTAGACGCTCTTCACTTTTTAATTGAATACTTTCAAGTGTTGATTGGACAAGCTAAATATTTAATGAGCTACAAATTAATTGAATGCGACTCTCGGTAGATATTTCTAGAAGTGAAAATATTCGATATATGTATCATAGGCTCTACGAATCATACGGTATAAGCAGATCTAACTGTACGAGAATTTATGCTCTCAGCTATGGCAATGAATTACGCCTTGAGGTATGCAACATATTTTTTAGAATATTATCTGGTAAATTTATAGAAGAACTAACTCTTTTCCCAACAAATAACATATAGGTTGATTAATAATTATTTTCATCGACTTAGATAACAGACAATGTCAACATGAAATATAAATAAATTTATAAACTCTTGTTGATATGCTTTGATCATTTAGCATAAAGTCATATTACCCAACTTAAATATCTTAACTAAATATATTATTTACTTTAGAGACAGGGTCTGTATGAATAAAATAGTTAGGAGATATCCTGAGCTGATATTTCCATTTACATTATGCACAAATTTGACCTAACTTTTCCTTGTTCCTCTTTAAATAATATTACTATTTTAAATAATAAAATCAAATTATTCCCAACTAAAAAAAACATAAATAGTCTTGAAAACTTACCGCTATATTATAGGTAAAAATATTGCCCCAACGACTGCCGATAAACGCAACGCCCCACTCGATGTCGATAGATTGTAGGGGTTCCTTTAGATATACTGTCTGCATTACACGTTCCAGATTCTTTTTAAGAATAGACGGGTTATATAAATCAATTTTGCCTTGTTTGAGATTTACGTCTCGTTTAGCTACTCACCTCTAGAGAGGATTTCTTGAAGAAACCATCCAAAGAAGTGGTGTATAAGTAGGATTCCTTCTCGCATAGATACATATTCGTAATAGCTTCGCTGTGCTTGGTTATCTGAAATTCCAGCTTGTGAGTGCCAATGTTGAACAGGAAGATATCGCCATTTTCCGAGGCAGCTATGACGTACGCCTTGTAGACGCGAATTTGGGTAATGGGACAGTTGATGTTATGCAATCGTCCGGTCGATATATAGTCATAATTATAGCTCTCCAAGTTCGCTGCCATTTGAGACTCTGCACTGCACGGTGTCGGTGGTGGCGCAGTCGGCTTTAGCAGCATGCGCGGCAGATCATACTGTGACATGTTGGCGAATGGCTCCGGCGGCGGCGGTGGTGGTGGCAGCGGTGGTACCACTGCCATCGTTTGCTGTGCCAAGCTGGCTGAATCAGATCTGGTCAAATGCTGATACTGCGGGCTGTTGCCAATTACAGTTGGGTTTGAGTCAGTTGACGGCGGTGGCGTCTTTGGCGCCTCTATCGGCTCTTGCTTGATATTCAACTGCAGCGTTATGGGCTGGGGTATACTGGGTTTAGGCTCCGTCTCTGTCTCTTTGGATGCAACCTTCTTATCAGCTGCATGGCTCGGCGTGGGATCTGTTGATCTTTTGACTAGACGTCTACGTTTTACGATCTTGACACGTTTCACGACGACGGCGCGACGCTTTCGCTTACGAGGGCTGATTTCAGATTTAGCAGGAGCTGCTGCGGATGCTGCTACTTCAGTTGCTGGTGCTGGATTGGTAGTTGGCACTGCAGGTGGTGAGTTCGTGGGAGTTACGGTGGTTAGTGGCGGCATTGTCGTCGTTTGATTCCTTGAAATCACCGTGTTGAGCAGCAGGAACTTGCGATTCTGTAGCTCGAGGCTGAGCATCTCCAAATCGGATTTCTCGCGCTGAAACTTCATAATCATCTCCTCGAGAAACCCACGACGATTTTGATTCTCCAGCAGCCGCCGATCGATCTCAAGTAGACCGTGCGTCACGGAATCGCCCATCAGCATGATCGAGTCGTTGGGCGAGAAGCTGCCAGGCGATAGACGCGCCACAGTCGAGTCCAAGCCCATGTAGGGCAGACCCGTCGGCAATGTGTGCAGCGGACGTGCCACACTTGCAACGGTTGTTGGTGTGGGCGTGCCATTCCGCGGCGGAGTGGGCGGCATCACAGCTTGAGCTTGAGCGGATGCCGCGGCTGCCGGCCCAGCGGCTTCTCTTTGATGTGGCTCAGACGCGGGCTCAGCATTTTTGGCAGCGGCTGATGTGGCCATAAGCTCATTAGGCATCGCCCTCTCCAAATTTTGTTTGCGCCGCGCCATTGCGGTTTGCTTCTGCAGGTTGACAACATTCACGATTTCACGCAACAGGAACTCAATGGCCTCGCGATAGTCGTTTGATTTGATATTCTGCTGTATCTTGGCCACTTCCGCTTTGCTGAAGCTCTGCGAGTTGTGCTCACTGCTGGTCACCACGCAGGAGATGAAGTGCAGCCGACTTTGCAGGCTGGCACAGTGGCTGCTGCGATAGCGTTCCGCTAGCGACTCCTTCAGCTGCGGCAATATCAGTTTCTCGAAGCTGTCGACAATGTTGTTGGCATCGCTCTCCAGTTTCTGTTGATAGCGACGCTTGGTGGAGTCCGTGCTGCAGCTGGACGAGTTCGAGTGATCGCTCTCAGCGTCGCTTACGGCAGCAGCAGTGCGCTTTTTCTTCTTCTGCTGCGACTGTTGCTTAACAGTAATATGCTCCCCTTCGTCCTCATCCTCGGAGCTGACCACAACAATAATGCCGCAGCTCTTCGGCGTATTCTTTGATGGCGATTGAATTTCCTGTTTAATGGACAAAGGATTCACTGTCTCCACTGGTATCGACTCCTTCTGCGATTGCTGTGGCTGTTGCCCTTGTGCAGGAGCACTGCTCTCAGTCTCTTTTCTTTGCGGATTAGGTTTTTGTATACTGTCGGAAATCTTAGCGGACTTGCTCTGTAAACTGGAAGTTTTGGGCTTTTCACCTGCCTGTTTATTCCTACATTTTTTGGCTGCCATCATCTTGAATTGCTCGGCCACCTTCAGGCGCTCCATTAAGTCCGTGGCGCTTCCCATGGCCTGGCTCTCGGCTAGCTCTGTGCTCTGCTCCTGAGTTGGAGCGTTATCCTTATTAGTGACTTCGCTCGGCTTACCTGCCTGCTCGCACTCAATTGTTGAGCTGTTGCAGGGCTCCTTGTTGTCCTTTGATGCGTTAGTATCTAACGTTGTACCCACTGATATGTCTATTCCGAAACACTTTCCAATCTCTTGCAGCAAAAATGGTGGCAACTTGATGGACTCGACGATTTCGTCCTCGATCAAATCCTTGGTTAGCGTATCCTTTGGTTGTTCCAATTCAATTTCCTTCAGCTGCCGTCGTATCTCCTCGCGCAGACGTCGTCGCGCTTGCAACTTCAGATGCTCGTTGTATATCGTATCACTGTTGTTGATGATGTTCTTCAGGCTCTCCTTGTCCATATTGGCCAGACGCTCATTGAGACTATAGTCACCGCCGCCATTGTGATTGTTGTTGCTGACAGTTCGACGACGACTTTGGACCGTTGGCCGCTGGCCAGGTTTGACGGGGTTAACGCTGAGAGCACCTGCTGTGCCGGTGGCGGTTTCCAGTCGCTGCTCCTGAGTGACCGCAATTATTTCCTGCTTCAGCAGCTCAGCCAGCGGTCGCACTTGAGTCTTGGGATATGTATTGTTAGCTGTGCTCCCTGCTTCGCCTTGCCCTGGCTGCTTACTCTCTGTGGGTTTAGATGGCGCTGTATCTTGATGAGGTCCTAAGCTCTTCTTAGGCTCTGTATTACTTAATTTGCGTTCAACTGTTTTCACTAGATTCGTATTACTTCTGGCTGCATTTTGGCGCCTCACGGGACTGGGTAGATTGTTCCTAATCGGCCTTACTTTGAAGTGGCTGTTACTGATATTTAGTTTTTTGGGACATGGGTTTACCTGCTTCTCGCTATCCTTTAAGTCTTTTTCGTTTTCTTTAGTTTGTTCCCTCTTGCTGTTGGATTCTTCTCTTTTAGTTTCTGTAGATTTTAATTGTATTGTAATATTATTTTGCCCATTCTTTCTTTCGAAGCGCACTCGGGGTTTATTTTGGTTTTTGATTTGATCTAGCTGTTCGACAGATTTTGATATACGGCTATTATTTTGAGATTGTTCTTGAAATTTGCTCACAGTTTGTTCTTTTGCACTTTCAATTGGCTTTTCTGCAGTAGAGCCAGTAATTATATTATCTGACTTACTTATGCTCTCGCCACTTTGTTCATTCAATTGAATTTCTTTACTCTTCGAACAAATTTCTTCTTCTTCTGCGCCCGCTTGGGTCTGTGTTTCGTGTGATGGCTCTTGACTTTGAGATCTTTTACATGAAATGAAATTGCTATACCCGTTATTTGTGGGCTCCCATTTTCTGCCTGTGCTGTCCCCAGCAAATGTATTTGATCTATTCGTACTTGAGTTTCTATAATATCCGGCGTTTCCGCGATACGATGAGCCCCTCCGAAAATCTCGTCTTTCAGATGGCTGATTCCAATTGTTGTTGTTGTCTCCTAAATAATTTAGCGATGGATGCCAAAATTGCCTATCTTGCCTAAAATTACGACATAAACCACGAGAACTATTTCGCGGATAAAATTGGTTTGGGTTTTGGATGTATGGGTTCCACTGTGCAAAGAGAAAATTCCATGCGTATATAGAGCTGACTCTGGCTATTGAGCTTTATAATAATACTTACATTATTATTGTTGAAATGCTTAATATTGTTAAATGACTGCCTCCTGGAAGGAATACAAAAATACAAAATTAGTTATAACGCATATAATTACAATTAGAGTTAGCTCACGTTTATTACAAAAGCATAAACTACAGAAAACATACAAATAAAAAAAAAGTCAAGTTCTACAAACAATAAAGGAATAATTAATGTAATCAAGCGACGTGGCTCGGTTTCTCCGAAGTTTTTAGTCAACTTTGAGGCACGTAAGAATGAAAGAACTCTAAGCCATTAATTTAACAGATTTAGAATTTATAACCACACGCCCCCCTTTCTTAGCTTTAGGGCCGCAGCCCCCTATTTGTGTATGCAAAGGTGCGAATTCCTTTGGCATTTTCTTTTCCTTACATTTTTGTTGTTTTTTTTTCTACTTTCGGCATGTCCGCTTTTGTTTTGAGTTCGCTCGAAAATCTCGTTAAGAAATGCTAAAATATACGACCACAAATCTTGTGTAGCTGTTGCTTTTCTCTTAATGTAATTTGTAACTTCAACTAATTAAAAATTTAAATTGTCACAATGGGAATCCTAATGCAAAAGGATATCTGCTTAACTTTTCCCACAATAGATTCAGTGAAGAATATGGAGGTGAAAGCTTAAGATAAGTTGGATATGGAGAGAAGATTATTTATAACTAATCTACTACTACTATTTGTAAAGTAAATATTCAATTTTAAATGGATTTTGTATATTATTAAAAAAAAAAAAAGATAATATGTAGATACAATAATTAGCTAATGCATGTTTAAATCATTTAATGCTTTGTACTACAAATATTTAATAAATCATTTAATATTTGTACTAAAATATTAAAAAATATATATATATTATTTTTGTGTAATATTTTTCTATTCCTTATTTTATTCTTTTATTTATACATTGATTTCTTATTAATTTTTAACATTATATACAATATTAATGATTTCATTTTTTAAATTGTATTTAGATTCCCTTTAAAGTAATAATTTCATACGATTTTCAATAGATGCAAGCAATTGATACTGTTACTATATATTCTAGACTAGAATTTTTTTTAAGTAAAAGAATGACTCAGTATTCTAACCATTCAATGAAAGCTGATCTTGAATACAGTCAGAAATTGCTTTGTTTATTTAAAAAATTTTTACAAAAAATAAAAATCAAACAAAATTTACTTTACAAGTCGCTGCGTTTGGCACCACAGTCCACAAATTCTGTGTGCCACCTTGCTTGTAAAAATACAAATAAAAAATACAAAAATATTCATTCAAAGCCTAGTAGAAATATTTTGGGTTGCAAAAATCGAAATTAATATGCATAACGCGTAGCGGAAAGAAAAAACTTAAGAAAATTTATGCAGTGATGAGTGAAAAAGGATGCCATGCGGCCCAAGTGTCTGGAAAATAAAGTCAAAACACGCTCTCGGTCCGGATGGCAAAGTCAAATGTCACAGGGCGTGTGTGACAAGTGCTCTCTAATGAGCAGGAGGATACATTTTAAGAGGCACCTACCTAAGTGTTTGTCAAATCAAGCCAGAGACCTAACTAAAAAAAAAAAAAACCAATGAAGCTTGAGCGGAACATTCCAGGCAAAGGCAAGTCAATTAAAAAAAAAAAAAAAGTCAAAGCAGCGACAAGTACGTGACGCTAGAGATAGAGAAATGCCGAAGCAGAGTGAGAATGGCTTTGGAGTTTTGTGCAAATATTTTCAGGACAGCAACTAAAAGTCGCAGACTGTCTTGAAATTAAAATTACAAGACGCTTGGATGAATCGTCTCTCTGCCAGGTGAGGGGATGCGAAGTAAACGCTGACAAAAGTTTTGAGGTAACATTTCTTTTACGATTCGCATGGGTGCCAGAAAGTAAGCAAAAGTAAGTCGGAAAAGTGCCACTCGCGGCGCCTCTGTCATTAATTTTGTATATCATTGAGTTTTACGATGCTCATAAATATGAAAACGTTTAACTCTTTTGCCAAGACACAAAGCCCTCCCTCCCTCTCCCCTATCCAGCTCACGCACACTGTTGCCCACCTCTTTGGCAGCGTTTGCTCTTTATATGAGACAAACTAATTGTTGCTGCTTACGCGCTCTGCTCGTAATGTCTTTTTAAGCGGGGACACGCTCCCCACATGTTTTCACAATGTTTCACTGATAAAACAACAACAACCCGAGCAGACACCAGCAATTAGTGGGTTGATTGTGGGGCACATATCGTGCTAAAGGGGGGGGATACTACAGTACTGTCGCTTTATCGCTGGAGCTATCTCTCTCTCTCTCTCTCTCGGTCTCGATCTCAGTCTTGATGTGCAACAGCTTGAGGTAATTTTCAACTTTTCTCAACGGCTCCTCGTTGACAGGCGTTTGCCTGTTTTGTTTGGTTTTAATTAAAGCCCAAAACACAAATTGTATACAAGATACTCAAGCACACACTCTATAGAGGGTGGGCTGGACAAACTTGCTCGAGAAATTGACATTTAATTGTGGTTTTTAAAATGGGTTTTAAGTTGTAACTCCTATTGAATCAATGTATAAAGTATTTCCACTGAAGAAAACATCTTTGAATATAGTAAAACATTTATTATTCTTATTTTTATTATACGCTCTAAAAATAGATGAATTCAGTTGTTTTTTGTTGAATCAAAATTTTGATTTACTAACATAATTTTAAAATATGGAGTACTTATTAAAAGGATTTTCCTTTAACGAACATTGAGGTTTAACTAGGCGTATGCTTAATATTAGGTAAATATGCTCTATTTGTGATCAACTATCATATTGAAACATTTCTCTTGACCTTACCATGGAAGATTTTACTATACTATATATGATATACATATGTTATAGCAGACAGAAAAGCTGAACTGCTCTGCTCAGTCTACCTGACCTCTCATTTGTAATATTGTAGTTGTCCGCTGAGTTGTTGTTGTTGAGATCTTGGGGATAGTTTATAAAGATCTTTCCCATACTATGTTTGGATATAACAATACTTCAAATACGATCACAGAGACGTGTAAATACTTGAAACGAAAAATGATTATCAACATAAATATTTTGAGTCTAGATCACTAAAAATACATTTTTATGTATTTGACTTTATGTAAGCCGTTTGGCTGACTCGATTACAATTTTGATAGCTTTGAGCTTTGAAGAAAGAAATCAAGAGCATTGGCCGCGCCCAGCTAAGACCAGTAATGCAGCTACCCATGTATTTCAGGTAGCGCAATTTGAAGCCGAAAACCAGTTCAGACCCAGCTTATAAACAAATCTAGGCCAATTACAACGCTTGAATTTCAATTGAGTCAACATTAATTGTTCGAATGGGTACAAAAACTGCAGTTGTTATAAAACCGTTGTATATGGTGGTACTACATGGGGATGTAGCTCAGATGGTAGAGCGCTCGCTTAGCATGTGAGAGGTACGGGGATCGATACCCCGCATCTCCAAGGATATTCGAACCAACTTTTTGCTGCACTCACTCAACTTATTGTGCTTGATATATTTTTTGTTGTCAGCCACTATTGCAAAACAAAGTAAAACAAGTAAGAACGTTGCAGTCGGGCGTTACCGACTGCGGAATACTCATTCACATCCCATCAACAATTTAGTAGTTAAGTTTCGTTTTAATACTGTAGAATATACAGGTTTTTCCGATTTGCCACGCCCCAACTGGGCGTAGACACCTCATTTTTGGTCAGTTTTTAGAAAGAGATAACGTTACCCTAACTGCAAAGTTTGAATGCTTACCCTAAAAAAATGTGAAAATTACAGGGTATTTTTCTATATGCCACGCCCCTAAAGAGGCGTAAAAATTATTTTTGGGGAATCGATAGAGGAGGTTACTGGTAACTTAACTACCTAAATTTGAAGCTTCTAGCTATTATACTTTAGGAGATATAAACTTTTGCGGTTTGCCACGCCCCCTGTGGGCGGACATATATCCGACAAAACTTTTTGGTCTTGGGTGATCAGTCCGAGTATATATACAAAATTTGAGGTCTCTGCCATCAATAGTGTCCAAAATATAGGAGAATTTTAAAAATCACTATATCTTCAGGTCCGATTTGCCACGCCCCTAACGGGCGTAGACTTATAATTTATCTTCAGACTTTATAGAATCATACCATTAGCTGACGTGCAAAATTTCAGCATTCTAGGTTTACAACTTTAGGAGATATAGTTTTATCCGATTTGCCACGCCCCCAATGGGCGTAGATATATCCGCCATAGCTCGTGATCTTGGGTGGTCAACGCGGACCTACATACCAAATTTCAGCTTTCTAGCTCTTCAACAAACATGATTTCTGGTATATGGGAAAATGCGATTTGCCACGCCCCTAGTGGGCGGATCGGGAAAATTTTAACACTTTATAAATCGGAGATATACACGAGTATGTGTTCCAAATTTCAAGTCTCTAGCTTCAATAGCGCCGAAATAGATTGCGTTCATACGGACAGACGGACAGACGGACGGACAGCAAGACGGACATTGCACAAAACCAATATACTGATTCACTTTCGTGAATGAGTATAATGATTCACTTTCGTGAATGAGTATAATAACAACATGGACAAGTCGAAGCACAACAAAACACTTAAAACAATTAAAAAATAGCAAAACACATAAATTTTGAAAAGCGAACAGCAACAGCTTAACTAGCTTAGCCGCTGACAGGGAGGAAAGTTTGTCCTGTGCGGTGCAGAAATTAAAACAAAGGCTTCTCATAAATAGCACATCATGTATCATTTACAATACCCAAACCTTCCACTGGACCCACGAGTTCTCTTTGCTTCCTGTGCGCTGTGCGCTGCCTGCGGCTGCGACTGCGACTGTGGCTGTGGCTGTAGCTCACTGAACAACTGCCTTTCCCCCTTAGGTCCTGTTCGTCCTGGGACCATGTTATGTTGCTGGCTTTGACTGCCTGTTTAATTGCTGGCAAAGTTCTGTGAATGCAGGCGAGTAAACAAACATTGGCATATTGTGCCTGATTTATGTGCGACAATGTGTCCTGTTCGCCGTGTGTTGCCTTCCTGGAGTGGGCGGCAAATCAAATTACGCGACCTGATTGTCGACATGGGGGCGCCGCGCAATGCACGCCGCCTCAGTCTGTGCGGCATCTAATGCCAAAGTCGTTTGGCAGTTACAAAGCGGCCTTTGAATATTCATTAATGCGCCAGCCTCTTGGTAGTCAAGAAATGCAGACGTCTGCATATTTGTAAGTCTATTGGCGGTAGCAGATAAAAAAAAAAATGAAAAAGGAAACCCATTCTTGGATTCCGTATATATCTTGGAGATGCGGGGCATCGATCCCCGTACCTCTCACATGCTAAGCGAGCGCTCTACCATCTGAGCTACATCCCCATATACGCTGCTAGCCAAACGATTGCCATGTTAAAGTGGCCAAAAGTGTTGACAAAGTGCAATGCCAGCGAAAAGCAAGAAGTGAAGGGAAAGCTTTTGGCCCAGCCAACACTTGGCAATTTCAATTCAGTTTCGACTCAATACGCGTTCACAGAAACTATACTGAATCGCACATGAATATTGCTCCTCAGTTGATAATCATCTTAGATAAGGACGAAGTAAATTTATTTAATTAAAAGTTCCACTTGAATTGCAGATAAATAAAGTATATACAATATATAAAATAAAGTATATACAACAATAGAAGAATTAACTGATTAAGAATGTTAATTTTTATATTTTTTCTATTGTAACGAAATTAAACACCAATCTGAAGTGATTTCTGCTATATATTTCTCTTTTTGATTTTTCTGAGTTTTTCTTTGGGTTTGTGCATCTTACTATACAATATATACATAGTATGTATATTAAAAACAAGTAAAAATGCTGCCAGCGGGCAAAACCTACTACATAATACTCATCCACAGTATAAAAACCATAAATATACATATATATTATATTTTCTATTACAAATGAAAATTAATGTTCAAAGTATCATTTAGCCTGACAAATTTCACTCACATGGATAAACTAAATGCTATATGGTAATCATTTAATCGGGAATATAAATTAAGTATACAAATACTGTCAAGAGTATTTATTATTCTTCTAAAATTCGTTTTCTCAACGGCCATTGAACAATCGAAACTTTTAATAGAAGTGTAAGTAACCCGCATAATCAAGTGCCTGGCATTTGTATCATTTGTTTTTTTTTTTTTTCTTCCAAATTTGCGACGCTTTTTGTCGTTTGTGCGCTGCGTTGGGGGCCTGCAAGTCGCATGAAACAAAACAAACAAACAATAAAATATTGAGCACATTAATGTTTAGTCAGACGTAAAATTACTTTTAAGTCTACTTTTGGGCGAGGAGCGCGCAATGCTCCCAAAAACAATGTCAGAGCTGGGTGCCTGGCAGAGATAGCAGAGGGCGAGCTATAAAGACGTTAGATAAACGCTAGATGCATATTTATGATTTAGCACTCGAAACTGCGAGCACAGGAGTGGGATACGTGGCGATTCACAAACACTCCTGACACTTGGCTGACTGTCAATTTTTTTTTATTTTTTATTTCGGGTGCGCAAAGCTTTCATAATGCTCGATAATGAAAAATGAAAATTTTTCACTTTTGCTACATTGACAAATGGCCCGAGGATGGGATGGGCTGGTAGCATGGCAAGAAATGAGGTAAGCTTATGGCGCTGTCTTGGCCATAATAAAAGTTTATGCAAGTGTTTTGGATTTAATTAAGAATAAGAAAAATGAAAATGCCAAACTTTTCGATTGCCAGATGCGCGCGTCTCGGCTAAGCGGATTTGCCCGAGACATTTATTATTATTATTATTATTTCTGCTTCAAATTTGTTTACGTTAATTAGAGGGAAGCTGTGAAAAGTGCGTGACGATGGTTTTCGCATTTAATGATTTGATTCAATTGAAGTGAATTGAAGTCTGCAAAAAAGCATTCCTCTGTGAAACATTAATAGCGGGGAGACTTTATTTATTTTTGACTTAAGCACAAATAAAAAACTAAAAAATAATAACACAAAGCTCGTAAAAGCTTTGCTTAAGAGACAATTTTGTAGTTAATTTTATAAATTATTCATTTTGATGAATCTCTAAAAAATATTTGTATGTAGCTTTTTTATCACAATTATATCAGATAGCATATATTTTCTATCACAAGTTCGAATTTATTATAGAAATTTCTGAAGTAATATATATTTTGAATTTTTGATATCTGAATCATATCCATAAATTCACAAAAATTAATTTCTAATATTAAAAATCTGTGCTTTGGCCCATATATATATATTTATCAACTTAAATTGTTAAATAATTTTGTTTATTGGCTAGCTAGCTTCTATTAGTATATCATAAGAAAGTATTTTATTTCGTGTGCTAATGAAATTCTTGTATTCCAAGCAATTATGACTTTTATAAGCTAGTATAAATGGAAACTACTTTATTTTTTTATATTTACCATGAAAAATGAGGTAATATATATTTATCTCAGCTTGTACTTTTGAAGAGAAGTACAGATTTGAACCAGAAAACATAAATATTTTAAGGATATATAATAAAATTCTATAAACCTGTTAAATATTACATACTTTGTTACATATTAATGAAATGTTTTTATTTTTGTTTAATAAAATTATAATTTAAAAAATATTTAATCAAAGAAGAGAGCTAATAAAAAATTTCTAATAAAATTGTAAAACAAAAGCTCACCTGGGGTTTTGCTTAGAACAATAATTTTATTTTATTGTTTCGTATTTTCTGTTGTTAGGACATAAGCATTCAAAACGCAATGCAATAAAAAGAATCACAGAATTGACAACTTCGTTGCCAGTCACTAAATCAATCACTAAACGATCTTAATATACCGAAACTAATTCAGTCTTAGTAACTCAAACAATTCCATTGCCTAAGTTGACCATGCTTAAGTCCTATAAGTTAACTCAATCACAATAATTCAGTTGGCGTTAAACGTTTATACGAAACATGACAATATCAATGACACTATTCCGAATACACCTCACGTTCCGACACTTCAAGTGACACTTAATTGTTTATGAATTGTGTGACAGGCTGGGCGTCTGTGTGTGTATATATGTGTGTAATTTCAGCACCCTGCGGTTAGGCTATGAATTTACCGGTTTTTTTTTCACACGCTGCGTATGACAGCTATGCGGAAGCGGAAGTTCGACTGTGGATTTTAGATTGAATATTGTTTTAAAAATATTGTTTCTTTGAAAATCAAAAATTATTTTTTAAATTATTTTTTACACAGTTGATCTTAAGAGTTTATCAAACTTGTATTTTGTCTATAAGATTGTTTTTTATTTAATTATTTCAGCAAAGTTTATATATTTTATAATTAAAAAGTTTTTTAGTTTTACTAATTATTCACTTATTTGGAAAGTTTCTCAAATGTCTCTCGTAGATTATGTCAATAACCTATCTGAATTATTTCTAAATTGTTGAAGCGGCTTTACCGATGTTGATGACCGGGACAACAATATGCACAATACACAACACTACACAATAGGCTGGCCACGAGAACATTCTGCGTGCCTGTCGAGTTGCCAAATGCCGTTAACCGACGGTATGCTGCTGCAGTTGGAGTAGTTTAGAGAGCAAAACAGCAATAGCAACAGCGGTAACAACAAGAACAACACTGGCCAGTAGTGGCTGGTATATGGGCATGCAAAGCCAAAAACAACAATTGCAAAAACACACAACACAATAACGAGAAGGAGAAGAATAATCACAACAACAATAACAACGGCAATACCGTACACACAACCGACTCATATACAACGAACGAGCGTCGAGCCGAGGATCATAACGACTTGTATATAACACGAAGTCACGGCCCGAGAGGCGGCCGCTGCACGGCAAGCAGCAAAACAAAACACAGCACAAAACAATGCAAAATACAACAACAGCAGCAGGAGGAGCAGCAGCAGCAGCAAAGTGTAACTAAATAAGATGCAACGGCTGTATGCAATATGTGTGTGTGTGAGGGGTATGCAGTAGCCACCATCCGCCCACGCTGCCTGCAGCCCGCAGCCCGCTGCCGGCAGCGCACGACGAACGAGCGAGCTGAAAAGACCGAGCGAGACTGACGGGACAGCAAAGGAGCAGCGCTGTTAGCGAGCTTTTCGCTTGGGCACGAAGTGCTTAACACGATTGCACCCGACAGAGATAGAGAGAGCGAGAGAGTGGGAGCGCAGCGGAGAGAGAGCGTTAGAGAGTGAGCGAGTGCGCACGAGAAACTAAGCAAAAAAGCGCATTGGGAAATAAAATAAAATACAAGCAAAACAAAATAAGCAACAACAACAGCAACAACGGCAACAACAACAATGGCAGATGCAATGTGCAATTAATGCTCCCTAAAAGAGCGAAAGAGAGCTACTGAAGGAGAGAGAGAGAGAGAGGGGCTGACGACTGCAAACGCTGCCTGGTTGGCTGTTGCATGCTGCTGTACAAGACCCTGGTGTGAGTGTTGGCATTATTGTTTGTAAACTACATACAACAATACAATAAGCAAGACATGCAGTTGGGTGCGAGGAACTAGGAACTGGACTGGAATACCGCATCTCCCGTTTACTTGCTCGCTGTACATATGTATGAACCAAATTCGGCGCATGTCATTTGATTGTTCTGCCTATAAAAGTCAGTTAGGCTATGTGCTTGAGCTCAGTTGAAATTCAACTACCAGCCTTTGGACTTCGTTTGAGTTTGTCTACTTCTCACGCAACAACAAGCAACAAATTGACAAGCATATCACTTATTGCAATAGCTGTTTCTGTTGTGGTCATTTCCAAAGCCCTGAAGGAGCATTTTTTGTGAGTTCATTGCCAAAAGACGGCAAAACTCTTGGATCCCTGCGCGAGCCACTGGCTTACCGAGGTACGTATTTTGTGTTAGTGTGTGTGTAAATATGTATATGATAAGAACATACAGTCCCTTGTGTAAATATGTATGTGCTCAGTGTAATGAGCATGGTAAGGGAAATTGAATAAATATATATTGCTTATTGCAAAAAGTGTTTTTAGTGTTAATAAAATAAATAATAGTGAAGTATTAGCTAAGTCCTCCTGAATACATCAGAAGGTTAGGTGTTATATAAATAATCTAATTGTGTTGTTAAGGTACTAAACTTGCATTGTACAGATTCAGCGCTTAAAATATATATACAAACAAAAAAAAAAAAAAAAAAAAAAAAAAAAGTGAAGTATTAGCTATGATAGTAATTAACAACTAACTGTCAGTCAAATTTTTAAGGCCAAATTATGTTTGTGTACAACAATATTGAATTAATGAGATTAATTAAAATATACAAATATAAATTCATAAGAATATAAATAAATAAACAATTTAACACTATGCCTAAAAGTATGCTACAAAAATTAACATTCTAATCCTTTAAAAATATTCAAGATATTTCGATAAAATTCTAGAAAAAATAATATGGTATGGGGGGTATCAAGATTAGATATCATAAATATAGTCTAATTATTTTTCTATTGAATTAAATTGTACTTGGAAAATTCTTTACCATTCTCAGTGATATCATATCAAATTGCTAACTATTGCACTCTCTTTCAGATCAACAATCTCTCAACTGCGATCGATATACGATCAGCGACAGCTGCTTGAACTGAGCATCGGCTATATAGCCACACCGAATTCTTGTTTGTAAATCGTTAGTTCGCATACAGCGAGCCAACTGTAAGTAGAAACACATTAAAATGACACCAAACACGGATGGAATAAGCAGCATTAAAATATGCTATAAAGCGACCAAAAAAGAGTCCAGGTTGAGGAGTATGCGTATTAAGATACCAAAAATCTAATACAATAATAAAACATAACCATCAATATCAAACCAAATAATATATATGTAACCAAAAGTAGGGCATCTATGTAGCCAATATTATATACCACAATATGTAACCACAAGTATACACAAGCTGCTCAAGCAGTCATATAAACAGCAATGCATAGGTAGGCGACTAATGGTATTAGAGTTAAGATCAAATATTCATCGATATAAATACTTATGTAATGTGTCGAACCCTAACAAATTCCGAATACATTGATGATAATTCCGTATCGTGCGAATTAAATTTTTGACAAATGATCTCCCAGCGAGAGCTAAACATTGGCTTTGTCTGCTCTATCCGGGGCTGGTGCTCCGCTTGCCCAACATAACCAGCTAACAAAATTATCCGTGGCTAATCTTACAGGGAATGTCCGAAATTGCTAATCGCGTACGCGTCGGTTCAATAGCTAACTACTCTGGCCAGGGTCCGGACCCTTGCTGTATCGCGATCTACGAGCCGTGCGTCATGCGGCGGTCGCCCCTCGCGTCGGTTGGGCGGGTGGTGGGTAACATTGATGTTACACGTTGGGATTGCGTTCGTACATACTTCAGGTGTATTTGCGTCGTTGGTGTTTATCTGTGTATGCATGTGTGTGTATGGCATGCTTTGACAATGTTCACTGTACAGGTTTTTGATCTGACTTGTCTGACATTAGCGTTAAAAAACATCAGCTAACAAAATTATCAATATTTAATATTAAAAAAACTTTTTAATACATGCATGCATGGAGTTATTTTTGATTATCCTTTTTCATAGATTAAATTTTTTTCTTCTTAATTTGTAGAAATTATTATTACATTTATTATAATATTACGATTGTAATTTTCTTCGTTATTATTGTATTATTATTATTATTTCTTTATAGTCAATTTCGTTTTCAAAAATTTATTTTGGATACGTTTACAATGGAACTTTCTTATAAACCGATCAAAGTTTTGTATCAGCTTTGAAAAAAATTTTATGTTAAACAAATTTCTGTGATCGAATAGAGTCGAGAATTTAAGTTACGCTTTTTCTGCTAGATTTGAAATCTTAAAACAATACTGAGCTAAAAGTCATATAATTTCAGTTATAGCTGGAATATGAATATTATAGGAGTTTCTTACAAAATCTTAATATATTGACGGTTTTGCATAGCTACGCAAGTATAGTATCTTATTTCGGCTTCAGATACGCCTTCACTTTTATCTAAGACATTTTTCTGCACGCCTTGACTTAGCCAGCTGCGAGTTCGCATTTGTGGTAGGGCTGGTGGGGAAACCCTTAATACAAACCTTGTTAACGCTTCTTGCTGTCAACAGCGTCGGCCAAGAAATGCATATTTAGTCAAGTGTTAATAATGCGGTTGCCTTCCCTTGGGCAAACTGGCCCATCCACTCACACACAATGCTTTGGGGAAAGGTGCAAACGTGCGTTAAGCCAAAGCAAAGCACAAGAAACTGACACACACACACAGATACACAGGCACAGAAGTAATGCAAACAAACAAAACACAGAGCGGAAGACAAAACAAATGGCGGGCAGAACGAATGACTCGAAGGATTTTTAGTGTGGGCTGCAAATGAAGAAGAAGAAAAGAAAAACTTGCCTGCGTTCGTTTGGCCAGGGCTGGCCATTATAATTCGAGGAGTTCATCTGACGCCTGTGGAAACGAGAAAAAAAATATATATAAAATTTAAATACAAGAAAATAAAGAACAGAAAAGAAAAAGAAAACAGGGAAATGCATAACTAAACAGCGCAGATCTTACAAATAGAGTTCCAGCTGAAGTTTGGGGCTGCTCTTAATTTTGTTATTCAAAATGTTTTCTGAGATTCGCGACGTTTATTTATTTCCGCATTGCAGCGGCCCTTTGCCATTGCAAGAAACGTTTTGACTTGTTGTTGGGGTGTCATTGTTAGCTTGAATTTTTTTTTTTGCCCATAGTGAGCCTGCATGGAGTTGATAATGAATTGGATTTTTGGTGGCGCATAATTAAAATGGCAGCGAGCCTGTGCGACTAATTTGCGCACAATAAAGCCGACTTAGGCAGCCAAAATGTATCTGGCAGATACTTTTCTGCGGCACGTCACGTGCTTTCAACGTCAATTGGCCAAGAAGTTATTGCCTAGGTGAATTGACAGGCAGCAGACCATTGGACGCACTCGCACGGAAATTTCAATGACAATCGCCTGGGTCCAACCGCAGCCGAAAGTCCGAGCCACCCAAGCGTGAGTCGAAAGGTATCTTATGGAGCGCCGCAGGCTCTCCCCTATGACACCACCCACTTAAAATTTATGTGTTAATTTCAAGATGCCCGCGACCCACAGGGTTTTTCTTTTCAGCATTTTTTTTTATTGCCTCGGACGGGGCAGCATTTTTCACAAAAGTTTCCTGCTTTTGGAGTGGGCTTTGCTGGGGGATCTGCTCCAGGTGCTGCCAGGGTCAGCACTTGGTGGTAATAAATGAGCTAATAATAAGCGAAATGTGCTTTTGAGTGACCCTAAACAATGGCTACGGGCTGCCTGTGGAGTTGCCAGTTTGGGAGCAGTAGGGGCCGTCTCCTTCCACAAATTACTGTGAAATTGAGTTTAACAAGTAAGAAAGCTCTAGTCGAGACTGCTCGACTACGAGATCCCCTGAACCCTTGGAGTGTTAGCTATTTCAATCATTTTTCGCGTCTTTCACACGCACGTACGCACACACAGGCATACATACACACACACGCATACAGACACAAACGCATACACACACTTACATACACACCCACATACACAAACACATACACACATACACAAACACATACACACACAAGCACCCACGCATAAACACGCATGGGCTGCAGTGTGCGCTTACTATGAGAACTTAATTGTTTAATAACTTTTTTTGTGGACGTACGATCTTCACGAAACTTTTAGATTGTGATTATAACATGGATATGCATGTAATTGCCAAAGCACAAGTCTCTAGTATTTGAAATACGCTTTTTACAAGAGTGAGGGTGAGGGGGTGAATTTAAGGATGGGGGGTAAATTTTAACAAAAACCGAAATTGTATAAATTGCATATAAGCACATATAAAAAATTTGGAGACTCTAGCAATAAAGGTGTAGAAGATATAATTTTATAACTGGTTTTCGATAAGGTTTTTTATCGATAAAAAAAAGATTGGGATGAGTTATCGATTTTTAATGATAAACTCGATATCCGCGCTGTAATTACGAACATTTTACAAAAAATTTGAAGTCTCTAGCTCTTATATCTTCGGAAATCGACGCGTTCAAACATACGGACAGACGGACAGACAGACAGACGGACAGGGCCAAATCAACTCAGCTTGTCACCCTGATCAAGAATATATATACTTTGTGGGGTCTGCCACGCCTCCTTCTGCCTGTTACATACATTTCAACAAAACCATTATACCCTGATTTCCCATTTTCAATGGGTTCAGGGTATAAAAATAAAAAACAACATTTTCGATGGGTTGCTGAAAAATGCGCAAAAGTGTCGCAAATTCCGTTGCTGACATGAAAAGATTTGTTTATAATTAATTTCGTTTTTTTTTTCCAACGGTCCGAAACATGTGACGCGTTACGAAATTAATTACGTTAATACCTATGGTCAAATATTTTTACCCTAGATTATACAGGCAGAGAGTTGTTCTTTCTAAAGCGTTACGAAGGCTTAGCTCTACAAGTCTATAAAATATAGAGATCTATGGAATGGGAATAGAAAACTTTTAGCTACAACTACCTTTTAAAATATTTGTATTAACAATTTCTATATAAAAACTTTTTTCTTTAGTAGTGCTGCTAAAAAAAAAAAAAAAAAAAAAAAAAAAAAAAAATCTAGTTATTAATAGAAAATCTACAACTTTAGTCATTTATAAAATATTTTATGGGATACAAAAATATACAGTTTTATTATTTTTAGATAAATATTAACTAATCAAAATTTCCAGAAGACTCAAATTTCTAAAATTGAAGATTAAAAAAAATCCTTTTAATTTTTTTTTTTTTGTATTTCTGGTTTTGTTTGCAAAATTCATGTTACAGAAAACCTACAAAAGTTGATATCTGTGAGTCTTTCAATGTAGCCAAGGACCCAGAACCAAGGGGCAAATATGTAGCAGCAAACAAGCTCCATGCTCAAGTGTTGACGAGTATGAATGGTTTCTGGTATCAAGGAGGACTAGGAACAGGACAAAAAAAGCTGTAAACTGTAGCCGCATGTTGTAAATTCCAATCAATTTCGATAGCTTATGGCAGTTGAGATGAGGTTAGAGAGTCGAGATGACGAGCTCCACTCATTTGTCGAAAAATTGAGTAGACATGCATATCCGCCGTGCTGGCTGCCGGACAACGGAAATGGTCAAGATGCAAAGCGGCAGGCAGGTGTCCAGTCAGGCCATCAATTAGAGCTGGGTTTTTTTTTTTCATTTTTTTTTTTTGGGACCTGTGGCTTTGTCTTAGCGTCAGTGTCTGCAGCATGTTTGGTTAACAAGATGAAGTTGACGGAGCTGCAGGCCATGGCTAAGGACAACGTCATTGAGACAAGCATACAGAGCCAACAAACAAACAAATAAACAACGCCAGCGAAAACAACATGCACAAAGTTGTCTATGAGCCGCTTTGTGTTGTTTTTGGCAACATTTGCGGCCTAATGGAATTTGGCGTTCACTAACTGGCAAAAAATTGCTCAAGCAGCTGGGGGAAAGTCCTTGCTACATGTGGCATATGAGCTGCTGTTGTTCCTGCTGTTGCTTCAGCTGCTGCTTCGAATTGAAAATCGAAGTTAATATGCGCTGCAGACTGTGAAACAAATCATTTTCAAGTTGTTATGCGAAATCGACACGTTTTGCCCATTTTATATTTATTATGAGCATTTTCAAATGTTTTTCTGATTTTTTTTAGCAGCTGTTACAGGACATAAGGAAAGTAGTTTGGTTGGGGAAGCAGCCAGTTCTGACTTATGCCCGGTAGAAGGCATAAAAGCTAATAATTTGGGAATATTTCGTGTGTGTTGATGGGCTTGGCTTGGCAGACTAAAACGGAATCATGGATAGAAATTAGGACTGGGTGTGCAATGCAGCTGGGTTATAAAGGGTTTAAAATGCTTGGGCTTAAGCTAAACTTTAAATTAAAATTTGCTAAGGATTTTAAAATTTGAATTTGAATTTGAATGCAAAATTTCCGACATTTTTCCCAATTGGATTTGTAGTTTTGTTTAATAATATTTGTATAATATTGAAAAATCTTAATTAATTCTTTTCTAATATAGATAAGCGAATCTTTCTTGTTGAAGAATATGGTTTGAAATTAGGAACTTTCTAATTTAAAAAATTTTTATATAGCATTATTGCTTTTCCAATTTGACTTTTAGACTTTTTTAATAATACTTAAATATATTAAAGTCAATCTTTATTTTAAAAAATTATTTCTGAATAATATTTAAAGTTTTTGTAAGCTTAATAATTGTTTGTTATGTATTTCTATACATACATACATATATGTAAATATGTTAATATTCCGAAATGCTGTGCAATTTAGCGCCTTGTTACTGTGACATGCTCAAAGCCAAAAAATTTCGTAGCACCACCAAATAGCCCTAACAGCAGTGAGCCAGGAGCCAAGCGTCAACAAGGTACTAGAGTATGTAAAACAGGAGACGGGAAAAAAATTCGTTAAGGCAAGCTATTTTAGCATGATGCGCGTGTGCTATGCCATCCACATCGCATTATGTTTATGCCACTTGGAGCAAGGCTGTGTCGCCCGGCCTGTGATCCTGGGTGGATGGCAGCACATAAAATTAGCAAGGACGTGAGCACAATGCGTCGCTGTATTTGATGGTCTGCCTCATTATCATAGTATTTTGTGCGAACGTTGGCAATTTTCGGTCGTGAAAAGGGAACGGGACAGTAGACAAGTAGATAGATGACGTACTTAATGCATGTCCCTGTTGTGCATATACATATGTATATGTATGTGTGGGTGTGTGTATGTAAATATCTTTAAGTTTACGTTTCCTGTCATACATATACATATAATAATATGAAATAAGCGCTCACCAGTTCGGTGGTTTACTTCTGTTGTGAAGTCGTTCCTGTTGCAGACCACCTGTATGGCATCTATTACGCTCCTCTGAGCCAGTATCGGCTGCATCGCTGCCCGAAGCTGAGCCCGATAGAGCTTCGGCGCCGGCAGTTGTTGTTGTTTCTGCAGTAGCTGTGTCGGAGGCAGCTGTTGCAGCTGCTTCCTGACACTCTTGCATTGCTAAACTTAACAATATATATACACTTTTGAAATATTGACATTAACTTAATTCATTCTTAAACTAACGTATACGATTATTTTAAGCTCGTTGCATTGCACAGTCGATTGCAAATTAAAGGACATTTTTGTACTCTTTGTTGCATGAAACCGTAGAAAAGCGGCTTAAATGCTTAACACTTGTTGCAGCATTATTGTTTTGTTTCGTACTTTTGTAATTTTTAAAAATTAGTATTTGTTATTTTTATACACAATACACTCAAATGTCTTTTGTATATAATTTTATACCATAACCGCTTGACAGAACTCTTACTTTTATTTCACATGTCAGAGCACTAACCAAATCAGCTGTTCCCAGAGTTGCATCTGTGATTGTGCTGCCACCTGATGTAAATAAAAATTGGCGCGTCAAAAGTCAGATTTTGAATGTTGTCTGCATGCTATCAATATTGTCGCATGCTTGGGTGCTTATGTAAATTTAGCTTGCTTCTTTCTTTCCCCAGAGAATTGTATTTCTTATATCACTTTGTTTTGTCGCAACTTTTATTTACTTTGGCAAAATCGTTACGACTGCTGGCGTTGATTTTTCATTTGGGAGCCAGTTGTTATTGTCGTTGGGTGGCGAAATTTCCATAATTATATGCATCAGATGGCAGGTGGTTGAAGCGGATGCTGAAGACGTTGTGCAAAGCTCAAAACAATAACGCAAAGAAAACAAAGCAATACAATAAGAAGAAAAGAAAATTGTGCGAGAGTGTGTATTTTTGTAATTTTTATGGCAGACTGAACCTGCGCCAAGTGTAAATATTGACAGTTTTTAAAAACGAATAAATAATAAAGCAAAAATGCAACCGAAAAGAAAATGCGTAAATTAATTTCTTTTGTTTACTGAGGGTGCCGCCGTTGTTGGGCAAATTTTGTGGGCTGCTCCATTCCAGATCGTTCCAAAGGTAAGCAGCGATAGATTTGTACACAGTGAACAAGCCTGCGACATGAGACATAATTTGGGCCGCGGACGATCACCTGGGGATGTAGCTCAGATGGTAGAGCGCTCGCTTAGCATGTGAGAGGTACGGGGATCGATGCCCCGCATCTCCAACGAGGATTTCTTTTTTTCTTCATTCAATAAGAATTTGTAAAATATTTGAAATTTAATATAAATAAAGGCGTAACATAAGGCGTAACAAATTGTAATTTGTATTTCGTTTTTCAGATGTGGCATCAAATAAACTCATCTCCTTTGAACTAAAGTCAGTCTTTGTATAAACCTCAATCATTTTTTTTTAATTTAGAATTTTTTTAGATACAAAAATGTATTGCATTATACAATTTGCATATAAAATGTAATAAAAAAAATAAATTGTCTGTCTACTAGACGACAATATCCTTGGAGATGCGGGGCATCGATCCCCGTACCTCTCACATGCTAAGCGAGCGCTCTACCATCTGAGCTACATCCCCTTCGTGGAAATGCCCAACTATGTAGCCAAAAAGTGAAAAAAATGCAACTGAATTGGTTTAAAAATAGATTGGTAAATTAAATATTCCAAATAAAAGCCATGGTCAGCTTTTGTTGAAAATAATGACTGGCAATTGAGTCGAACGCAACAGAGACAAAGTTTTATTGGTGGATACGAAAATATCTTACAAATTAAAAGCATATGTTGTTACAAAATATAGCAAAAGGTAATGATAATGTTCTCAGACTTTCAAATAAAATAAAAAATCGGTAAACTATTTTCAATGAGAAATTTGAGTCTGTTAGCATTCAAGAATTAATTTATAAGTATATTCACAAATGTATCATATAACGCAACAATTGATATATATATATTTCTTAGGGTATTATCAATACATAAGTATCCCAACAACTCTCGAAACCAACAAGTAAAATATGCACAGTCATATGATTTTATTATGCAAGAAACGTCATTCAAATAGTTTTCAAAAAACCTCAGTAAACCTGAATTGCCTGCCAAGCAGCGAAACAGACACAGAAAACTTGTTTATTTTCATATGCTAAAACCTTTTAATTGAAAAAGTTGAGCCGAATTATGATCTAGATGCTCAATCATTTTACAAAGGTAATTTAAGTCCCAAGATAATAGTTATTATTTAACTGCAAATATTTAAAAAAATTAAATAAAGTAAAAAAAAAAGAAATAAAAATTCCGGGCTCAACCGGGATTTGAACCCGGGACCTCTCGCACCCAAAGCGAGAATCATACCCCTAGACCATTGAGCCTCTTGTTTTGACGATCGCCTGGTAGCTTTTATGAGTAACTGATTCATCAAATAGTTAAACAAGACCCAAATAATCTACTTATTATGCATCTAACCAGTTTCAGGCTTATAAAAAAACATGGCCCTTTCTTAAATTCCAAGGTTAAATGCATTAAATCCATAAATCACTGCATGACATTTGTCCGTTTTAAAAGCAGACTATTATTTTCTGCGGCACCAACTGGGGATGTAGCTCAGATGGTAGAGCGCTCGCTTAGCATGTGAGAGGTACGGGGATCGATGCCCCGCATCTCCAAATACAGTTCACTGACTTTTTTGTTTAATTATTTTCCTTTTTTGTGTAATTAACTGCGGCTGTGCACATAATTTCCACTTTAATGCACTCGAAATGGACGGCAATTATTTGCATTAGCGTTTCTGCGGTCTGTTGTCCCTAAGTAAATGAATAGCAAATGGATGGGTAAATCTTAGAGAGTTGAAATAGCCGAATAGATAATGATAGACGTCTGTGAGATAAGAAAAGATACAGAAAGTGAAATAAAACATTATATCTTTTCCAGAAAATAATATAAATAGATATTTTATATTAATTTCAGATATTTCATAAATATCATGTGTAGCAATGATTTATTGTTCAGGTTTTTATATAAATATCTTTTTTATGAAGTTTCTTAGCTATTGACCGCGACCATCAGCCGAATGGAGAACTCGAACTCCACATTCACGCTGTCAGTCTGCAACCTGCGCAAATATTTAATTATTCATAACTTTAAACAATCACAGCGACGTCAGCGTCATGGCATATAACCCCAGGGCTATGCCAGGACGACGTCTCCAGCCTCCAAATGCCATTTACGTCTCAACAAACACAACATACAATACAAGGGATCCATGCACCAACCCCCGTTGAAAACTCTCCTCGTCGCCTCGTAATAACATTGTCGTAAAATCATGTTTGGCTTATCGTTATCCCAGCTGGGTTGCCGAGGACAGGACGTAATGTCCCGGGCCGCCAGGCTGCCAGGATGCCAGGATGCGAGTCGCGCGCGCTGCATTTAAATGCCGTTGAAAATGGCGTGAATTATAGTAGCGTAGGTTAAATGCCTTTAGACAGGCGCATAAACTACAACAGCAGCTGAAGAGAGGGGGAGCGACTGAGTAACCCTTTCGCTTTTGACAGGATAGATTTCAAAAATTGTTGAATCTACGTAAAAGTTTTGCTGCCGTCTGCTTTTAATTTTTGTAAAATTATTTGCATTGGCGCACGCAACTGACAAACAGAGTTGAAACTACTTGTCCTGCTCCTGTGCTCCTGTCCTCCTGTGCTCCTGGCTGGCTTTGCTGGTTGGCTGGTTGACTGGCTGTTCGCCTGTTTTCTTGTAATTATCGCCTTTGTTTGTTAGTTGAACTTTTGCCAGGTCTGCCCGCCGGCCAACATACAAAATTAGCGTGGCAAAATTACTAAACAATATTTGCTAGGAAACTTGGCTGCTCAAGATGCTGTTGCCACCGCCGCTGCGGCAAAGTAAGCAACATATTGTCCTTGTCGCTGTCGTAATTTTCTAATTGGCCAAAGTTACTGCCAAGTTTCCCACCGCCGCCCAAAATGCCAGCAAGATTTGTGTTTAGTTTCGTTTGCTAATTCAATTTTAATGCTTGATTTCATATTAATTGAAAAATAAATTTCGCTTTCTGCCCAAAGGCTTAAGAGCAAGGATCTGAGTATTTAAGATTTCACCAAGAGAGTTTTCAAGTGGAATAATATAGATTTAAGAAGCGTGAGATTTAGAATAATCTGTATATCATAAGCTTAAGTAAATTAATATACAAATATATAAATAAAATTAAAAATAAATAAAATTAAAATTTGTATGGTCAAGATAAAAAAAAAAAAAAAATGTATTTTTCTTTGTTTAACAAAAAGCTTGGGTCTGTCGAATATGTGCAGCCCTGTATTATACTTGATCTGATATCATTTTTGCTTTCGACTTAGCAATTTTGTGTCTGAGTTTAAATACTATTTAATACAATATGCTCCCTCTTCACATCTTGATATCCAAAAGCAGCATCAGAATGTTACCTAAACTGGCTAATATCCGAGCAATTGCCTTTAGTCTTTTGGGGCAATAATTTCGTATGTGGCTCGCCTTTATTAAACTAATAATTTACATGGACACACATTGTCGTTGGAAACAATTTCGTGTGCGGAGCACACAAAAACCTCGCAGATTTATAAGCTGTTGGTAGTGAAAGGGAAACGTACTACCCGCATTAAAAATCCGAGTCATAAACATATTTGGAGCGATAAAAAGGTCAGCCCCAGCCCCCGCGCCATATGACCTTTGTGCTCTATGCCCTGTTCTAAGCTGTAAGTAAACTTATTGAATGTCTTAAGTTTTTTACATCAGCCTCGTCCCAGTCTGCAGGCTGCCTTCTGCTTGTTTTCATTTCATTTTTATGACAACGTTTAGAAATTGTTGTAGATATGTTGTTGCTGCTGCTGCTGTTTGTCTTTCCTTTGGCTGCTTTTGGCCACATTTAGCGCGGCCCCCACCGTATTGACATTTGATCTTTATTTGGGCATGGTCGCTGCCCCAATGCCCCCCAATGCCGCCCCATAGTCGAGCACTCGTGTGTTGACTGTGTCGCTTTGTTTGTCTGCAGGCATCTTTTTATGACTCGAGTATGTTTGCCTTTTGGCTTTGTGCATGCCATAAAGAAAGCACAAAAAATGGAATACAAGTTCCAGAAATCAAACTTCTTCTGCTTCGGCTGATGGCGCTGGAGGTGGCCCGGCCACCAATATGAGGTCATCTGTTATGAACGCTCGCTCAACTGGCTTAAGAAGCCTTTAAGCAAATACAAATTGTGCGACGTTCTCATAGAATGTTCTGCTTGCGGTGACAATTGTGTTTTGCTTCGATTTTAGAACTTTCATTTCTTTAGGAGTTGTCTTTGATTCTCTGTAAGATGCAATTGAAGGCAACAGCTTCAGACTTAAATGCGATTTGGCTTACAAAGAAGCAAATAGGAAAATATACCTAGGCGAGATATATAAGTAAGAAAGCTCTAGTCGAGACTGCTCGATTTATCACGATTTTCGTACCCCGCTAAATCAAAAATCCCAATAAATCGAACAAATTCGATACCTTTGAAAGAAATTCTTTCTCAATAATTCTCGATAAATTAAATTTCTGTGTAAATACAAAAAAAAAAAAAAAAAAAAAAAATAAATAAATAAATAAATAAATGGATCCCATTGCCATTTCGCATTATTAGGACTCTACTCTCTATATATTTTCATATTTTACTTTTATAAAATAGGTTCCCTTTTGATGACACTCTCTCCTGACAATCTTATGATATGACATAGAAATATAAAATAGAAAATATAATATATAAATGTAATTCAATATTTTTTAAGAATACAGAATTTCTTTAAAGTAGATTGGAAGAATATATCATGTTAATTCTCAAATGTTTTTAAATTTGACATGTCTTGGATTCACTATTATATGTTTTTGAACTTTTTCAAATGGGTATAATCTCTACTATAGTTGTTGGCGAATATAGTTTTTCATCCACTCTCAAACTAAAAACACATCAACGCAGCCTAAGTCTAAAGCCTTACGAAGTCAAAAATGAGTATAAGGAATTAATCTCTTATCATTATCCTTTCCCAGGCCCATCAACTAGTATTTAATGTGCACTAATTCCAAGTCAACGCCACGTTTCGAGCTACTCTGCTCAACAAGCGAAACACACACAAGACGTCTTAATCAAATCAGAGCAGCTAAATGGCTGGAGATACCCTCATAAATATGTCAATTAATGGCACGCCCCAGCCTGAGCCCGAGCCCGACCCGTGCCCAAGCCCGTCCAGGCTGTGCAGGTCTCTTATCGCAATGAAGACATAAATGCCGTGATATCAATTTATGTCAACGCAAATGGGACGGATTGTGTTGGAGCGGGAGTCTAGCATGGGTCTAGTCGGTGTTGTTTAATATATGCACAGCCACTTGACTGGCCGGGAACATGTGTCAGCGAATCTTAAGTGGAGCTTATGGAACTATTAAAAGGCACAGACAACGCACAGCACATGTCTCTGTCTGGTGTCCCTTACAGCAATAACAAAGCAAACAAATATACAAGAGTGTCGTCCCACACATGTTGTATTGGAGCGGGGGTAATTAGTTTACTACACGCTTGAGGCGTGCCTGATGCCAGGACGAGGCTGCCCGCACAGTTCTCGACCTGAGACTCTCCCACACTCTCTTCCTCTTCTCTCTATCTCTCGCCTTTGCCCGTTATGAATAATTCAGTCTATGGGCAAAAACTTTGACCAGCTGGCTGAAGGTTGAGGGCTGAATGCTGAAGTCTGAAGGTTGAGATAGCCGCAAGAAGGCAACCGCAAGTCGAAAGAAGAAGATGCGGTACACAGATTTCATTGCTGTCGAGTCATAATCATTGTGGAGCTCTTAAACGCAGATTACTCATACGCACGGTTGCCGGCGAGCATTCATTATTTAGCTGCTAAGTCTGACAGCTCAATAAAGAAATGTTGCTAATGTTAATTGCTTTTGTGCCGCAACGTCATTTGCATAATTTCCTTTAAACAATAAAAATCTAATTTGCCTGTCTCGCATTTTCCCCGACACTTAAATATATAATTTCTTGTTAAATTCATAATTGTTAATTTTGTTGTTGCGGCCACATTTGCCTTGCTCTTCTTGTCTTCTTTTCTTTGGCCGGGCTTAACTTTAATTAAGAGACAAGTTTATTTTCTGGCCACGCAACTTTCAAGGGTTGTTCGGCCAGCCACGCCCCCCTGGTGAACCAAGGGCTAGCAAAACAGTTTCTATTATGGCCAACAAGATGACAATTCAGAAAACGACTAAATGAGATTAGTTACAATTAGATATTATTGTTGTTGGCAAGTGTGTATGTGTGTGTTAGGTAAGTTTGTAATAACAATTCTGGAGTCTTGGCATTTAAAATCAATTTTAATGAGAAGTTTTAGTTGGAGAAACTTCCTTTCCGCATATGGTAGATAGAAGGTAGAGAGACAAAGGTAAAAAAAAAATATATATATATAAAATAAATTAAAGCTATCTTTTAGAATAGGATAATAGGATAAACAACCAGATCTACTTAACATATTGAATGAAAAAACTTAGTACTTTAAAAATATTTGGATTATTTTGATGCTTGTCCAGTCCAAAGTCCTTTATAGCATACTCCTTTGGGGAAGGAATATTTTTGTTCACACAACACTTAAAATTAATGGCTCACTATTTGCACAACAGCTGGCATGGCATTTGGTTATTTTACTTCCAAATTTGAGAACTCGAAAAAAGGTAAGCAAACCATTTGGCAACTCCACGTGCCCCACAGCTGGCACGAGCAATTGGATTGTTGGTAAACAAACACACAAAAAAACCTTTTGTAACTCATTCGCGACAGTTCCCCTGCCCCCTCGGGCTCCTGTAGCCATTGTCGTAGCTCTGCCGCGCACTGTGACATATGAGTCGAATATGTTGCAAATTCAATATTTGCCAACAATTTTGCAGCATTTCTTGTTCTTTTTTTTTGGGTTTTTTATTTTGGCAACATTTTTGCTTCTTTGTTTTGTACTCTTTTGCCACATGTCCGAAATGACAGTTGAAACAAGCGAACAGGCCAACAGCAACAACAACAATAACAACGAAAACAACGGCTGTTCATCGTCAAAAAGAGGAGAATGTTTAAAGCAAATAAAATCATGTGATGTAACACACAGAAAAGATATATAAGAAACAATACAAAGATGTGGCTCGATAGAACTTTTGATTACCCTATAATATTCAAATATTTGTCTCATCAAAATGAATTGAATAAGGAAGGAAATAATAAAAGAATAACTTATATATGTTTTTTATACTCATTCACGAAAGTGAATCAGTATATTGGTTTTGTGCAATGTCCGTCTTGCTGTCCGTCCGTCTGTCCGTCTGTCCGTCCGTCCGTCTGTCCGTCTGTCCGTCTGTCCGTATGAACGCAATCTATTTCGGCGCTATTGAAGCTAGAGACTTGAAATTTGGAACACATACTCGTGTATATCTCCGATTTATAAAGTGTTAAAATTTTCCCGATCCGCCCACTAGGGGCGTGGCAAATCGGAAAATGCATTTTCCGATATACCAGAAATCATGTTTGTTGAAGAGCTAGAAAGCTGAAACTTGGTATGTAGGTCCGCGTTGACCACCCAAGATCACGAGCTATGGCGGATATATCTACGCCCATTGGGGGCGTGGCAAATCGGATAAAACTGTATCTCCTAAAGTTGTAAACCTAGAATGCTGAAATTTTGCACGTCAGCTAATGGTATGATTCTATAAAGTCTGAAGATAAATTATAAGTCTACGCCCGTTGGGGGCGTGGCAAATCGGACCTGAAGATATAGTGATTTTTTAAATTCTCCTATATTTTGGACACTATTGATGGCAGAGACCTCAAATTTTGTATATATACTCGGACTGATCACCCAAGACCAAAAAATTTTGTCGGATATATGTCCGCCCACAGGGGGCGTGGCAAACCGCAAAAGTTTATATCTCCTAAAGTATAATAGCTAGAAGCTTCAAATTTGGATAGTTGAGTTACTGGTAGCCTCCTCTATCGATTCCCCAAAAATAATTTTTACGCCTCTTTAGGGGCGTGGCATATCGAAAAATATCCTGTAATTTTCACATGTTTTTAGGGCGTGGCAAATCGGAAAAACCTGTATATTCTACAGTATTAAAACGAAACTTAACTACTAAATTGTTGATGGGATGTGAATGAGTATTCCGCAGTCGGTAACGCCCGACTGCAACGTTCTTACTTGTTTTTATTTTAAAAACATTTACATTTAAAAAAAATTTAAAATTTAAAAAATTTTCGTAATGTTTGTATAATATTTTAAATTTATTTATTCATTCATTTTTCAGAAAAATAAGTAATTAACAATATTATAATGTTTATTGCAATAATTGCTTTTCGAAATTTTATTTTTTCTTACAATTTCAATATATTAATTTGGTGTTTTATCAATTTTATTTAAGATAAATAATTAAACATTGATTATAATTCCTTTTTGTGTTTTACTATATTAATTTTGTAGTTTATTAAGTATACTATTTTCCCATATATTAGAAGCATTTCAATTGATATAATAAATGAATTCATATTTTAACATTATTTTCACTTTATAACTAAACTTTTTTAATTTTCCATATATTTCAGCCTTACCAAATCAGTTGATCTACCTAATTTAATACCCTGCATATTTTCGCACTACGTTTGGTAGGCAAATGTGCTGCCCTTACTTTGGGTGGGTAGAGTCCACATTTCCGGTATCATATGGGGTTTCGTATGGCCGCAGGGCAACTCTGCAGCTGACCGACCGACCGGCCTTCCAGCCAGAAGGACGCGTTCCGCCTCAGTCCTTCGGTCGCCTTTTAACGTGTGCTTTGTTTAACGAATCGTGCAAATGCGGGTGGAATTGGGCTCCGTGGGGCGATGAGCAGTTTATTTTTCACATTTTTGTGCATTTATTTGATTACGCTGAGTATTTTATTTTTCAATAAACACGCGAAATACACAAAACACGAAAAAAAAAGTAAGAAAGGAAACTGGCGCCGCTCATTAAATTTTGATTGTTTCTTGGCCATAAAAATCACAGCAAAAGTTTTAACTGTGCGCCAGCAATCACACAACTACTACAGCAAGAACAAACAACAACAAATTATGCTGATGGCTACATAATAGCCAGTGCCTTGGCAGCAGCCCCACCCGCCTCCTCTGGCTGGCCATTGAAACTTTGGCGTCTAAACAGCAGAAAAACTGACTCGTGACTGGCTGAAATCGCTTTAGGCATTTACCAAAAATGATGATAATTAGCCGAAAAACCGCTAGCCCAGCCCCACCACTAGGCAGCCAGCGACAAAAAGTAAAAGTCAAATCAAAAACTAAACAAAAGTGCCAAGGAAGCCAAGCCACGTCTCCTGGGTGGAGTGGAGTGGAGCGTCAGTGGTGTCCCAATGTGAAAATTAACTTGTAAACGCTTACAAGAATTGGCCGAGCCGAGGCAGATAGAAACACCAAACACCTAACTGTGGCCAGGAGTCGTCTAACGTCTCTCGTCTCTCCCGGGACTCTGGACTAACGATTTACAATCAAACGAAGCGCCAAAGTCAAAATAAAAACTTTTGCATTTTATTTCGACTTTTGATATTTGCGCAGATTTCTTGCTCGCTACTTTCGAGTGCGATTAAATTTGTTTTAATGGTTTTTGTTCTTTGCCTGCTGGGTTTTTGGGGGGCGTGAGACTGCCCGCAGTTGGGGTGCGCAACACTTAAAGTTTGTTTTTTAATGGCCGCTGCTTTGGTGGTGGCATTGTGGTTGCCCGGGCCTCCTAATTGCCGCCACGCAAACAAACCGCTTAAGGGCGTTAAAGTCTTTAGGAATTCCCCCTGCTAAAGCTAAAAGCCAAAGCGATTTGTCTTAATCAAGCCAAAGTTCTCTTAAAGGTATTTTGATTGATTTTCCTTATATTTTATGCAAGCTATTATTATTTCCCTAAAACCAAGAATTGGATTAGAATTTCACTAAGAAATTATGTATGGGTTTGAGAGGGTTTTCCTACAAGGCTGTATCCGAATGTGCTGTAGCTGAATAATTTGAAAATATTTGATTTATTCATTTATTCTTTTAAATATATATTTTTTTTAAATATTATTCACAAAATACAAAAGCAAAAATACGTAATAAATTTACGCTCAAAAAGAGTTAAATTATTCATTTATGAATTTGCTATTTTTTTATTTTTATTTTATTTTTTAATTTTTTTTTTTTAGTTCAAAATATTGAGTTTGACATATTGTTTGAATTTGTTATTAATGTTGAAATATTTTTATTAATTTTTTTTTAAAATTTAGTTTTAATTCAAAATAATATACTTTACATGTAAATTAAACATAAATATTGTTAGAGTTTTAGATTAATTTTTAAATATTTTAAATAGATGTAATAAATAATGAAATGAGTTTAATATCATTTTAGTATTTACATATGTAAACTTGTTCTGAGTTTTTTAATATTTATATTTGATCAATTATTTATAATACTTTAATCTTTATTAGGACATCTACTTGCTTAATCATAGTAAAGAGAGTTTCAACTAAATACAATAAAAGCAGAGAATATTCATATGTACAATAGGCTAAAAAAGAATATACTTTTGTTTCATAAATTTGGCTTAAGTCCTACGTCTCAACTGTGGCTTTTGGCAAACAATAACACATGAATTTCTGTAGTTAAATTATTTTGCTATCAACGTCGTCACACGCTGACCAGCTTTGGCCAGCTTCCTGCCCCACCACCAGTCCACCTTTGTCATATAGACTTAAGCCAGTCCCTTAGCTTCAGCTCCAGTTCCAGCTCCAGCTCCAGCTTCAACTGGATGCGGTCCAAGTAACTATAACATTTAAGCAGCTTTGCGCAAGTTGTGCGCCATTTGATAGCCATGAAGAGTTGAAAATGAATTTTATATAAATGTTTTTCATATAGAATAAGCAAGAATAGGTAAGGTGTGCCTGACTACGAGATACGCTGTAGTTAGTGTCAAGTTGGAGATACAGAAAGGCTTATGAGAGATAGTTTCACATGTTCTCCTCTGCCTGTTACTAAAATGTGTAACTCAATACTCCCTCTATGCATTCTCAAAGAGTACAGGGCATTAAATGAAAGAATTTGCGTCTACATAAAAAGGCAAGCATTTTATTTTTATGGCAGCCAACTAACAAGGTTCAGTGGCAGTTGACTAAATCATCTAAGGATTTGCGTTTATCACAAGGCAGCCAAGGCAGTTGGTGTCGCAACGCCCAACTCTGTCTGCCTGTCGGTCTGTCTTCATGTCCAGGGGCACCTTTGGCGACAGGAAATTGAAAATTTCCCCACTAGCAGAGCCGAAGTAAAAGAGTGCGTGGCATGTGTGGCATGTCAGCGATTCCAGCTGAAGCGAACCCAAGGGCCAATAACATTTACGCTAATTTGATAATCTGCACACGCACAAGGGTTGCGCCAAAGTCAAAACATTTGCATAGCCAGGCGATTGGGGCGCTCGCAATGGCGGGTGGCCATAACAGACGCACCTAATTGGCTGCAATGGGACCCGAGGGAGCCCTTGCTGACCACGCTCGGCTCTTGCCGCATGCCAGAGCCAACTGTTTCCAATCCCTTGCACATTATCAGCGCGTTATCATCGCATTCTTTCCACTCTTTGGCCGGCAATTCTCTTGCGGTCAGCGAGTTTATTATTTGGCCTTTTATTTTATGCTGGCTTATCTGTTTTGTTAATGCTCCAGTATTGTTGAAGTTGTAGTTGTTGTTGTTTTTGTTGCTGTTGCAGAAGCTGTTTTTGCTACGCTCGCTCCAAATCGCCTACGTAATCGCTTTTACACGCTTGGCTTCAGCTAGCTGCGGGTCTTCAGATATCCCGTTTCATGTTGCTGTGGGCTAAGCAAGTAAATATATATATATATATCTAAATACAGTTATTTATGAGCATTTAAATTTAGTTAAATTTTATTATCAAGTCTCGTGCTAGAGCTGAAATGTGGCTTTAAAATAGTTTCCTTATTCTAGTATAACAGTAGTATAACAGTTATTTTTGAAGAAATTAATATACTATTTTATTTAGTTGATAAATTATCATTGTGCTTTAGATAACATTAAATGAAAAATTATTATAATTTATATAATTATATCATTAATATTTCATTATTTCAATATTTATTAAACTTTAATTATATTTTTTACCAATTGAAATCATTTAATTCGACTCTCTGTAACTCCAAAATGAACATCATTAGCAGCTTTGCTCTTTCACCCAGTCTGTTGCTCGTATTTAACTAGCCTAAACGGTTATCCACGCCCACTTGGCGTATGCGCAATCTGTTTCCCTTTCTATGTATGCATATTCATAAGTTACTTATACGCCCCATAGCCAAGATATACATATACATATATACATATACACATATGTATATACATATATGTATATCTTGGCTATGTATGTATGTTCGTGTGTGTTTTAGTGTCCTGGTGTGCGACAAGATTTATGCCTACTTTCTTTTTCTGGCATCAAGCATTTCAACGCCTGCAAATTTCCTAATTAATTAGTTTAAATGTGTGCGACGCTTACTGCGAGGGTTTTGGCCATGGCCAAAAGGGAAAGTAAAAGATTTGAAAATGTTGAAAATACCATGCTCTTGCCAAAAGTACAAATCAGTGGCACTTCTCCATATCGTAGCCCGGACGCTTGTAATTAATGTGTTTATGAGCCGTGGCCATAAAAACCGCAGGCAAAAAACGCGCGCGGTTTTACACGCGTGTAATTTGTTTAGCAAAAAAAAAAAAAAAAAAACCAACGGTGCAGCCCTTTTTTTGTGTGTGTTGGGACCCTTTCACATACTTTTGGGGTAAATAAAAAATTAATTTAACGCATGTTTCTCATACGGCCGTATAATGAAATTGATTTAAGGTTATTAATGCGAGGCCTCGGCAAATTCCAGCCAGGCGCTGCCTAAGTAAATGTTTGGCATTTCATAATGTTGCTTCAACCTTTAACGTCAATTTTATGCAAATTATGTTATTTCGGCTGCGGCTGCTGTAGATTTGTGGCCAAAGAAGTTCGGGGTGGGCGTGGCTGCATCCATGTAGCGACGGGGCGTCGCTCTAAAGTTTTTTTTTTTCTTGTTTGTTGTATTTAAGTGGGTCTGGGTGTTGTTATTGAAGTTTTTGGGCGTCTCGCTGCCTGCTGCCTGCTGACTGCTGACTGCTCACTGCTGACTTATTCAATAAGCCAAGTTGAAGTATGCCCCATGGCTGGTGGTGCGGTTGCTTAAGTAAATACCGTGTGCCTCGTACGAGTGTATGCAAAAAGTGCAAATAATAATAATAAAGAGTACTTATTGTTTGATTTATGTGTCTGTGTGTGCACAATGTGGCCGAAGGATGAGACCAAATGGAGCTGGAGTCGCTCGGGCTCACTGTCTTCAATTGCTGAGCCACGAGAGTGAGCATCAGGCCGTAGAGTTTTCTAAATGGTATAAGTGATTCCATTATGTATTACATATCTGATCTTAATTAGCTCTGTTTATTTTGTGTCATTTGTGTAAGGTTCGAGAGTTCTTATAAATTATATTATTAATGGCTAATTTTTTGCCATGAAGCTTGAAATTTTTATATTGAGTGTTAAAGTAAATATAATATTTTTAAGTTTACTCAAAGTACATTTATCCACAGAAAATAAATTGATGTATGTTTATAATGTAAAATTATAGTGAGTGGTTGATAAGCTATGCTTAGAAGCTACGATGTGAATCAACGCTCTGCGCAGATCTCTGAGAGTCCGCTTTTACATGCTCTTTATAAGTTGATACCGATCTTAATAATTCTATAATATCTTATGATATCAGATCAAATATCAAACACGGATTAAATAAATCTCAAAGTTTGCTAATCAACCGCTTACGTTCTACACACTGTACTTTACTCTAGCTTAAGGTGTATCTCTATCTCTATCTCTATCTCTATCTCTATCTCTATCTCTATCTCTATCTCTATCTCTATCTCTATCTCTATCTCTATCTCTATCTCTATCTCTATCTCTATCTCTATCTCTCTCTCTCTAACTTCCTCTTGTTCCTTTATTTTTCTCAAGCTAAGCCCTGACATCAGTTGCTACTGATAAAGTCACCTTTATTTGTCAGTCTTAGTTCAACTGACTGTCAGTTCTCGATGAGACGAAGGCACGTACCATCCACGCCCATTTCGTATTGTCCAAACCCTAAATCCAAAGCGTTAAACCGCACACACCTATCATGGCGTTATTGTTGCTGCTGTTGTTGTTGTTGTTGTTGTTGTTGTGCTGTCACCTCTGAAACACAATCCCACCCACCCATAAGCACAAGTTGCTGGCCTACAGTAACAGAACGAGGCGGAGGTGGCGGACGCTTGCTAAGTGAGCCATTTATCTTCGCAGGAACCTCAAGCGCGACACAACAGGCGAAACAACAACAATGGCATTTCCTACACGCGTCATCCAATCCAGGCAGACGCCAATAATGCCGTACTGAAAATAAAACGATTTATATGCCGCAATGCCACGCAAATCAAAAGCAAGAGCAAAAGCAAAGCAAGAGCAACAGCCACACTGAAACAACTACACGACATTTCAGCGTATTTCGGTTTTTGCCTTATCCCAGGACACATCAATTGAACAGCCGCAACAGCAACAACAACAACAACAAGCAGTCAATGAAACCCCCTGGAAAAAAAAGGAGAAGTAAAATCGAAGATTGCTATCTTTGACGGCTTGTTTTCCTGCCCTCCAGCCGCATGCAGTGGCAGTGGCAGTAGCAGTGGCAGTGGGCGGGGCAGCCATTATGTATTGGCGTTGAAACAATTTGAACAGCCATCGGTCCCAGCGTCCGCGCCCCGTCGTCGGCAAAACAAATGAAAGGAAGTCGTTTAAAAGTACAAACGGACATTATTTATCGCTCAAACCATTTAGTCGCCGAAACTACCCGAAGAGCATAAAAAAAGAAGCTGGCTAAGACCTTCCTCCGCCTCGTAAGTAGCCCTCCCCTCCGGCAATGCTCCAGCTCCCTCTCTCGCGTGTCCGATTGTTGTTGCTGTGTCTACTTAGTTGTAATAAATGGAAATCGTTGGATCCCACAACTGCCCCACAATACGTTGCATTTAATTTTGGACTCGCAATTGGATTTTAGCCACAGCTACTAAGACACAGACAGACACAGATAGAGGCACTAGAGCAGCTAGCAAATGGGTGGGGGATATATGAAAGCAGGAGGCGGGTCCAAGCACAGCAAATCGATTGATTTCTGCTTGCTTAAGCAGTTTTCCACAGATCCGGATAACAGCCGAAAGTAATTTACAGCTGGCTCCATGTTAATTGGAATTGCGTAGTTGTGGTATCGCACTGAAATGAGTTTTGCTCGGTTATTACGGAACTGGGGTTAGGGTAGTGTATGAAAGAAATGTTGTTAACATTGTTACATGAATAAACGGACATCATTGTAATAACATTTAAGTAAAAGAATATCCAGCAATGATATTGTAATGTTGATATTCAAGAAAATCTTTCAAAGAGTATTTGATATAAATAAGTAAATATATATTACAAAACTTATTTATATAAAGCTAATACAATTATTAAAAAAAAAAAAAAATGTTTACATTAACAACCTCATATAGAGATGTTTTAAAAAATTTGTATAAGTATTTACGTAACTTCAAAGTATATTAAAATGAAATTATTATTATTAAATATTGACATAGAAGTAAATGTAAAGAATGTAAGTATCTACAATTTGTTAGATAATCTGATAACAAAAGATAAATTTGATTCAGGTAGTATTATATAATATGCTAAAATATAGTATTATAATACAGTATTATTATGATATGGTATAATAGAATTTTCTCTTATTTTCATAATCAATTTATTTGCATAAACTGTACTTCCTTCTTCTGTTGATCTATTCCAAATACAAACTCACATATTTCATTTGCTAGATAGATAATTAATTTTATTCAGGTAGTATTATGCAATATACTAAAATATAGTATTATTATAATATGGGACAATAGAATTTTCTCTTATTTTCATAATCAATTTATTTGCATAAACTGTACTTCCTTTTTCTGTTGATCTATTCCTAATACAAACTCACATATTTCATTTGCTTTCACTCGGCGCTTCTCACATTTCGCTTCGGCTCTTTGGTGCGCCCGCATTTTACTCATTACCCCAATGTGTCATGGATAACCGCGTGTGGAGCCCCTGCCTGCGCGGTTGGCATCCGAATCTACCCATTGTCGACGCGGCACACACACAAGCCTCGGGCGTCTTATCGCCTTAAACCACTTTAGTGTCAGCCATGATGACAGCGGTCGGTCCAGCGGACTAACTGTGAACATTGTCGCCTTTTTTTCCAGCCTGCATCCTGTTGTTCTTATTGTTGTTGTTGTCGTTGTAGTTGTTGCTGTTGTATGGGCTGACCATTTAACGGAGTGGCTGTCGCAGTCGTAGCATGTTGTCTGTTAACATGCCCAGTGGTCTTGTCGACATTGCGATAAAAAAAAAGTAAAGAAGAGAACACAAACACAGCCAACAGAGACGAGGAATTTACGTTTTTGGCCATAATGAGGGTGATTTTCGTATTTGTGGTAGATTTGTCCACTTAGCAGCATGACCACAGCCAGAACTTGGTTTTTGATGCTCTTGCAATTTGCCGGCCGTTGGGCGTTAAGGCAAATCATTTGTACATTTCGCACAGTGGATTATCGTAGGCCTGTTAGCTGTTAGCTGGTGCTGGCTCCGGCTCCGGCACCGGCACCGGCACCGGCTCCGGCTGCTCCTCAGATGATAATGCTCATAATTTGTAATGCCTGCATATATATATATATATATATATATATATATATATATATATATCTTTGTATTTTTTGTTGCCTATTTTGCGGGCAGCAGCATCATGATATATGCGCCAGCATGCCTGACAATGATTTTGGCTAATGAGCGAGCCAAGTGTCCATTGTTTCAGCCCGGCCAAATGTTGCGGGCGTTTTACTTTTTTAATTGGCATTTCGATCTGCTGAGGTGGCGTCAACTTTTTTAATAAAACAGCTAAAGCAAAAGCAAGACAGGAATTTCCATTTCGTATGCATGCAAATGAATGCCCAAATTCAGGACAGTTCCACTTCATTCCAATCCAGTTGATTTTCATTACCATGAAGTGGGGTGTTAGCCAAGCCCGCCAAGTTCGCCAAGTCCACCAAATGCTGAATTGTGTACACTATTGTCTACGGATTTTCAATATTATTTGCTGCGGTCGGACGTTCTTTCATTTGTCCGTTTGTCCCGTTCGCCCGGTCCCCAGCCAGAGCCCCAAGCAGCTGAACCTGAACCTGAACCTGAATCTGACGCAGAGCTGTCTTGGGTTCATTGTGCGACGAATGTCGAGGATGTTCATTGTAGCCGATTTCAATTGGGCATTTTATTTTATATTTGAATTTTAAAATTCCTTCCGCTCCGGCGACAGCAGGCAACGCCAGGCAACAGGAAAATGGACAATTTCTGTTTTGTGGCAATTGATTGGCAAATATTGTCCGGCCAAATGGCCAAGGCGAAAGGTTTGCTGATTAATGCCAACTGACAGCAAGTCAGCAAAGTGTTTTTTTTTTTTTTATTTATTTTCATTCTTAACATTAGTCGAATTTAAAAGAATACCAAGCAGATATTTATTTATGGAGATAAATAAGATGGGAAACTCTGCAGAATATTTTTAGGAATTATACTATAAGGAATTATACTATAAAGTGACTCTTTTAAACTCTCAAGTTTCTTAACAAATCTCTGTATGTTTTTTGCTCATTTTTGGAGTAAACTTTCCACTTAGCAGCTACCAAACACACATGACAACTCATCCATGGCTATATGCACAATTTAAGGCGCCTATAAAAAAAGTTGGCCAATTCGTAAGTCGCATGCAAATTACATGCAATAAAACGAGGCACGTCGATGCTGAAGCAAACTTAAGAGGCTGAGGCTGAGGAAGACACACTGCGACGCCCACAAGCCAAAGCGATTATTCTTTATTGTTTAGACGATAGCTAAAACAACAGCAACAACAGTAACAACAACAACAACAACAGCACCAATAACATGAAACAGCCGCTTGTAGCAATTCTCACATCATACGATTGGCATTGAGATTGCGTCTTGGTATTGGAAAATTCCCAAGGCTGTCATATGTAAGCACAACTAGACGGGCGATGGGCATGACACAGAGCCACGCACACATGCCCATGCCTTCAATATGTAAATTTGTCATTGAGCAAACAAAAAAGGAGTGAAATAATCATAAAAATGTCAATGCCGACAACGAGGAGCATGGAACATGGAGAGCGAGCTGTGTTTGCGACAAAATCCTGAATTGAATTTTTATCTATTGTATGGGCAATAAAGTCACATTGTCATAGCGCCTGTGTAGAATTATTATTATTTACTTTTCGAAAAAAGTAACAAATAAGAAAGAAATAAAAGAATGCAACGGGCTCAACCGGGATTTGAACCCGGGACCTCTCGCACCCAAAGCGAGAATCATACCCCTAGACCATTGAGCCGCTTACGATCGGAGCGTAAATTTAACAAAATTTTAATTGTTTTTTGCATTTATTTTTTATTGCAACTCAAGTTGATCTTTGCGTGCATAATTTATTTAAAATAGCGTGCATTGGTTATTTATGGTAACACAACTTCAAGGCACAAATTTGTACAGCTCCAACCGGCTGTGCAGTTATTTGATGATTCGCTTTAGTCTTCGTCTTTTCAGCTGTTTTCTTAATTGAAGCGAGCGCAGCTGTGCACGAACTTATTATTTTTGTTTTCTTCATTTTCTTTTTGTTATTAATAATAGGTTTTAATAAATTTTACCCTTATCATTGGGGCGTTGATTTATTGACTTTTAAACGCTGCAGTTTCTCAACACGCAGCTGACTCATCAAATTTGTTTTGTCTTCTGCCTTTTGGCATGCTTTTAATTTAATTTGAAAAGTTTTGCCTGCCCATTTGGCGCATTAAACCCTTTGACCTGCACGGAAAAAAAATAAAATTTGTGCAGGGCAAAGCAAATTTTAAAAAATAAGTAAAAAGATGTCTCATAAATAATTATGATAACTGTCAGAGTTTTATGCTGCGCTGCAAATTGCCACGCCCTTCATAATCACCCACCCTTGAATTAAAATGGAATTAAAAAGCTTTGCTTTTCAGGCTAGCCAAAGGAATACAAAGAGAATTTACTGAGCGCAGGACCGAAAAGTCTAATTGCTTTACTAATTGCGGTAGCCGACAATATGCTAACTAAATATATGAACTATGTTTTTAAACTATGATATAAAATTTTTTTAAATAATATTTTATAAAATCAATATATTTGAAAATTTTAGAAAATTAAGAGAATAATGCTTTCAAAATATTAGTAGAAAACAAATAAAATATATTAGATATGTGTCTTCCATTTAGAAGAAGTCATAAAGTCTTTTTAGCTCGTTTTAGACAGCTAAAACTTTTTGTGTCGTTATAAATCACATGGCTATAGCCATTGAAGATTTATGAGCTGCTAAATATGCTACAAAGCAATGAAGGAGAATTTCAGCTGGTAGTTCGAGACTTTCCGTGCTGTCGGTGGGAAAGTTTAGCACTTTATCCATATTTAAAATATAATTATTGTATACTTTAGTGTATGTATGTGTAAATGTGCTATGAATATATTTTTGTTGCTATCATTTTTTAAGCTAACAGATAAACAAAGTAAGTTTCTAAATAAAAAGAATGTTATGGTAAATAAAATTTAAAATAACAAAAATGTAAAAAATAAATATATAAAATAAAAATAATATTAAAATTAAAAAACTTATGTTTGACTATAAATAAAAAAATATATATATAAATATAATTTTTTTAAATTATTAAAATTTTTAAAGTCAAGCCAAAAATTATGAAAATTGTTCCAATTAATTCTTGAGCATTTTTTCTAGGATCCCACTTAAAGGCCATTAGCCATTAAGAAACCACAACAAATTTTTACACTTTGCGTGCCAAAGGCAACAAAAGCCCAAGGCGAGTAACAATAACAACAAACAAACTAACCGAACTGACAACCAAAATAACAACAAGAGCAACAGCAACAACAACAATAACAATAAACACTGTAAATAGAGTTTCTTTTATTTATTTTTTCAAGAACTTTTTTACCTTTTGCCCCAAACTCAGTTTCAAGTGTTTCGCTGAGCGCCACTTAGTTTCTCTGTTGTTGTCGTTGTTGCTGTTGTTGTTGTCGGAAAAAAGCCATTAGAAAAAGGCTGCTTGATTCTGAAATGGGTTTGGCCGGGGTTAGCATTGTTTTTGTTCGACTAAGTCAACAAGGTCGAGGGTTAATGAAAGTTGGTCGATCGCTTCTCTGACCCTTTTATGTTCTTACACTTCTTTTTGTATCTAAATATATTTGGCTCGACTAGAAGTTACGCTAGAAAAGTTGAGTTTCTTACAAGTTTTTCTTAAATGTTTCTTTTATAGAAAAATTCACTTTATTCTTATTATCTGATCATAGTTAGTCTTATTTTATAATTTGATCATTGCATTGAACTTTTCACGTTTTTGTTTTTTGGCGGCTTGGTGCTTCTTACGTTCGCAATTCTTTAACAAAATCTCTTGAAACTTTCGTCGCATTTCCAAAGAAAGACCCGTATTGCGTAGATCCATATCTTCCAGCATCTTATTACAGTTGATGATCTTTAGCAAGTGCTTGCCAAAATCCTATCAAATAAGACCGTTTAGTCTAGATAAATTATTCCGCAAGTTCTGCACTCACCTGGCCCAGATCATTGTTTGATAGGTCGATGACTAGCAGCGTTTTCTGCTGGCATATCAACATCATGAACAGCTTGGTTATGCTCTCAGTTATGGAACAGCTGGCCAGATCCAGCTGTTTGATGGGCATCGTCTGCAGCGTATGGAAGATGGCTGCAGCGCCATCACTTTGGATGGGATTCAGTCGCAGCACAAGACGCACAAGGGGCACGTGAACCAATGTTCGACTGAGTGTATAGGCGCCTTCCTCCGCTATGGGGGACTAGCATAAGTAAATTATTTTCATATAAAATAAACTATTTACTTATTCTGTTGTTGGTTAGGTCGAGGACAGTGAGGGTGGCAAAGGATTCCTTGCCACACGTTTCGAGAAAACAACGTATGCCCGCATCGCCCACGGCGCAGTGCAGCATGGATAACTCCTTTAGGTGATGGCAGCCCTTGTCAAGGCTGTGTGCCAAGAAACGTAACTGATACGCCAACAGCTTCGTATTGTGAAGGCTGAAAAGTTTGAACCATGGTAACCAAGATATGTGTGGCCAAGTCATTGGGAGTTCTTACCAAAACTTGCGCAGCTCGTGGCACTGGCTAAGTCCCTTGGCCAACAGTAATATGTCACGGGCCGTTATTTGATTGCAGCCTATTTGGTAATTGATTCCAGCTGTCTTACTGCTGTAGCTCAGCCGCAGTCGCCGTAAGTCCGGCAGATTGCTCAGCAGGTAATCAAGCGGAATGTGATCTGTTTTGGATGGGTTAACTCATTATACTCTGCATGAACTTGTAATTTATTGATGATGTTTGCAATCGACAGCAGGAAATTCTTAAAGTTTCTTTTATATAACTCATTTCAATAACATCAGTCTTATAATATTTCTTTGCCAAATTTTAGTCCTGATTCATCATTCATTAGTCTGCTCACTAGTAGTTCATCATTAGTCTTCAGTCATCAGTCATAGCCTATTGCTCGTTAGTTATAAGTCATAATTCATCTGTCATCAATCAGTGCTCATCGGTCATCTGTCATCAGTCATTAGTCATCCATCATTACTCATTAATCATCCGTCATCGTTCAACAGTCACGAGTGATTAGTCATCACTCATTATTCATCAGTCATCACTCATCACTCATCAGTCATCACTCATCAGTCATCGTTCATCAGCCATCAACCATGAGTCATCAGTCATCGTTCATCAGCCAACAGTCATCATTCATCAGTCATCAGTTATCAATAATTCACAGGATATCAGTTTTTTGTCATCAGTCACCTTTCATTAGTTATTACCCATTATCCATTAGGAAAGGGTATACAAACTCCAGTAATCAACAGGAGCTCACTCACCATTGCTCTCACTGCCGGGTGGGGCGGGCTGTAGCCGATTTATCTCCAATTGATTTATGTACGACGCACAGATGTCCAAGGCGGCTTGCACATTACCATCCTGCTCGTAGTCGCCGGTTTGCATATTTTCAATAAACTCCTGCACATGTCGCTCCATGTAAATGTTAATCCAGCGTCTTTCCCTGCCGCGCGCCTGGAAGGGCGCCATGCGCCAACGCAGCTCGTAGCAGCGTCGCCAGAAGTAGTCGTCCCGTATGTGAGAGCTGAGCAACTGAAGCGGTAGCTGCGTATCCAGCTGGGTGAGTATATAGTTACGGTCCTGCCGTCGCCTCAGCTGACGGTACAACGGCAGTTCTGGAAACAATAGTCACAGGCGACTGTCATCTCGGATTGCGTATTTCGAATGTCGTCCTCTTACCGCTCCAATTGCTTACGATGGCGTCGAGCACAAGATGTCGCAGACTTTTCGCCTGATTTGCTTGGCCTTCTTCGGTCTCGGGCTGGAATTGGTCCAGTGATTTACTGTTGACACTGGGCAACTTGACATCATTGGGATTGAAATAGGCCTTGAAAGTGTCTATAGAGACGGTGCTGGGAAATTCGCAATAGCTAAAATCCATCTAAACAGTTCTGTGCTTTACAAAACCATTTTACATTTGCACTGAGGCATCATAACAGAGCTCTGAGTCGTTATAGAAACGTAAAATTGTTGTCAAAGCAACTTCTTGCTTGTTATCAACAGGGTTGCAAGCTCTATTAAAAAGAGTCGATGGTTCTGAACAGGGCTTAAATCAATTTTTTAGCATAGGATATTATAAATATTTATTTTTCAAATAAATTTATAATAAGTTATAAAATTAATTTATTACAAGTTGATGTAGTGGATATTTGGGAATATAATATTCTAGGCGCTGATGGCGCCTTAACATGCACTCTTGAAAATCTCGAAACTGGGAATAATCCACTGTATGGCATTGCTCAGCATTGCCCTTTTTAAACAGGCTCCTCCGGAGCTCATTCATGATCGGCCGGCTACTGTGCACAGTCGAATAGGGATACATTGAAAGCCAATTTTTTATTTTAGGAATGTTATAGATTGTAGATCTGTCAGCGCATACGTTAGCTAAATTATTACTATTTAAAATAGGCTACTGGATTACTTGTCATTAAGAATTGTGTACCTTGTCATATTCTTGGACTTACTCATCTGGATAGTAATTTTCTTGTGGGTCTTTATCTTTTGTTATTCGTGGAATTGTAACCAATGAGTTGACATTAAAGCGCTTATCCTCCCAAACTTTGCCATATGTGATGCCCCACGGGTTGTACACCCATTTGCTCATGTCATCAAGCTTGAACCGCGGTATTGATACAGTCCATTCCGTTTCTCTTGTTACATCGCTCTCTGTTGTCTGATCCTGATTGGCAGCCAGTGCTTTAATCAAAACTTTATGGCTTTCTGGTTTTAAGGTTGGCTTAGATTCTGTATTATCATTTTTCTCACTTCCAAACTGATCCAAGACCATTTGAGACATCACGCCTTTTGAGACATCAGCAACGCTTTCCTTGGGTTTGTCATCATTTTGTGTTGGGGTCGAAATCTCTAGCGATTCGTGTGTATCATTTTCCAATTTGATCAAGGGTTTGGCGCCGATGTTACTCAAAAGAAGTATCTGTATTATGAATCCAATCAGTCAACGAATTTGATATATGTATAATTACAGCTTACATATACGAAGGCAATACTCAATATATAATTTAGGTCCATAGTACAAATAAGATCTTATATAAAAGAACATAAAAAGTGTAGTTTCTTAAAGTGTTCATAAATTTTTTATTTGGAATGAAACAAACATTTCACAGCTAACTAAATTAAAGTAATAAATAAAATTAATAATTTTTATTATTCCTTGTTTTAAATCTAATAATATAAATATCAGTGATTAACATAAAGAATCATCATGGATACCTAAAAAAAACTTTAATTTGATCTTCAATCAAGTCTAATTATTGGTAATTTGTAATTAAGTTTGACATTATTGATCGAACAGTTTGAGTATTGATATATAAAGAACTCAAGTAAAATTCTTTCATCAGCCGTTCAGAATTTTTAACCTATACTATATAATATACCCTATGCAGAGTATGAAATATACGGATACAGCCGCGGCAATTCTGTTCAGTCAAGCACTGCCATTCACTGTCTGTGTCCGCGTCTGGGCGCATATTTGTAATGTGGCCAAGCGCATCGTTAAGTGCCATAAAAATAATTCAAAATAAATTGCTTTACATAAAAATTGGTTCGAATTCGGGCAGAGGCAAAGTCGCAACAGTTTTATAAGGTAATGTGTAAGGTATAATTTGGTCATAATAATGCGAATCATGAAAATTTAAGACTCACCCATACACACACGCATACACGCTCGCACACTCATACCCATGGACGCATCGCATAGACAAGCTGGGTTATTAATTTTGGCGTCGGATTTTGCTGGGTCGCCGTCGCGAAACATAAATAACGCGCTTTATACGAAACACTTTGCATATTTGCAGGCGCCGCACAACTAAGCCATAAAAATTACAAGAATCTGATGCGGCAGAGTCAAGAAGCCCAGTCATGTCAGCTGCGGATTCTGAGCTAAGTCCCAGGTAGACTCTCGTCGTGAACAACCATAATAAAAGAGACCACGTCAATATTATTGGCAAACTGAGAGTAGCCGAGACAGCAACGACTCCAATGATACCGCAGAATAACAGAGCGCCCTGTAATGACGTGTAATTATGGTCATAATCGCATTGCCACTTGGGACATTATCGGCTTGCCCCAAAACGACTTTGATATGCAAATGCCGAGCCACAAGATAAACATGTTTAACTCGCTGGATGATCCGCAATAGAGCGTGAGTGGCGGTATCTACGATATTATAATGTATAAATAGGTCTTAGACATAATAGTGTATAATAGACAACGATAATTCTTTGAGTTATGTTTTATATATAAACTAAGTTTTAAGCTAATGCGTATTTTAGCCTATCCATAAGTATAACCGAAACTATAGAAACTAGAAGTCGATTTATTTTAAAATCATCCAAAATTTTTCTGTTTCGTTAGTTAAAAGCTTCTTATCCAAACCTCATTGTCGATTTATTTTAAAATCATCCAAAATTTTTCTGTTTCGTTAGTTAAAAGCTTCTTATCCAAACCTCATAGTTGGCTATATATGTACATACGACAAGAATATTTTTATTTTTGTAATACATTTATTATTTCCATATTGAATACATATATTTTTACAACTTTCGACTTTTGGCTTTCTAAAATTTATATTGCATATTTAAACCGTACCCCATATCGGATTTGCCCCTGAAGGGTCCGCTGGTGTGGCGCATTGCGTTTGCTGTGGCAGCCACGTTTAGATTGCCACTGGGCGAAGTGTAGAGATTGGCACTGCCACTGGCATTCACGGCGGTCATATTAAACTTGGGCACATGGTTAACACCCAATGTGGCTGAATGGCCTGTGGCGGTCTTTATATCAATTCCACCGCCAAATTTATCCAGATGGCGATTGTGAGTGTGATGGGCACTGGCATTCATCTCAGCACTCTTATTCTGGAAGATGTTCGCTTGACCCGCTACCGTTGTGGTGCTGCCAGATCCGCGGTTTTGAACATGTTCCACTGATAGACCATGGCCATTGCTGTCAATCGAATGAGCAATATGTGAGTGCTCTTAGTTAGTAAATTGCTTGAGCCACTTACCGGTTCACTGCTGCATTAACGCTAATGCTGTTGTTCGTGACATTAGCTCCGACACTTCCCTTGATTGGTTCCATTGGTGAATAATTAGAAAATTTAGTAATTGTTAATGCTTAAGCGATTCAAGTATCTCTGATGTTCTCCACCACGGATTTCTGCTCTTTTATACTTTTTGAGTTGGAGCTATTTAAAGCACAGACCATAAAGCCGGTGCATTTCCGCTGAAAGTCTTAACAAGCTTTGGCAAATACAAATACCATAAACGCAGTCATATATGATATACGCGATTATAAATTGAGATATGTATACAATGATGTAGTTCCCCATGTATACGGATCGTTTGTTAGTCTTTTAATAAAACATATTGTGGTCGTGGATTCCCCTACTAATAAGTGTATGTATGCGATGTATATGTATGCGATGTGTGAAATTAGTCAGATTTTAAATTTTTAATTAAGAGCTAGAGAGCTGAAATTTAGCATGCATATTCGTGTATACCATACACAGTACAAGTTTATCATATTTTTCCGATTACTCATTCGATATCTTTTTTATAGAGAATATTCTATAAATTGATTTCGGTTTTTTAACCTAACTTCAATACTATTAGACCTAGAGACTTCAGATTTACTGTGTATATACATTTGATGAATACGAAGATTTTGTAATTTACAGATTTTGGATACCACGCCCCCTTCGCCATCAATTTGTAAAAAGACTAGTACTTTGTATTTTAAGTACTAGAGGCTTGTGCTTCGGAACAGACGTATATTTGAACATTATAATCGCGTTCTGAAAGTTTCATGAAGATAGTCCTACTATAAGAGAGAAGCAGTCGGGACTAGAGACTTCATACGCATTTTCTTAAATTTCACATTCAAAAGAATTTTATCTACATATGTACATATATGTTCGTATTGAACAACAACAATAAAAGAGACCACGTCAATGATATTGGCAAAGTGAGAGTAGCCGAAGCAACAGCAGAATAACAGGGCGCCCTGTAATGACGTGTAATTATGGTATAATCGCATTGCCTCTTGGGACATTATCGGCTTGCTCCAAAACGGCTTTGTTATGCTTATGCCGAGCCACAAGATAAACATGTTTTACTCGCTGGGTGATCCACAACAGAGCGTGAGTGGCGGTATTTACGATATTATAATGCATGAGCTGGACTTAGACACAATAGTGTATAATACACAACGATAAATCGTTAAGTTATAATTTGAAACTTTTCACTATACACTATAATCCTATACATAAACTAAGTTATCCATAAGTATAGGCTTGCCGCGAACCTAAAGGAGCTAGAGATCGATTTACTTTAAAATCATCTATAATTTTTCTATTTCGATAAAATCTTTCGTTAGTTAAAATTTCTTATCGAAAGCTTATTGTTAAATGGCTTTATATTATATTTATTATTTTCGTAATACATTTATTATTTCAATATTGAATACATATATTTTTACAACTTTCGACTTTTGGCTTTCTAAAATTTATATTGCATATTTAAACCGTACCCCATATCGGATTTGCCCCTGAAGGGTCCGCTGGTGTGGCGCATTGCGTTTGCTGTGGCAGCCACGTTTAGATTGCCACTGGGCGAAGTGTAGAGATTGGCACTGCCACTGGCATTCACGGCGGTCATATTAAACTTGGGCACATGGTTAACACCCAATGTGGCTGAATGACCTGTGGCGGTCTTTATATCAATTCCACCGCCAAATTTATCCAGATGGCGATTGTGAGTGTGATGGGCACTGGCATTCATCTCAGCACTCTTATTCTGGAAGATGTTCGCTTGACCCGCTACCGTTGTGGTGCTGCCAGATCCGCGGTTTTGAACATGTTCCACTGATAGACCATTACCATTGCTGTCAATCGATTGAGTAATATGTGAGTGCTCTTAGTTAGTAAAATGCTTGAGCCACTTACCGGTTCACTGCTGCATTAACGCTAATGCTGTTGTTCGTGACATTAGCTCCGACACTTCCCTTGATTGGTTCCATTGGTGAATAATTAGAAAATTTAGTAATTGTTAATGCTTAAGCGGTTCAAGTATCTCTGATGCTCTTCACCACGGATTTCTGCTCTTTTATACTTTTTGAGTTGGAGCTATTTAAAGCACAGACCACAGAGTCGGTGGATTCCCGCTGACAGTCTTAGCAAGCTTTGACAAATACAAATACAAAACATGCATCATATATATTATAGACAATAATAAATGGATATGTATACAATGATGTAGTTCCCCATGTGTACGTATCGTTTATTAGTCTTTTAATAAAATATATTGCGGGCATGGATTCCCCTACTAATAAGTGAAATATATACATATATGCAATATGTAAAATTTTCACATTTTCAATTTTGATTATTTTAATCTCGGAGCTTATTATTTAAAGAATTAAATAAAATGTATTTTTTATTAAAAGAAATAAATATGTCATACATTAAACTTCATATTATTTTAAACATGAATATTTATTTACATAAATAAAATTTAGGAACATCTATATATTTTGTTTTCTTAGATAAACTACGCATTTTTTTAAATTTCACATTAAAAAGATTATTATTTACATATATACAAATGTTTATTTTGGTATATTTTCATCACATCTTAAATAAATACAAATTGTGAAATTGAACTGATTATATTTTTATCTTTTGCTTCAATGCTGTGAATACCTTAATTTCCATAGGCTTATACACATGTAGCTGTTTGGACACGATCCAGACACTTGGCGCCGTGGCTTAGTTGGTTAAAGCGCCTGTCTAGTAAACAGGAGATCGTGAGTTCGAATCTCGCCGGGGCCTACAAAAGTGTGAAAACTTTGGTGATGTGTTCTTTTTGTGAAAAATTAATTTTTCATTTAATATAAATTAAAAATATTTAATTCGAATTTATATATTCATAAAAAAATTGTTCTACAATTTGTCAAAGTACTTATTAATCTGTGATTAATTTGGAAGAAAAAAATATTTTGTAGATTTCGCCCACCTTTCAACTGGCGCCGTGGCTTAGTTGGTTAAAGCGCCTGTCTAGTAAACAGGAGATCGTGAGTTCGAATCTCGCCGGGGCCTTTGCGGATTTGTGATTGTTTTTATTTTATAAATTATACAAATTTAATTCGGAAATAAATAAAACCCATTTTTTTGTTAAATGAATTGGAATTATGTCATTTGCCTGGCATGTTGTGTCTATTTCAATCCCTTTTGGTCCGGAACAATATACAACGATTCGCGACGAACTCGTGTTGCTTTTGTGCGTCTGCATTGATGACAGCTGACAGAAAGTTTACGTGCAACAAACAACGGCTTGCGTTCGCCTTTATGACTACGAACATGTAGGTATGTATGTATGTCCTCAACCCCCGACCCAAACCCCATTATGCCACACTTTATCGTGCCAGCAGCTACCACCTGTTGTCCTCGTGGGCGACATTGCACAACGGAAGCCAGCGAAACAGCATGACGGATATGTTCGACAGCATGTTGCATGACTGCCGACTGACCAGCCAGCGGTTGTCTCTGAGTCTGGGAGTGGCTGGAGACCATTTGCTTTGCAAATGTATCGCATGTTGCTTGCGTCCGACGGGCTTTCAATGGATTCTCTGAGGCGGCGCTAGATGCTGCAATTAGCCAGCAGCAACATTATTTGTTTCGATTTATTTGCAGTCGTTGGGCTTATCTTTACTTTTTATGCCCAAACGCACAAGGCTGATAATTTCCGTAGAGTCGGACAATGCTGAAAATAATAAATATGTAAACCACAACTTCTGACAATGGCCAACTAGGTTGGGTGTATGCCTCGTATGTGTAATCATTTTTATGGATTTAATTTCCAGGACATTGGAATCCTTTTGTGTGGTTGCCGGTCTGTCCCTTGTGCGTCGGATACAGCAATGTCCTCTTCTAATTTCCTCATAAGCATTATTATGCGAGTGTTGCCGACGATTGGGTTAATCTGCTGGACAACTGGCTCATTATTTGCGGACAGCAGCGTGTGCAGTAAACTCCAATCAAAGTTGTAATTAAAACTTTGCATTTGCTCTCAATGTATGTATTTAAAATATTGATGTACTAAATGAATTTGTGTGGATGTATATGACTTTATAGCAAGGTCGTAAGATTTAAAGGTGATATAATTAGAAAATTTATAGCTTGATAGATATATTTGCAATAAAAATAGAACATTGAAAATATTTTTAATGTATTTAATAAATAAATATAAATTAGAGATATTTTGAGGTTATATCTGGTATAGCAAGACGAATTTATTTAAGTTTTTTTTTTATTTTAAATATGAAATATGTTATATATATAGACAACTTAAGCATAAGTAATAGATATATATAAGCTCCTTGCGGACATGACAAATCGGGTTAATGACAATTTAGCTATAGTCAGAATGCCAAAATGTAAGAAATATGTTATAATTGACTCTGTCTGCTTATTTATCAATATATAAATGCATATAAAACCCTTTCGGGTAGTGAATGTTAAGCTTCTGCACCCTCAATTTTCAGAAAATATACTAAACTGTTTTTAGACCGTAAACGAGTATTAGATAGTCGGTAAAGCTCGATTTTAGTATTCTTATTTGCCTAATTGTTGTATAGTTCATATTGTTTGGCATACTTGGCTTTGCCTTCATGATATTTTTACTATTAAAATCCCAACTGTTATGCCTTATATCTGTCATTTATCATTGGCATGGCTGCAGTGAGTCTTGTGTATTTGTAATTGCCACGCCTGCGGCTCATGTTGTTCGCATTCGTCGCCTTCAGCCCAACTCATAAGCGAAGGACTAGCTGAAATGCTCGGCGCAAAGTAGCAGAAACTCACACCCAAGCGTTTTTAGCAATTGTCAGCAATTTCGCTCAATAGACGGCAAAAACTATCGGACGGACAGTCAGACGGAAGGCACAGGACTAAACAAACGTCATTTCAGCACACAATGTGGTGTTGCTGTTGCTGTGTATTTTTTGTGATTATCTTGGAGAGCAGAACAGAGCAGAGCAGTTGACCATTGGCTGCTGACTCCCACACATGGTGGGCGTGTGGCTGAGCATTAACATAATTTATGTGGTTCCGCCGGATTTAGCTTTGTCGTAAAAAAGGACACACTCGGCCATTGTCCGTTTGAGTCTTTCGGTGCTTATTCCGATAACAAAGGCAATGCTGGGTGGGATTGCGGTTTTTATTGTTTTTATGGCAGCAAAGTTTATGAAAAGTTTCCCTGCCAACGATTTCGGTTTGTTTGCAATTTCGTTTTAGTTTTCTGTCGAGTTTGCATATTTTTTTAATTAAATGCAAGTAGCCGCAGAAATCTAAGTTGCTGCATGCCAGGGCGCAGGCATAATCTATCAGGCCATTTCTCAACTTTTTTGACTGCCCTTTTCCTGCCCCGTGGGACCGCCTGGCCCATGGCCATAAAAACGTGCGAAATTTTCACGGGCGCGTGAATTTTCACAGCATTTGCTTTTGTGTTTTTGTTTTGCCAGACACTCACAGGGTAAAAGCCCCCCGATGCATACAGCAGCCAACTGATTGTTGTCACCTGTGCAATACCCATTGATTCTGTTGTCGATGGGCATGGTGTTTATGCTGTTGGGTCAATAGAAGACAAGCCTCGAGTCGGCGCTCAAATCATACTCGGTTAACTTAAGTTTGGGCATCAAGGCAAAATGTGGATTCTGATTATTATTTTCCGTTATCTAGTATCTTGCAAATAATTTATAATTTTTTATTGTGTAAAAAAATAATAATAATAATAATAAAATATTAAATATTTAAATTCTAATAAAATCAGATATTAACACATTTTATAACATAATCTAACAAAAAAGAAATATTTTAACATATTAGTTAATTTATCGATAATATAATAATATAGGGTAATTGTTAGACGTTCGATATGAGTTTTTGATTTGCTTAAGCTTTTTTAGTACACCTGACACGCAGCACTCATAACTCAAAATGTTGTTGTTGCTCGCTTTTAGGCGGCCAAGCAGCGCAAGGTGGCAAAACAAAATCAAGACAAAAACAAAAAAAAAAAGTAAGTAAAAAGAACCAGGTTAACTTCTCTATTGTGGAACAGTAAATAATGGCTGGCACGTGCAGGAACCAAATATTTTCAAAAACTTTGTCTAGAAGAGAACGTTTGAAGTATGAAATGCATCAATATTTTAAAATAAAACTAGAACGAAATAAATTCGAGACAATTATGTGTGTAAAGAAGATAAAAGACTAAAACAAAATAGGAATGAAATGTATGAAGTGGCCTCGATATAAAATGGGCTAAGCGGAAAGCCCCAGTAACCGATGCTTCAATTTAAGTTAATTCAATTTCATATAAAGTCTAACTGAGATATGAGTAAATCTTATTAAAATCTTATTAAATCTTAAGCAGCTTGAAAAAGGTAAATTTGCAATCGCGGTTGTACAAGATCATATATTACAGCGATCATATATTCCACCAATAACAGATAAAGGTTTTCCTAACACTCCCCTCCAGCCAACGCTTGGCTGATTCAGGCCACGCCCCGTTGGAAGCTGCCTTGCTTCGCTCTGCGCTGCTTTATTGCCGCCCAAGCAATGTTTATTGACTTTTGAAATACTACGTTTAGGCTGAAACTGTTTCGGCATCTAATTTGCAATTTAGGAGATGCCTAGCTTCGGTTGAGCACGCTTATCAGTTGAGCCCAGGTCTCTTGCATCATACGGTATTTTGTGACGATCTTCAAGTGCTGCACGCTTGGCTGCTGCAATTGTGGCGGATTACCAGAGCAACGGCTGCCCAAAGAGTTAATTACAGGCCTCATTAGGCGGCATCTCATGGGCGATGGAGTCGATGGCTTACACTACATTTCATTGGGGCTCAACTGGCAGCAGTTGGGCACAGTTCAACTCCAGACATCAGCGCGCTTAGTTGCTGAAAATGTCCACACGGGTAGGTGGCAGCTCAGCTTCCTTTATTACAAGTTCTTCTCCTCTAAGGGCTCTTCAACAGATTCTTCTTCTCATTTTTTTCTTGCTGGCTGCCTGTTTGGCGGACATGCAGCGGGATGCGAACGAGGATTATCAGGAGCAGCCAGAGCATATTGATGGGCGCTCGTTCTTCTTCCTGGGCACCTTATTTCGACGCTGGCGCGATCGTTGGTTGGCCTTTCACGGCTCTGCACCGCTCTATGCCGGCGCTGCTTTCCCTCTCAATGGCTACTTCAATTGCCCGTCGTACGGCTGTAATCCTGCAGCCATTGGACCACAGCCAGGTGGCTTCTATCCGACCTACTATGCCTCGCCGATCCCGCTGCAGCCCCAACAGCAGCAGCAGCAGCAGCAGCAGCAACAACAACAGCAACAGGCGCAGGGCAATAGCAATGTCTACATATATCAGACTGATCAGAACATGGCTAGCTCAGTGTCCCATCCGCCGTATGGGCCCGGTTTCTTCGGGCCAGCCCGGCAGCCCACACCACTGACACCACCGCCGCCTCGACCGTTGCCTCTGCCGCCACCAGCACCGCTGCCGCAGCTGCCACCGGCCATGCCTCCGCCTCAAGGGAGTGCTAGCAGCTTTGGATTTGGACCTGGACCTGGCCCTGGAACCGTTCCGCTGCCAGCCTGCGGACCCAACTCGTTGTCCTGTGCTTTCGGCTAAGCAGCCTCGCCTAAGTAAACAACGCAGACAAAGTAAAAGAAAACAATACAATTTTAATTGAAAAGTGTGCAACCAAAAAAGCAAAGCAAAAATTCACAAGAAACAGAATTCTCACATCAAAGTAAACGAAGTTCCGTTACTCTCTATTTTGCAATATTTTGCAATATAAAAGAGGTCTTTCGAAATAATTAAAGCAATAACAATAAAATAATAGTTGGTATTTGTTACTGAATTCTTAATTTAACTCTCAAAGAATTAACTTAAAGTTCACGAAGAACTCAACAAATTGAAGCCAAGAGTTCTCCATGTCACATTTGGTATGACTGAACGGCAATAACCCAAGTGGTAAGTCATTAAAAAGGGTTACATGTAAAAATGTGAACAGAAATGAGTGCAGAGCTGTGGGAAGGGCACACTTACACACATACACAACCTCACCTACTTATGTACGTGTACATAGGACACACAAGCACACAAGCAGCCAAACATACATGGACATTTATCCATTAACGCCGAAAAACTCCAAACCAATCTGCATAAACAAACTCATCAGGAGCAAACGAAATGATGGCATTTGTTTTGATTCCATCATAAACCATAAGATAGCTCCAGACATGGCTGATGCTGATGCTGTTGCTGTTGCTGATGCCGATGCTGAAGCCAATGCCGATGCCAATGCCAATGCCAATGCAGACCCTGGGCTGCTGAATGCTGATGAAGTGGTTGAAGCTGCCCAAGGAGCAGACGTGAACCCAACGCGCTGCTGAATTGTTTGGCAAATAAATGCCTGGAAGCGCATAATGGATGGATGGAAGGATGGATGGTTGGCTCGCCTGGCTCCGGTCAGCTTGTAGCCCAGTCCGGCTCTGTTATTATTTTTATATAACTTGTGAAAATAATAATAGAGCTTGCCGGACCAGGCGGGGCGTGGCCGACCAAACAAATACGTCAGCAAGCGACAGTTGTATAAACACAAGTGTGAAAGTGCAGATAGTAACGGCTGATGGGCAATGAGCAATGGGATCCGAATGGACCACCGCGTCCATATCCATATCCAGCCGAAGTGTCTTCAGCTCTCTCTTGTTTCAGATCCCCATATGAAATTGTCCGCGTGTTTATTTTTGTTTGTGCTATGACAACAATGGCGCACGAAACTGGAACGAGGCAGGTGTTGTTGTTGCTTTCCTTTGGGCAACTTTCACTGACCGGAAACGGAAATTAAATGCATAAGTTTGTTCAAGTTGCCGAGTCAGCGACGTCTACTTCTTATCAAGTTTCAAGCAGTTGACGGAAGATTGGATATCAATGTGATAGATGTATTCATTGCGAATGATAGTTTAAAATTTGAAAACTGGCTAATTAATATTAATATTTTGAAAGATTTGTTTGCCCTTTCTTTTCCCTTAATTGAAGATAAGTAATATTGTTTAAAAAATTTGTTTAAAAAGATTGCATAAAGCGCTTTAGCTTTGCTCAGCACAAATTCAACAAATCGCAAGCTGTCTGAGAAAATGCTCAGCTGTTCCCTATATCCCCAACGGGGATGTAGCTCAGATGGTAGAGCGCTCGCTTAGCATGTGAGAGGTACGGGGATCGATGCCCCGCATCTCCAAATTTCAGTAACTTTTTATTTTTTTCTATTTTATTTTTATACTATTATATTTTTTAAAATTTAATTAATATTAATTTTACTAATGTTTTAATACTTATAATTTGAAAATTTAAAGTTAAAAAGTACTAAAAATAAAAAACGGTGTGGGCTCAACCGGGATTTGAACCCGGGACCTCTCGCACCCAAAGCGAGAATCATACCCCTAGACCATTGAGCCGCATGGCTCGAGTGTGACAGTACTGCGTTTTGTATTCATTTTACGACGCAATTCGTATTTATGCAACAAATATACAAATACACTTATACTTATATATAGCGATTTTTGTTTCGGTATCATTCAGAGTTTAATGTAAATTTATTTAAAATTATAGAAAACTTTGCTTTCAGAAGCATTAATGCTTTCAATATAGAATGAACAGATTTGCTATTTGTGTTGCAGTAAACAAATAAACTATTAAATAAGCTTTATTATACATACATATATGTGTAGGACTAGCTAGCTAAATTTATTAAATACATTAGCAAAAGATTAATTACCATTGGAGATGCGGGGCATCGATCCCCGTACCTCTCACATGCTAAGCGAGCGCTCTACCATCTGAGCTACATCCCCATGCAAGACGTACGTTGCGAATACATTTACAAACAAAGTAAGGTATTTCTGTATTCAATTTTTTAATGGTCAACAAACTTATAGCTATGTACACATTAATAACATGGCAAAATAGTCATTTAAATAATACTTCAGTTGACTTTGTGGGCCCCAATTAGTTGACGTAGTTGACTAGCCATAGTAGTTGCCGTAGCCGGGTCCAAAGCCGCCACCACCAAATTGGGCACCTGGATAGTAGCCGGAGTAGCCACCGAGTCCACCGCCGTATCCATAGCCTGGGTAACCACCGGGATAGCCGCCGCCGTATGATGGCACTAGCGGAGGTGCTGGATAAGCCTGTCCCAAAGGTTGACGTCCACCACCGAGTAGGCCACCCAAAAGATTGCTAAACAAGCCACCACCGCCACCTCCACCTAGCAGGCCATTCAAGCCAATAATACGATTACTGACTCCACCAGCTGGAGCTCCTGATGCAGAAGATACACCAGAGGCCCCTGCGGCACCAGTGGCGCCTGAGTTTGGATATTGGTATTGGGCATAGCAACTGCCGAGGAGTGCTAGCACCAAGAGCTGTTGGAATAGAATTGTGAGAAGTTGTGACTGAATATTGGCAAAAGATTTACTTACGGAACTGCTAATCTTCAACATGTCTGGATATTGTCTCTTACTTGACTGTTTGACTAACTCCAAGATGCTTCAGTTTTTATAAGACCATCACAGAATAAACGCCCACATAGGCCGGAACTGTGGAATTGTGTGACGACCTTAACCCCACGATTTGAACGCTATCAATGCTTTTCACATGATTTGTTAACATTTTCGCAATAGTTGCTTATACTAAATAAGTCGCATTAATATTTATGTCTTGGCTATAAAACAAGTTCTTCTCGTTATAACGTTAGTTTCTGAGTTCTTTGAACTCGTTGATAAGGAAGTACAGGAAATCTTCGAGAATACTATAAAAGTGACCACTCGGATCAACTGCGGGTTAGAAGCTGTCTACATCATGGGACCAAACAGAGTGAGTTCCAAAGTCATTGAAGAAAATTCCCCTAAATGTAATATATGTATATACATATATATGTATAAATATATTTTTTTCAGAGAATTATCTCGATGCTACTGCTGTGCGTGGCACTGGAGTCCAGCCAAGGTCATGGTTTTGGTGGCCACAAATTGGGCGGAGGCTTTGGTGTCGGCTATCCCGTGGCATATCCTGTGGCACAGCCAGTTCCAGTTCCGCAGCCAATTCCAGTGCCTCAGCCCGTGCCCGTTCCAGTCGCAGTGCCACAGCCGGTTCCGGTTCCATATCCAGTTGGCAAGCCATTTAAACACGGTTGGAAAGGCGGATTCGGAAGCGGTGGATTTGGTGGACTAGGTGGATATGGATATGGCGGATATGGCGGATTCGGTGGATATGAAAGCTATTCCTCATATAGTGGTGGATCATACGGCGGCTTTGGAGGTGGTTTTGGAGGCGGCTTCATAAGAAGACGTTAGAACTTTATTGTTATTTATAAATTAGTGCATTTAAGCTTCTTAAAAATATTATTTAATTGTTAATTGGAATGTCCTAAAAGCAAGATACATTACATTCGATAAACCCAGAGCTGTGTCTTGACAATTTTTTGTACTGTTACTTAGGTCTGCAACATATTTACATAAAATAAAAAAATGATTAGACATTCATATATAATTAATCAAATGAAACGAATTAAGTATTTCTTTTCAACTGAATGAAAATCAAAAAGTTGTTCCCGCCCGGGTTCGAACCGGGGACCTTGTGCGTGTGAAGCACACGTGATAACCACTACACTACGGAAACATATATCTCATAACCAACTTTTCGCCAACATGTGCTGTCATAATAGGACGCCACCTATTGTTCATTGCTGTTTATTAAGAAAAAATCTTTAGCATACCAACAAATAGGTATAACTGACAATTTTATTTCATATATTAGCAAAGTTTTTCTTTTATTTTATATATGTATATAACAATTATTATTATTATATATATATATATTTTTTTTTTTTCATTTGAGTATTTATTAAATACGGCTGAATCAATAGGGAAATATAAAAGCTTTTTTAGAGTTTCTATTCTTTCTATAGTTTATTTATTTACTTCAATTTCTTTGCATTTTTCTGGGAAAATATAGTTACTTCTCAAAAGTTTCTTTAAATAAAACAAAAAATGCCAATGTATATAAACGTATAATATTCCCCATATTCGCATTTTTTATACATCCCGAGGGTATGCAACGATAATTTATAAAATGTTTATTTTGGTATGCAAATGAATGTGAACCTAAAACTAAATAACATATATAATTTAATGGAGACAATGTGGTAATCAAGATCATGTATTAACGAACTTAAACTTTTCTGGAAAAGTTGTGATTATTTTCCCCACAGGCCGCCGCCAAAACTACCACCTCCATAGCTTCCACCGCTGCTGTAGTGGCTTTCGTGGTGATATTCCTCGTGATGCTGATAGCCGCTGCTGTGACCACCGCCATAACCGCCACCAAAGCCACCACCGAAGCCTACTCCACCACTAATGCCTCCGCCGATTCCGCCACCGAATCCTCCGCCATGACCCGCCAGTGCATGCTTAAGACCCAATAGCTTTGGTGTCCGAACTTTCAGTCCAACGAAACCGGCATGTGGACCCTTAAATGCGAACAGTTTCACTTTTCCGGCTGTTGCCGCTTGGACCAACAAAACGGAGCAGATGCCGAGCAGGAGGAGTAGCTGGTGCTAAAAGATTTTCAAAGTAATAATATTGTCGTTGAGGTTTTTTTTTTTTTTTTTTTTTTTTTTTAGAATGTATTGTCTAAATTTATATTTATATAATATTTCTAAAATTGGTGTATTGTTTTTTTTTTTTTTTTTTTTCATAAATAAACTTTACAAATGTAGTTTTATCTCTATTTAATGAATTATTTATGTATATTTTTTAATTTTATACACATAATTTAAATAATTTTAAAAATTCCTTCCACAAGTAAAAGTTGTACATTTTATGCCCATGTTATATTTTTATGCGGCATATAAATTTTGTTTCACACTGTGATTGTTTATAAAACTTTGTTTCTTTTTGGTTTATGCTATTGAAATTTTATAGTTTTACACCGTTTTTGTACTCACAATGATTTGCATTTTACACTAAGTTATACACAATTTTTAATTGATTCAATTTGTTTGCTAGGCTTCAAGATTTGGTTTTATGGCCTCGTTAATATTCACTTATTGTCTTCTAAGCCTTCAAGTTCGAATTTCGCTTCGTTGATTGATGTTAGCTGCATGGACCACGATATGTGTGCAATTGAAGCTGCTGCGTGGTGAGCGAAGAGTTTTTATGCCACTGACGCGTTTTCGAGGCGTTTATTGTCGCCCTTATGCAATCGCCGCTCGATGAGATCTCGTTTGTGTTCATTGTTGCTGTTGTTGTTGTTGTTATTGCTGTGAACTTCAGCTTTTATTTAATTTGTTGGCATCTTTGCTGTATTCACAAAATTGACCCTGAAAATTTCTGGTTTTCAAAGTAAATAAGAGCAAAAATACAACAAATAAAATATATAAATGGAACACACAGTTTACATATAAAATATTTATGTATGTATATACGTGTATGAAGAGTGTAAAAAAAAAGCTGCGGAAAACAAGCCAATATGTAGGCAAGTGTTAATACCGGTTGAAAAATTTTGAATGACAACAGCATATAGGCTCTCTGAGGGTAATTCCAGCTGAAAGAGGCGTTCTTGGTCTTAATTTATATACCCTCTCAACCGGCTACTGTGCGGCTACTATAATTAATAAATGAACAGCCAATGGAACGCGCTTAGAATAATTATCAAGGCTCACAGCTTTCCACTATATCAGCTAACATAGATATGAAACTCTATTGGACTAATCAAGTGAATCATCAAATGGTCGTACATATTTGGGTATTTTCGTTTTATTGACCTTCAAAATGCAAGCTCCAACAAAGAGAAATCAAATAAAATGAAAACGGAAATTTCCAGCAGTTAAAAACTTTTAAACAATTCGTATGCATAACTATCTGATTTATTTGCCAAAGCCATATGGATAGCCAAATCTATTTCCATAAGCATAGTTGTTGTAGCCATTGTATTGATACTGATTGAACTGCTGCCGATAGCCTCCGTTGTAATTGCCATAGCCGTAGCCATAGCCGTTGCCTGGCCATCCGTAGCCAAGTCCTCCATAGCCCTGGAAACTGCTGCTGGATGCGGCACTGGCACTTGATGAGGCATAGTTTCCATATCCTGCAAAAGGTGCAAAGCCATAGCCAGTGGATCCAAGGCCCGACCACTGTGGTGCGCTCCAAGCGCAGCCACCCAGGCACCACAAGACACACACATATAAAGCGATCTGAAAAATGTTCAGTTCAACTAACTAACTTAAAAGAATTTGCTTCACCCACCTTCATTGTTGACGTTTGATAGAAGACTTGTTAGCAAATGCCATTAGCATTTTCCTTTTATTATGTCAAACTAAAACGGAAGTCAGCTACCACTAATTATCTATGAATGGAAAATATACTAGGCATATAATTAAACAAACTAAAATAATAATGAGTTCAAATAAAGGTTAAGGTGATTAAAAAAGATGTACATATATTGTACAATTGAAAAATACAAATATACTCAAATTATCAACAGTTCTTAAGCTAAGCAAATTTATTTACATTTTTGCATTATTATATTTCATAAATGATATATATATATATTTATTTTTTTACTTATTAATACATATATAATATATATTATTTTAATTATTAATTTTGTATTAATTAACATTTAGTTATTATTAATATATTTTAAAATTATAACAACAAATTTTATTCATTTTTCAGACATACATGCAATTTTTAATTTAATTTATTTTATTTACTTATTTATTTATTTTTTTATTTTTAAAAAGAATATTGTGGGACTTCACTTTCATTGGAAGTAAATGTGTTAAGCTAAAATTGAAATTCAAATCGAATAGCTAATCCTTTAGAACGTCAACCAGGTGCATAGCTAACACAAATATTTATATCAAGTATTTTTGCAATCGCAACTGCTCGCAACACTTTAAAATAAATTCAATTAAAATTGCTATTCCTACTTGAAAATAACTTCCTCATGGTAATTTAGCTACTTTTGGTAACTTCTCTGACGTTCGCTGAGTAATCACCCGCCTGGGTTGAATAAACTGCCGACGAAAGTGAAGGTGTATCAAATATAGTACGATGCTAACATATAGATATGTACGCAAATCAGAGACAATGCGTTGTTGTTGGAGCATCACAAACGAAATACAAACCACATTTACATACATACATATATATTTTTGTGTCTAGTGCTAATGAGCGAAATGATGCCGAAAAGATTTCCGACAACTGCGCCCATGCTTCGCTGCACGTTCTGTGTAAAGTTTGTTGCCTAAGTCTTTTGTTATTTGATTGTCATTTTGCTCTAACTGAAAGTATTTAAGCTGTTCCACGGTGTTGGCTGTATTTAGTTTCAGATATATTATAATATATGATATATTAAAAAAAAAGTTCATATTTTTACTTATTATTATTTAAATTTGTGACTAAACAATAAATATTTATGAAAAATACTTTTAATTTCATTTGATTTTCTTGTAATTCGACTGCAAGAGAGTATTCGGGCTTCGTTGTTGTAAACTCAGATGGCTGATTATTTTTATTGGGTTTTTTGTGATCTTGATCTTCTATGGCTGCGGTCGACAATTGCCTTAACCCTCAAGAAATGGTGTGTGTATTAGTGCATATATACGTATGCATGTGTGTGTTTTGACAGTCGAAAATTAACGCATTCTGCTGCTTGCTGGCTAAGTAATCATTGTCTACCGAGGGGGTATTCCACGATTTCGTCACTAACTGGTTCTGTTTGTTCTGCAATTCGCGTAGAATTACTTGGCAATGCGTAACGCGTCGTCGTCTGCTTCTTGTGGCCGATCATTGGGCATACAAGCAGAGCAGGCTATATAAATGCGAAGCACTTCACAATTGCAATTTAGTTTCGTTACCGATTCGAGCGGGGCGACACATCAACTCATAATTCTCTCACACTCGGAATGGCGCGCTTGTGTTGTGTACGTATTGGTGGGTCTATTTAACGATCTTCAAGTTGCTCATCGGATGTTCTCTTATAGCTGTTGATGGCATTAGCCGTTGTCGGCTATGGAGCGGCTGCGCCGGCTCCCATCAAAGGGGAGGGACGCTCATTTGGACTACTCGGCGGCGGCTTGGGCGCCAGCGTGGGACTAAGTGCAGGCGTGGGCTTAAATACGGGCCTCTATAGCGGCTTTGGCGGCGGTGGCTTCCATCCCGGCTCGTTCGGCGGTGGCTACTATCCCGGCGGCGGATATCATCATGGCGGCAGTGGATTCGGCGGTGGATACGGCGGTGGACATGGCGGTGGCTACTACCCAGGCGGCGGCTACAGTGGATTTGGACACAAGCCTTATTATGGCGGCGGTGGTGGCTACTATCCAGGCGGCGGAGCCTACAACAATTTCGGAGGCTCATATGGCGGCCACTACAGCCAGTCGCAGTCACAGTATTCCAATAATTACCATAATGGCGGCTATGGCGGCGGCTTCTTTGGTTGATAGTCGTAGTAATATATGATCTAAGCTTAGCTTTAATTAGCTTTTACTATTCGTGTACCGCTGAAAAGTCCAGTTTGTAAAGTACAAAAGAAATACAAAGCATGTGAGCCCTGAAAAGTCCCCGACTAAATCCGGTTTCTCTTCTCGCAGTGGATACGTTGTCCTTGTCCTCGCAATTGCAGCTGTTGTTGTTGTTATTATTATTTTTATCGTCTTCTTGTTGCTCTTTTAATGGGATAAACGCGACGTGCATAAATTTATGACCTAAGATGGGAGAATTATATAGCACGTGCATGACTAAGATCTAAAGCCAGAGAACGAACGAACGAACCGACCATACAATTATTCATCGCACTTACCGCTCTATAGCCATAGTGGCGCAGCATAAACACAATTTATGGCATCGTGTATTCTAAACAAGCCGAATGATAGTCTTTTATTTTTATTTGGAAAGAAACAGGGATAGTTTTTGTATCATACGAATAATTATCAGGCTGTTGTATATATTTATATAGATCTGTATACATATACTCATATGTACATATGTATGTATCTCATATTATCTCTATTCATTTCGAGTTGCTTTTTTAATCTGTTTACTCATATATAATTATACAAAGCAAGCTCTAATTTGTCGGAGACATTTTTGTTTAGCTTGCCCCCAGATCTTATTTATTGTGATTTATAATTGCTCTAAACAGAAATAAGTGAATATAACACTTATTATTTTCTTCTTCAAGACCTCCCGTCCCCTAATTATATTCATTAGTTTGAGCACTAACCATACAACCCACATATATTAAACAGGAAACTCTTGTAACTCAATTGGAGTGAAAGTATATGAGAGTTTTTTGTAGACTCTTAGTTCAGCTCTTCTCTACTTATGATACGTTTAATATGATAACTCTACTTCTTATAAGTATATATAGTTGAGAGCGTGTGTGAGAGTGTTTGATCTTGAGGAAGTTACTCCCATATGTTCTATCTATATTTTGTAAAGCTAAGCAGTGAAGTCAATGATACGAAGAGCAACAGTTTGAGACAAATACAAATATATATCTGCAGTGCTTTAAAATTGTTTAAAAATGTAATATAAATTTAATATATATACATATACATATAAAAACACCAAATGACTTTCGCCAAAAAAGGCTTTAATATATATTTTGCTCAAATTTCGTCATTTATTTCCACTTAATCAAAGCTTAACATAAAACCTAATTAAAATACTAATCGCTTGCAAAATTCGAAATTCGGTCTATCCATAGCTACTGCGATCGCTTCTCGCACGATAGACGCCTGTTTGGTAGACCGGCTGAACTTGGCCCGTTAGCTGTTGAATTATTCCATTGATGGTCGTAGAGACGCCGCCCACTAGCTGACCCGGCGTCACTGGTGGCTGTAAACAAAAATATCCACAATTGAGGTCAAGTTCAAATAGAAAGATCTCGCTGGACTTACCGCGCCTGCAGAGTCAAAGTAGACGCGATTGGGAACCGGGCGACGCACGGGAACTGGATTATAGTTGGGGTCCACGGCGGGATCGCTTTGCGGGTCGTTTGAGGCAGAGGCGGGCCGCACTGGCAGCTGATCTGCGTAGGGCACTCCAGGCACCGTGGCTGCCAAGCTGTTTTGCAGAATGCCAGGTGCGAAAAGTGATAGCCAGGTGGCCAATGGCGCATAGGGACGCACTGGCACTGGCACTGGCACCGGCACCGGCGGTGGAGGCACAGGATCCGACAGCAAGCCGCCACCCAGTCCACCCAAGCCGCCACCGTAGCCACGACAGCCACCAGCGCCTGGGTACACATTGTACACATTTAAGTCGAACAGGAAACGTCCCTGTTCGGCGGGATCCTTTTGGCCGGCTGCGTCCCGCCCGAAAGGTGTGCAGGGCCTGCCATAGGAGCCATAGCCATAGGAGCCGTAGCCATAGGAAGCAGCAGCAGCTGCTGCATAGGGTCGATACAGCCTCTTCAGTTTCTTCTTTAACAGCAGAGATCGGTCGTTGCCCACGTCGGAGCTCAGCTCGTCCAGCTCTTGATTTCCGGCGCCCGCAAATTTGGGATTCACCGAGCCTAATTCGCTCTTGTTGTTGTTGTTGTTATTGCTGGTGCTGGAGCTCTGGCGACTATGGCGTGTGCCCTGTGGATTCTGGTTGTAGACCGACGGTGGTGCTCGCCACTGTGGATAGTTGTAGTAATAGCGACGTTGTGCGGCTGCACAATAGCTAAAGGCACAAAATAGTAACAGATAGATGATCTGCATTTCGAAGGAATCTATTCGCGTTGTTCACTATGCGATGCTTCTATGTCTGTGGCGTGCTGGCAGCGAACTATGCCGCCAGCGTTGAGCACGCCCTAATTTATCACCTGTGCAGGTGAGCAAAAAGTCGAAAAAGAAAAAAAAAAGCAACGAAAATTGCCAACAACTGGCAAATTTGCTGTTTTCCCTTAGAAGGCAGACGATTGCATAATTCCCTTTTTTATTGGCTTGAATTTTTCCAGCGCATTCGCATTGTGTATTTTTTGATACAAATGCTAATTTGAACCACCTCCGCAAGCCCAACCAGCGGGCAACGTCATCGTCATCGTCATCATCATCATCATCATCATCATCATCATGAATAACATCGTTTCGCCCACATGGTTTAGAAAACAAGTTACAAGCGTCGCGACTCTTGTGCATTGACCTGTGGCAAAAAGCAACCGAGCAAGCAGCCACCCATAGGAGCTCTAACTTGTTGATGAATCTAATATGTTGCCAAAAATAACATATACCACAAGTGGGTCAATGTCACGATGAGCGAGCGAGTGAGTGCTGGGAACCACCTTCGCTCATTATATTTCTCGCCGATGCGAGAAGCGCCAACAGCTGCAGAGAAAGATCAGCTGTAATAGCCAAAGTTTCAACAAGCAATTGTTTTTTTTGCGGGAAATTTAACACACACCCTCGATGCTTCATTACTCTCACTAGCAAAATAGCAAATATATATATAACTAAACAAGCTAAAATATATAGAGCAAAAAATTAGTTTCATTGCATGTCATTTTAATACATATTGCAGTTTGGGAAGCACATACATACATATATGTAAACATATTTTATACAAAAGCAAGTGCATATAGAATTTGGTCGGATGTAACCGACTTCACAATACTCATTTACAGTTCAATAGAAGCTTAGCTGCCTTATATTATAACAGATATGAATGCGATCTAGTTAAATCTTTCAAAATGTAGTCAATCTATAGATAAGCATACTTTCGCACGCACTTTGTACAAATATATATATACATACGTATTTATCATTCTTGTGTCGAGTCAAAATTTTGCGTTTATGCGTACAATGAATGTGTAGTAAATTATACAGTTTTTAGTATTCATACAATATTTGCTTGACCTACGGCTCTCTCAAGACATTTTCTTTCTAACTTAGAACTACAAAACATTAATGTACAATTGATAGATTCCGTTTGATAGATTATTTTACAAGCTAAGTTTGGATAAGCCTCCGATTCAAAAATAGATCTTAGCTTAGCAGATTTTGTGCGTTTAAGCCAAGTGTGTGGCAACAATTAAACGGCTGTTTTTGGTTTATTGGCTTCGGCGCGCTTGCGTTTAGCTCGCAGTTGCTGATTGCAATAGACGCGCAAGAAGATGGCAGCGAACACGATGAGCACTCCAAAGATGCCCAGCATCGTAATGCTATGCTGATAGATGAAACACGAAAGCATGATGGCGACGGCCTACCGAAGAGCACAAATAAATAACAGATGAGTATACAGCGGTGTGTGTGTGTGTGTGAGTGAAGCACTTACCTGGCGCACTGTCATGATAATTGTAAACACAACTGGCCCGAATACATCAATTGTGTGGTAGATAAACAATTGGCCAACAGCAGAGCATATGGATAGAATAACCATGTCGAAGACAAACTTGGGATGCTATAAGTTAAACAATTAAATTGGTTAGCTGTTAGAAATTTAAGAATAAATGATGTGTATGGGCAATTTTAATAAACAAATTAAAAAGTACAAAAATATATAAATAAACATTATCTATTGCCCTTAAGGGCCTTTCTGATTTAGTCTTTAAAATAAGTATATAAGTTAATAAAAAGAATTTGAATTAAGGCCACTCACCTCTGTGGCAAATGCCAGTGAGTCCATGAAGCCGCCCTGCATGGAGAGCGAGGCACCGGTAAAAATGGTGGAGAACAAATTGACGCCGCACATCATTTGGATTGAGGTCATTCCATAGCTCTTGAAGAGCGAGCCCTGCCAATTGGCCGTGAAGCTGTCGAAAATCATATACATGGAGAGCAGAAAGATGCCCGTCAATGTGGTTACGCCACTGGCCTTGTTGCTGTCCGCGGATCCAGTCATAAAGAATATCATGCCCAGTGAGATGAGCAGCGCTGTGACATACTCGTACGATTCGTATTTGGCCTTGGACATGATCTTTCCCATCAGCATTACAGGTATGATCTTGCAGGACTTGGCCAACACCTGCGTTGGGAAGTTCACAAATTTAAGAGCTTCATATTGGAACCAAGCACTCATGATATTTGAGAACGAGGCGTACGAATACTTGTAGAGGGGAGCACGATGCCGCGTTGTAGCCGGCTGCCATTGCAGATAGCCGAGTGCCACAAAGAAAGCCAACATACGGTTGGCAAAGACTAGAAACTGTGAATCCTTAAACTTAGCACTTTCTCCAGCGAAATTTTGATAGTGCTGCGTCATGATCTTCTCCTGCAGCACACCCCACGTTAAATAGGAGACCATAAGACCGCCAAAGCACCAAAGCAGCTGCACAGCCTCCTGCGAGCTGGTGCGCTTACTTGGACGATCACGTTCCATGGCTGCTCCACTGCTGCTGCTGCTGGCCAAATGAATAACGTCCACAGACTCATAGTTGGAGTTACCCGTAATGCACATATTGATGGCCGTGTGCAGAAACGTTTTGTTGCCCCGCTCGAGATAGTTGGTGCGCTGCACATACTTGTAGATGAGATAGCCCGGCACAAAGACGCAGCTGTAGCCGAAGCAGTTAACTAGCAACTTCAACAGCCATGCATATTCACTAGACTGTGACTCGATTAGCTGCGATAGTGTTACATCCAGAGCATAGCTTCCCGCTAGCGAGGCGCGCAACAGGTCCGTGAAGAAGTGTATTACCAGTAGGCTGGCTACCAGGAAGGAGCTGAGAGCGTAACAAATCACATTAAGAGGCATACATATATATTTTTAGCTGGATAACAAACCATATAATTAGCTCGGGCGTTCGATTCCCCATCTTGTAAACGTGCATGTGGCGTTTTTTGCGTTCTGCAATGCTTCAAGTTCAAACACGAATTGGCTGACACGTTCAAATGGCGATATGAAATAATCACGCCGCTAGCATTCTAGCCGGCAAAGTCAAGTGTCATAAGTTCAATAACCGCGCCAAACGAGTTTTCGCATAATATTAACTGAGCACCAGCAGCGGCAGTGGCAGCAGCAGCAGCTCAACAATAAATAATGAATACAGCGCGTTTTGTTTAAATGTATGTGTCGGGAAGTTTGTTTACATTATAAAAAAGTCGCGTGCCGAGATATCGGTTTTAGTTTTTAATGAACGTGTTGTTATGCGACCTGATGGCACAGCCGTAACTCGTGCCGGCTGTGCAAATATTATACGTGCACCATCTCCATTACGACCAACAACTGTTTAAGAAAATAAGACTGCAATAACAAATATTTAACTATTAGTGTGACCACACGTTGCTAGGGATAATATCCGTAGAGTAGCGTTGCCAGACAGTTTGATGATGATGAACAGGGCAGCAGAATTCTGAATTATTTAGAATATTATAGTATTATTTAAATATTATAACAAATTATTTTAATCTAACATTTTGTATTTTTACCTTAAAAAATCTAGCTGAACTCCGATTAATTTACAATTATGAAATTCGGAACTAAAAGTTGGAGAATTCGTGTGAACCAGTGAACTAGTTCTGAACCTCCAAGACAACTCTACAAGCTGTACCTTTCCCGTTTTGCATTCTTTGTCAGAAGCTGTAAGAAAAGTAGTCGTTTTGCTACAAAAATCTCATAAAAACAAACTGTAGAGAGCAGATAAGTAACTTAAAGCGTGCAACTAAATGTATCAAGCAACCATATCAATCAGTAAATGCGTAAACACTTGAAAAAATATTAAAATCGATTCAGCGCACAATCGCCATCGAACAACGCAATAAAACAAACATAAGGACAACTTAAATGTAAGTAAATCGTAAAATATGAATTTAAGTATTTAGTTTATAAAAAGCATCAGGAATGTGGAAAATCCATGTGTGTATCCAAGAAGTATTGACTCATATTCTTTTCTTGTTTTTGTAGTTGTGGCAACTGTGTGTATAATTAGAATACACTCAACCATTGCATATACGTGAACTCATTTCTAAATATACATTGGTGTGCGTGTGTCTGCAAGAAAGAGTAGCGAATGAAATGAAAGGTCCAGAATAATACTCAAAACACATGCATACCATGTATGCTGTACATAGATGCAAAACAGTGTTGTGCAACGATAGCAGATGAGTGCAGATACAGATACATTAGGATGAGTGGAGGCTGTTCCTCTATTGCATAAAATCTTGTCTGGAAAATCCCAGATTAGGATCTCTAAAATGATTCGAATATATTGATGCACATTATATGCAATATAGACATGTTAGTTATCTATGCTTGAACATCTGCAGGGAAATTAGCAAACGATTTTATTGCACGAATTTACATTTGACAGCTGTGCAGCTTATTTTGATCTTTAAGGGTTGTTAGTCCTAGCCTTTATGGTGTCACCATTTTCCAGCAGCTGCAATTCGTCTACCTGTCTGCACTTGATTTGATTACCTGAAATGCAGTTTGAGGCGTATAAAACTGAATCGTTTTTGTGTCTTTCCTTACAGTTGCGAACAAAGGTTCAACCTACGCACACACACAATTTAATTGTGACCAAAGTCTAAGGCAAACGGAGAACGGAAAATAAAAGGAACACCCAAGTAAAGAGAATCACTTGTGAAAGTCAAATACAGTCTAAAAATGGTGCAGACTGGAATATCGCTGAATGAGCGCTTCACTCAAATACAATCTCGCCAGCGACAGCCGTCGGTTGGCGGGCAACGGGAACGCGGAAGTCGTAGTCGCTCACGGAGTCGCAGTCGCCGGATTGTGGATGCAGCAGCATCGGCGGCCAATTCGCGGCTGCTGCAGGAGTTTAAACGGAAGCACACCGTTCAGGCGGCCCTCAAACTGAAGCGCGTATGTGTCCAAAACAAAACAAAAAAAACTAAACAAAAGACAAGCAATACAACAACCAACCACGATAAGTACTCTGGGATTGAGGAGCTGACTGAACAATTGACAAACGCAAGCGATTGAGTATAATCCGTGACGTTCTCATTGGCTGGGCAAGGGCACAAATGGCAGAGAGCAGCAAATGAGCAGATGAGCGCCAGCAGAGGATATGGGCACATTGCTCCATAGAGCACATGCCGCATTCAGGCAGATTTCACAGCTAGCGCGCGCCCGTTATACTGACCAGCCAAGTCCGGTTCAGCCAGGCCCTGCCCAGAGCAGGCAAGGTTAACCCAGAAGTAGTCTTCAATATAAATAAATCCACTTGTAGTAGACATCTATTGAATTCACACACACTGAACCGCAACCGCTTGAGCAGCGTCAAGTCGCATTCAGTTTGTTAAACGCAAAAACAAAAACAACCCATCACAAACCTTATGCATCTTACAGAGAAGCCTGCGGACAACTGCTGGCGGCATCAAAGCGCTCCGTCAGGGGCCCATCGGAAGACCCGTGCGCACCAGCAACGGCACTCGCCTGGCAACGTAAGCATCCCCAACTAAAAATCCAAACACACTTGTAGCTGCTCTTGACTCAGTCAAGACGGAAGATTGCTTGCGAGCAGCTTTTGAATGAAAGCGCCAAGTGCTACAACAACAACTACTACAACAACAACATTGTAAAACACATCTACTTTCTGCTTATTCCGCCTCTACAACTTCAATCACTATAAATAGCATGCGCGCAGATCTGATTGCCAACAATGGACGCGCACGCCGCAGCAGCAGCATTAGTGCCCGACGATCCAGCTCCGCGGCTGGAGGACTCCGCCAGCGCCTGGGCCTAAGCCGACCCACTGTCGGTGGTGCAGCGGAGCGTGTGGCTCAACGTCGACGCGCTTTGGCGCGACAACAGCCGCAGCAGCGTGGCCGTTCACGCAGTCGTGGACGCGCTCGTTCGCAGAGTCGCGGGCGCGATCAGAGCCGGGCTCGTTCCCAAAGTGTCAGCCGTTCTCAGAGTCGCGGACGCCGCGGTCAGCAACCGGCTAACGGTGGCAGAGGTGCTGGCGGTGGCGGTGGCGGCGGACGTGCTCCGGCTCGTGTTTCAGTGAAGCAGCGCCTGGGCGTGCGTGCGGGCGGGGCAGCAGCAGCTGGAGGAAAAGGAGCAGGCAGCAAACGACGTGGCAATCGTCGGGCTGACAGCAAATTGCGGGGCGTCGCTGCCGGACGCATTGAGAAGCGTCGCAATTCGAACGCTGCACAGAAGACTGTGGCGGCTGCAGCCACTGGGCGCGGACGCAAAGGACGTGCACGGGGAAAGTAAGTTACAAAGCTTCCATTTATTGTGTACTCCTTATTAATGTTGAATTTGTTTTGCAGATCTGCTCTACGTGCCGCTGCCACTGCTGTTAATGCTGCTACTGCTGCCACGCATCGCTCGCGCTCACGCTCAAGATCTCGGGCACGACAGGGTAATGCTGCTGCTGGCACTGCTGCTCCATCAAATGGACGACAAAAAGGTGCGGGCGCTGCTGGCGCTCGGCGCCGTGGACGCAGCTCACAGCGCGCAGGTGGCAAAATTGCCAAGGGTGTCAATAAAAATGGTAACAAGAAGAACAAGGCCAACAAGAGCACAGAAGGTGGCAAGGCAAACCAGCAACAGCCGGGTCGTCGCGGACGTAGTCGTGGTCGTGGTGGTCGCACGGTTGCAGGTAAAAGCGTTACAAGCATGGCTCACTGCACGGACATCAGGCTGGACGGGAGCGCATAGCGACCTAACATGGAATTTTCTCTACTTCCGCTTTAAAAAGTGCTATAATTAATCTAAGCTGTTTTTCCTTTGGTTATTTTCAACATAGGTAAGCCGCAGCGGTCCGAGGTGAAGCGCGAGGATCTGGACAAAGAGCTGGATCAGTACATGTCAACCACAAAATCAGAAATGGACTTTTTGCTTAAGTAGAGCGCAAAGCACGACGATCAAGAAGAATTACCACCGCAAGGCAGTTTTTACTAATTCTTAAGTTGTGTCTATAATACTAATTAGCTGTAAGCGTCACATACAACAATTCTCACCGCACGAAATGGTGTACTTATGCTCTCTGGCTCTCTAGCTAAGGAGGTACTCTGTAAATAGCATATCGTATAAGTAAATGTCTCTGTTTGCATAATTACAATCGAAATGTTTGTATAATGTGCAGCTAAATACAATTGACTCCTTGTTTAAACTAAATCCTATATTGCCTATATTTTTCTGTGATATTTGTTCAGCACCATCGCCTTATTCCAGACTAAATAAGCCTTCTGGCCAAGTGCCGGAAATTAACTTTTGGGCGACTCCGTTTACTTGTGTTTGGTCAGCGTGCGAGCAAATAAAATGGGCAAAAAAAAAAAAGTAATCCAAACTCTGTTCTGGCCATCCCTCATGGCGTTGGAAGATAAATGTATTTATTTGCTGTCGATGCTTTTCCCTTTTCGTGGCTTGCTCTACTCTGTGCTGTGAGTGGGTATATTTGTTCGTATTGAAGGTCGCATCAGTTAGGTAAAGGTGTATGAAATAAATTACTTTTAAATAAAGTTAAATATATTACTATGAATAATATATTTTTAGAATACAGATGATTAGTTTCGCATCAACTTTAATATAAAAAGAATATGAAATGTACTTTTGTTTTAGTGTAACAAAATTTTTTTTTATTTTTATTTTTTTATTTGATGCTCTATATTAAATTTGGAATAAATATTGATTTAAGGGACAAAAGGAGAAAATAATGCTATTAATTTAAATATAACAACTTTTGTGCATCAAACTTTAAAATATACAAAAATATAGTTTTAAATGTAAATCCTTGTTCTACTAAATATTCTCTTTAAACTGCTGTAGGGCATGGCTCTAGCTACTACAACATCTTTGCCACTCAGGTTGATTTTCTTTTAGCGTTTTCTCCTTTGCTTTTCAGGATTCTAGTTCTATCTGCTAAGCGATTATTTTTAATTTCTGTGATTGATTGCCCAGGTGGCAGGCACCGGGAGAGCGTAAAGCAAGATTCTGTGCGGAATGAGTCGAAGCTAACAAGGTGTTGACACAGATTTGTTTGAGCAGGGCTGCCGCAGCAAATGGGGTTTTGTCGTTTTAATTAAATTCCATCCGTGTGCGTTCGCTGCCTGAAGCATCTGACTCGGATAGTTGTGGCAACATTGTGGCTGTCAGGTGCCAATTCATTAAGCTGCACCACTCGCTCAATCACCCTGTCGGCCACTAAGTAGCGAAACATGTTTCGGCAACCATCAGCGGCAATGGATGGATAGTTGGGCTGCTGCTGCTGCTGCTCAATGCGATTAACTGACATCAATAAGCCGTGGCTGTAACTAATCATCAGCAGCCGCAGCATCCACGAGACCCCCAGCCGGCTAATTAACACCAAATGACCATTTGTTGCGCCTCCTAATTGCTGAGAATGGCACGGAATACGCTCCACAATGCGTGCTCGAGCGGAAGTTATCGCCCACATGGGACGCTCCTCATTAACCCCTTTTTCCGGTCAGTCAGCTGCTTCAAGCATTAAACAATTCAACAATTTATGAGCAATTAGTAAATGTTGCCGGCCGACACGTTGTTCCATAATTACGGAATTCAATTTATGGGCACACCTTTTGGGCACCTTCCAAAAAGGACCGCCAACAGCCAACAATGTTGCTAATGATGTTGCCAAGAAAGAAAAATGAAAACGACATTAGGCTGAGCTCCCCTAATGCTCTACCGAGAGCGCTGCTAACAATGTTATTCAATTAATTAGAAACAAGAGAAAAACTACAAATTGTGTGTGTGTGTTTTTTTTTAAATTTTATTTATTTATTTATTTTTTTAAGAAACTTGAAAATAATTAAGACAACTATATAATAGTCGGATATAAAGTAAAAGAAATACTATATAAATACTAAATAAACAAAAATATATATCTAAATATTTTTTTTTAAAATTTATAATATGATCTGATGATTATTATGTATTATTTTAAAAAAATGTACAAAATTGTTGCTTTGAAATATTATATTCTTTCCTTTATATGAATTTATTAAATGCATTTGTTTCAGGCCAAGCATTCGATGGGATTTTCATATTTGCAAATGCTTAGGATGCTCGGCTTTCGCCAGGATGTCAAGACTTCAACTTATCAGCCCGGCGAATGTCGTAATACCTGCTGGCTTAGGAGCGTGTAAGTTGGCCATCAGGTGCCAAGTTGTGTGGGAAAGCAACAGAGAAACCAATTTGCCTAATCTGCACAGCAAAAATGGCTTGTGGCCTAAAAAGCGACAGCCACTCCGTTAGCAGGTGAAAAAGGCAAAGCTTTAGGCAAATTTCGAGTCCATTTTGTGTTCTGCGGATTACACGCGAAATGCTTGAGCAGTAATCAAGAGCCTGTGGCCTTAATCTCCCTGAAGCTGTACTTATTGCGTTAGACTTGAGCACAAAATATCACATTTGCCTTTATAGAGCCACCCATGGCTAATTGCTGAAATGAAGGTCAACAGCTTCGACAGCTGCTTTAATCAATTACATGCATGACTGCAGTTGAGCCAGCCACATTTGCGGTGTCAGCAAACACGCGCAGTGCGAGAAAAGACAACAAAAATTAAATCAACAACAATTGCCAGCGGTTGACCATCCCAATCCATGCCATTCCATTCCGTCACAATACATAATATCACATCTCAACACATTAAACGTGGGTTGGCTTTTCATGAGGAAAGCAAACAGAACCCACACTCTAATCCAGCTCAATCAGCGCTTATGTTAGAGTAGGGCAACAAGACTTTTCTTTCCTTTATCAGTTTCTGATAAGAAATACATTTCAACGCCTTTAAATAAAAATACATGAAATTGAATACAAGGTGTATTGCATTCAATTTAAAATTTAAAATGAGAATCTTTAGCTCGAAGTAAAAGTATAAATATATAATAAACTATAATTTATAATGTATAAATGTATTATTAATTTTTAAGTAATAATTGTAGATGAATTGTAAGACTCATTTGCTCACTTTAATTTTAGGCAATGCTATCTGCCATATTATGATACTGTATTATGGTATATGCCTAAAGAAATCAATTGGGAAATAAATGGCAAATCGAATGTGAGCGAAATGCCATCGCGAATGGCATTTGTATTTTATTCACGCTTTGCCCGCCCGACACAAAGCTAATGAAGCGTCAAAGTGTTGAAAGGCAATTCCCTGCACAAATGTGTGTGCGTCTGTGTGTGTTTGTGTGCGAGTGTGTCACATAATAAATAAGCCAAATCCGGCAGGTAATGAGGTTTTTCTTATGAAAATGTGCATGTGTTAACAATTGAGCGATCAGCGCTTGTTTCCTCTGTGATTTGCGCTCTGCGTATTGTGTTTATATTTATGCGGCATTGTTTGCAAATGCAAATGCCGAGCTGTTCAATTTCGAAAGAAGCTCGCCGATTCGAAGGTGTTGCCAAGTGCTGAAAATGTAATTCCCAGCGCCGCCATTAGCCAAGGCCAAGGCAAAGCAACTGCATGGCGACTGAGGACGAGGGGGACGAGGGTCTGAGCGAATGCCAGCGGGGCAATCAATTTCACGCTTCTACACATTTGCTTCACACACACACACAAACACACACACACATTGACACATGTCTACTTTTCACTTTGCCTTGTTCTCTCTTTCGTCTGGCTTTTTTGTAAACTGCTGCTGCCCGTACAATATAATTGTCTCGAAGAGTCCTCTTCTTCTGCTTCGTCGTCTTCATCTTCTTCTTCGTGTTGTTTTCGCCGACTGACGCCATTTTGTCGTGCACTTTGTGGCTGGCGTCGCGTCGCGTCGCGTCGCTTTAGCGCTTAGTCAACAGCTCAGCGCCCCACGAGATATGCAACAGAAGTTGTTCATTACTGCAACACCTCGTGGTGTTTACTTAGCGTGTGCGTCGCGCAGCTACTGAAGCTATCAATGTGTCCAATTTTTGGTACAGTGCCTTTCCATTTAATGGCGTTAAGCTGAAGAGAAAACTTTCGATTCTCCGATCATAAAAGCATTTGAATTGCATTAGGTTCATGGCAATAATGCAATTTTCGTGGCACGCACGCACAGTATACGCACGGGGGCACAGACATTTCGCTTCGTCCTGCTGCAGGATGCGCCAAGGCACAATAGCAAAAGTATCAAAGACGACTGCAATGCCATCGGCGGGCGGAAACTGTTTGCTGTCGAGCTGCAAAGTAATCGACAAAGACAGAGCTGTCAGATGTGGGCGGCTCGCGTGTGTCTCTTTGACATAGAGCACTTAAGTCTACCTAACAATAGCAGATCTTGATTAGATGTGCCTTGAGCGTGACACATGATGTGGCTCTGCCAAGTCAGCGTTTATTTCACTTTGAAGCTACCAGAGTAAAGTTCATGCTGTGAACGATAAACGACAGTGAGCAGTGCGTCGCTGTTGGAAGTTTAACAAATCACTCGAATTGCTCAAAGAGAATTTTGAATGTCAGCTAATAATATTGCATATTGCACAAAAACTTAAATTGCAGCTTAAATATATATTTAAATGTATTAATACATTGAAAATTCTGTCTGGCACAAACTATTTTTTTTTTTTTTTTTTTTTTTTAATAAATTTTATTGCAGCGTTTGTCCTTCAATTCAATAAACCTTAACTATTATTCATTGCTACTAATTCTAGTCTATTCATTGCTACTAATTCTAGTCTTTCAATTTAACTCTCTTCTGCGATCTTCTTCTGTCTTCTGTTTAATATGTTAGCTGGCACTAAGTAAACTAAATACAGGGTATTTTGGCATCTTTACTTATTATCGTACTCAATTGCATCTTCATTTGACGCAAAAGAAAACCAAAACAGCCCCCAACTTCATTTGACAAGGTTTGCCACTTAACTTAAATAAAAATACAGTTCCATTTGAGAATTTAGAAACAAGGAATCTCTTAGATAGGTATATATTTTTTATTAACATCTTTGCCATTTATACACACATACATATATTTAAGTTTTTTATCATGTTATCTTACATGTACGAAATAGTGCTCAAGGAGCTCATCATTGCATAAACATAAATTATAAAAGCAAAGTGTTTGCCTAGGCGCTGGAATAGTTCCCCGTAGGGTGAAATTCTTGACAGTTGTGGCAAGCGCCGCGGCATGCTTAAGATTATCGAAATTACAATTAGCTTTAGCTCTTAAATAGGTCAAATGGCTAACAAACGCTGCTACGGATAACATTTACAACATTGCAATTGAGCCCAATATACACTAATACTATATCATTATTATAGGGTTTCCGAAATATACATATGCATATGTTATATACATACATATATACATGTAGTAAGTACAGTTGACGTATGGCTACAATATGATAGAGTGGAATATGACAGGTACAGTTTAATCTAGATAATACGCGCAATGTCTCGCCTGATCTTATGTCCCCTGATGATATGATAGAGTTTAGTAAATAGTTTCACATGCTTTTCTTCTTCTATGCACAGTGGAGCCACTCAAATGCATTCAGTTTGCTCCTGGAAAGTACAGCTTGAAGCAAAGCCAGACGAACTGGCTATCGATTTCATCTCGTCCTTATAATTTTAATGTCGCCATTTGTAGGTACAGTTGCCACAGGTACAGTTAGTCGTCAACTGCTTGTGGTTTTAAGTTGAATGAATCTCCCTGTAGTTTCTATTCGATTTTATGCTTAAATTAAAGTCTATGTATGCTCTAGGGTTACCATCTGCTGTCGTTTTGTTCTGTCGTTTTTTAAATTTTTCTTTGGCATGTGGTTCCTCATTCCCATTTATTGACAGTTTTGTAAAAATTCAACACGTGTTTTATATTTGAAGTTTCTGCAATACATTTCGGTTATTTATACTGTCTTCTTCTGGTTTATATACTTGATTTGAGTTAAAATTAAACACCCTGTATTTCACGGTGCACATTAAGTTCGCTTTGCTATGAATGGAATCCATTGTGTGCCATTCTTAGCTCTGTTCTTTGTGGGTACAGTTGCCACATTTATCCTTAAGCGTCAACTATGTTTGGTTTTGTCTTAAATGAATCTCCCTGTAGTTTCGTATACCCTGAACCCATTGAAAATGAGAAGTTAGGGTATTTTCTTATTTGTATTTGTATTCTATTTTATGCTTGGATTTTTTTCTATGGTTACTGTCTGCTGTCATTCTTTTTGATATTGAGGTCCTCATTCTAATTTAGACATTGAGACACATCTATTTTGAGTAACTCAACTCGTATTTCATATATTTTAGTTAGAGTAAAACATTCATCCGGTTATTGATAGTGACTTTTCTAAGTTTCATATGTTACTTGTAGTTTATGTTTGGTACAGTCAGTACACTCAATATAAGTTACCAACTGTGTTAGCTCGGTATTGTTTTGGGTTTTTGATGGGAAAAGTTCATTTGACTTCATTGGGTATGAATGAAGCAGCTTTCGACTATTTTGAGAAGTATCTTTTTCAGTTTTCCAGAGTTTGGCTGTTGCTTTCGTCTGGCTGCAGACTCCTAATTATCCGACATGTATTTTTGCTAGTTTGAAGGAATCTCCCTGTAGTTTATTGTATTTGATTGTATGCATAAAGTAAACTTGGAATAGTGTGTGTGGACTCCATCTGCTGTTGCTCAATTCTATCGTTCTTTAGGATTATCTTTGACATTCAGTTTATTTTATAATTAGACACACCTATATTTAGAAAATTTCATCTATTATTCCTGATTTGGCATACTAAATGCATTTATGCGGTCTTTACCTATTTCAAATAGCATTTGCCCTGTTCAGCTAATACATTCAATTTGATTTACGCGGTTCCGTTTAGCTCTTTTAATAATTTGTCAGGTAGAATATTTTTATTTGTTTTTGCACTTCATTTGTATTTTGAATGAAACACCCTGTATTTCACGGCTTTGCAATAATAAGTTCGATTTTGAATGAGTCATCATTTTGATTTTTTGTTTCGGTGTAATTTGCTTCCATATTTGATTTGATTTAAAATGAAACATCCTACATTTCACGTTCTTAATCTCGATATGTTATGAATGGATTTAATTTTGATCCTTTTCAAATGTTATTTTGGTATGGGTACAGTTGACCATATTATCAATGAGTCGCCAATTTCATTTTCTGTTTCAATTTCTCGCTGTATTCTTTGATTTGATTTCATCTTGTCTCTTTCAAGTTGTGATTTGTGTTGCCACAGTAAAAAGTTTGTCATCATAGGGTTTGCTTTTGAAGGAGTCACCCTGTAGAAAGCATTAGACTATGTGTTTGCTATTAAATGGTTGTATTCGGCTATCAATTCATGGCGGCTTTTATAGTTTGATTTGCACTCTCTTGATTTGGAATGGGTCACCCTGTAATATTATCTTGACTTTCATTTGGCTTTCAGCTTAAAGTACATGTTGAAGTGTGTCTGACTATTCGATTCATCGCCAATTCGTCCCATCGACCATTCGTCGGTAGTTTGCCTCGTTTACCTGTACTTTCATAACAACATAGCCCGTAAATTCGAGTTTGACTCTCTGAACGCAAGTGACCAAACGCTCTGCTTAGCGCTCGTCTTCGTTGATTGTATAACTGCTCCGGAACTCACTCAGCGGCGTCGCATTCGTCGTGGATGGCGTCATTAGTGGTGCGCCCTGAAACGAGATGGCCAGCGGCAGGGCTGAGGGGGCGCACAGACTCAAGGCGCTGCGCCCTTCGGTCACGGAGCGATAGCGTAGCGGGCGGCCCGAGCTGCAATAAAACGTGAATGCGAAGTGCAAAATATGAACATTTTTTTCCCCATTTCATTATCTACCAAGTTCATGTAAACACTTGGGCAAAACTTATATTGGTTTGCAAATATGCAGATTTTTCATTTATTCAATTCATGGCCAAGACTTGTCATACCCTGAAAATGTCTGAGTGGGTATATATAGACTGTCACATGCGAGCCCACATATACATAGTTATACCAGTTAACGAATATACAAATTTATCAGAGCAACAAATTTTACTTATATACCTATATCTGCTGCTCAGTTTCTCTTTCTGAGTTGAAGCGTAGCTTTCGGATACTTTAAAAACAAAAGCTTTGCAATTGCTAAAACGGTCTTCGCTAGTATATTTGCCCTTTCTTATAAGTATAATAATTATTGACAGTAAACAAATTTCAATATTCTGAATTGATATTATCCTTGTGAAGAGAAAACTCGAAGAGAAGCTACATTCTAATCTATACATATTTCTAATCTATTTATATTAAGCCAAACTTGGAATGAAAAATGGTATAGATCTGCTCTTCAAACATACATACATATACAAACCTACATCTAAAAGATTTTTCTCTTCTGCTTGGCCATAAAAATATATTTAAACAAATTTATGTGAGCTTCAACTTCCACAAATATATGAATGTAGGGTATAAACGCGTTAGGCATTCCCTAATAGTGCATATTGCATGCTTTTTCAATGGCATACCTTTAAAGTTAGTTAATCAGTCCTAACTTTTTCTTGCAAAAATGTTTCGCCTGTCTTGTGAAAGTTGAAACGACGCGTCGTTAACAAGTTTGTCCCGTAATTTATTTTTACTTCGATCTCTTTCGTTAAGCATCTACAAAAGTTGTCAAATTAGCGCCCGTATGCCGGACATAAAATTTCTGCTCTGTTTATGAGACATATTATCAGTAAATGTAAACAGTATTTCCAGTTTCTGAAGTGCATAAATGCACAAAAGGGTCAAGATAGCGGTAAATTAAAAAATAAGTAAACAAAAGTTATATATTAAACGTCAGGCAACAGCAGTAATATGAATGTCGGTAGCTTCTTATTTCTAGCAGGCTATATATGAAAACTTCAGTTGGTTTATTTACCGCTAGGCTTCAGAACTATAATTGCCTTTGAAGCTTGCTGAGCATAATTGAAATTGAAAAGGCAAAACTTAAAGGGAATTTGATCAAATACTTTGTGAAAGGAGTTTTGCTGCTTTACTTTAATTTTGATATTTTTTTACGTAACATACATTTTCCATTTCATTTGTAATTTCCCTCAATTTCCTGACAGTGCAAGACTAATCTCTACTTTGTTTCGCACATTCGTAGTTTCATTTCATTCGCAAAAACTTGTTGGCGAAAATCAATCATACGTCACGTTGCACCACAATTGCTTGAACAATGAACAATGCATTGCATTGTTTTTTTTTTTTTATTGAGAGGGTAGTGAATCGCACCCCAATAAATTGCATTGCCCACATAACAAATGAAAAGAGATAGATTACGCAATTTTTGACGCCCTATCGCTTACCGTTCGCAGTTGCATTTGAGCAGGCGGATGAAAGCCGCTCGAAATGTCCGATTGAAGATGGTGTAAATGATCGGGTTGATCGTCGAGGAAACGTAGCCCAGCCAGAGGCAGGTGTTGACCACATGCTCGGGCACTTGGCATTCAGGGCAGGCGGCAAATATGATGTTCAGTATGAAGAACGGCGACCAGCACAGGACGAAGGTGAAGAAGACCAGGCCCAGGACCTTGGTGGCCTTCTGCTCCGTGGCCACCGCATTTGCCGAGAGGCTGTTGCGCTTGGCGCGATTGTTGAGAAATCTGGAGGGAGCAGAAAACCACTTTGGGAATTGAATTATTTGGACAACCCGCACTCACCTCAAGTTCAGCGCAGGCGTGGCAACTCGATTGAATGACAGCTTGAAGGGGAGCAGCTTGTGGCGTCGCGTTGTCGTCACCTGCTGCTGATTCTCATTACCGTTGCCACAGCTATTGCCAGTGCCACCGCCACCGCCTCCACAGTGTGTCTGAATGGTGGTTAAGTTCTTTCTGCTTGGGCCACCGTCGCCAGCGCTTCCAGCACTTATGCAGCTGCTTGCCCCAACTGTTGCTCCGCCAGGCACGTTGGCTCCGCCACCTGGTTCCTGTCCTCCATTTCCATTTGTCGCGTAACCCAATTGTGGCTGCGAGACGCTGCCGCGCAACGAGGCCCGTCGATTCGGATGACTGTCAAATGGTTTGGGGTTTGGGTTTGGTAAGTAAAAGCCACTTGACGTATTTAAATAGTATTTCCGCGCTGCCTTGCAGCAACGAGTGTTTGATATTAGATTTTGGCCCTTTGCACGCCAACGCAGCGCGCAACAGTTTATAAAATTGTATTTTAATAAAATCTCGGCAGGCATTTCAGGGGCTTAGTTGATGCAGGAATCTGATTCTTTAGCCAGACTTCAATGTGAACTCATTTACTTCAACTAAATGAATTAGGCCAGCTCCCAATTTCGCATATAAGAAATGGGCCAAATTGTTGCTGCTTGAAATCTAAGGAGTTTCTCAAATTTAGGCTTTAACGACTATTAAAGGGGATTTAAGTGTACAGCCAAATTCAATTACAGCTGAAAGATGATTAAAGAGTATGTAGAGATAACAAAGACACTGACATAAATAATATAGATAACTAGAAGCAGGGCAGAGGGCACTACTGGCTGTACCTAAAAAGAGATAGAGACAGAATTGTTCATATGCCATCATGGATAATTCCTATATATCGAAAGCATAGATAGAATGCATATGTCTTTATTTATCATCAGAAAACCAATCAAGTAGAGGGATATGACGTAAGCTCCAGTGAATTACGATCCAGTTCCACGACCATAAGTCATCGCTCTATGGAGCAACTCGAATGACTTCAGTTAAATACAGATTTGAAGAGATTTAATTTAATTTAAATTGAGACACTCTTTTTGTGAGCTATAATAAGAATCATCCATTTCACTTGTCACTGTCAACAGGCCTAGTTATAAGAAATGAAATATTGAGAATCGGCTCGACACATCTTAATCGGGTCTGAAATTCTCAGTTAGCTTGGCCTTCAGATTTATACAAAATGAATTTAAAGTGATGACCCACTTTTTCATCTTGTAGAAGAGAGATTTGATTCATTCATTTCCGCTCAGATTCAAGAAATTTCCAAAAGAGAAACTTTCTTGTATGCAGATGAGTTTAATGATATTTTAGCTAAGTGCTCCAAACAACAATGTAGAAGTTATGTGAAATATTAAGAGTTGACCATGGCATACCATTTTCAGTTGGCCCCAAATTCATTGCCAACTTGTTGTGCAGCTTGTGTAGCCATCTTGTTCCCCAGGCAGCCACATTTTTGGCCAGTTTGGCAGTTGGCAAATATTCGGAAGCACTTTGCGTCTGTTGCAGTACGGCAAATAAAATAAAAAGTTTTTCAATTTTTTGCCCGGCGACAAGCAGCAGGTCTGAATGGGCGCCCAAGCGGCGTCAAATGTCCAACTAATAATTTGCAAGTAAATGGAAAATAACAAAGTTTCTTTCGCACGTTTGTTGTGCTACCTGGGTAGCTGCCAGGTAACTTTTTGGGCCTGCCTCATTAGAAATTCATATATATTTATTCGTCAACTTGCGCAACACAAATCCGTTGCAAAGCGCATATACGTGACATTTTACTGAGCTGGCATTACGCGCAGTACTCTGCATTTTAAGGGGATATAAGTTCTGTCTGCAAATATGTAACGTTTGAGAGGAGACTTTACTTAATAGAAATGCTTCATTGTTTTCTCTACTGAATTTACTAATTTTTTACATGATTACTATTTAATTATATTATGAATAAATAAATATTTACTTATATTATAGGCAGCAGTTAAGTTTGCCAGATCATATCTTTTCACCTTTCTGGCTACAATATCGCATTGGTATGTGAGTCTTATTCGTCTGTGAGAGAATTAGTTGGCCGTATATTCGCACTTTTGTTTGCTTCATTTTTGGGACGTGCTTAAGTCACGGCGTAGCTCTAACTTGCTGCAGCTTTTCTCTGCTGGTTATGCTAAAATTTTGCAAATTTCGCGCCTTTGCATTTATGCAGAAAAAAAAAAACAAGAAAAGAAATGAAAACAACAGCAGCGAATGCTGCAGCAAATAGCAATGACATTTGCAAATTTCAGTGCCATTGTGGATGCGGGGAGGGGGCAAGAACCTTTTGCAGCTATCCGAGGGCAACATAGTCGCCAGCGACGTTTGAGAAGTTGCACCACCGTCATCTCGTGCTGTGGCTGCGACTGTAACTGTGACTGTGACTGTGGCTGAGGTTGTCCTCTTTGCGGTTTCTCCTGCCATTTTATGCGCTATTTATTGTTGCCGCAGCAGCAGCATCAAGAAGAAGGAGCAGCAGCGACATCTCCTTTTCTCCATCACACAACAATGTGGCAAGTGGCCCGCCGACCGACAAGCAGATTCGTGTTTTTGTGTTTTTGGTGCTGCACCACATGACGCATGAGTGATTTATGTTTATGGCTCGTTGCAAGTGCTTGCAAGGAAATTATGTATCCGCCATGTTGTGTGACACTTGAATATGCATTTAATTGCAAAAAGATGCGTAATTGATTGCTATGTTGCATCCAAGCAGCTAAGGGGAATGGACGGAATAAATAATATATAAATAAATTAAGCAAATCATACTAAAATGCGAAAGTCTTGAGCACAAATTATTAATCAGTTATATTTATAGTTAATATATATCGTAAATCATGAAATACAAATTTTTGGGTATATGTGTATATACTTGAACACTATTATTGATTGGATGTTATTAGGTTCGCCCAAAACTTGTTGCGGATAAAAAACGACCAAATAAAAATTCATGAATGGCTATAAAGCTCTATAAATAAATTGAGCATATGTTTCGAATTCGAAAATATTTATCTGTCTCTGTTTCAAAAATGAATTATTGAACAAATATATTTATAGTTAATATATAACATAAATCATGTAATAAAATTTGTGTGTGAAAATAATATATATATGCTAGCACTATCTTTAAATATATTTATTTTATATACGCATATATATAATTTAGTTAAATTTGATTGGTGCAGAAGAAGTAAATTAATTTCAGAATCAACAATGTAGAGAGCATGCCCTCAGTAGGAAAGGTTTTCAAAATTAGTTTGCATTCCAAAGGAGTTGATTAGATGTTATTTTGTTCAAAAGTCGAGCCCCCTTTAAAGCATTTGAAGTCCATGTTTACTTGATGTGTACCGAAAGTAAACAAATGAAAATCCTTTCAGACGCGATTTGCCCAAAACTTGTTGCCGATAAAAAAGCCGAAATAAAAAATTCATGAATTGCTAAAACTGGGACGCGTCGAGGCCTAAATACTCTTCTTACATACCCTTTTCCATTTGTCTAGTAAATAAATCTCGAGCAGAATATATGCGAAGCTATTAAAAGTCTTGTTATGAGTTTTTGTGGATTGGCTTTCATAGTAATGGACATCAAGTAAAATTTTGACGTTTATCAAGAATGTATATAACTCATGTGTTACTTGACTCATGTCAAAATTTGAATACCCTACTGCGCAGAGCATTGACAATGTATTTGCAGGAAAAAGGCAACTATTTGGTAAGAGGCGGAGGGGTGTTGAGTCGGAAGGCAAAGCCAAATAAAACTCAATTTGTTTTTGTTATTTGTCTCAGCCTCGCATCCAGCTCGAACCTGAAGCGGAGCAAGGCAAAACAAAGCAAAGCAAAGCCAAAACGCTTTGCACTTACAATGTAAATTATGCAAATTTCTTAGAAAAGTAGTCTGAAAAGTTGTTTGCTGGCCGTGTAAACAAATGTAATAAATTTAAAAGCTTGTATGCTCAACTGATAATAAATGTCTGCAGAGTCCCAGCTCAGCTCGACGTTCCTCAACAGCGTGATTTCGACACAATTTGCCAAAAGGTGAGACTTACAGGAACAGGTACAAATGTCACGGGTCATGTTGTGGGTTAGGTTTAGTCATTGGCTGGGCAAATGCCACGATAGCCATCTCTCTTAATGAGCAATCAAGTACAGTATGACATCAATTTCATGGACTACCTGCTAAGGCTACCTAATACTCCAAATCCTTTGCAAACAGAGTTAGCCTTCAGTTCATTTAGAGAAAGTTCCTGTCACACAAAGCCCTTCGAAAATTGAGGGCTCATAAATTAATGGTTAGGCTCTGCCTCGGTTGACTAATTGCAAATATCCCAAGCTGGACCAGGCACACAATTTACTTTTCACAACTGACAATTTAATTAAGCCAGTTGCAATTTGAGGCCGTTTTGCGTCATTTGAATGCAGATTGGCTAACATTGCAGCTAATGAAAGTTTTGAGTGGGCCACTCACCTGTCCAGGAGATAGGGACTGCCGGCAGCAGCACGCTTCCGCCAGAAGCTACTGGTCGGTGCCTTGCCACGCGTCGAGAAAGATGTGGACGAGATCGTTGTCGGTGGGGTGGACGATTGCCGCAAGATGCCACTGCCAGCAAGTCGGAAGTTAGTCCGTCCTGTATTATTCAGATTACCGCTGTTGCTGTTGCTGCTGTCGCCGTCGCAGCCGCCTCCATTGGCCACGTTGCGAAAGCTGACGCTGGGGACACTTCGATTGGATGTGGCTCGCTGATGCATCAATGGTCGCTCGGTGCAGTCAATATTGCTGCCACCTCCGCCTGCACTGGTGCACCTTGTCCTTGACGCCACGCCCATACCCATTCCGGTCTCTGCATTGTTAACATTGCGACTGCTGCCACCCATTGCCAGACACTTGTTGTTGCTGTAAGTGCTCCTGGTGAGACTGCCGTGCATCTGCATCTGTTGCTGGCCGTGCTGTGGGCGTATGGTGAAGCGCCCGCCCAACCTATTCCAATAGAGTGAGTTAGATGCAAAAGAGGAATGGAGCTGATGTGTATTCTATGGCTTGATTGCGCTGCTTCCCTCCTATTGACTCAGAGCTAATTTGCTTTCACGTTGCTTTGATTGGCAGTCAGAGAGCAAATGCATTAGTTAATCATAAAATGTGTCAGGCTCCTCATGAAAGACGCTTTTCATTTAGATATAGATTGACTTGTGATATTTAATAACATAATTGCCATAATAGAAAATAAAGTATAATAATATAATATAATTATTCATTTGTAGAGGGCTTACATTCGATGCTAGATATAATATAACTGCAACAGCAATATTATTTGAAGAGCTGTAAATTAAAATCTTCAGCCCCAATAGACACAAAAATAAATCACATTTCAAATCGCTACCGTGACGGCACATTAACCAAACACTAATTGTTCTGCTTCAGCTGGCATTTACGTCTTGGCTTAATTGATTTTTGTGCGAGTGCAAATGAATATTTATTGAAAATTCTTTGGTGGCTCTGTGGCCTCCACCCACCACTCATCTCTCGCCCGGGCGACGTTGGCGAAATCAAAACCCCTACACAGCACAGCGGTGTGAATTAAGTTTTAGATTCAATTACTCATACGCCGCATAGGCCCCGCTGCTTTTCATCCCACGTGTGGTAACTAGCCGTGACAGTTGCTCGGCGTCTAGAATCTCGTTTAAAAGCATTTTCATTTGCAAATAATTTATTGGTATCGATTGACAGATAAATCCAATTGCAACTGCTGACCGCTGGCCATTGCCTATTAGTGTCCGGTCAAAGGTGGCACAAATCTGCGCCCTGAAGCCAATCGTGCAGACTAATTGCATTTACTTGTGTGCTGTGCACTGCTGCAGCGCGAGAGCGAATATCAAAGTTTTCAATCCACTTACCGACGGAAGAGTTCGCTCTCCGGATGCTCGGCGGCGAAGCGGGCCTTCTTGCGCAGCAGTGGAATGGTGAGTGCGTATGTCGAGACCATCATCAGCATTGGTATGTAGAACGCCACCAGCGAGCCGAACACAAAGAAGGCTCGATTGTTAATCACACACACATTCGGGTGGGGCATTATGTTCTTCTCGTTGACCAGACCTGGAATCCACAGGAATTGGCACTCATTAAAGCTCCATATATTATGCAGACCACTGAGAGTCCGACAGTCTGAGAATCAGAACCTTACCCAGCACCGTTATTGAGCTGGACACCAGCATGGCCATGGCCCAGACAATGGCTATTTTAATGCCAGCCAGGCGCTTCGTGGAATGATGTCGCGAGCCCAGTGGGTTGCGGATGCCCATATACCTGCCTAGACTGATGAAGCACATGTGCAGTATGCTCGAGGAGCAGGCGAGCACATCGCAGGTAACGTACACGTTGCACCACGTGAAGCCGAGTGGCCAGTAGCCTGCAAGGAACGACAAAGGATAACAAACCACCCAAATGGGACAGATAGATGTGACGGGGATTTTTCCGTCGACTGTTAATGAAAGCGCATGCAAATCAGAGTTAATTGAAATTGGAATGAAGTGAAGACTAAATGAAAGAAAGGGAAAGGAAAATAAAGCAAAGCCAAAGGATTTTAAATGAAAAGAAATTTCTGCGAGCTGATTGTACCTGAGTGTATCTGTGTCTGGGTCTGTATCTGTATCTGTATCTGTATCTGTATCTGTATCTGTATCTGTATCTGTATCTGTATCTGTATCTGTATCTGTATCTGTATCTGTATCTGTATCTGTATCTGTATCTGTATCTGTATCTGTATCTGTATCTGTATCTGTATCTGTATCTGTATCTGTATCTGTATCTGTATCTGTATCTGTATCTGTATCTGTATCTGTATCTGTATCTGTATCTGTATCTGTATCTGTATCTGTATCTGTATCTGTATCTGTATCTGTATCTGTATCTGTATCTGTATCTGTATCTGTATCTGTATCTGTATCTGTATCTGTATCTGTAATGCTAACTTGTTGACAGTCGGATTAATGCCGTGTGACTTAAATGTGAATTAAAAGCTTAAAGTCGCATTCAGGTAGGCTGTAAGAGATGCAACCTGAATTTGTATGCTCATTTTCCCACTCGTTTGCTATGAAATTTGTGCCGTTCGTTTTCAGCTTTGTATTTAGCCAATGCCCAATGGCAAACTCTACATTAATTAGTACAAATTGCGCTCAAATGTGTTGTTTTTTTCATCTTCTCCGTACATGCCATTAGGCGCGCTGCGTGGGTTTCAGCTTGCTAATTGTAGGACACTACCACATATACACACATACAGCATGACACAGGCGAGCAGAGAGACAGCCACTCAGCACTCTTAACACACACTCGAACACACCAGAGCGAAGCGACGATGAGGGAGCGGATCCGGACCCACATGTCGTATTTAGTTTTTATATGCCTGTCACTTAAGCACACACATACACATACACACACACACAGACACAGACAGTCACTCATGGTCATACATATATGAAAAGCATCAAGTGCTGAAAATGTATTTATTACGTATGCGACATGTTGTCCGGAGCTGCGACTCAAGTGTCTGAAATAAGTATGTATGTAAGTGTAGCACAGCTCTCGGAAGCTTTAGTTAATTGTACGAATATCTGAGTTTACTCTGAATTTTCTTTTGTTATGCAACACTAGCGCATTTTTAGCTATAATGTTTACGTCCACAGAATTCCTTTTAGGTTTCGAGATTTATCTTTAAAGTAAACGCGGGTTGCCTGCAAAAGAGCTGCTTTAAGGGGACATCAAAAAATATTTCCATATATGTACATATTTTATATTAATATATCTTCAATAAAGCTATTTTACAGGCTTGCCTCTTAAAAATTGAGCGCTTTAATTTTAACGAAACTTCCGACTGCAATGTGCATATGTATATGTATGTGTATGTATATAGATGTGTATGCCATGCATAAGCATGACATCAAACAGCTTGGCTTGTAAAGTTGTGATTGGCTTTTGTGAAAGTTGCGCTGCAGCCTGACTGCATCTGCCAAGGGCATATGCGAATAACCATCGATGAGCTCAATGGCAGCAGACTTTTATTCATATGCATTTTTTTATACTTTTTTTATAAGCTGATTTAATATTTTACCAGCGAGGCAGCTGCTTTTGTATTTAGCGAAGCTGACATAAAATAAAAATCTTTTTAGTATCGCCAGTGATAAAATTTAGCTTAAACTTAAACTGCCATGCAAACATTGCTTGATGCAGTTTGTAGCGTAATTGTTGGCCCGGCGGCAGTTGCGGGCTGAAACAACATTTAAGGCTGTTGGCAACATTTAGTTTTGCGTTCGCTGTCGTCGTCGTCAACAAACAACTTGAGCGCGAAAACAAAGACCTTGCCCTTTGCTGCAGCAGGAGCAAGAGCAGGAGCAGGCGACGCGACGCATCAGCTGAGGAGCCGTCTCAAACGCGAGTGCCACAATGGGTAATTCGCAAGTGCAGCAGCTGTGGAAAGCTGTTGAATGGCGCAAGACGTGGCAGGGCCACAGTGCCAACCGAAAGTAAACAAACACTAAAGTAAATAATGCCACAAATTAAAGCGCCAAACACGCAGCGTGTAATTGAGGAAAATATGCCACAGAATAGCTAGAACTCGAGAAGAAGCGCTTAAAGTGTAAAAGCAAACGAGCCGAAAGCGAGACTATGTCGATCCAAATGTTACTTAAATACCTACCGTCCTACCGTCTATAAAGCTCTGTACGCACGTCAATCAGCTTACATTACAAAAAAGTTAACTTTAAATCATCTAACGAATCGCTCTCTGCAAAGTTCAAAGCCGAATTCAAACAGTTCTACTTGAAGGCGATAGTTTAACCTATCGGGAGTAAATCGAATTTCAGTTTACGTATATTGGGTCATAGTAAAACCTAAAAGCTTTTAGCTTAATGCTATTTGACACTCTAGACATTCATATGAGTGACTTATATATTATTTGTTTTTAAAATGTTTTTTGGAAGCATTGATTGCCCATAATCCAATGAAAATCTCTTCAAAATTACAAGCCTGAATTATGATTTGTTGAGTTGTCTATCCTTGATTAAGATATAGAGTTGTCTTTTCTGGATTCTTGTCTATCTGCTTAGATAGTCTCATTTGAAATGATTTCAGCCCGTTAGTTAACGTTTGTAAACAGTGCCTAAAACACAAATTCACAAAATTATTCACACCCCACTGAAACGTAGCGACTGCATTAAATTACAGCTGGTGGTCGGAACAACAAATGCGCTTATACTGAAATTAAATTCGCTAATGTTATTTGGTTCTCGTCGATGGTTGAGTGCAGTCCACTAAATATATGCTTATATGATGTGGCGTCTGGTCTGTGGTGGCAGCTGGGTATGAGGTTTTGTCTATGGCGCCGTTGGCACCATGTGCGCCCATTACGCCTTTGATCTGTTCATGCTACGTTGAACTCAGTTGCACGGCATCAGCCAGACATTTGTTATCTGTGGCACATGTAAATTAGTTGCGCATTAACTCAAATATTATCAGATTACATAAATCATTTGCATATTCAGTGGCAATGTGTCAGGCTTTATTAGAGTTGGAAAATTGAAGCGCTACCGCTGATAACTATTTTCAAAGTGTACTCAAATTCCATTCAAAATACAGAAATATGAATTGACTTTAATTACTCTGGGTTTTTGCCATAAAGAGACTCATCAATGCATTTATTCAAGCTCTCAACGAATAATAACAAATATCGCATAAACAAAATAAATAAAACGAATATTTATAAAACAAACATCAGCTCGAAATAAATCATGAAAAGTATTTGGTGAATGAACATGAATTTTATTTAAAAAAATCCATTTATTCTTAGAGCGACTAAAAGAAATTTTCAATAAATTTTTATTAGCTTAAAGTTCAATAGGAAATGTGATTTGTAATTGCACAAAAATGAAAAAAAATTATTGATTGGAACGGTACCAAATATTGGCATATTTTAGTAACTAACAATCAGACTTTCAGATTTGTTTATTTTAAAATTAATATATATAGCTCCATAACCTAAGCAATATTCTTTACTAATCTTTAATAATCGAATTTATTTAAATTTTATTCATATAAAAGACAAAAAAAGACTACTAATATAGAGTTCTTTATATTATTAAAAAAAAAAAAAAGAAAAACTAATTTATATCAAGCGAATATATGTTTATATTGCACTCTTGCTTATACTTCTTCAAGTTTCTTTGAGCAGACGAGACTTTGAGTCAAATTATTCCTATGCTGCACGACCTTAAAGTTACTTTTTGAATATCTCAAATATCTTGAGTTTCGCTTTGAGCACTTCAAAAGAGTTTGCAAAACTTTCGCTCGATTCATGGCTGTTGCGTTTATTAAAGTTCGTGAACAACGTTAAACACTTACCTAAAAATGCTGGAATCGCGCCCATGGGCATAACAAACAGGCTGACGAGCAGATCGGCTATGGCCAGCGAGAAGAGGAAATAGTTGGTGACATTTTGCAGCTTCCGATCCAGGGCGACGGCCAGACAGACAAGTATATTGCCCAGACCGCCGGCAAATATGAAGAAGACGACGAATAAGAACAGCCAGTCGTAGCCGTGTGGGGAGTAGTCCAGGAAGCTCCTCGATATGACAATGTCGGCTGCCGCCGTTGTTGTTGTGCTCATTGTTGTGTCGGATATGGTGTAGTTGGACAGTATCATGTCCAAGCTCGTAGTTGAATTGTTGGCGCTGTCGTTGCCGTGGCCCCCGCTGACATTCTCAACCATTTCGCTGAAGTTCAGCCAGGACCACAGGCTATCGCCCAGGTCGATGCGAAAGTTCAGCCAGCTGGTCGCTGTTTGCGCCGTGGTGGGGCGCACAGTTTCCTGCTCGAGCTGCAGCTGACACAGCAGCTCCTCGTCCATGGACTCACATAGAAACAACTGTCGATTGCAATTGCTACTAAAACTAAACGTATCACTCACATTATCACTAACGGTCCCATTGATTTCCAGTTCGAATTGCGCGTACGGCTCGTGCGGCGGCTTCGATAGTTGCGTGTCTAGCATGCATGGCCCTAATACGGCCGCCTCTGCCTCGGACTCCTCGAGCACAGCACTGCACGCATACAGCACGTTATCCTCGTCCCTATCGAAGCCCTGCAATGTGCAATGGAATGTTGTGCTACTGCTGATGCTGCTGTTGCTGGTGCTGTTGCTGGTGATGCTGGTGATGTTGCTGCTGCTGTTGTAGGAATCGTTGCTGTCGGCGTGGGCCGCCTCGCAGCTAATAAACGGCTGCCAGGCTTCGGACTGTGCCGTTTGAGCCACACGACAGCTGAAATCGCGTGACTGCGATGCGAATGTTGTCGTAGCGGTTGTTTCGCCTCTTGGCGCTTCAGGTGTCGGTGTCGCTGCTGCTGCTGATGCTGCTGCTGCTGCTGCTCCTGCTGCTGCTGTTGTTGGTCCATGACCAGCCTCACCTTGCATCTCCATTTCATTCTAAAGCTGTGTGGCGTGCTTCACAACAACAACTCGTTAAGCTTATGCCTTTGTTGCTGTACTTTCAATAGTTACTGTTGCAACGAAAAAAAAAGAAGAAGAAAACAAATATATATATATAAGTACATGTATTACTGTGATCTGTATCTAAATCTATGGTGTATATTATTTGAACATTTACATTCCCCTATAGAGCTATTTTTAATTAATTGCAAATAGGCGCTTGCAAATTGCCTCTGACACGATTTATTGCAGAAGCCACAGACTGTTCACAGTATTGCTTAATTACGCATCCCGAACGCAAATATCAATGCAATGGAAACCTATATTTGCACAGATGCACACTGGCGTAAGGGTATTTTAGTTATTAGCCCCATTGTGCCAGTCAATTACGATACTCAAATATGATACGAAACTAAAAGCAAATAATGAAATTCATCTGCATTTCAATTTATTCAACTCGAGTTGTCTTTTTTTTTTCATCAATATATTTTTCAAAGAGTTTGCCAGCGAGGGTATTTGATGTTGAGCTGCTTTAATAGACTGCCAATTCTTCGCTTTAAATATGTTGGTGTGTGTTGTTTGCCGCTGTCAATAGTCGCCGCATGACGGACTGACATCAGCACTCAATGGACTCAATGGACCGCGTCATCGCTGCAGATTGCAGATGTGCGATGTGAACGGTTTGGCTTTTGTATATCACTAGTGGCAACTGTCAGCTTTAGCCATTCGTTAGCCCCCAGTTGCTAGTCGCTAGTCTCTAGTCGCTAGCCGGCCGTTGCCAGGGGCAGCAGCCTGATAATGAGCTCACATATCCTTGACAGCACAATTGGCGACTAGCAGCACAAAGGCTTAATTAAAAATGCACCACGTTGAAGATTTATGCAAATTTTGGAGCCGCTGCCGTCGGTGCAGCCCCTCAGCTGCGCTTGTCCCCTTTCTATTTAGTTAACTTAAATTATGCTTAAAGTTTGTCACAGCAATTTCAGCTTTCGCATGCAGCCAAAATATTACACAATTTTTTTGTCATAACATATATATTTTTTTCAAACTATTTCAGGGCGTGTCATGCGGGTGACATTGGACTGCAGCCGCAGGACTGCAGCCAAAAAGCACATTCTGCATGCAAGTGATTTGCTCAATCAACCGCAACAAAGGCAGTTTTTAGGGTGGTTCGGGTGTGGAGTTATGCAGCAACCGCCGCAACATCAACAGCCATACAGTAATACACATAGGCAAACACTCACTCATACACCCACCCACACACGCACACATTCAACCTAACCGCTATTTGCAATTTGGCGCTTGGTGGAATGCAAAATTTTTGCGTTGCCAAAATGAAAATAAATGGCTTGCATTTTGTTCCCTTTTTCATACAGCCAGCTGCAAAAGAGCGTATATCTGAGCATATCCTGAAAATAGTTACACACCCAGCACACAGCTCTGGAATGACAATGGTCCCTTAATATAAATCAAACAGGCACACACACACATCACTTTCGGTCTGTATGAATCTCCTAAGGAAACTATTACAAATGCTCTTCTTAAAGAACTGCTGCAAAGAGTGCAGGGCTAAAGAATTTAAATAGGATTTCTGCTGAAGTATATCGAGGCATACAAAGCGTTTCTTACATATTGAAGTTTAAATATTCGAATTGCCTTTGTATATCGTATATATACTATAAATTCTATTATGCGAAATTATGTATGATAAAATATTATGATAATTTTCATAGCAACGAAAAGTAGAATTCTGCCTATTTTATGTAATTTTTAAAATTGATCGAATAGCATACAATGTCTACTAAATTCAAAGCTGAAAAAATCCTACAGAATAAAAAATAAATAAATAAATAAATAAACTTATAATATTATGATTAAAACAGATTTATTAAAATTATTTCAGATTATTTAAATTATTTATTTTCATGATTTAATAGCAGTAAATTTTGGTTAATTAAAGTATTAGTCGCTCGCATAAGATCATCAAAGAATGCTTGAACTGCATTTGATATTTAAATTATGGACTTTAATTTATTTAGTAAATTTTTGTACAACATTTGGGATAATTTGTATCACATTAACGCCAAACAAAAAATCGCAAAGGCTCATAATGATTGTGTAAACATTATTTTAGTTTGAAATTATCCTGACGCCTTGTTCAAATATGGTTGAGCTTGAATTATATTCATTAAAGCATAAACACTGAAATTCGCAGTCACCGCAGGGCTGCGATAATTAATAATTTGGTTAGGCGCTGTGGCAATGAAATTTTGATTGGATATGTTGCACGGACTGTCAAGTGTTATCGGTGGCAGCCTGGTCTCCACCTGATGACAGACCGCGGCCCAAGTGGCCGTACAATACTCGACTCCAGCCACTGCCTATGGCAGCTGCTCCATACACATACATACATATGTATATAAGTAGATGCCTGGGGTCGTCATTCAAACATTTAATGCACTTGCTCTGACAGTACTGTGATGGCTTAACTTGAAAAGCGACCCAGCCTACAGCTCTGTGCATTCCATTTCGCATAGCGCCTTATCAGCCGGCAGGTGGGCGACAGCTTTAGTGATGACATTGCAACTTTAAGTCCGTCACCCCATCCCCGTGTGACAGTTTTTATAAACGCGGCTGCTCATGTGGTTGCGTGGTTGCCATGTGGTTGGGCACTGGCATGCTGGCCTCTTAATGAGTGGGCCAGGTAAGCAGCAGCGACTTTATTACAGCCAGCTGGCAGCTGCGCACCTTTTGTTTGATTGTTGCCAAATGGCTTATATGGCTGCAGGACACAGAGCCATGGAACCATCATTATTTTTGGACCGCCAGGCCGTGCCGCACATTAAATAGTAAAGTGAAAATGCGAGCTGCGGCGATGCTGAAATAATTAAGAACTTTCCTGCGACTCTGTGGGAGAGAAGAAAAAGCTTTCATTCAATTACCCATGTGCGAGCCGAATTATCTAGCTGAATGCACAACTCGAACCAGCAAGCAATTTATTTATGCCTCACATAATTTTGGTGATTATCCCGATGATTTTTGTGAGATTAAGGTATAGTAGTTATCTGCTATTAGAAACTTTACCAGCTGAGAGCGTAAAATATGTTTTTCTAAACTTTTTTGATAGATGCCGTGCCCGTGAACATGCTCTATAAAATACCGAGTTTTCAATATATAAGATTGTCATCAATTAGGGTGAGTGCGGAACTAAAGTTTCTTAAATTACATTAAAAGTTCCTTAGTGTGCGCTGCATTTTAAAACAAATTGCTTGCTATCAATTACCGGGCTTTGTTGAGTCTGTTCTTCTTAAATAATTTTCTATGGAAATATTTTCGTGAAGGAAGCACTCTCCATACTTGCTTACAAATTTGTTTAGCTACTGCCGTGAAGACTGAAATAAGCAAACTGAGAAAAGTTTGACAAGAAGCAAATTCATACATAAATATTTGCATTTCGGGTGCTTAACGCTAGAATACTGGAAAATACTTATGCTCTATAACGACATGTTATTTACGAAATAAAGCTTTAGTTTTTTGTTTAAATATACTGAAAAAAAATTAATTAATAAATACAATTTTACGTGTAAAATATATAAAAATATATATATTCATCAGTCGCGCCAAATAATGTTGCACGACCTGATTCTCAGTCAAGTAAGCAGCAATGAGTACGACAATGCACAAGATATAGTATAATAGTATATACATAAGCCGCAAAACTCACTTTTTGGTCTAAGGGCAGGCGTGGCAAACGAGTGGAATGAAAATAGCAGCCAGCTAGAGCAAACACAGCAGTGGAAAAAAATATTTATCTATAGAAAAACTGGTAAAATAATATTTGTTTGAAACCCAATATTTGTTGATAGTATAGCTTTTATTTGTACAACATGTATTCATTGACATAGAGGCAGTGTTGCCGGCTGATAAGTAGAAGAATGTATGGATGTAGTAGTAGCAAAACAGGCTGAAATGATGGAAAAAATGCTGGAAAAGCGGGGTAGATGAAAAATTGAAGAAAACATACGAAAAGTTGAAAATTTATGTAGCTAATTATTTGCAAAAATAAAAAAATTAAACATAATAATTTAGCTAAGTATTTCTTCTAAGTGTTTCTTCTCAGTATTTCCTCTTAGTATTTATTTTATAAAATTTCCTCCTAGTGTTTCCTCTAAGTGCTTCCTCTAAGTGTTTCTTCTTAGTGTTTCTTCAAAGTGTTTCCTCTAAGTGTTTCTTTTAAGACTTTCCTCTAAACATTTTCCCAAGTCTTTAGTGCTTAGTTAAACGATCACGATTTCCACGCAATTCACTTCACTTCATTTTACTGCACTGTACGACTGACCCCCATCAGGCCTGGGCGACTGAAGTAATTCTGCAGCTGCTGCCCTTTTATATAGAATGACTAACTCACTAACACTAACACCAAATCACGCTCAAATGTTGAGCCCGAAGTCAGGTAGGGTTCGTTGCAGTCGACCTCTAAGTGGCCAATGGGAACACTCTCTGCTGCTCTAAGCACTGTGCTTCGTTTTACTCAAATATAAAAACCAAATGAATACTGCTGCATATAAATAGACAACTTAAATGATCTTCTGTAGCTCTTTGTCGCCAATTGCTCTTATTAGACAGGCAGTTGGAGAGACAGATTAAGAGACAGACAGAGAGACAGATTAAGAGACAGACATACCAACAGTTATACATATAGACAAACAAACACGCATAGTTAAATTGGATAATCTCATGACACTGCTTAAGAGTATTTATAATAATGCTTTTTTATGTACATACATTAATATTTTCTATAGTTCTTTAAAGAGCATATGTAGTCTGGCTGTTTCATTTTCAATATATTATCAATAGGCTAGATCTAGCTTAAAATAGGCTAAGCTGGCAACACTGCCTAGTGGGACAGCGAAGGACAGCGGGGTTTGCCCTGTAGTTTAGGCTTATTTATGATCAAGTATATATATTTTAAATGAGTTTAATTGGTAAATGGTATATATCTCTGCCGATAATGTCTGTTGATGGAGGGTTTTAAATCTTATATATTCATACTAATACAGGGTATCAACCGGTTAAGTATATTCAGCTAGTGCAACTAGTTTTTATTTTACTTATTTCCGCTGTGCGGCAAAACGATTTTTAGTTGTTGTGGCAGCTGATCAAGTGGAATAAGAGACACACTCGATGCAAAGTTTATATATTTATTTTATTTTTTTTGTAAATAACGCTCCAATACGACAATTGCTATGCATCAACTAGCCATGACTAAGGAGATCAATTGTTTCGCATTTAATTCGTTTTATTTGCATTGATATCACAAACTGCAGCTGCCCAACTGTGTTGACATTGTGTTTGAGTGTTGCTGATGCTGTTCTTGTTGTTGTTGTTGTCGTCAGCCATGTGTGCTTTAATTTGCGGTTAATTATGCAATTAAATATTAACGGTGCGCTGCATCGTAGCGCTTGACTCAAATTTCAGCGGCTTAGCCAACAGCAACACGTTGTCAACATTTTATGGTCATGTTTAACTAGTTGCTACGCGAGCATACAACATGTTGCCGGCGCGCCGGCGGGTTTCATTTGCAGCAGCCTGCTTCAATTATACAAATAGATTGTTGCTCATTTGGCAGCCGTAACATAAAGCCCCAACTCATCAGCATTAACACTTTGCCTGCCCCAAGAAATGATTGCGAATTATTAATAAAGAACGTGTCGGCGGAGTCGGCAACAAGCAAGCTGACATACGACTTAAGTGGAGCTTGGCCAGGCGCTGTGATTTGTCTAAAGTGTCGCCGCTTCGCCAGGCCTCATCAATTATGCAATGTCCGACAGTCAAATTGCCGAGAAATTTCTCTGAAAAACTTCATTAAGCAGCGCCCAAGAGCACGCGGCAAGCGAATGCGAAAGCCTGCCGCAATTCCGGATAGGTGAACTAGAGATGGCCAGAAGGGCGTAGGGAATACGGATAGCAGCCGAGTCCACGCAGGCAGACTAGAGAACGCTTTGCTCTCATTCTGGGCCTGTTCTCTAGCCATTTTGGCATGCAGTTAATGAAGAGAAATGGCCAAAAGTGTTTTATAAATGTTTGCCTTCCACGATGTTTCAGTTATGTTGTACGCCAACTTGGTCATACATGATGCAACAGTCAATTTCTTACTCTATTATATTATTAATTCACTTTTGGAGTAATTAATTTAAGCAACTTTAAGAGTCTAATGTGATATTGACATGACAGTCCAACTTTAATTGCCGTAAGGAAATGTTATCTACAGGGTATTCCAGCTTCGGCGCCAAGTGTAAACACCACTTTTTGGAATGTTGTTCACAGCTATTGCTTAAGCACATTACTTCCTGTTGTTGCCTTTGTGGCTGTTGGCGGAAGTGAGCATCGATAAATTTTCGTTTTTTACTCTCGCTGTTTTGGTAATTTCGTTCGTTGTTCTTGTTGTTGCTGTGGCTGCTACTGTTGGGTGGACGTGCTGTTATAGCTGCTGCCTAGCACAAATTTTCATATAAACTCGAGTGCTTTAAGAGCGATGTCCAGCGAAAAAAAAGAAGGAAAATATGAAGCAATATAAAATACAAAAAATATAATATGATAATAGTTAATAAAGTATACATAAGATGTAAATAAACATATTTCATTCCATTTTTTTTTTTCGTTCTTTAATGCATATGTGTGCGCCACCCTAAGGAAAGGTCATTTGTTAACAGAGACATGTTATCTTTCGTCTCTGGGCGAACCCTTGCGACACGATTGATGACTCTTTAGTTCAGTACTTCAATAAATATTTCAGCCACGTTAGAAGCCAACAGACTGAGGAAAACATAATATAAATGTACAATCAGATACATGGTTGCGATGTAGAATGACCGACTATGGCATATCCTATACTACCTGCCAAGTTGCCTTTGATTAGTAAATGTATTTTACATATTAGCAAATGTAAAGAAATGCTAAAAATCGAATAATTTTGATCTATTTTAATAAGTCTTCACCATAGTTTAGCAGACGATTCTAGGACTAGCATAGTATTTTTAAAGCTCCCGAATGAATATAGGCCATGAGTAACTGAGACGCCCTTTATATATCTGTTGTTGTATGTTTTTATTAATGCATATCATAAAATTTCCGCATTTGCAAAGGTTAAAATTACTGTCACCAACGCAATATATTTATTTTACCATATCTATTTTTCAAATAAATTAGCAGTGCAATGTGCAATGAGGTGAAAACCGTTAGCATGTAAATATGATATCGCCGGGATTCCCTATACTACAAATTGTGCATTGAGCGTATCATAATACACAATTGATTGAGCAGAATGAGAATTTCTGTTTGCTATTCATAATTGCGAAATGCACATCGCACTTTTATAACCGATAATTTGTAATTTAGAAATATGTAAACTACTATGCTAACTTTATTTGTATTTCTGTCTGAGATGTAGAGTTCGATTTGTTAGATTAAAGTTGAATGCTTTCAACCTCGACTAGTTGACAAATTTCTATTGAAACGCTAAAGGCTGACAGCTTTGATTTGTCTCGCGTAATTGATGCATTCAATTTTGCATAATTATCAACAAGTTTTCCAATGCTCTTGACAGACACTCGGCAAGGTGCAGGTGAATATACATATATATATTTTTTCTTATATGGATTCTTCATATGCCCTACTTTTCTCTTTTCATAAATTTTTTTTTTTAATTTAGTTGCAACCGGCTTCATTTAATCTAATAATTCTAAAAATGAATTAAAATTAATAAGTGAATTTAATTTATACGGATATTGTCTAAATAAACTAAAACTAAGTTATACAGTATAAAATGTTCAAAATAGAGTATATTAGCTTTGTGTAATACCCGTCTGTCTATCTTTACTTATGTACAAATTTTCTATACATTTATATAAATTTCGGTAAACCTAATTGTTTATACCTCCGTCAGATAAATTTAAGTTCTACGTGGGTGGGGCCTATGTAACTAGAAGTGGACTAAATTCATTGCAGAAAATGTGTGAGCTGTCTTAGGTCTTTAATAATCGGAATCATTTCGCATTCAGAGCAGCAGCACTGCCTCTATGTATGAATTCGTTGTTTTATCACTTCGGAATTCGAAAACAAACGACTATGATAAGCAACATTGTGTATACGCCACGTATGGCCGAAAAAAAAAACCATATAGCATCGGCACGTGTTTGTATTCTGTGTTTTCATTTACGTTGGGCATTTCATTTTTTTCCCCTGTTGATTTTACTGGCAATCAGCCAAGGCTAACAGAAAACAGTCCAAGAGGCAAGCAAAAAAGTATGCACACAAATATTTAGACTAGATTGGAGCCTTTCGTCGCCAGCATCAAGTAAAAAAGTAATGTAATAAATAAAAATATAAGTCACTTGATGTATGACTTCGTTGTAATATATTTAAGCACATTAATAACTAAGACTCCAAACAAAATTAAAAATAAATAAATAAATAAAAAAGCAAAAATAGCAAATCGTAAATTGAGCAATTAGCTTGTCATAAACAATTTAATTAATTATGTATTTCAGTTGGTCAATAGACAAATTATGGAAACTATCACAACTAATTGCTGGAAATATATAGTATATTATTTGCTATTTCTAAAACGCATGAAAGGCTATATAGTCATTATTTATAGTATATTTATTATTTAATATATATATTTTTTATTATTTTTAATGCTCGTTTAATTAATTGCATTACTATTATCTCTCTTTCAACAAAATAATTTATTTATTTAGAGCTAATGTGACAAAAATAAACTTTTAATGTAGTAATTAATTACAAATTATATTTTATATATTTTGTTTATTAGTTCAAACTGGCAGTGTTTAAGACTACCTGAACTAGGTGTAAGAGTACCTGAATGATGTAACAGTAAATGCTATCATTATGCTCTGCTTGTGCATAGACATTTACAGCCATATAAGGCTGCAGCTGGCACGTGGCCTCCCTGCAGCCCGCGTTTTATTGAAATGCTGCATTACCTGTGAGCTCAGTGGCGGCATCTTAATTGTGCTGTCAATCATTTTGCATATTTGCACAGGCGAAAAATACAAACAAATGTTTGGTGGCCGTTGCGATGGCCACTGTACGCACAGTAGCACCAACAATAACAGCAACAACAACAACCACATTAGCTAAAGTAATTGAGAAAAAATATATAAATTTAAATAAACATGAATATACAAACACCTAAATGTATGTATGTATGTGAGATATACACCGACTAGCTGACTAGCAGCTGACTAGCAGTGGACAGGTCAAGATGTTTCTTTGTGCGTCAAGTGGCTGGTTAAATGCGGCCAATTGAGAATGCGCAATGTGAAAATATCATGGAAACAGCATTTTCGAATTCCTCATTAGAAGTCACGACAGCCAACTTCAATGCTCACTGAGGAGGCGTGTCTTGTGTGTTTGTCGTGCTCAATTAGCATTGTTGCCAATAAATATTTATGAAAATGTTTATGAAGTGTCCATGTCAATGCCTCAACTCGTCAATTAGCCACAAGTTCAAAGTTTGAGTGCCAATTAAAAGAAATAAGCATAAAGAGACAGATATATTAACAAGCTGAAATCAGTTTTCACATTACTTAAAAAAAAAAAAATATGTATATTTTTAATTAAATTTTAATCATAAATTTTTGATATTTTATTTTATTTTATTTATTTTAATATTTAATATGCATAATTTGAAATCTTGTTTGAGTCCTAAATCGCTGTCAATTGCCACAATCGATGAAAATGCTCAAAAATTTTTATCCGTCTGTAAACTTCAACATTTTTTTTTTCGTTTCTTAGCTGTATCACTGTATTTCAGATTTTCTTTTGCGTACGTGTGATGTTGTTTCGTTTAGTTTTTTCTATTGTTTACGCGTCAGCGTTCGCATTGATTGGATCAACTTCAATTTAGATAGTGGGCAGCATTAAATCTAGACAATGCTGTTAAATTGTATTACTGAGCAGCTAGCATTAGGGCGATAACGATTACGGGTGCCCGCTGGCCTCAGCTGGAGTAGTAGGCGGCATTAATGAATTAGATCGAATGCAATCTGGCCTAGAGCACATTTACAGTTGCTGCGGAATATGTGCCCCGATATAATATATGATGCATGAGTGTCTGTTGCTCGTAAATAGATAAATCTACATATGTAGCCTATAAATAAATAGAATTGAATAAGGCCCATGATAAATGCCTTGGCTTATTTATATTTTGCTTATTGCACGCAACACTTAGTACAACGATGATTGGATGGTCAAAATATGCCAACAATTTTATTGTCTTAAATACGAATAAAATTTTAAGTGCGTTCAATTCAATTAATCCAACACGAATACTAAAAATGTTGCATAAGAGAAGCCCTCAACAATGAGAAACATAAAACTTAAGTATACGCTCTTGCTTAGTATATATATTAGACTCTTGCATACGTCATGTTTGGGTAATTTTTCAACAAAATTATATTTAAAAACATGTCCAATGCTAGTACAAAGTTCTATTCTCTTGAGGACTCTAATTGTGATTCAGAAGTTGATTTGAATTTCTCGCAAAATTGCTTTTCATATACTATATCAAGATTCTTATATATGAAATGAAATATGTGTTGGCTGATTTGAAATGAAAATGCATTCGCTATGTCTGCTATTGACTGGGTGACCACAACTTGATACTTTTGTATAAGTTGACTTACTCAAACAGAACTGTCAGGCTTCTTGGAATCACATGCGAAACGAAATGAAACAAACATTAATTGAGAATCAAAAAATTCCAGATAAGTTTCGGAGCAAAAGTTTAGACAGCTACGTACCTGACCTCAACTGACATATCGATTTTCATCGGAGGTTGTTAGCACTTGTGGCGCAAACTGTTGTAATTTCTATGCCTGTTGCTGACAGCAGGGAAATGGCTTAGCAGTTGGGCTGAAAAACTTGAGGTAATCAACAGAATTTTATGTTGATTTGCCACTAAACTTTTACTGGATTCACTTATCAGTGGAATTGGTCTATGGCCGAGTCGAGGAAAAGTAAATGGTTTGCTTTCCCCCCCCTTTAATGACAGGCGGCGCTGGCCCAGATAGTACAACATAATTTCCCAAACACCTTTTCGGATGGCATTAAAACTTTATGTACATCAAGAAAGCTTAATAGTTTAATTTCCTGACAGGGCTTTTAAGGATATACGACTCGGGGGGAAACCCCAAAAACCTCAAGTCGCACGTAAAGGTGCGAGACCATTTAAAACGTAGCCGTCGGGTTTTTGCTCTCCGCATCTTTTCTTTTTTCTGGTAATAAATCTCCGTCTGACATGTGCGCTCGCTCGCTGGTCGAGTGTGAGCTGCCTGTTGGGCGGACATTAGACTTATTTTTATATATATATATATTTTTTTTTTCTTTGAAACTGTGTTTGAGCAGCCACGCAGATAGCCTAGCCAGCAATCAACTTTAACTTTCTCTATTAATTACAAAAATATTTATCTCCCTTGTCGTGGCATTAAATGTCCTCAGCACGCACCTGCCACTCAAATGCTAAGTGCTCTGTTCACGTCTCTTTCTGCTGCACTTACGACAAACTTCGCTCATTACTTGATGTACTGCTGTTTGCCTTTCCTTAATTGTTCGTGACATTGCTGATGTATGCGTTTACCGCTTCCTCTGCCACTGTCATTGCCACTGCCACTGCCTGTGCTGCTGGTAAAACAAAGCGTGCTAAATAACAAAAAATTAACATTCATGTAATTACGTAATCAGCGGCAGTTAGGTGGAGCATAGCGATCCAGAGCACCGACTGAAGGACACTATGAGGTTTATTTTATGCAGGCGCTACTTTGATTTCCGCCGGCTTCCTTCCGGAACACCTTATTTACATCATCGTGCCCTTTATGTTTAATTTCTTTTATTTACCATTTGTTTTTTGTTTGTGTACTAACACGAGCACACACGCACACACACACACGTGCATGTATATGTATGTGAGCACACACATGCTGCTGGTTTTTAATTAATTTTCATTGGCAAATGATGCCTGTTTTCTATTTCTATTGTTGAGTTATTATTTTGCTCTAGCTTGATTAACAACCTGGGCACGTGTCGACCATTGAATTTTAAACTCAACTCAACTCACTTGTTAATTATTTGTTGTCGAAGCGTTTACATCGTTGCTCTCAGTTTATTATTAAAGGAGAATCACGCAAATCAAGAAGAGACAAATTTAACGATATCAACTTTTAAATCGTTTTCTCCAAGCTGAACTAAATGTGTATATTATTACTATTAATTACTATTAATTATTCATGCAATTTAGTTTCAGGGAAAGAGTAGAATACAGCGTCAAGTGGACTGTGAATTAAATATTCTCACCTCCCCTTACAATAGAGGTAACATTATACTTGTTCAACTCTTTGAATGTTTACTTAAAATTTAAAAATCATGTAAATATTGTTTTTTTTTTTTTTTCTTTTTTTTTTAATTTGTTGCATATTACGTATACGTATTATCAATAAAGTTGTAAATATATATATATGTTAATTAATTACCTATATTTATAATGAAAATAGTCCACGATGTTTCTGATGTACAAATTTTTACTTCAATGTGAAGTTTCACCGTAGTTAGTCACACTTTGTTAAGACTGTATTATGGATTAAATCAGATTCTATAGATTTTAATAGGGAAAAACACATCTTAAAGTTGAGTTTTTTATTGCAAACATTTACGATTATATATTTATTACTTTAAAATCATCGTAATTTAATTTAAATGTTAAATACACAGAAATGCCACTAGTATTTATTTATATTAATATTTTTTTAATTATTTAATTTTCAGAATGGGTCAACTGCCGAACCCATTCAACGAATGCTCTGCATTTGCTTTACATTTATTATTTTTGTTTTTGTTTTTCACTTAAAACTCTGACTGAAATCAGCATCATAAAAAACCTTGCAAAAGTTATTGTTATGACTTTTAGCTATTTATTTATTTATTATTTAATTTTTTTATTATTATTTTTTATTGTATCTCAAAGCCAAGCGTTTAAAATTGGTTAAGTTATTCAATAGTGTATCCATAGTATTTCCAGCTTAGAGCGTATATAATACATATTTTCCTTCACAGTATAACGTTTTAGAATTTTTCTCTATTATTCTTAAAAAAGTCACTCGAAATTTAGTTCACAAATCGAGTTCAAAATTCGCTCGCAATTTATTTTGAAATTTTATATTTTCCGCTTGTCGAGACTTGAGCGAATTGCAAGCGAACGCGGCAAAATTTTAAAACAAACTGACAGTGCGAATTTTCCAAACTGGTCCATTGAGTCTCAACTGCCAGTGAAAAGCAGCCGCTGCCTCTGCCTCTGCCTCTGCCGCTGCCGCTGCTGCTAACACTGCTATAGTCGATGCCGACGTCGAAGTTGGCGTCGCTCGGCATTTACTTGGCATTCTCTCGGCTCGCTCTCTCACTAGGCAAGCGAACACTGGGAAATTGTTTCTCGCTTTGTTTGGGAAATTTTCTTGGCGCCCAATGATAAAGATGCTTCTTGCCTTGTGTTTGTGTGAAAAGCATCTCCTCCGCGGTCGTCCTCAGCGCCTGTGAGAGACTGAGGGCGGTAAGTGATGTTTTTTTATTTTGTTGTTGTTCTTGTTGTTTTATTTTCTTTTCTGTTTGCTTCACGGACGCCACGTGCGCGCCACTGTGCTGCCGACATTGAACGTGCTTGTGCCTGTCCCTCGGCTCGTGCGTATTTATGAATGAATTATATTGCAGAATGAGAAATATAATCATTGGTTATTAGAGCCCCAATACATGGGCCATTCAAAGGAGTTCACTCTAAGGCGAGTACAATGGCATTGGCATTGAAGTCTTACTCTTCAATGTAATCAAAATTGCTTCAACTAAATAAATACAGAAATTGCAAATAGATAAATTTTTTCATAAAATACAATTACCGTAAATATGAATAAATGTTTATAAAAATTTTTAATAGCCAATATTATAACTATATTAAATAAAAATGTATTTTTAATAAATTCTGAATATATATATTAAGGGTAATAAATCCTGTAATTTAAAATAAAAAACTTTTAAAGTTTAATTCAAAAAATTCATTTAATGAAGCCATTCCAGCATTTATAAATATTTGTTGTTGCGCATTTTACGATGAAATGAGCTCCTTTTTTTTAGGCCTAGTTAAATTGAAAATATGGATCCACTATTGGGGCCTATTGAAATGCCTTTATGGCAATTTGACAAGCCCAGCTGCTTTTTGTATGCCTTTTTGATGTAATTTATTGGAACGTGCATTGCTTGTGCTTCATATTGAAAAACTTTGGCGTATCAACAAGAATATATATATATACCTTTTTCTACCTAAATGAGCTTAAATATGTATGTATATATGTGGCACATGCATGCGTATATATGTTTATGTATATTTTATGAACGTGTCTGGAATTTCATAGGCAGATTTGGTGAATATTCCGTCAGATATGCTGCTTTACAACTGAATTGAATAGCTACAGTGTGCTCTACAGAGTGTTTGTCGGCTGACCCTATATTTATATGTATATGTATGTATATATTTACTACATTGAAGACATAGAGCTAGCTCATCTAGAAAGCGAGCGAAGGCTTCGGTTCCAGCGCAATGGGAAAATGGTCCATAACTTGTATTTACACGAACGCAATTTTATGGCTCTCTGAATTGAATTGAATGGAGAGATGAATTCACAGTACGTATCGCATCGTGTGCGTACGGACTACGTGCCACAGCACATCGACTAAGTAAGCCACTCGAGGGAGAAGAAGAAGCAAAACTGTTGCTTCCACTCGGCGAATATATGCGCTGCATTTCGTTGCATATTTGCACAAAGCTTTGAATCCTGCTGGCACGTGCCAAGAGTCTGGGTCTGGTCATAAAAATATTGCCAGTGAACCAAAGCAAAGCCGGAAAACTTTTGCGTAACGCGTCCGGTGGCGTATGCGTAATGTGATACGTTCTCCCAGCCGAGTGTCGGTCACTCAAGCCACTCAAAGCGGCTCGATGGCAACACGGGCAGCCAGAGCGGCGGCCAAGCCAGCCACAGTTCGATGTGGTTGAGCGCCAGTTTTATTTAATGGGGTTTGTCTTGCTTGAATCTCTCTCGCACACACGTATTTACACACAACAGCTGTAAACAGATATAAATGCACGTATATATAGACCTACATATATATTCATGTATGATATGTGGTCCCCGATAAATGTCTGTGCTTTAGTTGTTTAGTTGTGGTGCCGCAGCTGCGATTGCTTTAAGCCCCAGCCAAGCATCTACCTGTTTACATTGTTTCTCAAATATCATTATGAAATCTGATTGAGTGAAAGAAAGAGAGAGAGAGAGAGAGAGATGGAGTCAGTTTATACCGCCCTTTGTTAACCCAAACAATTGAGTTTATTTTAGTGGATGCCACCTGTACAGAGTATTGTTAACAAATTTGTTTGGGTCTGCCGAAAACAACATTCTATAGGGTTATGCACATTGTTTTCTTTGATGCCCGGTCATCAGCAAGAAAAAGAGAGTGAGGGAGAGAGAGAGAGATTTGTATTATTGTTTTCTAATTTTATTATTATATGATCATAAAAGATGATTGCCATACGTATATACATATATATAATCACTCACCAAGACCTTTGTCTAAATTTATATAAATGTGAATTAAGGCTTTAAAGCATTGCATATTGTATATACATCCAAAGCTGTCCTAAGACAAGGTAAATTTACTTCTTGGCAATTTTATTGCAATTCTGTGCTTCGGACTTTACAGTTCAGCATGTCCATAATTTGGCCGAGGTGCTTCGAATATCGATGGGGCTAACTACATCAAAGTGACGTTAAAACAAAGCTTTCTCGCAGCATCAAATGAAGAGATTTAATAATGAGTGCATTTTTATGTTGGTCATTAAATTGAATAATTTTCGGAAAATTTATGATGGGACTTTTTCGGCTATGACCTATACCTTTTTGGGTGGGCCATCAAGACGGCATACCCGAAAGTTGTGTCAAATATTTATTTAATAAACAAAGTGGCATTAAGTAGCAACAAAAGCTGGCAACAAACTTGGCCCAACTTGGTGGGCAAATTTAATAAAAAAGTTAAAATACTGAATAAAAGACTGCACGGCTTCCGTAGCCGAACTTTTTTTTTTCAGATATAACTTTTTTTCCCACTGACAGAAGTGAAAGCGTGGCATTTGATGAACAGAAAAATAAAAAGAAGCAAATGCTACTCGAGTATTAATTTGCTAATGCTAAGCAGCCCACGTTACTTATACGCCCCATTTAACAATCACTCTTTGTGTACCAGTGTGTGTGTGTGTGTGTGTGTGTGTGTCGGCTGTGTAAACTCTTTTCAATGCTTGAGCAAAGGCAGTCAAACTTGGCTCAGCTGTTTGTCGATTAAATGGCCTAAAAATAGGCAACAAAGCGAGGCACAAGCTGCATTTAAATGGCTCGGCTTAAGCGTTTAATCATCGACATTAAAAGCAACTGCTTGTCTGCCTAACATGCTTGCTGCTGTAGTTGTTCGCATTGTTTGCCGGCTTTGTTACTCTCAAAAAAGCCGCCAGCTATTTGTTGTTATCGTGCCAAGAATGCCTTCTATCTATGTGGAAATCTACAGGCAATTTGCCTTGGCTTGCCTTGCTTGGCTGTGAGTATTTAGCGGTAAACTAAATATTTGCATATTTGTTCTGATTTTGCCTTTATCATAACAACATAACATAACATTCACCGATCTAGCTGCCATATAAGTAAATGGTTGTCTTTAGTTGTGTTGGTGTCAAGCTTTTGTTGTTGTTGAAATTTCCAACGAAACATACGCATATACATTCCGCCTACTGGCTTTAATATGTAAAATATTCCCCTTTGTTTAATTAAATAAATGATGCACATATTCTATCTGCTGGCTCTAGAACTTTATTTGGTTGTATTTCATAAAGGGAAACGACTTACTGCTATGCTTTACATACATACATATTTTTATACAATATATATATAAATTCAATGAATATTGCAAATGGACAAGCAATATTGTTGCTCCCTCGATAAAACTTAAATACTTAAAAGCTCTCATCAGCATTTGGCTGGGCATAATTTAATATTTCGACATCTTTTGTACACATAATAAATCTTATCGCTTGAGGTCGTAAAGCTAGTCAAGCTGCTTAGCTGTGCGGCTGCTTATGATTTATTTGCAATAATTGAAAATATTTCAAAATATATTGTGGGTCATTGTCAAAGTCATTTTGTAGTTTCTTTTGAAATGTTTAAGGCGCCAGCGAGTGGAATTGACAGCTTTCCCAGAGCTTCAATAAATATCAATAAAATATAAAGCATTAACGAAGACAGTAGCCATATTTAGTATGAATAAAAAATACAATTTTAAATTGATAAAAATTTGATTAAATTAAGTAAACTTTTAGTTAGTTTATTAATATAATTTTTTTTTATTTATTTTTTTTTTTATAAAAATCAATAATAAAATAAATAAAAAAGAATCTGAAACAAAAAAAAAAACATAAAAAACATTTTCGGCTTTGTGGTAAATAAACCTTAAGGCAATTCAATTTAAATTTGTATTACTTTTCCCCTCAATGTGCATTTTAAGAAAATACGGGCTTTTAATTATTTACATTGATAAAACGTAAAGTAAAGCTAAGCTAAGGAAATTGATTTAAAAATGATTTCAATTTCAATAACCTGGAGCAACATCATTAAAAAACGAAGACAGCATCGAAACAATGGAAAGCGGATACCTTCAGTGCCTTCATTTGCATGAAACTGATTCATGCACACCCACATAGGCACTCACATACACATGCACATGCACACCCACTCACACACACGCACACGCACACATAAACATGTCCCTGTGTGTTATGTGTCAGTCGCAGTTTAAGCTAAGCGCAGCAGGCAAATCCTCAGGCCCAGCTACAAAAGAGAGAATGTAAAACAGATGAAGCTAAAAAAAAGAGACTTAATGGAAAATGAATTCAATTAAATTATTTTAATAAAAACCATTACAAAAGAAACGGCAAGAACAATAAGAAGAGTAAGAGTCAAAGAGAGAATGGCAGCAAACACAAGCGCTGATATATTAAGTTCTCAGAAATTATTATCCTACCAGTCCATATAATGAATTGGTATTAATAATACTTTTAATGAATACATAATTTATAAATTTTTTTGCTAATTTTTATAAATTTAATAATTATATGGCAATGTCAATATCAACACCTTTTGGCTTTGCTCATGCTATTATTTACTTCAATATGTTTTTCTAAAGACAGACAATTTATAGCTTTTAAATTTTAAAGTTTGTTTTAAGGCGATAATAGTATAAAATGAATGAGAAAACTTGCATTCATTTCGTATTTTCATATTTTCTTTTACATTTTCTGCAATATATTTGCAATCTATGCCTAACACGAGAAAGCACATCAAAAATTTTTGCAAAAAGGAAATTGAAGTCACTGATGATTTCATATGTCGAGTGCAAAGACCATTTGCACTCAATATTCGTAGCTGTTCACTGGGACCTGAGGAACTCCTCCTCGTTGCCATAGTAAAAGTATTATTCCATTCTTAAGCTATACGTGCAGACGATTTTCCATTGGCAGTGCGGAAATTTACCTGGATATGCTCTATAAAAGGCTGTCCCACATCTAATAAAAAGAAAAGTGATTGAGGTTTGATTTAAGAAAAAGAAAATAAAATAGTAAAAAACATATAAACCAATGCGTATAGCGCATATCTACTCTCATTGTGTTGACGTTTTTTATACTGTTATCAAAATGGCTGCTTCGTAGCGATAGGATGCTGCAAGTAGAGGTAAACGTATGCTGAAATAAGAAATTTCATTGAGCATCACGCGAACAGACATATATCGATTCGAGGGCGGTTTTATAGATATTCGACCTAATATACAAAACATAACAAATTTATAAATGTTTTTCTCTACTTCTCGAAATAGTATTCTTTTCGCTCTATGTATTTCAAACCTTACCCTTCGAAATATTGAAAAGAATTGCAGCCTACAGAATTTATATGGACAGTAAATAAATCCACCTTAAGTACATAAGTGTGCATTTAAGTGCGTATGCATTTACACACATACATATACGAATGAGTTTTGCTGCAGGCTGCAATAAGCAGCTTAAGCAGATGCCTTTGTGATAAAGATAACCATACTATAAAAGTACAAAGAAATATGTGGGCTTATGAGGTAATGAACAGCAATTAAGGTGCATTCGCACATATCTATATAGATTAGTTTTTAAAATGAAGTCGAATGAAAGCAGACTCGATTTAACACAACTTTGCTTTATAAAGTTGAGTTAGTATTAGCTTTGTTCCAGCTGCCCTTGAATTTGATATGAAAACTTTCCGTAAGTCATATTCATCTGAAAGACCCTTGACAATATGAGCCAGTCGACCAATTTGGTCAGTTTTTGGTAAGAAATTTATGAGGCGAGTTTATGTACTTTGGCTACTATTCTGCTCTTTGTCTTATGGGAGATACCAAATTTTATAGCCTATGTAACGAAGCTATAAATTTAAAAGCGCCACATTTTATTAAGAACATTTTTTTTTTTTTTTTGGTTTTGCTTTGTTTTAGCTGAGTTGACGTTTTCAAAATTTAAGTGTTTTTTCTCTTGCGGCAAAATGAATGAAAATGTTTCTTAATATTCTTCCTTTGCTTTTCCTAGCTTCAATCTCGATTCCTGGAGTCGATATCTGTTCGATTGACATTTGAGCATTAATATTTGATTAGGTGTGACCAGTCATGACTTGTCGGAATGCCAGTCCGCTTAAAATAAGAAAGTAGATGTGCCAACATGTCTTATACTCGACTCTTATAATAATTAAAGTGGAATTTATAATGGTTGCCACGTCCTGGCTATGACGCTGCATCTTGGACAACTAGCCACGTGCTCATAAATAATAATAGCTCATTCGCCTTCCATGTAATTGCGTTCACATAACTAGAGCATCGTACAAGGAATTTAAGGATTAAGCAAATTAATTGAAACTAAGCTGTTAAGTTAACTTTGAAAATTCTTTTGAATTTTCGGGCTTAGAAGTAAAACTAAGTTGATAAATTTACTCTACAATTCAATTTAATAATTCTTTTCATGTAATTATTCTTAAAAATATTTTCATTTGTCTATCTATGCATCTGTATATCACACGAAGTCAGAAATCTTCAAAAAGTTATTCATTAAATAAGTTTCCATGTGCTTTTTGTAAAATAGGCATGAAATTAAAATTTGCCGTTTTTTTTTTCTTTTTTTTTTATAAAAAAATAATTCAAATTAACAACACATTTAAATTACATTATATTATTTTCTATTTTTATTTTTATTTCCTGAGCGTGACTAATTAATTAAGCCCTTGCTCTATCAACAAATGTATATAATTTGAAATATTTGAACTATGAACAGCTGCCACCTGAAATATATATATTAACGGAATATTAAATATTAACTAAAAAAGCATGTCTCATGTCATATGAATGATTTGCAAATTCAATCGATAAAATTAAATTTAAATGCTTCTTGTTCACAAATTATTGTTGAATGCAGTTTAAATACTATTTATTGTTGTTCTTCTGGTTAATGTAAGATTTTTCACATTTACTGCTGCCATTGTCAGGTTCATGGAAATTTCATATTTGAACATGAATATGCTAACAAAAAAAACATTGCATTATATGGAAATGGAAATGCAAATGGAAGCGCTTGCCGCTTTTACTGGACAGAGGCTACTGTAAGCACTGCAACAGCTCCTCATTATCCGGTTCAGCGAAAATGCGCTTAACACTTAAGCTTACATAACCAAACATACACACACACACACACACACATACACACACATAGATATCCGTAATAAGCAGCTGATTTTAATAACCTTTTATGACGTATATGACAGAGTTCATTGTTACTTCTACGAATTGAGTAAAATACAGTAAATTAAAATCGGTGCAGAGTTATTCACGTAAGCCAAAGGCTATGTGTGTGTGTATGTGGGAGGAAGTGTGCATCTGTGTGTGCTTGTGTGGGGAGTATAAAAATAAACAGCGACAGTTTGCGTTGCTCCATTGTTGTATTCTGCAGGTGTGCTCCCGTTGTCAAGCCGTAATGTAATTTCAAATTTTGAAGAATTCATTTGTGCTTTATTCAGAGAACTTGGAGACACACAGTGAGCTCGTGCTGCTGCTATCCTTATGCAAATGTGGAAGTAGGCGAACGTGAATACAAATGCGAATGTGGCTGCCGAACAGAACATTAATAACAAAACATTAAAATGTATTTACCCAGCGTACTGAGAGTTGGGAATGACAAAAATAAAGAATACGGTTTGGCTGCATACGTAATATGCTGCATGCATGATCCCAACAATAATTTAGCTGATAGCAGCAGTCCTTTAACATCCTTTTGTATCTGCTGCTGCTATTGTTGTTTTTGTTGTTATTGTTGTTCCTATTCGTTGCCATAGCTGCTGACACTGCGCGTTAAATTAAAAGCCAATATGCGACAGAAAAATCCGCCAACGTAGCAGACTCCTGCAGAGGTTTCATGTGACTGTAAATTCGGAGAAAGAAGGCACCTACACACACCCACTCACACACACGCACAACAACAACATTTTTGTATCGCAACAATGTGTAACATGCCTGGGTTAGCACGAACTGAAGCAGCAGCAGCAGCAGCAGGAGGAGCAGCAGCAGTAGGAGGGGCAGCAGGAGGCGTACTACGATTACCGTTTCCCACTTGATACGTCAAACAGAGTATTTTTTCTTTGTCGTCCGGCCAAGTGTATGCTAAAGTTCCCACGGGCTTTTGCCCCTTGTTTACCTATGTATATGTGTCTCTAACATACAGTTATTCCCCCTGCTGATGCTAGTTCAAAGTTCAAAGCAGCTCGCAATCTACGCCGGCATAGCTGCTATTGGTGCGACTATCTATGTTTATATATATCTAAAATTATCTTATTATCAATACATTATGCTGGTATTGTGCGACACTAGTTGCATTGCGATATAAATAAACATGTCCCTTGTGAGCGCCCGTGCTGCTCCTTGCCACGGCTATCAAGGTGTCTACGTGTGGCTGAATTATGTTTGCATGTGTATTGAGGTCAGACGTGAGACAATCGAACGTGAATCACATTTACGCGAGCTGTTGAAGCAATATGAATAAACTGAAGGAAAATAAATCTTCTATATGATTGATCATGCGTGCCTGAAGACACATGAGATGCTGTAATATTTTAGACCTAATCATTCTATATTCTTGACTCAAACACTATTTATAATAAATATAATTAATATGCTCAAGTGGTGTACTTATGCTCTTCTTGATATATTCAATTGTGTAATATTGATCTAATTTAAATTTAATATTACATTGAGCATTACATAATCATTACGTATATGTTTGTTTGCAAATTGGAAATCCAATAAGTTCAATGCTCTCGATTGCCATTCGTGAATAAATTACTCTGATTACTTAGCATCCACACAGCGCCCAGACTCTGCACACGTCGCCAAGCCCAATTAGCGCTTTCCATGTAGCGTCAGGTAATTTCCAACACAAAGCGAAAGAGCCTTAAGCACTGTTTCTGATGGCATTGTTGAAGCCCCATCAGCTGCCTGACAGTCTGAAATTTATGGCCAGGCGTGAGTCAAAGCCAGCGCCAATATGTAGTTGGAGGCATCACTTGCTACCTTGCATATCCTAAGGCTTAGCACGATGGGGGCGGGGCTGTTACACACATACATACATAAGTAACTTACAGCGTTGAAATTTTTAAAATAATATTATCAATAATAATAGAATGAAAGAGGTATTTTTTTTTTTTATTGAATTTCGAAGAAATCATTCCTTTCGTATAACTGAATTTTATATTTAAAAAATTTAATATTTTGTGTAAACTCTGAATTTCAGTTACTGAATCAGTCATAAAAATATTTTTTTTTTTTAATTTTTTTATTTTATTTTATTTAATTTTTTCTATATGGAACACTTTATTTTTAAATACTTTATTAACAAATGCTGTGTTTCACAATTTTTTATTAAATATAATTTATTTTTGTATTTTAAGTGAAGCAATTTATTTTATCAAACAATTTCAAGTAGAGTATTTGTAGCGCTGCAACAAAATATTTGCTGGGTTTTTAATGGAAAACAAAATTTGAGTAAAATTCTGTAAGAGCAGCAGCTGCCTAATACCTTAATGTGCTCTGTGTCATATGCTGCTTTCACGGCGGGATTAATTATAGCTTGCGCCGGCTTCAAAGCGACCTTTAAGACAATGCCACACAATAGACGCTGGCGGTGTTGCATCATTGACAATCGAAGGCACTGCGCTCCATTGTGTGTCAGGCCGTGGAAAGAATGTCAAAGTTGTGCTTTTATTGATTTAGAGAAGTCGAGAATCGTCAACTGCCTTCTGTCTTCGCTTGAGAGCACATTAGTGGAATGCCATCAGACATTTGCATGCGCCTGTCAGCGATAACATCGAGCAAAGAGGCTTATATGTGTGACAGACTGTATGGGTGAGAGTGTGTGGGTGTGTGTGTTGGTGTCTGTGCGTATTCATTTTCATAATTGTGCATGCCAGCACAGTCGGCCATATGGTGCAGTTTGACAATCACAGAATGAAATCAATTCACATGGGTTCCCTCTTATGTAAATGTCGCCGCGATGACGTCTATAATATTTCCAAATATGGAAGCTACCTTGAAGCGAATCCGAATCCGCTTGCACTCGGACTCAACGTTAACTAACTTTGTCTTGTCTTTGTCTAACCCAAACGGCAACATAAATGATATGTAAGATATGTAAGTTGCAGTTTAAGATGACAGATATGGAAGTCTTAATGCAAACAACCAGAGGCAATGCAGAGTGCTATGGACTTGGTACAAATTATTGACTGACTACAGATTGTAAGTGGATTGAATCAAAATACATTTACATATCTCGACTAATATTTGAAATACGAAAAGACATAGGTTTGGAACTGAATGAAATTTGGGGTGTATTCCATAAAATACAAAATTCTAAGTTGTATAAAACACATGTAAATCTCTGTTTGATGCATGTAAATCTCTGTTGGGATGCAGTTATCGAATAGTTATCGACTTTTTTAAACAAGCTCGATCTAAGCGTGCTCTACAGGGAGTTGTAATCAAAATATCAAGCACCAGCAGGAGGTTTTTTTTTTTATAGCAAAGCAAGTCCACACAACAGTTTGACATGCGCTTTAATTTGATTTTGATTTGTTGTGACAAAACTGAATTTATGAAAGTGCTAATTGCCTTTGAATGGAAATACAATTGGCATAAACAGCCATATTTATTAAGATATGCCTTTGGGCGTGGCACAAATTCTTGGAATGTAATAGCTTAATTAAAACTTAACGAATAAATAAATCAATATTGCACTTCAAATTTAATAAATACTGATTTTCTATTGTTGGGACTTGCAGAGAGCAGAGAGAGAGAGAGAGAGCAGAGAGTGTGCGTATGTGTGCGTGTGTGCACGTGTGTTGTTTCCTATGAATGCAGAGAAGCAGCGATGAATTATTGGAATATCAGCTCTTCGAAGGACTCAATATTTTAACGGCCTTTCATTAATTCCTTCAATATGGCTATTGTTGACAATGCGTTAGATCAAATAATACAAATGACTGTTTATATATATATATATATATATATATATATATATATATATATATATATATATATATATATATATATATATATATATATATATGACAAGAAAAAAAAAAGAAGCTCATTCAATCCTTAGGTTGCGCCTGACAATTAAGGAAAAAGCTTTTTCTATTCATTCACCATGCTACAGTTATTTATCATAGAGGAAGAGATAGGGTGATTGTATTTGTGTGTCAGCCATTGAAATGCAGCATTTAACATAGAAATGCTCTATTCCAGATGCCAATGAAACACAATCGAAATACAACGTGCCAGAATCTAAGGCACATCTGTGGCTAAACACCAGCATGACATGCCTGGGACGACTCAGGGTCAGATTGCCATTGTGAAAAGCGAACAGCGAGCAACGAGAGAGAAGCCCGTTTTGTGTAAATTATTTTCGGCTCAACTTTAAAGCACACGATCCCATACTAATGCATTTGAAGCACAGCTGCCTCGAGGGCAGCTCGTGTCTGCTAGTGTGTGTCTGTGTGTGTGTATGTATGTGTGGGGTAGCATTTACTATCGTATTCAGTTTACTCTAGCGACGCTATTAAGGTCAAGTAGCCATGTGAACATGAGTTTGTAATTCGTTTTGGGTAGCTTTAAGCAGCTCTTTAAAAAAAGGACTTTTTACTGTATTACCGCTGCAGACACACACACACACACACACACACACACACACAGACATTCAGCTCAACAGCCAGCCAGTCAGACAGTTGTCATTAGCATACTTGAGCAATTGCTGGCAACAAAACAGCGTGCATAAAAACACTTAATTGTGCCTGGCCATCAACGTGCTAGCACTTGATGAAGGCTTGCAGCCAGCCCCATTTATACGCTGCCCATGCAAACACACACACAGACATACACAGACATACACAGACATACCCATTCACACATGCATATGTATAAAATAAGCAAAGCCTGGCACCCACAAGGACACGTACGAGTCGCTTTAAATGTTTCATGGCTCTGCTTAGCAGCCGCAATGGCGAGCTAAACAATCGCCAAGAATTTGCACTAGAGCCGCGTTTAAATTGCAAATTAAATCTTGAAATATGCATGTGGCATGGTCGAGTGGTCAAGCGCTTTAGTCGGGCACAGAATTTTCAATTAATGAAGTTTTTGCACTCGATTGGTTGGCACTGTGGCAACTTAATGTAGAATGAGGCGAAATTGTTGCCAACTCATTTGAGTTTATTGATTTGCAGTGTGTGAATTGAAGTGAAACACTTGCATATACTGAAAAATTCAGAACGCTCAATGAAGCAAACGACTTTTGTATAGTCCGCAACAAACAATTTCATTTACATAAATCACTCATACGTCAAGGTGTACGTACTACGTACAGCCAGCCCTAAGCGTAGCGAGTGCTGCAAGCAGCTAGCTGTGGCTGCTCCCTGCCAGCAAACACGCAACAGCATGACATGAACTAAATTATGATTTATGAACGCGCAGAATGCGTGAGGCATGAGGCATGAGGCGTGAGGCGTGTAACATCCGAGAATCCCAACTAAATAAGCCAGCAGCAGCTGCCTTTGCAGTTGACTCGCACTGAGGCTGGATTTGAAAGTGAGCAGATGCTGCTCAGCTGCAGCTTGACTACAGCTGATAAGCATCAACAGCAAATCCTCTCCCCTTAACAGGCTTATCAAAATGATGTCATATACGTAGCTAAGCCCCGATCGAACTATTACAGATGCTGTAAATCGATTATTAATATACATTTTCGGGCTATACGCATAAAGCATTTATTTTTATTCGCCAATAACAATTAATATAATAGGTCATTTGTGTATCTCCCTCGCAGGGCAGCAACCGGGCTCTGACCCTGTTAACCGACACGTTCTCTGCAGCAGTTCCAGCTCGTCTCTTTTTTTTTTTTAAGCTGCCGTTAAGGCACGTGACCGGAGCACGGCAGCCGCTGACAGAGCCCTGCAGGCAAAAAAAAAAAAAAAAAAAAAAAAACACAAGCAAAATGTTTGTATATTTACTCAGTTTTTAATACGCTCCAATGCCCATTAAAGAATTTCCAGAAAGCCTTTCAAAGACAACAAATTGCAGGGCACATTTGAAGTTTATTTCTGTAAAATATGTCGAATTTCTCGCTTTGTGCTGGCATCAGCTCTAGTCACATTGACTGACCCAACTTTAGGGATGGATAGATTAGAGATTAAAAGAAAATTCTGTTCACTTTGTAAATGGCCTTTAATGATTATTTAGAATGCGAGTTAATTTCTGTCTACTCATAGGGTATCTCTTGGCGTGGCACTCTTTTGCAATCAGGAACGTATTCTCATTTTGAGGTGGAGATGGGGAAAAGTTGTAAGCGAGTGCCCGGCGAGGTTAAACCCTGTGTTTGCCGTTGGTCTTGATTCGGGTCGTATAGTGTGCAGTTGGCGCTAGGCCAGAATTATTTTAATGCGAAAACTTTAATGAGTATGTAAATATTTATTGTTGTGCAATTTGTGAGCTGCACGTGTTATGTGGGGCAGGCAACAGGAGCGGCTTTTGTGTGCGAGTTGTGTTAGCATTTAATGAAGCCTGCCCGGCCGGGCAATTTGCGTATTTGCCTATTTGCTGTTTGCCAATTTGGGCAAGTGTTAATTGTTGACATATAAGTTTGTTTAATGTTTCTGAGTCCACAGCAATTTCAAGATGAAATTTACATGTCAATTGCAAATGGCTCGTACGGCTGATAACGGGCAGTGCAAATAAGGAGGTGCAACCCAAGCTTAAGCAAATGAGAAATGCTACATTTAGCAGCCACAAAAGTGCCGTCCTGCCGACGAGTATAAAGGACGACAGTTTCGGATTTTGCTTTAGCTGGAATTACAATAAAAGGGAAGCTCGCCCGCCAGCAACTGTTGGCCAAAGATAAACAACCGGCCGCAGAGCGACCGACAGGCAACTTTCGGCAAAAACAACAAAAGCCACAACCATCAAACAATGGCCAACGGACTGGACAATGGTCAGATGCCGACTTGAACTTGTTGTAGTAACTTATTGTTTAGCACTATCTCACGTTTTGGCCCAGGTAAATATTCGAATTTCTCATGGCCAATACAAAGGACGGCAACAACAACAACACACACACACACACACATCGTCTATTCTGGTCTGTTCGACATTCAATTGCCAGCGTTAACGTGCACAGTGTGTGGTAAGCAGTTTGTAATTGAGTGAACCGACACAACTTGTATTCAAGCTGAGGGCCACAGAGCCGAGGCAAGAACATGGCAGCTGCATTTGAATGACCGCAGTTCAATTTCGATAGGGCAAAGGCTGCTACAAAAGCTTCACAAGTACACAGGGCAACTGTTTTGGTTGAACGAAGGCAGACGTCAGTTGGGTCTAAGTGGTCTCAGAATCTCGATGTTGGCAACAGTTAAATTTGTTTTACCTCTTTTCAGTAGGTGCAACATGTAAACATGCAAACATGTGCGTCTAGATGGCTATCACGATGGGAAAGCATTTATTACCAAGCAGCCAGCTCTTTTCATAGCCAGACCGAAGTCTTTTTCGTACTTAAGCATTATCTACTGTGCGTGGTCTCTGGTCTGGCAACAGCTTAAGCAATAATTGCTACATGCAAAAGTGAAACTGCAAAAGTCCTTACCGCAGAGAGCTTCATTTGGGCCCATTTAGTTAGCCCCGTTTACACACTCACTTGCCACAACTAGCACTGACAAGCACTTTAAAACTTTTCCGGAAACTGCATAAGCCGACAAACAAGCTTTACTCTGACGCTATTTATGTGCTCCTAGCACTGCATATTCAAAGTTTTCTTTTTGGCTTTTAAGATCTCAATCGAGCTAACGAAAATGAGTTTTAAACGAGCAATAGTTTAATAATCTAAATCAAGGACCGCAAATAAAAGTTATGAGTTAAAAAAAAAGCCCCAAGAAGAGAGGGGAAAACACATATAATAGTCAATTTTAATAATTTATAAAAAAAAAGTTTTTTTTTTATTACTCAAAAAATAATTCTTATTTTTTAATATTTTGCTATAAAGTTATAATCGACAACGAAACAAACTTATTTATGTTCAAGTTATTTTTTAATATTTGCTATTAAAGTTATAATCGACAACGAAACAAATTTATTTATGTTCAAGTTATTTCTTAATATTTTTTAACCATTTTTTTTTTAAACAACAAATTTATATTATGTTAAATCTGAAATTGGCTAGAATATAGTTTGACATAATTCTAAATTATCTTTTAAAATATGTAGTTCTATTTATTATTAATTTTAGTTTGTTGCTTTATTATTATTTTCTTATTCCGAATGCCAAAAGGCTGTCACTTGATACAGAAAAAATTCTCCAAAATTATATAATTATAATTTATTAAATATTTATTAAATTTTATTATATATTTATTAAATATAACACTCAATATTTTCATTCCTTAAGAGACTATCTTATATATATTATTTTAGCTGTCATTGGCAATGAATTTCCTTTCCTTTCATAAGAGTTGCAAACACAAAGTTGCTAAGATCTAAACAATACAAATTCTATAAAGTTTTCTATAAATTTCCATTGATCCTATTGAAATTATTCAGTCGGCATGAAGTTTGATTCATCAAATTAAACTTGACTTTGCAGCTCTGCTGTAATTTTCAAGCATTTAATAGTATTTACATATAAATGAAAGTGTCCAAATTCGTTGCATTCCTGCTGCGAAAGACCTCGATTAATTTGTTCTGAAATGCGCATTTGGGAATTTTGCAGTTTACGCTGCGAGCTCTATGTCACATTTTTGGTCAGCTAATTGCTTTTGTCAACATGTTATTTAAATACACACACGTTTTAATACTCATTTGCCAAGCTAAAAGGTTATATTGGTTTAATATTCGTTTGGCTTGTTCTCCGGATGAATATAAAGAAGAGCTGAATGAAGAAATCTATTATATGATATGTATATGTCGAATCATAAAAATAAAAAAATAAAAATATCAAATGAATATAGCCATCTCATTATGGCATGGCAAAGCTACTTAAACTTTAACCTATATATTTTGTAGGTAATTAGCAAGATATACAGATCAATATCTGACGTCATGTTTACCCCCTATCTAAACTGTAACTTTAATAAATCTGACTGGATGCGTAACATGGTCCAACTTCATTTTTCCTTATTTTTGCATGCAACATTTGCAGGCCAGCAAATCACATGCATCTACAGATTTACAACTGGCAATTGTGAGACACATATCCTGTAATGTGTATGTCCCGATGTAATTTAGCGACGCTCATTGCAAATGGTCCCCAATTACAAATTACGACTGGCGTGACCAAGGCAGTTAGCAAACGCGAAGGCTTTGCCGAATGAGACACGCACCTGTGGGCGGTTATCAAACTCGGTTTACACATGCGTGTGCAAAAAGTTGATTACCTGGCGAATGGAAATGCAAAAGTTTCATCCAAAGTCATAAAACAAAGCGCGAAGCGTTGGAAATCTCGACGCCGCAGCGAATTTCATAATTTATTTGATCCCCAGTTATAAAAGCGCAAAGGGGCATACTTAAACATATTTATAAACTGTGGGCGCACAAAGTTTAACCATGGCATCATAATCGCCAGCTCCATGTCACCAGGCGTAATACGTAATAAAGTTATAGCTCCTTGTGACTTATATGGCACTTTATGCGACTTCCCGCGGTATTACTTTTGGCGTTTAAAGCGTGGCCTCTGCATTTTGCGGAGGGCCGTAACAGGACTGTAAACACAATAAATGTAATTAATATTCGCTAGCACAGAAGAATGCGGCACCCGAAGGACGCACAATTTTCGGAACTGAATGATGGAAGAAAGTGGGTGAAACAGAAAAGGTTTAAGGGGCATGCTCGACTGACAGATACTGCTTACATGCTCATAAAATGAAAGGACTGATGCTAATATTTACAATTAATATTGTTTATTTATTTAATATTTATTTATTGAATAAATATGAATACTACAGTTTAATCTAAACATAAAGTATATATTTTAAGATATCATTAAAAATCAGCTATGAGTAATTTAATATTTTTGAGCATTAAATTCAGGGAACTGCTAGTAATTGCTATGAAAAGATTCATTTTGCAAGAAACTTAAATTTTAGGCCCCACATAACTATTATTTCATTTAGGTTTCGAACATTTCATAGCACATACATGATTTACATGGCATTTGTTTGTGACTTATTGATGCCAAAATAAGTCCAATCACTGTTTATTTTGTAAAATTGCATGTGCAGCAATATTGGGCCACAAAATGCATTTGGCCCAACTGTTAATAGCCGAAAATTGCCAGCTTTTATTACTGCAAAAATGATTGAATTGTCAATTTAGTTGGAAATTAGGTTGATTCTGTGTAGGCATCAAGCAAGTAATTAGAGATGGACAGACTCGCCTAGGCATATTCAATTTAATTGTTTCATGAGAGGAGCCTAATTTAATTTGCATTTGATTTTCCGATTGTCCTTTGTGCATGGAATTTGACAATGTTGTGTGGGCTTTAATCGGCAACTCAAATCAGATGAATCCCAGTTGCACTCATACCTTTCGCCTAGAGTCACAATTTCAAGGAATTATTCAACCCTCCCATTTCCGCTGGGCCAGACGAACAATAACTTGAAATTGAAATAGGTTGAAGCTTTAAAAAGTGTCGCATTTAAGAGAAATTTAAATCGTCAAATATTCAAAGCTGTTGTAAGCTTATTTATTGCATAATATGCAGTGAATCTGAATATCAGTTGAATATTTATTCAATTAGATTTGCAGTTTACAATTTAGTTAAGCTCTAGATATACAAATCAATTTTATTGTCTTTTCATTCCAATTTGTGCTCGATACTCTGCTCACTAATAGTTACACTGGCAAATCGAACTGTCGATGTAAGCCCGCTGTTATCAGAGTATCAGCTGAAAAGCAAAGAAATAAAAGGAATTGAACGCCAAATGTTTGGCTTTTGGCAACTGCCAGCGAAGGGCAACTGCAAATTTGTCAAGAGAACAAGAAAAAACGCTGGAAAAATGAAGAAAAAAAAAGAGGAAGACAGTGACACAAAAAAGCTGGCTGTGAAATGTATAATATATGCACACATACACACATGCACTCATACATATGTACATGCGCTGATGCCACGGCAACGGTAACTGCCAGCTACCTGTGCTCCACGCTTTTATGCGCAAATTACCTGTCACTTGCGCTTATGCATGCGTGTGTAGTGCAGCGTAAGTGTGTGTGTTTGTGAGTGTGTGTGTAAGTGGTGGTGCACTCTACTGCCCATGCTAGGAAAAGTTTTGAAGGCGCAAAGTGGCAACTCCTACACAGTCCTACACAGACATGCACGTTTTTACCACACGTACAACGACGTAAGAGTGGGAGCTAGCATGTAAGTATGTATGTATGTATATCGGGGCAGGTAGCTGGCAGTCGTGCCACAAATCTGCACGAGCTACGCAGCCAGGTTGGGTCAAGTGAAAATTTATGGGCCACATATGGTGTACCGTGCGCTATTGTGAACTGTCTGCCCGAGCATACATACATACATACATATGCATGTATATACATATATGCATCAGTTTAACAGTTCAACTACTCAACTGTTGAACTGTGCGTGCGAGCACTTAATTAGCCCACAATCATTAGATTATGAAGGGCACGACTAAGGGCTAAGCAACATCAACTGAAATTCACACAGTTGTTTGCCAATTAAGTGGCAAAAATGGCCGAGCATTTGCCTGCTCAATTGAGCTGCCATCAGTCAGCATTCAGTCTTGAATGAGTCTTCTGCAGAGCGCAACCGACCACAATAACTGTTTCTGCTGGCATGGCGTCCCACTAGACAGGTAGAAATATTCATTAATTAGCTTGTTACGTTTCGCTATTATAATGAGAAAAGTTGCCCTTCAAACTAGAGTGAATGAACTGCCGGAGGCGAGCCAGAACTATCTGCATGATTCTAGTTTTTAGTATGAATAATCAAATAGATTTTCAGTAACTTAATAATAAAGCAGAATATGCAGCACATCAAACAAATCACGCTTTTATGTTTTTAATATTCCATCTTCACTCATCTGCTTTTTTTTATCTTTATATTTTGTCATGTCCCGCAGCTGTTGAACTGATGCATTGGAAGGCACTTCACCCCCTATTGGAAAATATGCATTGTAATCGAATTTTGCTTGAAAATAATGAAGAGACAAAAAGGAGTTCGCCTCTGGGCACACGCTGAGTGCATAAAAGTTGCAACTTTGCATTCAATGCAGTTACATTTAATACGTATATATAATTCAATTAAAAAGTTCACAATGTAAACGAGGGGAACTGTCACAGCAGAATGTCAACACAATTTAATTAAACGTTGCTTATACGCCACGTAGGCAGCATAGGGAAAAAATTCTATTCATGGCACAAAGCACAGCATAGAACAATTTGCATGTTAATTAAAGTGCATCAAAGTTTGACACATTACAACAATAAAAAAAATATTGTCAAGCATGCCTCAACTTTCCAGCTGTTCAGCTGTTCAGCTGTTGCCTGCCGCAGCAGGAGCGGTGCCCAGTGCCGCCAGCTGGGGACCACACAATAAATAAACGTATATGAATATTAATGATGGCCTCGACGTGCTTCGGAAAGTGTGTCCCAAATTGCATGACCACAACAACTTCGTGTGGCCGACTCTATTTATAAAAATATATGTGCTTTTATGTGCGCCCAAATCGAATCAGGAAATATGACTAAACGAAGCCTTTAGTTATGCCAACAGAATTCTCCCTTGTTCAATTAGTTTATTTTTGCGCTCACTCTCTTTGAATATATTTCATTTATATCCATGACATATGTGAAAGGTAAAAGGGGGGTTTCCCCAGTCATTTAGGGAAAAGTAAAGCTTAAGAAATTGTTTTTGAAGAAAATCAATGCTGGCGTCAAACTTTTTGCAGCAAGCCAAATGCGAATTGTCGACGAATTTTTTCCTCTGACCAATTTCGTTTTTGTCCTTGCAATTGGCATAATGAAATCTTGCTGGAGTGCAGCGGCAGCAAAAATATGTGCAGCCATTGGAAGAAGGCCAAGAATTTGCATTACCCATTGCAAATGTCTAGCTTGGGATGTGATAGATTAAATGCGGGGCAATCTGTAGAGGATATTATAAAATGTATTATATACATATACATATATATATATATATATATTGTATAATAATCAGCAGGTGTTCGATATATATATATAAGCACCAACTGCAAGAGCTAAAGCAATGTGATTTTTAGGGTATCTTCTAGTCGGGCAGATGCAACATAACTGCTCGTACTTACATTTCATACCATTTTAGTGGGTAATGACTGCTTTAATTGGACTTTTAAATAATCGAGTTTTGGGTAATGCCGCACGCTAGTCAACATTAAATAATAAAATACAAATTAAATTATACACATTAAATAATATAATACAAATTCTATGTAAAACAACATGACTTTATTGTGACTGAGTGCAACGCACAGAAAAATAATAAAAAATAAAAAAACAAGGAATCGCCAAAAGCTTGATGAGCAATTAAAAACTTGTATTGAAATTGTAAATCAGAACGAAAGTACGTCAGTTACTCTCAACTGAGTGAGTGCTCTGAAATGATTTAATAACAAGGAATAAAAGAATAAGCATGCAATTGCAGTCAGCCAAATGACAGAGAAAAGGTTATGGCTAAGTTGTTACCATGGCACTGGAATCTCTACTTGTGGAATGTCTTTTGGCATACAGCAATTTGAGCGTGAATTATTTGTGTGCATTCGACTGTCAGTTGGAAAACACATCAGTGACCCGTAGTCAAATGGGATTATAAAATATACGCACAAACTTTTGCCAAATGGGGTAAAAAGAAATTTATTTTTCTGTGTGGAAAACGGATGCAAATAACGATAATATGCTAGGTAATAAAACTGTGACATAAAAAAAAAAAAAAATATGAGAGTCTTAAGGAAATTTGATTCGTTTAGAGAGAGATGTGAGTTGCGTACTAAATGGCTTTCAAGCTAAACCTACAATCTTGGTAAATTGCACTTAATTAATTAATACGACACAGGAAGCAAATATAAATATTCGTCAGTCAAAGTACTGTCAGGGACATTGCTCGGCCCTCGAGAAACGCCACATTCTCTTATGATCAGCCGCTTTGATGCCACTTACAGATACCAAAGAGCTGAGCGTATCAATAAAAAAGCAAAGGTTCGCATAAAAACCAAGAGTAAGCATGCGATTTGGCTATAGTTAACGGCGTGATACCCTATCGGAATACATATATGACAAAAAAGGAATTTTAAATTTTAAAAATAATTTTTTACTTTAATTTAAAACGTTGAAATACAAAATGAAATACTACTATTAGTTACTTTAAATTAAAAATGTATTTATTTATTTTAAAATGTATGACACGCAGTTCTATGCCCACAACGGATATAGGGTATACCAAATGTCATGGATAGATAGATAAAAAAGGCAAAGTGAAACACATCGAAAAACTTTACTTCATATATGTATTATAGCTTGATACAGATGGCAAATTATAACCGTCTGCCAATTCGACAGGCATATCAATTGAATTTCGTAGTCGGCATCGCCTACATTATATTTATTTACTGCGGCTGTCGCTCGCCTTGTGGACATTGAACTTTCACACTTGCCATAACGCCAGACAAACTGGTGCGTGTGACGCCAAAGTAGGGATAGGCCTGCAAATTGTCAGTATTGTCATTGAGGGGAATACGATTGGGTTTGCCCAAGCAGTTTGCTGATTGTGGTGCTTGCGCCTACGAAATTGACACAAATGATAGCCCTGAAGAATGTGCTGATTGTCTGCTAATTGGATGGCAAGTATCTTGAGTAGTTATTGTTATGATTTCCGCAGGCATAAACAACTATTTGTGCCCAATCAAATGTCGACGGCTGACGTCTGCGTTAATCAATGATACTTGTCAAGCACGTGCTGCTTAAAATGATTAACAACTGACTAACGATGGATAATTTATAATGGAAATTGTATTAGCTCGTAAATAAATCATAGTTTATGTATAATTTTAGTGGACACTTATGATGGGTGTATGAGATTTAGATTAGCAAATGAATTTGGCTTTAAAAATTTTTGACAGATTGTAAAGGAATTTAAGCGTGTTCTATGATATGATATTGAGTGAGAATTTAATACTATTTAATGTGCTTTAGTTTGGTTTTTGCCTTTAAGTTGTTCGGTGAAATATATATAATTTAAATATAAAATATATATAGTAGAAATAAGTTTAATTTAAGTTATAGTTTTTAAGTCAAGTTAAGATATTTTTATGAGGCTTTTATATAAATTTTTTTCCCATACGTATGTTAAACTCTAACGATTCAATTTCTATATTATAAAAATATAATTATATTTAAGTAGAATAGGATAATGTGTGCGGTTTTCTTAAATTTAAAAAAAATGTTAAGCCCATTACTTTGTATACAGTAAAAATAAACTGTCCCATATATAAAAAAAAATAAATAAATAAAAAAATGAAATAAATATATAATTAGATTTCAAATCGAAAGCTGAACTATTTATCTTTTATTTTACTTATATATACAAATAAAAAAAAACCCAACAAAATTTAAGTTATCGTTTATATGCCATCATAGCTTATCAATCATATTTTCGGCAAATGGACTTACTAGTAGTAAAATATTTTGAAGAGAGTGGTTAGCCAAGTCAGCGACTTTTGGCTCTCTTAAATACTGGTTTTCAGTGTGGAAGCTGGGAAATTTCCGACGACTTGTTATTTTTACTACTTTGGAAAATGTACTGCAAACGATTTAGTTTTATGTCAAATGTAATCAGTTTCCTCTAATTTTTAAGGAAGAACTAAAACTTTAATTGCTTAAAAAGAGCAATATGGAAATTTAAATGGAATTTAAACTTATGCACTACGTGATTTCCAAGGAGGAAAACTGCGAGGGCAACAAGTTGGTGAGTTATTTGTCGCCTGCCTAATGGGTCGGCTCTCTAGAGTCGCTTGCAAATTGCAACGAGTAAAACAAATTCCGTCACGCAGCAGAGCGAAAACTTCAGGAATGACTCGCAGAAGGCGGCACATGATTCAGTCAAGCCAAAATGTTGGCTTAACTTTCGTCAGCCGTGAGGGAGCATGAATTTTCATTTTTTACACAAATAAAAGTGAGTATAAAAATGCTTTTCACTTGTTTGCAAAATAAATGGAAACAAATTGTATTTTTTTATTTTTATTATTATTCCCTTTAAATAAAAGCAAATATAATAATCCATGGTATAACCAAATTTAATAAATATATTTAATTTAGTTAAGTTGAGTTGCTTTTTCGTTCTTCTGCCTATTGCCAGCTCAAATTTATTGCCGCTAAAAACTTCCTTTATTTAAATTTGTCGCACTTACGTTGATGTCAGAGTGGAAAATTAGGGATTGTTGAATTGATGCTGCAGTTATATGTAGTAAATTATTGTGGCCAATGGGACGTGTCGGCATTCAGCTGAAAGTTTTGCACTTGCACCCCTTTATAATAGCCACGCACAACGTGGCGAATGCGCAATTACGTATACGACATGTTGTTGTCCATGGTTTAGTCTAGAGCAGAAGCTGGACGTGCGCCACGCCAATGTCGGCTGTCCACTTCACACTTATTTCCGGCCTAATAATGGCCAACGTCAACTGTTTCGGACGCTCATAAAAATTCCACATTGCTGATTTTAATATATTCTTAATGGCGGCCATAAAACGAAATGAATGCAACAGCCAAAGCAGACACAATATGAAAGTGTGTGACATGTGGTGCAAGGGCAGTAAATAAGAATTAAATACAGGCCGCACGATGTAAATTAAAATGCAAAGTTCAAATAATTTAGAGTTGATTGAACAGCTGATGCAGTCGAAAGTAATTTTCCAATTTTCTTCAATCTAATGCATTTTCATTAACTTTGAGCAAGGCTGAATTTCAACAGTCAATTAAACAACTAAATTTTTCAGTCAATTAGAGCTTTCTGGGCCGCAAGTAGATAATGAAATTTCTCATTAGCGAAATTTTTGGCATGCACCGCATAAGCATAAGTTTCATTGGAAAACTTTGCCAATCAGAGACTCGAAAAACTGAAATCAGGAAATACACCTGCTCAAAGCGAGTGGCAGACATTGAGACTTTTTTTTTATACAAATCCTTAAAGTGAGCCCGGAATGAATAAGCATTGAGCATCGAAACTTTGTGTATATATATATAATATTTATATATGCATATACATATATATATATATATATATATATATATATATATATATATATATATATATATATATATATATAAAGCAAAAAGTTACCGTGTTTGGTTTTAAGCCCACAGCATGCTGTTCAAAATGAGTTATGTGCCTGGCATGCAAAGACAATGCCACTGATATGGGCTAAAGGAAGCTGGCCCAAACTTTGGAACTGGCACAGGATGTAAGTGCGACTGGCTCAATAAGTCGAATCATGTTCGATTCTCAGCTGTTGCAAGTTTAGCCAACTTTGAGGCTCTAAGCTCTTTCTTTCGGCCAAAGCCCACATATTCCGTGAATCAGGCCATTTAATTAGACTCGGTTTCTGGCGGCTGTGCAAGCAAAGGCGGTAAACAAATTTCAATTTATTTAAGCGATATCTGCGCCACACCTGTAACCATTGCCACAAAGCAGGAGAACTGCGCTGAACTGCAGGTAGCAGTAGTCATTGATCGAATGAAATTTAATCAAGCAGATGGCTGCGATTTTTTCCGCATTGTTTTAAAAGGTATGGCAAAAAAAATTTGTGGTCAATCAATGGTGGAGAATTAAGTAGATTCTTAAGCATTTTCAGCCCAGCTGAATAAGTTGCAAACTTTGAGGTCGGTGGTTAACCCGATGCCCTTTAACAACAGCATCCGATTTTTAAAAGGGTTCGTAAAACGTTCCTTTATATAAATTTGGTTTCTCTCCTGTATTGCGTGCCATACACACAATGTGGGCGGCCACAGCCACGCCCCAGAGAAGAAGTTGTCATATATGTTTGGCAAAATATTTTGCTTGACCTGTGTAAACTTTGTGGGCATTCCTAGGGCTACCGAAAGGTCAGCCAGCTGCTAAAAGGCTTCGTGTCAGAAAGTTAAGCAATAAAATTTACACTGGACAAACGAAAATACAAATTAAGTGACGTCAAATAAAGGTTTACGGCGCTTACAGAGCTTTGCTCAATAGAAATTGTTGACGTAGCTAAAACAGAAAGAGAATTTTCTATTCAAATTTTTTAAACCCTGAACATATTGAAAATGGTTAAGATGTAGGTAATAAAGGGGTGGCCGACCCCATAAAGTACATATTCTTAGTTAGTGTGACGAGCTGAGACGATTGAGCCATGTCTGTCAGTCCATTGATCTCTGAGACTTTATTAACTAGAGGATTCTTTTATGAAAGCCCTATATGGCACGTGAAGATCGAATCTATTTTTTTTTTTTTTTTTTTTTTTTTTTTTTTTGATCCATAGTTATTTTAACTGTAAAGCTATCGAAAACCTTTATCAAAAGCCATATATTAAATTATAACAGATATCACAAATACCACATTCTAAAAGTTTCCCATAGATATCCATCCAATGCTTCGACAAATTCAGATGACCTCGTAGTCGAGCAGTCTCGCCTAGAAGACTTTTACTTGCTTGACTATATAAAACCGTTGCAAATCGAATATTTCAAATATGTTTACGAGGAAAATTTAATGTGATAAGGTGAAACAATGTTAAAGACAAGAGTTGAATATTGGGCAGGTGCTGTGAGGATTATAAAGCCGTGATATTGCTCTGTTGAGATTGTGCACTAAAGGTATGAGCTTTTATGGAGTAAAACGTGAAGATTGGTGGAACGCAATGTGCAGTGCACTCTGCTGCCGATAGGCTCATAGTCAGTTTATAATTGGATTAAGATAATGTGATTCATATACATATCAATTGTAGATATGCAATTCGTATAAAGCAATAAGAAGTCCGTGTTATTATAATTTAGGCAATGGAAAGTAACTAGATTACTTACACCATAAATCTGTTGTCGTGTGAGTGAAATATAATTTATTTTTTTATATACATACATACTAATGTATGCCTTCCTAGGAATTATGCACATTTTAACAGAACTGTACTTTTATGGATGATAAACTTGAAAGGGCGCTGAATCCGCTAAAGCTCTATAAGCTGCCATAAAACTCTGAGCAAGGACACGTTTCTATTGTGAACTAGAAGCTGAACTGTTGACCGATTTTAAGCTCAAAAGCTTTTACAACTTTAAAGCTTCCGCATTTAATACTTGTCCTTGTTCTCAACCACCAGAAACATTTCAAATATAATAAGCAACGAATTTATGACGTATTTTCTAATAAGCATTGAAACACTTAATTATAAATAATTATAACTTGATAAAAAATCGATATATCTCTATTAATTATAGTTTACGGTCTTTAATTTTGTCACTATTTCGAATTAATTTTTATATAATTTGTAAGATCAGGACGACTCACTATTGCTCAAGTAATTAGCTAAACGAGCTTGGAAGAAATGATATCGAATAAAGTATAGAGTTCGAATGGTCCTAGGCGACAGGAAGTCTAGTTGAAAACTATAAATATATGCTTTACAGGTGTGACTAGACAAGACCTGAACAAAATCAAGTGCTAAACTAAATACCCAAATATACTAGGGGATATCTGCATTATCTTTATTATATAGTATACAGTGTTCGGTTTCCATATGAAAAGCTCACGATTTTAATGGCTGACAATGCTCTATTATTACAATAATCTAGTACTTATATATGTGCTTAACTATCGAAACAATAAATTACCTAATCCTTTGCAAACAAATCTGGGCATAAACAAGGCTTGTCAATACATAAACAAAGCAGAACAACAACAACAACGACAGCGACAACAACAACAACAAGAATAGCAACGAGGCCAGCCGGCAAATAGCCCAATAACAAAAGTCAGCTGTTTGCTTGTCGCTCTCCGAAAGCTCGTCTCGTTTACTTCAAAAGCTGCCGCGCATCCCAACTCAGCAAGCGGGTCAACGTTGCGTATGCGTTACATTTCACTTTCGTTGCGAACAGAGCCGACCGTAGGCACGAGGACGCGGAGATGAACGAGGATTGGGGGCAGGAAGGACGATTGGCGGCCGCATGTAAAGCGCTGCCTTTTCAATTTCAATTTCAGTTCCCGTGACAACCTCGACGCGTTCAGTTCTGTGCCACTCGGTGAAAAAATACAGCTACAACGTGCGCAAGTCGCGTGCGGACTTCTGCTAAGGTACTTCTTGTGTTTGTTGTTGGCATCGTTCTCCTACTGGGCGGCCCAGATAAGTACGCAACGCGGCTTCTGCAAGAAACGGTCCAAGTCAACTGCTCGATGTTAAGTGGCAGCCGCAGCCACAACTTAAAGTTTCCCAACTTGTACGTGTGTGTGTGTGTGTGTGTGTGTGTGCCAGTGTGCCAGTGTGTGAGTGTGTGACTGGGTGAGAGAGTTTATATGTCTGCAGCTTGCGTGTTATTGTCTAAGCTTAAGGCTTCAACACTGCACAGCCGAGCAAGCGTAAGATTTTTATGAATGAATTCAAGGCAGCAAAGGCAACTGCCACGAAGTCTGTGGCCATTGTGGGATGTAGTCCGAAAGCCAATGGCGTGCCTGGAATATCGATATTGATTCCTCGGTCCGTTTCCGCTCGCATCGACAGCGCCGCGGACATCAAGCTCATTGGCATCAGCTGGTGTTTGCCTTATTGAGCCATAATTGCCGCCAAAGAATCCGACGCGCCCCTATCGGCAGCTCAAATGGAGCCTGGGATATTAATGATGACACAAATTCAATTAAACATATTGTTTCTAGGCATAATGAACTATTATGGGAAAGTGAAAAAAAAAAGTATTTTCTTATCCTTATGCTAATGAAATTTCTTTCATCTTTTTACTTGATTTGGGCTCCTTCACAGCTCAAACTTCCTAGAAATTATTTATGCTACCAAGATTTGACATTTTGTCATTTTTCCTACGACATTTTTTGCATTGTTGCTTTGTTCAGCGAAAAATAAATGAAACACCACTAGAAATTTTGCAGTCGGGTATGCTCGACTAGGAGACACCCTGACCCCCAACTGCTGCTGCAAGCATTCCTCCTTCACTTCGTTGACAAAATTATATATAATCACGCACATCAGTGGGCGTGAACTTTCTGCTCCTTTCGCTCTCACATTATTTTAGTCAAATTTTCAGGCCATAGCTATGAAAACTCTGAAATTCGAAGAAATAAAAATTATACCATTTTTTGCATGCTTGACAACTTCTTAGATGTCAAATTTGTATGACAGTTAATAGCAGCAATTTCAATCCGCACTTTGAATTTAATCGACTTGATGTAAGTGACATACTTTTCACAGAGCCATGCACACCCCATCTCGAACGGGCTCAGGGTATACAAAATTGAGTTTGCAAAGAATGCCACATTCTTAAAATATCTCTGGAGTAAGCCCTTCACTTTGACATCTTTAGGATAATATACTTAGGAAGTATTTATTACTTAGGTTTCAGTCAGGCATCACAGCTTTGTCAGCTTTAAAGCATTCTCAGATTGATCTAAGGAAATTGTTACAATACACTGTAAAGAAACCCATACTTATACAGTTGGCTGCTGGCTGCCTTGGACTAGCTCCATATACATATGTCAAAATTGGTATTTAGAATGAAATCCACAATTTATGCCATTAATCAGCAAAAGTAAACAACATTCGTCAATTGTTGATTATGTTGAAATTTATTCAAATGCGCAAATACTATTATTCATTCTATGGAAATGTCGATTTTGCTAGCTCTTTGGGGTTTAACTCCTAAATTATGCAGAAAAACAGTAGCAAATAAAAAATATTATTATGTATTGCAATTGTAGCAGATGTAATTGGTCTTTTACAAAAATTGCAGCTCATTGGTGATATGAATATCAAATAATGGCAAGAGATTATTATTTTCTAATTCAGTTATGCATAGTAAAAGAAGAGAGAGAGAGAGAGAGTCATTATGCATTCTATTTAAAATCATGTTGTGAATATGCAAAGGTAGATTGAACCAACATTGCAACATGTTAAATATCGTACATTCCATATAAAGAGCAACTTCTATTGAGCTTTTGACAGCCTGCCTATCATGGAAAACAAAAACCACAGATATATTACAGATATTAGAGTAGGTAATAGAAGTCAAAGCTTAGAAGAGGCTAAAGCAAAGCCACACATAATCTCAGGCTACAAAAGTGTTGACAACCTAGATGGGAACACGACATGAGTTCCTTCCAGCCCAGCAGAGGCCCGCAGCAGTGGCATTAACAAGAATGACATACCTCTGGTCGGTGTGGGGGAGAGCGCGGGGGCATAGGTTCTGTTGATATGGCTGTCGTGTCGCTGGCAGTGCTGCCGTCGCCATGGCTGCCATTAAAGGCGACACACGCCAGCCAACTGACGCCTGCTTACATTAAGGAATTCCGTTACCAGCATCGCGTATACGCGCCGTGAGCAGACGCCGGGGCGCATCTTAATTGCCGAAATATTTGTGCCGCTGTCGATGTTTAAAATTTTTACAGGCCTATTTCGCAAATTGCAGCGCGCCGTGGAACGCAACGTGCAGGCATTAAAGACTGAAACTCAAACCGAACCGAACCGAAAATCAAGTAGAGTACCGTTCAAATCATAGCTTCAGCTCGGCTTTCACAGCCAACACGTGTTGGCCTGGCATTAGAAAGCTCATTGCGAAGGGCACTTGACACGAACCGTAAGTCAAACGGTCAAAAGGCCACAGCAAAACGTTTTAATTGCGTCTGGCTAAAGGGATTTACTGCTTACCCTCAAAGGGCTCCGTTTTTGTGCGTTCGAGTAAGCGGTTTAAGTGAATTGTGCGTGTATCACAAGTCGGGCCAGAGACATCACCCAATCGAGCTTTGTGCCAGCAGTGGACTCAGTCGACTGTCTAGCCGACAGACTGAATAGCAAATCACACCTAAAGCAGCGGCCAACTGACCTCCATCTGTGCTGCAGTCAACACTATTCCCACTCCGTGACAACTCTGGTAAGAGCGCTACACACATATTTACATTACGTATACGTTACGTGGCCTCTTGAGCCACAATTGATTCGTTTCCTGCGTACTTCATAAATATTTCGTGAATATGGTTTTAAAATTAAAAATTCATGTTAAAAGCATTTAACATAAAAATATGTATATATAGAAAATAATAGTAGTAGCCCAAATACATGAAATTGCTCTTGGATTACTTAATAATTATTCACAGCATGGTCTTAAATAAAAGTTATCTATGCCAATCCCATTTGCTGCTTTAACCTTTGACTATTTAGACTCAACAACGTTCAAAACCATATCGAAGCAAGCATGAGTAGCCTGAGAGTGCACAAATGCCCAGAGAGTTCCCAACGAGCTCAGAATGTTTATGCGAATATTCCAGCTTTGCTTTCACACACACACACACATACGCAAATATGCACTGGCACTCGTGCCACTTGCTGCACCCACTCCACGGCATTCATTAGCCACAATACTGCAGCAATTGCGTTCTGCAATAATCGCCAGGTATTTATTGTCGAATCTCTATGAAAATTTCGAAATATTCATAGAAAAAATATTGCTTATAAATCCCAGAAAGCTATATAAACGACTGAGCTTTAATTCGGATTTAATAATCAAAAATTAAGCAAATAAATAAATAAACAAAATTTGTCGGTTAACTCAGCTGAGCCATGTTTTTCCAAATTTAAACACTATTATTAAGTATAGTTATTTGACAACTCTATCAAGTCAAATGGATAGATGGAATATTTTATTATATTAATCTACTTGACTGATGCTGCGCACTTAGGAGCGCCTGAATAATACCGTCGATTTAAATATGAAAACACACACACACACACACACACGCACACGCTCTTTGATTGGGCGTTGAAACTTATAAATTGCAAGAATGCTGACACCTGGCGCTGTCATTCCTGTTAGCCAAAGACGTCGCACTTGTTATGACAATCGTGTGCCACCCACACCATTCAACCTCGAGCACACAGTGCTCCAAACAGAATCCACTTGATGAACAAAATAAAACCCAGAGCGCAGAAAAATGAAAGACACGCGCGAGATGGAGACAGAAAGTCACACGAAAGTCGTGCTGACAAATTTCTGAACAAATAACAAATGGGAGGGGTCGGGGTGGGCGACCCCCCGCCAAAAGCCGAGCTCTATATATAAGTCGAATACGTATGTATATACATTGTGAGCGCCTCTGATGAACTTGAACAGCAAAGACCAACACCTACAGACATTTTGTGCGGCGAGCTGCTAAGAATGAGATCGGATAGGAATATATCTGATTTGCATGCTATTTGATACTTAGCGTCGGAACTTCCTAGCGAGTCGCCTACGGTGGGCCAGCATTTTAATTAGCTGATGTTCGTAAATTCGAAGCAAATTAATAATCCGACCAAACAGAATGGGTGCGACAACAGCGATATGAAATATGCGTGCATAGGCCAACTCTACCTGACTGAAATTTACAAATTTATTATTCGAAATTCATAAATGTGTTTGTAATAATAAGAAGAGAGATATTTATCCATTGCAGCCATAAAAGTTATTATTTGAAAGTTTAGCTGTAATCAGTTACGATAATCGATTGCAGCCAAACATTACCTAAAGCCACTCTAAGCCCATAGGTCTTTGGAGCAGTATTAAGAATTATCTGGCAAAACTTATAAATTAAGTTGTTTCTTTCAACTCTTCAACTCCAATATTTCTAAGTTATCTCTTGGCCTGGCTTTCAGGCCAACATCTCAGCCGCAGTGAATTTAAACAGAACTATGTTTCAACTTCTTTACCAAACTTTTGCCTTACATACATACATATATTCCGCCTGGGCTTTTCAACTTGTCACATACAGAGCATAAATCTAACACACACACAGATACAGAGACATACACGCATGCACACACACACACACTATTACGCGGCAATCAGCATGCGACAGCAACAAACTTTTGTTCTATATTTTTTTTATTTGCACTTCGGAGTTTAGGCCACAACTAGTTGGCTGCCACGAGGGGCAGGCGGTCAACAAGGCAAGTGAAACATTTGTTTTCGCTGCCGTTTACAACTTCCGGCTCGGCTTTAAGCGTTCTCCGTGGCAGTTTTGCATAGTGCCGCCCCAAAGTATGCAACAAAATGCAGAGCTTTAATAAAACACACAGCGGGTAATCCACCGAGGGGCCCTCACAGCTGCCTCAATTTCAGTTTCGACACGGCAAATAAAGTTTGTCGTAGCTCGGGGATATGCTGGCTGGAATGGAAGCGTCAGGGCTTGTAGTCATTAAACTTGAAGATGAGCTGTACATGCGTGCATGCCATACAAACGGCAAACCAAACGCCATTGTGATCAGCACAATTCCTTTTCGATTTCCTTTGTTTGTGTGTCTCTGAAAGTGGTCTCCATTTACCTCGCCCGCCCATGCGGCACAAATGGGCTGAAATGTTAATCAAATCACTCATCGGGCAACAGAGAGCCCTACCAACAACAATATGCCAATTCCTTGGCCATTGTTCTAAACTGCAATTGTGCTAACTGTTATGGATATAGAATAATATAGACACTCGAATAAAGCCAAATTGGCAGCAGCTGCCGATTCAATTTTCTTTTCTACTTCTTTTCTACTTGGCAGCAAAATAAATATTTGTCATTTACTATTTGTACTAAATCAATTTCACATTCAAATAACACATTGTTTTGTTTCATTTGAAGCAAATATTCAATATTTCATCAAATTACAATATTTAACATTTATTGCTGAAGTATTTTTTTTTTTTTTTTTTTTTTTTTTTTTTTTTTTTTTTAAATCCCCATAACTTGGTATGGGGTTCGTCTCTATTATTAATTTACCCTCCCTGTGTTGTTATGGTTATATTTTTAATGTACCGGTTCTACACTTAATAAATATATATATATATATATATATATTTATATATATAGAGTAAATAAAGTATTTTTTAACACGAAATATTTTAAAATTCACAATATTTTTCAATGCTGTTATCATCATTGGCAAACGTTTGTCAGCTCGTTTTTTGTTTATATGAACTAGAAACACTCGCTCATAGAATTATTGGGAGAAATATTGCTGGCAGGTCTCTTGAGGGATTTTGCAATAACTCAAATGTAACTGAAACTAAGCGCGTAACAATTTTTGTTTAAATATTATTATTTACGAATTGCAATATAGTATACACATATAATAACTTATAGCTTAAAAATTTTCCCAGTGTATAAACAATCACAATAACAACAACAGGACAGTGAGAGTCATAATATTCATAATCGATACACTCTTTTCACTTTTTGTGTGAGTGTACAAAAACAAAAGCTTAACTTTTTTATGACGCCGAAAATTGTTGTTTGTTTTAAATATTTATTTATTATTTACGCTTGCCATAAATGCATCAATTTTGTGTCAAAAACATTTTATTGTTTTCTTTTGTTAAAACTGAGACCGATTTTTTTATCACGCCCCATATAAGAAATGTAAACAAGCGAGGGAAATAAATTGAAATTAAATTTAACGGCGAGAAACCCAGCAAGTTATGCATAAAGGATATTTTTATATGTACATACATTACACATTAAAGAGATAGTTCCTTACATTAGATACATGTTAAGCATTCTGGTTTCCAGAGTCAACTTAATAGTTATTGTTGAAGCTTATTTAAACAAAAAACCAGCACAGATTAAAAGTCGGAAAATAAAATTCTTAGCAAAAGTCTAAGAAGTTTTTTAAGTTTATAAAGCGTAGAACTTTACAGATTTTTAATTGACATTTCATATTAATATTCAATTTCAGATTTTTAAATAAAAATAATAATTTAGTAATTCAGATTAAACAAAAATTATTAATTAGTTATGCTAAGGCTTGTTTACACCTACTACTACCCAATAGCCTGGTCTAATTAAATGACCAGCACTGTGCTGTTTGTTTACTTCTGGCACACATTGACACTATCCCACATGCATACAATGTGACATACACACACACACACACTCACACATACTTCATCGGTCTCAATCTGCTTTAATGCCACATTAAGGCAACTGAATGGAATTGAATACGAAAAAGGCGCAAACACAGCCTCCCACAGGCACCCACACACGCACACACGCACAACCTATATGAATACCAGCGCGGGGCGAATGCGTAAACAGCGCGTCGCGTTCATTGGCGAGGGAATGCGGTGCGAGCAACGAAAGCCGAACGGAAGCAGAGCAAAATTTTAAAAATAAAATGACGCTGTAAATAGACAAAAGAAAAACACGAAGAGAAATGCCAGGCTGCCAGGGCTGAGCTAAAAGCGCCAGATGACAGGGCACACAACACAAACACACACACACACGCACAAAAACAAAACAAAGGAAAATGAAGAAACAAAATAAAGTGAAATGAAATAAAATAAAAAGCACAACGGAAAACTTACTGCGAATTTTGAGCAGAGCTTTGCTTGGGTGAGCAAACAAAGTGGGAAATGTTCGGCTGTGTGTGGGTTATTTTTACCGTATTTATGTCTTTTTGAATGTGCCAGTTGCTTTTCATTTCATTTTTACTGCTATTCGCGTGCGCTTGCTGTGTGCTAATTTATCTTGTCGTGTATGATTTAATGGTCCGCCACACCCGTAGATGCGTATGCACCCCATAACCCCCCCTGGCTGCACAATTGTCTGGCTCCATATATTTATGAAGTCACTAACGGGCAGCTACTCTCGATGCACTTCCTTGCGGCAACAAATTATCTCAGCGAAAATTGCAACACCAGCAACGGCGGCCACAGCATCATCATTTATGCAACGCCCCCTACCCCCCAGTCATCCCCTCCCCGAGGGAATTCCAACCGAAGCCTGCCAGCGAGCAACCCAACAATTTTGCAATTTAAAGCAAATTTGTTTTACCGAGTGATAAACGATGCTATTCATTGCATTTGAAATGCACTTACCGATTGCATATGAATTACAAATATCCTCGACAGCGAAATACTTGAATCAATTAGGTTTCTAAACAGACAAATTGGTTCAAGTGAGTCAGTCAGCTCTAATGAAAACAAATCAATTTCAAATTTGTTTACAAATATTTACTTTGCTTTGCATTAAACGTTTAATATTGGCCAAAGTTTATTATTAATTCATATAAAATTTTGTTTTTATTGAATCCATAGAACTGCATTTTGAAATAAACATGGGATATCTCTTGAATAAGAACTATCGTCTGAAAATAGTTCTAATAATCTATATGTTATTAATGAGATCAGATATATGGAAACACAAACACAATTATTAACTTGTTTGTTTTTTTGTTTAAGAGAAATATATTTCGAATTTCATTTCTATACTTTGTTGTTTGCCAAAACAGATAAACAAATAAACATGGTCAGACCGAATCATACATTTCTTATATATGTATATCTATTAAATCACATTTCGAATGAGTTGAGTGCAAGCGCGAAACATTATTTATCTGTTGAAATTGTTTATTATGAAGAGCAAGCAATAAATAAAAATTTTGTATGTTAAACAGTAAATAATAAATTTCATAATATGGCAAAAAAAAATTCAATGAATCGAATTATAATTAATATTTAATGTTAGCAGCTAGGAAACAAATTTAAAATATTTGTGATTAAGTTGCCAATTAATCAATTCAAATATAATTTTTAATAGACATTCATTTGAAAATTCATATACATTTAATATAGACCATGCTCTACCTTGTGGATATTTTGATAATTTAATTCTTAAAATATACTGAAATACGCCGGTGGCGTATACGTAATGTGCTTCATAATTGCCGCTGACGATTTCGCTTGTTGGCAACTGCAAATATTTAAATTAACTTGACTTAATTTGCATTTTAAAAAGTCGTCTAAATCGTTCGAGCACATTAATGCTGTTTATTAAATTTGATGATGTGTGTTTGGCTGTGAGCAAGTAGACTTAAAGCTGCCAGAAAATCAAATATTTTTAAAAACAAACAAACTAAATATGTGTTAAATAAATGTCTGATATCAAGCTTTTAAAAATATCACAAATTTATTTTTAATACATATTCTATTTGCCTTAAAATTTAATTGGTTGTAATAACTTTATGTTTCTTTCAATAAAATTTGTATACACAAAATTCTTAAATTTTAGGTAAATACTATATATATTATTAACAAGTCACAATTAATATAAAAAAATAATAACTTAAGACTAATCACAGGCAGCAGGGGCCTTCGGCTGGATGGTATAGTTTTTAATTATTCTAAAGTATACCAAAATAATTGTCTATCCTTTTTCCTGTCTGCTGAAAGTTCAATTTAGTTCTCAGATGATGAACCTTATAAAATTGAAAGTGAAGTTCACCAGTAAAAAAATATTAGCAATTAACGCAGATTGCTATCTGCAAACATTTTTCTATCAGTGCGAAGTGAATGAGTCTTCCACGATAAAGAGCCGCTGCAATTAGAGACATTCAGAGAAATTAAACTCAGCCAAGGAGCAAATTAATGAGGACAAGTCACTGCAGAGCCGGAGCCGTGATTTATGTGGTTTGCGGCCAGGCGAGCAGTGTGGAGGAGTCAGGTGCGGGGGCCATCGCAGCGGGCTGCACTCGTGAGGCTTGGAAACTGTTGATGGCTGGCCGTGGGAATGGCAAAGCGACTATCATTATACTTCTCGATGGTGGTCACTAATTTGTGTCACGGTTTTGTGACCGGGTGTCTCTGTGGCCACGGCAGCCGACTCGACGGGCGTCTCATTAGTCGCTTCTAATTAGCGAATGCGCTCGCTCACAAAATAATCTAACGCTGCAAATTCAAGCCCATTCTACTAATACAACATCTTTTCCTTAAGTCTGCAAAGAAATGTGTTTTTAAAATGAAAGCAAAGTTATATCAGAAAGCTCTAACTCAGACTGCTTGTCTAAGAGATAACCTGAACACTGTGAAGAACTGATTTTCTAATTTAACCCCAATTCAAAATCTCAAAATATAGCAGACGTACACAAAGCACTGTATTTTCAGGTCCAATTAGCCACGCTCCCAATGGGCGAGAACACTTAATTTTTCATCAAATACTCATTTCACTTTCGTACACAAGAACAAGAAGAGCAATAAAAATTGTATAAAACTCTTGGTGAAACCTTAACCCCAGCGCCAAAACAGAGCAAGGCTGAAGTCAAAATCAAGACGGGCTAAATCGGGACACAATTTTCCAACAATTACAAGCCGTTGCAAGGCGGAAGGAGGCAAACAGCGAAATCGCCCAATGAATGAAAAACGCAGAAGGAGAAGCAGAATAACGGAAGGAATTTGGGAAAGTCTGTAAATATGGCAGCGCAAGCTGCGTTTTGCCTTATACCCAGCAGCTAGTCGGAAAAAGGTTATTGTTGGGCTTTATAACTTTACATCGGATTCAACAGAAGGTGCTGATGGCTTTTCATTCATTATCATTGGAAAACAGAGATTATATTCCTTAATTTCTTTAATATCGATTAGCTTAAGTGAAAGCTATAATCTTTATCCGAAGAACCGTAGCACACAGAAAAAAAACCCAGGAAACAAAAGTATAGTTAGGGTATCCGTTAGTCAACCACTCGCAGCGATGGCTGCATTTGCTTGAATTGATTTTGATGGAAAAATAAAATTCGTAAACTTGAGAGATTTGTGTATGCCGGGATACACAGAGGAAGCTGGCAGATTGCTCAGAGAGAACAAACCGTGAAGTTGAGGGCAAAAGGGTTAAGTGGAAGCCGTAGGTGAAGCTATTTGCTGAGTTGCTGTGACACTTGCTAAGGACAAAGCATTTTGGTAGTCAGATGAGTTTTCCGAGTGAGATGAAAGGCAAATGAAAAGCGATCCGAATTGAAAATCGCCAAGTTATGTTTGATTATAATGCATAAGTTGTTTAGTCATGTCTAACGCAAGTGCATTAAACAAAAAGGCTTAAGTTTAGTGTTTGCCTTAATGTTCTCTCTTTGACTGTAATTAGCGTTCCCCATCTCATAAGACTCTCTGTCCGCTTAGATGAGCACATTTAAGGAGCACAAATTGTATGCCCACATAATGTTTATCAGAGTCACGCAAGCAGGTTCAGTGAACTCATTATAACGCTCGGTAAACCGCAAAACTTCAGCGCTCGGCGAACGTGAAATTTTAACGGGTGACATCTCATGACATATGACCGAGAAAGCTTTAACCACATACGGACTAATCCGATGTGCCGTCAAAAAGCCATAAACTTGTCACACACTTTGCAATCTACAAATGCTCCCCCACTCCCCGCTTTCCCATTGGCTAGCTGCCATCACGTAGAGCGCGGAGTTGAGCTAGAGTATGGAGCTCGCTAAGACAGCTGCTCAAGATCTTGGCCAAGACTAACAGTCAACTTGGCCAGCAGCCATTTTGTTGAGCACTCTATTTCCTGGCAATGCGTGTATGTGAATAATTAAAGTCGCGTGTAGTTTGTCAATGCTCGAATTAATTCGTTTACCGCATTAGCACGAACTGACGGACTGACACCTGGACAAAAACACGCGCTGCCTAGATCGAGGCAAACTGTTAATTGGGCGTGCATAATACAAGTTTTCGCACAAAATTTACAGCCGGACAGCAGCGAATCGCCAACGGGCAGAAGGATTATTTCCGCCTTCCACGATGCGCGTTTCGCGCCGCGTAATCCTTTTCAATTTGAATGTAAATGAGTTAACTCAACGGCCACACAGGTGCGAATGTGGCAATTTGTGTGGGCCAAAGACACGTGCCACCGCAGCAGCAGCAGCAGCGATACACCAACATATGCCACTCCTGCGCCAGGACTCTGTCAGTCTGACAGTGTTGCCAGTTAAGCGCGTTTCAGGCTAGATCTAGACTATTTGAAAAAGGTCTACTCCATTTAAAAAATACATTGAAAATGAGTATGCAATCCAGAAATTGAGGCAGACTGTGCAGAAGCTCTAGTCCTTAAGAGAACTATAGAAAAAGAGACTGTTGTCTATGCCATCTAAAATTTATAAACATTAATGTACAGCTATTCAGCATATCAGCATTTAGCCTTATTATAAGTATTCTTAAGCTTAATGAGATTATCCGATTTAACTTGTTTGTCTATATAACTGCTCGTATGTTGTCTGTATAACTGCCTCTCTGTCTGTCTCTCAATCTGTCTCTCCACCTGGCTGCCTACTAAGAGCAATTGGCGACGAAGAACTACAGAAGATCATTTAAGTTGTCCATATATATGCAGTAGTATTCATTTGGTATTAAATTTGAGTAAAACGAAGCAGAGTGCTTACAGCAGCAGAGAGTGTTCCCATTGCTCACCCTACCTGACGTCGGGCTCAACGTTTGGGCGCGACTTGGTGTTAGTGTTAGTGGCTTGGCCATCCTATATAAAAGGGCAGCAGTTACAGAATTTCTTCAGTCACCCAGACCTAGTGGGGTCAGTCGTGCAGTGCAGTAAAGTGAAACGAAGTGTGTGAAAATTTTTAATGATCGTTCAGCTAAGCATTAAAGACTTAGGCTGATGTCAGAGTGGCCGCGATAAGCGATGCGATAATATGGAGCGACAATAAGTGAGAAAGCTCTACATGCAAATTTACATGTAATCGCTTAAAGCATGTCAGAGTGCAAGCGAAGCGAGAAGAGAGCCAAATCGAGAAGTAAAGCGAGTTGCGAGAAAGCATGCCTGAATCGTTTTCTCGCTTTATGATAAAGCTTTTCTGATACGTGTGTTTTCGTTGCGTGCTGAGCTTAAATAACCGTTGGTTAGTAGGTGAAATATATTCTTTTTCTCTCTTTCACTCTGACCTGCCATCGCTTTGCAGATCGCTGCGATAATTATCGCTTATCGCATTGCATCGCTTATCGCGGCCACTCTGACATCAGAATGGAAGATAAATACTTGGAGGATATACTTAGACATATCATTGCAAATAATTTATTAAATATATTTGCTAGTCTCGTATGATTTCTTCCTTTCTTCAGCTAGCCCACTGTTCCAGTGCTTACATGCTAGCCGGTTTTAGTCTACTTTCATTCACAATCCAACGTAGTTCGGATCTCGAAGGTGCCAGCACTGCTGTCAGCTACCCTGCCTGCTGAGCCATGCATACAAATGCATGCATGCACATCAGCTTAAATGGCTTTTAACTTATGGCAGCCATATATGCGGCATATGCAACCTATAGACTTGTTTATGTATTTTTTCTTATTTACAGTATATGATATACATGATAAATGATCAATATACGGATTACTCTTCTTCAATTTTAACCGTAATATATTTGAAATCAACATTTTTATTTATTTATAAATTCATATTTTGTTTGTTGTATTCGATGTGCTACTTACCAGTAATAATTAGTGACATAACTTTTAAACATCTTTTAGTCTTTAGTTCAGCATTTATGCACAACTTTAATTTGCAATAAAAAAAAAAACAGTTAAATAATCAGACTGAAAATCATTTGCACAGATAATTTTTTTTTTTTAATTGGCCATATTAAGGCTATTAGCATGTAGTTTTGTGTTTATGTACATAGAGAATCTCTGCATGTGTGTGTTTATCTCTGTACAAACAGTTTTAGTTCCATTTGTGCAGCAACTTTTTGCATGAGTTTTACGCATAGTTTCAATTATTAAAAAAAAAAAAAAAAAAAAAAAAAAAAAAAAAAAAAAAAAACAGTGGCAGCCGCAGAGCCAACACATTTTCTGCTTTTCGTTGCATAGCGGCAGCTTCAAAGGATATTCGTTCATTTTGCAGTTCGAGTTGGTAATGCGGCGGAGATAAATAACGGAAATTGTGTCAGCTTAGAAACTAGAAATTGGACCAAAATGTCAACTAGGAATAATGCTTAGGCCATGCGAGTTTCGTATTAAAGTCTGGCCATAATTTAATCTATATTAAGTATGAGTATGAAATATGCAAAAGTTTGAATTTCAACAAAATTAAAAGGTTAATTAAAACTTTCCAAAAATAATGCCTAATCAGTGCATTTCTGTATGCATTAATAAAATTATATACTAATAATAGAACTCATTACCTCTTTTATTTTTTTTCACTTAATCATTTTGGCCTGGTTATTTTTTATATTTAAGAAAACTGGTAAATACAACCGTAAATAGCAAGCTGTATACTTCAGCCCATAATCCGCCTGGTGCCAAAAACTGGGACATGCCGACAACATGGCATCGGACTAGGGCCGAAATAGAATTAGTTGACAGCCAGAATGTCCCCAAGCGGAGCTGAGTTGGTGAAGTGTCTCAGCTGAAGCTGTAGCTGCGGCTGTAGCTCAACTGGAAATTCAATTAACCCAATTGGTGGACTTGAACGACGTCTCCGGTTAGAGCAACCACCCGTCCGCCATCGCAGCTCCCCCAAAAATATGCTCTTCATTATTATGAAAGCCCAGGGAGGGCAACGGCAGCAGCGCGCAAGGTCAAAATGTATTAAATGGGCTTAGGATAGGCAAAGCCCACAAAAAAAAAGGGTTCTGCTGACCTACCAAAGCTGAGTAAAACAAATTCCTGCAATGCAATAAAAATCGCAGCACAAAACGAGACGAACAAAAAAAAAAACAAGTAAGAAGGCTCCAGTCGAGACTGCTCGACTAGGAGATACCCTGAACCCTCCAAACTGATATTCTAATCATTCTGGACTTCTTTTATGCACACATACATACACATGCACGTATAAGCACGCGCTTTGCAAACTGCGCAGCTAGCAGCGGCTGCGCTTGGGCTGCACTGCAGTGTGGGCAATATAACGAGAATTTATTTGTTGAATAATTTCTTTTGTAGACATACGATCTTAATGAAACTTTTAGAGCGTAATCATATGGCTTAAATGTGTGTACATTTCAAAGCACAAGTCTCTAGTACTTGAAATGCGTTTTTTACAAATTGGGGGCGAAGGGGGCGTGGTATCCAAAATCTGTAAATTACAAAATCTTTGTATCCATTAACTTTATATACAACGCAAATTTGAAGTCTCCAGGTCTAAAAGTGTTCAAAATAAGCTGAAAAAACATTGTCGATTTTTCGATTATTCTCGATAAAAAAGTTATCGGATGAGTTATCGAAAAAATAAAGCAAACTTGTACTGCCTATGGTATACACGAGTATGCTTGCCAAATTTCAGCTCTCTAGCTCTTATATCTTCTGAGATCCTTTTGCTCATACGGACGGACGGACGGACGGACGGACGGACGGACGGACGGACAGACGGACAGGGCTATATCGACTCAGCTCGTCGTCCTGATCAAGAATATATATACTTTATGGGGTCTGCGATGATTCCTTCTGCCTGTTACATACTTTTCACAAAACCATTATACCCTGATTTCCCATTTTCAATGGGTTCAGGGTATAAAAAGCAAGTCAAAAAGGGAAAAAGAAAACTCACTAGATAATTAAATTTCTGTATATGTGTGAGTAGCAACTCAAATGCGAGACTATTTGTAGTTCTCTTTGGCAGCCATTGAAATATTATGGAGAATGTTTATGCTGACCCCAAGCAAGCCGCAGAGCCTAAACTGCCCTGGTCAAATTTATGGACGGACTTTGCTCTACAAATTTGTCTGCATACATTTACTAAAGGGAACTCATTTCGTATAGTTTTTGTGCTTACTACGGCCGAGCTATGTGTGTGTGTGTGTATTTGTGGTTGTTGTATTATAGAGGCTGTCAGCACATTAATGTTATATTAGAAGAGTATACACAGATGATACCCAAAACATAAATGTTGATACCCAATGGATAAATCTTGATTTTCATATTTGTTCTTATAGCAAACTAGCCCGAATTTCGACTGGGAAATTGCTACAAATGTCTAACAAGAAGTACTTGGCAATTTTCACAACGATTAATTGATTGCTTATCATCATTAGTAATCAATGGAAAATTGAATTTTAATCTGTTCAATAGCTATACAACAAAAATAAATAAAAACATATTAATAAATCAAATTAATATTAGATATGATTTTTAAACCGAATCTGTATAAAACCTAAACTAGACTTCATAATAAAAACTGTGTAAGCCATAAGCAATAGATGCTTTATCTTAACATGTATGCATACTTTAATAAACACTAAAATATCTTTATGTTTTCCACATAAGCAAACTATTTAACTTGCATACTCTTCTATCTATGCCTATCTTATCTAGTTATTTTACCCTTACAATACGATTGTTTCACGGAGTGCGTGTACTGTTTTTCAACTGATATTCATACATCTTTCAGGCCCCCCTGTCAACTCTAACTATATTGCTACTCAAGTCAAGTATTTAATATATTTACTCCTTGTCAATGCTAAATATTTCTATTCCCAGAGTCCGCTCGTATTCCATCATTGTGGAATGAGCACTAATTTATTCGCTTTAAAAGACAATAAAGTAAGTAGATTTAGCTTTTACAGTCCAGTTAATCTGATAGCTCTGTTCCCTGAAGCGCAATGGGATACACCCAAATACCAGGCCAAATCACTTAGATTTGTAAAGGAAACAAATTGTAAGCCGTGCTAGGCCTCAGGCTTAACATCTGATGGCTGAAATTAGACATCTGTAGGCTCTTTCGCCCACGCCACGACGACACTTAATTAATATTTATAACACATACTTCAACATATGTATCTGCACGACATAACACAATTAATGTAATTGGCTGACACAGTGCGCAAATAGTCGTAAATCATTTATCATCACAATCTTTGCTAGAGTGCTGCCAATACATATATTATCATACACACACACTTGTATGTGTGTGGGGTGGGGGTGAAGCTATATCGATCTAGCTGGAGAGAAGTGAAAGTGGCTCTCGACAAACGAATTTTCTGAGATTTTTGCTTTATTACCCTTACACAACTTAAGTGCTGAACGAATCGTTGGACGCTCAAACGTCTCCAAGTGGGGTAAGCGATACAGCTCCAAGCGCTCGAGCTCAGGTAAAGAAGGCTTTGAGCTCAGCGTAAATCATATAAAATGCGAATAAAAATGTTAAGTGGAAAGCGCTCAGAATTTTCGTTTGCTCGAATATGCAAATTGCTTTTAGCTCTGATTCTTGCTTCGCATAAAATCTGTGCCCAACGCCGATTTTAATGCAGGTGTATTAGTACATATACGTACGTACTTATAAATAAATATATTATGTACATACATACATATATCTATATATTTATATATGCGTGCATTTGTATATATGTATATACCAGCAGAAAGTTCTATACCCGCAAGTGTTTTTCATTAAAATGTCTGAGATTCTCCTTCAAGCAGCGGACAGAATTCATAAACATTTCTATATGCATAAATGTACATACTTACATATATTTATACATGTATATGTAAGTATATATATTTATATATATATACGCTGTTTGGTATAGAAAATATGACATTATGCGCAGATTTTTTACTAGAATAATTTTCTGCTAGCCGCTGGTTGAGTCTCATCTCTGCTGTTTCTCTTTCCCTGTGTCTCACTCTGTTTCTCTCGCTCTCACTTTCTCTCCACTCTCTCGCTCCCACACTCTACCCCTGCCTATTTAGCTGCTTTCCCCTCTAGTTCTTTAAATCTCTCTCTCTCTCTCCCTCTCTCTTTCTGTCCCTCGCTCCCTCGTTCGCTCTCTCCTTTTATATTTTATTTTTATTTTCTATATTTTTGGCAGAATTTTAATGATGAATGGGCCTGAAAGTGCGACTGTTTGTGTGTATATATGTTGGTATATGCTCTTCTTTATGTGTGTGGGTGACGTTTGCAAGTGCTTCAACAAAAATCTGCATAAATTTGCGAAAATAATGTAATGTAAATTATTTTTAAAAAATTTTCCATCAGTGCTTTGGGAAATGTAATTACTTAGCATTGCGGCAAGGAAATAAATTTCAGTTAAAGCTGTTACAGCATAAATTGCTTTATAAATAATGTCACATAATTCTTAATGGTTTGTGGCTTCAGTAGCATTGAGCTCTCTATTGTAACTTCATAATTATAAAAAATCAAAAATAAAATAAAAAAAATAAAATAAATAATAATAATAATAATGAAATAAAATAATAAATACGCCAATGTATTTATTAATTGTAGTTCAGAGTTTGTTTTTAATTTGGATTGGAGCATGTCTGCTCATAAGATTATAATGTTAGCTATTTGCTTACATTATATACTTTATGAGGTAAACAATATATGCCTTTTCAAAGAATGAAAATGGCTTCTCTCTTCTTAGTTCTGATTGAAAGCAAGGTCAACAGAAAAGTCATTATTGTCAATTGACATTTAAGGCAATCAAATAGCCCAAGCGCAAGCACAAAATCGAATTACTCGAAGGCCAATAACAATAACAACAATAAGTAAATCAACTGGCAGCAACATCAACAACAGTAGCAACACAAGTTTAACAACTACAATAACGACACAAAACTTTTTGAATACAATTACAACAATCAACGGCACATCGGCAAGAAAATCAAAGATAACTAGAAAATCAGTTGAGTCTGTATGTACGTACGAATATGAGTAGTCTTATGTAGAATGGAAAACTTTCATGCATGCGAGTGTGAGTGTGTGTGTAATCTATGTGCTCTTACATATGTACGGAAATTGCACCAACAAATTCAAGTTCATATTGAGTCTTTGCTTTGCTTGCCTCTAATTTGTGCACAAACAAAAAGACGAGGACGATGTTTTCACTCAAAGCCCAAACACACACACACACGCACGCACACACTCGCACAAAAACACTCACACACACATAGAGTAAGACATCAACATAACATGGCCAACAGCTGGAACGGTAATAAACAACAAGCAGTTAAGGCAACAACAACAACAACAACAGCAGCAACAACAACAAACAACTGAACCATTGAAAATCCTTCGCTTTGCGTGTGTTGCGCAAGAGATTTTTGTCGCCAAGTGTAGGCGGAGCAGGCGTGATGGAAAAAAGAGTAACACAAAAAGAAAACACAAAGAGTGAGCGAAACTTTGTGCGATGCTGCAAGCACTGCACACAAGCACACACCACAACACTCACACACACATATACTGGGGCTTCTGTTGGTTATCGAGAAAAAAGAAATCACGCGGCGTATACTTATTGCAGCCCACTGTGTCAAGAGGTGCCTGGTGCCAGGTGCCTGGCTGTTGCTGTAAAACATTTTGGGTTTCCTTTATATAATTTTTGCATGCGCAACAAAAGGCAAATGCAATCAAAACAATATCACTGCAGTCCACACAATGTTGACCTTTGAGTACGCCTATAGTATATAAAGGCAAAAATCAGTTCTATTTTATTGAACAATTACAAATTTATATTTTTATTAACGGTAACCTTTTCAACTTTTCATAAGACTCAATTTAATTTATTCTGATCTAACAATTTTCTATTCCCCAGCGGAAAATAACTATTTTTTTTCCATAACTTTTAACTAGAATTTGTTTAGGCAAAGGCAATTCGAAGTCGACTTGCCAGGAGTTCATTATTCAGCTTTCCATAAATTACAATCTAGCTTGCTGTCGTTGGTGTAGGAAACCTCTGCAAACTCAAACCCAATCCAAATTCCTTGCCGAACCACAATCAACAAACGAATGCGGGCAACGACAGTGGCTTTAGCCAAATACACAAAGTTTGCTCTTGCCACAATTTAAATTGAAATTAGTAAAGGAAGCAGCACAGCAGCTCCCACGTAACTCAACTCCGAGCTGAAGAGTAGACGTCCGGCTATTCCATTCGAGATTCGAAAAGCTCGCATAAAGAGCTGCAAATAAAAACCAAGCTGAATTAGTTGTTTATTTGCCAATCTTGATAAATACTTCAGGTGCAGCATTTTCTAACAAATTTCTTTATTTTACTCCAAGATGGAGATTTCACCAACTACGTCTTAGCCGCCACGCCTTAGGCTGACCTTAGGGATCAAGTTGGCAAATGCTTTAAGTTGAGCTCAATTAGCACACAGCTGCTTAGCAACCTGTTCCCGTTTCCTTTGCCCATAAAACAATTTATGCAACAGCATCCAGCGCTGAATAACACAACTTGAATCATTTGTCTGGGGTAACTAGAGCAACCGCGTAATTGAGTTAATACACCTGCTGCCAATGCCTGCAAATTTCAATAGCGAAATAAGAAGAAGAACTAAAAGTGCTCTAGTTGGGCTGGCTCAGCTAGGAGATACCCTGAATCAAGCAAGTCTCTGTCTTTTGTGGTTCACAGGATCGATGTCTTTATACATGCCTAGAGCGAATCGTCTTGAATATATACATATATAAACTCTATGCGCCTCCCATGCCTTCTTATGGTTGTCATTCACATTGTGATTCTAAAATAGACTTGGGAATCAAATGAACAAAATTATAAATTCATACGTATGATATAAATAACACAAATAAAATAAATAATATAAATATAGAATTGAAAGACAAATACATTATTTAGCATTTCAGACATAACATTTTTTTATACTCTACACTATTTCATATGTATTAGGCCCTAGCCTAGCTGCAAGCCGCAAGCTTAGACATGTGTGTATTATTTAGGTTGATAAACTATCAGAAGGGCCTTCAAGATGTTGGACTGAAAGTTAAAGTGCTTACGAAAACCACTCATATTCTTGAGGCATTCAGAGCATATGGTAAATAAAACACACACGCGCACAGAGACTCTCGCTCTTGGCAGCTCGGAGAGACACCTAACAGGCACTTGATAAGTGTGGCTATGAGTGGCAGATGCTTTCCCGGCACCGGTCACCACTTACCGCACATTGTTAGTTGTAAAGATGCCGCCGAGCTGAGAGAGCCGAGCCGGGTATGCGAGGCCTCAATGCATATGTATGCGTATTAAAGATGCTCCAGATAGACCAGCAAACACTCACACGCTCGCTAACTGCTATTTGCTGTGTGTGCGTGTGTATGTGCGTGTGTGTGTGTCAATATGTATGTAAATAAGCGGGAGAACAAGTGGTTATAAATTTTCAAGGAAGCTGCCGTTTGCCAACAATATTATGTATACGCCATCGAGGCCGAAAGCCGTCGAGCAAGAGTAAATCCTCACGCATATCTTGCTATTTGTATGGATACAAGCAAGTATTTACTGGAGTCTGTGTGTGTGTATGTGTGCGTGTAGATGTGGGTGGCTGTATGAGTTTATGTAGCTGCGCCTTACTAATAATGCCCTTAAGAAAGGACACCCTACGCAAACGCACAAATATCAAGAAACCTAGAAACATAGAGGCAGTAGCAAAAAATTGAGTTAAATAAAATAAATGAAAACGAATATGACAGCTAAACTAAGAGGAGGAGACGAACGAGATGAGCCTCTACCATGGGCCGATGAGGTGTGCATAAGTATATGTGAGTGTGAAGCGAGCGGACTCACAATATATATACATATATACGTATGTATAACAAGTACACTAAAAATGATGGAGGCCAGCCCAGTTAACCGCATCGCACCCTACATCACCTATCAAGCAGCTTTCTGTGTATTTGTTTTTTCGTTTTATTATTATTTTTCGCTTTTATTGCTCGCATCCTTGAATGTTTTTAATATGTTTATTTATATCAGCGTGCTAGGACGCGCCGTCAATGTTGTTTATCGCTCCTGCTCCAGCTCCTGCTCCTGCTCCTGCTCCTGCTCCTGCTCGTTTTCCTTTTCCTTGCCGCAATGCAGTCCGCTAGTTACGCGCTTATTATGTTGCTCATAAAATCACATAAAATTAAAAGCTATTTTGCTCTTGAAAACGCTTTTACGTTTCCATTTTGACTAGATGCTCAGGACTACAGTAAACGCCCTTTGGCCTTTGCCCATGGCATCACATTCCCAGTCATTAAAATGGTGGCTGTATTTAAAAGGGCTCAAGGGTTACCACTCACTCTATAAGCAGCTTGTCCGTCCAGCTACGTCGAAAATATCGCGACTCTGCTGTAAACAGAATTTGCAATCAATTTTGCTCTCATTCTCGTCCTGCTCTTCGCATATCAAGCCGTAATCATTTGAGAATGATATGAAATCAGAGTTAAAGCCAATTCAAGCAGCTTACATTCCCTATCTGTTTACCCTAAAAAATAATATAATTTGTTAATGGAAGCTCGCCAACTCAATTGACCAATGTGGTGGACTTAGTTTCACATTTGAAGCATTATTAAATTAATTGCGAATCATAAAATCTGCTCAACTTCAACAATTAACAATCCCATTTAGACAGCAAGCTTACATGCATATCGCTTAACCTTTGAACAGCTAACCCCACTGGGCTGGAAGACAAAATTTACAAAGCGTCTATAATCAGGGAAATGTTCAATGTGCCACAATGAGCCTTGGGCGGTTTCGGATTATTTATTTAGGCCCTTTTTAGGCAATCCAAAGCAGCGATCAATCATTTCCGGGCAATCGAATGAGGATGGCTATGGCCGGCATTGCGAATTGAGGCCATCGGGCGACAGATTGTAGACGATAGGAAGACCAAATTTAATATCATAATGAAAGTTTAAATTGGCGCCATTGCTGATGAATTGAAATATTGCCGCACGAATGCGTTTCGCAGGTAATCAAGCATGAAGTAGGCAGAAGAAAACTGAGAAGGTCGGGCTGGCGGCAGCTCCAGATCTATGAATAGACAACAAATCCGTCTGAACTTTGCCCTTAAAGTTCAAGGTAGTGGGCGTGGCGGTTGTAAAACTATATCAGCAAAATGTAAATGGCTTGTAAATATCCTAAAAATGGAGTCGATCTATTCATATTGCCAGCCACGTTCAAAGTGCCACCTTTCTCTACATTTGCGAACAGTGCCTCAAATTTCGTTATACGATTTTTTGCTGAATAGATTATTGCAGAAGCGTTGCATGACTGTTACTAAAAGTAGAATACCCTACGACTCTTGATTGGTGCAGAGCATTGAAATGCAAAGCAATCGAAGCGCAACGAATATAAATAAAGTCAAAGAGTTCACGGAAAAGTACACGCATGACCCTGCCTCCATCCACCCACACTCCGGGAGCAACAACAAAATTATATACAAAATGTTTATTTAGGCCCAATCAATTTTATGGCAATCCGGTTTTTATAGCAACAAAAGAAGGCACGAACCGGAACTGCCAGCCACCAACGCCTCGCGGCCCGAATTCGCGCCACAAATTATGCAGAGCATCGCGTTTCTGTGAAAATTCGCATCTATGTCTGTGTGTGCGTGGTGTGTGTGTGTGTGTGTGTGTGTGTGTGTGTGTGCATGTGCTTAACTGTTTCCTATGCGATTGTGCGTGGGTGAGTGCTTAAACGTGCATGAAAACGCTGCCAGCCAAGTGAAACAAAAACAAGCAAAGTCCTCTGCGGGAGAGCGAGGAAGAGAGAGAGAAAGAGAGAGAGAGAGAAAGAGTGTGTGTGCAGCTCCATGTGTCGATTCTATCAGAATTTTTAACTAATTTACAATTTTAATTTAATTAATTTGTGTGCGGTTTGCTTAATGAACTTATGTATTTGTGCCTGCGCCCTTCAAAGAACTTTAGCAATTCCATTAAACAGCCCATCGACAGACAATGCCGAATCGAATGCTTTAATACCCTTCAATGGCAAAGAACTTTATCCAAACCAACTATCGATTGTGTGAATTAAACTTGAGTTGCTTGCGTTTGACAGTTGCATGAAATCTTCGTACAGTATATAAGCTTATTTCATTTTCATTGATTTCCCAGTTTATATAAAGACAACTGCAAATTGCATTTCATTTACTGAATCCGTCGTTTTTTTTTTCGCGTATTTCCAGGCAGCTTCAATTTGGAAACCAATGGATTGCAATTATGAGCAAGCTAAGTGAAGCCCGAGAAAAGTTCATTAACAGCAATTACAATAACAACACCAGCAGCAGCAACAGCCTCGACATCGACGACAGCCACAATAATCAACAACATCATCGGCAGCAAAATGTAAACGGCTAGAGGAGGACTCGACAGCTGGGTCCGTGAGCTCTGCAGTAGCAAAGTTGATGACACCATAATAGTGAATACAACAAAAAGTACAGCGAAAACTACAACTACAACAACAAGAACAAGAACCAGAAAAAACAACCACAGCAACAAACAAAATACACAACATAAATGAAGTTAACAATCTGTCAAATTGCTAAATTATTTCTGCTGTTGACAGCCTTCTTCTTTCTTAATTCCCATCACGCCTCCTCCGCCTCAACCACCTTGAATAACACCTCTGGCGCCACCAGCAGCAACGTCTTTTCATCAGGCCAAAATCTTGCCCCACTGACCACAGCGCCAGCTGGCAATGTGCCCAAGACATTGGCAAATGCTACTGCAACAACTGCGGTTACGTCCACGGCAACGACAGCGACAACAACAGCGACAACAGCGAGAGCGACAGCAACAGCGACAACAACAGCGACAGCAGCAGTGACAACAGCGAGAGCGACAGCGAGGCGGACAACAGCAGCAACAACACTTAGCAGCAATTCAATTTTGAGAACCTCAACAGCATCAGCAACAGCAACAACAACACAACAGCAAAGACAACTACAACAACAACAACAACAACAGCAACAAAGCAATGCGCATGAATTGGTACGTCAAGCACGTCAACAGCAAGATACCGCAAAGCAACAGCAACTGCAACATCCACGAGAGCAACAGCAACAACAACAACTACAACAACGCCAACGTCGCCAACATCAAAAACAACAAACAACAACTGCTGCAGCTGTCGCAGCTCAGCGTGTAGCCGTTTTAATACCTTCGTCACTGCACATTGATATGATGCAAGTGCAACAGGGCTTCGAGCATTTCGTTGAGTTTTTTCAAGTACATTTATCTAACGCCAGCGTCGATTTTATACAAGATGTCGGTGAGTAAACAAGCGCAGCTAGCTAAATCAACACTAACACCAACAATCACACACACACACGCTCAGAGTAACAGCAATACATTTAGAACCCAATGCGATTTTTTTTAGCCATTTCGATTCCAGCTCTTCTCGTTCCTTTTTTCTGTTTTTGTTTTCCAGTTTGGCGTTGACCAGAAAATATTTGAAAACAAGTAAGAAAGATCTAGTCGAATCCTCCGAGGAACTGTTATCCAAGCTCTGCTCGATAACTACTCCCAATTATTTGTTATCGATTAAAAATATTATCGAAAAGCATTTATAAAATTATACATATATTCTACATCTTTAGAGCTAAGTTCGGCCAATTTCAAATATAAATTCATATGTTTTTTATAAGCTAATAATTTTTGATATATCAGTTCCTCAAAGGACTTAGGGAATCTTATAGTCGAGTAGTCCCGACTAGAGCTTTCTTACTTGTTTTTCTTATTGCACTACGCATTAATATCATTTTATTGTGAGCTGTCTCTTTTCTTGTGCACATTTAATTGAATAGTAAAAATGCTTAATGTACTTTGAGTAGAGTGCTCGCTAATCAAAGGCAACTTTGTTATGATAAATGCCAAGAGGTTTCCATTTTTTCTGCAGCTATCTAGTTGCAACTCGGTTAAAAGGACATCTTCTGAGATTCATCCGCGACAAGCATGTCGAGGACCCTCAGCTGTTTCCTGCATAGGAATGGCTCTTATCATTGTAAAATATTGTCCTCAATGCAAACTCAATTTGCATGCATTATGCGCAGACTTTGCTAGGCTCTCGGCTATGACTGACTGGGTAATACTCGTTCGATTTGCCACAATCTTAAGAGATGTTTCACTTTTGCATAAACGAAAGTAAGCAGAGTCTGACTCAGGCCATATATGCCCCCATTGGTTTGTGAACCAGTATAAATGTGAATCTTTTCATGGTATTTAAACTAATTAAAGCGCAACGAGTGCAAATTTCCGGCCACGCCTTGTGCCTCATGCCTTTGGCGTTTATGATTCATCAAGAAGAAGCACAGCAAAAATGCTGTTTTTTTTTTCTCTCTCTTCCTTACTCTCTCTCTCTCTCTCTCTATCTCTCTCTCTCTCTCTCTCTCTCTCTCCATCTCTATGTTTTCCTATGTGCTTACTACTTTAATTGCCTTGCCTTCGACTTAAGGCGCGCATGTCATGCCAAAGGACTTGTATCCTGCACCCGCAGCGCCCTCTGCCATATGCCCATCGATGTCATAAATATTTCTGTCCGGCAACTGACAACTTACAATTTCCGCTTGAAATCTTTATAGCTGCATTTGACTTATGAGAATTTTTATACTCCAAGCTCATAGAAAACGAATAAAAAGCGATTTCATTTTTTCTACAAATGCCTATAACAGGCGGATGTCAGCTTTGAGTCTGCAATAAATTGAAATAGTTGAATTTCTTCAGCGATGCCTTGTTGTTGATAGATATAATAGAAATTTTTAATTGAATTTCATTGAACTTCTAAGATTTGTAGGGGTTTTTCCCTAATACTCTAACAATTTAGGCATGTGCCAGTTTTTCTTCGAATTCTCCAAAAGAATTTTGAATCCATAATAAATCAAGTTTACTGCAATTTAATTGACATAAAAATATTTTTAAAGTTTATTTTACTATTTTCTTTCCCTTAAAATGCAGCCTGAGAAAGAGTATCGATGCAGTTGTGCCTTTTGATATTATTATTGATTTCTTTTAAAGCTACTTTTAAGCAGCTCAAATAAGAAGTAAGCAGCTTCCGGCCATTGTCCAAAGTTGCGAGCCGATAAATCACGTAGTTAATAATGCTTTGTAGAAAAAAAGTTGGAATTTTCCTTGGACGTATATGGAACTTATGAGTTTGGGAAGACCAAACATGTATTTATATATATATATATATGTATGTATATATATTTCTTTTCAATACAATCAAACCAACTGTAGTTTGGAAAATGTGTGAAAAAAATAATGTGTAGCAATTTAATTGAATTTAATGGCTCATAGAATAGCTGCAATAAAAAAAAAATAACTGAATGAATTCATAATATAATAATAATAAAATATTTATTTTGACGCAAAAGAAAATGAATTTTAAACTGTAGCTAATCGATACTTCTTAGCTACTAAGTGCGTCGTAAGCATGAAAACTTTTTAGTTCGACAAATTGAATACTTAAGCGCATTTATGTGGGTCATAATGATAAATTCTGCTAATGAATTATCACAAATCGCGATAAGCTGCGGCTTACTCAGCCGAGAGGCGAGCCAAGTCCAAGTTGTTTAGTCGTACTTGCAGACCCAGTGCCAAAGTTTTTGCCCAAGTCTCCGCTAGTCTCTCACTTCAGCTGGCGATTTGTTTTTATTTTTGCAATTTTCATTCCCTTCGTTAGTTTAAAAGTAGACGTGGTGGAATACACATGAGCGAGAGGAGCTCGCAGACTGGCTGATGGAAAACTTGCACATTGGCCACTTATTTGGCGCCAAAGTTTTGCCAATTACAGCAAAAGTTTGGATTTGATTTATTTAATGTAAACTAAGCTTAGAAGAGCCTGATGGGCTGACCTTAAAATTGTAGCAATTCAATTTGAAAAGGTAAATTAATTAAAGCCAAACAAAAGCACAAGAATGAAATTCAATTTATAAACCAAGCTCGTAACTCTGTCCCTTTTTATCGTTTATCTGAGAGCAGTTGTCCACATGCAAAATAAATTCTATTTTCCGTAATTTCTTTCCACATTGTGCCAGGTTTTATGCTGCAAAATATTGAAATTGATTTTAGTTGCATATGTTGCAGTAAGTTCTCCCACTTTTCTCTCTCTCTTTTTCTGTCCCTCTCTTGCATCTACCTCAATTTACGACCCGGCCACATGAGCACAGCAGGACTAAAACGTATTGTCGTGCATTTCCCTAGTCTGGCCTGGCTTGGCCAACAGAATTCATAGTTTATACCCACGCGACTTGGCCAGGATTCTCAGCATTTGCGGTTGCCCAGAAGGCCGGACGAATGTATAAATTGTATTTCCATGGATTGCCTTTTGTGCAGCAAAAGCGACAAATTAAAAGGTGGCCACGTTGCCAGGGGAATAATAATAAAGTCAACTGGCCCGACTTGCACATCTGTGCTTTAATTTCCTAAGCACGCAGCCTCCTCAACTGCCCCAGACTGCATGAATTTCAGCTTTTTATTACAAAAGAAATATTTGCGTACCGAAATAAATAAAATAATTACTTGTGCTGAGAGTTGGCACAACAAAGCAAACCAGGCCTTCAAGAGGAATTTTAATTATGCGGCCCTACATAATCAAAATTGAAGTTTTACATTTATAAAATATTCAAAATAATAAATATAAAATTTAATGAACAAAAATCGTGTATTAAATTTAATTTTTATTTATTATTAATTATAAAATATTCAAAATAATAATTATAAAATTTAATGAACAGAAATCGTATATTAAATTTAATTTGTATTTATTATTAATTTTTTTTTTTTTTTTCTTAATATAAAGTTGCTCAACTTGTCATCAAATTAATATTTGGATTTTTTTTTAATTTATGAAAGTTGTAATAATATGTTACATAATTATATATAATTATATTTAAAAAATAAAAATAATAATAAAATAATAATAATAAAAATAAAAAAAAAATGAATGACTAAAATTTTGATACCTATAAAAATATAACAGTTAGACTCATTTTATATTTCCGAATTGTTTTGAGTGAAAATAAAATGATTATTTAAGGACAATTGTACTGAAACATCAAGTCCCATTATTATAAAGGAGCCCTATATAGACGTAGCTTTCAAATACATGCAGCTTATGGAACTATGTAATATCATGTAAATTATGACAGTTACGACAACTCACATCAGTTGCGAGCTGGAGAGAACCAGACGCACTCAAACGGAGCTGCAGTTAGACTGTGCAGAATGCTTTTAGTTGACTCGCTTCATCATCCGCTACTGTAGCTGTACTTCTTAAGCACACACACACACAGAAATACACACACATACACAGAGAGAGAATACACGCAGAGGACTTAAATATGCAACCATTTTTATATGCTACATAAAATGTTTCTTTCCGTTCCTTTCTTTTACTTTTTGCTTTGCGCTGATGGCGTTGCTGACGCGTAGATTTAAGTGGCTTCATTAAATTACTGGAGCTACCGAAATACACGAGCGTTGTAAAGACTTTAAATGCGGGCATTAATATAGACACCGATGTGGACCTCGATGACGATGGCGATGGCGCTGACCCAACAAAGCAGCCAAGTCAGCAGCGTACCCAAATGAAACAGTTGTCAGCAGACACTTTATCAGCGCCCACAGGGCGGCCAAAGGAACAACAGCAGAAACATCAAAAACAGCAACAAAATGATAAAGCTCAGAAGGAAAAGGAGAGGGAGAAGCAGAAGCAGCAGCAGCAGCAACAGCACTCGGATACCAGCAGCTTGGCCCACTGTCACCAGCTGGCGGAGCAACTGGCTTACGATTACAATAAGAGCGCTCTCTTCTGGCCCTGTCCTCAGATGAAAGTATGTATACAAACTTTTCTATCTTTGTTTCTATTGTTCAATTAATAATAGTTACCAGTGTGGAATAAGGGCAGTTCTTAAGTAGGTGAGGAAGTGAAGTTTGTAATCCCATTCTGCACCAAAAACTATGCTATAAATATTTATAAAATTAATTAGCAACGTGACTGTAAAAGGTTATTAACGAAAAATCGGGTTTTTATACCCTGAACCCATTGAAAACGGGAAATCAGTGTGTACTGGTTTTCTTAAAATGAATGTAACAGGCAGAAGGAGGCGTGGCAGACCCCACAGAGTATATATATTCTTGATCGGGGCGATGAGCACAGTCGATTTGGCCCTGTCCGTCTGTCCGTATGTTTGAACGTGTCGATTTCAGAAGATATAAGAGCTAGTGATATAAGAGCTACAATTGACGCGGATATCGATTTTATCTCCAAAATAACTCTTCCCGTTATTTTTTATCGACTAAAAGCATTATCGAAAATAAGCTATTTAATTATATCTAAAATATCTTTATAGAATTTGGATTTTTGTTATAATTCACCCCCACCTCTATATCTACCCCCTTACCACCTTATAATCAGAATCTGAAAATTAAGTTCCCATACTAAGGCGACACCATGCGTGTTTATGTCTGCGTGCCTATATGTGTCTGTATGTGTGTATAACTTGTGTAAGCAGAAAGACGCAAAGAATTATTAAAATATCAGTTGCTCGAAGGGCTTAGGGGATCTCGTAGTCGAGCAGTCTCGACTACAGCTTTCTTACTTGTTTACGTTATGTAATTTTAAAGATGTGAACTGCAAAGAATTCAATTCAAATTAACTCCAAAATTGGAAAAGATCTATAGCTGTCAATACATACTTTCAGTCTAATTTGCCACAGTAATGCTTAACTAAAACGCATTTGAATCTTAATTAACGCTCTTATAATTACATTTACATTAAGCATGCTAAGTGGTCTGCCTCTCCAATGCAAGCATTGAGTGACTCGCATTCCAATGCGACATTTTTCATGGAATTCAAGGCTAAACCATTCCAAACATTCACAATTCCTCCTAAGTAAGTTTTGGTGTACAGCAATTTCTGTTTCCAGCTGAGCGCATAAGAAGCGTACGTTCATTTAACACAGATTGCAGTCATAGCTGCAGCCAAAATCAACCTGAACGCAAATGCTTAACCAACTAACCATCAGGCATCTGGCTGCTGAAGTTTTACATTTTTCTGAGCAGGTCCTCCAGAAGCATCAGCTCAGTGAAGTTGAAACTGAAAGGCGGCCCCAGGCGCAGCTGAATACATAATGGAAATAGCAAAGAGACTAAAGTTGAGGCTGCAACTAAGTGGCCAGAACAAGTGGGAGTCTAACCCCAAATATGTTGCAGCAAAATACTTGATAAAAGTCGGAATTAGTTTTTGTAGCAACTCTAAGAGAATTTGCCGTTGCCGTTGCTGTTGCTGTTGCTGTTGCTGTTGTTGTTGTTGTTGTTGTTGTTGTTTTCTTTTTCAACTACTACTATTTGCACTTCATTTAAAGTGCATGACATAGTTCGCAAATTGTAGTACGTAATTCTTAAGCATTTAATGGTTACCATTCCCTCTGGCCAACGGCCATAAATAGCTATATAACCAAAATATCCTTGAGGCAAGTGTGTATGCAAAATAGAGTATATAAGTCCAAGCAAACATTTAGATTTAGATTTATATTATCGGGGCAAGCCCCAATAGCTGTAGAGTATCTTGCCATTTGCCTGTTCAGCTTTAGCCTCTTGCTAACTTCATACTTAATGAGCACAAGTTTGAAAGATTGACTGCCAAGAGATTGCAAAGTTGCTGAAATGTCTGGAAAATTATTAATGAAAAATTAAAGTTTGCGAAATGCGATGACAAATTAGGACAGAGCTTCTGACAAGTACGACAGTGCTTAATCTGAGCAATGGATTTTAAATGAGCTGTGTGAACGTGAAGAGAGAAATGCATCCGAGCGTTGCAGCTTAGACAAAAGCCAAAAAGTTGCCAGATAAATAGCATCTGGAAGAGCCAAGCCAAACAAAGCAGACAGACAAAAGAGCCTGGCGATGGCAAAAGCTGAATTGCATATCATTTCCATGCAAATCACCCAATGAGACAGTCAAGCTGAGATAAATGGGTCTGCGTATGGAAATGGAAATGAACTCGGACATGCAGATGTGAAAATGTAGATGGAGACGTGGATGGTGATGTTAATGGATCTGCAATGTGCTCCCATCGCATCGAGCAACAATATTTCACAATGTTAAAGCATCATAATTTCAGATTCTTTTGAATGCCAATGGCCGTTAGTCGCCCGTGCATTTAAATCACTCAGTTCACAGAATGACAGGAAAGCACAGCTGAGCCCAATGCTGCGCTGTATGCCACCGAAATGAGAGTCTGCGGAAAATGCACATATTTCAGATGGCTTCACGGTGTGGCACGTGCCTCTGCCTCTCTGCCCCTGCCTCTGCCTTGTTGTTGCCTACAGCCGATTGGTGACACGTTTGTTGATCGCTGTTGGCTTTGAGTTCTCTTTTTTCTTTTCTTTTTTTTTCTTTGCCTTTTTTGTTGAGTTAACATAAAAGCTGCACAATCATAAACAAAAACCTTGCTTAGCCTGGCAGCTGTCTGCTTTTTATGGGCTGCGTTTGGCGTCAGTTGTTGAGTTCCGTCCAGTTTATGGAAATGCTGTACACAGGAGCGAATGAAGGACAACGAGTAGAGTTATTAAAAAATATGCAAATGCACATTAAATGCAGCCCCAACACACACTTCGAAGTAAGCAAGTCTATAAACACTGTGCAAGCTATTTAGAAATTGTCTGTTGCTTTCCACTAATAAAATGCCTAAGCTGGAGCTTATTAGCTTTAAAATAATGTTGAAGCTAAAAATAATAAGATTAAGTTGAACAATGCAACTTAATCTAAAGGAATACTAAAGAGAGAGAGAGAAAGAGAAAGAGGGAGAGAGAGAGAGGGAGAGAGAGAGACTGTTGCTTGAAGTTTTCTTTCCCCATGCATTTCCCCGATTCTTATCTGTTTTCTGTTTATATCTTTGATTATGTTTGCTCACATCTTCTGTATATTGGCGAAAATCAACAAAAATGAACTACGCTCAGCAGAATTTAAGCTGGCCTAAGCCTAATGGCCCACATTTTCAGCCAGAGAACTTTTTGTGTATTGTGCCAGAATGGCATATTTTGCCTACTCTGCATAAAAATTAAGTCACCGTTTAAATATTTCATTTTTTTCTTGGAATTGCCACAAAATGTAATGATAGCATCTTTGAATAAGGAATTAAATAAACTTATTTATATAGAATACATTTTGCTGACTAACAAACTAGTCTATACTTCTTCTATTTAAAGCTCAGGTGCAAGTTGTATATATAGATATTTAATAGATAAATTTCAATTAAATAAGACTTTAAAAGTCCGCTCTATCTGGCGGAGACTTCACTATAAATCAGTTTAACGGCAAATAAAAGTAAACTGCACTAAACTAAGCTCATGCCTGTGTAGCTATTTAAGTGCATGCAACGCCCACACATGGGCGAACATTAAACCACAAGCACAACTGCGTTAGCGGAGCTTCATTTTTTTTTTTTTGCAGAGCAGCGAGCTCAATGTCCAAGCTGCGATGCGGTCCAGTCGACCGGGCGGTGGACTGGCGAAATGTTGTTACGAATAGAAGAGTTTTTTAATTGGCAATACAAAACGCTTGTCGTTAACACTAAATGTTGCAAGCCAAGTTAGCATGGCGCTCAAAAGTATGCAACGAGCATGGGACAAGAGCGGAGCTGGACTGAAATGATTAAATGAAAATGTTGCAGACTAGGTAATAGATTGAGCTTTTCACGAAACGAAAATATTTCAGCATTTCGCCCATTCAGCATGCGATATAGATCTAACATGCTCTTTTTGCACGTTACGAACGGGCACGCAGAGTATACAAAACATGTCCATTAAATCAACAGTATTGAGCAACAACGTAACAAAGCGTGCAATTAACTGTGATTCTTATGCCCTGGCCAATAGTTGTGCAGCGCGTGTCCAATGGCGCACGCCTACAACTACTACTACAACGGGAAAAGCAAACAGCAGGGCCCGTGAGCATCGACCGCGCCCTAAATCAGCGACACGAATAAAATTGCATTTTGGCGTTCAGCTCGAATGGGCGGGTTGCAAAACTCGCAAAATGTTGAATTCGCCTTGGGATTGGAAATGAATTCTCCGACAAAGGTTTTTGCATGCTTTGAATACTTTAAAGGCAGCATGCGCTTAAAGCGACATTGCGCATACGCCCTGCATGCCAGCTGCGCACAGCTCAGGCACTGCCGTAGATAGGTAACTAAATTGGCGCAAAAACCAATTTGCAGACATCCAATTTGCATTCTTCATTGTGTCCCAGTGTTATCGGAATTTCGTATAACTTTTTCTTTTTTTTTTCAAAATTACCTATTGAAGTGTCTACAGCAAGTGAAAATTGTTAAGATTACAATGGACTGAGCTGAGAAATATGCTCAACAGAGCAACAGAAATGCAAATTTATTAAATAGCATATACTATATAACACAAGAGTATATTGGAGCTCTTCTTCTTCCTTTTCTTCCTTTCTTCTTTATTATGAAAATGGTATATGAATATGGAATGAAATGATTTTTTAGATTTACCCATGATCAATTGGAACTACAAATAGTATTTAAAAATATATAATTTATAATATATATATTTAACTTAATAAAAATAAAAAGTAAATTTGTAATTACGTGCATCACTTTTTTTATTAACAATTGTGTTTCAGAAATTTATATCGCAAGTATTTTATGCATTTTTGCACAATTCATAATTGCGCTTAATTGAAATGCTCTGTACTGTTTGACTTTTCCATTGTGCAGCTGGGCAAATAAAACAATAATCGCATTTACACAGAGCTCACACTCAATTTATGCGGAATTGTGGGCCAAATACAAATAAACTGGGATAATAGGAAACCCGCATCAAATACATTTTAGTTTTAATTTGCTATTCATTGAATTGGAAGCATCAGGCCAACTAACATCAACTCCTGCTTTACTTTGCCACATATGTATGTTTCATATGTTTCATGCAGTTTACTGCATTCGCAATATAACAGAAAAAGTTTTGTGGCTTTTTATACTCTTCACCAAAATGCTGTGAATGGGAATGGATGGAAGGAATGGAATATATTTAAAAGTGAAAAGTTTCTTGCTGAAAAAAGAAGTTAAATTATAATAATATAATCTGCTGCAAATTGTACCATGTACAGTTATTGAAATATAGAAAATAATCTTTAAGCCAGATCAGTCGTTAATAAATAATCAAATATTAAATAATTGCTAATGTCTTTCAATGAACGAATATATAGGGTATCACATAGTTGGGTGCACATTTGAGGTCTGTCAGTCAGTTAATAGTTGTCGATGTTGGTTTAAAGCGCTCGCATTACTTAATACGGCAAAATGCATTCGATCCCATTAAATGGGATATACGTGGGCGTCATTTGAATTTAAGCAAATAATGTCTGAATTCAGTTTGCATGCAACTGAACCATGCATATCCTCACTTAATCCCACTGAGCACATGCAAACAACTTAATGAAGATTAATGCATTTCACAGTGCAAGCCCCTGAGACAAGTCGAATCACAATAAGATTGTCATTTCCGAATGCACATTTGAATACGTTTGAATGCACCCGAGAGCCACGTAACATCAACAGCAGCAATGCTATGCGTCCTTCACTCAGTCCGTCAGTCTGTCAGTCTGTCTGTCTGTCTGTCTATCTGTCAGTTAGTCCGTCAGTCAGTCAATCAGTCAGTTAGTCAGTTAGTCCGATTGTAGGCCAGTCAGCCAGGGAGTAGATGCATTGGCATAAAGTGTGGCCGTGTATGTGGGAATCGCTCATCTGAACCGGTCATAGCCGGCATTTCGCCTTCACTCAATCAGTTTGACAAGTGACAATCGCATCGGAAACTCTGAGCGCTCTCTCTCTCTCTCTCTCTCTCTCTCTCTCTCTCTCTCTCTCTCTCTCTCTCTCTCTCTCTCTCTCTCTCTCTCTCTCTCTCTCTCTCTCTGATAACAATGATGGCATTCATTCATTCAATCATTCAACGGCTGTCATTGTTTAGTGAGCTGTGCAACTGCAATAGAGCATAATGCTTACACGCACAACAAACTATAAAATACATATATGTAATATAATATGATATACAATATGATGTATATATTATTATATACTTAGCAGCTTTTATGGGTTTTCATTAATTTTAAAATGAATTGACCTATTAGATACTCTCAAAGTTAATTACAGTTTGTATTTAATCAAGTGTGGCTTTAATAAGCTAAGCCTCGGGCCTCATGTTAATTTTAATTTTAGCTGGAAAAATGCAATTCAATTATCCACAATGCATTTACCGTGTTCATCTCCTGCATATTGCGTGGTTTTTCATTTTGCATGGGCAAACACACATTTGGTACAGCGATGCGGGCCTCAAAATAAATAAATGATAGACATTAAACAATGTTATATAATGAATGATGCAATATTTTTATATTTTCAAAAAGATTTACTTTAAGAATGCTATAGAAAATACCGTATTCATACCACAAGCAAGCCAGCTACTTTGTAATCCCATGCCTTAGAAATATGGAATTTTTCATGTCTTCCATCATATCATATATTAAATCCTGGATAATCAGCTCTGCGCTATCTTCAAATGTGTTAAGAGCAGCTGACAGTCGCCTCGCTTGTCGCTTGCTGAGTTGAGTCTGTTGTTGTTGTTGTTGTTGTTGTTTTTGCTTAGCCTCGTTTCAGTTTCATCCTGATTGATTGCTGTTTACGCGCCTGGCCACGCCCTCCCCTTCCCGCGCGTCGGTACCCAGCGACTGGTTTTTAATTGCAACAGTCTTTTGCGCTGGCATTTTGTAATTCGATTTCACGTTGCTCGCACGCATTCAAATATCGTTGCCTGCCTTATTTTGGCCAATGTCAGGTGGCAGGCAGGCAGCCACCGGGCTCCAATCTCGATTTATTGCAGCAGACATAGCCCAAAACAACATCAGGCTACCCATCGCATTTTAATGAAAATTGCTTCGCTATGAAATACCAGCGCCTATGTGCAGTTGCATAAGCCAGCGCTGGCCGCAGTAGAGAGTGGAATGTGCTTCAATTAGATTAAAAGTAGTACTTGGTTACGACTGAAACTTAATTTAATCACTGTTGCAGCTAGCGTTTTTAATGTGCTTGAAATGATATATGAGTCGTCAAGTATTTTTAATTAGTTGTTCTTGTTGTTATTTTTCTATTCACTTCATATTTTATACGCAATATAATACGTTTTCTCTTGAATGAATGGAAAAATGTGAAATCCAAAAAGTGTGAATACAATTGAAATCTCATTCTGTCTCTATCTATATATCTCTGTGGCAAATAACTGTTTTCTATAGAGATACATTCTAAAAGAATTTCACAATACATTTACATTTCAATTAACATAATTTTAAGCGTAATTCAAATAGATATTAATTAACATATATTTCAATTCAACATATTTCCTTTACTAAATTATCATAGCCAAACATTGTTCACATTATTTAATCAACTTTTAACTTAACTATTCACTGGAATAGAAAAGAATTAAATTTTAATATTTTGTTCTTCTTTTTTTTTTTTCTTTTTTAATAAGTTCTTTTCATAGCTATACAAAAATTAATCGTATTTTTTGAGCTCTTTGAAATTTGCTGTCATATAAGATTTTTCTTAGATAGTCCTGAACTGCTGGCGCATTAGCAGCATCTATCTTTATCAATATTCTTAATCTTCTTAAACTCTTGCTTTCACTTTGGATTCGATGGGGCTACTTGAGCAGTTGATGTTAACCGTGACGCACCAGACACAAACACAATTAAGTGCACTCGTGCGAGCAATGTCCTTTGTCGTTGTGTGGCATGTGTGTGCGTGTGTGTGCAATAAGTACACTTGCAACGCAGCTGCTTGAATGCCACAATATCGCATATTATCGTTCTCCCACCCTTGGGTTCGCCATCTCCTTTGCTTTGTCGCGTCAAGCGCCAGAAAGAAAGAAAAACACATTACGTATACGCAATGCTTTCCAGTAAATGGAATGGTACAGCAAATGGAGCTTTGTTTTGCCAGCAGCAGCTCAACGCTGAAATTGGCTTGTTTATTATGACGCTACGATAAGTTCTTGGGTCATTGCACCCCCCCCACCGTCACGCCCATGCCCCAAGGGGTAAATGCTTACCGCAGCTAGCCAAGGCGACTTTAATATTGTTTTCAACAATTTGTTCACACATGTGTAGTTGGAGAGCACAAAATCTCGTTAAGCTTCGCTTGCTTGCAAACTCTCCTTTCACACGTGTTTATTGACTCCGAATTTAAAGCAAATTTTTTTAAATTTTATTTGCTTGTAAAGGGTTGAACAGTCTTTCTAAACAATTTAATGTTAATCGATCCACTCGTTATTCTCAATAATTTATCTACTTTATGAAAAGAATTTAAAAGGTATAAATATGAATAGAGTCTGGTATAAAATTTGTACTGGCCCTAACTAAAATAGACAATAATAACAGTTGCAGCTAAAATTTTGAAGCAAATAATTCTGAAACTACCTGCTGTGACAGTTCACAAAGTTTCAATGGGATTTATTTTAATTATGTGTGACAGCGAAAAATACAAATTAATGCAATTCGGGAAAGTTGGTGGATAAAACTATATTCGTTTGTTTATTGCATTCAAACTGAATTAAATAAATGCACAATTATATATGCATTTTATTAAATTGTAAATGTTAATTACGTAAATAAATTGTATATTGAATTGAAGAGCAAAACATAATCGATGCTTGCACATTAAAATTAATTTATTAATTATGTAAATATTTTATTACGAATTCTCACAAAAAAAAAAAATAATAATAATGATAATAATAATTTCCGCTCGCTAAGTAGATGCAATAATAAAAGTGCGTTAATTAAATATTCGATAATTATGCATATTAAATTTGCATTAAAGTGTTTAAATAAGGTAGTTAATTAACAATTAGCTAGTTGGTATTAAGATTCCCAACAATTGAATTCATTTTACGTTTGGTAATTCAAACAGTTTTTCGTTGACAAATCCACTTAAGTGTATTTTAAGTGCAAACTGTTGATCCAGTGATTTAACAGTCATTTTGGCAGCATTGAATATTCATTAATTGTGATATATGGCACATGAGACGGAGAATGTGAGAATATTTAAAGCGCCTCTGACGGACGCAGCAGCAACCGTGCGTATACGTAATATTTCACTTATTTTTCTCGTATTTGGAGGCGACAGGCGCATCCTGTGGCAAACAAATAAAAACAGGAAAATGTTTAATTTCATGGAATTTAATTGGTTTCGGTTTTTGTTCGGTTTGCCCTGCAATTGACTTATTGGTCCCTTTAACCGAGGTCTAATCAAATATGCCAATCACGTGAGTCGATACGAATGAAAATGAAATTGTTCTTAATTTGCGTGACACGCATCGAAAACCAATTCAGGACCACAAATCGGCACACAAACACTCACACTGACACTGACACTCACCCACACACAGACACATCAAAAGTCATCCACAGACTGTAGATATGTATGTACGGCAGGTGTAAATAAGTCGGCAGCTTGTTAGCCAAGTAGAGCTATCTTTGTGGGTGGCATGCATATTTAATGCGCCGCCTGCAATGGCCCGGTTGAAATCCATTTATGTGCATAGCATGTGTTTGGCAAAGTGAAAGTGTTTAACAGCTGCCTTAAGAGTCTGCATAAGCCATGATATGCTCACACCTCTTTGCGGACAACCCAATACAAATGACCCATTAAACAATTATACAACGAACAGATACCTACAGTTAGCATACAGCCAAAGCTTAATAGCCAACTCGCTAGTTAAATGTCAGTAAAATGTCTCAAAGATTTTTATGAATTTTAAACTGTTTTTCCTACTTTACTTACATATGAAAATCTTCAGTACTAAAGGTTATTTAATTTACATTAATTGCTAAAAAATTATGCAATGTTTATTAATTGCATTTTAAAAAAGAATCAAGTTTGATTATTACTTATATTTATTACTTATTTACTTATTATTATTTAAAAAATAAAATTATTAGTTTTATTATTTCTTATTATTATGTATTATTATAATTTATTATTATTAAAAATTATTTAAAAATGTAATTTATTTATAATTTATGCATACAATATTTTTTTTAATATTCTTAAAACATAATATTCAATATTCATATTACTTAATCATATGTAAATTCAGTATGATTAATAAAATAATTACAAGTTATCTTAGCCTTGAGTCATATATTTTTTCGTAGAAAATTTACAGCTGGCAAGCATATCATACGACCTCACACCAAATGGTTGACCACTGGAAAGGACAGTGACACCTTGAATTCCAGGCAAGCCTTCCGGTAATAATAAGCCGAGAAAGCAATCAGTTATATAAGTTTTCGCTTCTGGCGCAGTGCAGCGTCTTTTGAAATCGTAAAAATACTCTACAATGTTCACAATAATAATCATAAATTCAATGATCCTTTTTGCAGCCCTTTTTTGACCTTTTAGCCATGTTAACAAATGAGCCGCCCAAATGGACACTTACTTAAATGTTCCTCAATTATTTATAAGGAGCTCGAAAAAAATAATGAGGAAAACTTAATCAGCGAACTAGTCCAAGGCAGGTTAGCGTTTATGCGGAATGATCTTAAATTTTGGTGATTTTTTTAAGAATTGAAGTATGTAAATACTAGATAAACAGATGGAGACTTAAATATAGGGAGAAAATGTGTAAACGCAGGATTATTTTTGATCGGAATATATACATACATACATACAAACCTAAACCTAAAATATTAATTGATATTTTTTTTCAGACATTTTTTCCGTTAGGAATTTTTGTTCTATATTTTATATTCACAATTGAATAGAGATCCTTAAAAGATTTATAGACATTCAAAATTCATACTAAATAAAAGATAATGCTGCACCTAAATTATAAGCACTTAAACCGTTTTCGTATGAAATTGCGCATAAGAACATAATTATGGCCCATTTAAGGTAAGACTTTAATGACATTGAGAGCCTTTTTGAACAGATAATAATTTCTTAGGAAATAACAACGTGAGCGCAATGAGCAAATGTTTACACAACTTTTTTCTTTTTGGTGTGAAACAGATAGTGTACGAAAGGCCAGACAGCACACAGTGTTACACAATAGTCGGCCAAAGTAAACAACTCAGACGACAACTTAAATATATTTTACTTGTCATACAATATCAGCTTACAGCAGTCAGGACATCGAATGACGGAGCGCCTTTTGCAAAAATGTTGCAGATAATATTGGACTGGACAGCTATGTTGTTTGATGTGTGCATAAATCGTAAATGAGAATTATTAGAGGCCTCAGACAAATATTGGACTGACATTAGGAAAACATTTGGCAAACACTGAAACACACATCAAACAAACATTTCGGCAGTCAAAGCGTTTTCAATTCAAGTCAAGCTAAAGCGGAAAACAGTAATTTTCCAAGTGCTTAAGCGAAAGTGAAAACCATTTGGAAATAGCAGCACGTGCGCATTCTATGTGATTTGCATGTGTGTGCATGTATGTGTGTGTGTGTATGCATGAGTGTGATTCAATCTGACAGTCATTTGGTCAGACAACCAGCCGGCAGCCAACGCTGCTGTGTAACTTTATAGCACCTCAGTGTTTGCTGCCACTTTGCCACACAATAAACATAGTTATTTCTCTTATTCTGCATTTCTGGCCAAGCAAATCGGAAAAAAGAGCTGACCAAACTGGGCCGAATGTTAACCGTATTTCTGTGCGGCCTCTACAACTGCCTATGCCAATGCCTTCTCTTACTCTCACTCCCTTTTCTTTCCCCCTCGCTCTCTCTCCCTCTTTCTATTGTTTAATGTGAGGCAGTGGCTGCTGCTGCTGCTGCTGCTGCAGACACATGTTTTGGCCATTTATTTTCAGTTAAATGACAGCAAATTAAGTGTCGGGCACAAGTTTTGCCTTTTATTGTCCTATATTGATAATGATGACTGCATAAAAAGAGTGCGCGCATTAATTTTTATCTGAAAACGACAGCTGCTTGTTATTGGACCTGCCAGAAAATATCTGAAATATAAAGCATTTCAATATAAAAGTAAAGTGCGGCAGCTCTTAATCAAACATTGCCATTCAAAGCACATACAATTTTTTTTCAGTGATAATCATCAAGACTTATTTCCTAAAGTGAATATAAAAGGCAGAGACAACTTTAAAATTCACAAACAAAAAGAGCTTTTAAGCATATATTATCAATTTTTTATATAAATATGTATATTTCATTAAATTTTTTACTGTAAATTTACGAAACTATATTCAATTATTTAGATTTATTATTTATGGAATATTATTTATGAAATGTTGAAGAAAATTTCAAACATTAATAGCAAGTAAGAAGGCTCTAGTCGAAACTCTTCGACTAGGAGATACTCTGAACCCTCCAAGGTGATATTCGGATCATTCTGCACTTCTTTTGTGTACATACATCCAGAGGCAAGTATAACCACGCGCTTTGCTAACTGCGATCTTGAAAGAGGTCAGTGACCTTGACGGGGGTCGGTGACCTTGACAGGGGTATAATCTATGTCATAATCGCATAAAGGGGGGTTAGGCTATAGTGGGTGGGGAAGGGAAGTGGAATGGATCTTGATGGGAATGATCGTATTTCAATTACTAGAGAATTGTGCTTTGGAATATACACACATATACGTTTTGAAATTTGCATGAAGATAGTCCGTCTACAAAAGAAAGTATTCAAAAAATAAATTCACATGTGTGCATAAAATAAGTGCGGAATGATTCAAATATAAGCTTGGAGGGTACAGGGTATTTCCTAGTCGAACAATCTCAACTACTTGTTATACCTATACCTTATACCTTACTTGCTGTACCTATCTCTAGCAAAAGCTTTCACATGTCATATTTTCATTAAGGTCAAGTAAAATGTTATAGTAAACTGCATTATTTGATTATTTGTTAATACTTTAAGTCCACTTAATTTGATTACTTCATGATTATCTGCTAATTAACTTAATCGACTGCTTTACAATTGACAATTGAATATTTGTAGCAAATATATAATAATTGAATAATATAATATAATAAAATATATAATAATTGAATAATATAATAATTGAATAAACTATAAACTCAATATATTGCTTTGTAATTAAACCAATGATGTCAAAATTAAGTTGATTGAGCTGGCAAAGCGAATTACGTTTGCTTTTCAGTAAATGCCGAGGGAGATGTTTGAAGCAGTTGAAGCAGATATGTTTGCAAAGTTTTGAATGTTGTGCTCAAGGGATTCAATCACATTCGTATAAATATGTTAAAACCCCTAACTAAATTATGAGCATTGCTTGGCTGTGCAATAAGGACACTCCCCAAATGAAGGACATGAACAAAATGTTGCTTAAGAATAGGGATGAGCCAAGGGACCAGGACAAGGGCAAGGGCAAGCCAGGCTAAGGCGCGGGCCAACAATCTTGGGAGGCATACAAATGTCAAATATTTGCTGAGCTGTGATTAATGTTGATTCTGCGCTCAGTGCGGGTCCTTTGCATGGGATTTTGGCCGCTTAGCACCGCCTAATGGGCCCATTCACCTGTAACAGCCAGGAAGAAAAGCAACGACTGCGGAAATTCATTTTCTGTACAAAAGAAAAGAAAAAAAAAAAACTGATGAAAAAGATCTGCAAAAGGAAAAAAAATGTTATTGCTTCGCATGAATTTGATTTGGCTTGCCCTTTGCATGGCAATTAATTAAATTGATTGAATGTTTAACAATTTATCCAGCAATAAAACAAGGTGCCAGCCGGACACGAGCTGCAAACAATAAGGCGAAAGTACATCCCCTAGATGCCCCAACGGCTCAAGTGCACTTAGCTGCCAGCAAAGTGGTCAAACTGAGCAAGTAAATAGCCAAGTTGCCATGCCTGGTCACGTTGTGTCAATAGACATCCGAAATGCACTTTGATGCCAAGCCTTGCAGCTGTTGCCACAATTTGCAGACCATTTTTTTATTGAGCTCTCGCACAAGCCACTCAAGCTGTGCTGCATATTGATGATTGCTAGGGTGAGCTGCGAGTGCTCAAATGCTATTTATTTATTGCACGTATCAAGCATAATAAAATACAAGAACAACAAAAAATCGATATGAAATTTGCCTCAAAATTTACTTAAAACTTATGCAGCCCGCGCAGTTCAGTTTCAGGAATTGCTAATTAAACTTATACAACTTTAGCTTAAGCAATAAGATATGCAAAAAAGAAAAATAAGCAAATAAATTAAAAGTTATAATAAGCAAAGTTATAAGACACTTTTCAGCTAAAGCTGTTCAAGTTGGCAATTGTAATTTTCTTTTCAACTGCAAGTCGAAGTTTAAACGACAAAAAAATGCCAAGCGACAAATTTATAAATATTTAATAATATTTAATAAATATTTATGTATTTCATATAAAATATTAAATATTTAAATTTAAATTTAAAAATAATACAAAACTATTTCATAATAAAAGTAATCTTCTGCTTTGGGTGGTCTTATTTTATAAAATATCTAATTTAGGCAATCGAAATAAAATTAAAAATTAAATATATTACTTACGCTGGTTCACTATGAACAGAATTTAAACTCTTTAAAAAAACTCCCAAATGATATAAGGTCAGCAAATTCCTCATTCTTATCAAAATTGTTGCTCAATCCAGTTAAGTATACGCATAGCTGCAAAATATGAGACAGTAATCGCATTCATTGTTTTGTGCTTTTTATTTATGTGCCAAAATATAATAATAAAAATAAACAAAAAATGCGAAAAATAAAATGGCAAATCATTGCCTAATCAGATCAGCCAGTCCCCATTGCTGGCTCAGTTGATTGCTTCCGTTGTTCCTGGTGCCGAGTTTAAAATTCAATTTTGTAGAAAATTGTGTGTTTCACAATTCAACGTTTTTCAATTTATTTCATCGGCAAACAGCAGAAAAAATAAAGAGAATGTGGAGAAGCCAACATAGGGGACCATTTAGCCAGTCGAGTAGCCAAGCCAACCAGCAGAGGCAGCTCGGCCAGCTGTCCAGGGCGCAAACTCAAATCAACTCCAAGCAAAATGTGAGAAACAGCCAAAAATACAAAATACAACAACAACAAAAAAGGTCAAAAAGGTACCAAACAACTTTAAGCAACGTGCAGGCCCAGCTCCTACTACCATCAGCCCTCATCACGGCCAATACAAAATCGAATATTTTGTCCCTTTCCATTCAATGGCAATAGACGGGGACCTTTTTATGCCTGACTGCGATGATATTTTCGGGTGTGAGGGTTCATTATTGATTGAACTTTGTTGTGCCTTATATGCTTCAAGTATACAAACACACACAAGCACACACACACGCATTCGCTTTAATGGTTTGATTAAACCTGATTGAACTGTCTATAGTAATGTGAACAATTTGGCTGTCTGACAAGGCTCGTAAATAACTCCGATCAGACATCACATAAAGCAGGCAAAGGTTAACTGATTAAGTTGGCTAAAAATATAGAAATAATATTTATTTATAACATATGACAGCGGATTAAATGTTTGATTAATAAGTCTGAAATTTGAATTAGGTTTTTTTTTTTCAATATTTAATATTCATTTCCACTAAACCAGACAAAACTAAAAGAGAAATGAAATCTAGTATAAGATAAGCAGATAGATAGAGCATGAGAGGGCCTGTTACTGACAATGAGTATATACACTTATACCTATATACATACATATATTTCTATTCTAGGGTAGGTAATGCTAAAGTGTTTTTTTTTTTTTCTTTTTTAACATTTTCATATCTTTCCTTACAGATCTCGAGCAATTTTCTGCCATCATTTGAGGCCATTTCCTTGGCTGTGCGAAGCATTGCCAGCAAGTTGAATTGGTTGCACGTTGACATCTATGTGGGCGGTAAGTAAACGTTTATTTGCCGATTAAAAGCCAGATAGTTTTAATGATTCGCAGCATCGCAATGTCAGCATTTAATTTGCATGAATCTGAATTCATTTCTTAACGCCCGTCCACATGCAATTTACAATGAAATGAAAATTGAAATTGAAATGGAAATTGCAAGTAAAAATTGTGTGCAAAAGATTTTGAGTGTATTTATTGAAAGTTTTTACAGACTTAATTGGCTGTCTGAAAGCAGTTGAAATGCAAAAAATATTTTACTCGGTTTGTGATAGTAGGTGAATATTTATTTAATGAAAGCTGGCAGCTTTAGCCCAGTAAATTAAAAGCTTACATAAGAAAAATAAAATTATTGTATACAAAATATTTATCTTCAATAAATTTAAATGCAATTTAAATTAAATGAAAAGTTACAGAAACATTTTTATAAAACAGTTTTCATAAACTATCAAGCGTTTCGTTTTTAAAGCATTTTCATGTATTTTATATACATAGAGAAATGCCCACCTTCCGCATTTACTGACCGTGATTGCAGGATACTAAGCCCGGTTATTATCTCGGCTGGCTACACGGCAGCCAAGGCTGCCCGTATTATGTTAAATATGCGCATGCCATGCACAGCCGTTGCAATGGGTCTCCGATGGACGGCTCACCTAACTCCGAATTATGGTCTAATTATTAAGACAGAATGCGGACTACGGGGAGAGCGCAGCTGACGCAGCTTGTAGCCAAGTCATAGTACACGTGTGCGTATACGCAATGCAATTAGTGGCGACATTATTATGATTAATGCCCAGCTTTGTATCCTGTGGCCCACCAAACACTTGTGTGTGTGCGTGTGCATGTTCGCAAATGTTGACTGTTGGGTAGTGAAACACAGACGGCTATTATATTGTTACGCTGCTGCATTTGAAATTTAATTAGGTGGCAAAGACTGAGCTCGTGACCAACTGCAGCATCAGCAGCAGCAGCAGCAGCAGTGGGCAAGGCCAAGGGCTCGTTGCATTGTCAGGGAAGCATCAGATGCTTAATTAATTGAAAACAGGAAAGCCAGCTGCTGCCCCAAGGCACTAATTAAAATTAAAGATCAAGATAAACATGCCAAAGCTCAAACAAACTATATATATACATATATATATATATAAACAGAGATGCACAATTTGTGACTTAATTAATTAATTAGCCAGCAGCTCGAATTGACTCGTAAAATACAATTTTTATTGAGCAAAATCAAACAAATATTGAGAACCAAGCGACATTTGTTGGTATAGCAGACGAGTTGAAGACGTCATACGTTGTCGCCCACTGCGTCCTGCTCTCTCTGTGCTTAACATAGGTTGTTGACCCCAACAAACACTGAAAATTGTGTGACAGCAGTTGAGAAATTGTATGAAAACAAAGTTGTAAAATAAAATATCAACGGCGAGTGGCAGCGGCTAGTGCCAAGTAGCACAAATAAACCCAAAATGTGCTCACGGCAATAAAAATAACCAAAGGGAATGCCAGGAAAAAATGTAAATTTGCTAGCCAAGCAGGCGAGCAAACGCGGTGTCCAACAGCGAGACATCAGAGCTACATATACATATATGTATATCTTTATATATATATATAATACATGAGCTGTGCATAAAATATGAGCGGCTGGTGTAGCAGACATCCCATTGCCAGCTAATAAAATCAGTCAGGCAGCAGCCAAAGCGGCTACAATCAGGCAAAAAGTGGAATTCTGTTATCAGTTATCAGTGTTTGATTCTTTAGAGTGAATATATAATATATATACTCAGATATAGTATTTTTATTGACGATATACATATGTATATAAGGGCTGCAATACCAGGACAAAGACATTGTGAAAGCAAATGAACCGATTCGTCTTCTGCTATAATTAAACTTAAATTGACTTTTTTGATAAATGGAAGTGTAAATAAAAAGAAATATCATATCATTAGTAAGGTTTGATTCTTGGCTTAACACTATAAGTGATCCGTATATTTATACGTTTTTAAGCTAACTAACTTGGCTTGATATATATATACTCATATTTATTTATACTCATATCTGTTACATTTCAAAGAAAACTTCTCCAGCATAACAAATGTAACTTAAATGCATATTTTTTTATTTTGCATAATGTATGCCAAAGAGAAAAAGTGAAGAATTTTGAATTTTGTTTTTAGCCACAATTTACATATAATAATACGCATATATTACAACTTTATGGAAAACATGCACATCAACGTGTCTCTCAACTTAACTCGCAAAACATATTGATGACTTCTTTAACGAACCTCTTTACGTGATTCCGTCAGATGTGAACAGAGAGAAGCACGCACAGCTGTGAAATTAGGCAGCTCTACGAGTATAAAAGGAAAGCCCTTATGGCCGTTTAGTTGGGTAAACGGAGGCCACACCCACATATCGCTGATTTATACTCACGAATACACCCACATCTACACGCCCGCACACACACACACACTCACGCACATAAAGAAACTGTTTGTAATAGCTATTCCTTGGAGAATGTTCGTGCGTATTTGGTCAAACATTTTTATGAATAATGAGGCAACATTGTTGCCCATAAATAGACCATAAACGAGACCAAGTCTATAGGCACTGAGAGAGACGTGTATGTATATATCTCTCAAGATTTTGCTGTCAGTCTGACACTGATATTAATCGCGGCTGTTGAACAATTAACAATGACTGCTTGGACTCAGACTCCTCAATTTTGGGCTTACGAAAATCATGTTGAGCTCCTTTTTATGACAGCATAATTAGGTCGAGTTGCTGCCCGATTGCTTGTCATGGCCAAAAGCACATTTTATTTATGATTTGTTTTACGCTAAGTGACAGCTAATGGACTTGGGACCATAAAAGGTGGCCAAGTGCTTGCGAACCCGGGGAAGCCATATGCCAGAGTTGATTGCCTCAGTTATGAGCTGATTGGTTTGACATTGAATTTGACTTTGGGACTGACTTTGAATCACTGACTTCAATAACATTCGGCTGTCAAGCCATCAATATTCAAATTCCGACAGTCTTAAAATTCAGCCACTTCCGCCCATCACGCTGTTGGTATTCAAGAATTTGCATAGCATATTCAAAGTATAAAATGACAAGCATGACAACATCTTGCAACTCAATCAATCGAGCTGTGAGTTTGATACTATTCCGCAATGGATTCTCTCGCATGCATTATGTAAATTCCAACACAATATGGCGAAGGATGCAATTTCAACTTTAATTGCATTTTCACGGACTCGGAAAACTTTTCCCTTACAATATCGACGACGGGCAACTGCTTCGCCCAAGAACTATTTACATATTTAAGTGGAAAAGGATGTTGCAAGTTCTGTCACCCACTACAAACACACACACACACACACACATACATTTAATCAACTTAATAATCACTTGCATAATTAACTTGAAGTTCGCATGCGGCGTGTCGCCCATTGATAAGAGCCAGGCCCCATAAAGTAGCTAGTTAGTGCATAGTTGAATTAATGAATGAGAAGGCTTCAGCCCAGTGTGGCTTGTGATAAGCACTTGACTAAACAAAAGTATTTGCTAATTTCCCTTTACAGTCACTCTACTCGGGGCTATCAGCGAGATGTGTGCTATTAATTGCCACAAATAATTAGATTAGAATTGAATTCAATTCATTCCATTTTATGACCTCATAAAGGCAGTAAAAGTCATCTGCTCAAACATTTTGTGGATGTATTAGGCAATTTGTGCTCGCTAACGAAACTCTAGGGTATTCCCCAAGTTGGGCTCTCTTTGCAATGTATTGCTCGAGTATGTAGCATATCTTTCGGCGCAGGCCTTCGTGGCGAGCATTTGCGGCGAATTAAATGAATTATAATTTTCCCTTCAACTCTTTCGCTTTCGAGTGTGTGCATAAATATTTAATTTCAAATGAAACTTTTACATATTATTGCTGGCATTTCTTAAAGCTCACGTTTAAGGCGCTTATCACAACACAGCAATGGAAATGACAATGAAACCAAACCGAATTGACACTCTACATGCTTTCGTACTTACTATTGCTATTTTACGACAAACTATTTATGTCATGCACTCAAGCACAAAGTAAGCTGGGCAACGGGAACGTATCCTTAAAGCTTTTGTAAGGATTATCTGACATATAAACTGAAATTGTGCACTGTAATTAACTCTATCTATATTATTTATTGATCGAAAACTATAGCATCAATCATTAGCGTCAATTGAAATTATCTTTGATTAAACTTTAAGGCTTCACCCTTGGTTTATTAGTCTATTAGCCACAGTTTGTAGTCGAATGGCAATAAATGGTTTAATTTTAGTGCTCGCCCATAAAGTGAGATGAGTTTTGTACAATGTCCGCTTTGTGGTGTGTCTGTCTTTTCGTCTATCTATGTATCTATCCACAGCAATTCAAAGCAAGCTACATAGACACCGTATACAAGATTTCTGAAATATTTAAAGCATTCTGCCCAACACAAATGGGCAAATCAACTAAAACCGTCTTTGTAATTTATTTTTACATTAGAGATTAATATAAAATAAATAATAACAAAAACTAGGCACTGGCAACTGCCGATTTAGCTAAACTATAATCAATCTTTCAAGCACGATGAGCCACAATAAATGTGTAATTTGGAATTTGTTGAGAATTTGCATTCTTTAATGCTGCCAGCATATGCCGCACATAGCTTACCGCACATCCTTTGTGGCTGCTTGTGTTACTTACCTCAGCTAACACACACATAAACACATTCCCGCATCGCAATGTTGCCAAGGCCAAGGAACGGCGTATTCTATGGCCATCGCGACTGTAAGCATACATACATACATTGTAGAAGAGCTGAGAGCGCATACTTAGCGCCAACTGTCTGCACTTTGCATATACTTACAGCATGCACTGTGCACACACACTGAGAAAGAGAGAGAGAGATAGATAGAGCGAGTGGTATTATATTATGTGTGTGTATGCACACATATGTATTTGCATTTGTGCTTTTTCATTTTATGCATTTAAATATTCATGGGCTGCTTAAAATTTAAATTACCGCAGCTGTGTGAGTTAGTTAGGATCAACATCACTAACGTGTGTGTCTGCGTGTGTGTGTGAGTGTGTGTTGGCCAACCAAATGCACAAACATTTCATGGAAATGCCTTTTCGGTTTTTGGACCTGTTCCCTCGTGCTTTTGTACGTTTGTTATTTAGTCTGCGGATTTGGTCAACCAAGTGATGTTGTTTACAATCAGCTCGCGAAAAACAAAAAAAAAAAAATTGTAAGCAAAATGGAAAACGGAATGAAACAAAAAACATTCCATTGAAAAGTCTTTACCCTAAAAGCGAGTGGTAGAAACGGTTATACTAATCTGCCGCGCACATCAAATTTGAAGCGAACGCGCAATAAGTCCGACGTGCTGGGCTATTGCTTGCGTTCGCATAAAAAAGGGGCTTTGCTCGGTCAAGTGAACTAAATTCCCTGCCAAAAACAGGAAAAAACATTTTTTTTTTTTTTTTGATTTGCATAGCAGCATAAAATAAATGGGCAGGCAGGTAAATAAATTGGAATGGCCACCTGGCCAGCGCTGAAATTGTAGCACATTGTAAGTGACGAAGGGCACATCTACATACACCAATACACGCACAGAGCATGAGAAAAACAGAGACAGATAGATAGCGAAAAAATGCAATCAGTGCACATGTCACACGCGGCGTATGCGTTATGGTATTTGCATGAAAATACATTAAGATTCAGTGAGTGTGCTTGTGCATGTTTATTGGCTGCAGCACAAATAAATAAGTATGCAAATAGACTTTCATTGCATTTTAGTTAGCCGCAATTAAAGCACAGAAAGAATTAGAGAAGTTATATAAAAATATTATAAAATTCTAGTTTTAGTCAGTCATTCATTAAAAGCCAAGGATCTAACTACACTAATGCCGAAAGTTATTGATTTTATCATAAGCGGCGAATTTAATTTAAAATGTATGCTCTTAGAGCTGCGTAGTGCTAAAACTTTTATAACTAAGCCCGCAAAGCAGAAAAACAATTTAGCTTAATGAATTATTAATATGAAAATCGCAAATGTAGTATCCCTCTTATATTGATGTATATATTTTAATAAAGGCTGTAAGGCCTATTCAAGTTTATGAATTGTAAGCAATCAATACATGTGAGTAGTTAAAAACACACATATTGAAAGAATCTTTGCATTGAAATCGATTATGTGATTTTTGAATAAATATTTAATATTTTGATGCTATTTGTCTTTATTAAAAATTAAATTCAAATGGGAAATAAGAAAATAATTGTTAGTAATTATTAATAAATAATCCTTAGAATATCTATAAAAATTAATTAACTACAAAATGCTTTTTGTCTTTATTAAAAATTAAATTCAAATGGGAAATAAGAAAATAATTGTTAGTAATTATTAATAAATATTCCTTAGAATATGTATAAAAATAAATTAACTACAAAATAGTGTCAAATCGGATCGAAACGGAATTAAATTGAGAATTTATTTAATTTAGAAATTGAATTACCATTCATAGTAGTTACTATAGCTTATCAATCCTGTCGCTGTTGGGTGCATTTAGTTTGTACACATAACGGTAACTTAATTTGCATCAAGGCGTAACTACAAAACTTGAGTTTAGCCCAAAATGGGCTGGCACAAGTTACGGCATGTGCGAAATGCATGTATCCAAAAATGTGAGCTGTTTGTTGACAGTAAGCGGCGCTCTGCAGTTGCGTAATGGCACAATTTTGCACTTGGGCAAACATACGCTTGCCAATATTTGGGCAGGGCTGGAGAGCTACACTGAGTCGCAGCAGCAGCAGCAGCATCAGCAGCAGCAGCAGCAGCAGCAAGTTTGCTACTCGCTACTATGGCAAGAGCAGATGTGTGGCATCTGGCTAAAAGTTGTGCAGCTTTTCATCTCGCATCTGAGTTAATTAGTGTGTCAGTTGCATTGCTAATTGAGTTAAGGGTAACGGTGGCTGCTGAAACAGCAGCAGCAGCAGCAGCGTCTGCTACGGCAAGTGCCAAATACTTTTTGTAAAGAAAAACAGCCTGAGGAACTAACTCGTATGCCACACAACAGCAAAAATAAAAAAAACCAAAAAAGAATGGAATGAAGAAGAGCAACAGAAACCAAAACACAAACAACGAAAGCAGTTTGCGTTGAAGCCGTGAATGTTATAAATATTTGATGCACCTACCCTCAGGGGGTTGGACAAATACCGAAAGACACAGCGACTTCATTCAATTTTTTTTTCTTTTTTTTTTTTTTTTTTTTGGCGCACACACAGCAATTGCGTTAAATGGTCTCGGCAACATGACGTATGGGTAATATTGTATTAGCGCTGACTTTTCGCCAGCTCATTGGCAATTAATGTTGAGCCATAAAATGCCTGAGCGAATTGCGCTGGCAGCAGCTGCCAAGTGAATTTGTCGCCTTTGCCGCTGCTCATTAATTATGCACCTTTTGTAACCAAGCAATTATGCCATTAAGCATGACAATGCCAGACGTATAGAGGGGTTGCTCAAATACAATTACATAGACTTTTGATAGAGTATAAGGTATAAGGTATAAGAGTTAAGTATAGGCAGGTGACTTCAATAATGAAGTCAAATGTGTATTGAAGTTGAGGCTTTGGATAAAAATGCTTGCATGATATTTACTCATTTAGATAGGGGAGAAAAATTTGCATACAAAATTTCTGAATGCGACCCAGCGCATGGGGATTGCCCAATCTACATCTATGTATATCTAATCCATTTTCAGTCAAAATTTACCAAATGTAAATTCGATTTCTAACAAAATCTAGTTGCCTCTGTGAACTCCGAATGGACTCCATATGAGAGTAGCACACAGACGACAAAAATTGACAAACTGATTGTCCTGCGTAGTGATTTATTTCTATTTGTTAAAATTTCATCAAAATGCAGAATCATGGCAGAGGGGATGAACACTTTCAGTTTATGGAACGCACAGACCGCAAGAGTCTACACACGCAAATTGGTCTGCTAGTGGCCAAGGCACAGCAGACGGCGCAGGAGGAGTTGCAGGAGCGCAGCCAGCGCTTGAAGAATATGCTCGACAACGAGGACAAGCAGTATGAGCAGGAGTTTGCCAGCAAGGTGAAGAACCGCCTGGACGACGAGATACGCAACCGCCAGGAGCGACTGAACGAGATCAAGGCGGCACGGGACAAACGCCATAAGGAATTCTGCGATGCCAAACGTATGCAGCAGGTCATGCTGAATTGCTATGAGCTGCGCGAGGCACTGCGCCAGAAGGATCGCGAGGACACCAGAATCTGCCTGGAGGAGCAGATGCAGGAGAACCTGCGCATGAAGCGCCGCGAATGCGAAAGGGAGAACTATTGGCTGCAACTCGAGAAACGCCGCTGGGAGGAATACGATCGAGTGGAAGAGTATGAGAGACGCACGCGCGAACAGCTGAAGAGCCAGATAACCAAGGTGCTGGAAGTACAACTGGAGGAGCATGAGGAAAAGCGACAGAAGGAGCTCGCAGAGAAACGCCAGGACACCATCAATGCGGACAAGCTGATTGAGGAGCTGCGCCTGGAGGACTTCGACTACAAGCACCGGGAATTGGACAAAAACAAGGAGAAGTATCGCAACGAACTGCTTGAGGAAATACGACGCCGCAAATGCGAGAAGATCGCTCAATGGGAGGCCGAGAAGGCCGAGCACGAGGAGTTCATACGCGAGACGCAGCGCCTCGAAGCAGAGGCCAAGGAGCGCATCTGCCGCACGAAGCGCGAATTGGCGCGCGCCACTCATGAATACATTGCATATGTGCGACGCATGCGCAACCTCGAGCTGGGCATTGAGAAGATGATGAACGATCGCACCGACGATCTCTTCCATGTGGACTACTGCTGCAAGAACAACGTTGCGGAGCGAACACGCGCCAAGCGCGAGGAAACCGCGCGCTGTCACGCGTATCTCAAGAAGCAGATCTGCGAGGAAATCGAGCGCAAAATGCGCCTGGAAGCTGAGGTGCATGAGAATAAAATGCCCGAAAATCGCTTCGTCCATCCGCCCGTCACAAGGACCATGATACGCTGCCAGCAGCGACAGAGGTGCCTCGATTTAAATGCCCAAATTAAGGAGATGAAGCGCATTCAGGCCGAGGAGGAGCGGGCCTTCGAGCAGAAGCTATTGAAAGCTGTCGACGATCCCGAGGTGTGCATTCAGCTAGCTGCACAGTTCCTGCAGGAGCCCACAGACTATCTGCCCGCGCATCCCAATTGGAAAATACACGCTTGTCCAAAAAACAAATACGTTGCCAAGCCGCCGATGAGTCAGCAGCAATTGGATGAGCTGATTGCGAAGACCGGCATAGACAGCTGCCCCTTCCCAAAGGCAGCTCGCAACGATTGCGGCCTTATGGCTCAGGTGTGTGACCGTGCAACGCCAGCAGCGAGGAAACCCGAAGCAGGAGCCGAGGCCGAACCCGAGGCCGGAGGTGGAGACACCCAGCCGAAGACTCAAAGAGATGCATTCAAGAGCTGCAAATGTGATGTTAAGTGAGACATGCCATGAACAAATTTCGTTTTCGTGCCAGTTCAGATAAATACCACAAGTTAAGCGTTCAGTGTTTAGTTCAAGAGAGAATCCCAATAAATTAAGCTGTGCCAAGTTCGAGTGCTCGAATTCTTTTGGCAATAAAAAACTATTCGTTCGTATACTTCAGAGCTTTAAGAGTTGCTGTGGTGCTTCAGCTTCGTTCGCTTTTCTCGTTTCTCGATTCTCGTTGCCCCTGGTACCTGTCCATCCTCTAAGCAGTTGCCTTAGCATCTTCTGCACAAGAAAACTTGTTTTCCACTTTTCTTTTCCTAGAACTTGTCTGCGCAGCTATTTGCACCTAGGCAGGCCATTTGCGCTTACAGCAACTGCTTTTACTTAGCCATGAAATTAATCTGCCTTGTTGGGCACATCATTCTCTGTTAAAACTGTTCAACAACAACAGCAGCAGTAATACAATGCCCAGTTGACCTTAGATATTGGGCCATTATCCAGCAAAAGCCTCACTGCTGGCCTCCCAGCCCTCGGCAACAACATGTCACTGCTCGTCAATAAAATGAGCAGCAACAATGTGCTGGGGCCATTTTCTACTCCTCTGACACCTGACAATGACAACACTATTACTGACTTGACTTTCACCTTTCCAAATTGGGCACCCGAAGGCAACAAAGGCAATTGTTGCCACACAATTTCAATGAAAGCTTCCCTCTTCCTAGGTAATCAAGCACTGAATCATAGCCATAAGTAGCAACACTGATGAGCAATTGAAGATGTACTAATTAGGCTTATAAATTGCCAATAAACCGTAATGTTAAGGACGTATCGGCAAAGGGATGTTCTCAAATCGCACTGAGCCATAAATCTAGCCAAGAGTCTAGTCAATCACGCTCGGTATGAGTAGCCTTTTCTCAGGGTGATGAAACAAGTTTAATCTAGCAGCCGCTTCGTCAAGTATAAAGCAGAGTCTGGCTGATGAAAAAATGAATACAATTCAGAACTACGAAAACTCAATTTGAAGATGAATAAATCTGCTTAGCAAGATTGTGAAACATTTTTCAGCTGCAAGTTTTCATTTAAACAGTTATAGAAGAATTTGCATGAGAAGCAATGAATGTGAGCGCAGTGAGAATAATATCTAAGGAAGGTATTCCTAACTTAGTTAGAAGACAATTTTGTTCTGAAACAAGCTGAATAGCAAGCTAGTAATTATTTAGTGTAATTATAGTTACGTTAAGCCAAAGGCCTCTGTGCTTTACTCCATAATTTAGGTTTTAATTTCATATTATCTGAAACTTCTAAATACTTAAATACATAAATCATTTAGTTTTGTAAGCGGAGCTTAAAAGTCATTAATTTGTAAAATAAATAACGAATTGAAGTTGCTCGAACTTAATTACAGAAATTAGAATAAGGTTATCTACAAATTCCGAACTCCTTAATTAAATGCCTTTAATAACTTCGACCTAAATTTGTTAGTATCATGCTATCATTAAAATATTATTATTAATATTTATAATGACAAGACGCAGTAATAATAATAATAATTAATAACAATAATAATTAATAATAATAATTATTATATAATAAAAGAACAATTCAACACTTCAAGAATATATAAAATGAGATTCACAATCCAAAAGATTGAACTTTTTTTTCAAAATTGATTAGTAATATACCTGCCCAAATTATTATTACACCTGCTCACAATATAAAACCATTCGCCTCTATCGAGATTGACATAAAATATTATATTACTATACAATATTACTATATTGCACACTGCATCGTCTCTAAACAGTTTGCTTAATGCTCACTTAGCAGCTTCGACTTTAAATTGCCAACACCTAATATAGCATGAAACGAGTGAGCATGTGCTGGCAGTTGGAATCAAGTGGCAGCAACATCGAAATTGGCTGCAACATGCAGCAAAATACAATTTTGTTTTCAGCGAGAGATGGTGAGGCAACCGCAAAGACTGTCACAGCTGTTGAGCTACCTTGCTGCCCCTCCTCCTAGCCTCTATATTGCGCCCTCTTTGACGTTATCTCATGGGCTCTCACTCTCTCTCTTTATCTGTCTACTTGCAGACGACAATTGGGGCCTACCATTGGCCATTGCGGCCAACTTACATATACCTTATCGCATTGAAATTGGCGACACAGTACGTGACCTGCATGAACAGGATAAGCCTGGCCAAGGTATGTATATTGCGTAGGTTGCAGCAGCCGATGCCAATGCCAAAGCCGATGCCAATTAAAATGGCTAGTTGAACAGATCGACAACGAAAATCTGCATTTACACTTTCTCCATATCCTTCTCCTTTCGCTCCCTGCATCTCGGTTCCTCTTTGGCCACACATTTAATGCGTGAGCTTAGCAATTATTATTACGGCCCCTCTGAACGATGTTAGCACGCTGCGCTGGCTACGCAGGGGCAAGTGGACTGACCGAGACCAACAGACGAGAGTATTGCTCATCGATATGGTAGCCAGCTCATTGAATGTCGAGCATCGACTCTACAAATATTTGGCACGCATCAATGCGGCCACTCGCAATGGTAATGGTAATGGCCATAACAGCAGCAACAGCAACAGCAACAGCAATGGCAATGGCAATGGCAACAGCAATGGCAATGACAGTGTCAGTTCCAGTGGAATTGACAATGGGAATAGTAGCAGCATGCCAAAGCTGCCTGGGTCTGGGCTGGTGACCAGCAATCTGTTGGTGCTGACTCTGCTAAGCGATAAGCATCGGCACTATTTGAATGCGGCCGGTATTGGCATGGCGATGGTGCATAATTTTCGTACTCCAGCGTCCGAGCTATTGTTGAGTGATGCGGAGGCGACGATGGAGGCGCTGGCTCATCAAAATGCCAGTCTCAACAGGCTGCGTCCCTTTATGAATCTGTTCTCGCTCTACGATCTGCTGCTGTCGCACATTACCACTGGCAATGCGACGGCTGGCAAACCGAAATACGATTTTCTGGTTCTGGACATTGTTGTGGATGCTGCACTTGCCTCGTACAAATGGCGTCCTCTGCTCATACTTGAGGGTGACAAGGCTCTGGGACAATCGGGCAGCTATATAACGCACTCCATTCAGCCGGGCTACGATGAATGGCTCCTGGTCAGCAACGCTCAGATTTGGCACTGTGGCGCCATCTGTTGGACAATTGCGGCAATATGTATTGGCTTGCTAATCATCATTGTGGCGGCCAGCGTCGCTGCCGGCATAGCCGTGAGGTAAGTAAATCACAAACGCCTTCGCCTAATACTATCACATCAAATATTGCCTTAGGCAAGGAGTAAATCTAAGTCGAGCTATGCTTTCAACTTTTAAACACACAAAGTAAGCTGAAGCTTGTATTTGCTTCAAGGGTTTGCTGAGAAGGTTTTCTATTTTCTTACTTTTTGTGCAGTCAGCCAGGTTTGACAGGGTACAGTAGTCTAGGATTAAGAAATATCTTAGTGTAGCTTAAATTGGTAAACTGAAATCTCTTTGGAATGAATATACCCAATTTATAGTATATGAAAATTCAATTTCAAAAATCATAATCTTTTACTGATATATCAGATATTGGCAGAAAGACTTAGCTCATCGAATACCTTTAAGGGGAAACAAAATATCGAATTCAACTCAGCTTATTAAAGACGCAAAAAATGGCTTTAAGGCAAGTCAGCCTCATTATTATTATACAATCAAAAACTCATGTGAGGCCTTAGCTATTCAAATTGAATTAAATTTTAGCATTAGATTAATGTGAATTAATGTCGTGAAGCCACCAACTTTGATGTGAGCTCTGTAAATGTTGCTTCTTTTTAATCAGCTTATGGCCGGATAATTCGCATTTATGCTTTAATTAAATTCATAGCGCTTTTATGGGAGATAAATGAGCAAAAAAGTCTATGTTGCCTATGGCATTTGGCAAAAAAGAAAAATTTACAAAAAAAAAAAATCAAAGAAAATAAATATTACATATATAATTTTTCACCTTTAACACATATTTAAGGTTAAGGCTTACATAACATACAAATGATAAGAAGGACTCACATTATACAACATTATGTAACTTCAACTGTTTTCATTTTCTTTAAATAATATTTTACTTCATTTTATGAGCTTCTGTGAGTACAACAAAAGATTGGCATAATCAATTAGGGCACCTAAGAGGTTCGTTTTAGATTTGAAAGCCTCGCCCACGCCATTGAGGTTGGGCGTAAAATATTTGGCGCGTGGCAATTTCCATTTTAATTTGCATCATTAGGATTCTTTGCCGTTGCTCGCGCCTCTCTCTAACCCACCTCCCCCCCTCTCCATCACCCTCTGTTTGAAGTCGTTAATTGCCTGATGCCATTGCATTGAAGTTCTCGGTTTTTGTAAAATGGTAGTTTTGTTTTTGCATAGCATATAATTAGATAGCTTTTAATTTTATTAAGTGCGGCGCACTCACCGAACAAAGTCGTATTTTAGGCATGCGCCAAATGAATAAATTTATTATGAATTTGTTTCGCATTTCATTTCAATTAGTGCTCATAGAAACTGATTTCTTGTTCTGAATATCAACGGCCATTTCCGGCACTTGAATTAAATTGCTAAATTGTCTCCTATTTGCCAATTTAATATATTAATTACTTATCGCATGAAGAAACTCCAAGAATTTAAGGAATTCAAATAGCTGCGTGCTTGAATAAGCCAAAATAGCATCAACATTGTTTTGGCCAAAAATAAATTTACGGAAAATCAATTCACAAGCCGCAAATAAATTACTTCTAAAGCACAACAGGCAAATATATATGTATATGTATATATATATATATACATATACACAGTTAAATACAAACCTAAACACTCGCCTCGTCCATTAGGAGAAGCATTAAATTAATTACATTCATTACATTACATTCATCAATGCATTGCACACTAAACTTGACACAAACACACAAATAAATTGATTTATACATATAACAAGTAAGAAAGCTCCAGTCGAGACTGCTCGACTAGGAGATACCCTGAACCCTCCAAGCTGATATTCTAATCATTCTGCACTTCTTTTATGCACACATACATACACATGCATCCACACGCACGCATAAGCCTGCGCTCTGCTAACTGCGCAGTAAGCAGCGACTGCGCTTGGGCTGCGCTGCAGTGTGGGCAATATTGTGAGAATTTATTTGTTAAATAATTTCTTTTGTAGACATACGATCTTAATGAAACTTTTAGAGCGTAATCATATGGTGAATATGTGTGTATATTCCAAAGCCCAAGTCTCTAGTATTTGAAATACGCTTTTTACAAAAGTGAGGGTGAGGGGGTGAATTTAAGGGCTGGGGGGTAAATTTTAACAAAAACCGAAATTGTATAAATTGCATATAAGCATACATTAAAAATTTGGAGACTCTAGCAATAAAGGTGTAGAAGATATAATTTTATAACTGGTTTTCGATAAGGTTTTTTATCGATAAAAAAAAGATCGGGATGAGTTATCGATTTTTAATGATAAACTTGATATGCGCGCTGTAATTACGGACATTTTAAAAAAAATTTGAAGTCTCTAGCTCTTATATCTTCTGAAATCGACGCGTTCATACATACGGACAGACGGACAGACGGACAGACGGACGGACGGACAGACGGACAGACGGACAGACAGACGGACAGGGCCAAATCAACTCAGCTCGTCGCCCTGATCAAGAATATATATACTTTGTGGGGTCTGCCACGCCTCCTTCTCCCTGTTACATACATTTCAACAAAACCATTATACCCTGATTTCCCATTGAAAATGGGTTCAGGGTATAATAAAAAATTCAGGCAGAAATACGAGTATGTCAAGTGTGGTTTGACAAATCATTTATTCTTTGACTTATCAGCAACACTTCCCACGAGAGCGGCAATTAAATCAGCAACAATTTATTTTACAGGTGTGAAGCCTTTAAAGCTGGCTATGCTACATGTCCGAAATTAAAGCCACAACACAATAATCAAACCAATTTTTGTTTCTTTGTTTCTTTTATTTATTTTTATACCCTGAACCCATTTTCAATGGGAAATCAGGGTATAATGGTTTTGTTGAAATGTATGTAACAGGGAGAAGGAGGCGTGGCAGACCCCACAAAGTATATATATTCTTGATCAGGGTGACGAGCTGAGTTGATTTGGCCCTGTCCGTCTGTCTGTCCGTCTGTCCGTCTGTCCGTCTGTCCGTATGTATGAACGCGTCGATTTCAGAAGATATAAGAGCTAGAGACTTCAAATTTTTTGTAAAATGTCCGTAATTACAGCGCGCATATCAAGTTTATCATTAAATTTCGATAACTCATCCCGATCTTTTTTTATCGATAAAAAACCTTATCGAAAACCAGTTATAAAATTATATCTTCTACACCTTTATTGCTAGAGTCTCCAAATTTTTAATGTATGCTTATATGCAATTTATACAATTTCGGTTTTTGTTAAAATTAACCCCCCACCCTTAAATTCACCCCCTCACCCTCACTTTTGTAAAAAGCGTATTTCAAATACTAGAGACTTGGGCTTTGGCAATTACATGCATATTCATGTTATAATCATAATCTGAAAGTTTCATGAAGATCGTACGTCCACAAAAAAAGTTATTAAACAATTAAGTTCTCATAGTAAGCGCACACTGCAGTCAATGCGTGTTTATGCGTGGGTGCTTGTGTGTGTATGTGTTTGTGTATGTGTGTGTATGTGTTTGTGTATGTGTGTGTGTATGTGTATGTGTGTGTATATGCGTTTGTGTATGTATGCGTGTGTGTGTGTGTGTATGTGTGTCTGTATGCGTGTGTGTGTATGTATGCCTGTGTGTGTGTGTGTGCGTGTTTCTTTTGTAAGCTGAAAGACGCGAAAAATTATTGAAATATCTATTGCTCCAAGGGTTCAGGGGATCTCGTAGTCGAGCAGTCTCGACTAGAGCTTTCTTACTTGTTTTTTTTATTTTTTTTTGCCACTACTTGAAATGCAACTCATGAAGTTTTAATTAGCGTGTGCCAAGCAAAACAGGCCTGACAGCAAACAGAAAACGGCCAGGACAAACAAAAACAGGCAATCCAGTGTGAACGACTAGTAGATGCCCTGGAGTGGGTGTTGAAAACGCAATAAAAACTTTTTATAGACACTCAAGTTTGAGGATTTAATGAATATAAAAGTTTGACATTTTTGATCTGTGTGCAGTCTACTAGCGATTTATTAAAAATGATATAGATATTTATTATGATTATTATATATTATATTATTATTATGTTATATTAATATATAATTTTTTTTTATTATTTTTGTTTTTTATTACTTTTTTATTTTATTACTATTTATATTGATTATTATAAACAATAATGTAAACCCAGAGCCCAACTATTATTAAAAAAATAATAATTTTTATCAGAATAAAATTATTACAAAAATTATTGTTATTATTATTATAAAATTATTTCAAATTATTATTTATTTATTTTATTTCTTAATTATGTAAATTTTGTTAAATACAGCTTTAGATAAAAAACCCACATAACTTTTATAGTTTTCCTTTTTTTTATACAATAACTTTTATGCAAAAATGCGCCCAAATCTGTTTAGCAAATCAACAAATTGATAGCGCTCTCTGCAACGCCCAAACAGGCTCTGCGAATGTGTATTGTCTATGACATTACTGAATAGGGTATAGAAAATGATGCACACGCGCAAACTGTTTTTATGCTGGACGATCCGGTTGATTATCAGCCTGGTTAACGCTGAGGTAAAAGTTTTCTGTGGTTAAGCCGTAAGCTGTGCCGTAAATAGAAAAACTTTAATGGCTTTGGGGTTGGCTACTTAACAGCCGTTACACGTGTGCCCAAAGACTTTCGACTAGGTACAGTTAATGCCTCTTAATGCGCATAATACACTTAACCTTACACAACTTGGCCAACTTCTGGCTTAACAATTGTTCCATGAATTTGCAATTTTGCAACAGTGGGCGTGAACTGTCCGCCCTCCAGCCAGCCAGGCGGGTGTTCCATTGTATTGTCAACTAACTGCTGCAGGTAACCGCAGGACCCAACAGCCAACGGCCAAGGGCCAATGCCTGACTAAGCTAATAAATACACATTTCACTGCGGATAACACCAACAAACAACAACAAAACTGCAAGTAAGAGCTAAACAGTGCTACGTTCCTATACCCTAAACTTGGCTATATAAATGGATAGCAGATATTTAAATTTGCATATATATTTACATTCTTAAGAATGCTCTCATTAACTTGATTATTTTCCATAGAGAAATTAAAAGAATAAATTGGGAATTCGAATGCCATTCAAATGATAGAGAAATATATTATTATATTTTGCATATTTTTAAGCTCTTCTATCTTGCCTGACAACTCTGACTGCACTCTAGAATAGCCATAAATATCCTGTCTGCATCACTGGTTTCACATAATTATTACACCCTTTATTGCCAACTATGCAGGGTATGCAAATAGGGCCAGAGCCACCAACCAACAATGAATTTGCTTGATTTCATGCTACGATTAATTGAGCTCAGTTTGAAGTAGTTGCAAGCTTTTGTTGCAGTTCCAATAAAACTGCTGCGGGTCATTTTGAGGTGATGGAGAAAAGTAGAAGTAAATGATGAGGAAAGCGTACTAATTTGATTGAGAAACATGGAAAATAAATTGAAAACGAGAAAAGAATATAGAAAAGGCAAAAATAGCTAAATTGCACAATTAACTATAGAAATATAAAAATACACATTCTTTAATATCTAAGCATCTATACATTTACAAATTTATAAATATTTATTTATTTATTTACTATTTTTCATAACAAATTCCACTATCCAGGAACTACTTTCTGCGCAAAAGACTGTCGAAGGGACCCAACAAGATTGTACTCTCGGCCAGTGACTTTGTGTTTCCTGTGGACTCGCGTCGGGTAAGGGGATGTTTCTATATATGTATTTGAAGCACATATATAATTCAATCATTCGCAGGTGGACGAGGGCATCGAGGCCATGCTCTGCTGCTGGCTACAGCAGCTGCAGGAATTTGGGGGTCCCGAGGTGGATAAGCCAGATTTGCTGAAGGGTTCGATTGGCTCGCTTAAGAATCTGGGCTTTGTCATTCCCGGGGCGACAGCGGGGGGCAACAGTGGTGCGCTAGCTGGAGCTGGTGGCACCGCCACTGGTGGAGCGGTTAACGGCAAGAGTGGCACTTCGGCTTCGGGCAGCCTGGCTCGCCATAAGCCAGCCCATCTGGACATGCGCGCTCGCTACAATGGCGATCTGGTGCAGCTTAAGGAGATACCCTTGAATGGCTCGGCCGAGCTGCGATCCAAGGCCATGGATCTGCTGGTGATGGCGCATGGGCTGCGACACGAGAATATAAATCCGCTAATTGGCTGGCTGTCGGATCCGAGTCGGACGGCTATGGTCTTCGATTATTGCTCGCGCGGCTCGCTGCAGGATGTTCTTATCATGGATGAGATTAAGCTGGACTGGTCTTTCCGCCTAAGTCTGTTGACTGATCTGGTGCGCGGTATGCGCTACCTACACGCCTCTCCGCTGCGCATCCATGGCGCACTGACCTCCCGAAACTGTGTGGTCGACGCCCGATGGGTTCTCAAGATTACCGACTATGGCCTGAATTCCTTCTACGAAATGCAGGGCCTGGCCCAAGTGCCACGCAGCAACAAGGAGCTGCTATGGACGGCGCCAGAGCTGCTGCGCACTATGAAAACACAGCCACAGCAGCAACACCATCATCATCATCATCATCAGCATGGACGCGTGCAGATGGGCACACAGATGGGCGATGTCTACTCCTTCGGCATCATCATGCAGGAGGTGGTGGTGCGGGGTGAACCCTATTGCATGCTCTCCCTCTCGCCAGATGAGATTATTGCCAAGCTTAAAAAGCCACCGCCCCTAATCAGACCCTCGGTCTCCAAGGGAGCGGCACCACCGGAGGCCATCAACATAATGCGACAGTGTTGGGCCGAACAACCAGACATGAGACCCGATTTTAACTCGTAAGTATGGCCAGGGATTTTAACTATCAAACATATTGTTTATGTGAGTTCAATAAGCGAGATAACTTAGCTGTAAAAAAAATTAGTATACTATTTCTTAAATTATATTGAGCATTAAATTTAATGAAGACATGTTGAGACTGAATCTATTATTTTAGATATTTGACCTTGGTGAACCTCTATGTGTAGTTTCAGAATGAAGATAAGATAAGATCTCTCATAACTATTTTTACCATGCACTCCTTGCACATTGCTGGGAACAGTCAGCAATATATTCTTGATCAGTTTAGGATAAGAAGATGTCTTAGCTATAGCCTGAAACAATTGTTTTTATCTGCAGCGTTTACGAGCGCTTCAAGATGCTCAATCACGGACGCAAAGTCAACTTTGTGGACACAATGTTTCAAATGCTGGAAAAATACTCGAACAATCTGGAGGAATTGATACGAGAGCGGACCGATCAGCTGGATATAGAGAGAAAGAAAACTGAGCAGCTGCTGAATCGGATGTTGCCAAGGTAATACTGAGCCAAGATTCTTATCCAGAATTTACAGTATTGTCTTCTTCTTTACAGCTCTGTTGCTGAGAAGCTTAAAATGGGCTTGGCCGTTGATCCGGAGGAGTTCTCGGATGTCACAATTTATTTCAGTGACATTGTTGGCTTCACAACGATCGCTGCTCACTGCAGTCCAGTGCAGGTGGTGGACCTGCTGAATGATCTCTACACCATATTCGATGCCACCATCAATGCTTACAATGTATACAAGGTGAGTCTTATAGAGAAGCAGAAATTGAGATCGTATATATCATTCACTCCCACTCTCAGGTGGAGACCATTGGAGATGCTTATATGGTCGTCAGTGGGCTGCCTGTGAAGATACCCGATCACGCCGAGCAGATAGCCACCATGGCACTGGATCTGCTCCACCAGAGCGGACGCTTCAATGTGAAGCATCTGCCGGGCGTGCCGCTCCAGCTTCGCATCGGCCTGCACACGGGTCCATGCTGTGCGGGCGTTGTGGGTCTAACAATGCCGCGGTATTGCCTATTTGGCGATACGGTGAATACAGCCTCTCGAATGGAATCTACAGGTAATACCCAAAGCATTTAAAATTTTACTAGACAGATGGAATTATATTATTGGCAACACAGGCTCCTCTTGGCGCATTCACATGTCGCAAGAGACTCGCGATCGCTTGGAGGCACGCGGCGGATACTCGATAGAGCCTCGCGGCCTAATTGATATCAAGGGCAAAGGCATGATGAACACATTTTGGCTGCTGGGCAAGAAAGGTTTTGAGAAGCCATTGCCGGTGCCACCACCTATTGGGTAAGTCGTCCCTAGGTACATATAAAGATGAAAATATTTGATAAAATGGTCAATCAATATCTATGTGGATAGATCTTAAGTAAACTTTTTATGATTTCAAGATCTCACAACTATTGAAATCATTTTTTCTTTTAATACAATAAACAAAAAAAAACTTACAAAATGTTATTTTCAAATGATATTTGAACTATGCAAAACAATTTATTAATTATGCACAATAATTTATTTAAATGAATTGCCTAACCTCAGGGAGTCGCATGGGTAGGTGAACTTTATTTATCATTTTATTTACTCTGCTCATTTTAGATAACATAAATCATATATTTCGATCACAGATTGGACGAATCACTAATACGCAACTCGATTACGCTGAAGGCGCAGGCGAACAAGTCGAGAACCAGCACGAATCCGTCATCGTCGCAGAGCTCGTCGCTGGCTGGTGAAACAGTCGAGGTGAAGGTGGAGATAACGCCACCCTCCAACACCGACTTGGGCTCCAGTGTGTTGCCCAACTCCTATTCGCTGGACTCGACCTCAACGAACACCATTAGTCCCAATACGACGCTGTGTCCGGAGTTTCCCAATAAGACGCCCAGCAGCACAAGTCCGCAGTCGCGCAAGCTGTCGGAGCTGACGCCGGATAGTCTGCTGAATCCCAACAGCTTTAATCGCTTGCCCAGCTCTACGGGCGGCTCTAGCTCCCGGCTATACAAGAAGATTGAGGAAATGATGGATCTCAGCTCACCGTATAATCATTACAAGTGTCTCAGTCCCAGCGAGAGCAACCTGACCCAGTTCTATGATGGCAAATATATGTACGGGAATTCAGGTGGCGGCAGTGCGGCGGGAAACAATGGGCCTGGCAGTGGGGGCTGCTCCGTTAGCGGCAGCACCTCCAAGTTTGACAGCAAGCCCGGCTCCAGCCGCCTGCTGCGTCGTCAGTTCAGTCTGGACCGGGACGATCAGCAGTCCAAAGTGGAGCAGCAGCACCAGCACTCCCTGCAGGCAAGCAACTATGCGGCCCTGATGAATGCCAGCAAGAACTCCATGCTCGATATACCGATGCTGCACGACACATCCCGCAGTCCCAAAGGCACTTTGACGCGTGCGCACAAACAAAACTCGACATCCATAGCACAGGACTTGGAGAAGATCGAGGAGATACCGCTGTCGCCGGCCTCCTCCCAGCATCACAGCAGCCTAGATAGCAATCTGAATCGTAGTCCACCCTCCACGCTGGAGGCTCAACCACCCCCAGCGAAAGCTATGCCCGCCTCTGGTGCCCCGCTCAGTCCGCCGTTGTCCTCAGCGCCGACCTCGCCGGCGCCGTCGCGCACGCTCAACGGCTTTGATGCGCATAGACGATCGAACAAGAATAACAACAACAACAGCAGCAGCATCAGAAGCGAGAGCGCCGACAGCCCCCATCCGGCACGGGAGAGCAACATGGCCAGCCCCGAGATAGTCCTGAACGTGGAGCAACTGCTCAGCAGATAGGACACGATTTAGGCAAATGAGCCGGGGTAACTTAAAAAGCTTTATATCTGAGGTCATCATCGAGTAAGAGAATATCCGAGAATTTTTAGCGTTGTGATGTGCAAAGTGAAGTACCTCAAAGCATGCAAACTTGGTTCCAGCTGCGAAATGAAAGTACAACTTAGTTGATGATTAGTAATGTCCATCGATCGAATGAATCTATTCGAGCCGGCTTCTCACACTAGTCAGCGTCAATCTTAGCCAATTAACGAGATACTCCCGTCTAGCTTTATTTTCGAATGGTTCGCACAGTGGACTAAAAGTAAAAGGTAGCCTTAACTAGGACTTTACCCAAATTGATACTTGAATTTCAATTTGAATTGAATTGGAATTAAAATGATTAGAAAACAAAGAATATTATTACAACTTAGTGAGATCTGCTATGCCCCCATTTGTATGTGCTTAGTATGCTAAGAGAAATGGGATGATGCCCACGATTAAGTGTTAATCCATTTTTATAAAAACCTAATCAAAATTACAATTAACTGCATGCAACTTCAGAACTGACAACACCTTAATGATCGTAATCTAGATACTATGTATATCTGAGCTAAATTGTTGGGCTGATTCTTCCATCTATCATACGTGTGTTTTCAATTCGAAATGAAGTTCCTTTCATATATAAATACATATTCTACTATGTAAATACCGTTAATACTGTTTAGCCATTTAAGAATCGTTTTGATGGCAAAACCAAATATCAAATAAGTATTATAACTATACGTGAATTTAGTTTTCTAAAGACAATCGTTATTAATTTTATAATAAAAACAAAACAAACAAAAAAAAAATACGAAGAGAAAAATTCAGAAGAAACGCAAAATTTTGACAAGTGCAAACTTGTATACCCTTGTAGAAGAAAAACAAGAGCTTTTGCTGATAATTTCCCATATAGAAATAAGCCCCCATTCATCCGGTAAAACTGTAGGATATATCCGATGTTGAGGTAACTTTTCTATTGGAACACTTGTAAAACTGAAATATGAAATTAGATAAGAAATATACAAAATATAACTATCAATTGGAGGTGTCTGTAAATCGGAATCCAAAACTAATATAATATCTACAAGGGTATAAACAAAAAAAAAATAATAATAACTCTAACAATGCGGAAACGGTACGCGAAATATTTATTGATCCATTAGTTGATCGTATTATATGTATAAGAAATTTGTAGCAGCTATATATGGTAGACTAGTCGGATTGTAAACTACTCATCCTATGTGTCAAGTATTAATTACCATAAATAAATATCTATATTGAGCAAATGAAGTTTATAAATAAAAAATAAATAAAAATATCAGTTATTGAATGTAAGTCCATAGCTAATTCTACCAGAATATAATTCAATTCGAAATCAAACCCACTAATGCAAACCGTTTTTATAAAATATATAGGCTCTAAGATAAAACAAATAAACTAACCGAATTTTATTGCGAATATTTTATTGATTTATTTCTGTTTATAGTTTATAAACCACTTTGCGAATTTTCAATTAAATCCATTTCATATTAACAAAATAAACCCATTGTCAATTATGTCAAAGCTTCACAAAGACATTATTAATCCATGTTTTACCCTATAATTTCTTTTCCCATTGATTTCGGAATGTTTATTACGTTTGAATCAAGCGAATAATTTTGCGGCTGTGCGCGTTTCATCATTGTTATTAATTATTAAATACTTACCTTTAAAGTTGACATAACTATTTATAAACGGCGTAAATCCAAAATAAAATTATATATTAATAAATGGAACAATGATATTGTTTCATTATATTTATGGGAATCCGGATATAAAGCATAAGCCATTTGTCATATGCGAAATCCTAAGTAACTCTATTTCAATCATGCCTTAAGTATCAACTAAATCTAAACTTTTGAACGAGGTTACGATGGTCACAAATAGTTTGTTAATTAACTTTCCACATTTAGATTTTGATGTAGGCTTCTGAATAAAAATGAACAGCTGGTTCATTCATCTATGAAATATCGACCAAAATGCTGAACACATCGAACAAGATTTAAAGCTTAGGTAAGATAAGTTTATACTAATTTATGATGTTTGATAGAAGTGTTAGTTATACAAGCCGATATATTGAGCATAGAGTTCATTGGAACCACAAGACAAGATAATGATGATGATGCGATTAATGATGGGCTGGAAAATGCATGGAAAAGTAACATTGTTTTAGGTCCGCGAATACAATCCTTAATTGATAAAGTATGTTGCTAAGCTATCCAACGAATATATGATTTTAAGTCGCAGGCTTTTCTATATCTGTAGTATCTTAGCAAAAGGATATGATCCTTGTATGACTTTGCAAAAGCCTTCTACATATTTCCTCTACTGCATATTTAAATTATATATATAGACAAAAATTTCAACGGCAATGGAAATTATTATTATGAGCCAACAATTCTGAAAGCGTTTACTAAATTGACATGACAGCTTCACACTTTGCTTAAGTTGTAGGTGTTTATTGGAAGTGATTTCTCTTTTAGCGGTATGGTTTGCATTTCTTTTTTTTTTTTTTTTTTTTTTTTTTTTGTATTTGTTTTGTTTGTGTTTTTTAATGCGTGGCAGCTCAAGGAGCGGCCTGCTCGTCTTCCATATAGTACCTAAATAAATGCTATTCCTCCTCTTCTTTCTCTTTACGATGTGATTTCTTCTTATCGGTTCGACTGGACGAACCGGAACTTGTTGAGCTGCTTTGTTTACTGCTGCGCTCGCTGCGATCTTTTTCGCGTGATTTGGATTTCCGACGACTGGATTTGTCGCGTGATCGCGAGCGTCCGTCACGTCTTGAGCTTTCTTTTTCTTTGTCCTTGTCCTTATCCTTATCCTTGTCCTTCTCTTTGTCTTTGTCCTTGTCCTTCTCCTTGTCTTTATCCTTATCACGCGAGCGCGCCTTTTCACGATTGCTTCGCTCCCTATCGCGCTCCTTATGCTCACGCTCCTTACGCTTCTCCTCCTTGAGTATGTGCAAATAATCCTCAAAGTACTCCTCGCGATATGCCGAATCCAGTGCCCGGTAACGTGGATCAGCTTCGAATTTTTTCTTAATATCATACCAACGCGTATGACGCTCGATATCGTGCCGCTCACGTAACATGTCCAGAAAATCTTTGCGTAGCTAAAAATATTTAAACACAATTGAACACAAATGGATAGTATAGGAGGTTAATGTGTTTTATTTCTTTCAATAGTTAATCAAATCTTACCTGTTCTTTCTTTAGCTGCTTGTCCTTTTCGCGCCGCCGTCTATCACGGTCATCCTCGTAGCCATCCGATCTGCGATCTGATGACGATGGCATATTGGTGGTGCTGCCGTTGCCGCCATTACCTCCCATAGGCATCCTCTGGGAGCCCATGTCTGCAAGTAAAGGTGCAATGATAAAATGGAATACGAGGAACGCATCATTGTGAGCACTTACTCAGGTTGGGCGGCATGCGCAGTATGCCAGGCGGCGGACCCATACCTGAATTGAGAAGATATGGAAATATATAATTCTTGCATTGAGTTTATATAGAGGAAAGTGCAACGCTTACCCATGTGTGGCATTCGCATATTGGGTGGCATCATGCCGGGCGGCGCATGCTGTCCCCGCAGCTGTGGTGGCGGTCCGCTCATCTGGGGTGGTGGTACATTCATTTGTGGCGGCATACCCGCTGGCCCGCCCAATTGGGGCGGCTGCTGTTGCTGCTGAGAGGGATGGTGAGCGGGGCCAGGTGTTAGCTCCTTAATGCCAGTGGGCACCCAGCCGGCATTATCGTTGCCCCATTGTGATTCCTGAGTGGGCTCATAGCCATAGTCAAACGGTTCCGGCTCATGGAAGAAGGGCTCATCGGAAGCACCAGGTGGGGGGAAATTTGGTGCCATCGGTCCTAGACCGCCGCGCGAATACTCACGACATTCTGCCGTCATCACCTGTATCGCATTCTCTTTGACGCCTCCTGTGGTGGATATAGGACGCGGCGGGCGCGCCATCATTCCCATGCCTGGGCGCGGCTGATGCTGCATCATGGGCGGCATGCCTGGCGGCGGCATTTGCATTGGTCCATCACCAAGCGCCACCATGGGCTGGTGATGATGCATGGGTCCGCCCATGCCCATGGGAACGTTCATATTGGCCGTGCTGCCACCTTCCGGCATGGCCATCGACGTGGCACTCTGATTCACATTTTGAGTAAGACTGGCCAGGCCCACGCCGCTCTCAGCCACACGAAACCGTTTCTGGCGCTCACAATACGCACGCCATGTTTCCTCGTTGAAACCATAGTTAAAGTAATCGGTAATATCAGCACCGGGTTTGCGCCAGGGCTTCTCCTCCAGCGAGTCAATGCTAAACTCATGCACGGCCACGCCGTTAATGGTCCCAGCGCCCTCGAAATCCTCGATGCTAAACTTGCCGGCCTGCGCTGTGGGCTTGGCTTTGTCCGCCGCTGTGGCGCCTGCTAGCAAATTTGGTCGCTGTTTGATATTGTAGGTGCTGGGCGCCGATTTAATGTCGCCAATGACAACATTGATATCATCATCTGAGTCGTCATCGTCATCATCATCGGAGCCAGAGCCATTGCGCTCTTTTCGCGATGCTTGTCCAGATGCACCAGCCGGCAACTCCGTCATATCAGTGTCTTCCCCTTGCGAGCCGGCATCGTCCAAGCTGCTGCCGCTAGGTTCTGCTGCTCGCGCATTGCTAGCCATTGTGTCCGGCAACGCTTCTTCATCTTCTTCCATTTCCTTGGCGGGATCCTCGAAATCGGCATATTCGAGCAGCTCCTCCTTGGGAAAGGCGGGCAATGGGCAACCAGCTCCTGGCTTCTCGCCGGTCACTGCGGCAAGTGCCTCGTGCTCCGCCGCCAATGCATCGCTGCCGTTTGATACTTCGTTGGTCGTTGAGTCTGTATTCGATGTGCCATACAACCAGCTATCCTCATTAGTGTCATCTGCCATATTTGTGTTAGGTTTTGAGCGCGGCCACGAGTTTATTTAATTAATAAATGCACCGAAAGCCGAACGCTTAACTCAGGTAAACACTGTTTGATAAACTACAACCACTTATTCAGCATAAAACGTTTTGCGTATTTCGGTCACACTGGCACAGTGAAAACTAGCTGTGTTTCATTGTCACAACGTTGCGCTGTAGAATTAATGAAAATGGAACACACACGAAGCAGCTGTTAATGCCGCGCATAATTTAAAGTAACTAATTTAAGTAATTTCTATATTTAAAAATTTTTTTTCTTATTAATTTAAGATGAATTGTGAATTCATTATACATATTTGTATTTTTGTTTCTAATATGGCAATAATTAATAATAAAATAATTCTATTTTAGAGTTTAAAGTGTTTTCAATATATCCCGAACAACGTTACGGAACATACAAGAGAGGGCACAGTCGTATCGCTGCAGACTTAGTTGACGTAATCCAAGCAGTAGCTGACCAAAGCGCAGCCAGTGGGATCTATGTAGAGTGTAGCGAGCCAAGGAGCAAAGTGCACCATTCGAGTATGTCTCTAAGATCAGCGCATAGTCGGCATTTAAAGCCAATTCTAGAAAGAATATGATTAGGATAAACGATGGATACTTCTTAGTCTGTAAATCTCGAACACACCTTTACGGCACAAAATTAAAGTTTCCAGAAAGTTAAGTTCCATGAGATCGGCTCGCAATTGTTGGGCCTCCGATAGCATAAGCTTAAGCTGCATATCACCACAGCTCTCGATCATGGCACTGATATCCAAAGACCAGTGCGAGGCACGCAATATGAAGCACTCGCTCCAGACCACCTGCAGAATAGCATCCTGCTGGGCGCGTGCCACCAGGCGAAACTGTTCGTTGAGCTTTGCTTGGCGTAGACATGTGACCAGTATCTGGGCGAGAATCTGAAAGTGCACCGTCGGAGCAGGTGGCGACGGCGGCGATGGAGGCGTCTGAGCCAATAGACGTTGACTGCTCTGCGCCTGTTGACTTCGTGGACCACGCTCCTCCTGCACGGCCGCAATATTCATGCCCACGGCAAGGCAGCGCTGAAAGCGGCACGAGGGACACCAGTTACGACGCGCCTTGTCCACTACACAGTTGCCCTTAACGGCAATGCAGGCATAGTGACTGCCTTTCCTTACGCTGCGCTTGAAGAAGCAGGAACAGCCGTCGCAGCACGAGACTCCATAATGCTTGCCAGAGCTCTGATCGCCGCACACTTGGCAGGCATTATATAGCGTTACAAGGGACATGGACAAGGCAGCTACTGCGAGTCGACTATGCCAGGTTGGCCATGTTATTGGCAGTTTTATATGGCTCGATATAGTTGGGCGAGTACAAATGATATGCAAATCAAAGACACTTCACTCGAACATGATTCGAGGATTTTTTTATTTATATTAAGAGACTACACAGGATAAGCTGGAAGTTCGCCAGAAAGGGGGGCGTAACATGTCAAAAGTGACAATCATTGCCACGGACTAACACGGGCGCGTTAACAATTTGTAAACAATTATTGTTGTGCTCTATGATTGGTCAGAAGTGTCATCCAAAGTGCTTTTAACTGACGTTTTGTGTAAATAGAAGGACGAGTCCAAAGTCCAAGCCATAACAATTAGGGGTTGTGAACGTATTCGAATTAAAGAGGCAGAGAGCAGATGATGATCGTATTAAAACATATTAGTCTAACAATTTTTAGTACTTTAATTTACTTTTTTCACCCAACTTTCATTATTTATTATTATTATAATTTATAAAATCATTGAAATACAATTCGCAATTAAATATGTACAATTTAATTTAGTGTAAGACTTTATTGGTATAAAGTACACATTTTACCCTGTATCTCTCTCTGCAATTCTCTTATCAATTAAACAAAAACAAAAAAGAAAAAGTGCAATGCCAATTTTTTGTATTTTAATGAAAGTTCAAATTATCAGTTATTACACTTATCGATTGTTGTATGCAATCGATAAAAAAATTCTTTTAACAGAGCTTCTACAGTTTATGTTAAGTCCGCATACCAGCTGTTTGAACTTGTTTACTTGCGTAGCAAAGCTAATTGGCAACTATTACATTTTAAACATTTACATCACAAGAAGTTTTTCATATTAAATTAAGTTATATTAAAACAAGTATCAGCTGTTCTCAAATGTCTTATTTTTTGTTGTTAGCAATATAAAGTATATTAAGGGTTGCTCTTGTATGTTATAAAAGCGTATTTTTATGGGGTATTTTGTCGCCAACTTGTTCCGGTCACACTATTTACATGTGTCATGTTTTTTGTATTTATTACAAGAAACGTTTTTAAAATAAAATGTAAGCTTTTATATTACAAATAAGCGTGAAAGTCGCGCGCATTCAAGTTAAACATATACACGGTCATAAATCACTGCGAGTGCATATTGAATTGTTCGGTCTGGTTTTGCATCGCCTGCAGCCGCTGCGGTATTCTTTGCAGTCGGCCATTTAAATCAAGAAACTACAACTATAAGTGAAAACGGGAAAAGACGCGTCGCGACCTGCTATATAAACGCCCAGCAAATGTGCAATGAAGTGTTGAAGTGAGCTTGAAGACACACAAAAAGAAAAATATATATACATATATATAAGGAGGTACCTGCGTACAATTACAAATAGAGGCTCCAAGCGCTGCACGTTTGGAAGTTGACGTCGCGACGTCGCATACAGGGTGTTGTAATACACATACCTGTGAGTTTTTGTTATTGCTTTAAGTTTCATTCATTAAAACTGCAAGCGTTGCATCAAATTCCAATATGTGCCGAGCAGCGAACAACATGCAGCTGTTTGGCAACACCTAAACAGGCGCTCACACACACACACAAACACATGCACACATGTGGATTGATTTTTCCAACATTACAATTGCCTTTGTATATGTGCGTGTGTGTCAGGAAAGCTGCCAATGTTTTTTTTTTTTTTTGGTTTGGATTATATGCGATTAACTGCAGTCGCTCCTGCTGTTCCATTTCTATTTTGGTGTAAAAATAAACTGCATTCATAATGTATGCACCTCTAAAAAAAAATGTCAACAAGCCTATATACAGGGTGCCGCTAACACCATCTCCATCTTCCCCAACAACCCCCCACCCCTGATGCACGTGTTGTGTGAAGCGCCAGCAATGCAAACAACTAAAATAACAACGAGAACAAGCAAAACGTGCTAAAGCGCAGCAAATAAAACGACATTTACATGCATGCATTCAAACATTGAAACATACATACAATGCACACATACGTACATATGTATGTATATTTCTATGTAGAAAGGTATTTGTATGTAATAATTATATTACTAGACTGGCCACACTTTGCAGTCAATTTAGCATTAAACGGTTAGCGGCCTCTGCGTTAACGGCATATGCCCATAAATATATTTGCTTAGCCCGGCCATGTAAAAGGTAAAACGGAAAACAAACCGCCAACTGCCGACTGAATGGAAGGGGACACAAATGGAAATAGTAGAAGACACATTTCCGTCCGGTAGCGAACAAACCAAAATAGACAACGCATAGTGCTTCCGACTTGTTATCAACCGAACACAAATTAATGTTCATTATTACAATTTTAAATTCTATTTAGTTTTTTTAATAATTTATGATTCAGATACAATATATAGTATTATTAAGTTAAAATTGCATTACCTATATAAATATTATAATTAATGCAATTTTTATTTCATTAATAAAACAGCACCAAAAACTCCAGCCATCCCTCGCAATATAGCCAATAATAGCTTAATTAAAGTTCTGTTCGCTTGCTCCACTGTGCATCACTTACGTAGTCGTCTTTGCTGTTGCCATACGCGCCTATATATATATGTACATATATGTGTGTATGTATGCGTGTGTGTTTGTGCTTGTGGCTTCTCTCAGCACTTGGTGGCATGGTACTCAATGCACTTGCAGTTGCTTTTGCTGTTGCTGTTGCCGTTGCTGTTATTTCTTCTTTTTATTGCAACATGCACCTAAGTATGTATGTCTGTGTTTGGGCCACTTGACCAGGCGCAGGGAGAATGGGTCGTCTGCCATTCTAAACACTAATCTGAATGCCGCAAGTGTTGCCGAGTTTCCTGTGGCGCTGCCGCTCATTAGGGTATAATTTGCATTAGCTGCAACGCAGCAAAAACCCATCGCCAGCCACATACAAGGCCTCGTTCATATATGGATAGGTCTATATGTTTATGTACATATAAATATAACTTATTGATTTTACTTGAACTTCAACTAACTAAGAAACACACCTAACTTTCGAAAAAACCCGTCTGAAGATACCTTATGTGCAATCTTAAGTGCAAAGTTGATGACATTTGCCTATTGTCTAACGTATAGCCGTATCGGATATGTGTATATTCATTCATACACCCTCGTTCCCCATTCAAGAGAGGGCATTAAAGCTCGAAGCACAAGAACAACACATAAAAGTTAACCCAGTTCTTGGCGCCCACTCACTGCACTCAAGAGGCGTTTGGAGTAGCCGAAACTGTGGGGAAGAAACGAAAACCAATTTTTACCTATCGTCTATGTTCGTCATCAGTGAGCACTTGATATTGGGCAGACAGCCAACAAACATACAAATAGACATATAACAAAAACCAAAAAAAGCAACAAAAACAAAAAAAAGAAAAATGTTTGCTTATAATTTTCACACCCAGTGCCACATAATGCATGGTTGTTATTGTAGTATTTGCTGTTGCTGCTGCCTGCATTGACTTTTGACGCTTGACGTTGATAAATGAATCATAAAAGCAGCGCAGTCAACGCCACCGGCAAAACGCACAGACATGGAAATAGAAGAAAAATAAAATGAGAGTGAGAGTGAGAGCGAGAGCGAGAGATAAAGATAGAGAGCTTATACGCTCTGTGGTATATGTTTTGTTGCTAGTTTGCTTTGCTAATTATTTATTTATTAACCTCTCTTAAATATTTAAAATTCAGCTGTTGTTTTATTAACGTGCTAATCGATAACAGCTGTGACTCTTGTTATCGCAAATTTTGAGTGCAAGCTCGTGTCCAATGTTTCTCCCATGCTGGCGCCCACGATCTTTGGCGCTCTCTCTCTCTCTCTCTGTCTCTCACCCACACACACACATAAACTCTATGTTTCAGAATTGTAGTTGTAGTTTTCTGCTGTTGCTGCCGCCGCTGCTGCTGCTGCTGCTGCTGCTGCTGGCACTGCTGCCGGGCAGTGGCAGTGACACTCAAAGTGAGTCCGAGCCGCGCAACTGCCAGAGTCAGTTCGTATGTTGGCCCATATTGATATTAATTGTTGTTGTAGTTGTTGTTGCAGCAAATATATAATATACATCTATATGTATATGTATATATAAATATATACAAATTGTGTGGGTGCTCTAACCGCTTTAAAAACAAAAACAATTTTTTTTTGTGTGCCAAAATGAAAAGAAAAAAAGTTTTTTTTAATTAAGAACACACAATTTTTAAAGTGATTTTGCAGATAATCATAAAAAGAAGACAAACAAAAATTGAATAGAAATAAGCGGAATTTACTGAAACAAGTCGTCATCTATATAATCTTACAAACATACATATATAAATATTCTTATATACGTATGCATATGTATTTATATGATATTTTATACACATATTTAGCTAGATTTTTGCCGTGTGTTTTTTTTATGGTAAAGCCAAAGTTGTATGACGCGACTGCAAAAATAAAGTAGATATATACATACATACATACATATGTATAGTATAAGCACAAAAAAATATATAAACCAAGAACTAAAGAAGCAGTAAAAAGTCAAGTTAGATAAGAATTGTTGTAGATAAAGGCCTTGTCCCTGCCCTTGCTCTGACGCATGCTCCAATGACTGAAGAGTATTTGCTGCTACCAACGATTGCATTTAAGCATTGCCTATCGATTATAATTAATATTAATGTTACTATTATTTTGTTGCAGCTGTTTTGCTATAGCTTGAAACGGAACCCAGGTGTTTGTTTGTTAGCGGGCAGAACGAGCAGAACAGATGTCTAGCGAAGAGGATAAACCACCGGCGCCGCCAGTCCGTCTAACCAGTAATCGTGGCGGCGGCGTTGGCATCGAACGTGTTCCCATTCCCGGCAGTGGAACTGGCGGCATTGGTGGCGTCGGCGATGCGCCTCCAGTTGATATGCGGCCATTGCCAAAAGGTAAGTTAGTTCAGAATGTGGATGCCATTGGTGCGGTCAACAATATATTATTCTTTGCTTTCACTTAAAGAGCCCGACGATGCGGACCGCAAAAAGAAGACACTGAAAAACAAGATAAAAGGCTCCAAGCCGTCGCACATGGATTCCAAACCAAATATCTCGTATCCCACTAACTTCGAGCACACAGTCCACGTGGGCTTCGATGCAGTCACCGGCGAATTTACGGTAAGGCCTTCTACAGCTTCGCGATTATTTTGTTTAAGTATTAAAATACTTTCTTATGGCTTGCATTTTGGCTTCGCAATTATTTTGTTTTCTAGCCAAAGCGATGCGATCCAATCAATTGCCAATAACTTTTGTGTTTTGCCAGTTCCATATGAACACAAATATTTTTAAACACACACTGAAACCCATCATATAAATATCAATGGAAATAAAATAAATTGAAATCAACCAAGACGATTGAAAGTTACCTCAAATTTGGCTTATTCGTCTGAATAGTGCACATAGAGGTTTATTAATTATGACTATCTACTTACTGTTTTCACCTTTTAGGACGAGACTATTAGCGTATGAGTACTCAATTTATATTAATCTATTCGATTCTCTATGAGTGTGTATAATGTTTCAAAGGAGTTTTTCACTCTTGTGAGGCTCTTTTCTCATGATCGTTTTGTGAATTCCTTGCGATTTCTAAATTCTCAATCAATAATCATTAGAAGCATTACTGTTCAAGCTTTATTAAAAAGAAATAAAAGAATCATTTCGAACAGCATTGCTTTACTATCGACCTTGCCTCGTTATCCAGAGAAACAGTTTCAATCATTCAGATGCGTATGATTTTGTGCATTAATTTTGCTGTTAACCCTTTTTAAATACTCAATAGTACACATTATGTTTCTCTCTTTTGTGAGATATGCTCTATACCAATTTTGAATTATTCATTATTATTTCAAGCTGCCAATGAAAGTAAGTAAATATATCGTTCAGGCAACGGAACTTGCCTTCATCAGTTTTTTTAGCGAAATTCCAATCATCTGTTGTTTGTGTCTCCCCATATGTTTGTTTTGAGATCGGCTCTTCCATAGTTCTCATTTTATTACGATTCTTACTGTAAACGTGTTCTCTACTCTACACTACACCAAATCCAAGTACCACACTAAACTTTTACCGATGGCTGAGCTTAATTATTGTAGTATAAATATTTAATATATTAATATATTAGTCGCCGGCTTCCTATTAATCCCAGACTTCATTGGACAAATATATATATATATATATAATCCAGCTTTCCCCTGCTGCTCTCTCTCTTTCTCTCTTTATGTGTGAATGTGCCCATCCTAGCTGGGCCCTTTTTTATTATTCTTATGGAATATATAAACTAATTGAAGTTTCTACATATTACAGGGTATGCCGGAGGCATGGGCGCGACTTCTGATGAACTCCAACATCAGCAAACAGGAGCAGAAAAAGAATCCGCAAGCAGTGCTCGATGTGCTCAAATGGTTCGACAACACAACCAAACAGAGGCCAAGTTCAAAGTACATGACAAATGCTCTAACAACGCATTCAGGCAAGTGTTTATAGAGGCTTAAAGAGTGTACAATTTTCTAATGACAATTATTTTCCCTTTATCCACTGAATTTAGGATCTTCGCTGAGCCGCGTAAGCAGCAGTAGTCCCAGCAGCACGCCAACAGACTCGGAGCTGCATGGCTCGAACAGTGGCGGCAATTTAATTGGCGTACAGCTGGGTAGCATGACACTGGGTCCCAATGCCAACAACGTATCTGCAGCGGGTCAATTGCTAAGCAATCAATACCAACAGCAACAGCAGCACTTGCTGCAGCAGCAACAATTGCAGAACCATCAGCAGCAGTACCAGCAACAACACCAGCAGCTACACCAGCATCAGCATCACATTGGCCTAAGTCAATCGCATTCGTACAACTTTACTGGGCACACAGCCTCTACATCCACTTCGCAACATTCATCTGCCAATGAGAACGATATGTACGTTGATATGGGTGTCGCGCCGCAGCAACCACCACCACCGCCTGTGGCTTCTCGGCCGGAGCGCACGAAGTCAATCTATACGCGACCTATTGAGGAACTGCAGCCGGCGCCGTTGCCAGCGGCACCAGCAACGACACCCACAACGCCACTACAAAACCACAAAGCAACTACGGCCACGGTGGCTGCATCGCCCCTCATGCTTAACAATGCCACAACGACGCTGGACAAGAACAAGAACAATGCAAGTGAGTAGCTCGACAAGCGGAATCCTTAGCTGGCTGTTAAATTCAAAGTTTATCAAGCCCTTGCAGTGTCTACAAATTCGTTACTAACCCGTCTAACACGGTAGCTTATAAACAATTTCTAAAGCGTACCACATTTATTTTGGCTTCATTCGTACTTAAAAACTGTCCGAAATATCCAAATGTTGTATAACATCTCCATATCGATAGCAAAATATGATAAAAGCTAGCGTACAAATCTCGGCTGACAGCTGTTAAATCCTAGGCATTTATTTTATGTTCCATTGAGTTTCAAATGCTCTAATGTGCAGCTGATGATTTACTGCAAGGGTAACAAGCTGCTTCGGGGCAGTTCGAAGATGGTTTCAGTTCTCATGTTGTTGTTTTATTTGAAGTATTCAATGCATTGATGCGTAATGTGTACTGTTTAATGCTAATGTTATTGTCATTTTGTATCGCCTCTTCTGTGTTCTGTTCTGTTCTGTTCTGTTTTGACTCTGCTTTGAATTGCTGCTTAACAACCAAACAACCAAACAACTGCAACATCAGCAACAATTGCAACTGCGACGGCAGCGAGCAGCTCCACAGCGCCAACAGTAGCAGCAGAAGCTACAGCTACAGCAACAACAACAGCCATAGCAACAGCAGCAACAACAACAACAACAGATACAGAAGGCATTGAGGCATCAGCAGCAACAACAACAGTTGCTAATGCTCAAATTTTGTCTGTTTCGGCAAACGCTACTAATTGTCCTCCCACTACCACAATAAATGCAGCTGCTAGCAGAGAGGAGCAGCAGCTTATTGAGTGTATTGCGGCTGCAACAGCAGCAGCACTAACAACCGAAGCTACAGCTACAGCAACAACGACTAATCACCACTCTTCTGCTTCCTCCTTTTCATCACTCCCCTCGTTTCATGATGATGCGACGCCGCCGCTTACCGCCAACGCCTTGCCCTCAATACATTGTCCGACACCAACGTCTTCCACCCGCAATTCTGGCGCTGTCACCACGACCATACCAACTATTACGATGGTAACACCTGCAACACCTGCCACAGACCTGTACCACGATCCGACGGCCAACAATTTGAATGCTTCGTCTTTGGCAGCTACGCCTGCCGCGGGCACTCAAATTGCGGTGCCGCAGCAGGCAGCGGCTGCCACCACGACGACGACGACTACGACGAGAGCCGCTAACGCCAAGAAGAAGAAAATGTCTGACGAAGAAATACTTGAAAAGCTGCGCACCATTGTCTCTGTGGGCGATCCCAATCGCAAGTACACCAAAATGGAGAAAATTGGCCAAGGTGCATCGGGCACGGTGTACACGGCCATTGAGTCCTCAACGGGCATGGAGGTGGCCATCAAACAGATGAATTTGTCGCAGCAGCCCAAGAAGGAGCTGATCATCAATGAGATTTTAGTAATGCGAGAGAACAAACATCCGAATGTTGTCAACTACTTGGATAGTTATCTGGTATCGGAGGAGCTCTGGGTGGTTATGGAGTATTTGCCTGGCGGCTCCCTCACCGACGTTGTTACCGAGACCTGCATGGATGAGGGTCAAATTGCGGCCGTTTGCCGTGAGGTGTTGCAGGCGCTTGAGTTTCTGCACGCCAATCAGGTAATTCATCGCGATATTAAAAGTGATAACATACTGCTTGGCCTGGATGGCTCCGTCAAGCTGACTGATTTCGGTTTCTGTGCGCAAATCTCGCCGGAACAATCTAAACGCACAACTATGGTTGGCACACCCTATTGGATGGCCCCCGAAGTGGTTACACGCAAGCAGTACGGACCAAAGGTATTGTGTAGCACAACGGTTTAATAGCAAATGAAATGCAGTAATATATGCTCAATATTGCAGGTCGATCTATGGTCGCTAGGCATCATGGCTATTGAAATGGTCGAGGGTGAGCCACCGTATCTGAACGAGAATCCCCTAAAAGCCTTGTACCTCATTGCCACAAATGGCAAGCCGGAGATTAAGGAAAAAGACAAACTAACGGCTGCATTTCAAGATTTTCTAGATCAGTGTCTAGAAGTGGAAGTGGAGCGGCGCGCCAGCGCCATGGATCTGCTAAAGGTTTGACTACCTGACTGATCAATGGGATATGTATAGTGGAAATACTAAATCAATTTCAATTTACAGCATCCCTTCCTAAAATTGGCACGTCCATTGGCCAGTTTGACGCCTCTGATCATGGCCGCCAAAGAAGCGACCAAGGGCAACTGATTGACAACCAAAAAACAGCAACTTATTTAACCATTACTAATGAATTACTGTTACAACAAGCAACAGCAGCAGCGAGAACAACAACAATAGCAACAATTCATGCGTATGATGAACAGATGATAAATTATAAGTGTTTATGATTATTATGATTATTTATATAAACGTATTTATATACAAACACATATATACTTATTATACATATTATTAACTACTCGTAACAAACAAAAAATCAATGAGTAATTACAGCACACGTGTAGCCAAGTATGGGTAGTTGAATTCACGCGACAACACTTTGGGTTTCCAGTCTACTGCTGAATTTAACGAACAATTTTCTGCAAATTTCGATGATTTTCCAATGAAGAATAAGTTTTGCTAATGATTTGTTATACCAAATTATCGGGCATTTTAAATGCCCTAGAATTTATATGTTAATAATTGGACAAAAATTCATTCAACAAATTATATAAAATTATATTTTATAATTAATTGGCATTTGCATTTAAAAATCATATAAAACAAATAATATTGTAATACTTTATTATAACAATTGTATAAAAGAAGAAGAAAATCATTATGAATTCTATATTAGTTTTTCAATAATTTTCTATAAGAAACAACTGAGTAAAAGCAAACACACTTACGAAATTCTTGCGCAAAACGCTGTAACACTAACTTTAAACACTTAAGAGTATTATTTAACTGTTTCGTTTAAAAATTTTAGCTGCATTCAGTCAAAGTTTCAATTAGTTTTCGTAAACTGCTTTATTTAATAAAAACCTAAATATATATTTTTTATACATATGCGCTTGAAGCATATTTTTATTTTCAGGCATGTATTGTTTTATGTTTTCCACTTATACTGATGATTTGTTTTTATATATTGTTTATACGTTTTCATTTTTAGAAAGGATTTGTCTATGTTGTTACCAAAGATCTTACCATGCTTTGTCCCTCGCTCACCCACAGCAATAACCTTCGTTTTTGTACCAGGTCTCTATAAATATGAAATTGTAAATCCGAATGGCAATTTGTAATTGTAAAGTAGTTTTCCATGATATTAGAAGAGCCTATATTTTTCAAATACATGACAACACTGCAACATGGTTTATCATGATAACAGATTGTAGCAATTTATTGAATTATGATAGACTTAGAAAATAATAAACGATCCAACAAATTTGAGAGAAACCCTCTCAACTGTTCAAAAAATTGGGTATAGCAACTAAATATAACTAGCAATTAAATAGCGTGTAACCATGAGAAAAAACAGTTACTTTGTGCCTAACCAATAAATAAAATAGAAAACAAAATGAAACAAAACAACAATACATACATAAGAGCAAACAGCAATTAGTAAGATAAATACTAGTAATTACTATAGTAGATTAACATAGCACGTAGCGTAGGACAGACAACTTAATTACCAACCACAACTGTAGTTCAGCAACAAAAATGTTATACTTGCTAATTAAGTTCCGAAACTAATCAACGATAGGCACTGAAATATTGTAACTTCGTCCTGATGCAAGAACCAAAATTTGATTTGAGTTGAATTATTGATTTTGTAATATCAGGATTTTTAATATCTGGTTTACTGCATACGCTCTATAGAATCATATTAATCGACATCCGTTATTTTCTATTTTATTTGACAACGTTAATTTATATTCATATTTTCATTCTATTTAATTAGCACTTGAAAATAAGAAAGCAAAATTCATTTAAAGCGCAATATGTGCTGCATCGGCCTGATTTATTTATTTATTCAGATTCTAACGAAATAATTTCGCCTACATAAAATTCATCTAGTTCAAGGTCGAATGCATGTTTTGAAAAGATCTGTTAGGTATGATATATACATAACTATGCGGATAAGTTGGTTGAAATCTTCGTTAACAGCTCAATAACACCAATAATCACATTCAGTCTATGTGGATAACATTTTGTAAAGCTCTTACGAAGCGCATTATTTCCGCTATTAGTTCCTAATAGGCACACATACATCTATATTAATATAAATGTGTGTGTGTGTATTGACATTAAATTGAACTCTATGTTTAAAATTGAACGCCAAATAACATGGCGACGACGTTGAAAACGAATATGAATTATGATATATAGAGATTATTGTATTTTGTAGTACCTAGAAAACTAATACAAAAATGCAGAACGAATCTGTATAATACAATAATGGTAGCGATGAATTGGAAAACAAGTACATTCATACATATATATATATATATATATATATATAAATAGAATTATGAAATTGAAAAAGGAAATCTAATATATATATATATATATATATGTAAATGAGAACCTCAATTCTAATATAACATATGATCAATAAAACAAATATATATACATAGATATGAGTATAAAATTTACAATTTGAGTTGTTTTCAGTTTGCATTTATTATAAAGTACAATCTTGCATGCACTTAAAAGGTTTAAAATATGGGTTTAGGTGCTACATTATTTCACTGCTTAACATAAATGGGGTTTGAGTTCTTTATAATGAATAGTATGTTCGTGGCATTACTTATTCCGACGTGTGGACTCTGAAGCTGTTGGTGGCGGTGGAGGTCCACGTTTGTTCATTTCCTCCAAGAAAGCTGCAAGAATACTACTGCGCTCTTCTTCCAAATGATCCAACACCAAGTAGCTAAATGAATGGTTATTGTGATCAATTAATTGATTAAATATGAACCAGTCAAAAGCTTACCGCTTATCGTTTTTGAGAATGTCCTGGATTTCTTTGAGGTGATTGGGATTCTCCTTGATGAGATCGCTGCTCTTGTGTGTAATAAATTTACACTCCTGCAATAGCTCGCGGAAGGCTGTCTTGGCCTGCATGGTTTTATCCTTAATATAATCACGAAACTCGCGCTCACCTTTATCTGAACTATATTTCAGATAGCGCGGATCGTCCTTGATTTGCTTCTTAATTTCTTTCCATGTGCTAGTCAATTGAAGTGAGCTAATCTCATCAAGCATTTCGCGGAATTTTTCGCGTTTCTTTTTCATCAGATTGTCAATATGCTCGTTGAAGATTCTGCGTGATAGACAATAATTGAAATAAAATATACTAATATAATAACTTGTTCCAAGGAGGCTCACCGTTCACGATCATCACGATCAAGTGTCTCAATTAATTCCCAGCGATGATCTTTACGTAGCTGACGCTTCACTTCTTTCCAGGTGAAATCGGGTGTGCGCACCAGATCAGTTAAGAGTGCCGTGAAGTGGCCAATGCACTCGTCACGCTTATGATGCTCCCTCTCCTTATCACGATCGCGCAGATGCCCGGCTAGTGTGCGATGTACCTCCTTTTCGCGCTCCCTGATGCTCTGCTCCGCTCGCAACTTACGTTCCCGCTCCTTTAGTTTCTGCTCTGCTTCGGTTTCACGCTGACGTGCCAATTCGCTATCCTCGCTGCCGGCACGCTCCTCCTGCTCCGAATCATGCTCACCCTCCTCCTAAAAATAAGTTTTATATCATTTTTGCAAATTTAATGTTATTAAATGTATATTACCGGAGTATCCTGCGTCTTGCGGTCTTTGCCTTTTTCGTCCCTGTCTCGTGATGATTTGCGATCACGGTCCTTTGAACGGCTGCGGTCCCTGCGACTGTCTTTTCTACTCTTGTCTTTGTCCTTATCCTTGTCCCGACGGTCTGATTTCCGTTCCCGTTGGCGCTCCCTATCGCGCTGTTCCCGAAGCTCGCGATCCCTGCGCTTCTCCTCCTTCATTATGTGCAGGTATTCCTCAAAATACTCCTCTCGGTACATGGAGTCCACTGCCCGATACCGCGAATCCGATTCAAACTTCTTCTTGATGTCATACCAGCGCGTATGGCGTTCAATGTCATGACGCTCCCGCAGCATGTCCATAAAGTCTTTGCGTATCTAAAGATTTAAAATGGAATTTAACATGACAGCCATGCGGAAGAGAAAAGAAATCGGTTGAAAAAATAAATTAGTTATGCTTCTGGAACTTATGCGAATTTCATTTAAACTCTAAGACTTAGGGCGCTACCTTAACTTGCCTTAGTTACTAGATAGTCTTATAACTTATAAACATAGTTACACGCTTTGCTTTCGCTGAAAAAGAATGTTTGGATTAGCTTTGTATTAGACCTAGCTGAAAGAAAAGATAATCAAGTTCCCACCACAAGTCTGTTAGAAAAATGCAGTGCTCAAGCAGGTCCAAGTCGGGAAACAGACTCAATCGGACCAATCAAACAAGGCAACGAAAATAAACAAAATTGATGTATGTGTTAAGACAATTCGACAATGTAAATATTTTCCAGCATATAATTTGTTTCTGTATAGTGAACAATAAAAAGGATTGAAGACCTTTTTGTTTGAGTACAATGCAATTTCTTCACAAGACTGTGGTCGGGCCAAGAGAGGCGCTTCAGCTGTGCCGAAGTGAACAGGTCATAAAACTAAAGTAAACATACCAAATACATAAGCTATAATAAATTAAAGTGTGTCTGAGTGTAAGACAGAGTCTTTCAACGGGCTGAGCCGCTGCCAGAAGCCTGCGAGAGCAATGTGAGAACGGTAGAGAGTGAGGACGGGTTGTTCTCTATAGTTAGTCCTTACGTTGCTCTGCACAGGCTTGGATCGGGTGGATTGGTTCTCCTGTTGTGGACGCTGCCAGTTACAAGTTTTGATAAAACAAAAAGAAATATTGGTTTAATTAAATTATGTTATTATTCATACTGTTTGCTCAGCCTCGAAGCCACCTGTACGCGATTTGTTGTTGTTGTTCGCCGTTCTGTAATGGTAGTTGTTGTTGTTGTTGCTGTTCAGTGATGAGTGGCTGCTTCCGCTTCCATTAGCTCAAACATTGATCTTCCAACATCAACATCTCATATTTCATGAACAAATAACGCCAAATAACATCATCATCATCATCATCACCATCATTGATCATCGATAATCATCATCATCATTGGCACAACATCATTCCTAGACGACACGTGCGACGCAGGGCGGGGCGGGAAGTGGAAATCACACCAACGATTATCAGGTAATTTTCAATTTTTGCATACCTTTTGATTTTTAGTGACTGTTTTATATTTTTGTATGGTTTTTGTTTATTCCAAATTTGTTTCTTATTTGCAGAAAAACAAATTTTTTTTGTAATTTTTTTGGTTTTTGTTTTTAGTTTGAACTCACCACACAGACAGATTAGGCAAGCGTGTGCGTGGTGAACTTGAGCTATCAACTTTGGCCTGGAACTGGCACCATGAAGACAACGAGATGAGGACGACAACGATGACGACAGGATCAACGGCAGTGTGTGAATTTGGTGTTTGCATTTGGTGGGTGCTTTTGTGCTGTAATCTGTTAGCTCTTATCTAAAAATTTGATCGTACCGAACACACAATGCGCAACATGAAATTGCAACCGAACCGGTCAGGGGCAATCGTTCAGATCATGTTTCATGTTGTATTAATTAACAAAAATCAATAATATTATGTAAATACGTTGTATACAAATAATATGGTAAGTCAATAACATATATAAGAATAGATATGCATATATGGATATTAATACGTAAGTGGACAGCGAGTCACACGACGCCAACACATACCTGCTCTTTCCTCAGCTGTTTATCCTCTTTCTCACGGCGACGCACCTCGACGATGTACTCATTGAACAAGCTCTCTCGCTCTCGCACCTTCTCTATTGCACGATATCGTTCCTCCTTGGCATTCCGCTGACTAAACTCCGAGAACGATGACCTACACAAGGTAGTCAAAGTTTTTTTATTAGTATTGAAACAAATATACGATTTTATTGCCGAGCTACTACTTACTTGCCATGCAGCTTGCATTCCTCCATTAGTTTACGGAAATCGTCGCGTTTCTGTCGCATCTTATTGCGTTTCTCCTTGCGCTCCTCCTCGGCCCGATCCTTCACATACTTTTCAAATACCTGTTTGCGTTCCTTCGATGTCAGCAGCAAATACCGTGGATCGAACACAATCTTGTGCAGCTCTTTCTCCCAGGTGCTGAATGCGGAAACATCCTTTTCGCGCAGCATCTCCTTGAACTGAGTGACACGCGTCTCCAGCGGCACCAATGCGCGCTCCTTAGCCGCACGCTGCTCAGCCTCGAGCACAGCATCCTCATTTTTTTTGGTCTTTGTAACTGCAAATTAAAAAAACAAATTTTAATTACATATTTATTTATTCATTGTTTAAAATATGTCGTTATACTTACACGTTCGCACACGTTTTGTGGGTACCTCCTCCACACTAGACTCCGATTCGGTGCGAATTTTGATGACCTCATCATCATCATCATCATCCGGTTCTACACGGTGTACCTGTTGGTGTTGCTGTGTTTGCTGTTGTCCTTGGCTCAGCTTCTCCAGAGCCGAAATATTCTCGGTAGGTTTCTTATCGGCTTCAGCTGATTTCTCTTCAGCAGATTTTAATTGCTCGGGTCGTTCATTTACTGCCTTGTCGACATCTTCGCGATTCATCAAGTCTTCGGGTCTATCCCAAACGGAAGTGCGGGTCGATGGATTATAGAAGAAGACACGCGCGTCGCCGGTCCAAACTACACACCATGGTGTGCCCGCAATGGGAGTGCTGGTCACCGGGCGGGATTTGTCGGTTTGCTTTGCAGTAGCAGCCGCAGCGGCGAGCTTTTTTTGCTCTTCGTCTTTCTTGCGTTTCTCCTCGGCCGCCTTCTTAGCCTCTTTCTCCAGCACTGCCGCTTGAGTAACTTTGCTATTTTCACTATTAGCCTTCATGGCTGCTGCAGCGGCGGCAAATGCCATTTGCGGATCAAATCCTGGTGCTGCACCCGGTGGCATATGCATTAACGGGTTGGGTAGCAAATGAGGCGGCATACCAGCCGGAGGTCCAACCGGAGTCTGTGGAGCTGCACCCGAATGAGCTGCCATGCGAGCCGCTTCCATATCGCGAAGCGCCTGCGGTTTCTCCCACACACTTTCGCCGCGTGCTGCGTGATAATAGTAGGGCCGACCATCAGGCGCACGATGCTCAGACCACTCGGCTGCTCGTGCAATTACTGCCGGGTCAATGACGCCCGGCTTTATGATCAGATTTTTAGCAGGCTTGTCCTGCGACGCTGTGGGCGGTGCATGCTGCATATGCTGCTGCTGCCACGGCGGCACGCCCCAGGGCCCAGCTGGTGCAGCACCGGGGAAACCATAAGCAGGCGGAGGCATACAAAACGGCGATGGCTGACCAAATCCAGGTGGCGGCTGCATCCCAGGTGGCTGCTGAAACATCGGTGGCGGTTGCTGTCTCACATTCGGAGGAGGCTGGCTAAGCAACGGTGCCGCAGCATTCGGCGGTGGCTGGTTCAACAGATGCGGCGGTGGTTGAGAAGTTAAATGTGGATGGCTAGGCACAGCAGCTGCACCAGTTGATATATCAGCATGATCTGCTAGACTCTTTTCGGGTTTGGCAACGGCATTTGACTGTCGTTTGGCCAACTCCTCGACCTCAGTTTGTGTCATAATCTTTATATTTGGACCTTCCGGTCGAGTCCAAGTTGTCTCGCGAGTTACCGCATGATAATAATATGAACGGCCGTCGTCGGCTTTAGTTTCTACCCAAATTTCTGGGGCCTGGGCCACCCCATTGACACCCGACGGTAATTGACTGTTAGCTATATGCGGAGCTGTCTGCTGTTGCTGCTGCTGTTGTTGTTGCTGCTGCTGCAGCAGTTGCTGCTGCATTTGCGTGTGCTCACCCATTGGACGGCCGCTGAATGCATTGAATGGCTTGCTCCTATAATCATTCAAAATTATACACAATTATAACGTGACAATACCAAATAGATGCTAAATGTTAAACACTTACCATTGCACTTCACTGGCTTTTGCTTTTTCATTAGCAATTGCCACCCCGTTTATGCCGTCTTGACTACCAATACCGCCGCCAGCAGGTTTCCCATTTATAGCTGGAGAAGTTTTTAATTGGGAGTCTTGCGGACTTGGACTAGCTCTATCTGCATCCATGCTTTCATCCAAACTGGTTTCCATTGCACAATTGTCACACAATAAAGTTTATTCAATTAGCATCTACAAGAGTAAAGAAAATTTTTTCCACAAACTTTTTTTTTGCCGCTATCGATAGGTATAGACAGTTGTCATCGATTCTAGATGGCATCGATTTCAAGCAAAAAACTTTGCTGACCCTAAAAAATACTGAAAATACTATATTGCTAAAACTGCTGCAAACAATATACATACATATATAACTGAACATTTTCAAATAAACTGAAAGGATGCTATGCAACACTTTTATTCATAAGGGTTTTATTCCAATTCACAGTATGAATAAAGTTTATTGGTATTCGAAAATGTACACATTTTTTCCGCTATTGAAACTAGAGACTTGTAATTTCAGACTTACTCGCAGACTTGATGGTATCCAAGTCTTCAACAATATTCACATTTTTTGAATACGAGTACGAGGGGTGTATTGGATATACATATATTTTGGACCAAAGACAAATAAACAAAAATAATATATTGTTGATTGAAATATAGGAAATATTGTCTTTATGTATGTAATAAATCAGATAAGAGTCTATATTTCACAGCTTTAAATCTATAACATTAATATGTGAAAGATTCGATTTGAATCTACTTATTAATAAAAAAAAAAAAAAAACAAATTCACACAGGGTACACCCTTGTCCTATACTCAAAATGTTTAAGATCTGTAATAATTTTAAACTTATCTAATTTTTAGTTATTTTAGTTTTCTATATACTTGTGATTAGATATCCTCTTCTAATTCAAATTCAGTTAATCAAGCATTTAATAGCAATGTTAATACATATGCATTTATAACTCTACAGAACCGACGCATTCTCGTAAACAATAGTGAAACGAATCAATAAATAACAAATTAAGCTTAAAATCGAAATTTCATAGATTACATGAAATTGCAAATAGAAAAACTGATTCAGATACCAACGAAATGAGATCAAATAGAAAAATGTCTTTGTCCAGTGCAATCGCGTGTTTGTGCTGCATAATTTTGACAGCGCAAGCTGCCAAAAAGAATTATTGTAAGCCAGATCTGTGCCATGGCGCTCAACATGTAGCGTGCTTGACGAAACCGCAAGTGAGTAACTGATAATTGAATGTCAGATATCATATAATTTACATGCAATTTGCTTCGATATAATACAATCTCAGAAACTTTTCAAAGATGAATGTAATTCCGATGCTGAAATTATTCAGCTAAGCAAAGAAGATAAGGCTTACATAATAAAATCCATAAATAAGATTCGCAATTATGTGGCGAACGGTAGCGTAGAAGGTTTTAACAGCGCTTGCAATATGACGACCGTCAAGTGGGATTCCGAACTAGCATATATTGCAAAGATGAATGTCCGCGTATGTTCACATCACCGTGATGCCTGCCGCAATACGGACAAACATAAAAATGTTGGACAGACCACGGCTTATGGAGGAGTCAAGGGTAAAAGCCGTACCCCAAAGCAATTCATCAAACGACATATTAAAGCTTGGTTTGCACAGTGGAAATTGGCGACGATGAAAGACATTCTGAGATATGATAGTAAAGAAGAGTAAGAGACTTAAAATGTTTAAATGCAATTCGAAATTGATATTGAAATGTTATTTGTTACAGTATTCCACCACACAACTTTTTACAAATCGTACATGACAAAGTGCAAAAAATTGGCTGCGCCTGTCTGAAACAGTCCAAGAATGGATGGATTCAAAACTTTTTCACCTGTAATTATGATGAGGCGCCAATTAAAGGGCAGGCAGTTTACAAAACTGGTCACCCAGCAGCACAATGCGTTTCAGGCAAAGATCAACACTTTAAATCTCTTTGTAGTGTGGTTGATAAAGATGCTGTAGATACGGTTGAGTCTGAAGCTCCTAACAATCAGACCCAGAAACCACAGGTTGACGCTCAAAATAAGCCTGACAATCAGACCCAGAAACCACAGGTTGACGCTCAAAGTAAGCCAGACAATCAGACCCAGAAACCACAGGTTGACGCTCAAAATAAGCCTGACAATCAGACCCAGAAACCAGAGGTTGGCGCTCAAAGTAAGCCTGACAATCAGACCCAGAACCCACAGGCTGACGCTCAAAATAAACTTGACAATCAGGCGCCAAAAATACTAAGTCGAACTATTGTGTCAACAAATGGTGCTATAGAGATAATTAAGCTAAAACCTGGTATGGCACCAGTTGAAAACGTTGAACGAAATCTCAAAATTCAAAGAGCCATAGAAAAAGAAGCCAAAGAATGGCGGAAAAAGTTCCTCAGATTTTTGTCCGAGATTGAAAATACTGAGAAAAAAACCAACAATCGGAAAATTCAGATCTTCACCTGGAACCATCAGGTAGATATTTCCTATAAAAGACCCGAGGAGGACGAATAACACATGAGCCCAAGAAGACTCACAGTTGCAAATAGTCCTGGGCTAAATGAATTGTGAATACATATATTATACAATAAAGAATTATTATTATCATATCGATGTCCATGTGGAATAGCAATCCGATTTAGATTTTTATTAATAATGGTTTTGTAGTCTTTGTTGTAAGAAGTGTACAGCCCGTTTTATTACTAATACAACGCAACACTAATAGATCTCCCTTTGCATTTTCTTCCATATGGTATTGACGCGTAATCGTCCCTCTCGCAAATGTTTGAGCAATGCATCCACTGACAAATCGTCTGTAGATTTTTGGCCCATATTCGACTTGCAAAGCTTTGCATGACGCTCGAAACGCCAAAGTGTTTTGAACGTCTTATTACAATATTTACAAGCGCGTTCCTCATCCGGATCGCTTATGCGCTGATTGGGTTCAGGACTTTCCCGCTTCTGGACTGCTCGTGGCGGTATCGTCCATTTGGGCTCCGGCTTAATAAGCAATTGGGTTTTGTTCTTTCGATGCAGCTCGTCCTGGTGGTTGTATCGTATGTGATTGTACATCTTGGACATGCTTGTCTTGGTCCGATCACAAAGGCTGCACTTCAAATATGAACGATATGGTAAATGCTTAAAACAATGCTTTTGCAGGTAGGAGCGCTTGGTAGTTGGCATCACCTCGTCACATTGTAGGCAAATACTTTGTCGATCCTTGATCTTAAAGCTATTCTCAATAAAATGCTCAAAGTTATGTTTTTTAAAGACGTGAGAACGCCAGTCGTCCATTGATTCAATTTCCTTGCCACACTTTGGACACAAATACGAGATGAGTTTGGCAAGTCCATTGGTAGGGACATCTACGTCTCCTTCCGGTTCGGGTGTTTGTGATAAACGTCGACGTTTGGACGGTGGTGTTATTTCTGGGTCTGTATCTGGTTCTGGCTTCATTATTTTCTTTTTTAGCTTATCCACTTCATCTTCGCCAAGTGCATCTATTTCAATGATCACTACTTCCTTACTTTGCTGTGGATGTGCATCAGTTGACTTTACCGCACTAACAGTGTCCTCTAGTCTCTCCTCGAAAAATTCTTGGCACAGTGTATCCAAATCTACTTCGCATTCATCCTTTTGCTTTTCCTTACGCACAATGTCATCGTAGGCATTTAGGCAACGATCTAACGCCTGTTCACTGTCATTAGGTTTGACTTTACCTGCAGATAGTGCTGAAGATGTTGACGCATCCTGATCTTCAGCCTGCAGATCAATGTCCATTAGCGCCTTTTGCAATAAATCATTGCGTTTGCGAGGCTGCTTCGTTGATGAATTTTTATCATCCTGGTTTCGCTTCGATTGCCTTAACTTAGCCTCGTATTTCTCAATCTCCTTCAGATGTGTAGACAATAGGTGTTCGTTCAATGCCCGTCGCCGTGTGTAAGCCAGGCGACAGTGAACGCATCGGTATGTTTCTCGATGATCCAGATGCATAAAGTAATGATACTGCAACAGTGCAATTGTTTTGTGGGCATTTTCCACCCACTTGAAACAAAGCTGGCATTCGTGGAAATTCTCGTCGATTTGAATGAAATTAAAATCCGAATACGTCTTCTTGAGATATTCGTGTTTCTGTTTAAGAGAATACACAACATAATAATAATGCTTTCATTTTTGCTGGTCAACACATACCGTGTTCAAATGCTGTCGCCATTCAGCTTGTGTTCGGAACGCCTTCCCACATTCTGGACATATATAGACCATGTGGGCTTCCAGGCGAGCATTTAGTTTGCTTTGCTCATCAGTCAGTACGCTGTTTCGTGACATTTTAAGTTTGAGTTAAATCCAAACAAGCCTGGAATCAAAACTTCATTGAGATAGAGATGAAACTATCGCATGTAACACAAACGTTATATTGTGAATATAAAAATCATCGATATATTCATGTGCTCAAGGAATCATATACGATATTTTAAAACAAAAATATCATTCAGTCGCTACTTGTGCTTCTATTCAGTCAGTAATAAAATATAAAATTTCAATAAAAAAAGAATTTTTTTCCCCCATTTTAAAAATGTCGAATGCTGTAAAATCTACAGTAAGTAGAGCATTTATTAATTTTTCACAATGGAGCCAATATTATCCGAATTCCAGTCAAGCACCAGTAGTGCAAGTACCACGTCCGCAACTGCAGTAGCGTCCACTTCGGCATCGGGCAGCGGAAATGTGCAGGAGTTTAAGATTCGCGTACCCAAGATGCGCAAGAAGCATCATGTTATGCGTTTCAATGCCACACTCAATGTGGACTTCGCGCAGTGGCGGAACGTTAAGCTGGAACGCGAGAACAACATGAAAGAGTTTAGAGGTATCGACGAAGAGCAACCGAAATTCGGCGCTGGCTCGGAGTACAATCGAGACCAGCGTGAGGAAGCACGTCGCAAGAAATTTGGCATTATTGCTCGTAAATATAGACCAGAGGCTCAGCCGTGGATTCTTAAAGTTGGCGGAAAAACGGGAAAAAAATTTAAGGGTATTCGTGAGGGTGGAGTTGGTGAAAATGCTGCCTTTTATGTGTTTACACACGCTCCGGATGGTGCAATTGAAGCCTATCCCCTCAATGAATGGTACAATTTCCAGCCCATACAGCGCTATAAATCGCTCTCCGCGGAGGAGGCCGAACAAGAATTTGGACGTCGCAAAAAGGTGATGAATTATTTCTCTCTTATGTTGCGCAAGCGCTTACGAGGCGACGAAGAGGAGGAACAAGATCCCGAAGAAGTGAAATTGCTGAAAGCGGCTACCAAAAAGTCAAAGGAGCTAAAAATAACCGATATGGACGAATGGATTGATTCGGAGGATGAGTCCGATTCTGAAGATGAGGAGGAGAAAAAGAAGGAGCAGGAGGATAGCGACGATGGCAGTGGAAAGAAGGGAAAGGGCAAAAAAGGCTTGGATAAAAAGAAGAAGAAACGCGATTTGGACGATGAGGCCTTTGAGGAGTCCGATGATGGAGACGAAGAAGGACGCGAAATGGACTATGATACAAGTTCCAGTGAAGAGTAAGTTATTATTTAGAATTTCTTTATAACTTTCTATAATTACATTTTTTATAGCGAGCCTGATCCGGAGTCCAAGCTTGTAAAGGACATGAAAGGCGTGGCCGAAGAAGATGCACTCCGAAAGTTGCTCACTTCGGATGAGGAAGAAGACGAGGAAAAGAAATCAGATGAGTCAGATAAAGAGGAGGGTGATGAGAAAAAGAAAAAAGACAAATCTAAAGATGAAATAACCAAGGAGAAAAAGAAAAAGAAACAATCAAAAGATGAAAAGAAATCTAAATCTCCTGGTAGCGACTCATCATCCGACCTCAGCTCAGACAGCACTGATTCCGAAGACGACCTCAGCAACGGACCTCTGAAAAAGAAGCCATCATCGAACAAAGATAAAGATAAAGACAAGGATAAGGATAAGGAAATGGCTCTCAAGGCAATCGCCAGTGGCAGTAATGCAAATAAATCACGTTCGGCAACGCCTACCCAGCTAAACGATTCCAGCAAACGCAAAATGAACAGCCTGCCTAGTGATCTCACAGGATCGGACACCAGTAACAGCCCTAGCAGCACTCCAGCAAAACGTCCCAAAAATGAGTTGACTAACTCTTTACCTTCATCATTCGCTGGGGTTGTGAATAACAAAGTGGAGTGAGTATATACTGTTGAAAAGTAATTAAGATTTGTTTTGCTAACCCACCCACGATTTATTTTTGCAGAGATTATGGTATTACCGAGGAAGCTGTTCGTCGATATCTTAAGCGTAAGCCATTGACAGCTACTGAGCTGTTAACTAAATTCAAGAACAAGAAAACGGGCGTCTCCAGCGATCGCTTGGTCGAGACCATGACCAAGATTCTAAAGAAAATCAATCCTGTCAAACATACCATACAGGGAAAAATGTATCTATGGATAAAATAATTTTGTCATATATCTCTCCATATTGAACTATTTTTCATTGTGATGTTTGAAAACGGGCCTATTAAATATTCAGTAAAAAATTTGTTTATATTCTAGAATTACTTTTCATCACAAAATGCTCAAAACTTAAAAATATGAGCCCTTTAAATTTTCAATATCAAATGTAGCATGTCATATTTCTTTCTTTATCATTAAATGATTATTTAAAGCGTGCAAAGTTGGTTGAAACGTCATACAATCATTAAAATTTATTCAGTGAAAATTGAGAAAATCCCCCTTTGCTTTTTAAAGGAAATAATGAATATTAGTATAAATAAAAAGTATCGATGCATCGATAGTTAGTTCAAGGAAAACATCGATACTACAATGGTCACATTGGCCAGTCTGAGCCCTGCGCTGAGTTCTAAGCCACAATACATCTTAAATAATCAAAGTTAAGGGCATGTAAAATGTGTAATCAGCTAAATCGCAAGAATCCCCGTCCCATTTGATAATTCCAACAATTTGTGGTGCGTGTGTAGTGTAATAAAATCCTAATTAACTGCAACGCAATTGCAATGGCGACGAGAAGTCCGAAGAAAAACGATTGCCAATGAGCGAGTGCTAAAAAAACAAGAGAAGAAAAAACAGTATAGTGGACCTGCAAACAGTTGCTGCCAAGTTCAATAGAATTATTAAAATAAACAATCTAATAAAGTGAGTAGCAGCAATGCAAATTGTATCGCTGCAAATTGTACCAGCTGCTTTCTTAGATAAATTAATTCGCACACAAATACAAACACACACCCAAACACAAACATTCACGCACACACACCCATACGCTTAGTGTCGTCTAAAAGCATAACAAAAGCATACGCAGTTCAAATCAAGCTTATTTATAAATCAATTTGAATTTATTTCAATTATAAATTAGTATTTCTGCGCTGTCCTGATTTTATCACCTGTTGGAGCGCACTGTGTATTTGTCTTTATTTACTGTTGTAAAAACCTTGACGCTAGAGTTATGCGTGTGTAAAGTTCAAGGCAGGAAGTATATGTATAACTAGGTGGGTGGTGCTGAAACCAACCTGCGCGTACCTCCTAGCGCTCGCGTGGAGTTGTGTGCGTGTGTGTGCATGGCAGTAATATCTATTGGGATAAGCTGAATTTTAAAAGCAATCGAAAGGGAGAAATGTCTATTAAGTGCGGGAAAAAGCATTAGTCATAATTTTTTAGTAGTGTTTGCTTACACAGTGATAAAAGCATCGCATTAAAGAACGGCTAGTACATATGTATGTATACATAGATATATATAATTCGACATACCCAGACCAGCAACTTCAATTCGAAACTAAAAGGTGGCCGCTTTTGCGTACACACACTCTCACACATTTGTCAGATGGCTTAGTGTGTATTTATGTATTTATATTAGAATTATATTTCTCTGTTTACGGATGCAATAAAAACAAAGTCACGTCCTCATTAATGTCACATTTGTATTGGTTCGAAGTATTGAGCACGATGTGTTAATTACATATGACGTTCTTTATTTAATTATGCATTTAATACAAAAAATAGTGGCATTTTTACTCTAGTCTTACTTGTATGCCAAAAGTATTATCGTATCGGACAATAGCTCATAGCTATTTTCCACGTTCCGTACCACAGGCCATGTGAATTTACGAAAACTGCATTTATACTATTTAAGTTTTCTACGAATGATATCGTCTGGGTGTGCGATGATTCAGTCCGTTTAATTTTACCGGCGAAATTGAAAGCTTTTCACTAGTTTATTTTAACTGCCGCCAATATTTGCAATGCATTCCATTTGAGCTCTGACTTATGTACACATTATTGAAGCTCGTAACAAAATATCAATTGATACAAATTAAACTCAATCATAACAAGCAACGTTCAATTTCAAGTGGGTTTCATTGCATTAAAGTTTAATTGTTACATAAAGCGTTGTTCCAATTAAATATTGAATTTCGAAACTATCGGTAAAATATGCCAGCACTAAGGTTCACTCAACAAACATCGAACAGCTGATTGTGTTGATGGGACCAAAGGAAAGAATCACAGAAGAAAAAAAAAAAGAACAACAAAAAAACAAATGACACAAACACTCGCATGCACACACACATATATTCAAATACACATATACATATTGAAAACCGTTTATCTTATCACCAGGCGATGGCGGTGCTCTGGCCGGTGCACTGTTTGTTTGAATATTGAGTTGTGCTTGTTTTTAATGGATTTTCATTAATGCACTTGTTTTGCAGGCCACCAAAAACACACGCTCAATCACACATCCGCACAGATGAGACATGCGAATAGTGCAAATGATAATAATCATAAGCAGCAGCAGCGGACGCAGCAACAAGAAACTAAAACAATAGTAGTGAAACAACAGTTAAGCAACTGCGAGCAACAACAGTTTTTTCAGCTCGTGCGCGATTAGTACTAAACAGCAGCAGGAGCAGCAGCAGCGGTAAGAGCAGCAACAGCAGCAGTAGCGTCTGCGGTAGCAGCGGCATACACATCAGCATGGCTAGGAAACATTGTCTCTCATTGGAGCTGGCATTGCTGGGGCTTTGTTTAATATGCCATCAGGCGGCCATTGATGCCCATGTCCTCGTTTACAGACGCACTACCTCACAGGCAAGTCAAGTTGACTACAGTGCTGTTTCATTTACTAATAACACCCTTGTTTCCATGCAGCTGATTGAGGAGTTCAACGATTTGCCAGCTTCATTCGGACCCCCTATTGTGGACAATAATCTTCGGGTATTTGTGGTGCCACATGATTCCAAAGATCCGTATGGTTGTAATAATTTAAACAATCCACCGCACTCCATCTATCCAAAAGGCGCAAAGTTTGTGGCGATCATCTCGCGGTAAGCTTATTTGAACTTGTAGGCAGTTAAAGCTATATTTAATGATATCTTTGTATGCTTACACAGCGGAGGTAACTGCACATTTGAACGAAAGGTTCGCGTAGCTCAGGAGGCAACGTATTCCGCTGTAATTATCTACAACAATGAAGGCGATGAACTGGGTATGACAAGTTATATGAATAACACTCGTGATTCAATGATAAGTGAATTTGTGCATCAGATATTTCTTGTAATATTCTATTGATTTTCACCTTTTATTCTATTTATTATTTTTATTCCATTAATAAGTCAAGAGTTTCGCTTAAGTACAAATGCTTAACATAATTTTACAATTTTTGTTTTTTAATCTAATTTTAGAACAAATGACCGCCAACAACAAATCAGGCATAAATATACCCTCCGTTTTTGTGGGCATCACGACCGGCAAAACATTATTGTCTTTCTTTACACCAGAAGTGGTGCTGATTATCAACGATGAGCTGCCCTTTAATATCAACACACAACTGATATTGCCGTTTTCCATACTGATTGCATTATGTTTTCTTATTTTGGTATGTAATTAACTTAATGTTAAATGAGCTATTGGTTAAACCCATGTTATCATTTATATATAGATTGTCTACATGATATATAAATGCATACGGGAGCAGCGCCGTTTGCGTCAACATAGGCTACCCAAGAGCACGCTTAAAAAGATACCAGTGCTGCGATATACAAAGAATAATACCACCATTAAGTACGAGACCTGCGTTATTTGTCTCGAAGACTTTGTTGAGGACGACAAGCTACGCGTGCTGCCCTGCTCGCATCGTAAGTGACTCCAACCAACAGCAGGCTGTAAAACATAATTATAATTAATATTATAATATTCTAGCTTATCACAGCCACTGTATTGATCCTTGGCTAACTGAGAACCGTCGCGTCTGCCCAATATGTAAACGGAAGGTTTTTACGAAGGGAGAAACACGTGCGAGTCGGAATCGACAGCCTTTCTTAGATAGTGTCACCGACACTGATGACGATACCACACCGTTGTTGCAGCAGCAACCGCAGTCAGTATCTGCTGCAGGCTCGGCTGCCGGTGGCAGTAACAGCGCCAGCATCAATTCTGCATCATTGGCAGAAGGCACCACAAGACATGGGACATTTAGACGTGGCGATGCAGCACGCACTCTCAACACAGCAGAGGAGAATCAAAGCTCTGACGATGAGAATGGTATGTGGTGCCCATTTTTATTTTCGGATTAAAAGCTGAAAGCTGAAATCTAAATACTCTCCTATGTAGTTATGAGCTAAGTTAAAAGAGTAAATTCATATAGTTTTTTATTATGTTTTTTTTTTATTTATACTTATTTAGTAATCTCAAATTATATGCAACATTGCAAATCTTCTATAAGCTCTGAGAACTCGAAGCATTTGATTTATTCAATTAGAATGTCGTGTCAAATTAATTAATTAATAATTTGCTATCTGTCTCTTACATCTGTATCGTACACAGCGCTACTGGATTCCACAGTGCCTCAGACTAGTGCACCGTCATCTTTTCAACGACGCGTCAATCCTTTCGATCGGGCAATAAATTTGCCAGCACATTTGGCAAATCAGCTGAATCAGCCAAGGCCCTCACTTTGGTCGCGCTTTAACTTTAGGTAAGTTTTTCTAAAGTTTGCTATCAGGCGAATATATACTTTTATACCCTGTTTGCAGCTCCCTATTTCGCCGTGAGTCCACAGGTATTAGTGTTGCAGCGCCGCCTTATCTCGATCATGTTGAGGCCGGTACAAGTGAGGCAGCTATTCGGGGTACAACAGAGGCATCCCAAATTACCGTTATCTCCAATCCTACATCGAACAACATACTGAATCCGAATTTAAGCGGCTCTTTCAAGGATGATGACGATATGCCACCGCATCGTTCAATTTACGAACCTATTGCAATCAGTGCGCCCACAACAGAGCAAGGTGTCTCTACTGGTGCGGACGCCGTTGCTGACTCGGCGTTTCTACAGACGCCCACGCAGGGCGGCATTGGAGTTGCTGCGCTACCCCATAGCGGCACAGATCGCCAATTTCTAATATGAATAGAGGCGAACAAGAAAGTATAGTAATTTTCTAGGACATAGTTCACAACAAGCAGGCAAAACGACTAAAACAAATCCCATTAGTGGGAGTAGTAAAGTAGAAGTCGCTTGTAAGTGGCGAAGTTGTGGCTGCCAGCTGCTTTGTTTTAAACAATTAACAAGTGTTTACCCTTAATACACATATTATGTAATTGTAATTGTATTTGTAATCATCATTGTCATGAATCATGGATCATGGATGATTATGGTTTGCATCGCAGTACACATTACACTCACACATACACACATATACAACAAACAAACATAAATATGCGTATACAAATTGTGATTTATTTTATATACCTTATATATTATTAACATTATTGGCTTGTATAACTAAAGTCGAAACAAAACAAAACTAAAATGAAGAAGAAAATACCATTTACCTTCGTATAAGATTGAAATTGTTTACCTGATTCTGATTACGTATTTATATTTTGTTTGTTTTTAACCACTCAACACTCCAAGAAAAATCAAGTCAGAAAAAAACAAAAATAATCAAACATGTGTAATTAAACCTATTAATAGCCACTAGTTTTAATGTGCACGTGAAAGTTGTTTTCAGGCCAGGAACTCAAAGCGTTCATCAATCAAAAGCAATCGATTCATTGATTTTGTATGATGTTACCGTATATTTAACTAATTTTAAGTTTTGCTTTGTAATATATATTCAAATTTTCCAAATTCGATTTTTATAAAAATGGCCATACGAATAATGAAAAAAAAGTGTTAAGAACTACGTACTGTGTAGAATTGAAAGTTTCGAAATCATAAGCTTTAAAGTAAGTGCTAGTTTGTGATTATTTTCTTTAAAATAATAAATATAAAAGAATCAACATTAACTGATGAAAACTGTTCACAACTATGAACTATGAATAAAGACATTATAACAATTGTGTTTCAACGTGTAATCTACAGTTAATTTACAATAAACTAAGCGTAATTGATATAAACCAAATGAATAATCGTTAGTAGATCTTAATTTGAAAGCTTAACAATGGGGGACTTGATTAAGAGTATATTTATAATATATTTTATTTATAGCCAACTATTCTGATTCTTAATGATGCTATTGTATTTCAATTACCTTTTCAGCTGTAATGCAGAGTCAGAATTATGAGAAATAATGCTCTGTCGACCAGAACAAGCAACAATTAAACAAAGTATTTACAGTTCTACTTTTGCTTATATTTTTAGTCACTGCCTGAAAGTATGCAACACTCGTGTGAACAGACAAAAGCTGAATGCTACAACTGACCAACGATTTTGTGAGTAGATTTCACATAATTCGGTCCCTTAAATAGCGAGGCTGTGAGGCAACATCTAAAATCAACAATGTGTAAATTCAAGGCCTAAACTATGTAACTTTAATAATTTGTTTTAAGAGCATTTTCTTTGAGGGGTTTAGCCAAAAAATTTCTTATGATTAATACTAACAACTTTTTTTAAAAGGATTTAGAAAAAACTCGCCAGAATACTCCTATTAATAACGCTAACGACTAAAGACTTCGGCAGGTATTTCAATCTGTGTTACTTAATTATAATTTTCGCCTGGGAACTACAACAGCTGTTAAAAGGGCAAGTATACTTGAACGTTATTATTTTTTCTATATTCATACCCTCTGGTAAGTATAAGTATATATTTAATAGACATGTGGGAAGTTCTGTTGAATTAAAAAATCCATATAAATAATTGAGCGAAATATGGCGGGCATGGGCTGTAAAATATAATTAAAAGTAATTAAAGTAAAAAATATACAAATAAATTGGTTTTGTACAAATACAAATGGTTTTAATGTATACGATAACTATAAACAGAGCTCATATATATATATAGTATTTAGATATACATATTTATTTATAGTATTGAGTAATGCACATAATCTTGTCAGCATTGCAGTTATTAGACTAAACCATTAGCAGAGTTTTTAAATCGAATTTCGCTAAGTGTATACATTTATGTTTAATTTATGAATGTGTGGATGTGTGCGATATAGTTTTTCACTTGTTTGTACAACTCGTATGCAATTATGCATGTGTATACACATATATTCATATGTATATATATATATAGATATATATGAATATGTATATGTGATTCGGTAATGTGATGCGTGTGTTGTCTTGACACTAATTAAATTTTAAACTATTACGTTTTGTGTATTTATAAGTTATATACAAAATATGTACTTTTTAACTTAATACTATTAACATTAAGAAACTACTAGTCGAACATAGAGTCACCGCCGTCTCACTTCACCACCAGCGACTGTTTGAGATACCGCACAAGGCCAGAGCCTATATCCTGCACATCCGGCCATTGGCGTATCACAAAGATTATAAAGCAAATCGTTAAAAATGTGGTCAGCACGCGAAGCCTATAAATACAAAGCAATTCATAAATTACTAAAGGCTCATTATATATATATACACATATGCGTATGTAGAGCGTGTACTTACCTCGTTTTGAGAAAGGGCATTATAATGCCAGCAGCGGTTGCCACCAGCAGCAGCACCACTTGCAATATTGTTAAGACCACATTGATGAGTTTCACAACCAGGGCGCGAGCGTTCGAATTGTCAATGCCCTCGACGGTGACATATTGCTGCTGAGACATATGCTCCATTTTCGATATCTATTGGCAATGGATGACATTTTATTGTTTAACATTTTAACAAGCACTTAGGCCAAAGCCAAGTAACAACTTACCCTTGTTTGACAATTCTCGAGCACTTCGTTGACGTCACGTAGTCTTTCATCGCTTTGGTATTGTACTTTCTCTTCCATGTCAGCAATTGTTTGTTTCAGATTCTCGATTTCATTCTGCAATAGAAGGTATTATTCGATATTGTTTCAAGCATCCTTAATTATACAATCAATGAAACGCACCTGATGCAATTCCGTCAAGTCATTGATTTGCTCCTCCAGTCCCTCAGCACGGAAGCGTTCACTTTCGAGAGTGGCTGTCAAATTGTTGAACTCCTTTTGGCTAGTCTGAAATTGATATAATTGATAGTTGGGATTAAATTGGATATATTTGTATATTATACTTTATTAGTACTTACCTCAAGTCGATCGACTCGCTCTTTAAGCTTCTCGATCTCCGCTTTGCGCTCGGACAGTTCAGTGAGCAGGGACTTGAGCACAATGTGGTACTGGCTGGCGCCCGACTGACTCTTGCCAGATCTGTATTCACGTAATGATTAATAGGTATAGTAAGGATGCAGTTTGACTTGGCCGTAACCATTGCACTTACCCCGCTGGTATGCTTTCGCTGGTTACACTGCTGCACTCGCTGCCGTTGTCGCTGTTGAATTTGCCGGTGCCGCTGCCAGTGCCCGCGTTGTTGTTGTTCACGTTGTTGCCGCCGCCGGAGCCCGTGGAGGTGCCAGGGCCGGGTTGATGCTGCAATCGCTCATTGGCCGCTGTCAGGGCGTCCGCATTTGCCGCCTGAATGGCTTGAAGCTCGGCGTCAGCAATCTGATTTATATTGTCCGCGCTGCCGAATTTGTTCTTAATGAGATGCGCAAATTCGCGCGGCTTCGACATCACCGAACCGGAGAAGCCCGTAATGCCATCACGTATATTGCCGCCCACATTGCGTAGTCCCTGGCCGACGTCGCGGAGCACCTCGCGCGGTTGCCGGTGCTGGCTCTTGGTTTGAAATTGATGATTCTGCAGATCCTTGGCTCGCTTGGTATAATTGTCCAGTTTCTTTTGCAGCTGCGATATGCTGTGTGCGCTTTTCTGATTCTTCTTCTCGAACACCGCCTGCAATCGGACAACGTCTATAGAATTCGCCACAAACATTGAGTTTCTTTCTTGATTTTTACCTTGATGCGCTGCAATTGCTGTTTATCGGCGCTGGCTGCGAGTTTCAGATACTCGTTCACATTATCTACAAGGATTAGTATTAAAAATTTCAGATATAATTGTCATTTACTGAATATTTGATTTAAAATTGATGATATAATATTAATGTGGAATGCATTGAATTTTACATTCCCTAATATATGTATATTAAAATTATATTATAAGTAATTTGAAATCTCTTTGTCTATCTAAATTATGTATATTAGTGGGAATCAATAGAATTCTCCATTCCAAGGATTACCATTTATGTAGGCTAGCACTTCCAATAAGTATGCTATGAAGTCGAGTCCCCAGACATTATAAAGGAATTGTACTCACCATCCCGGGCTGTTTGCTCCTGCCTGATGGATTCCTTGGTGCACTGTATTTTCGTATTCAGACGATCTATGGCCTGCACACTGGAACTGCGCTCATGGCGCCGATGGTGCAGCTTCTTGCTGCTATCGAATTCATCCGATGCCATAGACGCATAGTAGTCCTCATTGCCGGACAGACGAGAGTCCTCTAGGCCACTGCCGGTGCCGGCGCTGCCACCGCCGCCGCCGTGGCTGAGACTGACGCCAAAGTCTGTCATATCGCCTACCATGCCGCTGTAGGCCAGGAGACCGCCTTGATCGGAGCCATGTGTGCGTCGCTGGCGCTCACGGCTGTGTCGCCGCTGTGTGGGGCTGTGGCTGCGAAAACCCCGCACTGCCACGCCCCCGCTGCTACCCAGGCTGCCGGTCACCGTGTTGCCGCCGCTGTAGACAGCCGCCTGTGCAGCTGCCACTGTGCTGGACGAGGCCGACGAATTGCTGTTGGCTGCCGTCGGTGTGGCCAACGCTGCCGCTCCTCCGCCTCCCGCCGCTGCTGCTGCTGCCGCTGATGGCGTCGTCGTCGTCGTCGCTGTTGCAATTGCAACCGTTGGTGTTGTGGCTGCTGTTCCCGACGACGCTGCTGTCGCTGAGTCGCTGGTGCGCTCCCTGGACACTGTCGAGTTGTTGCGCATAGAAAGTCAGTATGGTACGTATATATGTAGTTTATGGCTTTGGCTCGACTCAAACTTCAATTGTCGAATGGATGAAGGCGAGGCACAGGTGCAGTCGCAGCAAACGATAACATCAAACACAGTGATAAAGCAATAACAAAAACCAAGTCTCAAAATACCACAAAGAAAAAATGTTTAATTTACTGCTGTTGTTGTTGTTGTTATGGTTGTTGCTGTTATTGTTGTTGCGGCTGCGCTTGTAAGCGTATGTGTGCATATGTGTATGTTAATGACAGCCTTACAGACAGCTGTGCGTCAAAAGAGACAGTGAGAGAAAGCACGAGAGACAGAGAAACAGAGAGAGAGAGAAAGACGAACAGTTAAAAAGCAGCAGCAGAAAGTGTTAGCGATTTAATAGCGTTTAAAATCGCGTCTGCGTTGCTGTGAATAGAAAAATGTTGAAAATGCGAGAAATGTGTGAGTGAATACGTATATATGTATGTATGAATGTAGGTATGTATGAATGTGTGTATGTATAAATGAATGTATGACTGTTTATGTTTGGTGTTGTGGTATTACAGTTATGTGAGCAATAATAGAAAATACTATGTAATGGCAAATACCATAAAAAACTTAATTTTGATTTTACTTAAATCTTGAGATGCAAAATAATTATTATTTCCATCATATTGGGAATGAGCGAAACCCCTGTTTAATATATATTTTAAATTTAATTGTTATTTTACTATAGCTTCTATTATTTTTCACATACTGTAAGATATAGAAGTACGAGTGCTGATTGAAATATATTTTTTTGCTATTTTTGTACCTTTTTGTATTTTATATATATATAAATATGTTTATATATATGTATGTGGGTCTACGTTTGTATTTATATGAGTGCGGTCAACGGTTACAAAGCTGTTTAAAGACACAAAAGAAATAAAAGAGAAACGAGAACAAAAGGATAATCAACACACACAAGTTAAATGCAATACAAATAACGATAAGCAAGAACAGAAAAGTCACATATAATAAGCTATAATCAAAATAAACAAATACACATTTATATACATATATGTATGTATACAATATAAATGTGCATGTCAACACACAGAAAGCTAATGAAACGCTTAAAAGCACACAGCACATATTTGCACTTGTGAGCATTTAATCCATTTGTGTGAAAAAAATATATATATATTAATAAAATAAATTAAAAACTCTCTAAAGCATTGCACAGCAAGAAACGGACGAAATCAATAAATAAAGATGAGTCTGAATCAAAGCAGCTTAAGACAATCTTCAAATTGACTAAAGAAATTCCTATTTGAGTCCACCTAGTATAACATGTTTTTGTGACATATAAAAAGTATTTAGTTGACCATAATCTATATATTGATTAGAGTTTACAAATGTGTGAAAGGTAAATTCTTAAAAAAAATTTCACTTAAACTTCTTTAAGTTGTTTTTTTTTTTTTTTTAAATAATATTTTTAGTCAGAAATTATTCAGAATAATTATTATTTTTTGCTCACTCATTTTTAAGGATTGTAAAAGCTGCTTTGAAAAGTTTTTAACTATAAAATAATTAAGAATTTAGGAATATCAGATATGATCAGATAAATTTGCATAAATCATTACAAAATACTATTTATAAAAATAAATTTTAAATTAAATTAAATTATTTTAATTCGATTTCTTCTAAGAACTTGCTATTCGTGAACTAATTTTTAATATAATGAAGCGTAGTCAATCTTTAAAGGTTTATTGGCTTTTGCCTAGCGACCAAATCTCTCAACATAATTATCAGCAACGGAAGTGCTAAGTGAATAAGCTGCAGAGATTCGCTATCATTCACAGACCGAGCCGGAGCTGATAACAGTGTTGATGAGCGTGTCGCATTAAACCAATTATGGGCCAAGTGCTTAAGCTATTAGGGCTAGAGCACGACTAACAGGAGTGAGCTTTTGGTGTCTGCTTGCCAAAGATTGGGATGATTATAATTATAATTCTAATTACTTTGCTCGCTGCTTCTGGTGGTCGAGGGCGAACGGCTGGCCCGCAAATTGGAGCTGGAACCGCGAGACGAGCGCAACGGTTGCAACGGCTGCAGCATTAAATGATCCCGACTCACTGGTGGCAACGAATCCATATTTGCATATTGCTTGCCAAAGATCTCAACTAGTTGCCTTCAATGGCCTGCAAATACACAAAGAGAAAAAAATAATGCGATTATTATTGTGATTAATATTAAATATTGTCATTGAATAAGAGATTGCGTCCAATGCTAGCGCACAGAAACAATCGCGAGGCGCGAGTCCAAAGTCAAAAGGTGAATCAACTTCGGCTGCTGATAATCCCACAACCACAATCGCTGAAAACTGGACCAAATACTCGCCCAGTTGCCAATTTCATATGCCAGAGGGCATTTCATAATATTTCATAGGGAAATAATTCAAGAAATTTTCAAATTCTTCACATTTTTGGTCGAGTTCTCAGCGTTTGCCGGCAGATTGAAAACACATGCCAAGGGTATAGCGAGGGTAGTTAGTATTGTTTATTGGAATTTATATATTATTTATTAAATAAAAAAGCTGATTTACTTGCTTGATAAATAAAATATTGTTTAAATAATACGTTTATTAGAAACTCATAAATCAAATAAATAAGAAAAATTATTATTGAAAGGGAGAAAATTATAAAAATATATAAATATATATATATATATATTGTATATTAATGGTTTGACTTTGTAATAACTTTTTTATTAATTTATAAAGCTTTATAATTTCTGTTTAAAATAAATTTTTAAATATTTGCTGTAAATTTATATGCACTTATAGCAATTTTTCAAATATTTATGAAATAACTAGGGATATTCGAACAACTCAGGGAACCTAACTAGTCTTCTCTTAGTGTTCCTTGTAGAAATCACAACACATATTTCCATGACATAATAAAATTATTATAAAATTTAGAAAATTCTTGTTGGTTTATTAATCTCTGCCAAATGAATTAATGAATCTGATATAGAATAATCAATTCCATTCATTTTCCATTAAGAGTTTGATTCAACCGGTACAGCGAGACCTTTGTACTGTATACATATCAAATATATAGCATATTATAGATTTTGTTTATAAAGAGACTGAGTAAGGTGGCTCGATCAATACCAAATACCAAACACCGAATACCGATTGGCTGACGTTAGGTGACGCTCGACGTTCGATGTTCTATAAATACAATCGATACTGCCGGCACACAGTGCATGTGTACCCATGCACCTGATAAGGATGGGTATTGGTATTGGGTTCTCCAGAGTGTGACACCATATCTATATGTGCTTGCTCTCGACTTCAGGCGAGACGCATTCAGATCGAGACGGGAATACACAGCTCAAGTGCCGTGCATTGTATTCCGATGACAGCGCTGCGATGATGGCATACAAAGATAACAATTGTTTATAATTCACTATAAATATTTATATAGCAACGTTCCAGCTTTTCTTCTTTTCCTGTCTCTATATAAAACGGATTATATACATTGCGATGCATGTGCTACGGTTCTCAAAAGTAGCAGGGCCCACTCCATTTCCACCTTCCATAAAAGGGTGCTCAATTTTCATTTTAAATGAAGCTGAACATGTGGTTTTTGCAAAGCTAGAACAACCTTTCCAAGTGCTCCAAGGTTAAAGCTTTGTTAATAATTTAGAATTTGTTCTGGCTGCTTGCTCACTAACCATATTTACACTTTGGAGCTAATACTGGGCAAACTAATCTATTCAAATATTTAACTGCACGAGTAGCGTTTAATTCATACAAATGCAATATTTTCCCTCTTTCTTCTTATCGTTTAGTTGTTACAAGTTCATTAGTTCAATCCCTCTTGACATCCGAATTGCACGATAGCTAACAGAGGACATTATTTATTGTCAATTATAAAAATATAAATTCTTAAAATCCCTCTTGAGTAATTATGGTGTTTTATACTGAGACGCTGATGACTGCGTCATAGATGTGATTAAAATCGGATTGGTTTTATCTTTATTATTATGTTATCATTATAACCCGAATTCTTAGGTTTATGAGAAAGTGCGGGGGCTTTTTTGAGCCGACCATGACTTTCAATATAGAAACTGATATAATTCATGATGGGATAGTCTTGGACTAATATCAGGAAATGTATTTGAATCTCGAATGAAACTCTGATGTATTTATTTGCATACTATGTCCTTTCGATGGGAGTGGTTTCAGAAAATAACTAAAACAATATGCAGATGAAATAGATATTCTACTAAAGTGTTTCATACACTCTTTATAAAGTAACTGATTAATTATGTCAGTCTTCTTTATACATAATGTAATTAAGTAGATATACTTTATCTTTTCAAATAAGAAAATAGCTTTTAATTTTAAATACAAAATTTCAGTATAATTAAATTAAATACTTGTTTAAGCACACAAGTAATTTGAAGGAAATTGCATTAATGCGTGATATACTTTTAATATAAACAACTAAAACGTAATTGAAAGTATAAACAAATTTTAGTAATGAAAGCAGCACCTGTTATATATGTATATCTATATCTATATATATCTATATCTATATATATCTATATCTATATCTATCTATACTTATATCTATATATACATATATATGCATTTGAAGCTTAATTTCTTGGAAATCATTTCCACAATGCTTCAATGACTTCTGGGTTAATTTCCCATTTTCATAAAGCGCTTTGACTTAACACAAATTTCTTCAACTGCGCTTTCAACCCAAATGCTCATCCAGCTGCAGGAGAAACTCTTTCTGCCCGCCTTTCAGCCTATTAAGCCAACTCTCTCGGTTACCACATTTTATCATTGCTGTGCAGTTGTTGTTGTGTGAGCCCCTCGCTTCACCTGTGGTTGCTTGAAAACGATAATCATCGCATTTTGTAACAATTTTTTTATTATTTTTATTATTATTTTTTTTTGCTTTGTTATTTTACACCTCTCACCCCAGTTGCTTTCCTCGTAATTGTTTTCTTCTTTTTTTTTATAGCAGCAATAAACAAATAAATTAGGGAAACAACGAATTTTCAATATCATTCCGCCACAATACGTCTTAAATAATAGTCAATGTATGATGTATAAATACATTTTTTCTAAAATTTGAAAGAAACATGTATATATAAAGAAGGAAATATATGTGCATGTATAAAGATCCGACAAAAAGCTGTTGCACACTTGCTGATAAAGTTACAAAAGAAAGAAATGTAAACAACAAGAGACGTATATTGAAATCATTTATAAACAAAAACAAAAAACGTGTTCAATCGTGTCTGGGGTTATTGCACTCGGAGACGTCGCCACGAGCGCTGAGGCAGCAGATAGGGTCCGCTGAGGTGTACTATCACGGGCCAATTAGACTTGGCCGCATGATGAGCAGCGTCTCGTCAGCATTTCGAGCGCTACAGATCGATTCAGCTATCAGTCAAAAGCAACGACAACTTCCGCATGACTGGCGGGAAAATTTCTATTTATCAAAGCACTAGCTAGAGATGATAATTGTCTAAGTACACATATTGTGTGTACATAATATATCTACACATATGTATATATGTTGATTTGCATTTATTAGATATGCGCCACATGCGCCACAGCGTCACAGCCATTTGCTAATGAGCATCTTCGTCTTGGGTAGCTCGTTGGCCAACCGAGACTTGTTGCCCGCATCAGGTTAGAAGTCTATAAATGTGTATACGTACGTACAGTACATATTATAAGTATGCGTACTCTCAACTGACTATACCACACTGCACCACACCACAGCGCACCACCCACCGCACCGCACCACAATCTGGTGCGGCCGGCCGCAACAACTATTTGTGAAGGTCACGGCGCGGCTGGCGTCGCCGTGACTATGGCCGGTTTATAAATATATAAAGAACCGCAGTTGCTTCTAAGTAATACATAAAAGATCTAACATTAGAAATACAATGCGGCAATGCGCCGTACACATCAACGACATCAACGAGCGTCAGTCTTATGGTCTGACCTTAGAGCTTACTTTCTAAGGCGGGCATCCTTGAGGCCTTCCTTCTGTTCTTGAGCAATCAAGCGTTTTATATCTAAGCGATAAGTTAGCTGCATTTCATAAGCTCACTTAGTGAAATCAAGCACACAATTTAGGTCTAATTAATTTGATTATCAGTTCAGTTTGAAGCTGGGCAACACGAGTTGCAAGATGCTCGTTAGCGAAGTTTTCTTTTATACAATGTGATTAGACACGTCAGGTTGTTCCAAGTTGATATCAAATGTTCGCCATTAATTAAAGCACTTTGATTATGTAAAACATAATCACAGTTCGCACCGCTGTTGGCCTACAAAAATAAAAGCAAAATCAGTTAACAGTTAGCTAGGTCAGTCCTAAAGCCAACCATTGAACTTGGCTGGCACGTACCGGCGCTGCTTGCCCAGCAGATTTGCCCAACAGACTTTAATACATAACTCGATGTTGTTTATGCAAAAATTGTTCAAGCTACATTTGTTGTTGTCGGTGTTGCCTCAACTTGTGCTATTAAATTGCATTATGTGATGTTTACTGTTTGTTGGAGTCGTTTAAAATGAAAACAAATGTCAAAGCGACAGTGGAAATAATACATACATATATAGACGTAAGTGTTTTAACTTTTATTTCAGAGAAGTGGAAGTGGGAGAACATGAAAGAGAGGCAAAGAGAATAGAGTTGGAAAGAGATACAAATATAGAGGAGCAGTTGAAGGCACAGCGAAAATGAGAGAGAGAGGGAGAGAGAGATAGAGAGAGTGAGTAAGAAAGAGAGAGAGAGAGAGTGAGAAAGAGAGAGAGAGTGAGAAAGAGAGGGAGAGAGTGAGAGAGTAAGAAAGAGAGAAAGAGAGTGTGAGAGAGAGAGAGAGGGAAAATGAGTAAAAAAAGAATGAGGGAGCGACAGGGTATAATATGGAGAGAAAGAGAGAGAACGAGAGTAAGAAAGAGGGAGAGAGTCAATTAGTAAAAGGCAAAAGCTATAAGAAGAGAGAAAGAGAAGGCGACGGAGAGAGAGAGAAAGAGAGAGAGAGAGAGGGAGAGATAGAGAGAAAGAGATTGGATGAAAGAGACAAAAGCAGATATGGAGAGAAAATCAAAAGGGAACAGCGAGTGACACAGATGTTGAAAAATGGAAAAATAGGAAAATGAAGTCAAACATAGTGAGACATTAACAACATTGACAAAATAGAGACAAGAGACAAATATGTTCCTCTTTTATTTATTCTACTCTATTCCAGTCGGTATTATATTAATCGCTCACATTTCAAAAACTAATAACATATTAATAAATATTACTTTTGCATTATCTAAATTACAGCAAAAACAAAAACTGATTGATATATCATTAAATATTAATAACAGTAAATAATAAACTTCTGCTGCTGCTATATAATCAAGTGTCTGATCTTAATTAACTGGAATTATTTCGGTTTAATCCATTAGGTCAGCACATCGTGATAATTAACATTTCCACATTCAGCTAATTACACGCCTCAATTCGAGGCGGACAGCTGTAGCTTAGGTGATATTTTTTCGCTGGTGTGAAACGGGTATGTGATTCACTTAGTCGGGGCACTACACAAGCAAGTGCCGCAATTTTGTTGTTACTGATTTCGATAAGAACTTAAAACAGTTATAATTGAGTAACTGAAATAGTGTAATTTTGTTGTTGTTTAGCACCTTGGGTTGTTACCTTATCTGAAAGAAATGTTTGCCTTTACTTTTATTCCAGTTATACAATATTCCACTTGCATTCTGTTTGATGAGCTTCCAATTGCTTTTTAATTACAACGATTCTTATCAATGTCGCATGTCGCACGCGGAACGGACGAATAATTAGATTTCGATATTATCATTTGTATTTATTTTTTCACAATTTGGAATTTTCTTATCTGCACAGTGGCTAAATTAAATTAAATGCGGCACAATTTTTAAAGCTGTTAAAAAAGTGTTAACTGATATGCACCTTAATATTAATTCTATACTTAAGATAACCTACACCAAGCCAGAAATGACGTAGGCACCGCCACGCTGCTTGGCTCAGCATGATAGAGAAAAGTTATAGAGTAACTTGTCTGGCAGATAAGTGGATTCCGTGATTAGTCTCTGATTTCTAAAAATGTAATAAAATGTATAGAGAGAAATAATAAACAAATGGAAGTGCAATGAATTTGCGTTTTCCAAGCAAGTCATTAGGGACAGGTAAAAAAAGGTTGCTTGGCTGACGGAAATATATTAACAGGTAAAATAAATGAACAGCATCATAGAGTATTTTGCATTTGGGCTTTAGGTAAAGCGAGACAAATAGATATGAGCTATAGATATGATCCATAAAGTATGGATAGCTGCGTTCAAGGACTAAATATTTTACATGTTTGTTTTATTTATAGGAAACAAATGCTGCATTGTTTACCTAAAACATATAAAACATATGTCAGCCTGCCTTGAGTCGAATCAATTCAGAAATATCGTAACAAATTGTAAATAAGATTAAAATATATTATTTACAAACTGAAGTTTAGTTCTGATATCAATATTTGTATCCCTTTACTTCAACAAGCTGTACGAAAATTTCTCGGTAATAAAATGATTTACTGATATTCAATATATATACAAACATTTGGACAACACCTGGCCCTATTGATTATTTGAGTTTCTTATCTGTTAAGCAATGAGCAGCTTATAATCAGGTGCAGATGAGTAAGGTATATTTCCCTATGCACAGCAACAAATCATAAATACCTTTATGATTGCCCAACTAATTGAGCCCATGCGAATCTGTAACTGATTACACACACACACACACATACTCCGATAATAAGTTTAAATCATCAGAATGAACTGCATGACGAATAATTTGGTCAGGCTGCTACGTGATATCGTACTTTGTTGGCCACATTATGATTCAGAGTCCCGAGCTCCGTATTTGGATACAGTATTTTTATTTTTTACTTTGTTTTGGTGTTTTTCGTTTTTTGTTTCGTATCATTAATAATAAGGCAAAAAAAAGAACAATAACAAAGACTTCCTGTAAATAGCTGCAATGCAATCAGTAGAAACAATTGTCAATATGTCTCGCAAGCATTTCGGATCCACTTTCAGTGGTTCTATTATCTAGAAAATTGCATTAAGTAATGCCCACACAGTCTCGACTGTGGCCACGACGTCTGACCGCCCAGACAATTATCTTAACAAAGGCGGAACTAAAGGGTATCCGCTGTTGCATATTTCATGACATAATCTGCCATATAAAGTCCATGGCGACATATATGGTATATACATTCTTAATCAACTGCAGCCAATGTAAAGCCTTGGTCGGGGCCAGCACGTAATTGAGCCCAGGTCAATTTATTCAATTTGTCAATAAACAATTTAAGTTTACTATAATATAAATAACTTTTATTTGAATTTATTACAGTGCTTGTCCCGTTGGAATAAAAGTGTTAAAAATTGACAATAAAAAATGTTGTTTATCAAAGATTTCTTTATCTCCAGTCCATTAATCTAGTTTTCGGATTGATCTCTTTTCCATCTTCTCGATATATGCAAAATTCGTATTGTCATTTAGATAGGCGAATACATATCAAAAACATTTGTAGTTTGGTTATTATCTTAACAAAAAATCAAAATAAATAAATAAACAAAATAACTAGAAAGCATATTGTCTTGTATCTTCAAATCCGGACCAGTTCGGCAATTATCTCTCTGACAGTTATTCAATACAATACGCTTTGCTGCCAACCGGTTCGCCCAGTTGGTCTATTAGCGCAATTGGTTTGAGCCACATTTTTAGTAAAAAAAAGAAAAAACGCCAACTGCTGTTGTTCTGCCGGATGATGCTGCAGTTTCTCAGCTTCTTCAGTTGGCCATTGGCTTTTGGCCATTTGGTCGTATAACTGATGTCACGTTTTCGATGTTTATGAGTGGGGGCCATTGGCCACTGGTCAAACCATGCGGCCATGCGGGTGTTTTGCTAGTCATCTACTTGGCGATAAATCAGTGTCATAAGCTCGTTTAGGTACGTGCTCTCCTCTAAACCTTGACCTCAGGTAGAAAACCTCTATTATATACATCTAGAAAAATACGTGAGTATGTCGATAACTGCTCTATGAGCAAAACAGTTGGGCGAGATGCAAGTTGCTCGAATTGAAACACCTACAGAGTACCTAGCTATATGAGCTGAAGACCACAAATGGTCAAGCTCTTTTGAGTGTAGGCATTTGTGTAGGCCTCAGCTCAAATATGGCTAAAAACAAACTTACATTTTATAATAGAAACTTTAGTGGATAAGAGAAATTAATTTTACTTGTTATACCCTGAACCCATTGATCTTAATGTGTATTTATTATAAAATTTTACTAACAAAAATAATTTGTTTCTTTATACAATTTTTTTTTAATTTGAGATCCAATTGAGAAATGGGGAATATTAAATAAATTATATACAAACTTTAATGGGCAAAGTTAATTTAGGCAATTGGAATAATTGGATTATAGTAAAACCTAATCTTATTATTATTATTATTATTATTTGTTATCATATACCTGAAGCATCAAATTAACCAGATCGTATCTAGATATAACTCTTTTTATTGCTGATCTGATTTATTTCATGTTTTTTATGTTCTTAATGAAATTTAATACACTCAGCGAGGTAAACACCAAATGCAGCACATCAAATGCCATAAAAAAAGCCTTTTGCCTTTATCTGTGTGTTTGAATATTGCAAATATTTATATATGCATATTTAATAAACAATCAAAGTAGTTTGTAAACAAATCACAAAATTGTTTTGCCAGCAGCGTTGCTGAATATTTTCTATTCTGTTCTCGGTATTCTCTCTCTCTCTCTCTCTCTCTTTCTCTCTCGCTCTCTATCTATCTTTCTTAGCTTTTACCCTACCTTGACTATGGCAATTAGGTCCGATTCATTTGGCACGTGGCCTTCAATTGCCCATTACTTAGCGTTTATGGCTAATTGTTTTGCAAGCATGCCGAACCGAATGTAAACAATTGCTGGCGATTTAAAGCAAGCCCAATGACAATTCGAGACGCCATTTATGCCCCACTTCAAAGTCAGCCCAAAAATTGCGGGAACGTGAAGTCGATTCCATTATTCGCTTTGCCTCATTGCAACACTTAAAGAGCTCAAAGCACACACACACACATACACACACACACACACACAGAAATTACACAATTCTCAATGTTTTCAGATTAAGCGAATTATGCAGACAGCGAAATTGACAACGCCCTTAACGGACCGAGCTGAGGATGGGCTGCATTGCATCATCACATGTCGGATCATATAATTGACATTTGACAGGCGGGTCAATAACTTTTCGAAACACTTTCTGTGTCACGACATTTGTCAACTGAGACGCTAAACAACAACCACAACAACAACAACAACTACGAATTAAATTTCAAAGTGAACTTTAAGCTCTATTTTGGTCGAGGCTTGGACTTTGCGCGATGATTCATATTGGGTTGACACACATGCAAATCGAGCTCGAGCCAGAACAGTCCTCAATTTATTTTTCCACAAATCATATTCTACATATTCTACGTTTTTTATTTACCTTTAATCTGATTTTATTTGTCATGACTTGCTTACAGTTTAAAGTGTGTTCAATAAATTTATTTTCATACTTTTATACCCATTAAAAAATGGATAATCAGACCATGATGGTTTTGTGACAATTTATGTAACAATAGACAGAAGTCGGATAAGAAAAAATATATATATATATATTTGAAATGATCTGAATTAATATTACCTTACAGACATTTCTTGCTTCATGTTATTGATTTTCTTTTAATTCGATGGTTTGACGAATTTTTTGAAAATGGGATATTATATATAACAGTCAGAAGAAGGTATAACAGACATCCATAAAGTATGTATGTATATAATTGAGCAGGATGCTGAAATGAACTGATGCTCGTCTGTCCGTATAAATACGATTTCGTAGAACATAAAAGCTTGAGATTCTGATAGATCTAAAGTGTTCCAAATTTATACCTAATGTTTTTTTTCTCTCTCTCTTTTAGGGTTCAGGGTATATCTTAGTTGGTCACGACAAACTCTGATTCACAACAAACAATGATTCTTCTTTTAACTTAAAATTATTATTTATTTATTAGGCATCATTCATCTATTATATATCCAAGTGAATCACTTTAGCTTATCAAATTCGAAATAAATAACATAATTCAGGCAAATTTAGTTTTGATTATATTCAGGCATTCATCGCGAATTCCCGGAAATAACAACATAGCAATATTATAATTTGATTTTGGAATAATTATATTTCTCTGAAGAGATGACTAACTAAAATGTAAATATATATTGTCCCGAAATTGAAACATCATTTTATTTATATAATTATATTAAGCAAGCATTCATATGTTTTTTCACGAATTTCGCCCATTCGCTGTCAATATATTTATATAAATGTATATACAGGCAAAGTAAATACATTTACAAATTAAAAGGCGTATTCAAAGTACAAAGATCAGAATGCTAAACACTCTTACATCGAATGCTCAATGAGTGACGCCGCTGCCCTGTTGCCTGACCAACATGTAAATATGCATACATACATAAGTAAAACTAAATAATACACAAAGAGAAAAATACAATAATAACAAGAAAAACAGACAGTTTCAGCTACTTTGACAACTTCGTGCAGAGAATACAAACAAAAACAAATACCAAATACAGAGAAACCGGAAAAGCAAAATTAACAACAAAGCAAATAAATCGCAAAACTTCACACGAGTCAAAATATATCTGTATATATGTATATACATTTATATATATATATATATATATATATATATATATATATATATATATATATATATATATATATATATTTACTATATTTGTGTGCATAAAACATATATGGTTATTATGCTGTTCAGCTTGCTATAAAGAAACGTAAACTCGGAAAAAATCAATGCGAAATGCGGGGCCCCAAATGCCACTTCAGACCTGCCTCCAATATATGTATGTATGTATATGGGGAGGGGCCCTGAAACTGAAACGGGTTTGCGAACTTTGGACTCCAACTGCGATGCTGCTGCCTGTATGATGAATCATCTGCACAAGACCCATAATAAATAATGCTTATCTTTTGTTTGAGTTCTCTGTTTAAAATTTGTGTTTTTATAGCTTAAGTGAATGGAAATTATCAACTGTAAAATGAATTTTCAAGGGTGTAAATCAATCTAACAGCATTTTATATTTATTTGTACTACTTTCTTTCAAATTTAAAATATTGTTTCATAACTTAGGCAAAGTCATTCAGTAGACGTTTTAATTGTGTTAACTTTTGTTTATTTTTATTTTTTATTTTATTTTATTATTTTCTTTTTTATCACTATTTCTCAGCTTTTATGCACGTGTTTGACATTTGAAATGTTTTAAATATATGCTAGTGCGTATTATTAGTATTAAATCATTGATTGACAGCCTGACGGAGTGCCGCCTGTGCCGCCGTCAATCAGTGCCGCCCTCCCGAGGCATTGCGAATGGGTGAAAGTGAACACAGTTGATGTTACCTATGTATACCCTTAGCCCATTCCAAGTGGGTATAATGGTTTTCTCAAAGTGTATGTAACGGGCGTGGCGTTTGATAAACGTAACTTAAATGCTGTTTATAATTATAATAATATGTTTTATAATTGTCAATATGTTGTAGAATGAGTGGAATATAAGTTATTTTAAGGCTCAGGGGATCTGCTAGTCGAGCAGAGAGAGCACTCATACTTGCTATGACAGTTGCTGTTGCTATTTTCGTTAGTAATATTATCATTATTTTTGTTGTTTTTGTGCTTATTTTTGCTCTTGTATATTTTAAACAATTTTTACAATTTTTGTTTTTTTTTTTTTCAAATTTTGTGCAATTTATTTGAGTGCATAAATAAGCAGCGGAAGTTGTTTAAGTTGAGCGAGGCAAGCGGCAACTTTTTAGTGCTATTATTATTGTTATTGTTGTTGTTGTTGTTGTTGTTGTTGCCATTGTCACTCAAAAGGTCAAAGTCAGATTTGGTCATCCAAACGCCGCTTTCATAATTGGCACTATTTCTCCTTGTTGCTGTGTGACAGTTTTATGCGTTGATGGTTGGATGACTCACATAGAGAAGAGCAATTGAGATGTTCAGAACAAAATATAACCATATGTATGTGTATATGTGTATGTGAGCTATTGTGAGCAGTTACTACACCTCTTGGAATTCAATTCGGGTCATTCAAATGCCTCAAGGAAAGTAGATTTTAAGCAGCTTATTGCGATTGTGCTGCACAGAAATGCCCGAAGAAATGCCGAAAGACATTAAAGCCAAAAAGCCGATTGATCGAAGGTTAATAAAGCATTAGATTTGTGATGGGATTTTTATTGTTTTTTATAGAAAATTAAATGCAATAAATTGAATCTGTCAATGTGAACAATATTATTTATCAGTATTAATCAATCTTGAAAGTGGTTAACGATGTCAATCCAAATTCAATAACAAATTGTAGATTGAGAAGAAGATACGGGCTTATATATGGTCTTATATCATGGACCCGCATATAACAAGAATTCTAATTGAATTCATTATATATTTTTCAAAATTGATTCAAATGATTAATGACGTTAGGAAAGTGAAAATTCTTTACTCAATTCTATTTCTATTCCATAAAAGAGAAGAAAATATAAAGCAAAGCTCAGAGTACCGTTGCATGCTAAGCGTAACCAATATTATTATTTTATTATTATTATTATTATAATTATTATAAACAATACGCTCGCTCGCAATATAAGCCGTATCGTAATATCATGCAATATGCAATATAATTCAGAGCACTAAAGCCAAACAAAGCACCAAATAACACGCAAATATTTGCATATAAAATTAACTTAATTTAATTTGTGTTGCTCTCTCTAGCTCTCTCGTTCTCTCTTGCTTTATATTTGCCAAAAATTTAAAAACCAGAGATTTTGTTCTTGAACTTTACGAACTATTTAATTGCTTTTGTCGTTGGCCTTTGAAGCTCGTATTGGTTTGCTTGTTATTAATGTTTGGTGTTGCTTGTTAGTTCGGTGTTGTTTTTGATTCAGTTTGTGTTTTTAGGTTTTATTGCGCACATATTGGCCATGTTAGCCACGAACAGCGTTGTTGGGCGTGTGCCCAAAAAGAGGGAAAGAAAGGGCCAATTGTACACCTGCTGCCGCAACTCCCGAAATTGAGAAACAACAACAAAATATGCGACTTGGCAACAGGGCAACGGCGCACCCAAAAATAATTTCGCCTTTTTTATACCCTGAACCCATTTTCAATGGGAAATCAGGGTATAATGGTTTTGTTGAAATGTATGTAACAGGGAGAAGGAGGCGTGGCAGACCCCACAAAGTATATATATTCTTGATCAGGGTGACGAGCTGAGTTGATTTGGCCCTGTCCGTCTGTCTGTCCGTCTGTCCGTCTGTCCGTCTGTCCGTATGTATGAACGCGTCGATTTCCGAAGATATAAGAGCTAGAGACTTCAATTTTTTTTTTAAATGTCCGTAATTACAGCGCGCATATCAAGTTTATCATTAAAATTCGATAACTCATCCCGATCTTTTTTTATCGATAAAAAACCTTATCGAAAACCAGTTATAAAATTATATCTTCTACACCTTTATTGCTAGAGTCTCCAAATTTTTAATGTATGTTTACATGCAATTTATACAATTTCGGTTTTTGTTAAAATTTACCCCCCACCCTTAAATTCACCCCCTCACCCTCACTTTTGTAAAAAGCGTATTTCAAATACTAGAGACTTGTGCTTTGGCAATTACATGCATATCCATGTTATAATCATAATCTGAAAGTTTCATGAAGATCGTACGTCCATAAAAAAAGTTATTAAACAATTAAGTATCATAGTAAGCGCACACTGCAGCCCATGCGTGTTTATGCGTGGGTGCTTGTGTGTGTATGTGTTTGTGTATGTGTGTGTATGTGTTTGTGTATGTATGTGTGTGTGTATGTGTATGTGTGTGTGTATGCGTTTGTGTCTGTATGCGTGTGTGTGTATGTATGCCTGTCTGTGCGTACGTGCGTGTGTGTGTGTGCGTGTTTCTTGTGTAAGCTGAAAGACGCGAAAAATTATTGAAATATCTATTGCTCCAAGGGTTCAGGGGATCTCGTAGTCGAGCAGTCTCGACTAGAGCTTTCTTACTTGTTTATGTAGCATTTTATTGTTTGTTTATATTAAAATGTTTTTTATTATACTTTTAATTACATATACAAATACATACATACATGTATATGTATTTTCGTATGTATATAGTGTCTTCACTCTGTTTTAATTAATTTCTTTATTATGATTCTAATCAATAATATTTAAATAATATATGTCTATGTATATATATATATATATATATATATATATATATATATATATATATATATATTATTAGGTGGTAACAGCTAGTCGAGCACATTTAGTAGAATATGCACTATAATTTTAAGCATAATCTGCTTTTGTTTTCATTTTTGTAAGTTTGTTGCTAGGTTGAATCCACGTGCATTTCTTTTATGTACCGATTGATAAGCTTTTTAGATTAGATTTGTAAGGGAAAAGCATGTATGTATGTATATGCTTTTTCCATACGAATCTAATCTATCTAAAACTCTCTTCATATGGTCAATGGCAAATGGTTATAAATTCCAATGAAATTGTATAATCTAATATTTTTCTAAAATTGTTATAAGAATCCACAAAATATTTAAAGTAATATATAAATAGTATAAAAATATATATTAAATATTAAATAATATATAAATATATACTATTCTTCGTGTATTGTATGTGGCTGCTTGATTTATTTAGTTGATTTATTTAAATTTCCTGACGTCACGTATTGCACGACTGTGACGCTGCAAATCTTGGCTAGCTACAATATATTTATGTATGTCTGTATATACATACATATGTATGTGTATTGTATACACATATGGATATGGATATATACCTTTGTCTGTATCTATGTATTTGGCCAGCTCTTAGCAACGAAATTATTCAAATCGAATAAATGTCAGATGAACGCATATATAACATCAAACATAACATATTTCGCTTAATAAAATACATTTGACAAACATATTCCCATACGAATAATCGTTTATGCTAGCCAAGAGTAGAGAGAGCGAGCGAGAGAGTCAAGAACAGAGAAAGAGAGCATCATAAATAATTTCATCAACAAAAAATCTACGGGATTAGTTGAAGAGGGAAGATGAGCAGCGAGTATGTATGTATGAACATAAATACATAAAGATATATACATACAAACATACATATATATGTAAATTAAATAAAATTCAACAAATTGCTATGCTCAGACATTGAGCAGAAATAGCAGCAGGAGCACCAGCAGCAACAGCAGCAACTATACAAAACAGTAAATAATTCTCTTTAGTTGCGTTTTATTTTTAAATTTAATTCAATTGCAGACATAACCTGCGATTGTTGCTGCTGCTGATGATGCTGTTACTGTTGTACATATAACGGTGCCTGTCTCCTATCAAAACAACAACAAGAACAACAGCTACAATAACAAGAACCATAAAGAAAGACAAGATGGAGAGCAGGCAAACAGCTTCCACATATGCCTGCACTATTTACTCTCACATGGAGAGCGGGAAGTGCAGCTAATTGAATTGAGAGTCACTCAACGAAGCGCTGATTGTCAAAACTGAGAGCGCAGCCTGTTACAGTTATCCATTGTGATGAATTAAATTTAACTTGTTATTAACTGTAATTGAGAATCATTCTATGCACTATGAGGAAAGCAATGAAGACTGACTGACTGACGACGGACAAAGAGTGAGAAAGAGAAGGAATGCAGAAATCAGTCAACAATAAAAATGCACTGTATACAATACACTAACACAAACATACATTGAATGAGAGCGTGTAAGTGCAAGGTACAAAACTTGTTCGGCTGTGTGCATGACATTGTGAGTGTGTGTATGTAGGTGTGGCCACACGAAAATAAGCGACTATAAACAATATTCGGCACGCACTCACCTTAGAGTCCGTTTGGGTCCCAATTTTAGTGTTGATTTGACTTGGGCTGCATTCAATTTTTTTTGTGACGCCCTTTTTTGTTTGGCACATGAACAAGCAAACACTCACTAACACTCACACACACACATGCAGAAAGAGAACAATATTATTCATATGCATATGAATATACGCACGGACATATGTATTTCCATCTATATACATATATATTGCCTACACTTGATTATGAATATTGCCAACTATTCGAAAATTTTCACTGGTATTCGATTTTCATTTGCTGAACTTTTTTGGCCGTTTTCTTTATGCGTTGACTGGCGCTGCTCTGTGCGCATCACAAAATCTGCCGCAAAATCCGCATTGCAAGCGAGCAATTAAATTTGAATGTTTATTTCGTTTTCACTGCACGATAGTTTTAAACATTTTCTTTGTAATTATTAGGTGCACTTTAACTGTATACCAAAATTAGTTATGCATTCTAATAATGCGGTCCGTAACATAACTCTTCTCACCGCTCGAAATCAACACACACTAATTGCTATGACAAGCTATCGATGATGTCGAATTCATTATCGATGTACAACCCTGTCAGTGCGATGATGATAAGTGCTGGAAAGTTCCTAAAGCATGCACGCAAGAGCTAAATGATATAAAACACTGGTTACTGAAATTCAAAATTGTTTAAAAATGTTCAATAAAGATTAATAATTGTTAACTATAAAAACTCAGGAGACTTTGTGGATATTATCTTTTAAATTGTTTCAAGAATTACGTGTTTTGCAAGTACAATAACAAATTGGTATTTATTAGGGCATATTTAGTATATAGGACGGTTTCCAAGCATGGCCACACTGCAAGCGTATCTCTTTTTCATATTTTCTTTTGTGTATTGTTTCTCGCTCTCGCTTGAACGGTACGGACGTGTACTGCCGCTGCGCGTGTGTGTTTTAACTTGGCTTAAGGAAAAAATACTTAATTATACAATACACATGTATTTTGTTCTTTCATATACAACAAATTACATCCAGTATACAAGTGCAGTGGGTTTGACATACATACACAGCGTACGGCATGGCAGGCAAATGCTATACTAAGCAAAATACATAATTTAAATTACGTGAGTGTTTGTATGCGGTGCACGCGATAGAGCGAGCCAGCAAATCAGTGCCCAACATAGCCGCGTAGCCGTGTGAAAGAGAAGCAGAGCATCTAAATTGCTTGTGCTTCTTGTTATAAATGTGACGACGAAAATGGCTTAAAGAAAAAGTAAAATATTCGGAGTCGGCACGCTCGTGTGTGTGCTGTCTTTGTGTGTGTGTGTTTCTGTGTTTTTAAATGTGTAGTGTATGTCTTTGTTTGCTTCGAGTTAAAAATGAAATTTATTATCAATTGAAGTATATATAATATTGCAAATATTTTATAAAAGAAAATTTGATCAACCATATGCAGCAAGAATAAAATAAGAGGCTGTATCGTCTGTTCAATAAGTGCAAAGAAAATAAGAAGCGCATGCCGCTCTCGTCGTTGTGTACGTGAGTGCGATCATTGTGAATGTGTGTGTATGCGAGTGCATGCATTTGTGCGGGTATATGTATACAAAAGCAGCAACAGCAGCTGAAAAGTGTATTATCGCAAAAAATATCTGAAACAAATAAAAAAAATCCTTTAAGAAATGCAAAATTATTTAATATTGCATATTTTTTGCAGCGCTTGCTAAATATCAATCACATAACAACGAAGTAAATATAATTAAAGTGCAAAAGTGTGGGTAACAAATACCAAAACAAACTAAGGTTTCGCCAAATGGTATTTTTGTCTTCCTCACCAACTCGGCTCGGTTGAGCCCGCCTAAAATGTCACATAACAGTAACAACGAATGGAATAAGTACTAAAGACTTTGATCAAGTATAAAAAAAATACTGAAAGACGGCACGAGAGCGAGAGAGCGGAAAGCAGCAGAAATAGGCAGTTAACGGTGATCGAGCGAGGGCGGAGAAAAATGTGAGTACCACCACCCAATGAAGAGCGTATAAACGCTCTTGTTTCTATTACATACATCTGCATATGTATGCGTTTGTTATTGTGTTTCTTTTTGTATGCGACGTATCAGTAGCGATTCTTATATTTTTTGTTCATTGCCTATGCATTGCGACTTTGTAAATTTGTGGTCGCGCAATCTTTCCGTTTACAATGGAGCGGAAAAAATTCTTAATTTTCTTTTCTCTTCGTTGTGGTTATTACTGATAGAGAGCAACAGCTCTTAATGAGCGGAAGCGGAGTAGACCTTTGCTGCTGTAACTGCTTAGAAATTGATTTATTCTCTATAAAATTTGACAGATTTTTATAAAACGATAAATATATATAGATGTATATGTAAGATTTCAACAACAAAACATTCTGTTACGCTGTCAATCAAACAAAAAATCCAATTAAAGCTCAAATCAAAACAAGCAGCGAGCTCTGAAAGACATGCACAAAAAGAAAAAATAAATAAATAAAATAACAACTGTGCCAACTACTTGGATTTGAGCACGGTACACACACATATACATACATATGTATGTATGTGCCAATTGGGCATTCTATTTATGTATATACATACATATGTATGTATGATGCTTGCCCGTTTGCATTCGCTTGTCAATTAAACTGCACTTCCAATTCATAGTTATTGTTGCTATTCGTTTCTATGATTTTTCTCTTTGACAAGCCCCATACAGCAGCCGCCGCCGTTGCCTTTGACTGCGGCTTAAAAGCCTTCAGTTTAATCATTTCTCTTTCCGTTTTGGTGGCCTCTGCTTTGTTGCTGCGGCTGCACAATTTCATGCCGAAAGAGAAATCCATAAAAAAAAGCGTACAAAGCACAAAACGAAACTCCAAAGAAGCAGGCAAACAAAAAAAATACAAAATTAAATACGAATAACAACAAAAGAGAAAGAGAAGAAAAAAACGTGGCAGCTAAACAAAAATAAGTTGCTCTGTTTTCTTCTCGCTGCTGTTGTTGTTGTTGTCGATGCAGCAGCGTTGGATACACACGAAAAACAGACAACGGCCTCAGTCGTCGTCAGCGGCGGCATCAGCAGCAACTTTACTTGCGTTCGCTGCCTCAATTCTGACTCCTTCTCTTTGTGTGCTTCATGCGATTGTGTATGTGTGCATGTGGGTGTGTGTTTGTGTGATTGTGCTTGCAGCAATCGCTGTCTATGTGTTGTTTGTTGTTGTCTGTTGTCTATTATATTGCGTTGTTTTTGTGCTGTTGCGGTCTCTGTGCGCTTCACTGCATTTACTGCAACAACAACAAAAAAACAAGAAAGCTTTAGACTTCAGTTGCATACATAGCTAATCTATGTATGGGTGTAATGTACCGTTTGTTTGTTGATACCCTGTAAATTGAGATATCTGTTTCATTTTGATTTTTAGATTGTCAAAGATCGTTGAAAATAAATATAAATAAATTAGATAAGATTAAAAAGAAAGCTAAAACAATGTTATATTTTTAGATTTGAGTCTTGTATAATAAAAATATATAAAGTAGCTGTTTCTTCATTCCTTTAAATATTTTTAAAATTTCTTCGATTTACAGTTTTAAAAGAATTCATGTATCTCATTGTTTACACGCTTTAAAAAAATGGTGCCATGTGCGTCTCTTGTTTCTTTTGAGATAATATCTGCACATTAGAGCATTGTATCTATAGGATACAAAAATATCTCTGCTCTATATGTATCTGTGAGGCACTTTGGAGGTCTGGCCCGAACACAAATGCAAGCAACAATGCCATAAAGTATATGTGTGTATGTATATGCACACAATATATATATGTAAATACATGTACATATGTATATGCAATGAAAATAGAAACCACAAAGTAAAAGACCAAAAACAACGAAAATCTTACAGAAATAAAATCGGAATGGTGGAACGGGAGGTCAGATCTCAGCCTGCTGCAAATTGTTGACTGTTTAGAATTGAAAGTTAAATTTAGATGCAATGCAGAAAACGAAAAACAGAACAAAAGTAGAGGGGAAAACAATGGCAACAAAAACAACAATCACAGCAATGCCATTAAAAAGGCAAAGCTCACAGATTCCTATATGTGTTTGTGTGTGTCTGTGAATCTATATGTATATGTATATATGGATGCATAGATGTGTGCCTTGTGGCTATAGCTCGCAGCAGCTACTTTTAATTTTATTTCATTTTCTATGTACGACGCGAGTGTCTTTCTATGTATGTATGAGTATAAGTGTGTGTGTGCGTTTGTCTCTTTTTTGTTAATTGTTTGTATTGCTTCTTTTTTTTTTTTTTTGACAGTTGAATGAACTCACAGCAAAAGCAGCTGTTAGAGAAAAAATAAAGAAATAGACGCGATAGGCAAACCATATAAGTAAATAATAACGGTGTTAAAGTTAAACAGCTTGAAAGTTATTCAAGTGTGAGTAAGTGAATGAATCAGTAAGAGAGATGGAGATAGCTTAACGAAGAAGAAGAGAAACAACAAAATAACAAATACAGTGGCTCACAGCTTATTTGACCCAACGTAAAATAAAAATTTCATCTGCTCATTACTTTTTACCCAATGCAAATTTTTGAAAAATTCAAACGTGGAATTGTTATTTCAATATTAAATTAATGGAAAGCATGACTTTTTTATTGATATTTAAAAAAACACAGTAAGAAAATAACAAAAACTAAAAAAAGTCATTAATTCAATGTCACAGCTTATTTGACCCAGACTGTTTGAAGGACAGTTACAGTCGCGTAAAATGAAAATGAACGGTACTTTTTCAGGTTTTGTTTTGATTATTGAATTCGCAATGTGAATTTGAAGTATTTTTACCATTCAAAGTGAGATTTTGTTATGAAAACACGTGTTTGCAAAAATGGGAAAGCGCACAGCAATACATCAGCGGGAATTGGTGCTACACCACTTTAAAAATGGAATTTCGCGGCGTAAAATTGCAGAGATTGTTAATTTACCCGAATCTACCGTAAAAAACATAATAACCCGATTTGTTTTTGAAAACAGAGTGGTTAATAAGGGTAGAACGGCTCCCAACAAAATTTTCAATGGCACAGATGAGCGATACATTGTTCGCCAAATGAAGGAAAACCCTAAGTTATCCGCTCCAAAACTGGCTAGTCAGATGAAGCAACAGCTAGGGAAGTCCGCTAGTGCAGAAACGATCCGTCGTATACTCCGAAACCATGATTTACATGGTAGAGTTGCTCGCAAGAAGCCTTACATTAGTAAGAAAAATAAAGAAAGTCGGCTCCGATTCGCAAAAGAGTACATAAACAAGGACACCAGTTACTGGGACAAAGTCATTTTCGCTGACGAGTCCAAGTTTAACATATTTGGTTCGGATGGGAGGCCCTACGTCTGGCGACAAGCGAATACCGAGCTACAAGAGAAGCACCTGAAACCCACAGTAAAGCATGGTGGAGGGTCTGTGATGGTTTGGGCCTGTATGTCTGCCTCTGGAGTGGGAAAACTAGCTTTTATTGAAAGCACCATGGATAAGAATATGTATTTAAACGTTTTGAAGCAAAATCTTATCCAAAGTGCTGAATATCTGGCCGTGAAAGAGGATTTCACATTTTATCAAGACAACGACCCTAAGCACACATCAGGTGTCGTTCAGTCTTGGCTGGTATGGAACTGCCCGCATAACCTCAAACCGCCAGCACAGTCCCTGGATCTTAATGTAATTGAAAATTTGTGGGCCATTTTAGACACCAATATCAGGTCCCGGAATATTTCCAACAAAAATGAGTTAAAAACGGCATTAGTCGAGGAATGGGGGAAAATCCGACCCGAAACAACAAAAAAATTGGTGGCTTCAATGCCTGCAAGACTTAAAGCTGTATTAGACCAACAAGGGGGTCATACAAAATATTAAATTAAAAAAAAACTAGGCATAATTTTGAAATTACTATTTAAAATAAGTAATGGGTCAAATAAGCTGTGACATTGAATTAATGACTTTTTTTAGTTTTTGTTATTTTCTTACTGTGTTTTTTTAAATATCAATAAAAAAGTCATGCTTTCCATTAATTTAATATTGAAATAACAATTCCACGTTTGAATTTTTCAAAAATTTGCATTGGGTAAAAAGTAATGAGCAGATGAAATTTTTATTTTACGTTGGGTCAAATAAGCTGTGAGCCACTGTAGGTAAAATTAATAGCTCTCAAATAAGTGCAGTTATACAGTTAAACAAAATTGCTGATTGTAGAAGAGGTAAATATTGTGAGGGTTCTTTACTGTCGGATACTTGGTATTTTTAGAGAATTACAAATAAGATTTATATTAAATACTGAGTAAATTTATATGCTTTCGGCAGTAATACCAAAATAAATATTCAATTATGTTATGGTTAGAGTATTATTATATCATAAAACAGTAAAACTGTAATTAATACTGAATTAATACGGTTGCAGCCGGTGGCATTCGCTTCAATTGATATGAAATACTTTTGACCTAGTTCTCTCTTTCCCTTTTCTCTGCTACTCTACTTTATTGCCATATTTGTTACTTAAGTTCTCTTTAATAGGCTGCTTTTACAAAAATCTCTGCTCATTTCATTTTATGCTGCTGTCAATTGCTGTCTGTGCTCTGCTTTAATCGCACGCAAATTGAACGCGTTTTTCTCAGCTTTAATTCGTTCGACATTCTTCGGTCGTTTCTCACGTTCGCCATTTGACAGTTGGCAATGGATGAATAGCATCTGATATATCACACCTGCCAAAACGGGCTCTCAATTTGAGACTTTTGCAAATGTTGCGCTCCAGTTTTTCACGCTAAAAACCACTTTTCATTTTGGGCTTTGCTGCTTTTTCTACTTTGGCAGCAGCTGCCACGCTAGGCAAAGGAAATCATATACCTCGAGAGAGCGAGAGAGAGGGATAGATATAGAGAGGAGGGATAGAGAGAGATACAGAGAGGACGTGTGCTTGAAAGAGAGCCAAGACAAACTGGCGGCGCTGTCAGTCAGGCAGCAGTCTTTGGGAAATAGCGGCGCGCTGTTAGGATCTTGACTGAAACAAACTGTAAAAAAACAAAAACAAAAAAATTAAAAAGGAAAAACTAATAAAGTTGCCTTTTGCTGTTTCGTTTTCGGTGTTTGCCTTTGCCACGATTTTCCGTTGCAAATTTATACTCTGTATTAGAAAAGGGTTTGCTCAGAAAGTATTGGCTATGAATACATACGTATTTATGTATGTATGTATGTATGTTGCTATATGTTCTCATACAAATTCAGCAAGATTTAATGAAACAAGCATTTAATGCTTGGACTAGTAGCTCTTTATAGGGTTCAGAGTATTGTTTAGTCAAGCGTTCCCGACTTGAGCAGTCTAATTTTATCTAAGAACTAATCTGTACATATAAACAATCTATTTAATGTATTAAATCAAGCATTGCCTTAGTATCTCATTATTTGTAGAGTCACCTCACTAATTTTCTTTCCTGTGCACATGAATTTAATTGGGGGGGTCTTCGCTTAAGTAAGTTCTCTTATCATTTGACTTGCTGTCAAACTACGTTTTCTGTGGAACTTTTTGGCGTACTTTGTGGAGAGTATGAAGGAAAAAATAAATAATGAATAGAAATTTCTTTGTTGAGCCCGCATAAAAGCTAAAGTCAAGTCAAAAGGTATCCAATGGATACACACAACTAGCTGCCATATGAGATGCGGATACTGGGTAAAGTTGGCAGGCTACTTAGCTTGGCCCAGTCAACCGTTATAACTAGCGTTAGAGCTGCCCAAGTGTGTGTGTGTGTATCTTTGAGATACTGTATGTATATACAACATGCATGCATAAAATGCCGTAAACATAAACACCATCTAAACAGGCGACATGCTGGCCCCCCTCTCTACGCTCCCCTTTGTATAGCTCCCTTATCATTACTCGTAACAGCTTAAATGCTTTTTACATGGCAACAGAACAGAAAATCGATGACAATTTACCATGCGTCTGTCACTGTGCATAGCTGTGTATGTGATATGTGTGTGTGTGTGTGTGTGTGTGAGTCTGTGTGGGTATTTTATACGCTTCTACACACACATACATACTTCATGCATTATGTATTTGATGTACATGCGCAAAATTCCCACATCCCATAGAGTGCAGATGGAAAAGACTTTGGCAGAGACTGTATTATTATTTTTCTTTTTTTGTTCTTTTTCTGTTCCTTCTCGTAGACAAAACAAAACAACGATTTGAAAAAAAGCACGGCAAACAAGAAAAACAGAGTGGAAGAGGAGGAGCAGCAGAAGCTTAGCCACCCACAAGGTTTGCTGTGCTGCCTACGCTGAGTCTCTTTTTCGCTAAGCGCTCTCTCTCTCTCTCTCGCTCTTGCTCTCTGTTTTCTTTTTTCTTGCCACCCACTCAACACTCTCGCTCTCTGCCCCTGCCTCTGCCCGACGTTGCTGCTGCTGCTGCATTATTTTCATTTTCAACTTTTTATTCTGCTTCTTGACTAATGCTGCTGGCAGCCCGCCTCCTGCTCCTCCGGCACACAGGCGACCTCATTCGCTGAGGAATGGCGTCGCTGGCGCTGCTTCTGCTTCTTCCCTAGCCACGCTTAGCAGCCCGTGTCGCTTAAGGCCGCAGCTGGCAACGCACATTTTGATAACATTTGTGATAAAAATAATGCGGCAACAACGCACCGAACAGCACGAGGCACAAGCCAGGCGTAGGGCGGGGCAGGGCTGGGGAAGGAGAACGTGCCAGGTCAGTGGGTGGAATGGAGCAGACAAGACGCTGGCCCAGGCTTTTGTCTGCGTGTATATGTTTGTGTGTGTGTGTGTGTATTCGTGTATATGTGTGTGTGTGTGTGCGCTGTAACTAGTTTTTTGCGTTCGTTTTTACTTTGGCATTCTTGGCTTTTGCAGCGTTGCCAATTTTCACTTCGGCTAAGCTGTTTGAAAGCTAGGCAACTCAGGCTATTGCCCTCTCTTTCTCTCTGTCTCTCTATCGCTCTTGCAAACAACGTCAATAATTTCATTCATTCAGCCTGAAGATGAACACATTCGAAACTCCAACCCCGCCCACTTTGCCACATATCTTTCGGCTTGAAAAGCTTTTTGCCTTAATTTAAGTTAAGGCATCAACTTTAATTCTATTTGATAATCACAAAAGTTTCGGCTCTGTTTATCTAATTGGAATTGTAATTGTGTCAACTAAATTCTGTTTGGCTAACGAGTCACTTGTGAAATTTACCGTTTAGTTTGACACTTGACGCAGATGCTGAGAAACTTTATAAATTGATAAAGATTTTTGCTTAAAGCGTAAATATGTGAGCGAAATGTTTTATATATATAATGAAATTGTTGATAAAATGTAAATTTTGGAGATAATTCTTTGAATTTGGAGGACTGCTTAATTTATAAGCTATGAATATGTCAACAGTTAAATATGTATATATTTTTATTTTATACATATATACATGCACATCCATATGAATACGAACTGGATTGGATTGAAAAATTTTGTATTTATTTTAGTTACATACATATGTATATTTTTACATGTATAGATAGAAATCGCTGTGAATATGTGGTAGTACTAACCGTCAGGTACTTAACATACTGTTAATAACAGTCTTTAAATTTATAGTTTTATAACCAGCAGCAGAACGCACAAATTCACATTGAAAAGGAAATAAACAATTAAAATTGGACCTAAGGAAAGAAAATGGGTTCATAATAATTTGGCTTCACATTTTATCTATTTTCTTGTCAACTAAAATATTTTACTGTATTTAAATCACATGTTCACTGTTAAAAATTTAATGTTATTATACAATTATACCATGGTGTAATATAATAATACAATCCATAACATAACTTCCAAATTTGCCCTAAGTAAAATCTGTTTAAAGGCCATAGCTAGCTTGTTTATTGAATTAAGTTAAAGACTCCGTCACAGCATTTAAATGAGCTACAAAGCAAACCGGCCACGCCCCAATGGGGGTGTCGCATTACCAATGCGCTCGGTTCGCTTTGAAGCTAAAGCAAACTTTTCACAATTCACATTAAATTAATGCGCTCCAGCAAGGCAAAAGTTCATGCAGCCACAACTACAGCAGCTACAACAAGAACAAGAACAACAACAATATCCGCAACAAACACGAAAAGGACCCCAAGCGCAATTGCACAGAGGAGCCGGCGACGCCCCAGTCGAGTTTCGGTTCGAGTTTCGTCCTTGCTGTTAAATTGAAGTGCAGACGCCATTTCTATTACTCCGCACATTAAATTATACCACGCGCTGTTGCCAAACGCGATATCCTGCCAATATGCCCAGTCGCCCGCTCAACCCCCAAGGCCCAAAAGCCAACCTTTCGAACCGAAAATAAAATCATGACTCGCACAAAGGGCAACTACGAGAAGAAGCCAGAGCTGCGCCCAAAACGAGGCGCGGCAGCCAAGGCACATAAAGGAGCCCGCTGCTCTTATATATATATTTATATAAACAGATATATATATATATATATATATATATATATGTCTATATATGTATATATATTAAAGACCGTTTCTCCAGTTAGAACATTTTTCGCCAGGCACCGCCCCAAAAGTTTCTGCAAGTAGCACATTTTAGGACCACCAGGGGGAGGTAGGTGCCTGATTATTTTTCATGCTTTCCCATTTCATTTTACTGCCTGGCACACACACAAACATACACAAAACACACACACAGTAAAACTTTCACAATACGCCTCTGCCTATAGAGGGTTGCTGCTTTTGAGCGATGTCAGCGTCTCCACCCGCTCCGTTACAAAAAAGAAGGAAAATAAAGCGAAAAGAAGAAGAAGAAGCAGCAGCAGCAGCAGCCGCCGCCTCACGTGCGCCTGAAGTTGACGCTCGCTCGTTGTTGTTATTGCTGCCTGCTCACAGTGGCTTGCTAACTACTTGCTCACTCTCTCTCTCTCTCTCTCTCTGTCTCTCCCACATCAAATGGCTGCCTGCCGCCCAACACATTGTCTGCCCTTGATTTTATCGATTTTCGCTCTCGCCGCATGCGGCGCTTTTTGCTCTCTGCCTGTTTTTTTCGTCTTCTCTCTCTCTCTCTCTGTTCCATAGCAAAATGGCACTCACATAAAAGCGCGCGCTCTTGTGTTTTATGCTAAGCTCTACTAGTTGTGTGTGTGTGTTGGCTCCATTGTTGTACATGATATATACATACATATATATATGTGCATGTATATGTATGTATATGCACGTATTCCGGCCGGTCGTTCGTACATAATGTGCTTTGGGTTTTGCACATGTTTTTATGTGCTGGCTGCTGTCGCCGAGGCTGCGTTGTTATTTTTGGCATTTAACCCAACGACCACCCAACCACCCACCACTCACTTAAATTGCTTGTGTGTGTGTGTGTGTGTACATATATATTTACAGTTTGCGTTTGGCGCGCTTTAATCTTTTGCCGACCAATTTTCATACAATTTAAATTTCGCCGTTATGTGAACATGAACCAGTCTGACTCTTATTTCATGTCCCTTGCGTCAATTTTTGTTGCATTTAAGCTTTCAATTTTTAACACAACTCTCGACTCGATTCGACTCGTCTCGCTTTAACTGACCCGAGCTCACCCACCCCTGTAACACCCCTGCAACACCACCCTGCTCCATCCAGTCTCCCTCAGAGCGATGTTTTGTTGATGTTGTGCGAGGTCGTCTTTTGGAATTTTCAATTCAAAACGAGGTAAATTACTAAATTCTTTGAAGTGTTTGCAAATAATTGGAGCATCAATTATTTACACTAGCCATAATTAATGATTTGCCTTAGTTATTTGTGCTTTGAGTCTTAGAGTATAAACCAAGCAATTTTCCACTTATACATTCTGCTTAAAGGGTTCTTCCAATTGCAGTAAGTTCTAAAGGAATAAATGAGCAAACGTAAATTATCTTAATTGGAAAATAGGTAATTTAAGCATTAAATGGTGATTGGGGTATAATAGGTTTGTAATACTGGATATAGCTAATGGAAAACTAAATAAAGCGCACGAATAAATTAAATAAGAATGAGAGGCCGGAATTACATTCCCATATTTACATATATATATTCAAACAGCTGTGATTATATACAGTTATATTATTATAAATATAAAACGAATATTGGGCCTAGCCTAGCCTATTGCTACAAATTTAGATATTGAGATAGAGGTAAGTTAAGTTTGTTATGTCCAATATTTCATGCTCAATCGGACTACGGATTTACTATTATTCAAATTTAGTATTATTTTTCTCATACCCCAACTAATTCTATTTCTAGAAACAAACATTTTCAATAATTTTCCTAATTCGTTGGCTTACAATTCATTCCGAATTTAAAAGTGATATCGCACGGCTTTCCATCCGAAAATTTATGTTTATTTTAATGATTTGCATCATCACTACTATTTAAAGCCCACAATTACAGCAAGAAATGTTGTCAATTGTTCATTTTCTCTGCTTTTATTACAATCTATATCCATATGATTCAAAGAACTTTTCTTAATCAATTCAAGAAATTCGATCTGATACTAGATAAGCCGACGTGTCCAGAGCAATTACAAATTCAACGCGAAAGGGGAAGTCGACTGCAGCCAGAGGGGGGAACCATTAACACCGTTAAGTTGTAAACAACCAAGTCGATGAGCAAGAAGCAGGAGTTACTTGCAGTTCGTGGGTTAACCCGTGACTCTCTGCTGCGTTTTTTTGTTTTATGGCATTTCGGGGCGTGGCTGGGGCAGCCTTGCCTCGTGCGAAAAACAAAATGAAGAGTAATAAACAGTCGTCGCGTGCTCAGACGTCATGAATTTAACAGCCGACAATGCTTGGCAGGCCGAGAAGTGGCCGTAAATCCGCCCTATTTAAGGGGAAGCAAAGGGCGATGGGAAAGGGCAGCGACCTTCCGCTCTCCACTCTCCTCACTCACGCGAGATGCAAGCATAGCTAAAATGTCCTTAAACTTTTAGCACTCAGTTTAGCTATACAAATAACGTTTTCTTGTGTGTTTTATTGCTGTGTTGTTCACTATTCGTTTCTCTGTGGCGCTCGCTTCATTCATTTATTCATTCAATTCACATTCTGCGCTGCTGACAAGCCCTTTTTTCGCACAGCGACTTTTATTTATGCGATAAAAATAAAGCGATAATAAATGGTGGGCAACAAGCGCCAAGTTATTGCACTCGTTCTCTCTCTCTCTCTCTCTCACTCTCTCTCCCCTCGTGCGCTCTGCAACAGCTGTTTGGCTCTGGCTTAAGAAAGTTGCACCGAAAGTTCAATTGCCTCGCTCTGGCCTCGACATGGACTGCGCTGCCCACATTTGCATTATTTATGTACATCTTAGCAGTAAGTGACGGCGACTGCGACATCGCCGTTTTTTTTTCAGTTTGTTTCATTTCCATTTTGCATGTGTTGTTGCGTAATTTCCGTTGCTAAAAGTTTTAAAGCGACTGTAAAATCGTAACCTAGAGGGCGAGAGCGAGAGCCAGAGAGAGAGAGAGAGAGAGAGAGAGAGAGCGGGATAAGCAGATACATATGTATGTACATACATATATATACAAGTGATACTGGGAGAGTGGTAAATGTGTCTTGTTATAGGTCAGGTCCACTAGAAAAAGGCCATACCTCATAAAAATTTTAAAAGAAAATAGTACATAGTTTTAAACTTATTGTTATCGAAAAATATATCAAATACAAATTTGGAAGTTAAAGTAATTTTTAAAAAATCTGGGGTTTTCCAATTACTAGTATAAATGGTGAATTTTGAGATATACATATGAAGAATCCACTCCTAATGAATAAATGATAAGCTCCAAACCAAGAGCTTATCTTATCTTTAGTCAAACAAAATTAATACAAAGGCTTCAATTGTTTTTGATTTTGTTATTACTTTAAAAATGATATATACTCTATAATGACTGCAATTAATTGGCGCAGCTTATAATAAGCCCTATTGTAAATCATAAGAAATACAATTCCCGTTTTAAAAATTATTCAGGTGAGTCACGCTTGACTCAATCGTACTCTATCTTTAGATAGATGCAAGCGTTAATTACCAACTTTCCCATTACAACAACAACAATATAATTTACAAGCAATTTTTCATTGTAGTCAACAAAAGTTTCCCATTGCACAGTTTTCTATTTGTTAATATACTATGAATAGATTTTTTTTAAATCCCAATATTTAATAGAAACTCATTTGGAATTTTCTAAAATTCGCATAAATAAATAAAATATATATAGTACTTCCTAAGTCGATAACAGTAAAGGGCGAATTTTTACATTTACATTTCAAATGTATTCAATACATTAGAGAGCCATACGCAGATATAATGAACAAAACGAACAATATTTTAAAGGGATCCCTCAAAAATGTTTTTAATTTTTTCGTTATTGATAAATATTGTTAATTATATTAAGAATTCCCAAGAACTGCAATATATTTAATAACTCTCACTTCCGTAAAAGATAATAAAAATTGCACTTGGAACCCAATTAATCTATTATCAGTAAATAAGCAATTCAATATAATTGCGATAAGAATTTAAAAAAGAAGAAAAAAAAAAAACTAAAATATTGCTACAAAGAATCATTCGTTTTGTTATTTGTTTATGTTTAAGACATCTGTATTTATGGGAATACGAATAATTGAATCAATTCTGCCGCATGCAGCTGTTAACTGTAATATAAACAATGAAAAATTATAGGAACCGCAACAACAAATATTAATATCGTGGCACACTCACACACACAGAGATAAATAGGTACACTTGTGTGCGTGTATAAATAAAATCTGTGCCAAATAAACTTTGCATGTTTATAGCGAATTTCTGTAATGCCATTTTGTTGACAGTTTTGTTGTTGTTGCGTTTTATGTCTCATTTACGTACGGGCTGACCTGCTTTTAACGGACCTCTGCATGATTCATAAAGCGGTACCAAGTTCAGGCGAAAAGAAATTAGCAAATAAAATGGCAATAAAATGCATTAATATACATATATATGTATGTGTATATGTATAATGTATGTATTTGCATGCGTGCCAGCTGCATTAAGTGGAATTCTAAGAAACGAGAAATGCCAAAAGCAAGAGAACCAAGTGACAAGTGAAAAAGCAACAGTTGTTTTTGTTGTTGTGTTTGTGAGCTGTTGTTGGTTTATAAATACACCGGCTTGCAACGGTAAATTGTAAGTGACGATTACAACATACATATATACACACATGCTCGCTCACTCATGTATACGCAAATAGATGGCAATGTGATTATGAAGGCGTGCAAGCGAGACAGCAATAAAGGAAGCGAAAATGGTAGCTTTGCACTTTAATTGAAATGCTCTGGCCAGCAAAAGACAAACAAATAAAAGAAAACCAAACAAGAGAAACACAAGCAATAACAAATTCAAGTAGAGTGACTGTGGGTATGTGTGTGCGTGTGTGTATGTTTGTCTGCCAGACAGGTTGCGTTATTTGAAAGTTCCGAAGAGCGGGCAAAGTGTGGAAGAGAAAGAGAGAGAGCGCGTGAGCGAGAGCGAGAAAAGTCGAAACTCGAAATTATTAAATTGCAGACGGTTACCCGCGTATATATTAATGTGAATGTGTTTAAGTGTGCGTGGCTGTGTTGTTGTGTGTATGTGTGTGTGTGTGTTAGACAGAGCGGGAGTATGTGGAAAGTGAGCGAAAGAGTCACGCACACCAGCAAACGATGGAACAACAGACAAAAGCTAAAAACGTCTGGCTGAGTCCGCGCGCGCAGTCGTCGAACGAGTTGAAGTGGAGTTGCTGGGGGAAAAAAAGACCACAAAATGAAGAAGAAGAGCGTCATACAAAAACGTGAGCGCAAGTATCTCTATGTGTGCAGAGGTGTGTCTGTATGTATGTATGTATGTATGTTTATTTGTGTGTGTGATAAAGGTCGTTGGCCATGCGGCAACGTTGAAGCAAAAACAACAACACGTTGGCAGAGAATAAACGCGACGGCGACGTTTTTAGCCTAAGGGCATAAAATGTGTTGCAGGTTTCTGTTGGCCAACAACGCTGGTCTTATTGTAGACTCCGGCTACAAGTTTATTTAAACACACCAACACATATACCCTGGGATTTATATATTTCTGTGTATATATCTATACTTATGTATCTATACATAATGCCAGCACATGTGTCTATATATAGGCGGCCTCAGCAGTTTTTAGTTGCATTTTAAAAGGCTGAAACACGTTTTGTGCACAGCCCGCGTCAAATAAATAGACAAAACGAACAAAGTTGAGGGCAAATGTGGGCGGTTGTGCATGCATGTGGGCTCCCTCTGTGCGTGTGAATGTGAGTATGAGTGTGAGTGTTGATGCTGTTTTATTGCTTTTGTTGTCTTTAAGGCCGTTATCATGCACCGCCTGCTGTCAGTCAATGCAACAACTTTAGTGGGCTTTAATATTACAAAGTGACAGCGAGTCAACGAGTTTAGCTTAACACCTACGAGCCCAATAAATTCACATCAAATTAAAGTGCTGAAACCTTTTAAGGTGCCTAAATGGATATGCAGATACTAAATGAAATGTATTTCAGTTCTATAAAACTTTAGATTGAAAGTGTTAAATGGAGGGAATGCATTTAAGATTATTTAAGCTGAAATGAAACCCTAGAATATAACAGATTGGTGTATGAGAATTGCACAAAAATGCTTTTAAGAGACCTCATAATTATTTCTATTTTATCTTCGCTCCACATACAGCTGTACATATAGATATGTATGTACAAACATTCGTACATATATTTTACATAGCATCAATTTACTCCCATTAAAATGTTTTTCTACAATCAATTCCGATCTTTACAATTACCGAAACCCAGGTTGACAGTACACTACATACATACATATATATGTACATACAAATATGCGCCTATAACCAATTTCAAGGTTGCTTTTCAGTTCAATCAGTCAGTAAATAAAAAAAAGTGTGTATATACATTCACATATACGAGACAGTACACCTGGAATAGAAGCACTAGGAATTCAGGTATCATAATAGATGCATATTTTATATTACTTGAGTGCATCATCTATTATAACATCATATTCTATTAATACCAAAATTCAATTAGCGAGAACTACCAAGAGTCTAATAAAACAAATTTATTATGTGGATGTTTTGGCATAGAAACTTGTTTGAAGCTTTTCTGTCTTTAAAGATGATATCATGCTAAATTAAAAAAAAAAGAAAAAAGAAAAAATACTTTAGGTAATTAACTTAATTTTTTTTTTTTAGTTTAACAGTTTCAGCTTCAAGGCTAAAAACGGATTAGAAAAAAAAAAAAAAAATCTCTTGTAAAATTATTAAATAACTACAGCTAGATCATTTGAAAATTTCACCTTTCGCTTGACCAAATACGCATCATTTTTGTAATATATGTATGATCGTACTATCGTGCTAATACATACATAAAAAATAACATACAATGTGTTCATACAAATGTATTTTTTGAACAACCTTCTAGTTGTTGTTTTATTGCATAACTAAATAATAATCTAATACCCCTGAGATGATAACTACAGCTAGAACTAGTTGTAGTGCACACACACACACACAACATGTTTGTATCGTCACTTCCTTATTTAACGTGACACTTTAAGAAATTGCATTGAAATTGAGAAGACAGCGTTTATTGCATACTCGTTCTCTTTCGCTCACTGCCTCTCTCTCTCTCTCTGGCTTGCCTATCTAAGTGAAAATGAACACCTGCGCGTTGTTGTTGTTCGGGCGGTTTGCTTCCTTTTCTCTCTCTCTCTGCCTCTTTCGCTCTCTTTATATTTTGTTTGTTGTGGCGTACGTGCTTGTGCACTTCACTCAGTCAATGCAGTTATGCAGCTATTACGTCGTCTATGCTATGCACACAATCCCACTCACACATACACACACACACACAGACACACACTTATAGATACGCACTGGCGAACACCTGTCAAATGCATACGCTTGCACAGTAGAGCGTCAATCGCTCTAATGCCTTTCAGCCATCTCGCTTGCACAGAGGGGCCTCCATTAGTAGCAATGGCAGCAACAGCAGCAGCAGCAGCAGCTGCTGCTTATGTTTCATTTTCACATTGTTCCCGTTCGTCTGCCGCTTCTTCTAATGTTGCTATGTCACGTTCTTCATATAAAAATGTTTGAAATTCTGATTGGATATTATTAACATAGTACGCACATATGTCGATGTGTATGTGTGTGTGCGTATATGTATGCATTGTTTGTTGTCTGCAGCGTTGCCAACTGTCTACAATTAGTGGCATGTGCGTCGTTGCCATATTTCACGGGCTTACTCACGCAATAGCTTCAATTGAAACAGGTTTTTAGCTGAGAGTGCGAGTGAGATGGAGCTGCGATCATGATCCATGATCGTCATGATATCTTTGCTTTTTTTTGTCTTTCTTATTTTACGTTTTGGCTTTTTATTGTGTTTCACTTGTTGTTGTCTCTGGAAGCGGCTTGAAATTCTTTGTTAAATATGTTCACTGACCTTTGCCGAAATTTCCAGTTCTTATTTGTATTGGTATTTTTTTTTTTTCTTTATAATATACATTTGTTTCTTTTGAGTGTCGTGTTTATTTTTGCTTAATAATTCACCATGAAAACAACTGTGAATAAGAAAGACGCGTGCGGCACGCAAATGACCTTCAACTTGATTTTTAATTAAGTTCAGTTCAATGAACTGAAATTGGAACTGTCAACGACTCGTCCCAGAAACTTTCATGTGTGCGTGTCTACGAGTGTGTGCGTGTGTGTGTGTGCTTCAATTTCATATTTCCATTTTTATATCGTTCATTTAACATACAAATTTTGTTGCTGTTGCTTTTACACAATGCTTTTTACCATACAAAATAAATATAAAATTTGAATTCGTTGTGCTGCATTTGATGTGGGCATCTATTTTTAGCATTTCAATATGTATTTATGTATATACATATTTGTATATGCATATGTTTTATTTATGATGACTCGACGTGATATTCATTTTAATTGGTAAATTTGAAAGAACAGTTGTATGTTTGTGCAATGCAACGTTGTCACATTTCACTGAACCACAGATATTGATTTTGCTTTAAGGTAATATTAAAGCTTTTCGTTTTTATTTTCCATAATAAAAAAGTTACATTTCTAAAATTCCCTAATTATTCCCTAATTTAATGAGGCTATAAACAGAATTAGAAAACGGAAAAATTTAAGAGCCTATTTTAAAAAATTGTTTAAAAATAAGATTATTCTAAATAGCTCTGTTAACTAGGTCTTCATCTATGCACATTAAATATTTAATGGATGCACCCCGGTGTCTAAATTTGTCTGGTAAATTCAGTAGTTCGAACCATTCTAACTTTGCTCTCGTGGGTTGGTCATAAGTAAGAGTAAACGAAATACAGATCCTAGGAATAGCGTTAGATAGGCCTCGGATTACTAATGACGGATTTCCTATTCCCATCTTAGATTAAGATGCGTATGTGGGTATACAGTATTCAGTTGATTCGAATTGCTTTCACATTTAAAGTAAATCTCATTTCAAACAGATCTATAATATCGTAATATTATTCGAACTAAAATATTGTAACATTTCCACTACATTAACTATTGCAATAGGGCCAAGTCACATTTCTACGTGAGTCTAGCGCATTTCTTAGTATGTAGCGCTCTAAAACTTTTACCGCTTGGGGGCGACGTTGCCACATTTCATCTCTTATCAATCTTTCCCATGGCTTAAAGCTTTCGTTGTTGGGTTTTCCTTATCTATAATAATTCATCTCGGCTACGCAGCTTCCAGCTGCTGTGTGAACGAACGTCTCTACCAGCCATAATTTATGCAATTTAATCGCCTTTCTCAACCTACTGTGCTTAGGTTTTTTTTATATATCTCAAGTTTCGTACTTTATCGCTGTTCACTGCACATAAATTTTAGTGAGCTTTTTTTTTTGCTTTTATTTTTTACTTTTCTTTCTTCTTCATCTCGCACAGACAACAAAATTTTTCAATTTACATTTTAACCATATTTTATCCGCCCTCTTTGCTCGTCACTTTGGTATTCCAGCAACGTATCCAACGACTTTTGTTGTTGCCAACAGTTTCAAGTGCGCGACGGCCCGTCCCTCCCCATCTGCCGCCCACTCGGCCAACTGGCTGGCGTCCAACAGCGTTAGACAGATTTTTATTACCAGCTACCATTGCCACTTACCCGGAAATGCTTGTCGCACCCTTGCCACCCAAATGAGCACACACACACACATACATGAGCTAACACACACACAGAACCAAACAAACTCTGGCAACCCTCTTGGGCTAAGCTGAATTTCGCCTTCATGGGTGTTATTATTATTCAGGTTTTTATGTCCATTCGCCCGCCCGCCGTCTGTCCGTCCGCCTGGCAACCCTTGTGGCAGGTTCTTTTCATACACACCAAAAATTGTTGCATGTCAAGTCACCCGCACAGCACACCCCACCACACCCTGTCATATTGTGCATAGTTTTTCCCATATCAATTTCAAAAGCAAATAGTTTGGCCAACCCTGGTAGGGCGCACAAAAAGCAGAAATCCTTTGCCAGGAAAGATGTTTCAATTTCTATTTTGTTTTATTCTTCTCTTCCTGTTTTTATCGGTCGTTTGTGCTCTATGTAACGTGTCGTTGTGTGTGTGTGTGTGTGTGTGTGTGTGTGTGTGTATGTATGTGCAAATGACATAAACCTCCCCAATTCCCCAGCTCTTCTAGGGTTCTCTCACGCTTCTGCTTAGAAAACCAAATACAGCTGTGAAAATTGGCAACGTCGCACATTGCTACCAGCTCTTCTATTGGATTCCAGATATTGTCTTTGTTACCGTTGCTAGCCTTTTGATTCGCCGTTCTTCCAGCTCTCTTTAGCTACCTACTCAGTAAATTAGAAGGACTTTTTATTTATTTAAGGCTCTTTGCGATTTCTTTTAACTAAGCTTCGAATTGTACTGAGCATTTGCTGTTGTTGTTGTTGTTGTTATTCGAGTTCTTATTCATTGTTCATTGCTCATTGTTGTGCTGGCCATGTTTCTGATATGTTTTCTCAAATACATTCGGCAAGCTGATTGTGTTTATTGTCTGGTCGCGTTACGTGACTATTGGAAACGTGCTAAAACGAATTCTACAGTAAACTCTGAATAAATATTACCAGACAATGCTATAATAATGTTGCGAGCGGAGTAAGCGAAGTAGTAGATGTATTGTTTGGTGAAAAATATAGAGTTGGAGAAAAGAAAATTGAAGCTAAAATGTACATTAAAAACAATAAATAAATTATTCAGAGAATTGAAGAATAGAATAGTTATGAAGTAAACTAAAAAAATTCTTATAATTAAATTATTAATTTATATTAAAGAATATATTTCCAAATGAAAGTAATTATAATATTTTATGAAGTCTAACAAAATTGTATGGAATACAAAATAGAATTCATGGAATAAATAAGATTATTTAGAAAACTATAAAGTAAACTTACATCAAACATATTCATTAATGGCTAAAAATCTTTCTTAATTTGAAAGGTATTTATGTTTTACTTTCAATTCACTTTTTTCATTCGATATTCAAGAGGTATTGAAAGCCGCAAGCGTTGCTTTTTTACTCATTGACCTATTTTCCATGTTCTTAACACGTTTTATTCAATGCATTGGCTGGCGGCGCTGTTGCCGCACTTCACAGGCAAAGCTTTAAAGTGGCGAACATTTTAAAGAGCTTGGCAAGTGTGCTTCTGTGTTTGTAAGTATGTATGTACATATATATATATATAGATGTGTGCACGTGCATCTTATGTATGTATATATGTGCTGGCTGGAAAGTAAATATGCTTTATGTACATGCAATTATGCAAATTTACATAAACATAACCTACTAACTAAGCACGCTATTGAAACAAACGCAGCCCCGGTTAACAGTAATCGTCCCGCTCTACCTCTGTGCCGCTCTCCCCCCCTCTCTCTCACTCGCACGCTCTCAAACACACACACCCACACTCGTACACTCGCACACTCACATAGAGCAAAAATAGTTGACCTCATTTTTTAGGATTGTGCACAATTTTACTGCAACTTTTTTTCCACATTCACTAGGGCGCCGCCTGGCGGGCGTTTGTTGTCGCTTCCAGTGCGCTTTGCTTTCTCTCCTCCTCCATCTTCTCCTTTCTCCTTCGCTCATTGGTCTATTTGCTGCCTGCACATTCGAGCTGCGCTCATTTTGCATGCATGCATTTGGCAACTCTGTCGCTGTTCTGCTGACGTTGCTGGCGATGGCTTCAAGGCGGGAAAGTGAGAGGAGGTGGCCTGTGCTGTGAGTGGATAGTTATGGGGGGTGGCAGAGGGGATTCGGTAGGGTCAGGGGACGTTGTGTCCTACATTTTGGGCTTTGTTTTGTTTTGAGCCTTCATAAAATGCAGGCAGGTGGCGCTGAAAGCGTTTGCATTGCTTTTCAAAAAGCCGTCATTGAGGGAATGTACTTTCTCAGATAGTTGTTGTTGTTGTTGCTGCTGCTGTTGTTGTTGTCGTTGTCGTTTCTGTTGCCACATTTCATTCACAATAACAAACAGAGGATTTTTTCCATTTGACTGCTCTCTGTTGCTTCTCATATTTATTCCACGTCCTTGTGCTAAAAACAACAGCGACGACAACGCCGAGCCTGCAGAAAAAGAGGTTGAAAATGCTGCAGAAATCGATAAAGCAATTAATGCAAAAAGTGGCTGGCGACCAACCAACCCAACCCCCACAGCAGAGGCGGAGGCAGAGCCCAGCTCAGCACATCTGCAACCCTACGGACAAAAATAAACATACATACCCACCCACCCACCCACAAGAGCACAACCCATCCAACCCAACCCAACCCAACCCAACCCAACGCAACCCAAACCCAGTCCACAGCGAGCGCGCGTTTTGTATTCCTTTTGTTTCTTTTTTCCTTCGTCTTTTTTCTTCCACCCACTGCTCTCTGCACTGCTCTGTTTGTTTGTATATGTATAATATATTCTTTTTTTGCTCTGTCGTGTTTACTACTTGTTGTTTTTGCTGCAGCAACCCTCGTTTGTCGGCAGCGACGCTCGTTGCGTTGCCAAGCAGGCGGAATTTCGTTGGGTGGGCCACGCGCCGACCATGCGAGAGAAAAGGAAAGCAATACCATGGGAGACGCTGAAGCGCGCACTTTACTTTAATGAAAATTTACTGCGTGTGTGTGTGTGCGTGTATGTGTGTGTTTGGGGCGACTTTAATGTATTTAATTTCATATACTTTTTCACTTAACATTGTGCCTAACAAGCGATATGAGAGTGAAGTTATACGGGAAACATATGGACATAAATGAATGTACATTGGGAGAGCAAACTTATTAAAAATCATTAAAAAAAAAACATAAAACATACATATATTATTATCTATATATGTGTATTATTGTATGTGTGTAGAAATGTAGAAATGTGGGCTTATGGAATTTTAAAGCTAAAAATAATGAGATTTTTGATACTTAGCTTATTAGCTTATATTAAAATACATTTGATTTTTAAATTTGCATAATAAAAAATAAATAAAAAAAAAGAAAAGAAAAATATATAATTCCATTACAATTTTATTTGGATAAGTAATCAAATCAAACAAGCTTTTAAATTAAATTTAATTACTTAGCAAATAAATAATACTTTTAAAAGCAAATGGAACAAATATAAATAATTCGTATTTTCAAACGAAATTGTAATTTGCCAACTGGATTTTGTATTTAATTTGGTACACATAATATAACTGATATTTTGCTTTTATATTTTATAAATATTTATTAACTCCTCTGTTTCATCGAAAATGTGTAAAGCATGTGGCAAACTTTCATCTGGCCATAAATTGCAATTTTGTAAAATAATCTTCTCGTCTCACAGCATATGAAAGGATTTTGTGAAATTTTCTCTAGCTGTAATCCCTTTTTGCTTTCGTCCTATTCGCTCTGGTCTTAGTCGCCTGGCATCCAACAATATTGATTAACTTTTTGCTGGATTTTAACAGCAAAATCCCTGCCAACATCCATCCAATGAAATCTGTCAGAAATGCTCAAACTATAAGCAGACATAAGACCCCCTCCTCACATTTTCTCGCATTGTTTTTGTCGCAAATGACAACAAACATTTTCCGAGATCCGACATAAAAGCCAATATGAAAAAAGTTTGCCTTTGGTGTTTTGGGCACAATTTACTGATACGCAATGCTTTCTTTCTCTCTCTCTCTCTCGCTCTCTCTCGCTCTCTCTGTGTGAATGTGGTCAGAAGCCATAAACAATATTGGCTCAGCTGGACAAAAACATAACGAAAGTTCTTGCAGAAGTTCCAATAAATGCATAGCCAATATCTCTTACCAAATATGGGTTTGTTTAAATAAAAATGTAGAAAATGCTAGAAATTCACATTTAGATATTCTGAAACAGAATTTATAATTTATCTATGAATTTTAAGTAAAGTGGAAAGTTTATAGTGCAAGCAGAAATAGAAATAGAAATCTTATATGAAGCTGAGATCCGCCGGAATACTCTATTACACACTTACATACGTGGGTATATATTTAGGTATACATATGCATCTATATAGACTATAGAGACTTGGCTCCTCCTCAAGCCAGCCTATCCCTAAGTACGCACACACACACGTGTACTCTGTCAACATTTTATGCCTTTTGCTCAGCAAGTTTTCAACAACTTTTTGCATATTTCGAGCCACCTAACCACCCAGCCAACAACGCACCACCCACAAGCCACGCCACATTATTGTATACATATTTTATAAGTTTGGCTGGGCCCAGTTGTGCTCCGTTAGAAGAGCCTTCTGGCATTAGTTTAGTTATTTCTCTTCATCATCATCATCATCATCATTATTATTTGCCCAACATTTTGCTATTCCTTTTTGACTTTGCTCGTTTTTGTTCGCATTTTCCACATTTTTCCCACGTTCGCTTAATGTATATATATATGTCTGTGTGTGTGTGTGAGTGAGGGGTTGGAGCTCTTGTGGATTCTCAACCCTCAAAGTAAATAAAATCTGTTTAAAGCAAGCAGCAAGTCTTGCCTTAAACAACGCTTAAGAGCTGTTTCATTCCCTTCGTTCCACTTCATTCCTTGCCACTGTCTTTGCCCAACTCTTGCACTTTAATAACGCATTTCAATTCGTTGCCTTAGGCCACTGCTTAAAGCTTTTTGTGTTTCTTATTATTTACCAAGCTGCAGACATGGAGCTTCTTAAGTTCTCTCAACATTCTTTGAGCTATATTTAAGTATGCAAAACTTTGTACTTCTGTCGCCAGTGCATTGTGGGAGTGCCAACTGTTTGTATACCATTAAAAGGTCTTCACTGTGCAATTTTTCTAAAAGTGTTTTCATAGCAGAATACTGAAAAAAATAAACTTGAATGTGGAAAAGTTTGTGAACTTCGAAAAAGAGATTTTTATAAATAATCTAGATATATTGTTTATATGTATAATCTATAGATAAAAGAGGATTTAGAAAAACTGATGCATCAAAAAAAAAAAAAAAAATATATATATATATATATATATATATATATATATATATTAATAATAAATAATAATAATAAAATAAAATAGTCAGGTCGATCGTTTTATTTTTCTTGAATATATATTATATTTATATTATTTATATATTTAATTTTATTTAATATGATATACATATTATATTAATATATTATTAAAATGTTTAATTTGTCAAAGTAAAAAGATCAACTTAACTGAAAATTTATAAAGTTTAACTTTAACAGCAAATTTACACATATTTATCTTCAGCTACAATTTTCATCGAGTACACCCTTAAATAGAAATGAAAGAGACGTAAATACATGCACTAACAACAACATACGCGCATAAATACATGGCTCTAGATACATATGTACATATATAATTACAATGTAATCTTCGTTCGGCCGAGTCTGCTGTCATTTATTGCACATGTTGTTGGCCTTAAATTTTGCTGTCAAAGCTTGGCCAAAATGGTTTTGGCCGTCCGTCCGTTGGCCACGTGCCCCGTTATACAACTTGTTGCCTGCTGTGCCTGTGCTTAACCGTCCTGCGGTCACTTGATAAGTTCCCCCTTGTGCAGCATGCAACGTGCAGCGTGCACCGTGCACCGTGCAACGGCAAGCGGCAGCTGTTTTTGGGGTAACTCAAACCGCAAGCCTAAAGCACAACTGGAATCCTTCGGCAACAAGAAATTATAGGTACACAAGCTGTATTAATGGCGCAGCATATGAACTAGAATATGCGAAAATGGTCGACTAGCTGATTCTCTATAATAGTTAAAATTCGATCAGATTTAGTTAATACATTTATATATCATATATATTTATCATATTATTTTATTATTGATATCCATTGATCAGATTGAACAGATCAGTAATATGCAACCGACATATGTAGAGTAGGTCAACCAAGCTTTAATAGAAACTGTTGCACGTCTTATATAACTTATTTACGCAAGTCCTATGTGCAGGGTATATTACGCAGAAATTACCCTGTAAGGCACGTACCAAACTCGACTGCTACTGCACTTTACGCTCTTAAATATACAAATATATGTATAAACATCTTATACCCTCACATACTTGTTATTGTTCTCTCTCTCTCTCTCTCTCTCTCTTTCTTGGGATCAGCGGCGCAGGTGTTTGACTTGTTGCAAGCTGTTCGAAATTAAATTTAAAAAAAATAATAAATACAACTTCCAATTGTGGTTGGCAGACATATGTTTTTGTTGTTGTTATATTTACTTTATTTATTTTTATTTTTCTTGTATATATTTCAATCTATGTATGTATACATATCTAAAGCTTTCAAGCGTAACTAGGTCAAATTCTTATCTTATCAGAGTTTTTGTTTGTTGAGCGATTCTGATTAGAGTCAGCCTCAAACATTTGACGGCCTTAAATTCCCACTGCTTTATAGAGGAAGTGTAACAGTTTTATATAGAACAAGCCAAGCAAATTTGTAAAACAATTACAGATAGCTAAGAAAGCAAGACTGATTTTCCATTTTTTATATTTTAAATAAATTATAAATATAAAAATTCTCTTTAAAATCTCTTATCAGTAAGAAATAATCAATGCTCTTGCTCATTGGTTTATTATTCAGAAAATGCGTTAAGTCTGTGCACACAGACAACACACATATATGCACGTATGTATGCATGTGTGTGCGCGCATTATTGATTATCAATATTGAGCGCATGACCTCAATGATAACACGGAATGACACATAGTTGCAACAATAACAAGAAAACAATGTGACTGACGTTTTACACAATTTTCTTCTTAATGCCAGGAATATATACATGCACACTCCCATTCACACATACATATATGCATACAATAAAATATATTTATATATTTTCGCAAAACACGAAAATAAATGAAATCTGTGGAAAGCTCAGTTTTCAGCTGTTGCTTTTGTTTCTTTTTTACTTCTTAATAATTCCTTGCATATTTTTACAAATATTTCATTGGAAAAAGAAAACAGAAAATGGCAATTGTTTCATTAGCAAGAATTCATCTTCTATTGTTTCTATAAATATTTTGTTCTCTTCTCCAAAGGCAACTATGTATTTATTTACGGAATGTTTGACCCCAAAAGAAAAGACCTTGTGCGAATAACCTAAACAGAAATACGTATAGTTAAAGTATTTTTTTTATTTTTATTTTTTTTGTGTAACAATTAGAAGCAGAACAACAATTAGAGCCGACAAGAAGAAACAACAGCAATAAAAGTCAAACAAATTAACGCGAAATCAAAGCGTAAACTAATTTAACCTTCAGTCATGCAATCACAACAAACACGTGACCATGAATATATTGTTGTATGCACATACATATATACACATAGTTGTTCGTAACAATATATGTATGTGTGTGGGCATGTATGTATGCAAATGTGTGTAGAACTAAATAATAAAATGAAAATTATATTCGTAGCCAACGATGAAATAATGTAATTACGGTCGACCAACAAGTGGGCAGCGTGTGTTATATAGGGTCTAAGTGGGCGTGCGAACACAAAAACTGTTTGTTGTAACGGCATTTAATAGACATTTCAGCTGACAGATGCAAACTCACACACACACACACACACACGCATCACAATTTGTGCATTATTTGTTCGCTCGCCTTGTAGCAACAGACAGTTGTGCTGTATTTAATTATATATTTGTCACAATGACCTTGACCCACAGCGGCTAAAAATGAGCTATCAGAATGGCCAATCATATTAATAAAAGTTGCTCATAAAAATAGCAAAACAGCAAGGAGAGTTGGAGCGAGAGAGAGAGAGAGCGCGCGAAATAGAGAGAGAAATGGGCACAAACATCTGAAATTTTTATTCCGTTTAGTTTTAGTTGATTTTTTGCTCGCATTTTATATGCGATTTATTTTCATTGTTGTTTCAGTTGCGATATCAACAAACAGAACACAACACAGACACAGACTGCGTGGCAGGCAAAAGTCGTAAAACAAAAACAGGGCGAGAGTCGACAGCCACAGCAACAACAACAACAGCAACAGCAACAATAACAACAGCTGCAAGAAGAAGAAGAGGGAAATAAGTTGCTCGCGTGGGCGTTGGCAGCGCTGCTCGCATGTTTCAGCCACCCAGACATATTGCATGCAAAAGTACTCTCCCCGTAGAGTTAGCAAGCAGAGCGGTTGGGTGAGGGGTGGGGCGGTTGTTGTGCTGAGCGAGTGTAATAGTATGGAATGGCATGGACTGTGAGAGCTTTTTAAGTTGATTAAAAGCGCGGCAAAGTTCCTGCGCTCTGTAATTGTGTCAACTAGCGTGCGTGTATGGGTGTGTGAGTATACGAGTGTGTGTGTGTGTGTGTGTGTGTGCGAATGAGTAGGCATGGAATTGAAATGTGTGTCACGCCTTCACAGTCATGCACAACAATTAAGAAAGTTTGTTCAACTGCATTAAACTAGACAGATACCCTGACTATATAGTGTAAATAACTTAATGTAATGGGCAAAAAAAGGTTGTTTTTTTAAATGTTGATCTGTACATCGATACACTTAATGAAATGTTGATCTGCACATCATTACCCTTAATGAAATTGAGAAAACAGGATTATTTATTTTGATTTTGATCGATGTACACATAGACCCTGAATATATAGTACAAATAACTGATTTGTTTAGATTTTTATCGATATACACAGATAGTCTTACTTAGTATAAATAACTAATATTTCGAATTCCTAGCTTGGTAACTGAAAGGAAAACATTTCATAGAGTTATTTTTCTTTATATTTTATTTACTTCTTTTTATTTACAAAGTTATTTCATTATCTACAAAAATTATAAAATTTAATATAGTCATAAAAATTAACTATTCTAGAACAGAGTATAGCAAGCACACACTGATAACACAGACTTGAATACATATAGCTAATATATCTCCTATTGGCCTTGTTTGTAAATGATTAGGCGCCCAACACTCGACATCTGTTCAATGCCAGCCCATACTTAAAGTGATTTAATACAGACAGCAGTAAATGCTGAAACAAAATATATGAGAATTTAATTATGACTAATTTATATAATTATACAAAGTTCTGTTAATCAACTGGAGTATGTATAGCTGCTATGTCATTGCTAATTATGGTTGGAATTAGACTTATACTCTGCTGCCAGCCAAACAAAAGCTGAAATGCAACTAATCAAAGATAACTTCTACAGTTTCTAGTTGCATTTGAACAGGCTTAAATTCGGTTGCACCTGAGTAGAATTATACATGATTTAGTTATGCTGCACAGAGACATGTAATTCTTTCTGAGGCATTAGGTTTTCCAAGCGCATTAATATCAAAATAATTGAGCAAACGAACTACAAGAAATTAATTGTTATTATCGATTAAATTAATGCAGTTAAATAGCTATTGTGTCTGACCCGGCGGATGCCAAAGTGGCTATGCCATTAAGCTCAAGTAACGGGCATACGCACACACACACCACACACAGTCACGCGCACGCACACTGCAGACATGTCTGGAGAGACAAGGGTCTCTGGCCACAGTGAGGTTAACCGCCCGGACAGGATAAGTGGTAGGATCGATACAGGGGACGGGCAAATGCAGCGCAGTTGTTGTCTGTTGGCGAGCTGTCGTACCACCATATACAGATACAGATACAGCTACAGCTACAGCTACAGCTACAGATGGAGAGGCATTTGCAGAGAATTCGCATACAGATGCAAAACAAACGGCACACGTGGATGCATAGCAAATAATGTATATACATAGCGGAATTTATGTATTGTATATCTGCATAAACGTGTATGCTTCATGTGTGTGCTGTGTGTGTGTTTATCAGAATAGTTGCCAGACAGGATTGGTTTGGGTTTCAGCATAGTCTATCCATTTACATACATATATACGTATATATGTGGATATATGCAAATATGTATACACTTTAATATGGCGCTAGAGCGGCCAAATGTTTGAACGTCCAGGCGAGGTGCTTTAAAAATGTTGCCAATGCCCAAAAGCTTTAATTAAGCCCCATTTTCATACCCCAAATGGAAACGGCTTTGGGGTTGTTATTGATTTTCGGAAGCATTCGCCCAGCACCCCCGCCTCTAGAGGCGGGAATTAAAATAACTTTGGCTGTTGTCGACATTTCTGGCTATGCTAATGAAGTCCTATTGTCGTCCTGGGGGACACGCCCACTCACGAAGCATCAAATGCGTACGGAAATAAAATTGTATGCAAGAGAAAAAGAAAAGAAAAAGAGTTTGGAACGTGCGTTGTTTTATAAGTGAGCCTTAGAAATACAAAGAATTGCTAAATAACTAACATTAAGTCTGGACAAGAAAAGCTTTTAGGGAGCTGCATGAGAAAAATGTGGGAGAAATTTGGGCATCAAATTCACATTTGTTTCATTCACTTGAGCCTTGTATTCAAAGGAATTAAATATTTATTTGTAAATGAATTTATGAATACAATGAAAATAAGTTGTGAGACTTTTTATCCGTTATAATGGAGGTTGAACCAAAAATATATCTTAAAGTAAATTTAAATGTATACAATATAATATTGAATATTTATTTGATTTCTATATTTTAAACTAAGTATATGAAATTATATGTGTTGTTCTCTGATTAATTTACTTGATTCGACAAAACTCTGGTAATGCATAGGCTATGAGTATACTGAATAAGCCGCTGATATTGCCAATTACTAACTGATTAAATTAGTTATATAGTTTTAAATTTATAGTGTTAAATAACCTAGTGTGGTACTTCGTTTCACACATTTATGCGCACTCATTTAATAATAATTATAAATAATTACGTATTCCTTCATCAAGACACACGCATGGCGCAGCATTTCAAAGACAGCTTCTACTTGAGACTAACATTAGCACAAAGCACGCTCATTATCAGATTCTCACAATTTCGTTCTTATTAACATCTTAATTTATAATTTGAACCCATTGAAAATGGGGAAATCTGCGTTATAGACATTTTCTTTTGATAGTTTTATTTTTAAAGCATTTTCCAGCCTTATTTATTTATGTTCTACCATTTCTCTGTTTTTTCTCTTTCTTCTTGCAGACCCAAAACAAACAAACAAACAAACAGAAATATAATAAATATTTTGTATAGAAACTTATCTGATTTCTACACATACATACGACGTTTTGCAACACTGAACGACGTGCGCGCATCATGCGTAACGTTCATAGGCAGAGAGCGCGTTCCGAGCAACGCAATGAAATGAAATGCAATTGCTGGAATGCAAGTCGATGAAAGGAAACTAATGCAAGAGCAAGAGAAACAGAAACAGCAACAATAAAAACAACCACAACAACAACACTAGCTTCGGCATATGATAGTCGAAAATGTTGTCACACACTGAGGAAAATGCATCGTTTTCTTAACATACAGCAAAATATTAAATTACGCAACTATCATCAGTTACTTTTGTATTTTGTTGCTGTTCCATTGGCTGCCACTGCTGCTGGAGGAAGACGACGACGTCGAGGAGGCAGAGAAGACGGAGCGAGACAAATTTGTGGGTGGGAGCGGCAGCAGCAGCAGCAGCAGAAGCAGCAGAGATTGTAGCAGCCATAACGTAACGGCCGTAACGTAACATAACGTCACGCACACAGAATCAAGTAGAGGATAGTTTCTTCTTCTTCTTCTTTTTGTTTTGTTTTTAATTTAGCCCAATATAGACGTTAACATAATTAACCCAACGCTGCCACTGTTCCTAAGACGACAAAGAAACAAACAAACAACCAATCTATCATCGTCATCGTAATTGTAACGCAAACCCTTAAGTTTAACAACCCGAAACGACTCAACACTGCTCCTCTGCCAACGTTATTGATCATCATCATAATTATCATTAGCATCAACATCAGCATCCACATCAACATCAACATCAACATCAACATCAGCATCAGCATCAATATATTCATTATGCATATATAGCACATGATATATGAACGCTCATGCTCATTATACAACAACACTGCAAGCATCTCAAATAATTAGATCAGCAATATATACAATATACAACATACATCTATAACAATAACAACAATTAGAAGACCAATTGCGAAGCATAAAACAACAACGTGACGTTGTTTTGGTGTTTCGAATCCCATTGACCTTTTGCCGCACAGCTGGCAAGGGAAAAATATGGCAACACCTCAAGTCAAAGACTTGGTGTTGCGCTCGCCAGCTGGCTCCTCCGATACCATCACCTTTGCCTGGCCACTGCAGGTGGGACATGGACAGGATAAGCATGACAATGGCATCGACATTATCGATACAATTAAATTCGTGTGCGATGAGCTGCCATCCATTTCATCCGCATTCGAGGAGATCAACCTCAATCACATTGACACTGCCTGCTATAAGACTATGACAAATCTTGTCGATCGCTTTAACAAAGCTGTCGACAGTATTGTTGCATTGGTAAGTACATTCAGCTACCCCGAATACATACATACTAGAAAGAAAGTAGAAGAGTTTCGTAAACGTAAAGCAAAAAAAAATATATAAATGAAAAAAAGTTTTTTGGCATTAAAATAAAAATAAGAACATTTTTTTCTATTTAAAAAAAAAAATTCTCAAAAAAAAAAAAAAAAAAAAATACAAATAATATATATATATATATATATTAAGACAATTTTCGTATACAATTTCCAAGTACCTCTCATTTTCGAGCTATGACAATATTTGAAATCATTAAAACAGCTTCCATTAGAGAACCCCTACGATATCGGCCCACGAAATATAAACTAAATATTTGCTCTGATATTTACAGGAAAAAGGAACTTCACTGCCCGCCGAGCGTTTGAATAAATTCGCTCACCCTAGCCTTTTAAGACACATACTGCAATTAGTTTACAATGCTGCCGTGCTCGATCCGGACAAGCTTAATCAGTACGAGCCCTTCTCGCCGGAGGTCTATGGCGAGACATCGTACGAGCTCGTACAGCAAATGCTCAAGCATGTCACCGTTAGCAAGGAGGACACGTTCATTGATCTCGGTTCCGGTGTGGGACAGGTGGTTTTACAAATGGCCGGATCGTTTCCGCTTAAAACATGCATTGGTATCGAGAAGGCGGATACGCCCGCTCGCTATGCCGAACGCATGGATCAGATATTCCGCCAGTATATGGGCTGGTTTGGCAAACGCTACTGCGAGTACAAACTGATCAAGGGAGATTTTCTGGTCGATGAGCATCGCGAGAAAATCACCTCCTCTACATTGGTGTTTGTCAATAACTTTGCCTTCGGTCCGACCGTGGATCATCAGCTGAAGGAGCGATTTGCCGATTTGCGAGATGGCGCACGAGTTGTTTCATCCAAATCGTTCTGCCCACTCAACTTTCGGATCACAGATCGGTAAGTCGTCATATTGAAATGTATTATTTTCCAATTTAATTGAAAACGATTTCATTTTGATTACAGAAACCTTTCTGATATTGGCACCATTATGCATGTGAGCGAAATACCGCCACTGAAGGGCTCCGTCTCGTGGACCTGCAAGCCGGTTTCATATTATTTACATGTGATCGATCGCACCATTTTGGAGCGCTATTTTCAGCGCCTGAAAACGAAGGGCGGTGATCACGAGCATGTGGGTAAGTAACAGGAAGCTGGCAGCTTAATGGAGAAGCAGGCGATACTATCTATACATATATACAGCACACGTTCACTCAGTCATAAATCAATCTCGAATCTCAGTCATGATCAAATCAGTCAGTCAGTCAGTCATCAATCAGAAGATCATCATTTCCAGTCATTTTCGATCAGTCATTTTCGATAAGTATCTTAAGCTCAACAGATCTACATTCGATATACATCTAAGTACATGTTCTGATAGGGCTAAGAATGCTTAAGCAAAAGTATATGAAAGGCTACAGACAAAAGAGTATTGAGTTTAAGGAACTCTGAAATTATTAATAGTCTAAGATTGCATGTGCTTTGGTTATTAGGTAAATAATATGGTATATGAATAAAAAAAAATAGAAAACAAATTTATAATGGTTTACTTTTTAAGTAAATGTTTGATGTTTCATAGCGCTGATAATTTAGATGTGATATTAATTATTTATGTGGAGATATACAAATTTTCATTTTATATATCAGCCTTTTAAAAAGGATTTAAAAAAATTTATTTGAATATATTTATTTAAATAAATTAAATACAAAAATCGTTTATTAAAAAAAATATATATATGTATGTATTAACAAAAAATTGAATAAATTATTTGATAAGGCTTTCTGTTTCAAGTTTGAGTTTATATATTTTACAAACCTGTGGATAAATCTACGGCAAGCATTTATAGGAGATTACAAGAATTTTTCATTTTATAAATTAAAAAAAAAAGAAAAATGCAAATTCAGTGCCAAACGTTTCTAATTGAAGAATCTGGATTTCAATCTCTTTCAGGTACCGTTCGCACCACACGAGATCGCGCCAAACGTGAGGCTAACACTGGCCACAACAACAACCACAATAACAACAACCAGCACAATAACAATAGCCAGCAGCGGGAGCAACGGGAACAGCAGCGCGAGCGAGAGAGGGAGATGTTCAACGGTCCAGCTCAGCAGCGGCATCAGTCGCAGTCGCCGGCGAATGTTAGCGGCTCCAACGGTAACGGCAACGGTAGTGGACAGCCCGCCTCCAAGACGCGCCAACAGCTGGCAAGTGCACAGCAGCAGCAGCAACAGCAACAAGGTCAGCAGCAGCAGACGCAGCAGCAACAGATGCAGCAACGCAATCTGAATATGGATAGCAGCACGGAAAGCGATGCGGATGGGGAGGTGAACAATGGAAATTGCGGAAACACCACCACGGCGACCAACACCACATCCGCTTCGAATGGGCCAATGACGCGCAAAGTGTGGTCGGATTGGTGCAGCTCGAAGGGCAAGAGTTCCCAGTCGGATGACGAGGAGAACAACAATAGCAACAGCAACAACAGCAACAGCAATAGCAATAGCCACCAGGGACGTGCACCACGCGCCGTCACCACGCTGAAGAAGCGCAAGAAGCTAACACGTAAGGCGGCCATTGCCAGCAAATCGGCAGCGGCTGCGCAGCGGGAAGCTGAGGAGGCAGCCGCAGTCGCTGCTGTTGCTGCATCCGCCACGTCCGCTTCGGCCAGCAAGGACTCCAGCAGCAAGGAGGATCAGCCGCGCGCGGCCAGTGCCGGGCCCGGACGCAAGGGCCGCATGAAGAAGGGACAACGCGGTCGCAAGTGCTTGAAGATCGCCGGCCTGGATGTGCTGCACAAGCAGACGGTGCTGAGCACCTCGTTGGATGCGATGACAAAGAAGCTGCCCGCCGCACCGGGCACAGTTGATCAACAGCTGACGTCGCTGCTCACCGGCGACATGTCGCATCGGGAACTGGACATTCCTGCGGCGCCGCAGGATACGCCATACGCGCTGCAGATACTGCTCGATGTGTTCCGCTCTCAGTATATGGCGATCATTGAGCAGATGCGCTCGAGCACATATATGCCGCAGGTGCAGAAGCAAATTGCCCAGGAGCAGGAGCGGATGTCGCGCTTGAAGAATCGAGCCAGCCAGCTGGACAAGCAGATCAAGGTGCTGATCGATGACAGCGTGACGCTGCTCAAGGTGCGCATGAATGAGCTGGGCATAAACGTGAACTCGCCCAACGATCTGATAGCGCAGGCCAAGGAGATTGTCGGACGGCACAAGGATCTGCAGCATGCGGTCAGCAAGATGCGCAACGAGGTCACCGTCTACGAGAGCGAACAGAAATTGCTGCTGAGCAAGCATCTGAAGCATCTGCCCGAATATCAGAAACTGTGCACCGTTACCACCAATGGCGGCAACAGCAAGATCAAGCTCGAAGTGCCCCAGGAGCTGTCCGAAACAGCGGCCCAGGAACTGGTGCTGAAGGAAATCGCCAACACGCTGAGCCAGCGCAAGAAGCTCGTTGCACAGGTCTCCACCATCGAACAGGAGACTAGCTCGCTGCAAAAGTCAGCCGAAGAGCGCAGCACGGCGGCGGCATTGCTGGCCCAGGGCACCAACATCAGCCTGGCCAGTGGCGCCCCCACCGTGCCAACAAATGCTGCAACGCCGGCGGCGCAAACAAATTGCACCAAGGTGGCAAGCGGGAAGGCGTCGCGTCGCAGCCGCGAGCATCGCGCACGCTCGCAGGAGTGGCCCGAGGTGCCGGAAGTGGGTAAGATACAGGAGAGCAATCCCGAGGTGCTGGCCCAAAAGATACTCGAGACCTGTCGACAGGTGGAGGCGGGCAAATTCCAGCCGCCGCCAGCTGCAGTCAGCGCCAGCAGTGCCAGCAGCGCCGCCAACCCCATTAGCTATGTGAATGGCAAGCCCAAAGCGGAGCCGAAGACCTCGCCGGCCCTCTACAAGGACAGCACGCTGATGCCGGCGCCCAAGCAGCAGTCCCAGGCGCCACAGCAGACGCAGCAGCAAGCCGTGCTGCTGCCCAAGTGCGAGCTGCCTGGACTGGGTCGCAAGCAGGAGTCGCCGAAGGTGGCCAACTTCGAGGACAGGCTGAAGAGCATCATCACATCAGCGCTCAACGAGGATCAGGAGCAGCGCAGCAAGGCGATGCCCATCATTGAGGCGCCGCCAGCTCCGCTGCAGTCGCCCGCGTCGAAGCGCAGCAAGCAAATGGGCCAAGCATCCAGCGCCAACAATTTACACAACATTATCACCGTCTCCACTCAAGGTCTGATGCACCTGAATGCGAACACGACGATATCGCCGATAACACCGCCTTTGCCGGGACCGCGGGCAGCAGCCGCTGCGTCCACGGCGCCGCCGCCGCCTGCCAATTTGCCCTATGGCAGCGCCTACATGAGCAGCAAGCAGCAGCAGCAACATCACCAGCAGCAACAGCAACAGCACCAGCACCAGCAGCAGCTGTCGAGCAAATATGGGCAAACGGTTCTGCTCAAGGAGTCCAAGTACTCGCCGGCAAGACCAGGTGCATCAGCACCGCCGCCGCCACCACCACCGCCGCCGTCATCGTCAGCGGCATCGTCGGCGCATATGGCAACGCTCTACGCTAGCCACGGCGTCTCGACCGCAGCGCCGCCCACGTCCGCCGATCTGGGCTTTCATCGACGACGTGCCTCGGTTAGCGCCAACAGCTACGAGCACTTTATGGCGCAGCAGCAGCACCAACAGCAACATGCGCTCATGCTGGCGCACGTGGCACAGCAGCGACTCCAGCAGCAACAACAGCAGCAACAGCAGCAGCAGCAGCAACAACAACAACAGCAGCAGCACTTGCAGCAGCAGCAGCAGCAGCAGCAACTCGCACATCATGCACAATTGGGACACCTACATCATCACCATCAGGGACCGGGCACCTCAGCAGAGTTCAAGGCGCCAGCCGAGAATCTGCTGCAGCGTTCAGGTAGTCGTGAGCAACTGGCAGAGCAGCAGCAGCAACAACAACAGCAACAACAGCTGCAGCAGCAACACCAACAACACCAACAGTCGCAGCAGCACAACCAGGAGCTATTGCCACGGGCGAGTTCCGCCAACTCGGACTATGCTGGCTACCGTGTGGAACGGCTGACCGTTCGACCACCGAGCCGACCGAGCTCCAACAGCTCGCAGCCGGACTACACGCAGGTGTCGCCAGCGAAGATGGCTTTGCGTCGGCATCTCTCGCAGGAGAAACTCAGCCAGCCGCCGCAGGCGCTGCCCACACCACCGCCCATGGCACTGGCGCCTCCAGTGACATCGGGGAAGACCATCGGGGATCTGGTCACTGGCGAAATTGAGCGAACACTGGAGATCTCACATCAGAGCATCATCAATGCGGCGGTCAACATGAGCACTGGCAACGGCAGCAGCAGCAGCGCTGCTCACTTCATGGAGCGCGCTTTCCTTGCCGAGCGCACCAACGAACGGCTGCTCATCAATCTGAATGCCCAACGGCCGGAACGCGTGCACGTTCGACCCCTCAACGAAGATGCGCCAGAGCCGCAGCCAACCAACTACAGCCAGGCGGCATCCAGCAGCAGCAACAACCTGGCCACCCTGGCGCACGTTGCCTACGCCCACAAGCCTCAGCCGGGTGCAAGGAGCGCCTCGACAGGACGCACGGGACGCGATTATCAGTCGGTAGCATTGCCGCGAGCCGAAATGATGGGCTGTATTGAGGCTTACTTTCACGAGGAGCAACAGCAGCAGCAGCAGCAACAACAGCAGCAACATCAGCAGCAGCAGCAGCAGCAACACCATCAGCAGCAGCAACAGCATCAGAAGTCCAAAGGAACAGTCGGCGGTGCCAGCACGTTGCGCGCACCACGCCTAAACGGTGCTAACCCACCTTTAGAAGGTAAGTGGGAAAAATGTTGGAGGTAGTAGTGATCTAGTCGGGAATGCCCAAATTGGAAATACCCTAACTTAAATTACCGTTGAGCAAAGCTCGACATGCAAATAATGAAATATTTGAAAATTATGTATGCTGTTGTAGTTCTTGAATTATGCATTTATGAAAATGGAATGAGATGTTGAATTGTATGAGAACATATATTTTTTACGAATCCTAAGTCTATATATATTTATCAAGAGATGAATTGAGTCAACTTTTCAGAGAAGAATTTAAAAGAACTTGAATAAGATTTAGCAAATTATATTATGAACTTAAACTAAATCAATGCAAATTCAATTAATCATTTTATTAACATAATTAATTATGGCAAGCTGAATTCCGATAAGATTTGCATAGAAAAGGTGAAGACAGCTGTTGTCTGAGAGAGAGAAAGCTGACGATATCATTGAAGGCAAATTCGTGTTGGCGCTGAACGTTATCATAATTAACGTTTCAAACAAATACAGAGTGAATTTTATACTTCTCATTATATTCGAATATGTAAACATTGAAAAATAATACAAAATACCCATTATTTATGTACAAATCTAAAGCTTTAGAAAGAAGACTCCAAATGATGTCATCCATATGTGTCAGAAGTACTCTAACTACCTAGATTATACATAGTGCAACGATGATGAATCGATGAATTGATGAACAGATTTTCGCATTACATTGTTTGATCCTTAAGCACATATTCCTTGTGGTGGCATCTTAGTCAGTTGGATATAGAGTGATTCGACTATTAGAGCGAATCTGTTTCTGAGATGGCGCCACAATATGAAAACTTGGTTTTATTCGCATTGCTAATAATAGTTGTAAATGTTTACAGGACTGGCCGCCTCGCTGCAGGATCATGTGCGAGCACGCAAATACAAGGAGGAGAACGAGGAGCGGCAACGGCGAGCTGCTGCAGCAACTTCATCCGCATTGGAATTGGCGCCGCACTTCGCGCATCAGGCGCCGCCCGCTCATAGCTATCATCATCATCCAGCTGCTGGCGCTATCAATGGCACGCCACACAAAGTGGAGCGTAAGCTATATTAAGCCATGCATCTCTTATTTAACAGTTAATTAATATTCTCTTTTTTTTTTTTAATTTATAGTGGGCGTGAAGAGAAGCTCGCCCTTGGCCTCACATCAGCAGCCCTCGCGACCTGCCAAATTGGCGCATTTCGAACAACAGCCGCCTGCCCATGCCCATCAACATTTGTATGTGAATAGCAACGGTGGGTCAGCGCTGCCGCCGCCTGCACATGATGCCACCACGCCGTCTCCGACGCCGTCGTCTTCATCGTCGTCGTGTGGCAGACGCAGCAAGCTGCTTGTGGAGCCGCCGCTGCTGATGAGTCCCGAAATTAATTCACTGATGGGCGATGAGCGACCGCTGCAGCTATCGACGAACCATCAGCAGCTGCACCACCACCAGCAGAAGCCCCACCAGCATGCCCAGCAGCAGTTGCGTGCCTTGCATCAGACCAGTCACAGCATCACGCCCACCATTGTGGGCGGCCAGCGCTCCAATGCCGGTGATGACGGTAAGCCATTTGTATACCAAGACCAAGACATAGCCACATCATCACACACACGCGAATTCCATGCACCACACGCACCACCAGCACATGTACAATACCATCAATTGCACCACTATCAAACCCGACTCGCCACCCAAGTGGTGGCACAAGATCTTACCATTACGAGCAGACGGTCAAACGTCTCCGTTTCGTCAAAGGATGACGACTCTGACACTGACAGCGTCTCATCCTCGAGCTCCACTGCCAGCTCAAGCACCACTAGTTAAATTCAATTCCATCGCTTGATCCACACGCATATTTTACACATTTTACACATTTTATACAATTTATACATATTACATTTTTTTAATTAATATAATTATTTGTAAATATATAAAAAAAAAAAAAAAATACAAAAATACTTTCGGTCATGCTGCAAGATTTTAAGTTGAAATGATTTTGTTTTATCCATGTTGTGTGTTGTCCGTAGTTTGCTCTGTTTCCCTCTCACAATCCTCAATATTTTATCATTTGCACTTTTATTTTGTAGTTTGACTTTTTAATTCCTCCCTGCATCTAAATTTAATGCTTCGCCTTAACTAACATGCAAATAATAAATTAAATAGTCGACATACATATATTGCCTAACGGATAACGGAAATCATATAAGCGCATTTTGATCTGAAGTCAACAGTAAAATATAAAATATATAAAGAGAAATACGCGTTCATAAACAAGTTGCATTGCCTAACAAGAAACAAGATCTTCCAACAGATCCTAAAATAATATAAATAATAATATTACAATATATGCTAAAGAAATCTTTTATATATTTATTTTATTATTATCGCTGTTAAATTTTGAATAAAATAATCATGCTTTTTTAGATCAACTAATAATAAAACAAATATGTTCTTTACAATAAATGAGAAAATATTTAAAATTGATCGAGTTAGCAAAAAGAAGTCAAATACATTTTGAAAAGTTTCTAAACGTATAAAGATGCTATACACGCTTATCACAAATGCAACAGTTGATAGTCTCCGATCCATTGACACGATGCTGTCAATGTAGATAAGTTATTAACACTCTTGCAACACTTACATAAACTATAATCAAAGAATAAACATAAACGAACAAATGCTGTAAACATGCAACATTCAACGCTAATTTTCATTCAGTTATTCGCGTCATGCCAAATATATCATTAAATTCATAAAAAGCAACAAAATTAATTTACACATGAGACACGCATACATACATACACAAACAGCTCTTTGTAAAAAAGAAACATACATAATTCAACCTTGAAGTAATTTTTGTTACTTGGATATTAACAATCTCTTCTGGAATGTTATTTTTGCATAATTAATTTTCAAATAATTACTAAAAAAAAAATATATACATATAAAATATTTATTGAACAATGGACAAAATTTATTAAAACAAAAAAAAAAAATCAACATAAACATAATAAAAAACAAACATAAGCGCCCCGTTACTTATCCAAAACTCGTCTTTATATCCCTTCTATTATGCTCTACTCCCATACAGTTACCGATTCGGCAACGCATCGTTCTATAACTAATTACGATCCCAGACGTCGACTTCGCACACCGACTTCGACTATGTCTGGTGCCACGAAACAAACAGCTACCAATTTTAATGGATTTGTTGTGGCCGATAGTAGTAGTAACAGTAATAATAACAACCATTGAATACCTCCAAATTTTCAAAAAGCCAAAACCCAAAAAGTACATGAAAAAAGATACTGAAGACTAATTAAAAAAAAAAAAAAAAAAAAAAAAAAAAAAAAAAAAAATCAAGACGAACAATCCCCACAAAATGCCAAAATGAAAAACGTATTGTGTTGTTGCGAAGCAGAGTACAAAATAAAACCACAGCTAATATACTTATAAAAAAAAAAAAGAAAGAAAAAAGAAAAACCTATAAAAAGACAAAACCTAATTTATTTTACGTTCAATAATTTAATCTAACCGAATTAAAAACAAATTTATCTAGTATAATTTGTTATATACACATATATAAAATTAAAACATGAGCATGAGGTAAGTTCTGTTGCGCCTAATTGGTTAATTTCTCTCCTTAATTTTTTTAGTTTATTAATTTCATTAAATTTTTTATTTTTGATTTGATTTGATTTATGATTTTCCTGATCTTTTGTAACGCTCTAATCTTAATATTCATACAACCGCACACACACACACGCACAGGCCGCAAGCCAAACTCCATATGCAGACATCATTTAGCATTGATTTGAGCCAACTTTATGAAATGTTCAGGGCTTAGCTACACGTCGCTTAATCGTTATCGTTAATCGTCATCTCCAATGTTATCGATTTCACAGAGTCTAGCACTTACCCACACCCAATACACCAACACACACACACTCACACACCAACACACCACGAAGAGCAGCAGCACACAGAGCAGCCGGCAGTTTCGGCACCTGCAGCTGTTGCTCCCTTCACTCAATCGATTTTATAGTGTCCATTATATCTAATCTATTTCTCATGTTTTTCCATGACAGACGATGTCATTGCGGCCGACGAGGAATCCCATTGGCAGCATCGCGTCAGCTCCGGCTTTGACCGGCTGGTGGCCTTTGCCAGCACCGAGCTGGACAAGACGCGTCGTTCCATTGACGGCGACACGGTGCCCGCCTCGATCAGTTGCAACACCTCGCCCGACTCGGGCATCACGCACAGCAGCAGCAATTCGGACGCAGTGCGCACCTTTTTGTCCACCTCGTCGAGCTCATCGCAGCTGGAGCTGCCCATCAACAACAGCAGCAGCGGCAGCAGCAGCAGCACCAACAGCAGCCTCTACGCTAGCCAGGTGCACAATCTGAGCCATCATCCGTATCAGCATGGTCACCAGCCGCTGCAGCAGCCAATGCAACAGCAATTGCAACAACAACAGCAGCCGCAGCAACAGCAGCCACAGCAACAGCATCAACACCAACAGCAGCAACACTTGGCAGACCACTTGAGCGACAGCAGCATGAAGTCGACTGCATCCTCATCCTTGCACGCAAGCAGCTCATTGAAGACCATTTCGCCGGTAGATCCGAGCGCAATCGAGTCGCCGCCACTCTCCGACGTTGGTCTGCCACGTACGCCCAGTCCCAGTGCGGCGAGCGTGGCCACGCCCCCACCTGTGCATGCACCGTCGCTGGTCAACGATCTGCGCATACCGCTCAAATACCAGCGCAAGTTCAAGGGCGGATCCGAGAAGCACTACAAGAAAAAGTTCTGCGAGCGGAACTGGGAGTATGACTGCGACGAGCTGCTGGCCTACTCCAACTCCAGTGCGCCGCCGACGGCCGCCGATGCGGCAGGCAATGGGCCGCCTACTGCACTGGACGCGTCCGGCATGGTGGCAGCAACGCCGCCAGCTGTGCTGAGCAAATCGGGCAAGTCGCCGAAAGAGAAATCATCGCCCCATCATGGCGCCAATGCAAACGCCAATGCTAATGTTAATGCAAATGCCAGCTATCATCACCATCACAAGTCCTCAAAGTTTCGGCCTAAGGGCAAGGACTGGGACTGGTCGCTCGACAGTCGCAGCAACACGGGCGAGCCGACGGCGAATGCCACCACGTCGAGTAATTAATTAATGTAAATTAATTTAGTTAAATTGCTGAACAGAATGACGAGTATAGTACGAAAAAAATGGGAAATTGTAGAGAGATTTTCCACTGCGGAAAATCAATCGATCCGCGGCCACATGCGCAACAAATGAAAAATAATGAAGAATTGTCTATTTTGCTTTATGCTTAATTTTATTTTTGTCAAAATCATGTTTTAATCGATTCGAATCGAGCTAATTTAGATTAGTAATCTGTAACTAAATGAATTGTGTTTGTAGTTAACTTATTGTATAGCAGCGCTTTTTGCCTTGTTTCATTTTCTATTATGTGTGTATATTTGATTTTCACTGATTGTAATTAGATTAGTGTAGCATATTTTTAACTGAACTTGTGTGTTAGCTCTTAAGGCACCAAACGACCGCAACAACAAACCCCAACAATTACTGATGAACAATGTTACTGACTTCATTATCACCATTATTACGATTATGATTATTAAACGTAAACAAATTTTATCTTATTTTATATTGTTTAATAGATTTATTTGTGTTCGTTTTAAGTTGTGTGTTTTGTCCTTTACATTGGATTTCTGCGTGTTTTTTTTATGATTTTTAAATAAATTTTTAAACTAATTAAAAACTAATCTGTGGACGTCTTTATTTTAATCTCCAGCTTATGTGACACATATAGAAGTTGTTCCGTTCAGTTGAGTTCAGTTTAAAATTTTCATTTTGGGACCAACAAATTCTGAAAATTCGATCCGTTCGTGTTCGCAAATCGTCAGCGTCGCTTCCAAAATCGTATTACAAAAAAAAATTAAATATATGGAATTACCAATCATTAAATATTCAAATTGCAGTGAAAGCTTCTAATAAAATATAACTTAAAATACAAATCACGGGACAGATGCACATTGAATATTTTGTTGTTGCATTTAATAATTAATTTTCAGTGCGCTTAGCAGAAACATTTACAAGAATATATATATTAAATATACATAAATAAAAGTTTTTTAAGTGAAAACAGGGCGGGTCTGCATCCGCCTTGCTCAAAATAAACAAGACGATACTTTACTATATTCTAAAATAATAACGGAACGAACGCAACTGATGTAGCGTAACATTCGCAATAGCAATATTCAGACAGCAGGATAACAACAAAAACAACAACAACACCAACAACAAGTAACCTTATTAATTAAAGAATTTTCCACCTCAGCGAAATAACAACAATTTTATATATATTATATACATACATAATTAGCATAGCATTAGCAGCATATACAACACATATATATTGTAAAATTATATGTATATTTATGCATACATATGGGATATATGTATGTATGTATGTATGGCCATACCGTTACGCCGTTTCATTGGGAGATCTGAAAGTTAAAAGGGAAACAGCGAACGGCATCGGTTCGATAATAAATTGAAAAAACACGCAAGTCAAATATCAGGAAACCAATTGAAGAGTAAACAAGCAGAATAACATAATTTACAAGCATTTAAAAAAATAAAATTAATAATAATAATAATAATAAATATTTAGTAACAAACATATATAAAATATATACGTAAACCATATTTAACAAATAGTTTTAAGGGCAACAGCAACTGCAAAACATTAATTATAATAAACAAATAAATAAATATAAAATAATTAGCAATTTAATTGAATTTTCAACATGTGCTATTAGCGTAGTATACAAGTGGCATTAATAAAGGAGAACAAGTATGGAGATAATGGCGCATAAATGATTTTTATACGTATACATATTTTACTTATATTTATTGTCATATACAAAGTCGACGGGCTAATCAAAAAAAAAAAAAAAAAAAAAAAAAAAAAAAAAAAAAAAAAAAAAAAAAAACCAAACATAAAACTAATTACACACAACAATAATTTTATAAACTATTAATGGTAGCCCCGACAACATGCAAAAGAACAGTTGTAGCAAATGGAATATTATTTGGCGCTATTTAAATGTAATGTAAAATGCATATAAAACTATATAGTTAAATTTACATAAAACAAATTAACATACAAGTATTATACTGAAGAGTAAGCAAACGCAACTAATTAATAACAACAAGAAATGAATGAAAATATTTAAAAATAATCAAGCACACAAGCATATTAAATTTAACGGTATTATTATGTATATTATTATAAAAAAAAAAAAAAACAAAAAAACAAATATTTATTGCATATTAATATTATTATTTTAAACTTAACAGTTTAATAAAAGAAAAAATAATAACAAAAGTTCTCGTCTTTTTAATGAATAAAAATATTATCTACACATGAAATATGAATCAAAGAATTATTTTGAATTTCAATTAATATCTGGGTTCAATAATTTACTTCACTTAAAAATAAAGTAATTTTGCGAAAAATATGAAAATTAAGTAATATTCAAAAAATGCCTATAAAATTCAAGATCTAATACAATTAATACGGTGATATTAGCGCACAAATTGGGATTTCTAGTTAGAAAAAGAAAAATGAATTCATTTATTTGAATTCTCTGTCCGGAAATTTTTATTTGTTCACAGAGCTATCGGAAAAGCCTTACATCAGTATTGTAAAAAAAAGAATAATTAGATCAATTATATCAAAGATGAAGAATATGAGAAGGGCAGTCACATCTGACACGTTTGATCCAGCTTCCAGTCTTTACTTACATTTGTAGCGATCCATTATGTCAAGTTTATTAATTCTCTGAAATTTCTGGTTATTGAAATAAACTAAAACGCAAGTAATTTCATATATTCAATTATTTTTGATTGAAACATTTTTATTAGAGCTAGTTTGCGACCCAATTTCCAATTCCCAATTTCAAGTGAAAGAAATCACAGTTATTTGCTTGTTCCATAGGTCTTTTATTGACTTTATTTGTTGTGTTCTTTGTATTATTTTTTCTGCATTCTATTTGAAATATTTTATAAAAAGTACAATTTGGTTCGTTTATATTTTTGTTATCTATATGTAACTATTGTATGTAAGTATGTATAATCGTTGTCGGTTTGTTTATCAAAGTGTTCCCGGTGAAAATCTTATAAATGTATATGCACTCATACTCATATTGCTTACGGGCTATTTCTATTTATGTTAAAGCGGTAGCAGTTGGGATAGGGGACCTGCATATCCAGTTTCTTAGCTTCGATTATTTTGATCTGATGCACATATATATATGTGCTGGATATTGATTTAGTTTAGAATTAAGATTACTGTGCTAACGGTTGTATTCATGGGAATTTGTATACATATGCTGAATGGATCATTTTTGCTGACTATTTGTATTCTTGGCTGAATCTGAGGTCTTTGACAAATTCATTGTTTTCCTAGCTCTAGCTGCATTTTGTAAATGAGTGTATATTTTCATATATGTATATATATATGTACTTATGTGTATATTTGTGTATATGTATACGCTGCTTACTTTCCTCTTTATTTCTGTGTATATAATTTATATGCAAGAATATAATTGTTTTACAATAAAGCCTGAGGCACATTTATGACAAATTTTTAAATTTTTTTGTTATCTTTAATTTTTACAATTGAAATTTAAAGAAAGCATTTCTCATTGGATGTGTGTATTTAAAATTTTTACTTTGTTTCACAAACAAACTAACGTTAATATTTAGCAGAGTAAAGAATTTGTGATATATATAAGTGAAATCTTAAAGTTAAACGTTGTTCAAAGCCGTAGAAACCCAAAGAATAGATGAATTAAAATATGAATTAGGAATTGGATTGGTTTTAGTAACACTAAATTTATAGATAATCGACCGTGAATTACATATAAAATTAAATCTAACGAATTAGCTATAATAGGAGTCACTGCTCTCATTATGCATTATCATTCCAAACAAAACACTTTCAATAACAAACAAACACTTAATGCTAGTCAACGACCACTTAAAATGGTCTAGCGATAGGGTAGAAAATATAACAATTTAATTGAATAGAAAATAGAAATTACATAGTACCTAATACATAGACTGTTAATAAAATCGAAAGAAATTGATTTGATAACAAATACGCCACGTTACGTTACATAATTTCAGACACACACTTAGATATTGAAAATTGATAATTATTGTTGAACGCTTATCGTTGGTTTGGGCCCTCAACTTTTGGTAGCTTAGAACTATTTATTCTGTATGTTCAGTTTGGGCTCTTCTCGGAATCGGTAAACCACCTCAGTCCCTGATGGGGGCATTTAAAATGTTACAATCTTTTATCAGCTATGTGTATATAAATATTCTTCTTTAAAACCGCTGCACGTCGAATTCATTCAGACTTTAAGTTCGTTTCATTTGTAAGGTTCTCTACTCTAGTACTTTTGTATCTTTAATCGTTTATGTTTACAGTTTTGCTTCTAAATCAAGGGTCATTGGATCATCTAAAAATAAAGTATTCAACTGTGGCAAATTGTCAACATTTGTCAGCTGAGTTCCACTTTATAACAATAATATGCCAGATATACAGCAGAGGCATATATTATTATAGATACTACATACACAAACAAACAAGTGTATATGCACGCACATACAGATAACAACGGCCTGAGGGATACTTGCTTCAGGAGGGTTCCAATGACATACAAAAACAAATACGTTGACATTCCAATTTACACAAATTGCTTATTGGATATACGTGAAACCAATTGGAGCTTAGCTTAATAAATTTCTTTGTGTTTTTGTGGTCGTCCGCTAGCGAATTGCGAAGAGAAAGCTCATGTTAGGGCACATTAAATATGATACAACAATTACTTAAGATAAACACAACAGAATTACGGTTAAACACAATACAGACTATGTTATGTTCTTCTATCCGAATTGTGATTCGAAATTTCTGGTGCCAGAGAAAATTCGTGAGTGGGAGTGAGAGACACTTATAGCTTATCCACATGCTGTAGCAAACAGGCCATAACCAGCTCCTCTGGCTGTGTCTCGCTCGCAATCTCCGTCTGCGATTGAGCTTTCTCTTCGGGCAAATTCTACAAGCTGTCGAGTATATCGACGGCGCCAATTATGGCCTCAACATCGCTGTTATTGGGTGCCCCGTCGTCAATCAGCGTATCGGTGCTGAGCGCCAAGACGACGTCTGTGGCGCTATTGAAAGCTGTCACAGCTGGCGACGACAGACTGTCAATTGTATTGCCGTTGATCAAGAAGTCGCGATGCAGCTCGACAGGGCTATAGCGGAAACAGGGCGTCGTTATGGGCGTTGTTGGCATCGATTTGGAAATATCCAAAGGATTGCGTGCACTGTACGACTGTCCACCATATCCCACATTGCTGGCGCCCCAATTAAAGGCTGGTGAGATGTTGAAAAACCCACTGGCCGTATTGGCGTTTCCATTGGCGGTGCTCAGGCCACTGTTGCAGTTCTGCAACTGCGACTGTTGATGCGGCAGCGGTGTGGAGGGTACAGAGCGAGACACTATTCCGCCTGCACTGCCGGCACTGCTATAGCCGCTCGAGGAGCCTGCCGAGGAGCTGCATGTGGTTGTTGTTTGTATGCCGCTAAACTTGTTATTGAAGCTTGGTGAAATAAGCGCACCGACATCCACATCATCGTAGAGCAGACCTGCCGACACATCCACATCGCCGCCGCCTAGCTTCAATGTGCCGACCGACTGCTGGCTGTTGCTGTTTTCCGAGAAGAGCGCATCTTTTACTACGCCAGTGGTGACGGCCTGGTTCAGCAAGCGGTTGTAGCCCGTCGAGGGGGAGTGGTTACTGCTGCGTTGCAGCTGAGACAGCGGCACCGATTGCGATCGTTGCGTTTCGTTTAGCTCCATATTTGCGCCGCTTAGCGCCAGACTTGTTTCCAAATCCATCGAATTTTGGTTAACCAGCAGTTCCACATTGCTGTTGTTATCGTTGACGTTATTCTCGTTGAACTGGTTGCTGTTGCTGCTCCCAGTGCCGCCCATAAACGACCAATTGACGCCCATGCACTGTTGTAGCAGCGAGGGACTGGGCGGCGCCGAGGCAGAACTGCTGCTGGGATAGCTGTAAACGTAGCTGCGTCTACGTCTATGCGCACCAATCATGGGATCCCCATTGCCGTTGTTATTGTCAAAGTCAAGCGATTGCTGTTTGGTCAACAGGCTGGAACGCTGACGCATGCACGATAGGCCCGGACTGGCGAAGCAGTTCTGCGTGGTCGATTTACCAGTTGTTGCAACTGCTGCTGTTGCTGTTGCAGCTGAAGGTGTTGCTGCCAGTGCTGGGGTTGGTGCAGCAGTTGCTGGAACTTTGCTGTTGCTGTTGCTATTGATGTTTGGTGAAATGGGCAAAAAAATGCAGTTCTTGTTGTTGCCGTTGCTGGACGCGTTGCTTAGACTAATTTTGCGTTTATTGCTGTTGTTGTTGCTGTTGCTGATCGTTTGCAGCTGTTGCTGTTGTTGTTGCTGCTGCTGGTGTTGTTGTTGATGCTTTCGTGACATTAGTGCCAGAGACGCTGAGGCAGAACCCACAACATTTGCTGCTGCCGCTGTTGTTGCTGCTGTTGTTGGCAAGGGCATTAATCGACGCATCTGCGACTGTTGTTGCTGCTGATGTAATTGTTGTTGCGTCGTCTTCACTGTTGTCGTCGCTGTTGCCGTTGCCAATCTGGCTGTTGCTGTTGCCATTGCATTTGTTACTGCAGTAGCTGAGGCAGCCTGTGGATTTCTGTTTTGTTCTGCTTGAGCATCTAAGGAATTCAGTTGTTTTTCCTCAGCGTCTCCCATCTGAAAATATTGAAGCAGCTCAGTATCTGGCCCTTCAGAGTTCTCCTCCTCATCCTCGCCGGGCAGAAAGTAGTCGTCAAGCTCATGCTTGTCCATATTGCATATGCTAATTACGCGTTCACGTGGCAAACCGAGGTTCTCAGCCAACCCAGTATCCTCTGCAGCAGCGGCTAGAGCTGCTGCATTCTCTGCAATCAAGCGTTTGGCCCGCAGCGACATCATATTCCGCGATGCAACCTTCGGTACGGTAGTGTTCGTATCAAGACTGCTTGACGGGCTGACAGAGCTGGGATGATTCATTTGCGCTGGTGGACCCATTGAGAGCACCGCCACATTTGCGGGCGTGCTTTCAGCAGATGGCTGTGCGAGAGGAGGCGGTGTAGCGGCCGTTGTAGTTATTACTGGAGGCACAAGTAAGGTGCTAGGGCCGGTGCCGGAGCCGGTGCCAGTTGCACTGGCGCTGCTGGGCGAGTTGGCCCAAAAGCCTTTGGTCTGCTGTGCTTTTAGCACTTTTTTGCAAAATATATTGGTGGTGTTATATTCCTCGGCCTCATCCTTTATGACCAGTGCACTGGGTGATAATGGCTGCGGTACTGTTCCAGCAGTTTGCAGCTCCAATAGCTTAGGAGTTAGATTTCGCACTGCATTACTGCGCGGCTCTGTGGCCAAATTCATCGGCAAAACCTGCTGCTGCTGCTGCGGCGGCTGCTGAAGCGGTTGGGAAGTCACAAAACCACTGGGTGAGTCTATAATCTCCTGCTTGATCTTCAGTAACTGCTCTGTTTTGTGTTCTTCGATGACTGCTTCCTGGCTACTGCCTGCATCTTGAGCGCCACTCAGTTGATTGCAACTCGACTCCGACGATGTTGAACCTTTGCGTTTCTTTTTACGTCGCTTCTTCAGCGGTCCCATGTCCTGTTGATGCGATGTTCATAAGAAATTTTATTATTTATATATTAATAGTGATATAAACTTACTGCAAGCGATCGCTTCTCTTTGGGCTCTCTGGGTGTGTACTTTTTGGGTGCCAATGCCGCATTAATTGCTGCATTGTTGTTCTTGATTCGCGTGGCCAATTCTGTAACGCTTTCCAGCTTGGTGTTAAGCAGCTTTTCTGCCCAGCTGCGCACCACATCCCAGTTGCACTCGTTTTCTGTTTTGGAGCCATGTGTATCCGCAGTGACATTCGGTGTTGGCATAATCTGTGCGGGAATGGCCTCCGTTGTATGAGCGTCATCGAGAGGCTCATCCTTGCAAAGCTGCGGCAGCTGTGGCGGCGTCAATTTCGTGGTCTTCCGCATAGCTGCGTAGCAGTAGCGCGAATGGCCACGCGTGCCAAGACGCCGTGGTCGAACGCCAGGGAACACCTGCTTCATGACCTTACCAAAGTCCGCAGTTGACAGCGGCTTGATGCTCAGGCGTTCACAATAGGCGCTGAAAAATCAGATATATTTTACGAAATCTTAGTATCAAGCAATTCCGTCTTGCTAAGAGACTTAGCCATTTAAATATAAATTTTAGGTAACTTACATATAATCATTGTAAACGTCCTGTTTTGGAATGGAGACCTGAGCATCATGTTCAAGGTGTGAGCGCACCCAATTGATGGTGTGATTAATTTCGGATCGCGTGCCCAGTGGGTTCTGCGGTTGTCTTAGTGGGTCCGTATCGGCACTTTCGCCGGGCAGCCGCAAATATAAGAACAGTTTCTCAATAGGCTTCAGCGCTGCCACACTTTCCAGAATTTGAGCGATCTGTACCTTTGCAGTATGACTAAATGGAATGGATAATTAATAAGTATTACAGCTAGTGTTCAGTTACAGCCACTCACTCCAAGCTAGCTTCGATGACCTGTTGGACGCGTCGCATGCGTTCGTCGTCGCTGGTTAGTGAATTCATTACATTCTCCGCAATTGTGGAATTGATGGCGCCACTGGGGGCAGCCGGCGGCGTAGGTACTGAGCCAACTTCACTGGGATGTGTGTGGGGATGATGTTGTGGAGGTTGTGGATGCTTTGGAATAGCTGCAGCTGCATGCGTGCCTGATGCCGAAGAAGCATTCATTGCATGCATAATCTTGCCCAACTCCAATTGCTGAGCGCTGTTAAAGGCATTGACAAACGCAAGACCAGCATTGCCAGCGGCCGCTGCAAAGGGATTGGGCGTCAGCACAGATGTGGTATTACTGACGGCTGGTCCTGGCGCATTCACACTTGGAAATGCAGGCGGCACGAAGCCCCCGCTGGGAACAGGTACATTTGTAGGTGTGGGTGACACCTGGGACTGGGCGAGTGCCAGAGATGGTGGCACAATCGGTGCAATGGTTAGTGGCGATGACTTAGCCGCTTGCAAATGAATGGATGGAGCCTGGAACCGTCCAGACGTATAGGTCGGAATGTCCGGCACTGGAACAGTCACACCACAGATTCCATATGGGCTTGTGGCAACTGTTGCTTCGTATATTGAATTGGAATTAGGATTGGTTTGCTGGTGCTTCTGCAGCGATGTGGATGCAGTTGTGACCCCTGCTGAAGCTGCCGTAGCCGCCGCCGCTGCTGCTGCCGATTTCGCCGTCCACTGCGCTCCACTAATTTGGCCATGCTTCTCGGACATGGTAGCTGGTGGGCTGGCTCTCAAAACACTAACCCGCGAGCCACCAGCCAGAAGCAACCACTCTGCGTTACTTCTGGACGCACTTTGACTTTTTAACGCTATTTGTTTGTTATTGTTTTTCCCGATGCTAACAAATTTGAATTGGTCTAAGAACTTACGCACTAAATGATTGATGACGCGTGCTTTAGGAGATGAAGATTGCGAAGTCGATAACTGGCGCAACGAACATTTTGGCGACGACGGAAGACACGGATGTTAACAACGCAAGATAATAAACCATTTTGCCAACTGCATGGGCAAGCCAAGTCTAAGGCGAGCGTACGCCTTGAGCGCCAGATACAGTAAATTCCACGATTGTTCAAATTCCAATACACAAACTAAATTCTAATAAGATTATAAAATATATTGGAATAATCCATTTTTCGCGGAGATAAGAGCTCCGTTCCTTCTGCGTCTCGAAAAATATACACGGTATGTGGCCAGATACTGCAACAGTTGATGTTACCGATAAATACCCCATGATTTAATTTGTAAACACCGTGTTGTATTTCGATAGATTTTCCATTTAATAATCAATATAGTAGTTCAATAATTATCAATAAAAGTAAATTTGAATACTATTTAGATTGATGTGCCAATCATAGATTAAATTTGTGTAAATTATTACCAAAAATTTTTTAGACACATATGTACATGTATTATCAATTTATTGGTATTTTTAAATTTTAGTATCTTTGCTGCGTACCAATCGTAAAAATTAAATGCGTAAATGAGTATTTTATAACATATATTCTAAAAGCTATTAATATTTGCATATAAATTTGTTTATTTGTGAACTTTTTGTTGTAAACAGAAAGAGTAATTAATTTTTTTGATTTTATTGCTGCAAAATTTTTTTGTTATCTAATTTGAGCAACTCCAGTGCTATCGATAACGATTGTGCAACTGTAATCGCTACTCAGAAAAAATGGCGATTCCTTAAGACGGCCGACGCTTTACCTTTACACAACACAGACAAAATTTTAACACTAAAATACTGTTCTATACCGCAATTAAACAAAAGATGCGCGCTGAACTTGGTCCAAACACTTGTCGAGTGTGCTTAGAGCCCAGCCAGCGTTTACAACGGATTGATGAATCCCGCGAGGAGGGTGAGGAGACCCCAAATGAAATGCTTATTCAGCTCTTGGGCATTTCTTTTAGTAAGGTGCGTATTATTTGTTTTAAAATAAGATGCGCACAAAAAGAGTCTATTTACTTTTCATTTTCTCCTCTTATAGCTGAATGGCAAGGATCAAATTCCTGATGGTATTTGTAAACCATGCAAGGTGGAGCTCAATATGGCATTCCAGTTTCGTGAGAAGGCTTTGCGCAAGCAAGCTGAAATTGAAGACTATTGTCGCGAACTGGGCCTCTTAGATGAAGCCGATGATTACCTTGTAAAGGAGGAGTTTGGTTCACAGCATCACCAACAAGAAGATGAAATGAATGAATTTGTGATGAATGATGCACAAAGTTCGGGTCATGCCGATGTTGAGGATCATGTACAGAGCGATGAATTTTTGGAAGTCGATGGCTCCCACGAGCAACAAGAAGTCATAACGGATGATATTGAGTACTTGGAGGACAACTATACAATAGAAATGAATCCTGAGCATAATGATGTCGTCCTTGAGACGAAATATGATAACACGGTAACGCAGGGTGACATCAAACTGAGGCGTGGTCGAACACGCTTCGGCATGAATATAGTGAAGTCCGAGCAAGGGGAATTACAGCATCAATATGGTCTAGAGGCTGGAGTCGTTGACATTAAACCGAGACGTGGGCGGCCACGGCCTGGCCTTAACTCGCTCCGAACATCGGATGGAAACGAGAAAGGTGGCTATGTTTGTGATGTATGTGGGAATTTCTATGAGAAGCGGGGACGCATGATGGAACACCGTCGGCGCCACGATGCTGTTTGCCAATATCAGTGCGAGTAAGTATCAAAAAATATACAAAACATGTGAAACTTCTGTTTTAATATAATTTGCATGCTTGCAGACTCTGTGAAGCCAAGTTCCAGGTCCGCGAACAGCTGCGCAAGCACATGTATTCCCACACAGGAAGCAAGCCCTATAAGTGCAGTTTCTGCAGTCGTCAATTCTTCTACGAGAGCGTGCTGAAATCGCATGAAAAGTATGTAGCTACATCTTTAAAAATTATTAACTATAACCAATTTATTTACCTGACAGTGTGCATCGCGGCATCAAGCCATATGTGTGCAAGGTATGCGACAAGGCTTTCGCATACGCTCACTCTTTGACTAAGCACGAGCTTATACACTCCGACATCAAACTGTATCGTTGCGACTACTGCCAAAAGGATTTCCGCCTGCTACATCACATGCGCCAACACGAGGAGACCAAATGTCATCAGAATGCAGTTATGCTCGCCGAGACATTGAAGTACGATCGCGAGGAGCAGGACGTGGAGCTATTGGCTGTGGATGAACTCAAGGATGTCAAGCTGCGATTATCACAGCCACATATGCTCTCTTAGGCACATTTTCTTTACCACCATTGGACACCACATCATATAAAAAGAAGGTCGGTCCGTGTTATATTTTTAAGTAGGTTCTAAATTTAAATTCACATTTAATTGATGATGATTTAATAAAGTAAATGTGCTATATGTAAATTATTCGATGTTGTAAATATACATCTTTGAGAAGAGTCAACAGTGAAATAAGCCTTTATAAATTTTGTTTATTGAAAACAATTGTACATTAGAGGGGCGCATCAATATATTTCGTAATTATATATGTTTGACGATAATAAAAGAATATATTACGTATTAGTATGTCCAGATACAAAGTTTATATATAGCACAATATTATATATTAATGTAATATTTTAGTCTTTTACATCCGTAAATTTGAATTTCAGAGGTATATTGGGAACATTTATTAGAACACTCTTGAATGCATTTTCCGTGGGGTAATTAAACTCAATATTGAAGTTGCGAATAAGTCGTGCGATTCCCAATTCTAACTCCATTTCGACAATACGCTTTCCAATGCACATGCGTGGGCCAAAACCAAAGGGCAAGTAAATAAATGGGCTGCTCGCTTTAAGGGCGTGTGGGCACTCCCCACTTGAAGCTTCTTCTTTGCTCGGTCGCAGCCATCGCTCGGGCAAAAATTCTTTACCTCTGGGATAGTGCTCATCATCGGTGAGCAAGCCAGTGGACATCATCGTGACCGCTGTTTTGCTGGGAATCTGGTATCCATTTAGCACAATGTCTGATTTGAGCACACGAGCATTGCCCAATGTTAAGGGATAAAGGCGCAGCGATTCCTTGATAACGGCCCGCAAGTATGGGACATTCTTCATAGAGGCTTCTGTGAATTCGGAATCCTTGTTTGGTAAAATTTTACGAATTTCCTCACGCAATTTCGCTTGCTTCTCCGGATTTTTAGCCAGACACAGAAGGACACCTGTAAACACGGTTGTTGTCTGGAAATGACAAATATATTTTAAGTGTAGATATCTCAGGCTTTTATTACATTAACGACTGCTTCGTACCGTATCTACACCTGCTATCAGCATGTCTACAGCCATAACTCTTGCTATCTGTTGGTCAGTTTTCAAAAGTTTCTCGAGTACACTTTTTTCGTGGTCCGGTTTGTTGGAGGGCTCGCGTTCTAGTCGCTCGATAGCTTCGCTTACATAGCCTAGTGTTATATCCTGGATTTCGCCTAGGACTTTGATAAGCTTCTTGAATTTGGGCGTGGCAATGTAACGCCAAATCGTTGGCTTTAATTCAAGTTCACCCGATAGTTCAAAGAATATATTGAGTGCGTCAAAAAGCTTCTTTGCCTGGGGATTGCTGCGATTGGCATTTATTAATCCCAATTGCTTGTCCAGAGCTATCACCGAAACGGATTCAAGAGTCCATCGATTGATCTCCTCTTCAAAGTTTTCGGGAACTTCAAATGTGGTGCTGTCGCGAATCTCTCGTATTCTAATTGAGTGCAATAAAGCGGTTAGAAATAACTTGTACAATGGCAAATTTGTTGGATTCATTTACCGCTGAATGAACTCTTTGTTAACTGCTGACATTTTTTGATAGTACAGACGAACAGTTTTCGGTTGCATAATTACTGGATTAACACTAAATCGGAACTTCGCCCAGTCCTCACCTTGACTGTAAAACGCATGAGTTTTTGCACTTGGCATTTTCATATCTTAGAAGAGAAGAATTCGAGCTTACGTTGTTAATATTCCTGGGGTGTCCTTGTAAAATTCCTTTCGTGTCACTGTTCGAAAATAGTGCAATACGTGACTCCCTGGACGCTCCGGCCAGGGTCCTTCGGCTCGCAGGACCTGTTCAAAGTGTTGCGGATCGTTCGATACAAGAAAATCATATGGTCCCAAACTGGGCAATATAAAGAGAGGACCATGCTGACGACGCATGTCCAACATAATCTCTGGAAACTGTTTTTTATAGTATTTTCCGCCGGGCATCAAATGGCGCATGAAGTAAAACAGGGAAACCTTGGGTATCTCATTGTATGGCCGCGCCTGGTCCCATCCAATAGGCTTCCCTACGTTTGTCTCATTTTCCGCTACGTTTAATGCATTACTCACAGCATATGTTCGTTGGCGCTGCATTCGATATCAATTATAATGATAAGGTAAATAACGAATGTATGATAAAAAAATTAAATCGCAATTCATGCTGAAATTAAATTAACCTGTTCTAATGGTATAGCCCGTATTAGCTGCTGTAGCTTGACTCTCTGCGTCAACATTTTACACTCACGATCAATAGAGAACTGAGCAACAGGTTTGTTTACTTCGGATTTTATATTCTTGCTCAAAAGCTTTTTCAATTTGTACATTTGGAAAAGCACACAATAATAGCACATCTAACGATGATATGAAAGCTTTCAGCTGAAGTGATTCTCTTTATAAATATGATCGTTAAAGAGTCTAAGTAATCTCTCTGCATGATATACATATATACATACTATAAATATACATACATACATACATAAAGCTTTTTATAAAGATTATTTCATGAGTACTGTAGGAATATTCACAGAATGTTTAAATAAATAAAATTGGTTTACACTGCTGATGACTGATATTTGGAAAATATATTGTAAAGATTGTTAAAAGATGATTGTGTATTTTAAATTTTGGACCAGAAAAGCAAATCGCAGTCGATATTCAATTGTATTACTATGTAAATTATCAGATCATATTTAGATTAGAATATATATAATAAAAATATACATAATTATTTTATAGACTTTCGAGTTTATTTATTTGAATATTGATAGGTATACAATATCGTATCGAATGTATATTTAAAACAAACACCAATGTTTTCCTTTACAAACCGATATTAGACTTTCAAAAGTTTTTAACGGTTATTACGTATAAGTATGTAATTTATGTCATTTATAAATAGTCGCATAGAATAACTTAGAAGTACAAGTATACTACAATTAATTCAAGTTTCACTGTAGACAACGTTTTTACAAGTTAATTTCCATGCGTTGTTCGATTTGGCACGCTTGGCAAAATGGGGTTTACATATGTATGTATATGGTTAATGTCGTATCGTTTAAATCGTTTTAAGGATAGTTCATACTAAGTATTCGATAAATACCAAATCGATCATATGTATGAAGTTTCACGTATCGAATATGTCTCTTTGGGACATTAAAGTCCAACATTTCAAAGTATACCTAAACTACAACTCAGAGGACTACGAGCCTATGACAATCTGGGATAATAAATATAAGGCTATGATAAGTCGGCGTTGTTCGTTGTTCATTGGGACGCCTGTTGCTGATAGCTGCATACAATTTTGGCTGCGTCGTTCATCATTTTGGCCGTTGAGCGCACAAGGAACATCAGATGACACTCATCGTAGACGGTCAGCTCGACGCGCGTGCGCACTAGGCCGTGCAGCACTGTAGCCCGCTCCAGGTCCAGCCAGCGCTGCAGCGCGAGTTCACGTTCCTTTGTAGTGCCGGAGAGCGCCACATCCGACGGTCCCCAGAGCACAAACTCAAGCACTGCTTTGGCCTTGGACAGAGATTCGGCGCGCTCTTGTTGCAAAATATCGGCCAGAATGGGCGTAATCTTTGTGGTGGGCAGCATCTCGGTCAACGCGCTGTGAGCGCACTTGCATAGCGTACCCATCGGCTCGTCGTCGTCGTTGTTATTGCTGTAATAGTAGTAGAGATTATGGTTGAGTTCGTAAATGACCAGATTTTCGTACCCTTGTAAGACACAGAGGCGCGCCTGCGCATCCTTGTTATCCATATCCTTGGAGAGTACCACATTCGACAGGCTCAACGGGGTCTCCTCAATGGCCTTCGCCTGCAGATTCTTCATGCCGTTGACCAGCTGCAGCATTATGAATGCCACCTCACGCGTCATGACATCATCGAAGGCGGGCATTGCATGGGGCGTGGCTGTGATCTCCTCACCATCGTTGGCCTCCGTGTTGCCAGGCGACGTCGACTCCTCATTCAATGTGCTCAGGTTCTGCACGGATACCACATTTCGTAGCGCATTGCCACCAGCTGCATCCTTCAGGCTATTCAGATTTGGTATCGAGCCTCGGAAGTTAAAGTTGCTCTTGTCCAGCACTTGGGACTTGCCCTTCAGTATGGATCCGATTGATTGCAGCGTCTCCAGCTGAAGCCTGGGCAGCACCGATATTGTGGCCTGTAGCAGTGTCACCTCCGTTGTGGGCATCAGTGGCAGCTGGTAACTGGGAACCAGGTCGCAGAACTCCGTTATGGGATTGAGCACATCGCAAACGCCTCCCGTCAGCTGGCTCAGCTCGCCCCCAACGCCCCCCAGCTGATTACAGTCAGCCGACAGGGCCAAGGTCACGGGCGATGTGGTCCACAGTGCCGCATGGAAGGCTTTCTTGCCCACGACAAATGCCTGAGCGCCCTCAATAATGGTAAAGTCCTCGTAGCGCAAGTTAATGGCATTGGCCAGCGGCCGCAGTGAAGCTGGCACAACAGGCGTTTGTTGAAGCTATTGAGGTATTACATTTATTAATATACATTGTTTTGGGTCGGTTTGATGTGCAGCATGTGGGACTCACCTGATCGAGCACCTGGGCAAGTGCCTCATGATTGGCCACTACAACCGCTGTGTAGTTGTCTTCGATGTTCTTGTGCACGACACTGCGTCCCTTGCGCATGCGCAAACGATTCGTGGCCTTGCTGCGGTTCTTGTTGCCCTAAATGGGATCGAAATTGGATTGGTATCTTAGGATGTTCTCTCAAATATTTAAGTTGTTCTCGCTTACCGTTGGCATGCCCCAGACGCTGTCGTTGATGTCCGCAGCCACATCTCCCCCAGCCTCGCTGCCGTAGTAGCTGTAGGGTGCGTAGATGTCGAGGTCACCTACTTCGCTGCCCGCATATGAAGCCGAGATGACGCGTGGAATGTTGGCTACAAAATAAGATAATTCAGATAGGATTAGCCCAGAGACTTATGTATAGCATTCAACTTACCTAAGCTGCTGTTCAGGCCGTAGTTGCGTACGGGACCGTACTCGCTGCGCGTGTAGCTAGCTATGGAAGCCGTATCCGAGTAGATATTGTTGCGTCCGGCAGATCGGCCATTGAGTCGCTGCCCGGCAATAGCGGATAGATCTAGGTTACTGCTGCGAATGGGCGGCAGTGGAGGCGTGGGCGCCGCTGTCGTAGCCGGAGCTGCCGTTGTCGAGCTGCTGTTGCCATTGCCCATTTTGACAAATTCGTACATGTTCTCATAGTCGCGTTTGTCCTTCAGGTAGCTATCGATGGTGCTGTTGATCTTGCGTACCGAATCCTTCAGGCTGCTGCGCTGGGCACTGTCCGTGGCATCGGCTGTGCCTTGGGCGCGCTGCTCAAAGATCTCAAGCTTGCTGGATATGGACATTTTGGTCTCGGCCTTCTTCGGCTGTCGCTCGAATGTGCTCGTGCGGCTGTTGACAGTGGGTGGTGTTCCGGCTGTGGCTGAGCTGGCCGGCGGCTTGCCAACCTCGAAAGGATTCGTGTTGCACACCTTGGACTGTTCGGCCGTTACATTCTCACCGTTTGACGAGCAAATGGAGATAGTATCGGTAAGTACGCCCCGCTTACGGACCAGCTCTAGCTGTGCCTCACGCTCCCGCATGCTCGCCGTGCGCTCCGGCTTGCGTGGCGCTATCGAGGAGCGGATCTCGCCTGCATATACATCAGAGCATACGAAATAAGAGATGCACGAATTTGTTAATGCTTATCTAGATAATGTTTGCATTTTTGCATGCCGGTGAATTTCCTATGCGAATCTATAGATCTAATCTATACGAAACATTTGCTGGCCAAGTTTCATGGCCGCCACAATGCCAAATGACTGCAACAGCTGGCCATGTTTTTTTTTTTGCTAGTTTGTTGGTTTTGTTTTTTCTGTATAACCTGCGACACTAATTGTGATTTTGACCCAAATTACAATTCGCATAATGGTGCCTAGTGGCCAAGATCTCTGGCAAATGGCTTTTCCGCAGACAACAGTGCTGAGCTGATGTGCTGTGCGCTGGCCCCTTCACCAGTTGCCACCTGCCACCTGCCGGCCGCAACAGGTGTAACAAGTTCTCGCCACATTTGGCCTGACCACAAAATGACAGCCAAGAAATGGGTCTCGGATTCTAAATCTTTCACTGCCAGCGATTCTTGTCTCACCAGTTTTCCGGTGGCATGCTCTTAGCTGACTAGCCTAGGCACTCACATGTGGTTACCTCATTGGCTTTGGGCTTTGGTTTGTTTTCATTTCGATTTTTGTTGCTGTTGCTGTTGCTGTTCTGCTTGTTCATCTGTTAAACTCACATATTTTACTTTTTAGCTTTGGCTGGCTCACTTAACCTACTTTAATCTGGCTACCTGCCCGACTTATGGCTATGTGAAGCGACGACGGCTTCTGCGGATCGCCATCGCCGTGAGCCCGTTATATTGATTGAAATGCGTAACTCGTTTGGTTTTGGTTCTACTTTCGAGTTATGATATTTTCTTTGGGGCTACGACTTGGCCAACTGGCACATTTGACGCACAAGAGGCCCTTTAGAGCCACATTCTGAAGGTCGCATGACTTTATGCCATGGCATTTGGGCGCTGTCAGGGAACGTGATCTGTTTGCGCTTTCTTTTGGAATCGCAATTGGATCACGATCGCAATCACGCTCGTAGAAAGAGCGAGATACACCCACGCTAGCACTCCACTGATTGATTATTTATGGAATTCGGTCGTCCCAGTTACCCACTTAGGCCATCTATTTTCAAACTCACCCAAATTGGCATAGACATTGTCCGCTTTAGATTTGATGGAGCCGCCGGCATTGGGATTGCCGCTGATTTTTGCCGAATCCACGCTGCTCGAGCTGAGCGTGGCAGTTAGCTCCGTCTTCTGCTTGCGACGCAGCTCAGCGCTTTTGGGCGGCGGTGGGCGTGCCGGCTTATTGGCCTCATGACTGCGCTGCCCCTCGCTGGCGCGCAGCGGCGGTGCTGGCGGCTTGGCGGTGACTACGGCTACCGTCTGCGCGGAGACAGCATCGTTGGTCTTCGTGATGTCCTTGACAACCTCAACGGCCGTGGGATTGATGTCAATGGGATGTATGATGACCAGACGCGGCTTGCCCACAACACTGCCATCGTCGCCCGTGCAGATCTCGGTGTAGACGCTGCCCTCCTTCTTGGTCAGCGGCTCACTGGACTTGCCCCCGTTGCTGCCCATGCGCAGGAACTTCTTGATCGAGAACTTGGATTTCTGTTTCTGTGGCGGCGATGCGTTCGGCGACTTCGAAGATTTGCTGCTCGCATCTGTTAGGCCAGCCGCCGCCAGGCACTCCTCGGACATGGACAGATGCCGCTGATTGCGCGGCGTTGGCTCCGGCGTCAACGGCTGCTTCAGGTTCAGCACAGAGGTGGACGATTGCAACTGTAGCTGCTTTGTTGCATTGGCACGTTGCATCACGAAATTGTTGAGACTGCGGAACTTGGGATTAATGACTGCTCGCTCCCGCTTGTCCTTTTCACGTATGACCGGTGTAGCGGCTGCCACAGGCGGCTTTCTGGTATACATATTACTGCTGCTGCCAGATGCTATTGTGGCGGTTGCTGCTGCTGTTGCTGCTGCCGTTGCTGCTGCTGTTGCAGTTGTTGTTCTAGTTGCTGTGGGTGTTCCGGCAACACTTTCAGTTGCTGCTGCTGTTGCTGTTGGCGATTTCTCCGTGCTAGTTGGAGTATCCGCTGGTTTGGCAGCAGCAGACTCCGCAGTTATTGCCTGCTCGAATTCAACTACCAAACTGTAATCGCGCTCCGGCGTAGTCGGTGCACTCGTTTTGGGCTCTGGTGGCGGATTGGGAGCTTTGCCTTTTTTAAGTTTGGCATCATCTTTGGCTGACTCAGCCGCAGCTGCTGAGGCTGAAGCAGCTAATAGCAAATTTTCGCTTGATTTGGAAATTGCCGTTTGGAGCTGGCTGATGAATTGCTGCTCGGCGTTGCCGGGCTGTCGCTTGATCATAAAGGTTTTCAACAGCGAGTTGTTGTTGTTAACATTGCCATTGCTGTTGTTGTTGCTGCTGCTGCTGCTGCTGCTAATGCAGCTGTTGCTGTTGTTGTTGCCGACGTTGACGAGCGGCTTAGCGGGCAGCTCGGGCTTCTTGAGGCCGTGCAAGAATGAGGGACGCGCGTCGATTTTCATTGGCGGCGGCGGCGACTTGGGCAGCGCTGGCAGCTGTTGTGGCATCGCCTCTGGCGCTGACTCCTGCTTCTTCTCTTGCTGATTCTGCTCCAGCTTGTTGTCCGGATCGGCGCTGCCATCGGGCTCGCCATGCAGCTCGCGGCTCTTGACTGCCGCCTGGTTGCCAGACTGATCGCCAATCTGTATGTCCTCGTAGTCCGAGTTGTTGGTGCTGGCGCTGAGCTTCTTCTCCACCAGCGAGCGTTGCTCGATGCTGCCCTTGACTGCGCCGCTGGGCAGATTCTTGTAGTCGCTGCCAATGCTAATGCCAATGCCCGAGTCGGACTCGCTGCGTATCATGTTGTAGGTATTCTCCTCATCGGAGCTGCCGTCAAAGCTGCTGCCCGTGGAGTCCAGTGCGTCGTCCGAGCTGCATTTGGTGACAATCAGTCCGTCTGAGGTTATTTTGCTGGTCATGAAGTTGCCCTCGTGCAGATTGTAGCTGGCGGCACGTGTCTTCGAGCTGAGCAGCATGTCCGTTATGTACTGGGAGCTCGAGTAGTGCGTGCTCTTCGACTCCGCCTGGGCGCTGGCCACGCCCACCTGTTCACTGTACTTGCCATCGGGCAAGTTCTCGTAGCTCAGCTGCGTCTCGACCACATCGTAATAAGCGGACACACCGTTCTCCGAGTCCGAGCAGTTGCTGTCCGTGTCGGAGTATTTGTGGCACACATTCACCTTTGGCTTGGTGTGATCCTTGGTTATGGGCGCATTACGCGCAATGGATTTTTTAAGGTCGAGAAATGGCTTTGGCGAGTCGGTGAGTGAGCTCAGCTCGAATTTGATTTTGCTGCTGCTATTGCTGCTGCTATTGCTGCTGCTGCTGCTGCTGCTTGCAACTGTTGTTGTTGTTGTTGTGACTGTGGCTGCTGCCGCCGAGTTGATTTCGTTTTGTTTTTGCTTTTGCTTCTGCTGCAGCGTCTCGGAGATTTCGTCCAGCAGAGACTTCTCCATCGCTCGCTCAATGGGCGGACTGTCCTTGCCATCGCGCGCCGATGCACCTGCCCCTGCCCCTGCCCCTGCCGTTGGCTTCACAAGCGTGGGAGTCAGTGTTGTGGTCACCTTCTTGTTGGCCGTGCTGGTAATGGTGCTCTTGACTGTTGTGCTCGTTGCTGCTGCCACAGGCTTGGCTGTCACTGTGCTGCTGCATGTGGCTGCAGTTGATGCTGTTGTTGTTGTTGTTGCCTTGGACGTTTCCGTTGACTTGGACGGCGCTGCCTTGGCGCCAGCTGACTTTAGCGGCTGCCCAAAGGGCATCACATTGATCGTCAGCGTTTGCTTCTTGCCCTCCTTGTCCACCTGGGGCGCGCCCAGCTTGAGGGCAGCGAATGACTTCTTGATGTTGTCCTGCGCATCGCCCAGCAGATTGCCATTGTTCATATTGAAGTCTGTGTTGGCGCGTGTAATGCGCTTCAGTTCGATGGCTTCCTCGTCGTCAGTCTCCGTGATGGCCATGTCATCGTGCTCGTTGCCCAGATTCATAAAGTCATGATCATCATCGTCGTCATCGTCCTCCGACCACTCGCCGCCATAGCCGATGATCTCGTGCAGCTGCTTGGGAAAGCAAACCTTGCTTGACTTGGAGCTGCTGCTCGACTTGCTGAAGCTGCTGCCGCTGTTGCTGTTGCTGCTGCTGCTGCTGCTGCTGCTGCTAGTTGTGGTGAGGCGCACGCCAAACGCCTTCTTGATGATGCTCTTGGCTGGCGTTTTGTGCTTGTTCGGGTAATCAGTCTTTGTGTGGCTATCTGACTTGAGAGCGCTCAGCTTAGTGCCCTGCTGTGCGGCAGCTGCGGCTGCAGCAGCTGCTTTGTGTTCATCCTTGGACTTGAAGCAGTTCGAGCACAAATCCTTTTTCCACGCATTTTGCGTGAAGTGCGAGCAAATCGAGGAGGACATTTTGTGTGTTGTTGCTGCCTGTTGCTGTTGTGATTGTTGCTGTTGCTGATTTGCCGTTGCCGTTGCTGCTGTCCAACTTATTCCACCATATTCTGCAATTGCAAAGAAAATAAAGTCAAATGAGTATTGCTTTGCATTGTTGTCATTGTCATTACAGTGTTGCGCCGTGTTATTAGCGCATCAACTTAAAGACTGATAAAAACTTTCATTGCGACGCCGATTGCGTAAGCCCTGCCAGCAACTGTTGCTGCTACTCAAGTTGCCGTTGCACTGGCCGGCCCAACAATCAACTTTCACTACATAAGTGCAGCTTCTGCATCATGATTCAAAATTATTGAATGTAAATATAAGAGCGCTAACAGCAACATTTCGCAGTAGTCCAGCTGGGCAATTCGCATTAGTCGGCTTCGCCTACCCAGGCAGCCGAAACCAATTGACCAAGTGGCCATGCGGCTGGCTATTCAATGTCTTCACCAAGCAGGCAGCCAAGCATTCATTTACCATCGCGACTATCAATCAATCTTCATCTTGATAATGAAATTATTGAAATGATTTTTGTTGTTTTCGACATATTTGTTGTCTGTTGCTGTTGTTGGTGTTGGTGTTGTCGTTACTGCTGCAGCACTGGGGATTCACTGAGCATGTTTTTTGCTCACACTCTTTGTCACATGGCCATCGACAATGCTGTGTTTGCTTTGCTCTCTCGCCACTTGGACAGTGTCTCCAATTGCTGTTGGGTAATCAGTTGTTGTTGTTAGTTAGTTTGTTGCCGTCTCTATGACTTTCTAAAATTGCCCAGGGAAGTGACAGTCTCTATGTGTGTGCATTAAATGACATTAACATAAAAACTGTGGAATACTCAACCTGCCCAAAAAGCGTAAAAACTTTGAAAATTTCTAAACAAAAAGTCGAGTATCGTATATACTTATAGACAAACGTGGCAGGAAGGCAAACCAGTTTCCTTAACAGAAATAGCTATATTCATTATTTTTTGTATTTCCTCAAGAATTTAATTCATTGAAACGGAATAATTTTGAACGAGAAAATTGGTCTTTGCATTGGCAAATATAAGATAAACGTTTAAATGTTTGGCAATTATATTTTGAGGTCATTTGGATATATTTGTCATTTAAAATTTTATAATTATATACCCATACAGTGTTTCATTCTAGTGACGAAATACGGCGAGCAGGTATTAGTAACCAAATCCGACGTTCTCAGAATGCTTCTGTTGTTACAGTTAGGATTGCTCACACAGCCATCAGAACAAAGAATGCGGCATTTATGTCTTTAAGCCATTAGCCCCGTTTAGGGCCAGCTAAGATTGCAAGTGAGTTTTTACATCAATTTGCCAGCAGCATATTGTGGCGGCGTCTAATTGGGAAAGTGTTGCTGCTGACAACAGCGACAACACCCCAAGCAACAACAACAACAACGGCTGCCGCTAGACAAAGCGGCCCAAAAAAGCTTCACAACAAAGATGACAACAGGCCAGCGTTCAGTTCATGGAGTTTGTTTCTTGGGCACATTTATCAACGCCAACACGAACGAAAGTTGACCCATTGTTAAACGGTTGCCGCTGTGCAGCTTCTGCGGCTGTTGCTGATGCTACGCTTGATTTTTGCATTTGCAGCAGCAGCAGCAACTGCTACCGTTATTTTTTGGGTCAGCGTTTTGGTTAAGCGTTAATATGCATAAATCTTGGCTTTGTGCAATCCGTTCGCGAATACCATTGCTATCAGCTGGCCGCTGTGGGAGGGCGAGGGGAGGTGGATTCAGCGCGCAGCTAATTGCATAACTGTGACGCTGCCAACAGTTGCTGCCGTGTTTTTGCTTTGCATATCGCATTTGTTTGCCGCTGCTACACATAAATTGCCCGAGTTGCTGTTTGCTTTTGTTTTTTTTTTTTTTTTTTTTTGTTTGTTTGTTAATTGCTGGCATTTTTTCTTTCACTCATTTGCATTCGGTTGCGGCATCGATACTCGATACTCGATTTGTTTATGGCCACAGACGAGGCTGCAATGTGCGCCAATTCTCAGCCAGGCGCTAACCAAGTGGAGGCTGCAGTAGGTCTATAGCAGCAAAGGGTTCGCAAGTGCCTCGCCGGCTGACCAAATTTGAGCAAAACTGACACACATGGCGCAGCAGAGAATTTGCAACAAATTGTTGTGCTATTTGACCATAAAAATGGGCATCAACAAGACAACTTTAAACGAAGACCGCCAACATCCGACCACAACAACATGTTGCGGCGGCCAAACAACAACTTGCAGCTGGTTTTCAAGTTTAGCCATCGCGCTCTCGCCACATGGAATGCGAGAGATGAGATGAGCCCAGGGAAGCAGAGATATCTATAGAGATGTTGCTGTTGCTGTTGCTGCAGATAAATGTAACACAAATAAATCTGCATAAATTTCATGCTCCGAACTTGCGGATCTAGCCAGGCCAGCCAGGACGGGTGTCAGCTCGTTAGCCATAAAGTTGAATTCGACTGGCGCAAAAGTCGGTCAGCTGGGTTCCGCGCCATTTAATTGATGCCCGAGAATTTGCTTTGCCAAATGCTATATATACATATGTATATATCTGTGTGTATGTAAGAGAGTACATGCAGGTATTTTTGTATTTTTAGCAGTTCCAGGCATTAAACCCGTTCCGTGCCGCCAGGCCATTTCAATATTTTGCATTCGACTCTTTGTATTTGCCTTTATCTGATCGTTGGCATACAAAACTTTTGGTGCCGCTTACAGGCTACGAAACAGTTAACTGACCGTCGCCTCGTCTGCGACTTCCAATTGGGGCCAACAGGTTTAGCCAACAGCAGCAGCCGGAGCAACAGAAGCAGCAGCAGCAGAAAGTTCTCTTCTCGCCCGATTCGGTATTTTCTCTTGTCTGCTGCACTTGGCCAATTGCCGCTAGGAGGCTAATCTCTGGACTCTTAACGCATTTTACACACCAAAAATATGCGAAGAATGTGTGGAGATCGTTATACATATGTATACCTATCCAAATATATATATACATGTGTGTGTATAACAACAACAAACACGTTTTGTGTTGCAAAGAAGAACGAAACAGAAGCCATAAATGCTGGATGCGCTGCAGTGAGTCTGTTGATTGAATCACACAGCTGAGGCTGTAATCGAATCAAACGCTCCATTAGCGATCCAGAAACGGGGCTGCACTCAATTAGTGTTCACCATTCGAGTCAAAAGCCAGAGCCATAGATCAAGCTGCAACCTCACCCAATTCACAGATCTACAAATTACCACAAGAAGATTCCCCCGAAGCCGAAAATCGAAAACGCGAGATGAGCGCAGATATTTAAATAAAACTTTGATCTGAGATGAGAGAGATGTGCGTGTTGTTTGTTCCACATTTACACGTGAGATTTATGCGTGGCCGCGTCGACAGCTGCCGTTTGTTCTGCTGCCCATTCTCCAATTTACATTCTCCATTTCCCATTCGCTTTGCTGTTTATTTATATATTTATCGTTATGTAAATATATGTATATACTTATATACACCTGCGCTCTGCATGCCAAAGTTCTGCCTCTGGAATTATGCAGAGCAGCATAAAAAATTTATTTTTATTCACCTCATTATGCATAGAAAATGTACACAGTGTTTGACTCGGGCCAAGCACTTGAAGTTTCTGGGCGATGACTGATTCAATATTTGTGCAAAAGCATTTGAAAAAAAAAAAAAAAATAATAATAATAATAATAATAATAAAACAAAAAATACTAAAATCGAACAAATTCCTGAGCTTAAAGTGTTTGTTTCGGGTTGGGCCGCCTGCCTCAGCGGATGTTGTGGGCGCTGCCTTAAATGTCAACGTCTCGGAGTTGGCTATAAAAGGCAGCTGGCAATTAGAGGCGAAACAAAGTCGTCTCGAGCCAAGGAAATGAAACTGGCTCTCGACTACTCCAATTAGAAATATTCTTTTTTGAATAAAGCCGTTTCAGTATAATATCATATATTTAAATTTGAGCTCGATTAGGCTGCCTTTAAAATACCGTTTCGACAAAGTGCAAAGTTCTAGGTCGAAATTTTTCATTCTTTTTGAAGATTGACAATCTTCATTTTGGGCATTAATTAGTTAAATGCAAGTAAATTAGTATATACAGATTCAATATATATAACATTTTGTATGCCTTTTGTATCAAAGTTGAAATTGAAGCTTCGACTGAGTGATTCATACCGTTTCAATTCACACTAAATCAGTTCTAAATAAGTTAATTAATTTTTAGAATATTTAAAGCAGAGAAAAGTCATTTAAATGATTATTAAAAAAAAAAAACTTCTTTTGATTCTTGCTTCATGTTAAATATAATTTATGAATTTTCACCTGAATGGGTAATTGGAAATCGAAGCTGTTATCGAGCAAGAGTTAATTGCACTGACCAAGCAGCTGGTTAGCTAGAAACTGGATCCCTGTGTAAGCTAAGAGTTGAGGCCTGGCTCGCACCAAAGGCCAATGCCAATGGCACAGCCAAACGAGACACAGCGGGCGCTATATGGCATAAACATTAATTAACATAAGCCATTTAATTTCCTAGCTGAGCTACTCGCCAGCAGGTAGTGAAGTTTATACAATTAAACACAAGCCAAAGATGTCATTAGCCAAATGGTACTCGTTCCTCGAACTGGCCATTAGAGAACTCGAACTGGCCGGATGTTGGGGCAAGCGGAGGGATTTTTTCAACAGGTAACTCAACAAACTTGTGAGACCACAATAACAATAACAATAGCCACAACAGCAACAACAACAACAACAACTTGGGCAACAATTTAAGTGAAAAGAAGTCTGTTTATCAAGTTTTGCGGAGAGAAATGTATTTCGAGTGAGAGAAACCAACTACCTGTTTAATGGAGCTGTTTTCAAGTAGTATCTATCGCAAGATAGACGTTACAGATTGAGTTGCCAGAAACCTTTTTAATGACAATCAAAATTAACAATGTTCAAGACTGAGGGAAGCCTTGATATATAGTTCTCAGTTTGCGCATCAGAAGTTAGCTAATTGGCTTATGTAGTCTATTTATATATTAAGACATTAAAAAATGTATCTATGTGAGGCAATAATTAATCGGGACATTTATGGTTCTTTGATAATATCACCAAGTTGAGAATATGGTACTCTTTTAATGTCGGTACTCTTTTAATGTGCTCAATGAAACAGCCGGAGTATTAAAATATTTCAAGGTTAAGTTCCCATGTCGCTGCCATGGCCAGATTGGCGGCGTCTTCGTCTTCGTTTTCATTTGCGTGACGCACTGGCGAAGGCGACGCCAACGTGGCGACTGCGTTGGGGTGCAGCTGTTGTGGCAGCAGCAGCAGCAGCAACAGCTCTAAGGCTGAAGCAGCAACAAAAGACTGCAAATTAATAAATGAAAACGCATTCATTCATGCAACCGAACGGCGTCTGGTTTCAGTGCGAGTTCAGCTTCCTCAGCCAGTTTCCACTTTCTGTGTTGCACATGTGTTGCCGCAACATGTAGCTTCATTAAAATTGCCCTCCCTCAATAAATAAGACGAGTAAAAGTGCTTTCTCGACGATTTGGCGACGAGAAAATACTCTAAGAGAGTAACGGTTGCTATTAATATTTATTCAAATTTTAGTAGATACATCAAATAGATACTCACAATTAGAATTTATCTTATAAGAAAATAAAACTCAATTTTATTAGTTTATAAAGCAGATGAACTTTGCACCGGCTGCTTGATTGCATAAAGCTGCAATTTATAAGGTATTTTGTAGAGAAGCGCGAACTGTATCACTTGCTCGAAGCAGGCATCGCATTTCAACTGCGTGTTTCGTTTCCCACAGGCAACGCACACACACAGAAGACGAGGATCGTAACTTCAATTTATGGCCACACACAGACACCAACTGTTTGGTTGGTCGGTCAAGTTTTTGGGAGAGACTTTTTAGTTTTTGCTTGATACCAAATTATGTGCAGTAAAAAATGTTTATGATGCGTAGAATATGTTGCTGTGCCCCAAGGGTTCTGCTTGAGCTGGGTCACAGAAAAACCAGCTGTGGCTGGCCACAAGTAAACCGCACGAAAACCAAAAAGGAAATAAAAGTATTCAAACCTGTTGCGTGGGATATTTTGTAAAGATATTCAAGATATTGGAGTGTCCACAGACTCCGTTTTGTAACGTGCAACAAATTTGCATGCACCATTTGTTGGCTGTCAAGCTGCCTGACTGCCCGCCTGGCAGCCTGGCGTAGACAATACAGTTGCAATTGGGGTTGCAGTCATGACTCATGGTCAGCCTGGAGTCGAGTCGAGTAGTTTTGCGGTTTGTTCAGCAGCCGGCGGCGGCACACATTTCTGTCAGCTGCATTAACGCTCAGAGAGCCTGGTCCGAATTGTGGTTTTCTATAGCCAGAGAACTGGAAGCTCTGGGGCGCCTGCCGGAGACATTAAGCCATTGTGCATAGTTCACAGTTTCAGAAATGGTTTGCTTTGTGCTCAGCTGGCAGCTATTTTAAAGCCTTGCAACCGGTTCACATTCAAATCTCGACTAGGTAGAACCATAAATAATGAACACCCAACAGTTTGCAAAACAGAAAAAAACTAAAAGTAAAAAACAACTAAATAAACTAAAAGCTAAACAACAATAGCAGCCAAGCAGCGACTAAGTGTGACTCAGTGCATACTTAGCACTCGTCGCTTTTGAAGATTTATGAAGCTTCTTTACGGCCTTAGATTCTTGTATACAATAAACATTTAAGACAACTAGCCGACAATCAAAAAAGCTAAACTCATGCTCCGCTGTCAGCCGTCTGTGTGAAGCGCAAATAAAACTAAAAGTCTCTAATAAACAATAAAAAAATAAAAATACAAAGATTTTCCCAACTTTGCTAGTCTTAAGATAAATATACCTGCAAAAAATGCAGAGCCAAACAAAAATCAGTATTCCTCTCCTTAAGTTCGAATATATCTGGTATTCTTGTGCTTTATGTCTAACGTATAGAATCGATAATGGCTTTAAGCTTTGATGTACCGTGAAAGTATGTAATTTTGTACAAATAAATGTTTGTGTAAGACAAGAACTAGTTTCATCAAGCCAAGCTGGGCACATGACTAGGTCACAAAATGCCACAAAAGAACAATTTGCCAATTGCGGCCAAAATAACAGCCAAAGCATTGGCCCAGCAAACGAATGAAATATTTGTGCTAAATATGTTTGACTGCATTAAGTATGCAGTAGATATATATACATATATATGTCTATAGTAGTTGTATGCGATGTGCCATGTAATTGTATGTCAGAGTTGAACAATTATTTGCATTGCATTTGCAGTTTGGCAGCCCGAAAAAGCATTGCAATTTGCAGATAGATTGCGAGAGACAACAAGCAAACTATAATCGAAGGCTGCAATTGATATTTGGGCAAAACAAATACAATATTATTTCTGTTGCTAAACTGTGCCACAGCACAATTTAATAACAATTAATTACAAACTTTGTTTCTGCGTTACTCTGCAATTATTAGCTTACAACAGACGCAGCTGTAGCAACGATATTGTATTTAGCACAGGTTTCGCAAAATAAGCACATTAAATATTACGTATACGCAGCGTGCACAAGGACAAGCGCTCTCGCGCACAATGAGTGTGCAGTTGGTCTGCACTCATTGTTGGCGCTGCTGACAATGCCATAAAAGAAAGCCAGTAAGCCGCTGCCAGGCGGGCCAAGTTCAAAGTTCAACGCAAGACGCGATAGCAAACAAAAGCAGCCATTATGGTCCGTGGACTGTGGAAGAAGCTCGTTGACAGCCAGCGGGCTTGGCCGGGAGCTATTTGAATGCCGTCAGCAAGTGCAGGGAAAATGCAAAACAACAACTGAAGGAAAATGCAAGTTTTGGGCAATGAACCTGCAGGCAGCAGCAGCAGCAGCAGCAGCAACAAGCTTTTGCATTAAATAATCATAAATAACTTTGTTGTGCGGTAATCGCATAGTTGCAAGTTGCTGATGTTGCTGTTGCCCATCGACCCGCCGGCAACTTGCACTTTTCTTTTCTTTTGTTTTTTCTTACTTTTTTTTTCGCTTTTCAGAGCTTTGTAGAAAGTGCATAACGCATTAGGCCGGCTGCATATGTGGGGGTGAGTGGAATCGTTGCCAGCTGCTTGGCTGCGCTTAATTGAACTAACTCGCAACTGGCGAAGAGTCTGTCTGGCAGGCAAGCCAGTCAAGTAGAAACTCACGAGCCTGACAGCTGACGTCGCGACTTTGGTCGTGAGAAATGAAATCAATTGAGCTGCCAGCGTCAAGCGTCTAGCGTCTGGCGTCTGGCGTTGCCGTTAAACAAACTCGAAGTGCAGTTCGGTGTGGCATAATTAATCAGTGCAACATTTGAAAGTCAAAGTTGGCGCGGTCAACGATTGAGTTGCTGTTTGTAAAATACAGAAAAGCAAAAATGAAACACGCCTAGGACAGCGGTTGGGCTGCAACTACTTGACATTTAATTGGCATTAATTACCTGTATTTGTACTTTGCGGCCAACTGGCGAATGTCCGCTTGCAACTTTCACTATCGCCTACGCCACAAATGGCGAACGCAGCGAGAGAGAGAGAGCGAGAGATAGAGAGAGCGAGCTAGTGAAACCTCAATTGACAGTTTCAATTAAAGCAGTAGCAGCAGCAATATTGCTTATCGCTTGTTTATCTAGCTAACGGCCACTGGAAACACCCGCCAGCAACAGTTGCATCCTGACAGTGCGCTGTCGCAACTGTTGCATTGGGTGCGCGCACGCGCGTTTTTGCTGCGTTTTTTATCGCGTCGCTTTTCACACGCACTGCAAAATGCTTTATTGCTGTTTCGCTTGCTGTTTTTTGTTTCTTTTCTTTCTTTTTTTTTTTCGTAATACTTTTTGTGCAATTTGCCTTAATGTACATTTAATGCTGACAACAACAATGGCTGGGCCTCTGCTGTCAGTTTATGGCATAAACTGTGAGTGACATTTTTCTTCATTAAATTAAACACATTGTCAACAGCTCTTGTTTGGCAGATGCTACTGCTGATGTTGCTGATGTTGCTGCCGATGCTGCTGTTGCTGCTGCTGCTGATGAGTATTTGCCCTTGTGCCAGCGAATGCAATTTTGCAGCTTGTCACAGGGAATGCAGCCCAGACAGTTGGAGTAGGAGCAGCGCTTGCATGTCTGACTGGCATCAAGTCATTTGAATAGCCGCCACTTTGACCATTTAGCACTCAATAATTTGCTGCCCACCAAAAACCAACCGCGGCATTAATTAATAGCCAGTTCCGCCGACACATGAGCGCCGCCACAAATTGGTTCTAGCCACTGGCAGCAATATATTGTTATGGTGCCACGTGTGTTGCATGTGGAATGAGCATATATATTTGAGGGGACTCTTGAAAAACTCCAAATATATTTTTACCACACACAACAGAAATTCAAGTTTCGTGGGGCCAAGCAGCAGCAGCAGCAGCAAGAAGAAGAAGAAAATCGGATAACGAGATAAATTTGTCTTGCTTTGTTTGACTTGGAGTGTAATTTTGTTAGAAATGGAAAGTTTTTATTGTTGTTGTCATTTATTTCAAAGCAAATCTCTCAGACTAAACGTTTCGATGCAGCTGCCTTTTGCTTTTGTTGCTCGCTCTTTGTTTTTTTCTTTCTTTTTTTTTTTTTAACTGAAAATCTATTCAATTGTCTGCCGACTTAAGTGTTTGTTTGTGTTCACATTTGTAATGTGAGTGGGAGAAAGAAATGCCAAAATATTAAAACAATTATAAAGTGGTAGGCGTTTCATTCAAACATTTTTTTTATGTTTTTATAAAAGCGAGGAAAGGAGGCGGCTTGGTTTTTAAATAATTGAATTAACAATTAAAATTCTTTATAAGAGATATGTAATGTAAAGATTTTAATTATTAAATCTTAACTGCCAGAAACAAGCTTAAATTCGTTTCTTATGCAACATAGAAAAAAAACATTGGAAATCGATTATAAATATTTCAAAAACTGTCAACAATCATAGAGTTTATCGTGCCAAGCATTGTAAATTGAAATCAAAATTAAAGTTAATGTCTGGCTGGCTCTGTAGTTCATGGGCTAATGGGCCGCTCACATTGTTTAATGTGGGGCCAATTATGCTGGTGTTTAATTAAATATGCTGCTAACGATGTTGCAGCTGCTGAAAGACATCGGCAATTGGCAAGTTGTGTTATTGTAGGGTTTGCATGCCATTTGCAGTCGATGGCAATTGTAATTGTGGTTGGCAGTGCTTCCCGGTGTTGCGACATGGGGCTCCCAGGCACCAAAACGCCCCCTCCTTTCACTTCTTACCTGGCAGCGGCACAACACATTGTTAGCGGCAGTCGCCTCGGATTACAAGTGTTTTACATGAAGGCGTCTGGCAGGTCTTCAATTGGACTTGCAATTGCCATTGCAGTTGCTGTTGCTGCAGTCGTTGCCGTTGCCGTTGCATTTGCAGTGGCAATTGCAGTTTGCCTTCAATTACATGTATACATATGTATATATATATATGTGTATGCACATTTACTTTGAGGCTAGTTACAGAGAACCATGGGTGTTGGAGGCGTGTCTGGCGGCCAAGTTGCATGCCAAGATTCATTTCTTGCTTACGCATTTCCATGCATTCTCTGGGAATACTGTGAAGCCTAATGGAAAAGTGTTTGTCTCACCTGCTTGGCTTGTGTTCCTGGCACGTTTGCAGCTCGTCTAGGTTGATCGTTTCGTTTGCCTGCAAAGATGAAGCAATGCATAATAAACATTAATTTGATGATTGTCAAAAACAATTACAACTACAGCTACACTCGGCACAGTTCAATACCCTTGGGGCACATGCAATTTTTGGCCAGCGCACATTGCCTGAAATCGAATTACCAAATGTTAAAGCCGTCCGTCCGTCCACCCGCCCGCAACTGAACGGCGCCAAGGCTGGCCCATTGGCTCGGCTGGCCAAATACAAGAAATGACCCGAATTCGATGCACGTTGCGCTCGTGTTTCGTGCCTCCCATTGGCAATACCCGTCCTGGCATGCAACCAGCTGTTTCTTACGGCTCGACTCTGCGTCTCAGCCAAGTCAACTCAAGTCATGCCCAGCACATGCATGTATACATACGTATATATGTATATTTATATAAAGATATATACATTTTGGCATTTGGGCACATTTAATCGACACCAGAGAGTATCAGTGTCGTCGTCACAGCAAGCTGTAATCGAGCCGCCTGAGCTGAACATTTTTTATTGTCATACTCTCGAGTTGTTGACCAAGTTGCAGCCAGTTTATGCACTTGAACACTTGGCTTGGTGCTGACAAAAAGTAGAAGCTTTTATCAAGGCTAACATGCCAAGCCACAAGTGGTTTTTGCTTTTACCACTTTTAATAGTTGGCCATGGCGCACACTCGTTCTAGTGACCCGTCGAACCAACTACTCCGCTTCAAGTGCTTGTTTAAATCTAATTCTTATTGGTTTGCCAGCCAGTTATTAATTGTCATATACTGAATAAATCCAGCCAGTAATTAATTGTCATAAACAGAATAGATCAATTTTGCAATCCCACAAATTAGCATGAAGTTCTAGAGAATAAATGTAATTAATATAAGCTTAAGGAGCGTGGTGTGTATCTGAGTGTAATCGAAATCAATAACTTGAATTTGAACTTGAATGCTTGTATCTCAAATTTACATTTATTAACTCTATAAAATCTATAAACCTTTAATTGGCAAGCTAGAAAAAATATGCTTAAACTTCCTAGTTCATTTAAACGTATAATATATTATATTTATGATATTGTATATTCGATTATATTTATTATACATTCTATAATGTTGCAATACTTGATTTAATATTGAGAGAGATTTTAATATAAATTAAATAAATTATTTATATTATTTAACAGTTGAAAATTATAAAAAATTTCTTGAATGAGGGAGTGCCGTCATTAAATTGATCTATTTATTTAATTGGATTAATTTGAATTTTCTTAAAAATTAAATGAATTATTTTCGATATTATATAAATGATAATACTAGTTTCTATTGATATATTATTCAATTGATATATTATTACTATTCAATTGATATATTATTATTAATATAATATCGAGAATTATTTTCGATATTATATTAATAATAATACTAATATTAATACTAGTTGATGTTATTTTGATATTTTGGCAACTTCCACTAAAAATAATCCATTTCAGCTTTAATCAGCCTTAAGGTCAATCACAATTTAATCATAGACAGCAGTGGTTTGCAGCGTTTTGCATTGCTCAGTCAAATTGTTGGGTGGCTGAGCCTGGTGGCGCGGCTAACGGCTGTTTAATCAACAGACATTCCATTTAGCACTTGAACCGCGGCTGTATCTGTTCATTAGCAAGTCGAGCGACAGCACGAGCAGTGGGCTGTTGCCTAAGCGTGCCGAGAGATATGGTAAGAACTGGATTTGGATTCGGAATCGAAATCAGTCATATATATTTAATTAATTGTTAGGCATTCTCCACTTCTCTCTCTCTCTCTCTATGGCAGTCGAGTGCAGCCCTGGGCTTTATAGTAGGTAAACTTTGAAATTGTTACGCTACAGCACGATGTGTATCAGTCGGGCAGTCTACAAACATGGATATGATACCTAGAATTAGATTCCGAAATAGGGCAGTTTAACGCCAAACGTTGGTTTCTATCCACGGCAGAAGCAAGAGCTCCAAATTGTCTGTAGTCGCATGTTCAGGAAGTTACTTTGGCTACCTTTTGTGGATTCAACAGAATTTCAAGAGCTCCAAATGAAGTACGTGAACCAGCCCACAGTTGCTGTTGTGAAAGAGGGTGTGTGTGTGTGTGTGGGGGGAGGCCGTTGGGGCAAGATGATAAAGCAAACAGTGAAGGTCATTACCGGAAAAACGGGTTTCTGTTGTCTGCACCACCGAAGTGAGTAAGCATTTAGCATTAAAATACCGTTGGGATTATGGCACTGAATATGCATGGGCGTTCGCCTTAATGGCCAACGCTTAACGCTGTCAGTTGCCAGTTGCCGGTTGCCAGTTGCCAGTTGCCAGATACTAGTTGCCCCTTGCTAGTTACTAGTTGTTGTTCCAGTTGCCCCCATCAAAAAAGGCAGCAGCAGCAGCAGCCGCAGCAGCAGCAGCAACAACAACAACTGCATCTGCATAAATTATGCGCCCAGAGACATTTGCAAATTGTCATTCGACAGAGAATCTACGACACGACGACGCAAATGATGTTGATGTTGGTGATGATGATAATGATGATGATGGGGATGACATGGCAATTGAAGCCGTGTTTCAAGCCCACGCCAAGCCAACGCCCCAATGCTGTTAGCTGCTCGGTACGGAATATTGTGACCGCTCACACTTAACTGCATTTTGTAAAAGGTTAACGCCGGCTACTTGCATAAAGACGAATCTTTAAGCTTAAACAAGAACTGATAAACTAACAGACTTGCTATAAGCTTAAAAATAATAATTAATGTGCGATTAAAGCTATTCTCGTAATACAAAAAACTTGCACTCAAAGTTTATTAAACCAACCTGTTTGAAACCAGAATTTCAAATAAGATTTTTTGTGTCGCAGTCGTCGACTAGACCTCGTACCGAACGGTTGTGTTATCGCAGAGTTCAGTTCACAGCTTATCAGTTTTTCAAGCGCCTATCTTCTATTTTTGCACTAATTCTTTGTCTTTCAATATACACAGAAGCATATAAGCATAAAGTAAGTCAAATACACAGTTATGCCCAACGGGCATTATAGCCAAGGGGCGAATCGCTTTGCAATGCTAAGCGATAGCCCCAAAACCAAAAGAAAAAAACCGACACCACTTGCAGAAGCTTTCCCAGAACTCCCAACTCCTAATTTACCAAATCCAAAATTCATTATTATGTCAGCCACCGACACTAAAAACCCTATCTCCACATACTCCTGTTTCGCCGTTGAACGTGCAATTAAACTCATCAGCAAAAACATATTAAAAATTAACGAAATGCGTGACGGAAATCTTCTACTATTCGTAGAGAACGCAACAGTAGCTGAAAAATTCATTGCTTCCAAAGAGCTCCATGGTATTTGCCAAATATCTTGTGAATATCACAAAAATCTTAATTACTGTAAAGGAACAGTATATGCCCCATTCCTTAACAACGTCACAAATGATGAAATACTCAAAGAACTTAAATCTCAAGGAGTTGTCGATGTATATAAATACACCAAACTCATAGATGGCAAAACCATCCCGTCTGGCGTAGTGCAGCTCACCTTCAACTTGTATAATCTTCCCCCAAAAATGCAAATTTCATGGCACGTTGTAAAGGTCAAACAATATATACCTAACCCAATGCGATGCAAAAATTGCCAAATTATTGGCCACACAGCAAAGTATTGCAAAGCAACAGCGGCTTGCGACCCATGTGGTCTACCAGTTCACAAACCTACTCAGTGCACGCGCACTTTCTGCGTGAATTGTAATGGAGAGCATGCAGCTAGCAGCAAAGACTGTCCAAAATTTAAAGAAGCGCAAGAAATAATCAAAATAAAAACCACAGACAAATGCACCATGTACGAAGCCAAAACGAAATATTACAAACAACGCACACAGACACCGACAAATACGAAAAAAACATTTTCAGAAATAGCCGCTAAATTAACACCGCAAAAAGAAAACGAGACAAAAATCTTACCATCCACCTCCAATAAAGAAAATAATTCTAAAGACAAATCAAAAACTAGAAGCACACCCGAAAACCCCTTTGACTTCACAAACACAAAATATACAAAAGAAACGCCGGAACATAGCATAAGCAAACCAAATAAACAAACACTCAACACAACGAAACGCTCAAATCACAAAGACAAGATTATCTCAAGCGACTCAGAAACAGACATAGACATCACTTACTTAAGAAATAAATACAAGACGAACAACCAAAATCACCCAACGCTCTCTGATACGGATAGTATCATAGAGGACGTTGAGTTATAATAAAACCTCTCAAAGCTCTCAAAGCTCGCTCTCTCTCTCGGTCTCTGCGAAAGCCTATAATGATTTACTGCATTAAAGCGCAACTTCGCTAAACCGAGAGGGAGAACGTGCAAGAGAGAGATTATAAAACTAACACAAAAATCAAAACAAAACGGATTAACACAAAGCATAACATAATGACTCTAAAAATATTACAATGGAACATAAATGGATATAAGCACAATTACAATAATCTCTCTCTCTTAATAAAAAACCAAAACCCACATATCATAGCTCTACAAGAAACCCATTTGACCGATCTCAGCTCAAAAATTCCCATACCAAACCAATTCTCGTTTTATCAGAAAAATGATACTAATCCATCGGCTCCTAAAGCCAACAGAGGAGTAGCTTTCCTAATATCAAAAAATATACAACACAGAATAGTAGATCACCGGTCTAACATTTTAGCAATATGTGCCGAAATTCAAGCTAAATTACCATTTGTAATTATTAATATTTACCTTTCTCCTACGGACAAGTTCACAGAACAAGACCTTCATAACCTGACAGACAGTTTTAATAAGCCAGTATTACTGCTAGGTGACTTTAACTCCTGGCATTCTCTTTGGGGATCACCCTCAAACAACCCAAGAGGTAAAACTATTGCAAATTTTGTTCTCAACAGTAATCTAATAGCTCTAAACAAAGGAGACCCCACACACTACTCCACTCATAACACATTCACACACGTTGACCTAGCCTTCTGTACGCCACCAGTTAACCTTAACGCCACCTGGGCTATAGATAAAGATCTATACGGAAGCGACCACTACCCAATATACATACAAATCTTTCCCACAGCAAATACAAAATTCTATAAAACACATAGATATAAACTTTACTCAGCGAACTGGGAATTATTCCAGGAAAATATAGACGAACTAATACCAGGACTAACTATAACACACAATACTAATCAAACAGCCGCTAAATTCCTCAAAATAGTGAAGACATCTGCTAATAAATCAATACCCACATCCAATCCCAACAGAAAGAAAAATAATCACATATACTGGTGGAACCCAGAACTTGAAAAATTAAAAAAAGAAAAAATAAAATGTTTAAATAATTTAAGAAAACACCTAAGCACAGAAAACATGCTAATCTACAAAAAAGCGAACGCAAAGTTTAAATATACGGCCAAAATAGCCCAAAGAATAAGCTTTGCTAAATTTACAGAAGATATAAGCCCTAACACAACAACTAAAGTACTCTGGGACAAAGTTCACAAGCTCTCGGGGATACATAAAATTACCCACATTCATTCCATACAAACAGAAACAGGAAACTCATGCGATCCGGAAAAAATAACCGAAGCATTCTGCAAAACCTGGTCAAATTATTCAGACAACTCAAATTTCTCACACACCTTCAATAATAAAAAACAACAGCACATAGCCCAAACAACCATCACATACACTCCAAGAAATAGAGCTAAAATCATTGAAAAACCTATAACACTTTTAGAATTGCAATCCTGCCTAGATACCCTTAAAGGATCTACTCCCGGACAGGACAATATCACTTATCAAATAATTAAAAAGCTTCCCTCATCTGCAATAAACAAACTCTTAGAGCTTTATAATATAATACTTGACACCAGCAATATCCCTCAACAATGGAAAATTGCAACAATAATACCTATAAACAAACCAAATAAACCAAAGCACTTACTCAACAGTTATCGTCCAATATCACTGCTCCCTTGTATTTCCAAAATCCTAGAAAAAATCATATCAAAAAGAATTATGTGGATGCTCAACCAAGAGAACCTCCTATCACCTAACCAATATGCATACAAACAAAACAGGTCGACCATGGACCCCTTACTTATAATAGATAACTTTATTTGTAATAGCTTAGCCACAAAAAACCACATATCGGTGCTCTCAATCGATATGGAAAAAGCTTTTGACAGGGTGGGAGCTCATTGCATCATACAGCAACTATATGATTGGAAATTTGGTCCAAAAATTGTCAATTACATTCGTAGCTACCTAAACAACCGTAAAATACGAGTTAAAGCCAATAACACATTATCTAATGTAATGGGCTTAAAAAACGGCATCCCACAAGGTTCTCCACTTTCAGTCACACTTTTTCTCATCGCTTTTAATAAATTAAATCACTTGATAAACCAAAATTCATTTTTCAAACACACTATGTACGCAGACGACCTTTGCCTACTTTTCAATCCAAGCCCCGGCTATAACACGCAAATAAATAATTTATTTTCTAAAATTCATCACTGGTGCAATATCACAGGAACAAAAATATCAGCGGAAAAGTCCATGCACCTTCATATCTGTAAGAAACATAATTGCTCTAACATAGATATTACAATAAACAATGTTAACATACCAAAAACACAACACCTCAAAATTCTAGGTTTAACATTCGACAGTAAATATAATTGGAATGAACATATCAAAGCTTTGACAAACTCACTAAATAATAGATTGAATATAATTAAATGTTTAAGTAATAATAAGCTAAAATGCAATACCTCATCTTTAATTAATATAAGTAAATCAATAATACTCGCCAAGATTGATTACGGACTTGTAATATATGGAAAAACAAACAAAACAAATCTCGCAAAAATTTCCACCCCCTACCATTCCTCCATCCGACTATCATTAGGCGCCTTCCGTACCACTCCAATAAATAACATGCTGGCAGAAACAGGACTCCCTGATTTAGTCACTAGATTCCACTGGAGCATTGGACGACATATTAAAAACATCACAAATACACATGGTTCCTCTTTACAAAACACACTCCTCAAGCAGCTGAAACGGAAAAGAGCAATCAAAAAGCCATCAAGCCTAGAAATGATTATCAAAGAAGCTGCAGCTCTTAACATATTTTTGTCATCGGAACGCAAATACAAAGAAAAATTCCCACCTTGGACAAGAAACAGTACCGCCATACTGTTAGAGCTCACGGAATTTAAAAAAGACAATACACCAGACGAAGTCTACAGAAAAAGTTTCGACAAAATCAGAAACGAATACAAGGCATGGACTTTTCTCTACACGGATGCTTCTAAACTAAATCACATAATTGCCTTCAGTGTTGTTACTGAAGACAATAAAATATTAAAATCAGCAGTCACTCCCTGGCACTCTTCAATTTATACAGCGGAAGCGGAAGCGATCCTCTGTGCGGTAGAATTCACGCAAAAAGACAAAAAAACTAAATTTGTTATCTGCACCGACTCGCTCTCCACCTTACTAGCCGTAAAAACCCAAACACCTATCAACCCACAATTACAAAAATTCGGGACAAACTTAACTCAAATCAAAAAAGAATCAAACTACTCTGGACCCCTGGACATGTCAAGATTAAAGGAAATGAGCTGGCAGACACAGCAGCTAAAATGGCCACACGTTCTCCGTTGCTTCTACACAACATCAACAACAAAAAAGATATCAATAAATTGATTAACGTCAGAACCAAAGAAGTACTCAAAACAATCTGGAACGACTACTCACACTTCTACAAAACGATCAACCCTGCAAGAGAAACCACATATTTTCCAACTAAAATAGATAGGAAACACGCAATAAAATACACAAGATTCAGACTAGGACACACAAAACTAACTCACGAATATATTTTCAACAAAACACCTGCTCCTATTTGCCCTTTTTGCAATAGCGACACCCTAACAACAAAACACCTACAACTCCATTGCCAACACGTAATCAATATCTGCAAATCCCTTAATTCTCCCACACTCAATATCCTCATCTCCAAACCCAACAAATCAAACATAGGAAATTTTATAAAAATAATCAAAAAACTTAATATAGACCTATAATATATAAAATGTAAATAATGTATATAGAATGTAAATAATGTATATATATATATAAAGCAAATAATGTATATAATGTAAAAAATGCCTGAAGGCCTTTGTCGCTCTGGCTTAAAGAAATTGTTACTTAGAATTAATTTTTTGGTAACAATAAATAAATAAATAAATAAATAAATAAGATTTTTTGTAAACCATTCAGATCTGGGATTAGCTGCAGAACGAGCACGTAGCAGATGTTATTATCTATACAAAATTTAAGCTGTTGATCGATTGTTTATCAAATGTGAATTTTAATTGAATTAAGTTGATTGATTGTATGAGCTTTTATTCATATGCTTATTACTTTTTGTATATTCCCGTAAATTCATATATAATACGGAGAATTTATTCACAAAATTCATATATGTACCAATAAATCTAGATCTATTCCAAGACAGCTTATTTTAGAGATGACATTCATGTCTTTAAGCTGCACCCAATTATTAGCATAAGAATCAGACAGTTTATATAGACTTAAATAATCTATAATATAGTTACATCACGAATTATTAATCCTCGCTAGAAACGTGCTTCACCTGATATGATTAGGAGTTCGAGTCGGCTCAAAAGAATTCTCGAAATTCTCGCTACTTAAGAGCTAATATATTTTCCATAATTTCGGGCTCTTAGCCATACAAGTTTGTTTATGGCTCCTGCTAAATGTAACTGTAAGTGGCATCAATGGATCGACAGCTAGTCGCAAACCGGTTAGGCACTTCTTACCAAGAAGCAGCATGAAATGTCAGCTCTTATGATTGGTTATTTATGCGCAGTCAATGGCACAATCGCCCAAAAACCAAACGATGTTAATGCTGAGTGTTGGCTGTTGCCTGCCGTTGACTGTTGACTGTTGGCGGTGCCGTTCTTTTCTAACCGTTAACTGGGCAATGCAACAGCATTTGAAATGCAGACAGATGAGGCTTTGGGCACGCTGCAACTTTCTACAAAAACGAGTTGAGTGGCATCATTTGCTTTTTACAGCATGGCTACGCCCAACAGTCCAGCTTGGTGTCCGCGCACAAGTCGCCCCACAATTGAATGCTTCAATGGAGCAGAAAACATTGGGCAGCAAAAACGTCGCGGCAACTTGCAAGTTGCAGCTTGCAACTTACGACTTACGACTTGCTCGTCCCGTATGTCAGTTGCTGCTGATTTGCTGCAAATGTCACTGCAAATGAAGCTCAAGTTAATTTGCTTAAGCACTGCCTCGCCCGGCTGTCTGCGGGGCATGACCATTTCCACTTGAGCGTAACGCAATGCATGCTAATTTATGCATTAATTTCGGTTGATAACCAACAAAAGCGTCAGGATTTGGCGAAAGAGCACGACTTAATTGTGCGCGCAGCTGAAGCAAATTGCAATTTAGCCAGACAATTAATTTGTCAAAACTAAACCGGCTCGTTGTGGAGGCTGCCGACTGGGTGATCAGTGCCAGTGCCAGCGGCAGTTGCACCACCGCAGCTGCTGCTTCGAGATAACCATAGACTACTCGGTGGCAGGTGTCGCAACTTTCACCTTGACCGGTTGCCAAATTGGAGTCAAGCATCCGCAGCCTCGACGTCGTCACAACTCTATGCCAAATAATAATCACTTAGCAAAATCTGACGCATTTAATTAGATAACTTCGCTTCGAGAGCCGAACTGGTGATGTATTCAGCTCAGTTTGAGCTTCAACACAAAGAACTTCCCTTCACAAATGTGAGCTAAATGCGAATCATTTGCTTATTTGCATTTCAAAGCGGGCCAAATTGAACAAAGACAACTGCAAAAGGCATTGAAAATCTTTGCCTTTTGGTAACTAATTAGCGGGAACGCATTGTGAGCATGATAAATATTCAAAGATACGGCAATAGAAATGAGAAAATCGAAATGCGAGATACGAAATACGAAATGTGATCACAGCATGAAAGTTGGAAGCCGAACGAACATGTTGACCAAACAAATATCCATTATTGATCGAAAGTTGAACGAACTGCGTACAGACTGTAAATTGGCAGCCCTGTAGCTAATAATTATGGCGTCTTAGACAAAAAGAACTGCGTATAAGAAGTTGCTTCTTAATTGATGGAGAGCGTCCAGGCTAGAAACAAAATAATTAAATGAACATAAAAATTTCATACAATATGATTTTCAAGCTAGCATATTCTGCAAATAGCTCAAGATGTTAGTTTAGTCTACTTCTTTTGTATTGTAAATAATTCGGACTGTATACCGTTGTATGCTCAAGAAATCTTTACCCTATAAAATTAGTAGTTGTATATTCTTGATCTTTGGTCAACCTCCTTTCAGTCTTTTACTATGCAAACTTTTCATTTTGATGCAAACTAGATTAATTTTAAGCGTATTATATTCGGACTTTGCTTACATATAAAGAATCAAACCATTCAGTCACATAACTGCCATTAAACAGAGGTTTTTAAAGGGAATGTAGATAATATGGTTACGTTTCCCAACATATCGCTCTCAATATAGGACAACGTTATGATATGGCATTTAGGAATGACACATTTGATTAATGGTTGCAGTAACCTTTTCACTCAAATATTCGTATTCACTTGTAAATGAGATCGTGGAAACTGTTTAAAGTTAACTGCTTAAGATTCACACTCTTATGAAATGCAGGTAAACGCAAAGTGTTTTTAGCAAATGCTTTTGTTTAGCTAAACCGCTATTAAGACACCGCTGTGAGCAGCAAGTCAGAAACATTGCAAAAATGTAATAAAAGACTTCGAGATGACTGAGAGGAGATGTGCATATAATTGTGACGCTCACTGTGCGCGGCAATGGCATAGTTAGCACGGCTCACTGTATGTGACTGAATATATATGTAGATAGCTCGAGGTAGCTACAAGCTAGAGGCTGGTTGCCCCAGCACCTCAAACTTAATTAAACGCCCATGCATTGAAGAGAGAGAGAGAAAAAAAAGCAAAAGTAGCGGAATTTTTCAGTTTCATTGGCAGCCAGGCATGACGATTAAGTTTGGGGGGTTGGGCAACGGGAACGGGATCGACCCAGCTGCCAGAGATGCACAAGAAACTGGGCTTGAATTTGGGACATGGGCCATGTGGCATGTGGCATACCAACGCAGAAAATAATCATAACTCTAAATTAATTAAAAGCTTGGGCTTATATTGTATATGCCATCTAAATATTTTTCTCGCTTTCTGCCGTCTCTGAATTGAGTTGTGGCTTTGTTGTCGCTGCCACACACTAAACATAAATCAAATGACGGTGAAAACCGTTAAACATGTGGCAAACGAATCATATGCGTTTGTCCCCTTCCCCCCGTGGTGCAGCCACCCGCCTAATCAATGCATTTTTGTTGAGTGAAAATGTTTATATGCAGACGCCTGCATGGAAATTAATTTTCATTTTCTAGTCTCCGAGTTGTGGCAGAACTTACGGCGAGTAAGGGAGTTCCTCTTCGACTTCCTCATTTATGGGCTTTGCCAGAGAGCTGCTTGAGGCTCACATGCAGCAGTTTTACATATATAATTAGACCTATATCATTATGTAGCCATGCATCTGATTCCCTCAATGTGCGTGCACCCCTTGTGGCTATTATTAGCTGCGCCTGCCGACTCCCCCGACCCCTCATTGGTCATTGGGCTCCCTTAAGTGTTCAGTTCCGCTCGTTGTCTGTGCGACACATGCGGATGCTGATTGCGTATCAAAAAGTGCATTCGTTAGAACTGCTGCAATAGGCGGCAATTGCATAATAGGAGCAAGAGTCTAACTAGCTGGAAAATGATGTCACCTTGTCAGCCAAATGATGATGCAATTTTCTAGACGGAAGACTTCACCTAATTGTAATAGACAGCATCCTACAGGCTATAAGAGGGAGAAACGTGAGTGACAATAAAGAAATATATATTTAAATGAGACTTGCTAAATTGACAAACGTAGCTGGATGCTGTTTTATATATTTCTTATGTGACAAATTAATTTGTTATTCTAGATAAATTTCCTGACAATTTGAATAAGGAAATTAAGTTTGAGTTGAGTCAATATATATTTAAATATATGTATATTTCTTCTCATTTGAATAAGTACTTTAAATACACAAACAAAATTGAGGTAGATTTCGTTGTTTGCACATAATAATTGCACAATATGAAGCACAGTTAAACCGTTGTTTCTCGAACATTTTTACAAAATGATGCGACCAATTGTCTGTGCAATTCACATTGCATTCACTGTGCTATAGGCAAATGATATTGGCTACGCTTTCATTGCAATTTAGCTAATTTGAATAGCAAACTCCCTCGCTCAAGTCAACGGGCTTTGGCTTTGACTTTGCATTGATGACATAAGTTTGTACATAATGTACATCCACGTTCATTGCCATTGCTTTCACCTCAAGTGCACAGACATTGTTAAGGCTGTTGTCGATATTGTTGTTGTTGCTGTTGCTGTTGCTGTTATTGTAGCTGTAGAGGAGGCTCGCCTAACATTAGCCCCTTGTGCATTTAACATTGAATTAACAGTGCCCACGTCTTCAGCACATCATTGACCACGCATTCATCTGCGACCTTAGCCTTCGCATAAGCAGCAAAATGAAACTAGAGCCTCAGATAATCGACGAGGGAATACCCCATATAAGTCAATGAGCTGTCTTTGCACTTATGCGAAATACATTACATCCCGAGATTGATGACTGCTTTTCTTTTTATAAAATGATGGATTGTGGATGTAAACTATTTTCAAATTAGAAATTTCTACAAAATCATAATACCCCTTATTCCTCAAACATAGGGTATACAAATCACCCTAGGCACATGCAAAAGACGCACATTATTATATTATTATTAGGAATTACCCGGAGGCAGCATAAAGCAAATTCAGTTGTTATTTGCTTTGCAGCTACGGCTGAGGCTGAGGCTGAGGCTAATGGCAACGATTTTTTACATATTTATGGCCCGTTTCTGCTGCTTCGATTTTTATATGCGGCTGGCTTTACGGTAGCCCGATATATATTTGATTGTAAATTTGCAGCTAGACAGCTTTAGCTATGCGCCTTTTGACCTCGTCATATTGCAAAATATGCCGTTGAATCTATTCAGTTTCTGCAGCAGGCGGTAAATCTATTGTTGAATTTGTTTTGGCTGCCTTTCGATGGCTATACAGAGTCTAGCGGTACAAACCGGTCAAGAGCGCGATAAAAAACATTTATGGCGATATCGCTTAGCTGCAGAGCAGCAGCAAAAAGGCATCGCTAAGGCTAAGCTGAAGATGAAGTCAAGCAAAAAGTTTGAGCTGAACTTTGGGGCCATTGGCTGCACAGTGCAGGCATTAGACTGATGTTGGTGTATATGTAATGCATTTATGTACATATATACACATGTGTCATATGTAAATTGACTGAAAAACTAAAATAATAATAATAATAATAATTGCACATGTGACCTTTGTTTTAGCTGAAGCCAGAGCCTTCCCCTTGAATGTTGCTGCATTGTTTATTTGCTTGCATGTCTGGCAATATGAAAATATTTTGATTGTCTGGCCTTTGTCAGTGGGAAAGAGCTTGAGCCCGAGCTAGACACATGGCACGCATGCAACACTGTGCGCATAAACAACGAATCAATCAAGCGACGCCACCGACGCCATCTTCGGTCCGTGCGCATGCCCAGAGGCGCCAAGCTGAGCGCAGTTCTTCTATAAGTGGCTAATTATGTTAGATGGCCCTGCGGCTGGCCATTAGAGGGCAAACGCATTTAATTGTAATAAACGCTGAAAACGCAGGCATTTTAAAATGATTATAATAAGTAGAGTAGAAGCTACCAGATGAGAGCATCCCATCGATGACGATGCAGATGCTGTTGCCGATGCCAATACCGATGCAGATGCAGATGCAGTTGTTGAGCTTGTGTTACTTGCAAGCAATTGAAAACATTCAAGTGCTAGCCGATCTGCATAAGTGAACGCCACGTAATAGATACGCAGCAAGCCAGATGGGATGTATCTGCATCTATGCACATGTATATGCAAAAGTATCTGCAAGAACGCAAACGTCGATGGCCGTTACGGGGTCGTTCATCTTGATGGGAGCGTGGAAGCGTTTTGATGACTGACTGCCTGTAATGCGGAAAGCGCGTAGCACGCAAAAAATACGCCGATATATAGATATATCGTATACATTTGTGTGTGTATAAAATGTGCAAGTATCTACAAGATACTCTGGTGCGTTAGGCAGCTGCAAAAGCTGTGTCAAGTCGCACTCGCACACGCTCACAATGACAGCCATAGGATTTGTTTTTTTTTTTTTTGCTCAGTATTCTCCATTGGAGCTCGCCAGCCAGTCAGCGATCTGTGTGTGCTCATAATAGATATAATAATGAGCAGGAAGTTTCAGAAAATGCCAAAATCGGCTTATAGCATTAGGCGTCAGTGTTATGTGACACACAGACAGACAGACGGACAGACGGACAGACGGACACACAGACTAGTAAACAACAAAGCCTAAATTGAAACTTAGCCGAGATGATTTGGTGATAATTAAAAGCGAAAACTGTTACAAGGCTTTATTTGTCGGGTTGCATAAGCAGGCTGCATCTGTATCAATTACACATTCCCACTAATTGCAGCAAATAAGTTTCGAACATAGTCAGTTTGGTTATTTAATTAAATTACAAACTTTTTCAACGGCTGCCAATCAAATGTGAACCAAAAGATATTGAAAGCATATCATTCAATTGAATCGGGCTGCAAGCGGAAGTTGAAGTTTAAATTCATATTTTTCATTATATTCATATTCGCTTGAGATGAGGTTTCCCAATAGCTCAAAAACTGCGGAAGTCTGTTCAAATTCGGTTGCCCAGTAGCAGTGGGCAGGCGGGCAGCGGTGGGCTGGGCAAACGGGTTTTCAATAGTTAATTCCACAAAATTGTAATTGCGCTTAATTGTTGCGCAAACAAGCCGGCTACGCTGACTCAATGCGTGGAGATTTTTGTATAAACATTTATACATACATATATATGTATATATATCTATGTGAATATGTATATATGCATGTGTTTATTTTTCTTATAATTGGCTCTGGCAAGTTGTGAGAAAAACCAATACTCAATCCTAATCTCACGTGGGCATTGGAACGTGGTGCTGGTCATGTCACGCAATCGCTCACGATATGTAAGCCTCTGAGTGAGGCTCTGACTCAGCGGAAAATGCAAGGGTTACAGCTGTAGCTGGAGTGCGAGTGGAAGTGTCTGTATTTTTAAGACTGTCGACAAGATTATCTTTTACTTTTAACTAATACAAAATTCTTGTTTGCTGAAAGTTTCACTTGTGTGGGATATCTATATAATAATCTTTGGCAAATGTAAGCACACTTATCAGATTTTATGTTATTCAGACATAAAGAAGAAATATTTGTAGTGTATATATTATTAAGAGTTGTGAGTCTTCTATCTAGTTTGATAGAACCATATTTGATGCAACTGACATGTTTCAATCTGTATAAAAATGCGACTTTTATTTTATTCACTTTTATTTCCAGGCTGGCGTGGGGGGGGGGGGGGGGGGGTAGAGCAGCGTTGCAGCGCACGATTCAAACAGGTTACTCAATCGTACAGAGAATGTTTGCCCGTGGCCAGGCTCTGCTACTTCAGCTACGTATGCAAGCAATTGTGAAATGCATTTAGGCTCTTAGCACCCACACACAGTCACGTCACGAACAATGCACATATTGCAGCGCTGCACTCTAAACTACTTTCAAAATGATTTCACTTGCAGCAGCCAGAGAGGGCGCGGCACACCTTAAAATTGCCCGCCCAACCTGAGCGGGCCAAGACGCAGCCAACTACTGCAATTTGTAGAACGCGCTGAGAGTGTATTTAAGCTGTCGACAGGATGAAAAAGTTGTGGTAAAATATTTAGAATTATCTGAGGCAAATTTGGAAAGCGGCGCCAAGGCTAGCTCTATGCTGCGTGCTGCATGTGCAGCACAAGTCACATGAATCACGCGATCGATTCGAAAGGGGCCACTAAATCATGGACGGACAGAGTTGAAATTGCTGGCAATCTGGCTAAAAAATAAAAGCTTAGGCGAAAGGAGCGTGACTATGAAGGATTTACACATGGCTATAAATCGTCTATATATTGCGAGGGGCAACATTGCCCTGCAACATTGCAACAGCAACAGCAGAGCTGAAATTGCTGCAACAGCAAATGCCGGCACTCGGAGTTGTTTTTCTTATTGATTAGTCGATTTTATTTACGTTGTCCGAGCTGTACGGTCGCATTGCTCTTTTGTCGGCTTGCAAAATCGTGGCTTGTAATTATTGGCCATTATTATTGGGTCTAGCCATTCACCAATAGCCGGAACTGTAGCATCGACGCTGTTTGCACGGCGCTGTCTGGCCAGCTAACTAGGAAACCGGCAGCAACGTTGTTCACGCTTCAATGAGTTAATAATCGATGCGGCTTTGTGGCTGCTGGTTGTTTCGACAATTATGCGAATGAAATTGCAACAAGTGCAAAAATGAATTCAATTAGAAACCGGAGAGGCCACAGCCAGTTCCCAGACACTTGAGCAATACCCTGGCAATTCTGCCTCGATGCAAATGACAGCTGCTTTGCTTTTGCACTGAATGGCTAATCAAAGAAAAAACAATTCTAGTGAAAATCAACGGAACTATGAAAGAGAACGTTACCAATACGGCGAGAGAGACAGAGATACGGAGAGTGAGAGAGACGTAAACCTGTTGTACCTTTAGTCACCAAGATTGCGACGAAAATTATAATGAGCCAGTGAGTAGGTGAAATGTTCGGATGTGTGAAGCGGCGATGAAATCACGCCGAGAGTTGCCAACCGCAATTCAAGGTTGCGGGTATTCGTAAAGCCAAGACCCAAAAAAATAAACTTAGCACCGCTAAGTTGTCAATATGTTAGCCAGGCTCAAAGTCATTTCACAATTAGCCAACGTCAACAATAAATAATATCAAACCACACGAAAGCCAATGGATAAAAGAGTAGTATTCAATAAGTGTTCGACTAGCAGATACCCTGCTTAAAATATAATCGATTGCACTGCAAATATTTGGTTATATTCACTCGCAAGCTTCGTTAAGAAGTTGCGAGAGCAATGAGAATTTCGAGTAGGTAGATAGTACAATAAGTTTATCTTTTACATTTACTATTTCCATTACCAATCCCAGCTATCTCGCCCATTCGGTTGGCACTTGCAGGGTACCAAAATTGAAAGTGATTTCTTAGGGCCAGCCATGCAAGACGACGGCGATAAAAAACATGCAGCTTAAAGATACAAACATTTTGTTGCTTACCGAAGTGCAGGCAATAAACTTTACGTAAGCGCCCAGTAGATGCGCCTGACAGTGTTTCGCCATGGAGCCGCGGCCCTAAATTGACAGCTCATTTTTTAAATATTTTTTTGGACAAAATTATGACAATTTGCTGCCGCTGTCAGTTATGTCAAATGCGTATCTATCGACACAATTCGTTGACCCACATGTGGCTGGGTCGACAACTGCTCGGACGGACAGAGTCATTAGGCAGTCATTACAGCGAGCCAAGAGATCTGAGAAATTGAACCCGAGAGACGTTCAATCCGATGTGAGTTCGTAGTGCCGCTGATCGTCAGGCATTTCAGTGGAGGCTCGAAGCGGTTTTACTGTTCTTTTTGATTGATATGCTAAGAAGTGGCTTTCAGATTGTATCTCAATATATGCATGTATCTAAATCTGTAAATGTATCTGTATGCTGCCTCAACCTCATTTACAGTTGTGCGCCGGCTTTGTCTGGTTGCTAGCCTTTCTCAATAGGCATTCATTGTATTGTCCGCAGCGGCTTTTCTTCCGCTTTTAACGGTTCATAATTGAAATTGTAATTCAATTTATATTGCCTGGCTGCTTTGTTTGCAACACTTTGCTACACTTTTTCAATTATACTCAATGCACATTGGAAAATGTCTGCTCGGCTCGAAAGTGTTGCCACGAGTGAAAGATGCAATCACAGCTTTAGCTCCAGATACATTTGTATCTCTGACTGCATCGGCATCTGCATCTGTAGCTGCAGTTCCCTCTCGCGTTCGCCTAAGTAACTACGCGAATAAATTCGATTTGATTGTGTTTGTTTTCTCTTGTTTTTGTTTGCTGTTTAATATTAAATTTCATGCACTTACACCAACTACACAAGTAAATGGAAAAAGGCAATGGAAGCAACTGAAACTGTTTTACAATGGCGTCTCTTGCAATTAAGAACGCTTTCATTTTTCACTTTTCTTCTTATACCGCCTGGCATTTTCTCATTCATGCCGAAAAACGTAAAACTTTTACTGAATATAATTGAATTAAAATTAACACACCTACAGCACAGCCAAAGATACAAATACAAATACACATCCAAGATCTGTGCACGCAGATCTTGAAGAGCATCTCGAGTGTAGCTGGTAATGGCTACGTATATAAAATGTTATAATATTATTTATTGACTGCAAACGCAACTTAAGGTGAAATTGTTCACTCGCATGGCTGAAAAATATATACATATATATATGTATATATGTAGTTATTTAAAAGAAAGACCACTATTTCCCCATTCCGAATGGAAGTACATGAAGTGCGTGAGCTATTTTCAAAAATAGAATGAAATACGCCAGCAGACAGCTTGAAGATTTTTAAGAAAACTGAATCAATGCAATTGAGAATTTTTCCATTGGTCGCATTAAGTGCCAGAGCTGAAGCTGAAGTGATAAGCCCCCAGAGACAATCGCAGCCATAATAATAATGGGGGTCGTCGGGCTGCTGCTCGCAAGAGTTTTCCCTCAATTATTTACAATTTCATATTGATTTGTATGCAGTGCCCCATTTCTTTTGTGTAGCGTGGCCTGAGATGGGGCAGAAGGGGGCTGGAGGATGGTGGGAGTGTTTCCATTATCAATAGATGCATAATTAAGTGCAGGCCCCCGCTTTGACCCCGACTCGAAAGCTGAGGGTTAAGCTGATGTAACCGAAGCGACCAATAGCTATGCCACACCGGTTGCTGCACGCGTTTTGCATGCGTTTATAATCGCTTACGCAACAGTCGTCAGTCGTCGGTCGCCCGTCGTAAGGTGTGGTTCGTAGAAAGTGTCCCCACATTTGTGGCATAAATTAACTAATTTTATGCCAACTCTTCAAAGTCATGTGGGCCAACGAACAGTTAGCTCGAATTATTTATTGATATTGATACGCAAAAATAAAGAGCAGCAATTGCAATTTTCACCTTTCGTTCTCCACCTTTCAATCAAGTGAGGAGCTTAAGGTATTTTGATTAATATGTAGTCAGCGCTTGCTGATTTTTTTTCCGCTGTTTGTTTTTGGCAATTAATTGTTATGCGTTTTTAATGCCACTTTGTTTAAAAAAAAAAAAAAACTCGAAAAGGTGTATATTATATAAGCCCTGTATATGCATATATGTATATATATTAAATATAAATCACGTGTTTGCATGCGCACTTTAAAATTTTGCTGCGTTTTGGAATTTTGCCTTTTGTTTGAATTTATAACGTTAACGTTACTTTTGTTTTTTGTTTTTGCTAAAAGTATACATACATATATGTATGTATATAAAAAACTAAGAAACAAAACTTTCTCCCTCGCTTGTCGAGCCAAACTTGACGCACAAAAAGCAACAAGAAAAACAAATACAAAAAAATGTAAAAATATATATGTGAAGAAATGTACAACAAGCAGATGATTTACAGCATAAATAATGAAATGGTCATTGTGGGCTTTGAGTTATTTGCCAAAGAGTCAGCGAGACAACACGTCCATAAAAAATAATAAAAAAACGCACACACACAAAAATAACAAGTGTGAGACAGGAAACCGAACATTATTGAGAAAGAAATTATCATATATGAAAACGAATTCGCATTGATTCGCAATTATTTAGCGCTGATAAGCGCTGTCCGATTTATATATAGATATATGTATGTTATCTGCTTGTCTAATGAGTTAGGCATATTGAATTAATTGAAAATCAAAGTATAGTTTTTTGAAGCTGAATTACTTTGCTATCCTAATTACTCAGCCGAAAAACTCGTTTAAAGTTTCATTAACACTAAACGCAATTTTATGTGCAAATACATATATTTGAAAATCTATTCTTCAAATCAAATGTATTCGGTAAAATCACTTACACTTAGCGAATTGCATTTCTCACGTTGCTTTGGCTTGCGCTATTAGGTTAAACCAAAAACGCGCGCGTTTTCTGCGCGTCTTCAAGCAAACACACAAACAATTTGTGAAGTCAGCTCATGTGTATTATAGACAGGAGTTGCATTTACGAGCATTGGCTTATGTAAACGACAAAGCCAGACAATGTAAATATTTAATAAACAATGAAAAACTTAAAGTGCGTGATTTGAAAATGTTTAAAGTCGCAACACAAAAAGAAGAAACGAAAAGTGAAAAGTTGCGGCGTTTTTATTGTGCATAATTATTTCGGGCCGAGCTGACTTGAAATTTGACTTCGTAACTCTTAGCGTACGACTCTTCTGCTACCACCTATCCACCCACTCTGCGCCCCTTCAGCGTAATCACAGCCAAAATATCTCAGTTAGTAAATTGTTATATCAAAGAAAAGAGTTCGTGTCAAAATGTAGTTTCTGGTATCATTGGCGAACTTTTTGTTGTATTTGCTTGTTTGTTGCAACATAAACATATGTTTTTGTTTTTAACCTTTTAAAATATTAATAATACATATTTATATACGTGTTTGTCTGAAACTTATAAATATCGCTAAAGAAATTTAAATGTAAATTTATAGCTATTTCTTTTTGCTTTTTGGTTTTTTACTTTTGTTTTTTTCCTCGCATAAACACGTTTTGTGAAAGCGTCGGCTATTTAAATACATATTGCATTTGAGGTTTGCTCGCTCGCAAATAGTTAATACATATATACATATATGGCATATTGTTGTTGTTGGTATTGCGGTTGAAGTATCCATCAATGATGATCAAACCGATGATTGGCCAGATGCATCGAGATCTTTCGCACAAAAGGCGAACGCCTAGAAAAACTCGTTTATGTAGCAAAATTTTTGCTGTCCGCTTTGACATTTTCCATGGAGTTTGACAGTTTCTTTTCCTTTTGGGAAAAAACACAACTTTCAATGGCATTCTTCACCTTTAACTAAATGTTGTTGCTCCCGAAGCAACTGCCATTATAATGTTTTCATTCATAAGCATTTGTAATGGGATCTACATCGCTTGAATGGCTGTCACATGCTGAGCGACCGCAACTGCCAAAGGTCAAGCATTTAAAGGTAACTGCTGCACCTGACTTACAGCAACAAAAGTTCTCCGATGTTAGTAAAAGTTTTTGGGGAGCTCAGAAAACTCTTTGTAAAAGTTATTTTTATGATTGAATTGTTATCAATAAAGAAATACCATTTTATCTATATGAAATTTATTATTTTCTACAAATAGTTTTTAAAAGCACAAAAGGTTTAAAGCAGGTTTGTTCCAGATTTCTATATTTATGTATTTTTTTTAATGTTGATTTTATTTGTGAAAGTAATTAATAATGATCGGTTTGATTGATATGCATTTACGCCAATGCTGATATATTTTCTTAAGCTCGCTGATCCCCAAAGCTTTTCTAATCTTAAGCACGAATTACAAGAAAATGCTTTTATGCCCATGGAAAATTTATAAATTATCATTAAAAAAAAAAAAATATATACATATATGAATAATTTTTTTAGACATAATTTCAACTTACCTGCTGGGTATTTATGCAAACTGGCAGAAAAATATTTAACCAAAAGTGCAAAAAATCCAAAAATTTTACAGCGTCAGCGTTGAGAGCGCAAAAATGCGCCCGCCAGGTAAATAAAGTGTATCCAAGAAATTCTAGACGCGTTGTATCTGTGTGTATGTATGTATGTGCCTGTGTAAATGTGCTTTTGTTTTAGCTGAAATGTGAAACCGGCAGTCGAAGCACGTTGAAAGTGCCTACAAATATTGTTGGCAGCAGAGTTTGATTATGAAATTTCAGTCAAGACCTTTTTCAGACTTCATGAACTTTGTGCCAATGTTGGTCAACAGGTTGCTATTGCTGTTGGAGTTGTTGGTGTAGTTGGATTGCACGCGTTAACTCGTTTTAAGGCGCTGGATGTGTAAGTCCAACGGCTCCGCTCGATACCCTGCAAGTGCTATTGCTGTCTGTCTGTTTGTGTATTTTGTTGTGTTTATTGTTCTTCTTGCTGCGGTTTTGAATGACTCACGGACGTTGGCGGGGAGCGTGTAGAGTCCCGTATTGATATCGATATCGGTATCGATTTCAATGCGCTGAAAGTCAACTTTTTCTTGCTAAAGTTCTTGTTTCTTTTGTTTTTATTCAAAGGCCGGTTTTAGTTTGCCTAGAACTTGTCGTGGATGTTATGTGAAAATTTGTAAAAAAAAATTAAAGTAAACAAATTTGTTTGTAGATATCACTGGCACATTCTTCTTCTTTTACTTGAAAACTTATATTATTTGCTTGTTAATTTGATTCGGCTTTGTTGTTGTTGTTGTTGTCGATTTTTCTCGATTTTATATTTGTTTTTGTTTTTTGTCGTTTAGAAAGTGGGTTAAATTAAACAGCGCGTCTTGGCTACGCTTTATGCAAATTATTTCTCATACGCATGCACAGGTCTCGCGCTTTTTTTGAACTTGTTAGATCCGTGATTTATTTCGAATTTTTGCAAATATCAACTTCATTCAACTTTGTAATCTTCGTGTTGCTTTATCTCTATCTCTTTCTTTTTCTTTCACTTCGTTAGCTCCTTTCAGTTCGCAACTTTCTTACATACAACTTGATATTCCGCTTGAGACGTTTGCACTTCTTCGCGTTTGACTCGTAACTGAATGAAAACCAAACGATCTGCCTGAGTGCGACCCGAGACACGATTAAGCTGCAGCAGCAGCTTTGCACAGGTAAGCGAGACGAGCACGAAGCTAACTTCACCAACGAAACAACAGCACAAAGAGCAAGACAAGGTAAGCTTGCAGCTTTTTTAACGGTTTTCTTTTGTAAAACACGCTCTCCGCAGCGACTACTACAGTTTTACGTCAGCTACGAAAGAGAATGAGAGACGACTAAATCAGAACAACTCGCTTTGTTGCCGAACGATCATTGGGGCTGCATTCAATTTAAAACCAGTGTGACCATGAGTTGCTTGTGAATAAATACCCATTATTTGGATCGTTAGATATTTACACATTATTTCCTAACGGAAAACTGTTATTTAAATTATTTAAACTAATTAAATATTAAATAATTTATTGATAATATTAATAATTCATATTTGATTATTAATATCTGCTATATATTCATAATAAAATCAAACTAATGGTTTGGCCTTCCTTTATAAATTACTAGTTTTTCTTTTTTTTTTTTTATTATTGCAATATTTTGATTTCATTATCAATTTTCTACTTATAATGTGAATATTGCTTAAATAAATTACTTCTAAACTATAATTTTTCAGCTGTAACGGCACGCTTGAAAATAAGTATATAAAAACATAATTTTCTACTGTGTTGGCTATAAAAATTTCAAATAAATATGTTTCGACCACCGTCCGGGCTGCATGCCGCGGGTAAACATCGATATGTGTAAAATGGCGTTGTTCAGACTTACCATAAAATAGACGAAATGAATTTGTTATCGATAAGTATTGAGCAGCTATACAAAACGAACTAGTTCAATGCTACTTTTGAGGAAACAAAGCTGTTTGAACGAATTACACAGCAGCTGACAAGCAAATAAAAATAAGATATGAATTTGAGTTCTCTATTTCTATTAAAAAAATGTAAATCTGTTTAAGCAGCATCCCAGCCAAAGTGAGTATGGAAATACAAAATTGGCGTGCGTAATATAATGAAAGTATTAACCTGATTTTCTCTTTGTCAGTTTATTTTTTTCTTTCTGCGTTTGTATAAAAACACAATTCAAAATGACAGAAGTTAATGAAATTGTTATTGTTCTTAAATGGAGTGGCAAGGAGTACCCAATATCCGATCTGACCGACCAGGACACCGTTGAAATGCTGCGCCACGAAATCTTTCGGAAAACGCAGGTGCGTCCGGAGCGCCAGAAGCTTTTGAATCTGAAGCACAAAGGTAATACAAGAACCTGAAATGCAAATTGCACGCAATAATTATTCGCCTTGTAGGGAAACCGGCTGCGGACAACATTAAGCTGTGTGCCTTAGAGCTCAAACCGAATTTCAAGCTGATGATGGTAGGGTCCACAGAGGCGGACATTGAGGACGCCTGTAGCCTGCCCGATGATATCGGGGAGGTGATTGACGACTTCGATGATGCCGAAGAGCGTGATGATTCCGTGGAGAACTCTGCAGTGTACCTGGCTAAAGTGCAGCGGCGACTGCGGGATTATAAAATCACAGAGTTGTCGCCGCCACGCGAAGGCAAAAACTTGCTGGTCCTGGACATAGACTACACACTCTTCGATCATCGATCTCCAGCAGAGCAGGGCACGGAACTGATGCGTCCGTATTTGCACGAGTTTCTAACCTCGGCATATGAGAACTACGACATAGTTATTTGGTCAGCCACCAGCATGCGCTGGATCGAAGAGAAAATGAAGCTGCTCGGCGTCACTAGCAATGAGAGTTATAAGATAATGTTCTACCTCGACTCGAATGCCATGATCTCTGTGCATGTGCCGGAACGCGGCGTAGTGGATGTGAAGCCTTTGGGCGTCATATGGGGCCTGTACAAGCAGTACAGCCCCAAAAACACGATCATGTTCGATGATATACGCCGGAATTTCATGATGAATCCCAGGTCGGGACTCAAAATACGTCCATTTCGTCAGGCTCACCTAAACCGCTCCAAAGACAGGGAGCTATTGAAACTGTCCAATTATCTGCGCCAGATTGCCTTGTACTGTAAAGATTTCAACTCCCTCAATCATCGTAAGTGGGAGCACTACGATCCCAAGAAAAATTCTTAATGCTTGCTTTTGGCATATTAGGTATAACTTTCGCTTAATTTTACTCAATTAAAGTATTTTAAAACTCAATTCGACAAACTAGAGTGTGTATCCGCCTTGATCCGCCCAGTGTACGCGTCTGGCCTCTAGGTACTCCTCGTGCAGCCGCCGACGCTCTTCCTCCAGCTTGGCCAGCCGCCGGTAACGCTGCAGCACCATGCCGCAGCCGAAGAGCAACGCCACCTGGCAGATCAGCCAGAGAATGAAGAGCGCGATCAGCAGGCTCTGGTTGATGCAGATGTTGTCCAGGTGCAGCTGATCATCAATGCCAGCTATGAGCAGTACTCCGCGCTCTCCATACAGATAGCTATTGCTGTTGGTCTGATCCGGCCCGTGGACACGCAGATTATAGTTGAGTGGCAGCTCCACCTGTGCCGTTATATTTGCCTTTGACGCAGCCGCCGTATTGTTCAATTCGTCGGGCAGCATGTCCATAACTGTTGATATATATACGGGATTCTGTACCCTGAGCTGCTCCAGCTGACGCTCTGGCCGCTCCAGCTGGCGTTTGCGTCGCTGCCAGAGGCCGCCGGAGAGAGTGACGCAATTGGTGGGCGCACAGCGCTCCACGCAGAAGCGAATCTTCACATCGAAGCTAACGTTGGCTGTGCCAGAAAACTTGAAGGCATGAAACCGGGCACGCAGCATGTTCTTCGACTGTGTGCGCACACGCTCCAGAGCCGGAAAGACGCTGGCATCTGTGGGACAGCCGCGCTCGTCTATGAGCAGCACATAGTTCTGGTTGTCCAGCGACTTGGCCACCAGCGATGTGGCTCGGAAGTCGGGCAGCGGCGCCAGCTGCAGCTCGAGGTGCTCGCCCAGCTGCTCCTTACTGTATTCGGCTACAATCTGGAGCTCCAAGTTCTGGCCAATTTGTACGTCGCTTATTTCGTGCTGCTGCGAGAGATCCACTATTTGGAGTGTGATCTGCGGATGCGGGTGGGGACCCGTGTTGCTGTTGTAGTGCACCACGCCCTCCTGTGGAAACATGCTGTGGGAGATTCGTATTAGAGTTCAAGTTGCCACATCAGGGATTTGCATACTGCTCTGCATATTCCAGCGAGGACTCCAGCGCAATGGCACTGGGCACCTGCTCCGAGGCATCTGCATTGCTATCCCGCACCATCTGACCAATTGCGTTCGTGGCGTTGTTCAGGATGCAGCCGACCTTGATGAGCCGATCGCCCTGGGTTTGCACATTCGCATTATTCTGTATGACGACCAATGCGGATATGAAGGTTCTGCAAGGGATGGGCTGCAGTTTGTGTTTAGCTGGATATCAATGTGGCTTACCTGTGGTAGGAGTGGGTCATCTCGTAGGCGCGCAGAATGCCGCAGCGATTCTCCTTGGCCTCGCTGCCGATATCGAGGCGGAGCACCAAGCTCTCGTTGCCTGTGCCGCTCGCCTGGCAGTCCTTGGAGTGCATGCTGGCGTACATTCGACCCGTGAACCAGTCCTTCGGCTTGTAGCGAACGTTCATCTCATCGCGTGTGCAAAACACCTGCACTGTGTGCCAGGGAGAGAGAGAGGTAATAATGAAAGGTGCATTTAGAGCAATTTCCATTAAAGTGATGCTCACCATCCAGGCATTTGACGCGTCGCATGTAAACGGAGTTGTCGCGCAGCTTAAGGCTACGCGGGCCCAGGGATACGATGTCCTCGGAGTGCAGCAGGCACTCGGAGCGGGTGAGCTGATTGAGATAGTAGAAGGATATGCCCTGGCAGTGGAACTTGGACTCATGTGTACAAAGCGCCTGACACTGTAATACCAAAAAGGTCATCAATCAATCAGCCAATCGATTCGAATCATGGGGCGCGTCAGCTCGAGCGCTACAAACGGGGCGCACCTCTTTTTGGGTTAGGCCCAAATATTTGGATTCCGCGTAGATGAAACTGCTGTTGGCATACAGCTCATAGGAGCAGTTGTCGTTCTCAATCGCTCGCTCGTAGCACTGGTTTTCCATGTACTCCTCGTCATAGGGCGCCGCCCGGAAGGCATCCGGCTGTATGGACTTGTCCTTGTCACTCAGCGTGCAGCGACCCAGAGTGGCGTGGGGCCGTGACGAGCGCTCCTCGCTGCGAAACCTGTGGGCGGACAGAGGACAGAGAAGCGTTACAGCTGATGAGCTACAAATGTATGAGGCGATGATTTATGACTTCACACAGTGATATCATAATCCAATGGAAACGCTTTCGCATTAAAAATGCATAACAATGGCAATTAATTTAGGCAGAAACAGCTACAAACTGTCAATTACCGCTCACGATTGTTCCGATACGATGGGGCGAACGAGGCGGAGAGGCATTTGAATTGCGTTTCAAAGAAACATCTCTCGGCGCACTCACGGCGCGTGACCAGCGTGGAAATGGTCTTTTTGCCATGGAACACCAGACTGTTCCCTGGAATTTTGGTGAGCGACCAGAGGCGACCTTTGCATGCCTCGGGCACTGCAACAAAAGAGAATGAGAATAGAAACCATCAGGGTGGGCGGCGAGCACGCCCAGCCCGAGCCCGAACAGCAGCAATACGAACCCCGCAGGCAAGTCTTTTCGTAGAACATGGCCTCGCCATCGGCCACCAAGGGCAGGTCGTGCCCGATGGGCAAGTAGCGTGAGCTGCGCTCAAAGTACGAGTAGCCGTAGCACTCGTCGGTGTCCAGCAGGTGCACATAGGCAATGCAGTCGGGATCCTCGTTGCAGCTGCGCCAGCACAGCTGGCTGGCGGGCTGCTCGTCCAGCACACGCTCGCCCAGTCCATAGTCGCCGCTGCGTCGATCCCGATCCTTGAAATTGCTGGCAGTCGGCGGGGCGTAAATCAAATTCCGTTCGCTGAGGTATTCCAGGGGCGGACGGAATCCGACAATCTTTTGCAACTGCAGCTGATGCAGCGGACACTTGAGCAGCAGCGCATCTACAATATAATGGAAGAGTGGAATATCAGCTTCGATCTATTTGCGATGGGCCACAAATGCTGCGCATGACTGGGAACCAAACATTCCACAAATTGCACATTACCTGAGCAATACCTGCATAGAATTTGGCATATCAATTACGCAAAAACCAACTGCGGTTGCGATCGTGACTCAAAATGTGCAGCCTACAATCGATACTTAATATTTTTATGATCATCGGTGCGAATAATGTGAGCTACCTATGCATAACTGAGCAATTAGGCATGCACGCACAAAAAAAAAAAAAAATAATAATAATAATAATAATAATTAAATAAATAAAATAAAAAAAAAAAAATCATATATAAAACTTTTTTTTTTTTATTTGTTTTTTATTAAATGATGAACTGTTAACCTGCGAACGAAATGGTGACTTAACTGAGATATAATCTTTTGTATCATATGCTAAAATAAGCTTAATTTTGCCTACTAATTCGACTTAATTACAAATCAAAGATATATAAATAAATTCAAAGTTATATTTCCATATTTATTTTATTATTCAATCAAAAAGTTTGGCTTTGAATTTTTGCCCTTTTCCCTTTAATCTTCACCTTGATTTTCAGGAAATATTTAAAATGTATTTTTATTCAACAATTAAATCATCAGTTTACATCTCTAGTCAATTGTTTATGTAAGCGGACGAACAATAGTTAAACTTGAGTATATCTAACACTCAGAGTTGGGGAGCATCAGAATCGCTCTCAGGCAAAACTGAAAAGCCGCACAGCTCTTCGCCTCTCGCTCTCAAGCGCTGCCTCTCTTTCTGGCACCCTCTCGTAAATTGATAGCTGCTCTTTTGGTTTTCAGCTCAAACACAATCAGCTTCAGAGTTAAATATGCAATGCAAATTCCAAGTGCAAAAATATTTTAATTGACGCATCACGTCAGCACCTGCCCAGAGTAGTTGATAAAAAATATCTTAATATATGTAAAATAATAATAATATATGAGTACTTATGACTAGAATTTAACTATTTCAAGCTATAAATTTAGTTGGTTTTTTATTTTATTTTAAATGCATTTAATTTATACAATTTCTATTTAATTCTGTAATTCTGAATTCGATTTATTCCATATTCCGGTTTTAGAATATTTATTATTTAAACAATTTTTTATATCTGTATATTTTATGTAATTCATATGCTTTTATTAAATTTTCAGTTATTTTTACTAATTTACGCAAGTTTTGTTATTGAAATATATAAATATGTACGGCTTATAAAATATAATAATTTGTATTTGCTCGACTTGGAAATACTCTGTACTTCAAAACTTCATTGGGGGTCGAGTACCCACACTGAACAGAAATCCTTAAAATCTATCAAAAAATGCTGAAACATATTTATTTCTAAACTAAAATCAGCTAAAAGCTTATCTTAGAATTCCAGAATTCTGCTATAAATAAATAATAATAACAAATAATCAATAAATTGGTTCGTATGACAATTTTGTTTCAATTTGTATTATAATAAAACCTTAAATACTTGAGCTTAATTCGTAATATCGTACAAGTCTAAACGAATTGGCCTATTAAACATTAAGCTATTCATATTTGGATACATAGGGTACAGACTTTTAAGCCTACTCGTGAATATTACTGGTGATTAGGAATAGGGCAGGCACAAAGGTGTCCATAAGCATGTTCAAATGTTGAGCTTACCACTTGTGTATTGTTGCAGCATCAATGATAATAATATTTTCAATAGCAATTTGCATGTCCATTGCGATTCACCATCTGGCTTAGGCATTGTTTTTGTTGTTGCTGTTGTTGTTGTTTTTGTGTTGTGTTTTGTTTTGTTTGCTGATGTTATTGCATTGCAAATTATTATTGATGGGGTTTTGAGTTTGAGTTTTTGAATTATTCCGAAATTGATCTGCGGCCACAATACAGAATGTAGTCCGGGCTTTTTGCCAATTGGCCCAGCTATCAATTCATGGTAATGTTTTACACTATTTAACACTTTCGATTTTGTTTGTTCGCACGTTACAGCGGCCCAGAGGCCATATGCAAATTAAATAGGAGTCGGACACTTTGCCCTGAATCTATCAATTAGCCGAATTAAGGCCGGATTGCACGAGCTATGTTTCAATATTTATACAAATAAATGTATTTTATCATGCAAAAGAAATACAATTTTTATTTATAATATTGCCATTGGCAGTGCGATTTTTTTTTTTCAAACGTCCATTAGCCAAATGCACTTTGTACGCGTTTTGTTGTACTTTTATTATTTTTATTATTATTATTTTTGTTGTTGTTGTGCACGTCTGACGAGCGCGACTTTCGACTTGCAAATAGCAAAGGCTGACGGTGAGGCTGCGACTGCGACTGAAGCCGAGTCGAGTGCTTCCCAGCCAGGTAGATCTAACGCACACACGCACACACAGATGTCTGAGTATGTGTGTGCAAGTGATATGAATGCTTCGATCGAGCGTCGACGTCGCGGCTAACCGAGCGTATGAGAAATTTCATGTCAACGTCGACTGCTGCTGATTAGATCGCTGCTCCGCCGTATCCGAAGCGAGTCGTCGAGCCGAATTGCTCGCCGGCTCTCGCTGACAATGTGCAATAAACAAAACAATTTAACGCACACGCCGCAGCGCAGGGCGTGGCCCAGTGCGTAGCTCGGTGTACAGGCAGTGCTGCCTACCTGGCTGCCAATGTATCTACAAATACATCTACATCTACATATCAATGTATGTACATGCATATCTATGTCTCTAGCCAGCGCATCTAGCCATGCATGTCGTTTACTTTTTGTGTATCTTTTGAGTGTTTGCGCAGTTGGGTTCCAGCATCGTTGACATTGTTGTTGTTGTTGTAATTGCTTTGTTGTTGTATTCAATGGCACTTTTAACAGTTCAGTGGTTTTGCCGTTGACAACAATTGTTTGTTGTTGCCCAATGAATGATAAATGCTCGATTCACATTTGTAGCAACGATATTGCTGTTGATTAGCTTTGTTACTGAAACAACATAAATGCATTCATCGCACACACACACACACACGCACACGGTTCTTTGGAAATGATGTTGTCTACACAGCGTATACGCAATTATTTCCACAATTTGCTTACCACTTTTCAATTAGTCAGTCGACAGCTACGCAATTAGAGGCGCCCTTTGCATAATTATTTCAGCGTCGTGTGCGTGACCTTTTGCGGTTTTCACTTGAATTTTACTTATTGGCAAGTTGGTCAAGGTCGCCGTCAGTCATCAGCCATCGGCTGCCCAGATGTCTTGCTTGAGCGACGATGTGCCCACATAGCATAGGTACATACATACATACATATGTGTAAATAATGTAAGGGCGGACATCATTATTATTTCTTTGTAATAAATGAGTATATAATATATACTCTATATGTATGTCTGCTCTGCTCCACTCTGGCTCTCAAACATGCAATTGCTCAATTTGGCATGCATATTTTGTGCATGTATGTACCTGTTCGAATTGAGTCTTACAGAGTAAAGAAATTGAACGTAGCATTTAAGCTGATTACTTTTAAGAGAGGAAAAGTATTTCCCTGACGTTCATGAGAACTTTAAACTTTGAGTAAAATATGACAAGAGTGAGTATATAATATTCTACACATTAAGTGTGTGGCTATATAATGCACTATACTTAACCCATCAACTTGAGCGATATTTGTTTCTAGAAAACCTACTTACATTATATTGTCTTTAGATTTTTTATATACATAGTTTTTTTTTAAAATGTTTTTAAAATGTGACAGCCGAAAAACCAAGCTGATTAAGTAAATTAGCTGGAAAATGCATTGAACAAAAAAATATATTCCATCAAATTAATTGGCAGAAAAATGCATTAAACTCTATGCGATATATAGAAAAATTAGTTTTTTTTTTTTTCAAATGAGCAACAATTAAAAAAAAAATAAAATAAATAAAAAAAAAAAAAAATAGAAAAATAAATATAAATAAATAAATAGAGAAAACAAAAATTATAAATTTAAGGTAACTATGAAGAAGTCTAGAGAATGAAGAACTCTAACTATTTAACAAGCTGATGAAATTATTCTTTTCTATGGAGAGCTCTAACTAAATAATAAGCTGATCAAATTATTCTTTTCTACTTTGTTAGTTAGCTATTATTAATGCTTACCTTGACTCCTGAGCTCTTTGCCATATGCTTTCGCTCGGCTTGATTGTCGCCCTGCGTATACGTAATTATTCATAAGCCCTGCACTCTGCATGCAAAGGCACTATAAATTATTATTGCATGCAAACAACGGAAAAACAAGTGTACATATATATATTTTTATTTATGTATATATGCTTGTAGATATGTCTTCAAATGTATATATTTGTGTGCGTGTGTATATGGAAATATAGGTCGTCATAATTTTCCATAATCGCAGGTCGAGATGACGCCATGTTTAAAGCGCCAAGCCAGCACACTAACTAGCGAAAATGCAACAGCAACGGCAACAGGAACAACAGCAATGTGAAACTGCAAAATGTGACTTTAAAATTTATGTGGTGTTGCTGCACCACTGTTGCCTTTAAAAACAAAAGGCCGCGACCGGTTGCAAGTTTATTTGTAGCAATGCCCGCCCCACAAAGCTTCGCATTTCACCTTGAACTATAAAATTAGTAGTGTGCGCGTGTGTGTGCACATGTGTGTGTGTGCGTGCGCGTGTCTGTGTTTGACTCTGTGACTTCTACCGGCAACAGAAGTGACGTATGAATAACGCATACAAAAATAAATGTTGCACAACCAACAGCACGCATTTGTAGTTGTGTGAGAGTTTATATAAGAAACATACATTTACCTCAGATATACTATGGCAATTACAACCATTACAAATTACAACCAACTCGCTATTATGCGTTCACATTAACAGTTATCAGCTGATATGTGAATGTGTAAAGGTAGGAGTAAAGGATACCAAACCAAAAGCTACTTTTTTATACAGAGAGAGGGAGAAAGAGAGGAAAAGAGAGGGAGACAGAGAAAGGAGGGAAAGAAAGAGGAAGGAAAGAGAGAGAGAGGGAGACAGAGAAAAGCGGGAAAGAGAGAGAAAGACAGATAAAGGAGGGAAAGAAAGAGAGGGGAAAGAGAGAGAAAGAGAGGGAGACAGAGAAGTAAAGTAAGTAAATTATTAAATTACACATTTTATAGTTTAAAGATATGCTTATTATTTTATACAAGACAGATTGCAAATAAAAAGATAATAAAAAAAAAAAAAATTTATAAAACAACCAAAAAGCCTTATAGAAACAATTAATAGCACTTAAAATTAGAAATCTATTTATTGTATGCATTATTGTATTCTAATTATGTAAAATATTGTATGTAAATTATTTTATCAGGATAACACTGTACAACAAATTAAGAATGCGAGGTTAACAGAAATTTCGTGCCCGTACATAAATTAATTATGTGAATCCTTGCGCAATTTTCTCAAACAAGACTCTAAGTTCCTTTGTCTGGCCAAATTTTATAAAAGCTAAGCTCTACGGCTTGATTTTAGGCACTTTGCATTAATAAGCACCCAAAGCAGTTAGTCGGGCAATCAGTTTGGGTAAGCTTAAATATGTAAGCACACGGATATGTGTATGCGCAATAAATAAATACATACATGAAAAATTAACCTACGTCGCACACTTCACAAAACTTTGCCTAATTAAAAATGCCAAAAAGTCAGGCAAAGTGTGCTGGCGTTGCTCTTAAGTGGGGTCAGACAGCAGGCAACAATGACACCAATGACACCCACACTCTAGCACTCACACACACACACACACACACACGCACATGGCTATGTGACATGTCAGACAGGCCAACAGTCAGTCAGGCCGGCAACCAGGCCATAAAGCACCGTCCAAAGTTGCGCTTGAATGCCTCAACGATGGCAACAGCTGAAGGCACACACACACACACACACACGCACTCATACATAGACAACGGCAACAGCAACAGCAGTAGCAACAGCATTAGCAACAAAAAACAATAGCAACAGCGACAGCAACAGTCTCACCCAGGCGTTGCAAGCAACTTGTCACATTGTTTGAATCACTGAATTATGCAAATAGATATGCACACACACAAGATACTCTCTCTCTCCCTCTCTCTCTCCCCCCCTCTCTCTCTCTCTGTATGTTTACCCTGTCACTAACAAAAACAGCAAAGGCAATTTGCCAAAAGTCTTTGCTATTTAACACCACACAAAAATAATCAGAAAACATTCAGTTCGAGTGACTAAGCGACTAACTAAAAGTTGCACATGTTCGAGCACACTGACTACATATATATGAGTGTGTTTGTGTGTGCGTATGTGTCTGACATTTGTTTTATACTCACCCACCGTTTGTTCTTGTTGTTGTTGTGGGCAACTTCCGGTTTGTACAGCACGCCGAAGTTGCTGTCGGTTGCACCCTTGACAATACTAATACAAACAACAGCAATAGCATTAGCCACGCCCACTGCAGCCGAGCCGCCCACTGCTGGCAGCAACGAGCGTGTGAACTTTCAATGAAACAAGTCGACTTTAAAGCAGCAGCTCGACCGCCGCGAACTGAAATTTATTTAAATCTCTGCAATAATTGTTCTGAGCGCCTGTTGCAGCTGTCTTGCGGTCTTCTGGTAGCTGCTTTTCGTATATATACCCTGTAAGCAACATTCTATGTACTACTCGAACTAGATAAAACAGTCAAAGCAGAAAGAAAATCCAGAGTTGGCATTAGAATATTCCAAATTCTTGGTGATTGATATGGAATGACTTGTTTTATAGAATTTCGCAGCTGAGCAATGGGTATCAACTAGTCAACCACTAGCCATTTTAGCTAAATCTGCTTCAATTTTCTTCTTTCTATACTCATTTTTGTTGTTTTCTTGCCTTGGGCGCGCATAAAATTAGTGGCGGAAATTTATTATTCTTGAAGTTGGCTTTAATGTCAGAAGTTAGCGCAGTTTGTTTATGCTTGCTGCGCCCGCAGCGAATCGAAGACTTCAGACAAAAGTTCCCAATTAATTAGAGACTTGGTCAGTTTATATGTGAATTTTAAACTATCTAAAAACTCTGCTTAGCTGTGTCGATCCATCAATATGCCGAACAGAGAATACAAAGCAAGTTAATGAGTAAATCTTGACGCTTAGCTGAAAAAGTAAATAGACAAGATTTGGGCGTATATTGAAATTGCATTAAATTATATTTATTGGTTTCATCGTTTTGTATATATGTATATATATATATAAATAAAACAGACATATTTCTTGATTGATTTGAATTTCGCTTATTATTTAACGCTTGCAATGTTATTATTATAAGGAAATAAATAAGAAACAAATGTGCTGAAGAAATTTATTGAAATGCATCAATGCGTATTTGTTTTTTTTAAATTTAATTGATAATATGATTTAAATAATTTCGTACTATTTATTGCATAAATCCTGTTTGTAGCAACATTATAAGCCGGAAAATGTATTGAACGAATTTAAAGTGAATGAATTGATTGAATTAAGTTGATTACATTTAGCAGTTGCTCATTTCTTATTGTTGTTGTTGTTGGATATAATTTACTTTTGGCTCACTAGAATTAATGCAATTCGCTTAATACACACGTACATAAATACATACATAAATACAATCGTGATCGTAGTATATAGTCAGTTTATAGAGGCGTCAATTTCTATTTTAAATGCAGCCAAAAACACAATTTCTACACGTTTTCTCAAATTTATATAATATATATTTAATATATATATACTTTTTTTTTATTATTAATTTTTCTTGTTATTAGTTTTTTAGTTATAAATTTTTGCTATAATAAAAAGTTATTTAAATCCAATGTTTATTTTCGTAACTCTTTGCTCTACTTTTACGCTTTGCTTTTTGCTATTATGTTGCAAGCATTTTCTTTTACGCTGCCGAAGACAATAAACGAAAAGTAAATAAACATTTATAATAGAAAAGCACCAATTCAAATTGGTATTTAATTAAATTGTAAATGAATGCACTACTTTAATTAATGCCTGTGGAATCTGATTTGCTGCCAGTTAATTGAGTATGTTGCTGCCACTTATATACTTACATACATTTAAACATATTCTTTAATCATTAATATACATATATGTGCTTTACATGCATATAAATGTATATATATATATATGTATATATATATTTGCACGCATGCCTAAGCATTTTTTTTGTATCTCTTATGGTTTTATCGTATATTAGTTTAATATGATTTATGTGGAAATTTGTAGATCTCATTGCGGTGTGCCTGGTTGCAAGTTAAGTGTATTCAGTAAAATGTTATTTCAAATTCTTGTTCATTTCTCTATTGGCATTCCATTGCCCAAATGCAAAATGTTGCTCAATGTTCCATTTAGATTTGTCTGTCTGTATTGTGTGTCTGTGTGTCTGTGTGTGTGTGTGTTTTTTCATCTGACAATCGCTAAATGAGAGTCAGACATTGCTGAATAGCTATTCTTTCAAAGCATTCCCTACATTACTTCCCAGATATGGCCAGGATTCTCTATAGATGCCAACACTTGTCCAGGCTAGCGTCTGCTCTATACCCTTCTTATGCCTGCTCCCCAGGCCTCTCTCTCCCTCTCTATACGAATTAAGCTTAGTACATATGTATGCATGCATGTGTTGGTGTGTCTACAAGTGCTACGAGGGGCATGTTCGGGGCTCGTCAAATGATATCGTGCGCAACATTTATCGATTGCAGCTAGCATGTAAAAAAAGCAACGGAACTTTTTAATACTTTTATGTTCATTTCATATATATATCTTTTTAGCTATGTGCACTGAACTGCTTTTGGAAATTTCCAGATTTTTCACATATATTCTTGCCTTCTTTTAATTTTTTTTTTTTTTTTTTTTTAAACCTATCACATAAATGTATGTTTGTTTATTGGGCGGAATTTTTAGCGTGTGTTTTTTCATTTTATTCGTATTTTCTTTTTCTCTTTTTTTTTCTTGGCTTTGTGATAGGATAGAAGAAAACGCAGAGAGGGCAATAAAAGTGTTCAATGTATACATAAATCTCTTTAAAAGCTAAAAGACGGATTCGCGTGCTATAACAGAAGCTATGGTATTCAATTACCGCAAAACTTTGCCTAACCGAGTTAGTGTGAGTGTGTGTGTATGTCTGTGTGTGTGTTGGGGTTGTATGTGTAAAGTGTTTGCTGTGCCATTTAGCTAGCTGTGTGTTGGGTAACCTTATACGTATAAGCTAATTATAGCATCTCTATAATGCCAATTTTGCGTGCAATGCGCCCAGAACTATGCCACAATTTCCCCGACCAGTGAGCAAATCAAACGATGACACTGGAGCTCAGCTGTTTCAAAACTTTCATTTGTTTTGGTGTCTTGGTGTGTGTTTACTTATTTTGGGTATTTGTTTTTGCCATTCAAACATTTGTCTTGCGAGTGTTGAATTTGCTGCTAAGTATACGCTGCTATAAGTATTTGTAGTTCTATTTGAAAACTCTTACTTGGCTACTGCACATTTATGTATTTTTTTTCTTTTTATTTTTCTTATTTTTTTTTCGATTTACGCTTTCAACATTTGCGTTCAATTTTTGTTTTTGTTATTTGTTTTATTCTTTTATTATAATTTTGGTTTTTATTTGTAGTCATTATAATAATTTTAATTTTGTTTTTTCTTTTCTTTTTTTTTTTTTTCAAGCTTACGCAGTAATGCTCGCTGATTGGATTCGACGACTCGGGGCAGTTATTGCCCATGGACATCAATACTACATATAAGCCAATACGTTGCCTGGCCGCGGCGCTTAGAAGACCAGCATTTGATCGGCGCTGCCCTCCACGCTGTCCTCGTCGTCGGCGCCCTCGTCCTCGTCATCGGATGTTAGCGAGGCGGCATTATTTACCACGGACTCTGTGCAAATGGAAAGTAAAATTCAATTTCTGCTCTGCCAAAATGTATGCCCGGCATGGCCATGGCCCCAAATTAGTTTGTTCACTGACTGTGCGGCGGGGCTGTTTGCCTGCCTGCCAGCCTGCCAGCCTGCAGTAATAAACATAAACATAAATCTTAAATGAATATTACAATGGGTCTCAGCAGATTGAGCACTAATCTGGCTTAGCTCGGCGTGCATATTGAATGTGACTCGTCTCATAACCAATTGGAATTTGTTTAGTACACCAATCGCACATGCAGCAAACAAACCTCCGGCAGTTGCTACACGCATGTGGCACGCATGGCGTATGAGTGACAAAGGTCGCTAGATATGTATATATATGTTGCAAAACTAATTCTAGTTTAAGCTTAAGCTATTAACGGCCGGACCTAACCTGTCACAGAATAAAATTAGCTTAGCAGGATAAAACATTTCTTTTTGTCAGTTTACAGCTGCCGCCTTGCTGATATGCCACATGTGTCCTTGTATCTGCAGAGCTGACCAAATATTTTATTCACTAAAGAAGAATTTCTTTTATTATCTATTTTAAGTACTTGTACTTGTACGATAAATGATATATCTTATGGTCAATATTAAGTGAAATAATTTACTCATTATATCATTCCCCTTATCTAGTCATTATTATAAGTCATACAGGCAAGTACAAGTCGCACAGGCTCAAGGCGGCCATTTAATATTATATTCAAAACGTGTCCGTATATGTTTTCATCCCTCTGTAGCCAGTGCCTTACCCTATAGGTTTGTTTTAATCTTATCCCTAACTTCTAAATAAATAACTAAATGAATATTTCACCAGATTAATTGTAACAGCTGTCAAAATGATTAATAAAATATTTACAGAAATCTCTTATAAACTTTTAAAAATACATAGATTTTACTGTTAGTGATATAAGCTAATATACTAATATATATATATAATAATAATATACTATATTTACTATATAGTATATTCTAATAATATAATGTATTCTAATAATATACTATATATTCCCAATAATATACTATGTTCTCCTAGAGCAATTGCCTTAAGATTTCATCACTGACATTTGAAACAAGCAGATTTTATTAATCTTACAATTACTATGTCAATAATCATAATAATTAATCATTGTCGCAAGTATAATGACGCCTGATTAATGTGCTACTCATAGTTTCAGATTCTGTAATACAATTTAGTTACTACTACTAGATCAGTTCGCCAAAACTCTTACTGTTATGTGAAGGTAACAGTTACAGCTATCACTGTGAATGAATTTTAAACCCATTTTCCATTTGAAGCAGGAATAAAATTAATTCAAATGCGAAGGCTAATGGGGAAATGTTCGCAAATTGAAGCGTGGTCAACACACATGCATACTCGTATATAGGGCCTAGATACGTAACCATAGATGCATATATGTATATGCATATGCACATATGTGTGCAATGCCACAATGTAGCGTGTCAAGTGTTTGTTGATGCATACTCACCGCAATTGGGCTTGCCACGTGTACGGGTGTTGGCGAACTCGACGCCGTGCTTGTCCACACACCAACAGACGCCGACCGAGTTGTGGCACTGAGTGGGCTTGTAGAATCCTTGGACGTCGCAGTCAGGTGCGTAGGCGCCTAATTAGGTTGCAGCAACAGCAACAACAGCAACAGCAACAGCGAGTAGAAGAACAATAAAAATGCGCAATTTTAGTAAGCTTTTATAATTGTCAGAGGGAAATGGGAAAGCGGCGCAAGCGAAATTCTTTGTATTTTATTGTAATAATTTGTTTTGTTTTGCTTGGTTTTTGTGTGTTTCGTACTTTTTGGGCCGTGTGGGAATACGAAGAAAAGAAAAGAACAGAACAGAAGAGAAGAGAACAGAAAATAAAATGAAGGGAAATTATACAGTTAAAGTTTATAATGGGCCAGCAACAACACTGGCGCTAGGCAAAAGGTAAAAGTTTCGTGTTGTTAGAAGTGTTTAATTTGCTGGCTTAAAAGTTGCGTTTGGCTAAAAGGTAAAAGATAAACGAGAGCGGCAAAGCGAGAGCGCATGGAGAACAATTACAAAAAGAGGTGTCCTTTTTAACTGTTGCTGTGGCTACTTATGTGTGTGTGTGTGTGTGTGCGTGAGGTATTGAGTTGTCTGTGTGTGTGTGAGAGTGTATGTATTACATTCAGGCGCTTAATTATAGCTAAAAATAGGTTAAACGTAGTGTAAAAAGTGTTTGAGAAGCGGCATAAACAAAACAAAGCGCACACAGCGAGATCAAAAGAGAATCGTGAACAGTTAGAGAGTGAGAGAAAGTTTCGAGTGTGGGATGGGGCCAGAAACGGATAAGGTAACACCCAGATAACTGTTCTAGCTACCCGCTTTTCGAGATTTGTGTTCAACATTTGTTTTTTTTGTTTTGTTTGCGTTTGCGTTTGCGTTTTACGGCGATTTCATAATAAAAACCAAATGAAAACTCATCCCCGAAATGCCGAAGACTGAATGCCCTGGCAGACAATTGAAATGAATGGCAAGCCTGATAAAAATATATATTTAGGATATATTCATGACACAGAGATTGCAATGAAGTTATTTAGAGTCTATTGTTTCTATTATCGGATATGTGGACTGAAATATTCAGACTTTGACTCTGCAAGGGCATTTGCTTGAAACTGAATTAAATAACTGAACACAACACACACTCAACTCAATCAAGAATATATATAGAGAGAAAAAGATTAGTGTTATGTTAGCTATAGAAATGTCCACCTGTACCTATCTCACCTGCAAAGTCGCCGGCGATTCTTCGTCGCACCGCGGCACAGGGGCGATCGGTCTTCTCGAAGCAGCGGCACCATTCGCGTGTGTTAATCGAGCTATCCTGATCCAGGTCGCAGGTGTCAATGAATGGCTTGATGCAGCGCTCGTTCTGATCGTGCTCCAGATCGTAGAGCTCCTGCAGCGACAGCAACCCATCGTTGTTCAGATCCAGGTGCCCAAACATCCACTTGGCCTCGGTCTTGCATGCAGGTGGGAAATGCGCCTTCGACTTTTGGCTGTGCTGGCGACGCTTCTTGCTGTCGGCCATGATCACCGAGAACCAGTCCAGCAGACGATTACCAATGGCAGTCAGCTGCTGTGGCTTGCACTCGGCCGACTTCAGGGGATAGCCTAGCAGAGGGAAAGTTCCCAAATTCATTCATGTATCTCATAATATTTCCATTTATTTCACTTACCATTTGGATTGTTTTTGTTGAACTTTTGTGGCTGCTTTTCAATGACTTCATTCTCATTGTAGACACGCATCTTGTGCTTATCCTCCTGGTATTTGGCATCCTGTAAGAGTGAAAAGCACTCGAGATATATCACCTGCGCCCCTACAAATCTATTGCACGCGCATGCCAAGTGCTGGGTGGCACAGGTATGAGGGGGGTAATGGATGGATGGATGCTCTTACCTTCTTGTAAGCCGTGTACTTGAGGTACTTGTAGTGCTTGTTGTCATACTTGATCTCTTCGGGCGTGAACGTGTACTGCGCATTGATATGATTAAAGTGACGATTGTTGTCCTCCTTATCCTGTCGGTTCGATTACGTATGTAATGCATATACAATTGTGTTTGGCTTGACTTACATTCATGATGGTATTGAAGTCGTTGTTGTTGCTGCCCATAACATTCCCGCTGCTCATCATGATGTTGTTGTTATTGCTGTCCTTGTAGGCCTGCTGCTGCTGCTGTTGTTGTTGCTGCTGTTGTTGCTGCTGCTGCTGCTGCTGCTGCTGCTGGTCCAGGCTGATCTTTTTGCTGTATTTATTGTAGCCACCACGTTCGCCAAGCCGCTGCAGTCTCTTGCCATCGGTGTTTTCTGCAAAACGAGGGAAATCGTTGAAATGGCAAAATGGCCGCCATAAAATCGCTTGGCATGGCAAACTTTTCATATCCTGGCGTTGGCCACTGAGGCGTCATTTCTATTTAATGCATGTTCTTGTTATTCCCGCGCCCCCAAGCAAACAACAAAAATAAAATATGAAAAGCAGAGAAAAAAGCCGACAAGAGTTGCAATGCGCTTTCATCTGTGTAAATTTAAAATTAATGTGCTTGATGTTGTTGTTGTTATTTATGCTGCTGCTGCTGCTGCAGCTGGCTGAATCACCAAGTGCGCTGCTCAGCCCCCCACTTGACTGCTCACTGAATGCTTTAGAACAATAAAGCTGCTTGTTGAGCGGATTATTAAAAATTCAACAATTGATTAAACTCGGCTTCAGGCAATTTAAAGCCGTAAGAACTGGGAGGTTTGCTGCCCCCTCTGGCCCACTGCAGTTGTGATTGCAATTTGAAGTGCATCCGGCCTGACGTCGAAGCCAAAACAACATGCGGCTAGGAATTGGCTCGATGCATGCTTGGCATTTATTTGGCTCCGACTTGTTGTTGGACATTTGCCAGGCTCGAACTCATCATGCGCTTGGGCTGTGGCTCTGGCCAAATAATAAAAGTGTCCCCATTTGCGGTTAACTTACCCTTGCAGGGACAGAATCCCTTGCAGCCGATCCGTATGGCTGTCGAGTGTATGCAATTGTGATAATCCAATCTGCATAGTGATGAGTAGGTCCTGTTGTCGGCGCCGCAGAGGAACATTGGCTTGGCCACGGGACACGGCTTGCAATTGCTGTCGGGAATAGAGTTAGAGGAGAGACTGTCAGTAAAGAAATCAGCACAACAAACTCAGCGGAGCGAGATAAAGGCCACAAACAACAAATAGATGACATGCAAAATTAATTTTTTATGCAAATTACGTCTGGCAGGTGAAACCGGCAGCTGCCTTCGCCTCACATCTTCTTTAAATATTTATTTAATATGCAACGCACGCGCTCCCAGGCAAACAGGCTGGCATTGCTGTCAGAGATCAAAAGCACTTAAAGCTAGCTGCCTGGGCTGGAACCCCTTTCCAGCCATCAGCAGGCATCTTTTTCCTTATTTATATTTTATAATTTGTGCAAATATTTGAGCTGTCAGGAAACGCGACGCGGATTTCGACATTTTTCCTAAAGCTTGCAAATTGAAAGAAATGTAAGATAATTAGACTTAAGGCTTGTGTTGTTTCCCTTCTTTAACAGAATTTTATGTATTTTATTGCAGTTCTTAAAATATATCAAATACTCACGTACTCAGCAAACGTTATTAGATTATTGAATTGAAATTATTGTAAGCCGATGTTAATTATAATAAACAAAATTCATTTATAATATTCACACCTTGTTTTACACGCAACTCTGCTTCTTTTTGTCGTATTTCATAATTTACATTTAATAATTTATGACGTACACGCATAATTAAGCCTTTTAAACACATAACCAAAAAATACATAAATAATAAATTCAATTAATTGTTGCATCCGCTGATGCCGACGTATACGTAATTTATTTAAAATAAAAAAAACTTGTTTCTGGATTGCTGTTCAATGAGTTTTATTGGTTGACTCGGAATAAGCAGCTAATTGAGTGTGTATTTTTCAAGTCCTTTGCATAATATTTATTTATTTTTTTTTCACTCGAATGTTTTTTAATTATTTTGCAGGATCTGCGAATTGAGCATGTGAATTGTCTCCCAGGGAAATTTGATAAGAAATCAGTTTAAATTCCCAAGACGAGGAAAATGAAGGAATGAAAAAGAAAATTATTTAACTCTGATGATACAGATTCTCAATCAAACTGAAGTGTGAACTATGCAGCATGAAATTCGATTCCACAAAAAAATAAAATAAAATTTGTATTTATGCAATACACTGCAAGTGAAGTGAAGAAGTAGAAATAAATATAGAATAAAAGCAAGTTGAAAATTGCTGAGAGAATCGGAAATGCCAAATTATTGCAGCCAACATTTGCATTGCTTTTGCAGTTGTCCAATATCGCAGCTAAGCCCAGGCAAACAAATCATTGGCCAAAAAAGCATATACCAGAGAGAGAGAGAGAGAGAGAGGGAGAGAGAGCGAACTATCAATTCAATTAAAAAAGGGTCTTTCACCATTTTTTTTTTCGTATTCCACTCAAAGATGTATCTGCTATTTAAATTTTACCTGAACTAAGAGCTACAATTGCGTCATGGGCCGACGACACATTTGTTGGCAAGTTTGGGTCAATAGCTGCTGCGGTTACTTTGGCTGTTGCCTGCTGCCTGCTGTGAAAATTTGTGAATTTTTACTCAAATATTTGCTTTCAATTTTGAACCACACAGCCAGGTGAAACGAGGTGGTGTGGCTGCACCAACTGTTGGAGCTGCCTTTGAGCCACTGATGCTGACAGCTTCATAAGCATAGAGCAAAAAGCAGCTCAGTGGTTTCAAATAGCTGCCATCGGCAGCCGCATAGCCGGGCCGAGGCTGTGGCTGAGGCTGAGGGGCTGTGCTGAGGTAAGAGGACAACTATGTGAACACCGCCCCAGTGCAGGCTTTATGGTTTTGCCAGCTAAAAGCCGCAGCACGGACCGTATTGTTACAAGAAACAATGCACGACTATATGAGTTATGAGCGTTGGAATGTGTGAGTGTGTGCGTATGGGTGAGTGTGTGTGTGTGTGTGTGCGTGTGCCTTACACTGGTTTGCAGTCTATGGCAAGTGCTCCGCAAATCTGTGCCCCTATCAACCGCAGCAAGTGGGCCATAGGCGAGGCAAATCTTTTGTTTGCGCCGTGCCGGATTGAAGAGCTAGCACGGAATAGCAGATAAATTGAGCGCGCGAACTATTGATTTTGTTAGCTCAATGTTTCCTGGGCACAGCAACACAAACGTTAACATCACAGACCCCCCCTTAACAGCCACGAATAGTCACATGCTCATTCTCATTCTAGCTACATCTCTCTCTCTCTCTCTCTCTCTCTCTCTCGCTCTCTCGCTCTCTAGGGCTTTCCAAGTGGCATACAAAGTCTACGCCATTGACATAGATACCCGTCTGTTGTGCACAAAAGCGAAATTCTTGTGAAAGCAAATTGAAAAGAAAATGCGAAAAATATGTCAAAAGCCATTTTTTAATATCGGAAGGCGTGGCAAGACTCTCGATTTGCCGATAGATAGATTGATTACGCGGCCATTAACAGGCACAATAGAGGCGAAGTGGCACAAGGCAAAACGTAAACAAGTATTCAAATACACAAAATGATTAAGAAAATTAAAAATGTAATTTAATTGCATAGTTCTGTTTTATGTTGAATATTACAATAAGATCAAACATACATTATTATTATGAAATTTTATTATTTGCGACTTGAAATATATCTGATGTTCCCACTTTCAATTTGCTTAATTAGCATCGAATATTTTACGGATATTGAATATTGAATAACTGGAGTCGTTAACGAACTCTCTGCTCGTTTGTCCACATAAGTTTGACATTTACAATGTTTAATATCAACTTTGTATACTCTCGCTTGACTAATTGAAAATTCTTTTAATACGACCATTATTATTGGAATAAAGTAAATACTATTCAATACTATTTAATCTCCTGGTTCTTTACACATATTGGGATTTTATACTACTGACCCATAACAGTGCATAACAATTTCAGGAATTTTTTACAGAGCTGTCCATATTCGAAGAAACCTCTGGCAGCCCTATATGTTTTGAGGTGACCACATCAAGATATCATATTCAAAGACTGATGTCAATAAATCTACTTGGGCCAAATAAAATGATTATTATCTTTAAGACACAACAAAATTAGGTTTTTCTTAAATTAAAAAAAAAAAAAAAAAAGTAGTAGGTTGAATATGGACACCTTAGCAGGGCTGCCAGCTGGGTGCCTCCGTCGCATATGTATAGCCCTATACTTTCTAACTTATCATTAATTATCTGCTCGGCATGTCTGCTGAATCTTTATAAATTAAATCTTACACAAAATGAATTTTCAGTGCTCTTAGTTGTTAGGCTTCCGTTCCAACGTTTAAGGACACTTTAACTAATTTGAAGAAAAATGCAAAGATTTTACGAGTAACAGAGCCCGAGATGCCACAATGTATTCATGAAAATTAATTTTCCACTCAACAAACTGCTATCAGCAGATAAAGAAAACTTTCCGCTATGCCCGGCTAAGCGGGCACCTGCTGGTGCCGCTGCTCCCCAAGGAGCTGGGGAAGCCAAGGGAAGCTTGAAATTAAATTTAAAGCAACAAGTAAGAAGGCTCCAGTCGAGACTGCTCGACTAGGAGATACCCTGAACCCTCTAAGCTGATATTCTAATTATTCTGCACTTCTTTTATGCACACATACATACACATGCATCCACACGCACGGATAAGCCTGCGCTCTGCTAACTGCGCAGTAAGCAGCGACTGCGGTTGGGCTGCGCTGCAGTGTGGGCAATGTTATAAGAATTTATTTGTCAAATAATTTCTTTTGTAGACATACGATCTTAATGAAACTTTCAGAGTGTAATCATATGGTGAATATGTGTGTACATTCCAAAGCACAAGTCTCTAGTACTTGAAAGGCGTTTTTTACAAATTGGGGGAAAAGGGGGCGTGGTATCCAAAATCTGTAAATTACAAAATCTTTGTATCGATTAACTTTATATACAACACAATTTTGAAGACTCCAGGTCTAAAAATGTTCAAATCAGGCTAAAAAAACAAAATCAATTTTTCGATTATTCTCGATAAAAAAGTTATCGGACGATTTATCGAAAAAATAAAGCAAACTCGTACTGCGTATGGTACTCACGAGTATGCATGCCAAATTTCAGCTCTCTAGCTCTTATAACTTCTGGGATCGACGCACTCATACGGACGGACGGACGGACGGACGGACGGACGGACGGACGGACGGACGGACGGACAGACGGACAGGGCTATATCGACTCAGCTCGTCACGCTGATCAAGAATATATATACTTTGTGGGGTCTGCCACTCCTCCTTCTGCCCGTTACATACTTTTTCACAAAACCATTATACCCTGATTTCCCATTTTCAATGGGTTCAGGGTATAACAAGTAAGAAAGCTCTAGTCGAGACTGCTCGACTAGGAGATACCCTGAACCCTCTAATCTGATATTCTAATCATTCTGCACTTCTTTTATGCACACATACATACACATGCATCCACACGCACGCATAAGCCTGCGCTCTGCTAACTGCGCAGTAAGCAGCGATTGCGCTTGGGCTGCGCTGCAGTGTGGGCAATATTATGAGAATTTATTTGTCGAATAATTTCTTTTGTAAACATATGATCTTAATGAAACTTTCAGAGTATAATCATATGCTAAATATGTGTGTACATTCCAAAGCACAAGTCTCTAGTACTTGAAATGCGTTTTTTACAAATTGGGGGAGAAGGGGGCGTGGTATCCAAAATCTGTAAATTACAAAATCTTTGTATCAATTAACTTTATATACAACACAAATTTGAAGACTACAGGTCTAAAAATGTTCAAATTAGGCTAAAAAAACAAAATCAATTTTTCGATTATTCTCGATAAAAAACTTATCGGACGATTTATCGAAAAAATAAAGCAAACTCGTACTGCGTATGGTACACACGAGTATGCATGCCAAATTTCAGCTCTCTAGCTCTTATAACTTCTGAGATCGACGCACTCATACGGACGGACGGACGGACAGACGGACAGGGCTATATCGACTCAGCTCGTCACGCTGATCAAGAATATATATACTTTGTGGGGTCTGCCACGCCTCCTTCTGCCCGTTACATACTTTTTCACAAAACCATTATACCCTGATTTCCCATTTTCAATGGGTTCAGGGTATAACAAGTAAGATGGCTCCAGTCGAGACTGCTCGACTAGGAGATACCCTGAACCCTCTAAGCTGATATTCTAATTATACTGCACCTCTTTTATGCACACATACATACACATGCATCCACACGCACGCATAAGCCTGCGCTCTGCTAACTGCGCAGTAAGCAGCGACTGCGCTTGGGCTGCGCTGCAGTGTGGGCAATATTATGAGAATTTATTTGTCGAATAATTTCTTTTGTAGGCATACGATCTTAATGAAACTTTTAGAGTGTAATCATATGGTATATATGTGTGTACATTCCAAAGCACAAGTCTCTACTACTTGAAATGCGTTTTTTACAAATTGGGGGCGAAGGGGGCGTGGTATCCAAAATCTGTAAATTACAAAATCTTTGTATCTATTAACTTTATATACAACACAAATTTGAAGACTCCAGGTCTAAAAATGCTCAAATTAGGCTAAAAAAACAAAATCAATTTTTCGATTATTCTCGATAAAAAAGTTATCGGACGATTTATCGAAAAAATAAAGCAAACTCGTACTGCGTATGGTACACACGAGTATGCATGCCAAATTTCAGCTCTCTAGCTCTTATAACTTCTGAGATCGACGCACTCATACGGACGGACGGACGGACGGACGGACGGACGGACGGACGGACGGACGGACGGACGGACGGACGGACGGACGGACGGACGGACGGACAGACGGACAGGGCTATATCGACTCAGTTCGTCACGCTGATCAAGAATATATATACTTTGTGGGGTCTGCCACGCCTCCTTCTGCCCGTTACATACTTTTTCACAAAACCATTATACCCTGATTTCCCATTTTCAATGGGTTCAGGGTATAAAAAGCAAACGGATAAACAAGCCGAAGCCAAGAATAAACAAACGCAAACTTGGGGCCATGATTTTTGCTGGCAAAACAGGCTAAGAAAAACAATTTTGCCACGGCCCAGACCACGAGCCGGGATATGCTAGCTGATAATCTTAACACGGGTGCCTTAAAAGCCTTTGGCGTGCGGCAGCTGTGTAAATATGTTTTCTTAATAGTGACAACTGCTATCGATTATTTATAGTGCAGCTCCTCTATGGGCTGCATATCAATTGGATGAAAAGTGTCGAGCAGCAAACATTCTGTTTCCGACACACAACAGACATTCCAGCGGATATTGATGTTTAGAAAATGGTGTACAACTTTCCGGCCCAGTTGGGCACGTCAACACGTCGGAAATAGGCCAGCTCGCTGTGATAGTTATGGCCAACAATCGCTAGCAATTGAGCCTTGGCCCAGCAGCGCTGACTTTGACTTCATTCCTGGCTGTCGCACCTGAGGCCCGCCTCACTCTCCACGCTCCGGCGGAAATTCTTTCCATTCGCTCGCGTGCGAACTCACAATTTGGGTTAGGGTCAGGTCAGAGCGATAATGTTGTACAAGTCAAAGGAAACGACTAGGGCGACTGCGACAAAGGGTAAAAGGCCGTAAAGCTGTCGTCTCAGGCGATTCCGCTGAAAGCCCTACAACAGCAGCAGGCATAAACAGATATCAGCAGCGCTGACGCAGCACAATGCGAGCGGATAAGAACGGCAAGGGGCGAACGGAATGAAATGCGTGCTAAAAATTGTACTTTACTGTCGAATTTGTATACACCATAAAACAATTTGTTATTAGCGTGCCGGTCATGCAAATCACAAATTCGTAGAGCTCAGCCTTGGCAGGCAGCCCAAGATATGGCTATGAGGTAGCCGCGCCCCCCTCACCTAAGTGTGCCAACCTTTTCTTACGGCCAGCACCCGCAAAGTGAATGTGAATTTGTTAAATGAATTGTAAGAATTCCATTGATATGGAATGCCCCAGGGCAAAGGATTGAGCCTAGCCAAGTGCTCGACTACTTACTCCAACTCCTCGTCGTCGTCCTGCTGGACGGCTGCTGGTTTCGGGAGCAGCTGCTGCTTATCGCTGGCGGCAATGTTGTTCTCGTAGAAGACGTCGTCCTCCTTGGACTCATCATCGTCGCCTAGGCTCAGGCTTTTATCTTCGTCGTCGTTGTTGTCCTCATTGCCCTGGTTGTTTGCTGGGATGTTGTTATTGTTCTTAATGCCGTTGTTGTTGCTGTTGTTGCTGTTGTTGTCGCCGTCGCTACTGTTGTCCTCATCGTCGTTGTTGATGTCCTCGACATCCTGGCTATCGTTATCCTGCTGATTGACACGCCGCTTGGCCTCATCCTCCAAATATTTGGCCTTAGTGATTATCTCATCGCTGGAAGAACAAGCAGAGGGTTAAGCAGTTCCCATTTTGCAACAGAGTCGCAAATAATCAAGTTTTAATTTAATTAGTTTATTAAGTTTTGGGAGCAACACAAATTAGAAAACACGCCTACGGCTGCTCACCGATTCTTGTGCAGCTCCTTCTTCGACACGCAGACAGCACTGAACTCGTCCTCCAGCAGGCAAATCTCGCGTTTCTTACAGTTGAGCGGGCGGCAAAGGTCACCTGAGAGAGACATTTCATTTGAATTAAGTAAAAAAGAAAAGAAAACAAAACCAAACAAAATGAAATTGTTGCCATAAGTTTGCTGTCTCCTTTGTGGATGGGCTGGGCTGGGCTACTCACTTGATGGATCATGTATCCAGCGCTTGCGATCTCCCAGGTTTTTGTTGTTCTGCGAGTTTTTGTTTATCTAAGGGCGGGAGTGAGAGCGAAATGGAATGTTTGATTAATTCACGTTGTGAGGGAAATATGTTATGCCTTAATTTCTTTATTTAAATGCAAAAAATGCAAAGCTTCCATTCATGTCAGTTGCCAGACGCATATCACAACACAAATACACACACACACACACACACACACACACGAGATATATGCACGTCTGACGGCATACTGTATGTAAAGCGAAAGCGTATCGTATACGTAATATACAAATGAGAGCAGCAGCAGCTGCTATCCCAGCTGCCAGGCGCCTCTACAAACATTGCTACACTCTGGCAAAATGATTTTGACGGGCTTATTGTTTCAAAGATTTTAGCAAATTGAAAAATTCAATAATGAAATGAATCAATTAAGCAGGAATATAGAAAAAAGCATTTGCATTTTGAGTAGTGAAGACAAGAATGAGAATGGAATAAAAGTCTAGAGTTTGTAATTGTATTTATTTTTCTGTTGAGACAAGTCAATTAGCAATTGATTTGGATTTGATTTTCCTATAATCTTGATGATAATTCATATTTGCTTTTATTTGGCTAATATTGCAATAGATTTAAAGGTTAAGGAAAATCAATTTAGATTTAGTTTAGCACATCACGAATATCATGAAATTATTTATATTTATTATTATTATTTATTTATACTATATAGTATATTGTATAAATAATATAATAAAATATCTAATATTGTAATAAATCTTTTATACATATGAAAAGTATATTATTTTCGCACTCTAATTGCAAAGAGATCTATGCAAATTTCATTCAATTTTATTGTTTGTGTAGAAGCACGCAAGACTCCGCCCTCGCCTCCTACTTCAACTCCGACTCCATATCTGCATAGCTCCATTGCATATTCGTGGCAAAATCTTATTAGGGGCAATGGTGCGTATGAGCAATACTCAATTTGACTCTGAAATATGGTGGAGCAAACAGCAGCTGCAACAATATTACCCTCCGACTGGCACTTGCTCTAAGCCCATAAAACAACCAAAGTGTTCCCTGTCGCTGTTGTGACTCCCATGCGACAGCATTGCTGTAACTTGACAGCTCCGCAAAACGCGGCACCCGAAAGGCTGTACCGGAGGATCCACCATGCGACAGCGGACAGCGCAAAAAACGTGAGGGAGCTGGGCGCACTGCAATGGCCGCTTTAAGCGGACAGTTGCTAAATTGGCAAGTTAACTAGGTAGCTGCCAGCCGGAGTCAAGCAGGTCAAGCGTTGACCCCGTTCATGCTCAATAGACACGGCCAATGCGACGGACACGCATTTGGCATCGGCAAGTGCAAAGTGGCAATTGCGCTTTTTACAATTGCCACACATCTACATGCACATGCACATACACATACCCATGCACATCTACTGTCGTCCATCGACGTCTACGCTGCCTGCTGTAATGCAATAAAGTCGACCGGGGCGTGGACTCTGGCAATTTGCATGCGTTAAAATGCAATTTGTGCGCGTTTCCTGGCCGCGGTTTGCTGCGCCACACCCCTCTGAGAATCGCGCCTTTGTCCGTCCGCCGTAGTCGTGTGATATTTAAAGCGCACTCCGCCCGCTGTGCCGGCCAGCATTGTGCGAGGCCAGTAGTCCATTTAGCTCTGCGGGTGTCGACGTTGATTGGGTCGGTCAGCAATCTGCTGCACTGCGCTTTTGTTGGCTTTAATTGCGCTTCGTTTGCGGCGGCCAGTAGCCGATTGGCCTTATTGTGGCTGAAAGATGATGCTGAAGCGTAATCAACTCCGGCAGCTACTTAAATAGGCCGTAAGTCCCGCCATCATGCCGAGAGTTGGCTCTTTAACTGGGTCACAGCTGCTGCAGGCGTTCTGCTCCTGCTCCTGCTCCCGCTCCCGCCCCTGCGCCTGCTGCAGCAGCCGGCAAGGGCCTTGCTTAGGGCCCAAAATACGCTCTCGCGTTATGCAAGCAAATCCTGAGCGCAAACAGCGGTGCCACAGCAGGAAATGGTGTCGCAGTCGAATGCACTTTAGTTGCACGCTCTGCCGCCAGCATCCACGCTGCATCCACGCTGCATCCAGAGCCGGCAGTTTAACCTCTTTGCCAGATTTTTGACTGTTTAAGTGGCTGGGCTTATTAAAGTCCATTTAATTACTGCGCTCGGCTGGCGCCTCGTCGCCTCTGACTCTGTGCAACTTGACCTTAATTCGGGCTGGCTCTGCTGCCGCTTCTCTCGGCAGATGCTGCCGAATGCCCAGCACGTTTCTGTTAAAAGCGAATGTAGCAAAAATATCAAAATAAAGAAAGAAAAATATAAAAAAAATATGACCAGAAAAACAAAAATTCTGGTACACGTCATTTTGTTGCAGCTGCAGCAGCGCCACGCCCACAGCCATGCGCCCACCGGCAGCCGCACTGTGGCAATCTGTCAAGCTTTAAATTGAATTTACGACTTTGTTTTCGTAGCGGGTTTATTTCTTATTCTTTTTACTTATTTTCTCTACGCTCTGCGCTGCTCCGCCAATTCTTTATTGTTTTCCTTATGCAGCAGCCAAGGATAACAAACGATTCCAGGCGGCTTCATCGGGTCTGCTACTCTTTGCGAGACTGCACTGCAGCCGCACTGCGACTGCCGCGCCATTTCGACTGTCAGTTTCGGTTGCATTATGCAAATGCAATTTTTATTTAGTTATATGCAGTTGCTGCTGATTTCCTTGGCTTGTCCCAGGCGACTCTACATTTTATTGAGAAAGCTTTTTAGATACCACATTTGCAGTAAGAAAGATTTCGTGATCGGTAGAAGAAACTTAATCAGTATATAATCAATATACTTATTCACTATGAAAAACATGGAGAGTTCTTGATTGAAAGTCTAAATTGCACAATTTATGTTGCATTATAATAAATTTCTATGTATGTATAATAAGTTTCCATCTAATATTTATTTATTTATTTTTTGGGTCTTATTTCAATAAGCATCTTTATAACTTTTGAAAGATTAATAGAGTTATTGTTAGGAATTGAATTTGTTTTTTTTTTTTTTTTTTTTTTTTTTTTTTTTTTTTTACATCATGTTTCACAAATTGCAAGGTAATAAAAGGCTTAAAATAGAAAGTTTTTAAATCAAGTGATAGTGCTATAGCTGAAATCCTAAACTTTCCCAATTCTTTATTCATCTAAAATAATCTTATTAGAACTGATATTTCTATTTCCATTCCAATTATATAGGTATTGAATTCATCCTACCTATACCTTCTGACAAAACTATGCAAATATGAATGTGAGCGGAGTGAGCAGAGTTGACTCCGTTCTAGCTTTTGACAGTTAACTTCTGTGCTGTCGAATATATTTGCCAAGCTTGTGAAACGCTTATCAGATATGCACAATTTTCTCTCTAATTGGACTCACATGGACAGTATAGAAAGCTCTTGTTTTGTGCACGAATTATTAGAGAACGGTGAGTTGAGCTCTCCTATATCAATTCGGGATTATGTCGAGTCAGTAACCTAAATGGAAAAGATGTTCAAATGCACATTGAACGGAAACTAATCCTCTTACAAACACTCAAAAGAACAAAAAATTCATTATGCAAACGCTCGTGTTTAATTAATGTTTGTATGAACGTATACGCGTGTGAGTGTGTGTGTGTGTGTAGCTTATATGAGGTGTCCCATATTGCAAATGGTTTGTGTAATGCATTGCCAACCAACAGAATTTATAATTTATGGGTGGCATCACTGGAATGTGGTATGCACATGTTTTCGTGAATGCTTTAAATGCTACAATAAATATTGCAAAAAATGATAAGCATATTAACTGAAGAAGCACAAGGCAATCAAATGTGAATAAATTGTGAAATATTTTACATTGGCAATCAGCAAATTATCAAAGATGAAATTTTAGCTACAAGCTTTAATTTTTTTTTCTTATTTTTATTTTTATTTTTTTTTTATTTTATTTGAAATCAGTTTTAGCTGCAAACATAAAAGATTTTTAATTTGATATAATTCTTATCCCGCAATCGAAAGTCACTTTTCAGTGCTCATTGATATCGAATTCTATAGAATTTAAATGAATGTAGTTTATTATGCAACTGAGATGGAGCTTAATTTGCATTTGCAATCATTTATAGTTGAATTTACAGCTTAAATTTATCAGCATTTCGCTTTACCATTGAGCTTCGCTGGGTTTATCGATTTCAAATTATATTTCGCAAATAGTTTAGCTTCGTCTCGCAATTAACTTTTGATGTGACACAGCCAACAGCTCTGTCCGATTTAGAAAACCTCTATGATACAGCTTATAGTGGGCGGTGGGCTGAAAGAATATGCGAAATAATAAATACGCTTTGGCGCTGAAAATGTTGTAAATTATGCTGCGGCCGCTGTCTGAATGCCAATGATGCGGCCCGGAGATGCAATATTTTCGCTTTGTTGGCTGCCCTGCTGCGGCATCAATAAACTAGGCATCGTTCAGAATGATGATGCGGAGCATATTAAATGCCTCAAATATTGAGGTCTGCATCTGTGTGCATAACATTTGAAAATATTGCGGCTGTGGCTAGCGTGAATCGCATGAGTTGTGGCAATTAGGACAAAGTGTATCTGTTTCCAGTGGGAGGATTAGCAATGCCGACCCACTCGCTGGCTGACTGGCTGACTGATTGACTGCATGACTCACTGAACTGAAGTTTTGGTCCATAAATTATGCATTGCGCTTTAAAAATACATTAGGCATGGCAGGCATGGCTGGACCTCAAATCAGCCAGCTGTGCATGTAGTGAATAGGATGCTGATGCACTCGGATTATTATCTATGTATGTGTGGGCCAGCGGCTATTTTGTGGCCTTTATAATGGCTCGGATGGGCCGCATGAATTGCGCAATTTCGTGCTCACAGCTGGTAAATCAATTTCGATTGCAGCCAAGGCAGACTGCTCTAAGCGGGATGTCCTGGCTACCACACTTCCTGCCCGGATGCGCAGCAGGACGCTGGGCCAACGTGCAAATCCATCAATATAAGTAACATTTGAGTTTGCGTTGCGCCGAGAGAGCTAAACTTTTCACAGTACCAAAGCCAAGAGTGCCAAGAGAGGAGAGCGAATGCATTTGAGTTGGGGAATTTGAATTTGAATTTGAGTTTGAATCTGGCGTCCAGGAAATTGCATTCTTCAGGCGCCGTCTGGCGCTGGAGTCATAATGCCAAATGTCGCCGGATGTCAAACAGGATGCCAAAGGGCTTGGGCTAGTTTGATAACAAACTAAGACCATGTCAGAGGTTAAAGCCCGCCAGCGAAGCATACTTTTCAGCGCATCAGCGCAATGCATGGAGGGAGCAAAATCAGGACTGTGTCAATACATGGTTTCTGACACCGCGCAACGTTTCATGCATAAATGATGCAATAATCACAATTTAATTGTTAATTCAATTAGTGCAATGTTCACAAGTCAAATGGGACAGGCTACATATAAATTTTACTGATCAAAAGGGAAAGGGAAAGACAGAGCGAGAGGGCGAGAGATGGAGAGAGAGATAAACAATGCAAAATTACAGAAAGTGCAGCTTAAATATTTACTTTTGCAGCCATAAAAACATGACATGTCCTGCGGCAGAAATAAACATGCCACGTGGCAAGTGGCAGCATGGCAAATAGGCCAGCTGCAGCTCCAATATACCCGTTGGGGGCGTGCCGCTGGCACGTTATGTTTATGTATCGTAAATGCAGTTTCCGACAGAGCACATCGAGCACACAGACGTGCAGTGTCAGAGCAGGTGGCAGAGCAATCGCACTGCAGTCATAAAACATTTTCGAAGCAGCAACCGCAACAGAGCGACAGCAAATTGCAACAAATTGCAGCAGGGCAACAAAGGTAAACCAAAAGCGGCGCTAAAAAGAAATACAGCCCCAGCCCAAATGTGTTCACAAAATACGGTTACTACACTGCATGCCACATTTCCAGCACACACCACATTTTTGATATTTATAAACATGCTCAAACATGCAGAAACATGAAAAACGCCGATTCGGTTAGCGCCATGCCGGGGACATGTTGGCCGATCTGATTGCGTTGCTTTATGCCATGCATGCACTGACATCGGGGAATCGTTGCCCTGTGGCCAGCACAGATTAGGTCTAGTTTATGGCAGCTAAGCCGTGCACATGCTGCTCGGTAGTTGGGAAAGGATGCGAAATGCCAGAGGGTGCCATGTGAAACAAACAGATTTAATCAAGCTTAAATCTGCCATCCATTTATATCTCTCTCTATGTATCTACCTCTCTCTCACTCTCTCTTTCATTCTCTCTCTCTCTCACACACACACACAATTTCTATTGTAGCCAAATGTTGTTGCTGTTGTAAGCATAATTAAAATTCTGCTGTAACTCAAGATATTGCAAATATTCTATGCATGTAAAATATTTATTTTTTTTAATGAATTATAATAATTAATAATTATAAATAAATAAAAACAAAAAATATAAAATCAAAAATTAAAAAAAATAATTTTTAATAAATATATAAAAACTTAAAATCTAAAATTAAATTAATATTTAAAAAATATATAAAATAAAATATAGTTAAATTAATTAAATATCGTAAACAGAATAGATTTAACAAGTGAATGCAATGTAAAGAGTAACCCAAGTCGACTACGACTGTCTGGAAGGCAGTTAAGCAAACCTTGTCTGCGCCACGCCCATTTAATTTAATGGCATTGCTGTGAGCGCACGAGCTGGTTGAAATTGAACAGATGCTTATTAAGCTTAGTCCGGAATTCGATTCACAAAAGGCACACGGACGGAGCCAGCTATCGACACACCCAAATCTGAGGAGCTTGAATGCGTTGCATTAAAAGCTTTAGTAGGTTGCGCCTTAGCATGCAACGGACAATGCGCAATGAGCAATGAGCAATGAGCAGAATGAAGGAGATAAAGACCATGTGGCTTGCTAAGCGGTCTTGCCCCTAAATAATTGCAAACCAGCCACGCCCACGCTCACGCTCACGCAATGGCGTGCATCTATGGCGATTGAATAGTTCAATCAATTAGTTAATTGCAGAGCTGACCCAAAGTCTGTTCGAGCGAATCCTCCGGCAGCTCAAATCATGCCACTTAGCAGCAATCGGCAATTAGTGGGGCGATACCGGCAATCCATTAAGCAACAGAGCGGTTGCCTTGGCAAACCAAAGACCTGTAAATGGCACCGCCGTTGACTTTTTACTATTTGGTGTGGCATTGAGTGGGGCACGTCTAAGCAGCACATTTAAAACTAGTTGCTCGGCGGTAAAACTAAAGCACTGGCAGAGTAGGAGGGAGAGCGAGAGAGAGAGAGAGAGGGAGAGAGAGAGCGCGCGGAGTAGGGAAACCTTTGCAACGAAGCAGACAAACAAAAAATTTGTCGCGCCAAACAGAAAACTCAAATGAAGCAGCAGAAAATATGAAGTTTTTCCTAGTTTCAGAGCTCACTCTCTCCCACACACACACAGAAGCAAAGTCATTTATATATACACACGTACATATATGTATTTAAGGGTGTGTGCGAAAGCAAGCAAAAACTTTGCAAATTGCAGCTCATCGTTCTTTTGCCACGAGGCGGGACTGCGAGACTGTGAGGGGGCCTCGTAATGGAAAATAAAAGCGAGGCAAAAATCATGCTTGTTTTTTTATTAGAAGCCATTCAAAGCCTGGCAGCCATGACAGTCAAGCAAAAATGGCGGCAACAACCGGAAGTCGGCTGTTGGCTGCTGGCTGTTGGCTGTTGGCTGTTGGCTGTTGGATGTCGCTTGTCGGTTGTCGGTCGACGCTTGTCAGTGGTGCTGGGCCGCCGCCCCTTGTCGAACGCCCCTTGTCGCCGCTGTCGTTGGCTGATGAGAAATGACAGGCAATAACGCTGCCAGCTATACTCCATCTGCATTTATCATAACTTTAGTCCTTTATTTGCCTTGATGGCAACACTGCCACAGGTCGCATTTGTTGTGTTGATTCTGTTGCTGTGCGTTGGCTGTGGGTAGACCCACTGCGAATGCTTCGTTAGGGACGTCGCGTCTTTTGCATAGCGTTGCTTTGGTTTCGCATTTATAAATGCCCCCGACTCCTGCTCGTGTCAGTCAAGAGTCTCTGCTTATGCCACCTGAGGATTATCGCTCAGCTTGTTGCTACACTTGAGCCGAAGCGCCTGGGCCAGATAATATCAACCACACACATTTCCAATGGGTTTAAATTTACAAAAAGTGTATTTAATGTTTACTAGACGAGAGCTCTAGCAACAGAACACAAATTCAACCCGAGACTCTGGGAATACAGCAATGAACTAAGTTATTTATTTCTGCTGCTCGATGTATTACTGTATAAATTTAGACGGGAAATAGATTCTTTGCGATGTCAGTTCCAATCAAGTATGCGCTATTTGATTTATTTTTACATTTTCTCGCTTCGATATTGCATTTACATATTATATATATGTATATCACGATTTGTATAAATAAATCATCAACTTTAATCGAGTGCAAATATTTAAATATATTTGATTATATATGACCATTTTATATGGGCACTAAAACATTGACAAACCTGCTTTGATTAGCAGAATGAATATATTTAATATCAAATGTATACAAAATTAAACAAAAGTCACTCGAATTGGCATAATGAGGTTTTGAATATATATATAAGCTCATTTAATTTAATTTTGCTGGCCAACAAGGATGAGTTTTAATCAATCCGCATGGCAAATTAATTCGATTCGGCTTCATTAATAATTAACAATTGTTTACTTTCATACAACAACAAAAAAAGAAGCAAATAATGAAGATAATGTGACAAATGAAAACCAATTATAATGCTTTTCACTCCGCTCAAATGACATTTCAATGTGCATAATAATTGAATACTATTTCAATTAATTAGCAGCACTGCAGGGCACACAAGTGAACGTAATTAAGGGCTTTAATGCACACATTAAGTATTTATTAGAGGTTAGCTAAGCTTATATGGCTTAACTAGCTGCAGCTCCATTAATTTCGCTTTGTGATTTCTATTGAAGTAAATGCTACGAATTTTTGATTAAGAATGCCTAAAAATGTTATGAAAAATATGTATGCATAAATGCTTTATATGTATACAAATCAGTTCTATATTTATTCGACACAAATAAATAAAAATAGTTTATTTTTAGAATTTAAAAAAGAAATGTATACAAAACAGTTTTTTAAAGCTTATTTTGATGAGAAATAAATTGAGAGAATTTTGTTAGACTATATATAAATTATTTATTTATTTATATGTCTATTTTAAGCTATATATATATAAGTCTATGCAACAGTCAACTGCAATTAAGTTAACAACTGATTAAATATATATAAAGTGGCTTTTAAGTGATTAAATATATCTGCAGCACTTAGCAAAATGCACTTTAGTATATTTAAGCATTTATTTCATGATACCAGCAATTAGGGTATTAGATTTCGTTTGCTGCATATGAATATGAAATCTTATTTTCTATGCACATCCGAGATGCTTCAGATGGGCAACAAACTGCAATACAATTCAAATTGATCAGTGGCAATAAGTTGAGCACACGAAATAGGTAAAAGGATACGTGCCCAGTCGCATTATGAAGAAGCTCGCCTTAGAGCGTGTCCTTGGGCTATTTGCTCTATGTGTGGAAGGTATTGTCACACAGCAGATAATGGAAAAAGCGAATGAGGAAGAGATTAAAATGCCTGCCACAGATGTTGAACAAAGCTTAGGCGTAGTAAGAGCTTCCGATGGCAAGCATTAAGAGCTAAACGCTGATAAAGCGTATGAAAATGTACATTTGAATAAAAAAAGAGAATATATATTTCATTTGCAATGGATTATGAAGGTAAACATATATACATACATATATATTATTAATATTCACGGCTTCAGACTAGAATTTGTGTCAATATCCGTGGAGTTGACTGGATAATTGTAACAGCACACAGCAAATATGCATGTAGAATTATCTAGTGACGATTACATCAAATAAATGTGTATGTGTATGTATGTGTGTACATAGCTGTAGGTACTCGACTGGTTGTTGATATCTGTTTGTGTTTGTATTTGATATGTAGACATGTGGGGCTGACATGGTTCCTGTTCTTGGTGGCACAGTGGCTGCCATTAAAATCCTTGCAACATTGTTAATGAACTTTTAATGACTTTTTGCGATGGCACACAAATATATGTACATATGTATATATGCCCAGGAGATACATACATCATGAACAAACAGAACTAAACTCAAGTCTACCAGCTGTACAAATCTCGGCGTTTCAGTTTTGTTTCGTGCAACTTTTGTGTACAGCAATTTGCACCCATTGAAATAAGCGTGAAATCTGACACACACACACGCACACGCACATCCATACACTTGTACATTAATAAACAAACAAAAGTAAACACACACATACGCACTCACACAAGTGCACTGTCAGTTGGCAGCTGGCAGGCCTGTTTGGGAGTAACTGAGCACGCCAGCAACATCAACAGCTCTCCTATCAGCATCTGCATCAGCAACAGCAGCAACAGCAGCAGCAGCAGCAGCAATAACAACAACTTGTTTACATGCCGCACGTTCGGACTAGATGGGCGTATGCAGCTAAGTATGTGTGGGCGTGCATGTGTGTGTGTGCATCGCAAATTAGGAATTCAAGTGGAAAGCAGAATATAAATTTCGCACTAAGCCAAAGCTTTAGCTGCCTGCCAAATCGTGCAACTGACGCAGCATTGAACAAGATTTGTTGCAATGACACTAACGGCTACATAGAGACCAGGCATACCCTATGCATACCCTATGTTAATGCAACTGTAAGCAAACACTTCTGATAAGCCGCGATCACACTATAAACCAACTAACAATAGAGCCTTCTTTATTCGCTCATAGACCTCAATTCAAACCTGATAAGCAGTGAAAACCTCAGCGACAAGATAATATCATAGGCCAATCGTTGGCTGGGCATATTTAAACGCGGGACGCACGCCAACGGCCACAGTCGCTGACGATCGCTGCCAGTGTTGAGAAGGTACTAAACGAAGCTCTTGACAGCTGATCGCTGGCCTGAGGAGCCAGCTGTTTGTCTTTCTATAAAATCGTACATTTTTAGACTCGCCTTCCATTCCATAATCTATATGTAAAGTTAAATTTATTAATGCACGCACATTGTAGCAACGGAATCTGATCAAGATGAGCAACACTGAGTGGGAGAGCAACGAGGAAATTAAAATTTTCCGCGAATATCTGCGCATTCCAACGGTGCATCCAAATGTTGATTACAGTAAGTTCTCTGAGATTGTCGACTGAACTAATAGTAGTTCATATCTAAATACATACATAAATAACCGCTTGATAAGCAAGTCGTTTGAGCAATTCATCCCATAAAGATTAACTGTCGTCTGTGTTTTATAGCCGCCTGTGTGGAGTTCTTGAAGCGTCAGGCCGCCAGCCTGGGCCTGCCCGTGGACGTCATCTATCCCGTGAACGAAGCCAACCCCGTTGTGGTAATGAAATGGCTGGGCAAGCAGCCGGAGCTACCCTCAATAATTCTGAACTCGCACACGGATGTCGTGCCCGTCTTCCCTGATAAGTGGACCCACGGGCCATTCAGTGCCGATCTGGATGACGAAGGTCGCATCTTTGCTCGCGGCTCGCAAGACATGAAGTGCGTTGGAACTCAATATCTGGGCGCCGTTCGCGCCCTCAAGGCGAGTGGCTTCCAGCCGAAGCGCACTGTCTATCTCACCTATGTGCCCGACGAAGAGGTCGGAGGTCATTTGGGCATGCGCCAGCTGGTGAACAGCGACTACTTCAAGAAGCTTAATGTCGGCTTCAGCTTCGACGAGGGCATCTCCAGTGAGGATGAAACATACGCCGTGTACTATGCCGAGCGAACCTTGTGGCGTAAGTCATGGACCATTTCCCAAGAAGACACTCATTAAATATATCCCATTTCAGATCTTAAGTTTAAGATCAGCGGAACTGCTGGCCACGGCTCTCTGCTGCTGCCGAACACCGCTGGCCAGAAGCTCAACTACATTGTGAACAAGCTGATGGACTTCCGCGAGTCGCAGGTGAAACGACTCGAAGAAGACCCCAACATTGACATTGGAGATGTCACCACCGTGAACCTAACCCAACTGGGCGGTGGTGTCCAAAGCAATGTGGTGCCGCCGTCGCTTGAAGTGGTCTTTGATATTCGAATCGCCATCACTGTGGACATCGTTGAGTTTGAGAAACAAATTCGCGATTGGTGCGAAGAGGCCGGAGGCGGCATTGAACTGGATTTCGAGATGAAATGTCCCTTTGTCCAGCCCACCAAGATAGATGAGTCGAATTTATATTGGGTGGCTTTTAAGAGAGCCTTAGACGAGCTGTAAGTATGTCGCTCAATTCAATGAAACTATCTAACAGGTTTCTTGCTTCCGCAGTGGCTTGAAGACTCGCTACCGTGTCTTTCCGGGCGCCACCGACAGCCGCTACATTCGCCATGTTGGCATTCCGGCTCTGGGCTTCTCGCCAATCAACAAGACTCCCTTGCTGCTGCATGATCACGATGAGTTCTTGCGTGCGGACACCTATCTGAACGGCATCGAGGTTTACAAAAAGCTCATACCAGCTGTGGCCAATGTCTGAATGAAACCCATATACGGCATTCTAATATTTCATTCCAATTATACATGCCCAAATTAATAACACAATAAAACTGCAAAGTCGAATCACAATTTAATGAAATGAATCACGTCAATAATTACTGTAAATATATGTATATGCAACATGAAACGTGTGAATAATTACTGTAAATATATATACAGCATAAGCGCGAACTGGAACTGCGCAAATGGCATTCATTTTGCATTATCCAGGAAAATTCGCATCCCCTTCTTGTTTCTTTAATGAATGATTCATCAAATTAATTAATGTTCCATTGAGCTCTGTACGTGACCTACTGCAATATGATATGCGAATGTATTTTTTATACTTTTTATACTTTTTAATGTCTGTCTGTCTTGCCTTTTGTCTCCTGCCTCAGTCTGTCCCTTGAAAAGATTTTAAATTTGAAACAGAAAATAATTTTATACATAGTTTTATTTAGTGTCACGTAGTTTGAGAGCTATCTAAATTGGGCGGCATTAAATACTATATATATTCTCGTCTTGGTCTTCTTTAGAGATTATAATTACTTATATATAATTTTCTAAAACCTCTAATATTAGATAAACATTTTTAGTATACGGGATTCGGCATGAGAGAAACATTAATGTTGTTATTGACAATGATAATGGTGTTAGATTAAATGGAAGAGGTAGCTAAATAATTATTGAATACTTAAGTTGTATCGTGTTTAATCTTGAATATTGTGGGTATTTAAGTTTGTAACAATCATTATGTAACTTGTAAAGTTAACAACATAAAAATTTGATAATGAAAAAAAAAACAAGTAAGATGGCTCCAGTCGAGACTGCTCGACTAGGAGATACCCTGAACCCTCTAAGCTGATATTCTAATTATACTGCACCTCTTTTATGCACACATACATACACATGCATCCACACGCACGCATAAGCCTGCGCTCTGCTAACTGCGCAGTAAGCAGCGACTGCGCTTGGGCTGCGCTGCAGTGTGGGCAATATTATGAGAATTTATTTGTCGAATAATTTCTTTTGTAGGCATACGATCTTAATGAAACTTTTAGAGTGTAATCATATGGTATATATGTGTGTACATTCCAAAGCACAAGTCTCTACTACTTGAAATGCGTTTTTTACAAATTGGGGGCGAAGGGGGCGTGGTATCCAAAATCTGTAAATTACAAAATCTTTGTATCTATTAACTTTATATACAACACAAATTTGAAGACTCCAGGTCTAAAAATGCTCAAATTAGGCTAAAAAAACAAAATCAATTTTTCGATTATTCTCGATAAAAAAGTTATCGGACGATTTATCGAAAAAATAAAGCAAACTCGTACTGCGTATGGTACACACGAGTATGCATGCCAAATTTCAGCTCTCTAGCTCTTATAACTTCTGAGATCGACGCACTCATACGGACGGACGGACGGACGGACGGACGGACGGACGGACGGACGGACGGACGGACGGACGGACGGACGGACGGACGGACGGACAGACGGACAGGGCTATATCGACTCAGTTCGTCACGCTGATCAAGAATATATATACTTTGTGGGGTCTGCCACGCCTCCTTCTGCCCGTTACATACTTTTTCACAAAACCATTATACCCTGATTTCCCATTTTCAATGGGTTCAGGGTATAAAAACTGACAAGTAGACCATCTCAAGTAAATTAGGTTCCAGTTCTATTAAACCACATAGAATTGTATGCATAAAGAAAATAATCACAAAACACAAAACATATCCCGATTTGCTATTTTCAATGGGTTAAGGGTATAATAAAACTATTTTTGATAAAAACAAAACCACAAAATGAAAGATAAGTTAAACCACAGTGCTTAGGACTCGGCAGTTAAGTGAAACTTGTCTCTGCAAAACAACAAACTGTGACGAATGGGGAAATGGGTATTTAAAAGAGAAGTGAAGTGCGCATATTGAAATATATTTAAACTAGCCGCGCCAGACGTCGAAATTGAAAATTTTTCGCAATGAGTCGAGCTGAATGGGAGAACAATGAAGAAATACAAATCTTCCGTGAATATTTGCGCATTCCATCGGTGCATCCAAATGTGAATTACAGTAAATATCAGAGCTGATAAAAATAAGAATCTTGATGAAATTGGATCTATCTCGGGTTTACAGCTGCCTGTGTGGAATTCTTGAAACGTCAAGCAGCGAGCCTGGAGCTGCCTGTAGAAGTTGTGTCGGTCGGATTGAATCCGGTTGTTGTTATAAAGTGGCTAGGCAAACAGCCTGAGCTGCCTTCCATTGTCCTAAACTCGCACATGGATGTGGTTCCGGTGTTCCCAGACAAGTGGACGCACGAGCCGTTCAATGCCGAAATGGATGACGAAGGTCGCATTTATGCTCGAGGCGCTCAGGATATGAAGAGTGTTGCAACGCAATATCTTGGGGCTGTTCGGTCTCTGAAAGCCAGCGGCTATCAGCCCAAGCGCACTGTGTACCTCACCTTTGTGCCTGATGAAGAGGCTGGCATTACCCCGGGAATGGCCAACCTGGTCAAGACGGATTACTTCAAGAGACTCAATGTCGGATTTAGTTTGGACGAGGGCATTGCCAGCGAGGACGAAACGTATTCTGTGTTTTATGCAGAGCGAACTATATGGCGTAAGTGCGGGCAGCTTATATTGAGATCCTCATTGAGATTCTTGAATTCCTGCAGACCTAAGGCTTAAGATCCGTGGAACTTCTGGTCACGGTTCGCTGCTTCTAAACAAAACCGCCGGTCAAAAGTTCAGCTACATTTTGGTCAAAATTATGGAATTCCGTGATTTGGAGGTGCGAAGACTTGAGCAAAACTCCAAAGTAGACATTGGAGACGTTACCACCATGAACCTTACCCAACTGGGCGGCGGTGTCCAAAGCAATGTAGTGCCGCCGTTGCTGGAAGTGGTCTTTGACATTCGAATCGCCATAACAGTGGACACTGATGAGCTCGAGAAGAAAATTCGGGACTGGTGCGAGGAGGCGGGAGGCGGCATTGAGTTGGTGTTTGAATCGAAGGAGCCCTTTGTACCGCCCACTAAAATCGATGCGTCGAATCCCTACTGGCTGGCGTTCAAGCAAGCCCTAGACGAACTGTAAGTAAGGAGGAAGCGATTCGCTCGAGTGCTCAACTTTTTTTGTTTTTGTTTTTAATTCAATATAGAGGAGTGAAGACTCGCCAACGCGTGTTTCCTGGCGGCACCGACAGCCGTTTCCTGCGACAAGCTGGCATCTCGGCCTTGGGATTCTCGCCAATCAATAACACGCCCATCCTACTGCACGACCACAACGAATACTTGCGAGCTGACACCTACCTGCGTGGCATTGAGATTTACAAGAAGCTAATTGCAGCTGTGGCCAATGCCTAGAGCATTTTACTTTTAATTAATGTCGATTTCAATAGTTTGATTGATCTGCTATTCAACAATAAACATACTTGAGGTTAAATGACAAGTAAAGCTTCTGATAATGGGCTAATTTTCAATCACAGCAAACTTGTTGATAAGCGGCATATCACTCAAATTTATTATAATGGGAAATGTAGCTGATAATAAAAAGCAGACCCCTATCTATATACATACGTATATATTTATTAATAACAGAACTTTGCTCTATCGTTGTCTGTGTTAGAACCGGTAGCTGCCGTCAGACACTGAAGCACTTTCCGCTGAAACATGTTGACCAATTGGTAAAATGAGTAAATTGGAATTACTTAGAAGTCGAAAGATGAATTCGCATTACGCAACAGATTTTAGATTAGTTGGTAATTTAATTTAGTAATACCGAATTACAGGAAATAAAGAAAAAGAATCCACTGACTCAGCAAGGCATCTGGATTCTTGGAATCCCATCCAAGTGTAATTTAATCGTCGAACCATAGAAGGTTTTTATATATGTATATATATATTATATATAATAATATAGTATATATTACATATAGTAATAATAATAATAATAATAATAATAATTCACAAGCCAAGGATTTTGTTTTACTGTTTCTCTTCAACCAAACCGCTTGACAGCCATCAGTTTCAAACTGTAAAGCCAAACAACCTTGATCTTGATATAAACTAGGGTAATAGATAGAGGGGTAATGCATTATAATTGAATTGTTTTCGTAGCAAAGCCCGCAAACATAATTAGTTTTGATAAAAAGAACAAATACAATGCAAGTGCTGATAACGAGTCAAGCCGCAAATTTCGTCGACAATGAGATAAGAAGTAACCGCATTTTCAATAGCAATACTCTTCCCGATACCGGGTATAAAAGGAAGAAGGAAACGAATTTTGATTTAAATCAAACCTCAGCTCGACGAACGTACCTTTTATTATTGTGCAAAGCGACGAAATGAGTAGAGCTCATTGAGCAAATAATGAAGAGATCAAAATCTTCCATGAATATCTGCGCATTAAATCGGTGCATCCGGATGTGGACTACAGTGAGTTACACAGGCCAAAGCATCTTTTGTATTTGCATTATGCAATGGCAAATGAGTTCTTGATAAGCCAAAGTCAACTATATATCAACTATGTATTATCATTGTGCAAAATATTGTAAAGCGTGTGAGATATTATGATTTTATTACGGTCCTCAAACTTTTCACTGTTTGTTGTTGTATGTCTAGGTGCCTCTTATACATATATGTGACTACTCACATATCTATACAACATTTGAGGTGCAGCAAAAAGCTTTAACGCTTTTTTACTGGCCGCACGCTCTTCAAGCCACGGCCGACAGATAACTAGCCAGGCTTAACTAGCTCCGATAAAAATAACTTAAATAGACACGTTGATAAGAGCTTGCAAAAGGTATTTGTGATGCGTGATAAGAAAGAACACGTTTGTATTCTATATTCGCGCATTTCAATCAGAACGTCTCAATTAATTAATTTATAACAAGTTATTTATCTAGTTTCTCAAAGGCTAAACGAAGTCGACATTCTGGCAACACTTGATGTCTTAATCAATTGACTTCAAATGTTTCAATGTGTAGTTAAGGCAATCCATTGTATTATCTATCGCATTTCTTAAGCACCACTTCAGCTAATTAGCTAATGGGAGGTGTAGTTTTTTTTTATCATTTTAAGAGTGGTTAATAAATTGCTTTCAATTTGTCGAGCGCTCTCACTATATACGACCCACTGTTAGCCCTCAGACTGCAAATAAAACACCCCGATAACAGGCTCATTTGCAACCAGAATAATCACACTGATAAGCAGCATATCAGTCAAGTTTATGAAAACAAAGATTGAGCGTCCATAAAACCGATAACGCATGACAACCCATTAGCAGCAAATGTACTTGTTCAGTGTGGATCAAAGTGGATGTGGAGACCTCAAGAGAGTATTAAGAGCGAACATCATTTTCTTCAGCCAATAGTCAGTTCGTAACTCGAGCCGCAGCAACTAGATCTGTGATACTGATCCATACGATAAAGTGAAAATGAGCAAAGCTGAGTGGGAAAACAATGAGGAAATCAAAATCTTTCGTGAATATTTGCGAATTCCTTCGGTCCACCCAAATGTAGACTACAGTGAGTGTGTAGGATATACCCTAGGGTAGATATATACCTTAAAGCTGTATAGTGTTACCCACTTATATATATAACTTAGTTATACTCGATTAACTGATTCTCTTCAATAGCCGGATGCGTGGAGTTTATTAAGCGTCAGGCAGCGAGCCTTGATCTCCCAGTGGATGTGGAGTACCCAGTGAACGATGCCAATCCCGTGGTTATTGTGAAGTGGTTGGGCACCCAGCCAGAGCTGCCGTCAATCATACTGAACTCGCATATGGATGTGGTGCCGGTGTTCCCCGAGCATTGGACGCACGATCCTTTCAGCGCCGATCTGGACGACGAGGGTCGGATCTACGCCCGTGGCACGCAGGATACTAAGGGCATTGGCACACAATATCTGGGTGCCATTCGAGCACTCAAAGCGCAGGGCTACCAGCCGAAGCGATCTATCTACGTAACCTTTGTGCCCGATGAGGAGCTCGGTGGAATTCTCGGCATGCAAGGATTCGTTAAAGGACAATACTTCAAAGCCCTCAACGCGGGCTTTTGCTTGGATGAGGGCTGCTCCAACATAGACGACTCCTATTTCATATTCTATGCAGAGCGAACAGCCTGGCGTAAGGAAAGCTAACCGCGGGATAAACCAATATTTGACCAACAATTTAATTACAGAGATTAGGTTTAAGGTGAGTGGCACGACAGGCCATGGCTCCCAGCTGCTGCCGAACACGGCCGCCGAGAAGCTGCACTATGTGATGACTAAGCTGCTGGAATACCGCACAAGCCAGATGGAGAGGATTAAGGGCCTGTCCAATAAATTTTCCGGCGAGGTGACCTCCGTTAATCTCACCATATTGAGCGGAGGCGTGCAAAACAATGTTCTACCTCCACTGCTAGAGGCGGTGTTTGATATTCGCATTGCCATCGACGTGGACCTAGTTGCCTTTGAGCAACAGATACGCGACTGGTGCGCCGAGGCAGGCAGCGGCATCGAGATTGAATTTGAGCGAAAAGATGAATTCTCGCCAGCCACGAAGCTTGACGCCTCGAATCCATTCTGGACAGCCTTTCAGAACTCGCTGAACGAACAGTTAGTATGCCCCATATATGCAAGCTGGCTCACTAATTTACACCTTTTCCACAGAAACCTAAAGTGCACGCCCATTGTGTGCCCTGGATGCACAGACAGCCGCTTCTTGCGGCCCTTGGGGGTCTCGGCTTTGGGATTTTCGCCGATGAAAAACATGCCCATCCTGCCGCATGCTCACGATGAATACACGCGTGCCGACATCTATCTGCACGGCATTGAGGTCTACACGAAGATCATTCCAGCTATTGCCAGTGTCTGAGATATACCAAACGTGCTTTATATTTGTGTCTGTTGCTCAATAAATAAAAAATAAATATAATAATAAATAAATAACATGCTATGAAAATATATTTCTATTTTCAGCAGCTATTGTCTGTGCCTAAGCCACAATTAAACAAGTGTTAAGTGTATGTTCATTGCTGAATCAATAAAATATAAACATAAACAAATAAATCAATCAAAAGCCGTAATATATTGATAAAAAATTATGAATTAAGACAACATGCAGATCGGCTTTTCAATTTTCCAACTGATGAAAATAACCGTAACTAAATAATATATAAAAGGCCTTATAAAGCCATAGAGATTTCTGTCTATATTCCTTTCAAATGGCGCAAGCCACAGAAATGCGGACTCATCAATGCCACGCCCATTGAATTTCGTTGACTGTTGCCTGTTTTGGAAATATAGATTTCACACATTTTCGACCGGAAGTGAGTAAATAATTAATTTAATTTTAATAAATTGCATAGACAAATATGTTCTATGAGACATGGCTGATTTTATCGCCAAGAACAATTACAAAAAAAAAGTGTCGGGCAAAGGTTATTCGAAAAATCCACATATAACTGATAACAATTGGTGACTTAGTTGTAAATATGATAAAAACAGACATTTTGTTAATGAACAAGCTTTATAATGGATGGCAGCATTACGTATATAAGCGTTGGGTCGATAAGACTGCCAAACAGTCGTCGGCCAGCACTGAAACCGTTCAGTGCTCTTATTTTGTGGTGCCAGCATCTCCAAGCATCTAAAGTATTTATAGTGAAAACGTGTTTATACATACTATATCATCCATTGATTGTTTATAATTGGCAAACAAAAGTCTTAACGAATATCTAAACAAAATGAGCAAAGCCGAGTGGGAAAACAATGAAGAAATTCAAATATTTCGCGAATACCTGCGTATACCCACGGTACACCCAAATATAGATTACAGTAAGTTTGTAAGATTGCGCTGATCTGCGATAAGCTGATTTATCAGAGCGCCGGCAGTATGCAAGCGCTTCAAGGGAGATTACATTAAACCGAACAATTTACAGCCGATTGCGTGGCATTCCTGAAACGTCAGGCAGCCAGCCTGGATCTGCCGGTGGATGTGGTTTATCCTGTGAACGAGGCCAATCCCGTTGTGGTAATGAAATGGGAGGGCACTGAGCCTGAGCTGCCTTCCATCATTCTGAACTCGCATACGGATGTTGTGCCCGTCTTTCTGGAAAAATGGACTCATGATCCATTCAGTGCGGATATCGATGACCAAGGTCGGATTTACGCGCGAGGCTCGCAGGATATGAAGTGTGTTGGCACTCAATATCTGGCCGCCATTCGCGCACTGAAGGCCTCCGGCTATAAGCCAAAGCGAACCTTCTACTTGACCTATGTGCCCGATGAAGAGGCTGGCGGATTCTTCGGAATGCGCGAATTTATTAATGGGGATTACTTCAAGTCGCTCAATGTGGGCCTCAGCCTAGACGAGGGCTCCTCCACATTGGATGACTCCTATTACGTCTACTATGCAGAGCGAACCGGATGGCGTAAGTAAATCCCCGGCACAATTCCGCGGAATATACCAATGAGTGCTTTCTACAGAAATTAGATTCAAGATCAGCGGAACAGCCGGCCATGGCTCCATATTGTTGCCCAACACTGCCGGCGAGAAGCTCAACTATATTGTGGACAAGATGATGGGCTTCCGCGCGTCCCAGGTCCAGGCACTCAAGGACGATAAGAGTCGTTTCTACGGCGATGTGACCACTGTGAATCTAACAATCGTGGAAGGTGGCGTGCAACGCAATGTGGTGCCTGCCCTGATCGAGGTGGTTTTCGATCTGCGCATTGCCATCGATGTGGATCTAGTTGCCTTGGAGAAGCAGATACGCGACTGGTGCGAGGAGGCTGGCGGCGGCATTGAGATCATATTCGAGCAGAAGGACGAGTTTGTGCCACCCACCAAGGTCGATGACTCGAATCCGTTCTGGACAGCATTCGAGGGCGCCTTGAAGGAATTGTAAGTATTTGTCAGTGCTCAAGTTGCGTCGCTCCTTCACGTTTCTCGCACCCCACAGCGACATCAAATACCACACCTACGTCTGTCCCGGCAACACCGACAGCCGCTTTCTGCGTGCCATTGGCATTCCGGCTATAGGCTTCTCCCCCATCAGAAACACACCCATTTTGCTCCATGATCACGATGAGTATCTAGGGGCGGACACATATTTGGAAGGCATCAAAGTTTATACAAAGCTCATAGCAGCTGTTGGTAATGTGTAAGGCAACCTATTATATATATTTATACGTTTATTTACAATAAAAAAGAAAATATTTCAAACAAACAAGTGCTTGCTCATATTGATGAAAATACTTTATGAAATTTGGCACACAAAAACAAATACTCAACAATTTCGGGCTAAATAAATTTGAGTAATACAAAAAAAAAAAAAAAAGAATTTTTAGATTCATGTTCGTTCGATTATTGAATATTATTTTTTCTGTTCAGTCATTCGGTAATTATGGTGTGTTCATTTCAGGTGCTCTTATCAGTTTATCAATTGATATACATATACCGAAAAAAAAAGAACCATAAAGCTATGTATATATGATTGCAGCGACAACTGGGCTACCGTTCGATATTCGCCCAAAGAATGAAATATGACGCATACGCCGCGTTGTGCACACTGGAATGTAGACAACGATTTGACAGCAGATTCTGTGCGGAACTCAGCTAGCCACTGTGTTATGGACATTTTGTCCATGAGCCAGCGGGATAACTGTTAAAGCAGCCACCGCATGGGGTCGGCCAAAGGAAAGCAAAAAATCAAGCAACAACAACAAAAACTTGAAGAAGAAAAGTCGCATGTCACTGACAGGAAATTGTCAGCTGGGTTCAGAAACGTTTGGAATGTCTGGCATGCGACTATGCAAGGACATAAATTATGCTGTTACCCTTAAGGAATAATGGACGTACGCCCCTGCCCCTGCCCCTGCCTCTGCCCCAGCCCCTGCCCATCGAAATACATAGACATACGCACACATTCCGCTGATGACATTGTCCAGGAGCGCCAAGTGCGCCGCATGCCTGCCGATTAGACACGTTAATGCATGTGTCAGCCTATGAAATATGCATTGATACTGTCATGGCAACTGCTCGGCCCCGCCGCCGCTCCGTCGCTCCGCTGTTCGGCCCTGCAGTTGCCAGTTCGCGGCACACAATTATGACAATTTATGCGGCAAATGTGACAGTGGGCCATGGGTCGGCATTAAATCCAACGGCCAGGTGTGGCCCGCACTGCAAATGTATTCCACGCAATTAGCATTGACCATTACCGAGCGAGTGGCGCAAGTTTGGCCTAATGACTGCGGCGCCCTTGCAGCCCTTTAACGTGCTCGTTACCGTTGCCAAACTTAATGCATATCATTTTTACTTTTAATGAGCTGGCAGCAGTTGCTGTCCCCAAGCTCGCCCACACCACCTGCATTTTTCTTGCATCGCCGCCAAGTGCACTTAATGCTGCAAGTTTTTCCTTTTTCTTTTAGATTTTTTGTTGTTGTTATGTGTGTGTGTGTGGCCAAGTTTGCTGCAGTCGCCCACCTGGTCAGGACCAACTTGAAATTAAGTTTTTCCCTATACATTTTTTTTTTCCTTATTTTTTTTTTTTTTTGGTATTTCTTGTGCGCCTCGCTTTGCATATTTAATTTTCTATAGCTTCCTGCTGGCAACGTCGCGACGTGTGTGAGTGAAAACTTTGGCAAGCTTTACATTTCAATTTGAATTTCTTTATGCCACATTTTTGGTGCACTCTTTAAATTGCGAGTGCATAACCTGCACTCCTATTCCCCACACCCCCTCGCGCATTGCGGAGTAAACTTTTTATTGTACCACTCACACTAATTAGTGCGAGCAAAAAGTTTTTACACTTTAAAGGAAACCCCAAAAAATAAAATAAAATAAAATAATAATAAAGAAAAGGAAAAGTTCCCATAGCTTAGTCAGGCATTTGCATTTGCCAGCCATGAAAATTTTACAGCGTTCTCGAAATTTGTGATGTATTTAAATTAATTCAACAATCAAAATTAAAAGCGAAACATGCTGTAATTAAATTCAATTTACTCGCAACTGCTGTGGCCGAGCCATCCAACTGCGAGTCGAGCAGTGTCTTTGGGGCCGACGTTATAGCCGAGCAATTAAAATCTAAGATTAAACGAGCTTCGGCACGGCCCCATAGCCAAATCGCTGCGTGCCACTGTTTGTCTGGGACAACAAAGTGGTTTTATGTGACGACCAGGCCATTGAAGCGTCGTTGCATGTAATTGAAATACCCACTCACCTAAAGTCTATGCGCCCGCACAGTGGGTGAAAGAAAACGTTGCACAGTTTAAAGCACTCAAACTTTTCAAATTACAAAGTTCCACAAAAAATTGATTAGTGCGATGTCAAGATTTAGATGAAAACTTTATAAATTTAATACCTTCAAAATAGTTGAAAATATAAAATAAATTAAAAAATAAATATAAAAAAATAAAAAAAGATAACCCTGCTTTTTAATGATCTAAAACGAGCATCTATTTCTTTTACAAATGAATATAGCAATAAATATTTTATAAACTATCTATTGATATTCTTTCTGATACTGAAATAAAATTTATAAATTTTTATGCACTCTGCAAAAAGATTTCAATTGAATTGAATTCAAGCAAATTAAATTAGTCATCACAAATTACACACAAATAAAATTTTATTTTCTTTCTAGAGCACGAATCCCGTTTCTAAATGCTGTTTCTTTTTATTTATTTATTTTTGAACTTTTTTATTTCATTTATAAATACATTTATTTATTAGAAATCGGCTGAGTTTCTGTTTGCAGTGACAGAAATTTTGACTCAACTAAATATTTGTTTCAATATATTTTTATTATTATTTCTTCTAGTTAAAATTTGATTGCCTCAGACACACCTGACTATTCAACAAAAAAAAAAAAAAAATTTTTTTTAACAAATATTTTTGTTTTTTTTCTCTTTTTACTTTAAGTAATAATATACTTTCAGGTATATATTTTAAATTTGATATAGAAATAATAGTATATTGTACATATTTATCAACCTCACTTGCCGCTCCTTGTGGAGCACATTGTGGAGCCCAACGATTAGAACCGCCCTTGGCTGTTTAGTTAGCGAAGAGCTGAGCTGAGCTGATATTAAACATAAGAAATAGCAACATCTAAAAAGTGACATTAAAGCAGAGCCACAGACATACAGACACACGTCACGCACACAGAGCTGAGCTGAGCTGCTCATATTCTCTCTGTGGGAAAATAGAGTCAATTGAAGAGCGAGTGCATGTATGTGTGTGCGTGTTCGTGTGTGGTAAATAATTTATTTTGTCATTAAGATAAACTCTAAGACACACACACACATACATATATACTCGTGCAACGTTCGCTTACACACACACACACACTCACACACAGATTCGCTGTTAACCCATGGTGAGCCACATAAACGGCGCAGCTAGAGCCACCAAAACGGGAAAAAGACAAACTAATTAACTTGTTTAGCACCAGGGTGCACAATTTCTCTGCTTTTAGCGTTGCTACCGCTAAACTAATGAGCGTTCTTGTGTGTGCTGATGTGAGTGTGTGTGTGTGTACGCGGGTGGCATTAAGAGTGTCTAAATAGCTTGGTAAGTCGGCTTTGCCGGAGCCCTTTCTTTAAAGCTGCGCCTCTTTCAGCCCCTTTGTAGACACAGCGAACGGGCTATAGTTTTAGCCCTTCCCATTGAAGTCGCTGTCGCAGCTGCAGCTGCGTAACGAACTTTATTGCATACGCTGAGGCGCAAAGTAAAAGCGTGCCGGAAATGGAAATGCCGTCATAGTTACCAAAAAGGCGCACACAAAACGAGGGGAAAATGCCAAATGTAAACTTTTAATAGGTAGTCGCGTGTGTCGCAATCCACACCGAAAACCCACCAACCCACCAACCCACCGACCCACCAACCCACCATCCGCACCGTTCAGTCCAACGTTCTGCATCAACGCGTCGCGACTTGCCGTCGTCTGCATGGCCCAGCAATTGCAATTTCATTTCCGTTCGTTGGCATTTATTTGCCCTTTTGCTTGCTTTATTTCTATATACGTAAAATATATATATATATATATATGAGCAGATAAATACATATATGTGTATATAAATATATATGTACATTGTGCTTCTTCCTTCATGCCTTTAACTTTTTTGGTGTAATACGAAATTTAGACATTTCCCTGCATATGCAATGCCATCTTTGTTTGTGTGTGTGTGTGTGTGTGTGTGTAGCCGTTGTTCTTCGACAGTTGAGACAGTGAGAAAAAAACTCTTGTTGCTGCAGCTGGGCACAAAGCCATCGCCGGAGCTTAAAACTGAGAGAATCTGAGAATTTAATTGAAATGGAGTAGGTAAGCTAAGACCACGGCAAGTGAAGTGAAGAAAAGGATGTCAGCAACTGAATACAAAAGCAAAAGCAAAGTCAAATGAAAGTCACATCTGGCTAATATTCGGTTATTAGAGTCTGTATGAGCAGGACTTGGCTCATAGGGCTGCCACTTGAAGCTTCTCTCGATTCGTTGTGCACTCGGCTTGTTGCCAGTTTAATGGCTAATTGCTGCTTGAGAAACTTGAGAATCAATGCGTACCGCCTCTTGGAAAATTCTTGAGCAGATTCTCAGCAGCCCGTTATCATTATGTGGCTGTGCGTGTGAGAGGAAATCATTTTTGTTTGAACTCCTCGACAGTCGGGCGACTCATCGAGAAAAAGTTTGCGAGCTGCGACGGCTCTAGAGTTGCGAAAGTTTACGGCGCCCAAGAAACTTTCGTTGACAATTTGTCAGGGGATTTTTGACTATTTCTCAAGTAGTGAGCGCTGCTGAGTTGGCAGGCGACAATTTCACTGCTTTTGATAACTGTCAGCGACGGAAACTTCAGTTGCAGACCAGCTCTTAGTTTTTCTAGCACATATTATCCAAAAGAGTCTCAATTATATATATATATATATATATATTTTTTTTTCCCTCCAGCCCAACTAATTGCACAGTTTGTATGCAACATATTGTGGCTGAGTGCAATTTTCGTTCTCCACACTCGGCGTGCCCGCATAAAGGATTATAAGTTTCGGTTTGGTTTTAGTTTTAGTTGCTTTCCGCTCCGAGTTTCTAGTGCTCCATTGTGTTTTGCCTTTATGTTGTAAATTATTATCATTCACCGTGTGTGGTGCGGCTTACAGTGGGCACAGCCGCCTTCCGCCCAATCACTTTTCAGCTGGCGCTATCTTTCTCTCTCGTGAGTTTATAGCTTTGCTCCATTTCGCTCCAACTAGGCATTTGCGCTTGCATCAAGCTGGCAACTGCTATTATCTGCCGTCCATTTACAGCATGCTGCTTCATTCTAGCTAGTGTGAGTGTGTGTGTGTGTGTGTGTGTGTGTGTGTGTGTGTGTGTGTGTGTGTGTGTGTGTGTGTGTGTGTGTGTGTGTGTGTGTGTGTGGATGTGGGTGAGTTATCGCACACATGCAATAAACTCACAGCGAGAGTAGCGAGTGTTATAATTTATTTATGGTAATGCGTACACCCACCGTGAAAGAGAAAGAGAGGGAGAACGCAAACGAGGAACGAGCACGAAGGAGACTTGGCAAAAGAGAGAGACATATATACCAATGACTCGACTGTAAAAAAGTTTTATGTGCCGCAGCAGCTCCTGACTGCCTGATCCTGTGAAGATGCCTTCCTGCCATTGCAACAATGTCGTTACGGGCACACAACGCTCATGCCGAATCCCTATATCCGGCTTTTAATTTTTCGTGACACCTTCCCACTGTAGCTGCCCACCTGTCACGCTCAACGTAAAATATTTAATGAACTTTTTACAACTTCTGGCTTATATGTCAGTGCAGCAATCCATATACATACATATAAACACATACATACAGCTTACTTCTGTTTCGAGCTGTTCCTTCGGCTTTGGCCTGATGGACTTGTTTGAGCCGGCTGCAGTGAAAATATTTGCTGCAGTTTACATAAATTATACATCTGTCTGATTTCATTTGCGCTTTCATTTTCATATTGCTTACTTTCAAAGCAAACAGCCATCAGGCATTTAATATTGGAATTGCCTATACCGCATATATCGTCATCAAATATTCCACGCGGCGTATGCGTAATGTGTGTGCCTCCGATTCTATATTAAAATGAATACAAAGTACGCCAGCCAAGGCCGGCGGCCAAACAGGCTGCCAGAAACAGCGCACAAGCAGACTTATAAACATATATAAATGAATATATATATATAAACATACAAATATTCGTGCTTCTGCACTAAATAAGTCTCATGACGCATATAAACTTTGAGGGAGAGAGCCAAAGGAACGAATTTGTCACAATTCGAAGAGGAACTTTTTGCCCAAGTCTCGAGCGCCAGAGACAAGCAATTAATATGCATAATCTGTAGCATTTCATGAGTTTGTCAATGGCGTTTAGAAATCAAAGCCAGGCCTTGGCCAAATTGCTGTCAACAAACGGTCTCAGTGCGGCTCATAAATAACTACAGCCTTGACAGACTCCGATAGAAGCGAAGCCACGCCTGACATGTGCCCGACTGCCCGACCATAAACCATAATGCTTTAGACAGTTACGACTATGCTGAATAATTAATTGATGGCCCTGGCCCTGGCGACGAAATTGTCTTCGATTTGTGCAGGATGCGCATCGGGCTTCGGCTGTGGGCCAGTTAAAGGCCCATTATGTCAAAGGACGGCCAACTCGATCGCAGTTATTAATTAAAACTTTACACAGCTGGCACCGAGCACAGCTTGACAGCCTGACACGTTATGGCACGTCGAGGAAACTTAAATACAGCTGCTCTAGGACACACGGCTTATCTAACGTAATCAGTTAAGTGCCACACATGTGTAGCCAACTAACTATATGTATATACATATCAGGGCGTACGTACGTACATATATATATTAAATTCTCAAAATATATACATATATATATATATACTTATTATAGCCCAGGCATGAGAAGGAGTGCACTTAGGCGGCTGCCTGGTTGGTGCCTGGCGCCTGCTATTGCCGCACAACAATATGAGAGTGAAAAATGAGTTTGCTCAAGTTTTGCGCTGGGTGGCCAACGGCTGTGTGCGTGTGTGTGCATGCGTGTGTGTGTGCTAGCAAGAGTTTTGACATGCGGCGCACAGTCAACTCCTCCCTGAGTGGAAAAAACGTTTTAGTTTCGTCTTTGATGCCATCGAAGTTGCGTTAGCGTTGCAAACTAATTTATCTTATTGAGCACAGAACGTCCCTTGACTGCAAATAGAAGCATAGCGCGCCATGATTCTGACAGCACCAAATAGTTGCAGATGGATCTCAGACCAGATAGTGTACACAGTCATGTGTGACAGATTGAACTAATGCTGGCATTCAGAGCCACTCCAGCAGCTGCAGCATCTCTGCAAAGTGGGGGCCCCAATAAATCGAAACTAAATTGTAAATAATGCCAAAGAGCTCGAACGCATATCTTGCATGCCCTTGCAGCTGGTTCGATCAATTAATTATGTATAAGATGTCAATTAGAAATTTGTACAAGTTTTGATGACTTGCATTTTAATTAAATGGAAAATAATCGAGTAGGAGTGCTTTAATCGTCATTGAGCGTTTAGGATACGACAGGGTATCGTTGATATTATTATTATTAATTAATTTATTTTTTTAATTTTATTTAACGAGTTTTTTGCTATCATAAGCTAGTATTTAATTCATTTATATATGCAAACAAAATAAAAAAATTTTTTTTTTTTAAGATAATATAAATATCTAAAATCCGAAAAATTTTAAATCTATCGAAAAAGAGATAAACTCGTACGGCGACTAGACGACTAGATCAGCTAACGAGCTGACGGGCCTCATCAAGACTATATATGTATTGCCCGTTACATGCATAAGCACAACCCCATAATACCCTCTAATGTTATTATATATAAGTTCAGGCTATACAAATATTGTATAGATCTTATGCATTATCGGGAAACTCTGACTTATTCATATGATCCCCTTATACAACCCTCAAATGCAAGTGAGGTCAAAATTTCTATCAAAAGCTCCCTATATTAAAAATTTCATATTCTTGCAGCAAATTTCAAGTTGGATAGTGTAAGCACATCTTAGCCTCGTGCCATGACAGGCAAAGATTTTTATTGTATCCTGCATAAGCAAGTGTATTTAATCTTTGGCAAAGAGATAAACAACTTTTCTAGTTTCTAGTTTGCGTTGCAGTGCCTCTTGATATTTTCATAAACGGTTTTGGCCGCAATTTCTTTTTTGGCAAAGAGAGCAAGCAATTTGGAAGGCATGCAAACAGAGTTTCGCACACAGTCAGGATTGGGCAATTTGCTAATGTAGCTGTGTACGTGAAACTTATGACTCCATATACGGCGGGAGATGAAACTATGTTTGCGACTGAGAAAGACAGCCGGAGAAGGAGAGAGGGAAAGTGGAAGGGAGGAGAGAGACTAAAGAAACAATTGAGCAAGCGAACCACCATGACCTCTGCCCATCAAATATGTAATATAACAATGCACACAACTGTGGGCACGTGGGCGTGGCACAGTATATGAACAGTAAGTAAACTTTGCAAGGCCCTATAAGTTGCCGGGAAAAGAAATTGTTGTGTCTAGCTGAGTCATATTTCCATCAGACCCCGGGGCCGGGACTCATGAGAAAATGTTCGTGGGAAAATTGCAAGTTTCGGCGATATGCAGCTGTGAGTTCCCTGACTGACTATTCTTCTTCTTCTTCTTCTGCTTCGACTTTGTTGTTTTTTGTTTGGCAACCACATTCACATTCGCTGCAGATATGCAAATTCAGTCAAGGGATTGGCGAACTGTCATGCAAATGAACCTGCTGCCATATTCGACTGGAGCTCAACTGGTCCCACAACGGCATCACAGGCACTCCACGAAGCCAACTGGAGGTGTTAACGAGAAGGATTTGGCATAGGTCAACTGTGCGCAAAAGAAGTCGTATATTTTCAGAGACCCTATTAAATTGCATCTTGTTGCCTATTTAACGTTCTACTCAAAGTTCTCGGCAGCGTGTTCGCAATTTATTCAGCAGTTTGAGGGAGCATAAAACTTTATTGCATAACTTGCACAAAATATGTTTTTTATATGCTCGTAAAAGAGAATCTACATCATAGCTGGCCATCAGAAGGTGCACAGAGAGCCTGTGGCTGAATCTGGGGTACATGGTCAACTGCAAGTAAAACCGTAATTTACACACATTTTAATTTAGTTTTTGCCATATTTATATATCGTGAGTGCTTCTGAGTATGGTTGTGTGTGTGTGTGTGTCAGCTGTGTGTACATTTAAGTGGGGCTTACCCAAAATTATGCATATCAACTTTATTGCTCGCACATATCCCTATGAACATATAGATTTACATACGAGTAAGTGCATAAGCACACACACACCCACATCCCCACACACACAGAGACATAGACACAGCACTCATACATTTAAGGAAAGTTTTGCATATTTTACGCACTGATTGGATACAGGATGACTGTTGTCTCAGCAGCCTCTTGCCTGCCCTGGGCCATCATCCACTTGGTATTCTTATCAAGCCCTGCATTAAGTACTGAATGGAACAATATAGTTCCCCAGATATTACTACTGATATTTGATTAATTGAACTAGTTCTTAAGATTAACTATTAACTCCTTTTTAATACTCTTGGTTCTGCGCCTCAATTGAGCATCAAGTTCAATTGCACTAGTTCTTATATATATATATATTTACTGGACTGTAGCAAAGGTCAAATGCAGCTTATCTTGCGATATGTGCGCACAGAGCGATGCTTAAGGGATCTACCTCAATAAATAATGTTATAGATTACATAAGAAACTTGATTAAACAAAAATTAAACTATATTAAGTTGCAATCGCATAAGTTCATTAAGTGACGAAAACTTTGAAAAGTTTCTTCAGGCATGACTTAATAATTAAAGTTACAAATTGTTGTGCAAAGGAGAGTTATGTTTAAAATGTACATATTTAGCTGATTTCTTAATAGATTTCTTACCTTCTTGCAGCCGGTATTAATATTGACTATAAATGTATTTATATTTAAAATATTTAAAGAGATATAATTTTTGTATAGATCTATTCTATATATTTATAAATAAAAAGGCGTCTATTGACTATTTTGTGGATTTTTCGTAAACTTAATTTATTATAATATAATTATTAAAGGAGCTTTATAATCTCATGTTGACATTTTTTTTTCCTGACATAAATGAGTGTCTCTAAAAAGATTTCAGTTCATCTCAGGATCATTATATCATATCTTATCAATACATAAAAATATGTCCCCTTCCACAATGCTCATACTGAGCTAAGCATAAATTGATATCTAATATAAGCCTTATCCCTCACCCATGCATAGGGTATCCCGCTGTCATCGCTATTCGAGCTACCCTCGTTCGCATTTTATTTGATGCTGCAGCCCCATTTTGTGAGTTTTGCTTGCGAAGTGCACAATGCAAAGATTTATTTTGTGCTGACAAACAGCGCGTCGCTTGTTGGTAATCGATGGCAATGAGCATTGGCATTTCATACGCTTGAACAGAGGCGGCAGGAGCAAGAAGAAGATGGAGATGGCCATGGAGATGGAGATGGAGATGGAGATGGATGCGACGACATCCACATGGCATTTGCCATGCTGTTTGTCTGTCTGATTATGGCAAGGAGCACACCAAGATGCACAGACACAGGCGCTCCCCCGATTGCCAGGACTTGACTAAACTCAAGTAATAAATAAGCATATCAGTTGGGCGAGCTGGCAAATCAGGCGTATTCTATGCCGAACAGTGAAGCTAATTTGTTATCATTTGCACGATATGAATAGAGTGTAATAAATGCACGATGTGCAGAATGAGTTATAAATGCCGAATGGTGATATATGTACAGATTTAAATGCGTGTCAGCATTTTCTGCTGCATACCTCGAGGCTGCACAAAGAAATCTCTGCTGCTTGTATTGGCTTATGGTTATATAAGTCGATTATAACTTAAGGAAAACCATAAAAGTTGACAGAACCAAACAAAGTTTCCACACACGAACTGCTGATTATGTCTACAAATAGGCAATTTAATTTTCGAGACTCGCTCTTTAAGTAGTCAATTATTTCAATTATTTCGCCCCTTCTGTTCGACATCGGCATGAAAATATTTCACACCCGCCTCAGACCCGTGGTGTCTGTGTTTTGCAAAAGCAACAACAACAACCATAGATAACTTTTCAATTATATTCAATTCGCTCGGCTCCTTGGGAAAGTGGAAACAATTTGGTAACAGTAACTTTTCAAATAATTTATGCCATTTCTAAATACTTGCAAACACAAAGTTCCAAAACAAACAATCAAATTCATTGGAAAAACGTTGCAGCATTGCTGAAATTATACGACTCGCCATAAACTCAGAGAAAAAGATATAACAGAAACCCATAAAAATGATATTAATGCTGCCGAACGCAATTTAGATGACAATGCATCGGGTAGAAAAATCTATAATTTTATAACTTTTAAATTATATTAAAAATCAATAACAGTGAAGACAAATGATATTTATTTCTTGATCTATAAAATATTAAAATTATTAATAAAATCTAGTTGACCTATATATCTTATATATTTACATATACCTACATTATTAAATATATATACATAAATTCATCTGAACTTTAGTTTATATTCTGAAACATATGAAATCACACTTGGTTCTTTAATATCTAGATTATCTTATCGATTAGTTATTAGTTAATCATCACAGTTATCTTAATAACACTACTCTTAAGAGAGTCAATGGTATTATTGTGTTTAGTTCATGCTGATCTGCTGCTATTGATTTTGATCATTTAGCTATAATTTCGGACGCATTTGGAGTATTTTAAGATTTCATCTGAACAATTTGGCATTGTTATTTATGTGTGCTACACATGCGGACACACACATACATATATACACACACGCCCACTGTCAGTCTTTTCAACTGCTTAAAATTCTGAGATTGTACATTCTCCTCGAATGTCCTTTAGGCTAGATTTCTTTTTTTTTTCTGTTTGTAACTTTGGCTCGGCAATATATTTACTTCAAGGCTCCACTCGACATGTGCTGGTGTGTGTGGGTGTGTGTGTGCGTAGGGAAGCAGTGAAAGAAGAGCTCAAAGGCAGAGGCTCAAGCACACATTCGCATCGGCCTAATAGCACACACACACACAGACACACACCCAAAAAAAAAAGCAAAAAAAAAAAAAAAACAGACAAAATTGCGAGGGACGAAGCAGTGACCACGCATAAAACATGTGAAAAGAGAGCATGATGGCAAAGAGGAAACCAAAAGAAATAAAATGAAATGCCAAACAAACCCAAAAGGAAATCAACAAAATACAACAACATCAAGAAACGAAACAACAAAACGGAATGGCAAAATGTCGGCGCATAGGGCTAATGGCTGCAAAAACAATGCAAATAGCAATAACGACGACGACGCAGCGTCTGTGACTAACAGTAAACGACGCTGGACGGACGGAGTAGCAGTAGCAGGACTGCGAAGTTCATAGAGAGGAAGAAGAGTAAGGAGGGGGGGATGCATGTATGTTTCTCTATGTAGACAAATTCAAATCTGCTTAGTGTTTACTACATAGTTTACGCTTACGCGCTGCCAACGACTCGAAGCCGCCAATGCTGTTGATATTGATTTTTACTGTTTCTTTTATTGTTGCTGTATTTTTTGTGCATCTCTCTAGCTCTGTCTAACTTGCTGCTGTTGTTGGGCTGCCATGAGTGGGAACAGCAGCAGAAGTCGCGGCCAGTGGCTGGCTGTCAGGCTACCTGTGAGAAAACAACAACAACAAACACACACACACACATACACAAGAAATGCAGCAACTACAAATCGGATTTGCGTGAGTAATTGGCAAGACAAGCGTTTGAGCCTAGAGCGTATTGGCAACACGCAGCAGGAAGAAATGACTTTGCCAAGTAGCTTTCGATTTGTGTGTCTGTGTTAGTGTGTGTGTGCGTGCGTAAGCCTGTGTTTGTAGTTGTTCCTGTTATTGTTGCTGGTTTTTAGAGTGAAACCTCAGTAGCGTTGGCAAAGGTGACAAAATGACAGCAGAGAGAGAGAGAGAGAGAGAGAGCGAAAGAGATAGAGAGAGAGAAAGAGAAAACCAAATGAGAGCTTTGCAGTCTGCACTATGAAACTGACTGAATAATGCACGTTCGATCTACGAATGAACAGCTTAAGAGATAATCTGCCTAGCTTAATAACAGATATCGATTTTGGACTTATTGTGGTTCGGTCTTTCGATGACCTTATTGTGTGATACTAAGTTTATTAATGACTCTAGCCTAGAAGCCATATATGTTCCAAGTGCGACTGAATATACACTCGCTGTGGATATCAAGTTTCAAGCCTCTAACGTCAATTTGCCTTCTTTTAAACACTTACAAACTCAATCTACCCTCTTCATAGGGCTGAGTATTACAACAACTTGGCGACCAAAAGCAAAGAAAAAGTTGTCTAAAAGCCCAAATGCGTTATATGTGCCAAAATCACACTCATACATACCCAAACACACACCCACAATCACACACACACACACACACACACACAGGGATACGCATGTGTATAGAGAAGTGGGCTGGCAGGAAGCAGCTTAGTTGTTTTAACTAAGTGACAGCCAGACACGCTGACAGTCAGTTGGGATATACAGCTGGGAATTATTTGGGACTTACCTCATCGATAAACTCGAAATCGCCGCCAGTTTCGCCAACATACTTCTTCTTCTTGGCATCAGCGCTGCCAAGCAGACAGGATGACATCAACACCAGGATCAGGCAAACGCTGGCAATAAGCGGCAAACGCGAACGCTTCATGGCGACGGCAAATACAATGGCAACGGTAGCAATGATAAGGGAACCTTCAGTTAGGAGACGAGCGACGCTAGCGGAAGCGGCTCAAATGCGTGGCGAATTGTTCACGATTTCCGTGGGCAATGTTAATTGCTAGTCCAATCGAATGCGAGAATTTGAATAGCTCACACACGCACACACCTACAGTGGAACAAACAGCGAGACACACATACACGCGCGCACACGCCTGTAAGTGTAGTTCTTGGACTTGGACGATGGATGCACTGCAGCAGACACACGGAACGTGATAGAACTGTATGCGACGCGACCAAAACGTAAACTGAGCGCAAATTAATTTGCATTGCTCTGTCCGAACGGCATTGGAATTTTGCGGCAGCCGAGTAGAAAGCGCAATGCGCGACAGAAGAGCGCCTCCAGGACATCTAAGAGAGCGGAACTGAGACTGTCACATGACATAGGGCTGCCACCCGAGCCGACAATCTTAAATGATGTTGCATGACTGCAAATAATAAAATTTATTTAAAATATTGCCAATACTTTTATGCTATAATATCTAATCCTACCAAATTTATAGCATATATATTTAATTTTTTTTCGGTTCAGCTCACGAATATAATTTCAGTGTACGCCAGTGCGTATGCGCAATGTGCAACCCCTGCGACGCATCGCATGCTCTCACGCCACATTCGATTTGCTGGGGCATACAACAACCGCCAAGCGCTTCCAAAAGACAACCACTACTATGCGCCACCACCAGCCGAGCCACTGCAAGGCAGAGAGCATTGTGTGGGGCCGAGCAGCATTCAAAATCGATTTTATTTTCCGTCTAGCTTGCTGTTGACTCTTGTCGCTTCGACCATGCTCTTAACTGCGTCGCGGCAATTTTTGGCCATTGGGTCGTGAACCTGCCAGCAGCGACAAAGTCGCGTTCACATCCCAAATGGACCACTGTGGTTGTTGTTGCGCCACTTGTGTCGCAGTCGTTGGCTGTTGATTTTTATGTATCGGCACTTGGCACACTTGGCCCGCATCGATGACGCCGTCACCATGATTATAGCCAGCGCTTTTGGCCGGGAAACCCCGAAACCATTTAACGCGTCAGCGCCTCGCAGGCTGCCCAAGAGGCAGCTTCCAAGTCGCCGCACTTGCCCAAGTCGCCATGCCTCGGCCACGTAGGCCCCCAGGCTCTGTCAGTTTTAAATTAATAGCCCCGCACACACAGTCACATAGGCCGCGTTGCGTTGTGTGTGCAGGGTCTACGAGTTTCTGCCTGGGTTTGTGTGTGCGTGTTTGGATGTTTAGCAGCTATAGCCTCCACGTCCCACTCCCCATTCGGTAATGGCATCACTGACTTCTGCTCTGATAGTGCTCTGGCCAAGCCCCTTGTGCTACGGGTCACAGCACAAGTGTTTGTGCATAGGTAATTATTGATGCTTAGAGAATTGCTTTTGTTAATCTGTTCCACATGGTGTCTGTTTCTGTGTCTGTGTCTGTTAAATCTTTACATTTTATTTGATATTCAAATGATTTTCAATCAACAAGTCCATCTTATACTAAATATAGTTATTGTTGCTGTCGCATTCAATCAATCGGTCAATCAATTAACTTTATTAAATGGCCTGCTAAAAAAAAGTTGCGCTCACTAACTAACGCACTTTGGTGCTATAAAATTGATTCTTAATATTTTTGTTCTTGCTGTTAGCCATGGCTTTAAAGTTGTATATAAACATATTTTTGATTTTTAACACATAGAATATGATTTCATTCAGTTTCTATGCCAGCTTGTGTGCAGATTAATATTATTTTTGGTTAGTTACAAGTCTTAAACGCTTTCTAAAGTGGAAATGCCTGCTAATGATTGTTAGTTACATCTGGAAAAGGAAACACAAGAAATGTAAAAAAGTAAATCAAAATAACTGCGGCTGGACAGCGGCTGATTTGTTCACTGGGGCGCCAACGGTTTACTAAATTATGCGTAATTGTGCCTAAATGCTATTTGAAAATTTATCATAAGGAATACTATTTGCTTGGCTGCTGTCGCATTTTTGGCCGCATTAACGTTATGGCTATAAAAAAAATTGATGCAGTCGGAGATTCCGTTCTCATGCATTACAAGTGCACCTTTAGAGATTCCATGCGCGAGACAATGCGACGACGTAGCTCTGCGTATCTGAAATAAGAGAGCGACATAAATTGTAGTTTAATATAAAACTGTAATTTAGCTAGTAAAACTAGATTTTATAACACTTAAAGCACTCATTCCCAACCGACCCACCCCACAGATCTGTTATTTACAATGATTCAGCTTGATTGATTTGTGTCGGTCGAAGAAAAAATATTGAGGGCGTGTTTCTTTCAGGAAACGCAAGAAATAAGCGGAAATTGGTTTGGTAAGCTTTACCATACAAATGTTTCACTCCGCTATTAAGTAAAATATCCATTTGACATTTGCCTACCTCTCTTTCACTTTGACGATCTCACGCGCCAATTCCTGATCATAGCGATCCAGTATAGCACGGCATTCCGGCAGCGATAGATTTAAAAATTGAGCAACTTCATTGCTGAAAACAGAGTAGACAATTTATAAATTGATCAGCGACTAGTTTAATGGGTCACCAACCTGATCTCATCAGTTTTGCGTGCGTCCACAAGAAATAGGCGAGCCACATCCTCATGCGGTCCCAGCGTAATGCGAGTTATCAATGGATATTCATTGTCCTTCAGGCGCTTTTGTTCGCCGTTGTCACGCACGATGAAAAGCGAGAAATTCTCCGCGGCGCTATCCACCTTATACTTCTCCAGCACCAAATTGATGACCTCCTGAGTGGTCACCAGCGAAGTGACCCATACGGACATTTGGGAGCCGTATGGTGGCGTGAAAAACGATGTTTCCCGATTGTAAAAATGCCCATTGATTGAACACCGACGTTTCAGCTTCGTGCGCGAACTGCAAATATTAATTCCATTATACAAATGAGCGGCATAAACCCAATGACTTGACTAACCGTCGATTGCCACTGCGACGTTTGATGGCAGCAGCGCCAGTGCGCGGGGGTCTTCTCAAGACAACGCCATCTTCATTCACGTGCAAGCCCGCTTCATTAGTTCCAATGCCATCCGCGGCACTTTCTCTGCCCTCAGTGGCCGTGTAGAGCTCATCCGTTTGAGTCAGCTCGTCGCCAGCCACAGCACCGCTTAACACCTAAGCAAATGAGATAAGCATTATTCAAATAAATAACGATAAATTAAAATAAACTTAAGATAGCAGGCACTTATTCGTACCCCACTTTGCCTTTTACTATTTAATATGTACGCACACATGCAAGAGACGTAAGATAAGAATCGCTGTAAGACGCTTCTACAATTGCAATCAGAATACATTGCAATCTGGGCATAAATTTTTGCTAGTCAACTGCTCAAGGAACTTGCGACTTGGAGAGCCTAAATGAAATATTTAAACAAATTATAGCGCTGAAGACTCGGAGCGATACAATTGGATAAACAAATCGTTCTTATAGGCCTTATCTTCTCATTCATTCCATCTTCCCACATCCTAAGTGTGTCTACTAAATTAAGTTAAATATATTACCGATGATGCATCGGCACGACTCGATTCATTTTCAATTGCACCTTCTTTGGGATAGCAATTCATTTGGATTTGTATATAACGTTGAGGCACATCACTGCGTCGCACTGTCGCCAAACGATGTGGGCGCAGCGTTGTATCATCATCATCGTCACTGTCGGAATATACAAAGCAGCTGGGACCAGACTTGGAGCGATTGATGCCCTTTTCGAAAAGCTGACGGCCCTGCTCATAGGACTTATGGTGCTCCCGGCTGGGCGCTATAGACGCAAAGGCCGAGCCACTCTTCTGCAAGGCGTACTGACGCTGCGATGAGCGAGGAGAGTCAACGCTGCTGCGCAAATGCATTGTGTCGTTTATAAGTGTGGGATCAATGGAGCGGAGCGCGTGCTCGCAATTGAAACTCTTGCTCATAGCCGAATTCTCGCCGTAGAGCTTCAGGGAGTCGTGTATCCGCGAGGGATCGATAGGCTGATTGCGTTTCAGTGTGTCGTCATTTGGCTCCTGAAACGAGTTGGCGCCATTCACATAATCCTGATGAACGCTACGCTTAAAATCCTCATAGTCCATGGGCTTCAGCGTTGCATCATCCGACGTCTTGTAGTCATCCAGCGTGGTGTTGCTAGTGCTTACAGTGCTCGTGTTCTGGGTATTGGTATTTGTCGTCAAAGAGCCTGTGGCAGTCATAAAGTTATCTGAGCTGCTGCTCGTTGTGGTGTTTGTGGTTGTTGTAGGAGATGAGGCAGTATTGATTTGATTGTTTTGCGTGTTTGTCGATGTTGTGCTGGAGGAGCACGTCTTACTGGGCGAGCTCTCGCTGGACGATTGCGACGATGAAGACGGCAGCTTGACGGGCATCGTTTCATAGACCTTGTCCTTCTCACTTTGACGTCGCTCCACTTGCAGCAAGTCATCAATATCATCCCAGTCCAGTTTCTCCAGGTTGTCCAACTTGGAGGGCAACGTGCTGGATACGCAGCTAGTGCTGGCCGTAATAGCGTCCGTGGCGCTGCCGATTAACGTGCTCGAGGAATCAGTGTTCGTTACATCCTCGTCATCATTGTTGGAGCACGACTGTCCGTTTACAACCTGTTCACTGCCCGGTGTTGTATTTGCGGAGGCATCTTCTGGTGTTGTTGGCAGCTCCGATATCTCATTCAAACTACATGAATCAAAAGTCATGCTCTCCGACAATGAAATGTCCGTGGAGAGTGGATCAACCTCACTAGCGGTAGTCGTGGGAGGTGCCACCGATTCGCTGCCTTCGTTTTCCTTGTCCGAGCAACTTTCCTGCTTGACAAAAAGGGTCAATAAATTAATGGGAAACCCATGTCAAGTATATAAACTTACATCTTGTGCCTTGGATGCACGGCAGGAGTTGCGTTTGCGCACTACAAATGTACGCTGATCATCATCCTCCTTCAGATGAATAACGCCCTGGACGCCCCAAAACACACGCAGTGGCCCCTCCAAGATCAACCGATTGTTCACTTCACGGCTGCGTATCTCAAGGCTTTTATTATCATAAAATTGATTGTAAACCTGCAAGTTGTTAACAATTTCAATTAAAACTTGTTCCACTAATTTTATACAAATAAATGCATCATACCTTCAGCTTGGACTCCAAATGGTCGCGGGGCAGCGCGGGTCCATTAGCCTGTGCGGCGACTGGTTTCTGCGCGCCTTTTACACCGTAGCTCTTGTGTGACTCAACGCGCGTGCCGTGACCAAAAAGCTGCGGTCCGAACAGCGCTCCATAGCAGGGCACATGACAATAAGGCACTCCTTTATGCTATTACAATAAATGCATGCGATTAATGACGTACTGCAGCAAACGCTTAACTGATTAAATACCTCTGCATGCTGGCCGGGATTAAGGCGCTTGCCGCACTCTTCGCAGCGCAAACATTCCGGATGCCAATCATAGCCCAGTGATTGTTTACGTTCCGCTGTGTTGGATCGAAATATGTAATTTGAATGCTTATTATTTAAACAAATGGCATGCACATCACGACTGTTATAATCTGTTCATGTATGAGCGTGCGGGTGTAAGTGGGTGTGAGCGAGTGTATGCCCGTTTGTGAATGTGTGTGTACATATAGGAACACATGCATGTGTGGGTGTTTAAATTACCAAAGTAAACGGGTTTGCCGCACTTGTGGCACTTCCACATTCCGCTGTGCTGCGCCAATTGGTCACTTGGTCGGTCGGTCGGTCGGTCGATTGGTCCAGGTCAACGTTTCCTGGCGGGGGCGTGCTCAGCGCGTTGTGACGTCAGGAAGATTTATGCAGGTTGCTTGATGTGAACAAGGAACGCAAACACGTAGAACAAGAACACAAGACAAAGGGTAAACAAATGTGAAAAGCACACAACGACGACTGCGGCGATTAACGACGGCGACGACGACTTTTAAAGACTCAGCGATTCACTTTCATAGTTTCATTCAAGAAATTAGCAGCTGGCGCTTTTAAATAATTTGCGAACTGTTTGTGCATTGATAATAACAAAGTTTTTATAGAAAAATTATATTACACTAAAACAGCACCAGGCGAAAGAAGCAGAAGAACCAAAGGCAGTGCTAGTGCTGCGCAGCGTTCAATAGCCACTCAACTGTTTTGAAACACTATGCATGCGTTTCGGTCAAATTTAGCACCTTATGAAGCGCAAGTAGAAAGTGAGACAACGACGACGAAGACGTCGACGTTGTTGTGTGCGTCGCTTAGTGGCAAATTTTTGTTAATTACCTTAACGTTCATTTAATTACTAACTCATCTACCAAGTGTGGCAGCTGTTTTAAAAAAAATGTGCGCGTGTCATTGCAACTCAGCCACCCACATTTAAGCATTGCTCTGCTCAAATCAAGGGGATCAATTTCAGCCGCAGCAGCAGCAGAAGCAACAGCTGAAAGAAGCCAAATATTTCGCTGCGCGATTTGTGTAAATAGCCAACGGTGCAAATACTGCAGTAGCGTGCGCGTGTGTGAGTGCGTGTGTGTGTCTAGCAATGCGCGCCACAATTGAGTTCGAGGAATGCCTAAAGGATTCGCCAAGATTCAGGTACATATTGAGCCATCGCGATGGCTCACCTTCGGTCACATAACAAAGCACCAAGCCACACTTACCACCACCCCAACCCTCGCTCAAAACATGGTGCGCATTATGCGCATTCTATTTCCGCACTTGGCATTTCGTATTTGCATTTGGGCTCCCAGACAGTGGGTTGGCTATATATTTTGTGTAGCGTGACTGGTTCCGCTTGGATATCGTGCTATCAACAGCTTTCGTTCGAAGCGTCCCCTCCCCCTTCCCTAACAACGGCTCTAATATAGCTGACGCTTAATCATCATCGAGAAAACTTTGCACTTCGCTTCAACATCGTCAGAGTTTCGGAATGTATCATTCGTGCACCGTATGATGAGAAGCATACGCACACACATGCATGTGCGTGTGTGTGTGCGTGTGTTTGTTCATTTGTTTGTTGCTAATTATTGTGTCAATCGATCGGACGCCTTTCGGCACTCATTGATAAGATTTCTCCCAATTGCCAGCCCATCTCAGTTTCCAGTAATCTCGCCCAGAGACAAAGCTTTCGCTCGATTGCCACAGAAAATTTTTTTTAATTGCCAGCCCAAGCTTAGCTTATTCGATAGCTTTCACATGAACCAAAACGACTCAACAGGTTACAGACAAACAAAAAGAAATTACAACTATTGCAGACTAAGGAGATGGAAAGAGACTTTGCCATCTTTTGCCTTCGTATGCAATTCTGGCTTAAAGCCATTTAAAATTGCTTTTTTAATTAAACGCACATGCGGCACTTCAATATAGTGGCATAAATTAAAAAAGTCAACATAAATAAACAGCCAGCAGCGACTACGCCGCAGCTGTCATTGCCAGCAGGCCCGTAAACCTCTTCTCCATCACCTACGCCCCCCGCCCTGTGCACAAAGTGGACAAAGTTAATCGTTTGCGACAGAGACCGGGTCGTTGTTTGCATCCATTAAACAATAACAAGATTTCTACTAACGTCTGCAATTCTGTTCTTGGCCCAGACAATTCATATCGAAGGAGGAGGCGGACATCGAGCACTTGGAGCAGAAGCTCGAGAAAATTATCAAGCTATGCAATGTGGCTGTCGACTCGGGCAAGGAGTATGTCAAGAACCAGAGGTAAGCTGCGCACTCTTACTCTCTAGTCTTATCTTCATTTTATTTTTACGTATTTTTTTCTTTTTCTTTATTACTCATAGCGCCTTTGCCATGTCCCTGTGGGATCTGCAGCAGCATTTTCTCGACAATAAAAATGCGCACAATGCGCTGGGCAAGCTGATTCATTGCTTTCAGGTGCGTTGCCCATTGCAGGTAATTACGCGAAAGACTTTTATATTTATCTGGTGGCGTTTTTTTGCTGTATATTTTGACAGGAAATGAATAAGTTTCACACGATACTGTTAGATCAGGCAAGTCGAACGGTGCTGAAAAATCTCAATGTGTTTGTCAAGGACGACATTAACCAGGTCAAGGACTACAAAGGACACTTCTTGAAAGTCTCGGAGGGCTATGACAATGCGCTCATTAAAAACGCACAGGTGCGTCCAATGCAGTGCCTTCTATGTGTCCATCTTAAGAAGTAACTCTTCTTCTCCATCCACAGGCGAGCAAAAATCGACCACAGGAAGTTCAGGAGGCAGCCAACATACTCTCCGCCTCCAAGTCTTGCTTTCAGCACACGGCTCTGGACTACGTGAACTATATAACGCTGGTGCAGGCTCGCAAGGTGCCTTCCATACTATCGACGGTGAGTGTTAAAGTCTAGTCCATAAATTCAATAATATATATTAAGTAACCATATGTTTGTGTAGCTTTTGATTGAGCTGACAAATCAGACAGATTGATTTCATAAGCTACGCTATTCTTAGCAGTAGTTCACAGAATAATGAGGCTTAAATTGTAAATTATTCAGATTTAGGAAATAAATCAGCAAAAAGTACGCAAAGTAAGGCCAACCTATAGTAAATACTTAAGATTATTGAGATTATTATTTGGCAAAACATTATTTGATACTTATTTGATAACTAAAACTCTTATCGACATTTGGTAAGGTGATATGTTTACTGTGAATGAAATGGCATTGTCTTCAACAGCAATTGTACTTATGACGTCATGTTCGCGATATACCTCAAATGGATATATATAGTCTGTTATTTTATTTTATTTTTTTTTTTTTTATTATTTATTTTGCTCTATATCGCTGGCTCATTGATCAGCGTTGAGTCAGTTGGCACCCGGCAGCAGTTTTAGTCGGTTGTGAAGTGCCCTCGTTGAAGGTTCGCTGAACGTCTCCAATATGGGGCAGCATGTGTATTCATTCTATTCATAAATAAGAGCAATTGTCGAACGTGTTTTTTGCTGATCGTCGTATATTTTCTTTGACAGTTGCTGGACTATTATCAGGCGTGCGTGACCTACTACCATCAGGGCTTCGATTTGTGCAACGACTTTGACGAGTTCTTCAAGAATATCAGCGAGGATTTGAACGCGCTCCGCGGCGACTATCAGCAGCTGGAGAAGGTCATGCAGAATCGACACATGAGCGTGAATCGGTATTGCGATTCGAATACGAACAGCTCCTCGCACAATGTCGAGGGTTATCTGTTTAAGAAGAAATCGAAGGGATTCAAGACCTGGTGTAGACGCTGGTTCTACCTCAGCGACAATCAGCTGGTCTATAGGTGCGTGCAATATCTATATGCTCCAGCCTTGCTCATTTCTTTTGATTTTTCCCATTCGTTTTGCTTGCCGGTTGAATCGTCTTCATTTGTTTGCCATTTTGTACTCGTAATCTCATTTCCCTTGTTCTGTTGTTGTTGTGCTTGTGATTGTGATTTGTTGTGCTGTACGCTGAAGTGATTTGGATTCGCATTCCAGAAAACGCAGCAACGAGGACTCGTTTTCGGTCATGGAGGAGGATCTGCGCATCTGTACCGTGCGGCCGGTCAATGAAGGTGATCGCCGCTTCTGCTTCGAGGTCATCTCGCCAACCAAGTGAGTACAGCTCCACCCAGGGTTGGTTATATAATAACCATAAATTTCACACAGATCTCACACACTCCAAGCGGACTCCGCGGACATGCTCTCGTTGTGGATCTCGGCTCTGCAGCATAGCATTGGCGCGGCCATCCAGCATGCGTCCACGCATCACTCACGCCCGCAGTCAACGAATGCCCCGAACGCGTTGCCTGCGAAGCGAAGAATGTAAGTGTGAAGTAATCTAAGTATTGATAACAGTTCTTTAATGAGTCATGCTTAGACACTGGGAGGAGTTTCTAAAAATACCGGGAAATGCACAGTGCTGTGACTGTCGCGGCTCAAATCCGCGCTGGGCATCCATCAACTTGGGCATAACACTCTGCATCGAGTGCTCCGGAGTGCATCGCAGCCTTGGCGTGCATTATAGCAAGGTGCGCTCCCTGACCCTAGACGCATGGGAAACGGAGAATGTCAAGGTGATGATGGAATTGGGCAACGAGGTCGTCAATCGTATCTATGAGGCGCGCATCCCCGAAGACTGTGAGCTAAGGAAGCCCACGGAGCAATGTGAGATAGGAGTGCGCGAGGCCTGGATCAAGGCAAAGTATGTAGAGCGGCGTTTTGTGTGCGGCATGCCGAAGCCACAGGATCTAATGGCTAGCGAAACTGCCGAGGTGCTAAGCATAGAAAGCGGCGAAGCAGCCGACGATGGCGGTGTCGAAGCTGGAAGAAGCATTGGTGGAGGAGTTACTGGTAAGCGGGCGACTCTCTCCCTGGGTGGCACACGCAAGTGGACGGTGAAGAAGTTGCGGCGGCGACGCCAGCAGAGGCCGTTGACCAAGACATTTAGCGATGATCCTAGCATATACAACACAGCAAAAACTGGAGACGAACTGGACGATGATGATGACGAGTCAATAAACATTCCATCAATGTCGTTGAGCATATCGCGGGATGATTTGTTAGTAATTGGCGATGACTTGGCATTGGACAGGTACGAAACTCCCGGCATTTTGGGCAGCGACCAGGAGAGCACTGAAGGCGAATCCGACACAGAGATGCCAGAGGAAATACCCTTCACTCAATTGGATGCCAATCTGCTGCTCTACAAAGCAGCCGCCGTGCATAATCTTCCCGTGATGTGTATGGCCTTCGCTTTGGGCGCGTCCAAGCACTGGAAGAATGCAGAGGATCGACAGCGCTCCTTTTTGCACCAGGCTGTGCTGTCTGGCTCTGTGATGGCCTGCGAGTATCTGCTGCTTAATGGAGCTGCCATTGATGCAGTCGACGAGATGGGCTACAGCGCTCTGCATATATCGACGGCCAAAGGACACATTGCGCAGGTGTATTTACTGCTGAAGCACAAGGCCGCCTACGATCTGGCCTCCAGTGATGGCAAAAAGGCACTGGATATCGCCGTTGAACAGAAGAATGCGGACATCGTGACGCTGTAAGTTGAGAATTCATTGTGCCGCATTTGGATGTCCTGCTAATGTAATTTATTTCGTTTCAGTCTGCGCCTGACTCGCCTAAATGACGAAATCGGTCTGAACGACGAGTATAACGGCGAGGATGAAACGTACAAGGATGTGATGAAGGACTTCTCCAACTTTGCTGCCAGTCAGCCGCGCATGCTGCGCCAGCGCAACGATTCGAATACCCTAGAATCACAGCGCAGCTCTCTAACCAACTCTGACTAGCAGTGGCAGTAGGCCACCTTGGCCCAGCCGACGAGTTACCCGTCGCGCAGTAGATATTCCAATGCTTAGTTGCCCATAACGTATTTAGCTTGTTGCCAACTCCTGCTATGCTAAACTGCAAAACGTTCTTCATATTTGTGTGCTGGCATTCTCTGGGGCACCGCCAACTCGAAACGGATTTAATAAGCAATCTCATTTAAAGGCGCTCTCGACTCTGATCTGATTCATTGCATTGCATGGCATGTGAGTTGCGTATTGGTTTGATGCTTTGTTGACGTTAAATTTATTAGCTTAGGTCGATAGTTAAGTGCACGTCGCGTGTAATCCGTATTTATATAAATGTTTATTGTTTACAAATGTTTAATAATATATATATATATAAATATAACTATATATATTTATATATGTACATGCATTTGCGAATTGTACATGTATGTTATGTGTATTATATTAAACGATATTATTATTGTATTATACTAAATCTATGTAGCTAGCTATCTTATCCAATTATTACGTAACACATTGAAGCTGTTGGCAAATGTTTAAAATTTGTAATTGTTAATAATAAGAATTTGCGTGTTACGTGCTAAACATTTATTTTTCGCATACATTTCTTCCACTGTTCCAAACCAAGAAAGATGCAAAAAATGTGCTTGCTTGGTGCCAAAGTTAAAATTGAGCACTTGGAAAATTTCGAATAAAACTGAGTAAAATGTTTAAAATCTACACACAGAAAATACTTTTAATTATGCTAATGGGATTGTCGGGATAAAAACTTAATTAATTAAGAGAGTGCTCAAATACAATTAGAAGATTATTCAAATTCCGTTTCATTTCCATTGCCGTCCGTTGCGCAATCGCCGCCCGTGTCCTTGACCTTGTGCACGTTCTGAATGTGTCGCTGCACGGCGCTGCGATCGTTGAACTGACGGCCGCACTCCTTGCATGCAAACGTGACGCCTGCGTGCGCGACCAGGTGGCGACTCAGGCCCGAGACATGATTGAAGCTGCGCTTGCACAGATGGCACTTGTGCTGGCGCTCCCCATCCAGGTGCATGCGGTTGATGTGCTGCTGCAGATTGGTCTTCTGGGCGAAGCAGGTCTCGCAGTGGGGGCATTGATGCCGCTTCTCGCCCGTGTGGGTGTCCATGTGCCGCTTAAGCACCTCGCGCTGCGAAAACGACAACTCGCACTCCTCGCATTTGTATGGCTTTAGTCCGGTGTGAATGATCATGTGACGCTTCAGCGAACTGGCGCAGGACAGCTGCAGTTGGCAAACGGGACACTTGAGTGCGCCGCCTGTGCCGTTCTTCAGCGTCTTGATGTGCGTGCTCAGGTGGCGCGACAATGTCTTCTCCGTGGCAAACGAAATGGGGCACAGCTGGCACTGGAACGTTTTCAGCGTATCGCTGACGCGGCCCACAGTTGGCTTCGAGCTGCGTGGCGCCCGCTTCACCACTAAGTCACGTTTTGATCTTGTAGGCGGCGTCGTCACATCACTGCTTACCTTTTCGTTCGACTGTAATAGAAATGATTTCGGTTATCTTCAATTAGTAGTAGTGGTAGTACTCAAGTTGGTACTCACCAATATAATGACATTGTCGTTGAACTCATACAACTGCTGATCGTCGCCTCCGCCATCATCGAGATTGAAGACCATTACGTCCCCGATTTCGTCAGACTTGGCGTCCGTAAACTGAATCTCTCCATTGTCCTTAACTGCAAGGGAAAGCAAATGAGCGTTAGTAAAACTGTTAATTGGATTATTAGGCGGGTGTTTACTATTATATGATGTGATATTCTTCTCCTGCTGAAATTCTGTGGAGGAGCTGGGCGTCGAGTTTGTCGTCGAGGCGGCATTTATAATATAGATTTCACCATTTTGGCTTGTCACCACATCTCCAGCGCCGACCATCTTTATATCACGAAAATCCTCACTGGCATCTGGGACAGATGCATCCATGTCCGCATCGTCCGTGGGTACTACCTCAACCTTGGATTCGGCTTCAATCATAAACTCAGCACTTTCAGAATCGGATACTTTGGGGCGGCGCTTCTTCTGTTGAAGTGCGGGCGATGAGATGCGGCCACGTTTTCTGGTCACACGCTGATCAATGCTTGTCTGCGATGCTGGCAGAGATATGGGGGCTGGTGTTGGTGTTGATTCCACGGCCGATTCGTCGTTCTTTGGCTTCAAGTCCACTGGCAGCTCGCCCAATGTTTCCCAGAGACCGGCTTTCTTCTCAGCCAAGAAGACCTCGAGCTCACCCAGCAGCTTGACGAGCTGCTCCTTGCGGCTCTCCTCTTGCACTTCATCGCGCAGCTGCTGACGCACGTCATTTCGCACTTCGTCCGCCAGTTGCTTGCGCATTTCATTGCAAAAGTCTTCGCGCGCGGAATCAAGGCGACTTTCAAAATCCTTTTCCATTTCCAGCTTTACCTTTTCCTGCCATTTTTGAGAGTTTTTCTCGTACCGCATTTCCAGTTTTTCGATAAATGCCATCGACTCTTCGAACTCCAGCTCATCTTCATCGGATTCGTTATCCGCTGATTTGGCAAAGACGCGACTCTTTTTACCCATACTGACCAAGCGGATGTGCTTGCGGAGCTTCTTATCAGCCGCTTGGCTGCGTTGCCGGAAGAGAAACGACTTCTCCAACTGGTAACGGCAATCTCCGCAGATCTTTTTCGGCAATCCGTCGGTTGATTTTGCCTCCAAAGAGAGGCACGCCATTAAGCGCATCGGAATTGAAGGCTGTGTGTCGTCCTCCGCAAATATTGTGTGCGGATCCTTAAGCTCATTTAGGCAAAGGCGGCACCACGTCTCTAAATCTGGATAACATTCCTCTGAATTCGACATTACTAAAATCCTAATTACTATTTCGCATTGCACGCAACAACAGACGCTAAAATTATAAGGCCAGTAAAACGACTTACCCAACACTGTCAGTTACACATGCGGCTGTGGCAGCCCAAAAAATTAACATGCTTGAAAATGTTAACATTGGCGCGTAGTAGTTTATTTTTCAAATACTACTGTTATGCTTTAATGTTTTAATTAGGTAATATTTTTACAAATATATTGTTTTAGAGATTGTTAGTCTGTATTTCTGAAATTTAAATTGTAGCATTTGTTAGCAAAAAAAGTTATCCAGTGCTGAAAAATAGCAGTGTTTCAATTTCATTGGACTATTATATTTTTTATTTTATTAAAAAAAAAAAAAAAAAAACCTACATATATAATTTAATATATGTATATCGTAAAATATTGATAAATTATAGGCATAATATATAGTTTTCTATTTAGTATTTTTCTTCGTATTAAGCGGTCCTCTTAGGCGACATCGAAGACAATTTCGAATTTTTTCATTCTCCGTGCCATGTATTTGGCAAATGCGATCCCTCAGTTGTATGCGAGACAGCTCTTTTTCTTTATGGCGCACTCGGGGAGTTTTCACAGGAGATACTAGATCTTTCGTAGATAGGAAATTGGCGGTGTTTCCATACTCTCGCAGGTGACTGTACTGAGAGTTATCCATATTGATTTCAACCATTGGAAGAACTTTTGATGATGTCGGTATTAGTTCCATAGCGGGAGCACTGCTGCCAGAAGATGGTTGATGTATTGGACTTGGAACAGTTTCTGAAATAGTTTATTTATGTTAGTGGAATCGTTTTAAGTGATCATCGTTCTTACCAATAACTTCCACTAAGCTCTCTGTACTATTATTCAAATTATTAACGGACTCTGCGTTGGTCATCAGCTCGGAGTTAGAGCCAATTTGGTCCGTGATAGTAGATGCGCTCTCCATCTCAGCAGCATCCATGTCTGACAAAAAGCAGTCTGAGTCCAATGCCTGGGAACGAGCTGCACTGTTACGCTTGTGGACAAACCAAGTTTCAATCTCATAAAACAGATCGTCCAACACTTTTAGCTGACATTTCTTTTTGACGTCGGCGATTATGAGGCTCTCCACTTCACTACGGACTTGCTGCTCGATCTCCTCTCTCACTTGTTGTTTGCACACGACAACTAAGTCACTCTTGTGGCTGTCTATTTCGCGTCGAATCATTTGAGCTGCCTCCCTGCGCCAACGGGCGTTGCTTTCCGAGCAAGCTGTTGGCGTGCAGTTGGCTACATCTTTTAGCAAGAGTACATCCGACTTGTCACTATCTAATAAGTTACTTTCATAGTCAAAACTCCGGCCAAGGCGTGTCAGCTGACGTAGACGGCGATCAGCCGCATGACAACGTTTGCGAAAATAATGAAACTCTTCCAAATGCAGTCGGCAGACTTGGCAAATGAGTTGCGGAAGTTTGTCGTTGGGATCAATTTCTAGACCTGTGCAGGAAAGGATTTTCACGGCCACTTGGCCATTGCTGATAACGAAGTTGGCATCTTTCCGTAGACACAGTCGGCAAACAGTTGACATCCTTCTTAATATTATTTTTAATTATGAGTATTAAAAATAATATAGAAAGTCTAAACTGCAAAAGGACGCCTTGTTACAGTGTGACCAAAATCGATATTTGCAAAATATACCAGCATAACTTCAGCTTTACAAAACAAATACTAAAAGTTGACAAAAGCCATTTGGCAAATTAAAATACTGAAATAAAGCAGTATTTTAAAAATTCATTTTTAAATTTATTTTTACATTTATACTTGTGCGTAAAATTGCAGAACTTTGAATAAGAATAATGGGGTTTGAAAATCCAACTTTCTCAGCCTCTTTTGATATTATTAACGTATCTAAGCATTTCAAATTAGCAACATGATGTGAAAAAGGGAGAAAGGTACATTTTAGAGAGTAAATCTCCTTAAGGAAAAAAAAGTATAGTTCAACCAATATATATGAAAATCCCAAGCGATACATTCCCTCATTTCTATTACATTTTTAAAGAAGTAATTAATAATCAATGAATTTCCATATGTCTCTTCACAGGGCTTCAGTATTAGCTGTAGCTATAAAATTCAGAGAATACTTCTAAAGACTTTCCCATTGTAGAATCATCACCAAGATACATAAATCACTAGCGAGTATTGCGCAGTCGATTCCACTCAAATAAAAACACATTGTCAGTTATGAAACAATTTTGTTATAATTCATTAAATATTAAGTATAAATATGAAGTTAACTATCAAGTATTATATACACAATTACAATAAGATATTCAGTCACTATAATGCTTCTATATACACAAAACGATATACATACATAAACATATATGCATTTACATTATCATTTTCCAAAAATTTGAACTCACTTCCGCATCTTCAATAAATATATGCATTAATATCTTTTTAAAAATATACAACAGTCGTGATGATCGTCGCTTTAAGAATTGGTTTGGGGCCTCAGGATCTCTGCCAAAGGATTACCTACTTACAGCTAGGTGTTCGTTTACAAAAGGTCAAAGATAATTTTAATAAATAGTATTGATCAGCATTAATCATAATTAACATTGAAATACAATCATTTTTTTTTCTTCATATAGGCGTATAGTACATACATAACTACAAAATATATTACAATAAATTTGACGTCTACGTCGGCATGTGGAACTGCAAATATGTTTCAAGTATGTGTGATGTGTGTGTGTGTGTGTGTGGGTGTGGATCGCCTAATCGTGACGCCAGCTCTGTGGCAGCACATAGTCCTTCACCTTGTACAAGGCATTGGCATACCAGTGCAGTCCGTTCTGCTGCTGCGCCGTGGCATCCTTTGGCGTTGGCTTGTCCTGCGCCGAGCGCAGCTGACCCTTGGCTGGCATCCAGGACTGTAGCGTGGACCACAGTCGCATAGGCGCCAGGCCCCAGTGCGCCAGCGACTGGCTGCTGATGACGGCGTAGCAGGAGGCGGCCACCGAGTTAACCACAATGGTGCCCTCGCGCGTGAGGGGCGCCACAACGCCGCGACTCTGTACACTGTCCACCCGGAGCACGCGCTGTGGACGCAGCTCGCCCGTGGCATCGCGCACCAGCACCTGGCTCAGCTCCTCCACGCGATCCGCGAAGACAAACTCGAGCGTCTGTCGCTCCGGCTGCCACACGGCTATCAAATGCGCGGGCGTCACGGTGAGCACGGCGCCACCATCTGTGTGCAGTTGCACAAAGTTCTGCACCTGCTCCAGATTGCGGTCCATGAAGAGTATAACCTCGCTGTACACCGGCTGGCCCTTCGTGTCCATGCTCAGCACCCGATCACCGATGGCGAGCTCGCTCAGCGCCTTCTCTGCGCCGCTCTCCAGCAACGCTGTGCTCTCGGGCGTGAAGCAGCCATGTACATGGGAAATCGAAGGCGACGAATCTGAAGAGAGAGAGAGAGAGGGAAAAAGGTATTAGTCAGCCGTTGACAGGAGTGAGAAAGAGGAGGGGAAACGCGGCCAGGTAATGGCATTAGTGAGCCTAATCTAATTTGGCGTTAATAATACTTGCCCTGCCAACCGTCAAACCGCCCAACCGTCCAATTGCCAAAAACCCTACAAGTCAAAAAGGTTTTCACAGTTAGGACGCAAGGCGAACCGTAATCGCAAACCCGTAACCCGTAGCCCGTAGCCCGTAACCCGGCCCAGTGCAGGCAGCCAAAACAATGGCAACTGCCTTTTGCGGCTTTCAAACAAAAACCGCCGCCAACTGCACGAAGAGCGCACAAAATGCGATCTGCCAACTGATAGCCAAGCATATCAATAACATGCACAATAGCAGCAGCCACAACAACAACAACAACAACAATAACTGAGGCAACAGCAGCAGCAGCGGCAGCGGCAGTGGCAGGCGAGGATGTTTTTGTTTCGAGTTTAACAAAATTGTGATCTTGTTATTTTTTGCTTAAAGATTAGCCCTGGGATCAGCTCAACGAGCCTGAGCTCGAGCTCGAGCCAAAGCAGCTTAGTCACAGCCACAGCCACAGCCACAGTGCACCAAGTGCCAAAGGACGCTCAGGTAGAGGCTCTGCCAGGATCTGAGCGCAACCTGTGCACAAATTCAATTACCAAACATGTTGCAACCCAGCGACGATCAACAGCAGCCGCATTAATCATCATCATTAATAGCTATTGGATTACAAGACAGGAGCAATTGGGCCACCCAGCTGAAAAAAAAAAAACTGAAAATGTCGGCCATTTTGGCAGCAGCGGCGGCAGCAGCAGCAGCAGCAGTTAGAACTTTCTTTTCCGCATCTCGTGCGCATATTTCACACCCGAAGCGCCGCTCGTTCTCCGCCAGTTGCTTGTAAAATTCAAATTAAAAAAATAAGAGAGAGAAAGAGAGAGGCAGGGAAAAAACATTCCAGACCCACAAAGTGACCACTAACCGTGCGCTTTATTATAATGAGTGGTCATAAAAGTGGCATTGTTGCTGCGGTTGCCGCTCAACGAAATTCCAATGAAAATGCACCTAACATTTCCATTGATATTGATGCGTTTGGTAAACACACGCACACACACGGAGAGAGAGAGAGAGAGAGAGAGAGAGAGAGAGACGCACTAACACTCACTTGGCCAAGACAAGAGTGTAAAAACAATAAAAAGCGGATTAAATACAAGACAGCGGTCTATAAAGCGCTCCATAATCGATGCTCAGACGGGAGCAGCCGCTGCCAACGGTAACCCTAGACAAAAACAAACCAAAGGGAAGTAACTGAGTAACAAGCTTAACCAGCAAGAAAAATTTGGTGTGAAACCTACAAAAAACGAAAGACGAAACAAAATAAATGTATGCGAGTGTGTGTGTGTGTGTGTGTGTGTGTGTGTGTGGGTATCCACAGCACACGAGAGCAACAGCGAACTGGCGAGAAAAATCTCAGGCAGACGACGATGACGACGGCGACGGCGGCGGCGAGTGGAAAGTGAAGAACTTGAAGGGTCATAAATTAATAAACCATTAAAGTGGTTAAAATTATCGTTATTTTATCTTTGTTGTGAAGACTAAACTGATAAATTATTACAAAACAGAGGACAGCCGCACACAGTGACACAGAGAGGAAGAGAGCGAGGGAGCGAGAAAGAGAGAGAGAGAGAGAGAGAGAGAGGGGGAGAGGGAGAGAGACTGCCTGGCATGTTGGGTTATGCGACTAGTTGTGGTGACTGATCGCTTGGACAGCATTAACATGAACATGCACACACCGAGCATCGAGCATCGAGGATCGAGCAGCGAGCAGAGAGCACAAGAGGCAAACACGACAACAACACGCTTTGGGGCTTTAATGCGCGCGCGCGACCGCTCGCGACACACAACAACAACAACAACAAAAAAGAGTGAAAAAAATTAGTGTCGACAAAAAGGTTTACAGCCATTACTCTTCGTTGCTGCCGCTGCTGCTGCTGCTGCTGCTGTTTGGGCCACATACAAAAGACTTAGGCAACGAACTGGCCGCGCACCACTGACAACGCTGTGCCAAAACTGTCATAAGCGTGTGGTTTATGTGCGTCGGCCTATCAGCAATCAATCGCTCGGTTATTTATTAATAGCTGCTAGGCCATTGCATACCAAAGTTGTCAGCGTCGTGGCGCAACACATGGCATTGTTCCTTGCCGCCATTTGACACTGCAGCAGGACCACACACAGACACACGCACACACACACACGCACACAGAGGCATTCACACGCTGCAGTTGCATCCTTGCATTGGCCACTTGTTTAGCATTTGTCGGCTTATTGTTTGACCTTTTGATTTTGTTGCTGTCGGGGCCCAACTATTGATAGCCAATGACACCGCAAGGACCTTTTTCTTTTTTTTCTTGTTTTTTTGCTCTTGCTTAGGGTGTTCGTGCGGCGGCCTCTTTCATGAGCAATTAGAATCAATGAGTCGAGCAGCGCAAGGACACTCGCCACGGCCCTTTTGATGCTGCTGTGGGCCGCAACCAAAGTCAAAATATTGTGATGCCTGCTGCCTCGTGTGTGGCTATTTAGCCCAGCCTTTATGTTTTCTTAAGTCTTCCTCTCTTCTTTTTTTGTATTTGTGTGGGAAATTCCTGAGTCATCTAGAAATTTTAGTAGCTAGTTGAGAAAATCGGAATCATATTGCAAAAATAACGCAAAGAACTTGGCTGCTGGCATAACAAATCCAACAGCTTCCTCTCTGGGTGTTGCTCTCCCTCTCTCTCTCTCTCTCTCTCTCTCTCTCTCTGTCTGTCTCTCTCGCTCGCTCAGCAAGAAAACTTAATTGTTTTGGCCTTTTTGGTTGGCTAACTTCGCCTGTGTGCGCTGGCGCATTTTCTCTTGGCTCAGCTCTTCTGGCAGTTTCGTTATGTTTCGGGGAAAACTGGTTGCTTGCCATAATGGCAGCAAGTTATACTACACACACACACACTCTCACACACACACACACACTAACTCGCACACACAGTGTTGCTAACTTGTTGGCCGTTTCAGTTTTTCAATTAGGCCCGCGCGCAGGTTTTAACTCGGCATTTAATTCATCTTGGCCTGGCCTGAGAAACGCTTTGGGTGTCGTATCATCAATTCGTTTAATTTGACAGGCGCAAACCTAAACATGTCAAAACAACAACAACAACAACAGCAACAGCAACAGCAACAACAAGCCAACAACATGCGGTTAGTCGCTGTTTGTGGACCCGACTCTCAGGCTCTGCTCTGCTGCGACTCCTCTGACTGGACTTGGACGGTTTCGGGGCCGGTTTCGACAATGTAGCCGCTGCTTCCCATTTTTTCTCATTTTTGTCTGTCTTTCTTTCTTTTGTACTGTTGTTGTTGTTGTTGTTGCTGTTTTCTGTTACCACACGCTCGCACTCGAAATGAACAAGGCACGGCTGCAGACTGACAACTGGGCAGAAGACTGAGGAGCTGAGCATCGGGGATTGGGAGTTGGGAACTGGCAACTGGGAACTGGGTAACTGCAACTTGGCTAATTTGACTGGACTGCAAAATTTGCCAACGCCTGTCAGCTTAGCGATGCTTGTAAGTTGGGAAACATGTGAAATTACGCTTGTTAGTGTCACTTCTGGCTAACAGGCCAGCCAGACAGACAGCCAGCCCATTGCCCATTGCCATTGGCATTTGACATGCAAGCATGTTGGAATCGGTATATATATATATATAGAGAGTATATGCCATGTGTTGAGACTACAATATATGTATATGCAAGCTTACCTGATTTGACAGAGCAGTAGATGTGCCTCCGGCTGACATAGGACACCCAATCGAAGCCGGCCTCGACGGCCAGGCGGGCCAGCATGCCGTACTTGGATTGATCGCGATCGGAGGTGGCAATGGTGACGGCACGGCCCTCGTAGTGCAGCGACTCCTGGCCATGCTGATGGTCCTCGTCCCAGCTCTCGGTGACCAGCAGGCGAACGCCGGGCCACTCGTTCATCACTGAGTAGGCCAGCATATTCAGCTTCTCTCTGCAGCGCTGTGGAGCAAGAGGAAATCAATTAAAATATGCATAATTCTGTTAATAGGGCGCGCTCTAAATTGAAACTCGAGCAAGAAGCTAAAAAACAATACGCCATATTTAACGCACACGCACAATGGGCCCAAAGAGCCCAAAGAGAGCGCAGAGAGTGAGTGAATGAGCGAGCGAGACAGCAACAGCGCATGCTACTGGCAGAGCAACAGATGTGCGTGCGTGTGTGTGTGTGTATTTATATTGCGCTGGTATTGGAGAGGCGTGGTATTTGGGCATTCATTTCATGGGCTGCCCAAAAGGGCCAGCGTTCATTTTCAGTTTTCAACGTTTTTTTTTTGTTCGATTTTTTTTGTTGGTTTTCAGATCTTTGTTTTTTTTTATTTTGGTGGGAGGCCAAACGAATAACTTAGGCAACGAACTTGGTGGCTTTGGCCGCATCCTTTGAACCTGTTGAAACTCAACCTCAACAAATACATGAGTCTGACTATTTTCAGTTTTGGCTCTTGTTTGCATTTTCGTTTTCCTTTTCTTTTATGTGTGTGTGCAAAGGCAAAGGCAAAGGCTTAGTTCGATTATTTGCCCATGCACAGTTCAAATAATGACCCACAGCCAGAGCCAGAGCCGTAGACGGAGCCGTAGCCCTGACCCTCGTATGTATGAGTAAATATCAAAGATTAGACATTGTCTGACCTTTTCCCATTCTTTGCCTCTTTCTTTCGGTTACACTTGTCTTGTTTGCCAATGCGGTGGATCGCACTATATATGCATGTATATACATATAGGCATGTACATATGTAAAATATATATTTTGTTGTATTTAAGTGTCGGCGCATTTGTGTTTTCTCTCTGTTTCTTTCTGCTTTTAACGCTTGCATACAAAAAGAGAAAAAAAACAGACAAAAAAAAGAAAAAAGGATTCAGCGGCAATGCAAATATTGAAATTTCATAAGACAACAACCAAATTGAGTGCCCAAAAAAGAGAAAAAAAAGTAGAAATAAATAAAAAGGCAAAATATAAGGAAAATGTTGTCATTGCTGTGCGCAATCGCCAGCCACAAAATCAATTATCAACGGGCTCGGGTCTTGGCCGGGCGAACGTCGAGCGGCCAGCGCTGACAGTTAGGCAGGCAGAAGCCGCAGCACAGGATGTGTGTTTGGCTCATTGTGTGCAAACATTTGGCACGCCGTTCTAGCTGGCGTAAAATCAATTTTCAAGATCCTTTTTAACAAGCCACAACATCAGCCTGCCCCAGGTCGTATATATTTTGGGACTTTGTTTTGATTTTGGGTGCGCCGCATTGTTTGCAGTCTATTGAGACTGTTGTTGTTGTTGTTGTTGTTATTCGGTTGTTTGGTTGTTTGGCACTGCCAAGCAAATCGGTTTTTAATTTGTCACACCACAGTTGCTGGCTGTGGCGAATTGGACAGCAGGACAAAGCAGAAACACATTCCAAGAAGAGTTCAATGCTATTTGCATACATATACAAAGAGAGTGAGAGGGAGAGAGGGCGAGGGAGGTAGATATCTCTGTCTATGCAGCTTTGCTTTATTAAAAGGCTTAACCAGTCGAGTGCTTGGCTGCTGCTGCTGTTGCTGTTGCTGTTGCTACTTGTTGCTAATGAGCACAAAAGCGTAACGCCAAACAGCAAATAAAAGCACTGCAACAACAACAACAACAACAACAGCAGCAGCAACAGCAACAGAGCTGCATAGTCTTTGTCTTAAGCATGCCAACGATGTTTACCCAACATGCTAATGCATTGGCCTCTTGTTGCTTGATTGAACCGATCCGAACCGGGCCCGATCGCTGCACAAACACGGCCCCAGTCGAAGTGGCAAGAAGAAAATGCCGACGGGTACGTTAAGTAAACATTCGGCGTAGTCGTCGCCGTCGTCGTCGTTGGCGGCGTCGGCGTCGGCATCGGCCCAAAAAGATGGCTAAATAATGTGTTTGTATTGTAAGTGGCATGGCTGTTAGACAACAAACTTCAGCCCAGGCAGCGCAAGTGTAAATACGCGAGTGTGCGTGCATATGTGTGTGTGCACTTATGCCTTGGCCAAAAACCAAAAGGCCGAAAGAAAAGCTGCCGCATTAATTAGACATTAAACAAGGTGTGAACTTTGCCAGCTACAGCCACGCCCCAAACCTGAGCTGATTTGTTTACACTTGGCTTGCATTCGAAATACAATTTTTTTTTTTTTGTTCGTTCTTTCTTAGGAGTTTTCGATGTTGATTTTATTTTTTCCCTCTCTCTTTCTCTCTCTCTCTCTCTCTCTTCCTCTTTATTTTGTTCGTTTTCATCTACTGCTTGTCAGCTTTCAACGCCAATGCTGGATGCCCACGGTACGTTAGGGTCCGTTGATGCGTTTTTAATTGCCGCCTGGCTGCAGGTTTTATTGATTTAAATCGTCTGCCAGCTGCCAATTTGACGCGCTTAATGGCGCGCATTTAGGCGGCGCGAGAAGCGAACAGCGAGAAGCGAGAAGCGCCAAGCGCCAAGCGCCAAATTGCTGGCTCCATTATTGGGCTGCTCATCATCATTAGGCCAAGTGATGTGGAGCCATGTAAATTGCAATTAAATGCAATCTCGCCCAGCTTCAATTCGAGCTTTGTTTGTTTTTGCAACAATGACTGCAGCAGCAGCAGCAGCAGCAGCAGTTGCAGTTGCAGTTGGAGTCCAAGTTGCAGTTGCTTCAGTCTCCGATTACAATGGCTAATGATTAGGAAACGACACAATTTAACGACATAATTCAAGAGCGCATCAAGTTACGAGCCACAGCCAAATCACAGCCACAGCCCCAGCGCGTAGTCACCCTCGTTTATTTTTTCGCTTCATTTCTGCACTCCTTTTTTTTTTTTGGGGTATGTAAGAGGATATGGCATATCCTTTCTTGATTCGTCGATTGGCATCGCTGGCATCGAGGAAGCGAAAACTTACAACTGAGGAAGCGCAGCCGAAGGCGACCCATACAGGATATGAGCAGGGACAACGACACCCACTCGTACACATGCACACACATATATGTGTCAGCAGTGAGCAGTGAGCAGAGAGGCAGAGGCAGGAGGCAGCGGCAGCGGCAGCGGCTGAGGCAACCACTTGAGCGTGCGCCTTAGCCTAGCTCGTGGCTGTGTGGCTGTGTGGCAGCGCCTGGATGTGCCACTTAGGGGCAACTTAAGTTGCTTTTGTCAAATCAATCAGCGCCCAGCACGGTGAGCTCGGCCTGCGTGTGGCCCACTCGACGCAGCCAGATTTCCTCACTTAATTGGCGAAAAGAGCGACACAGCTTCTGATTGATTCAAGTGCCAATGGCAATGGCTGCGCGGCTGCTTGGCTGCTCGGCTGTCAGGATCAGGGCCAGGGCCAGACTCATTGACGACCATAAAAGTGTTAGTCGCGTTAAAAGCCTTTTTGTTTATTTGTGTTGCAAATCTATTCACAGCTCCGCATTTTGTATATTTCTCTTGCTCTTCCATTAGAAAATTGAAATTTTTGTTTATCAGGCAGGCTGTGAAGGCATTCGTTGCCGCCTTTGATTGTTTATGCTGTGTGCAGCGCAATTATTACAGCGCAATTTTTATTCACACTCCCCCTCGCTCTCACTCACTCTCTCTCTCTCTCTCTCCCTCACTCATTCACACTCTCCTGCTGGCTCAGTTTTGTTTTTTAATTAAGCGCATGACAAACTCACACAGTGCTCAAAAAGCCAAATGAAACTTGGGCTACGTCGCTGGCCTGAGTCATTTATTTATTTGATTATTCCTCTCTATCTATCTCAGTCTCCGACACTACCTCTCTCTCTCTCCCCCCTTCTCTCTTGCTTGTTTACGTATACACTATCTGACGCAGTGTTTGAGTTTATCAATATTCGCTGAGAATTCTCAGTTGGCCAATTGCTCTTTGATCGCTCAAAGTGTCGCCTGTTTGTTATTGTTATTGTTTCAATATAAATTGATACTCATTAAAAATATGCAGCAGCCGGCAGACAGACAGACGGACGGTCCGCCTGCCTGCCTGCCTGGTTGGCTTTTTGGCATTGGCTTATTGAATTAATGCCAGCGCTTCTGTCTGAGCTCCTTCAGGCTGCCTGCGATAGCATCTCGTTTGGCCGGGTCTCTACACTCTCTTGCCAAGGGCCATATAACTCGGTCATGTGGCATGGCGGTTGACATCGTCGGCGCAATAAACGATGAGATAATAAGCCATAAACTAAAGATAATAAGACTCACTAAATGCACACGAAATATATCTTAATAAAAACTGATTTTTAGTTGACAACTTGACTTATATATATTTATTTATATATATATATATAGATCTATTTTATAGTTGGCAATTGCCAATATTTGCTGTCTGATACATATATATCTATAAGCAGGGTATTTAATATTCGTTTTATTTGCGTATGACTTTTATTTATTATTAATTGTGCTTAATTTAGTTTCGCAACGCGCCAAGGGATCTCTCATAGGTATTTGCGGATTTCGCAATGCATTTGCTAGCTAAACATTTACAACTAAACGTTTACAGCTATTCGTCAACGTCAATTGCTACACTAAATAGTCAGCGACTAAGTTGGCCGTTAGCTAGTTAGTGTGACTAGCTGACTGGCAGAGATTTTCATTGCCTGCTGCCTGCTGCCTGCTGCCTAATGCCCATAAATCTGTTGTCAAATAAATGTCCATAAAAAGGCGTCATTTTATTGTTATTAATTAAACGCTATTAATTTGCAGAAATCGTAAATTAAATCTGTGCCTCGCCCCACGTCTCTCTCGCTGCCACATTAAATGCCCACACACACACACACGCACACACACACACACGCATGTGCAGGCAGAGAGTCATTTGGACAGGTAAGCTTCCCGAACCCGAACCCACGGCGCAACTTATGTGATAAGCGCCATAATCCCTGATGTGTGATTAACTTTGATGATGAGTTATGAGCCGCACATTGGCACTGATGTGATGCCGTGTTACTGTGCCGTGCCGTACCCCAATGCCCAATGCCCAAAGCCCCTCCTCCCCCCATCGCGCAGCTCTCGACTTCGAAATCGAAGCAGAGTCGTCCTACCCCAAGACGCAGCCAGATGACTTGCAGGAATCTGCTCCGAGGAGAGCCCGCAGCATGTGAAATGTGAGTCAGTCGCGTCGCCGTAATGTGATAGCCGCGACGCGGCCAAGAGATGCTAAGAGATGCCAAGAGATGTTATGCTATCCCGATCCCAATTCGCATCGCGATCGCCTTCCTCCACTCGTGCAGTCCATAAAACTCTTTTATGCAAATAAAGCAAAAATTCGCTGCGAAGGCATTTGGGGCCAACAAATCCTTGAGGTTTGCGCTTGAGTGCGCTCGTAAAAGTATCAAATTGATTAATAATAATATAAAAGCTTGAAAAGCCAAACAAATAAACTATAAAAGCAGAGAACCAAATGGCAAATGGGTTTGTTTATGACTGTGTGTGTGAGTGACTGTGTGTGTGCCTCTGTATGTGTGTGTGTGTGTGGGATTTTCGGCAACGATTTGTCCACTTTGCTTGACTGATGTTTGTTTGATATGTTTGATTACTTTGTTGCCACGAAATATTCCCACGAATTGATGGCAAATATTTTGCTTATCGCAGCATTTGACGTGATTTGATTTGAGCTGTACGAAAATCAGCAAGAGTGAGTGAGAGAGCGAGAGAGAGAGAGAGAGAGAGAGAGAGAGAGTGAGAGACTCTGAAACTGAAACTCTGACATCATCTAACTGGCTGTTGTGACCCTGTCTAAATGCGTTTGTCTCCCGTCTCTGGCATAATAGGATCAATTTTTGAGTCATAATGAATGTCAGTGTTCTATTAATAATGCCTTCAGCTGTGGGTTATCTTTGATTTGATGCTTAATGCCTGATGCTTCAGGCTCTGTCTCTATGGTTCTGGTCTGCCGCTGCCGCTGCCGCATGCATGTCAATAATCATATCAGATTACCATTGCCTTTGCCCCATTGTTGCTACAATTTATGAAATTTTAGAAGTTATGCTGCGGCTTTTTGACGCATTCTTTGTCTGGCTGCGATTGCTGCGGTTTTTCTGGCTGGCCCCACAGGCGCTGCCTGCCTGCCTCCTCTTACGGTTCAGGGCGCAACTTTGTCTAATCTGAAGGTAGGCCCCGAAGCTGAAGTAGCGATGGATGCATAGCGAGCGCAGGTGAGCAGCAACAACAACTGACACAATGACTGCCATATGCTATACAATTTTATGATGCGACAGTCTCAGTTTGTGGTGCAATTGCAGTTGCTTCTGCAGTTGCAGTTGTTGCTATTCTCGCATTCTCGTATTCTTGTATCTGTTTTATTTTTAGCACTTTACGCCAATATTCAGTAATCTGTTTATGTAAACTGCTGCAACGCCCACACGATGAGCACAGAGCGAAAAGAAAACACAATTTTCGCTGCCTTTTTGGCGCTTTAATAGCCAAAACGAATTGCTTCACGCACAGCAGCGAGTCAACAGTTTCCACAGTTGCACATAAAACGCAATTTAGCTGCGCTGCCTGGCTCAGGGGCACTGTGTCACCGTGCCACCAAATGGCAGCGACTGGCAACTGAGTCAATGTCACAACGGTAGCAGCAGCAACGGCAACAGCAACAGTTGTAAATGTCTACTGTGACAATAACTGCGAGAGTTTTTATGTTCGGCATGTCCTTGGTGCATAGGGTCCTTGCTGTCAGCAGGCTGTTGGCCTTGAAGCTTCACTGTCCTTGACATGGCCATTGCTGCTGCTGCTGCTGTGTTAACTGTTTTTCAGTTCTTGCAACACTTGAAATTGCTTTACAAATTCAAGGCTGCTCTCGCAATTGCTGCAAATCAATTTCGATAGCTGCCTCCAGGCGCGTGTCAGACATGAATTGCAGTCATAAAACTAAGCCAAATCGCCGCCGCCAACTGCCAACTGGCAACTGTTTTGCACAGACTATTTTTGTGCTCATGCTTTGGATTCAAATCATATTTTACACCTGCCATTAATCGACAATGATTATGATCCATACGCACAGCCCACCACAGATATCATGTGCTTCCCAGAATCGAGCACATCATAAACATTATGCGCTCATATAACACTATTCGCATGCATAATCAACAGCTAGTTTCAATTGAATTTATTACACTTGCTACTGCCCGGGCTCTGGCTGAGTAATAATTCCGACACAAATAATTGCAAGTCAGCCTCGGCCTTATCGATACAGGGCGAACTGCGACTAATCACTGAAACTTACACAACCTTCTTTTTTTTACAGTTTTAATTTATCTACAAATCTTTGATTTGGCTTGTACTGCTTGGGTTTTTTTTTTTTTTGTGCCTGATATATTTGATGTAGTCATTAATAATCTTTTTAATAGAGCTCGCCAAATTAACGCCAATTTCGTGTTAGATTTATAAAATTTTTGGTTATATTCCAATTGAATCGGTTCAAATTAAAGATTTCTTTATAATAAATTTCATTGTGAAAAAATCCAAGTCCAAATTAATTGAAATATATAATATTTAAAATATGCGGCTGCTTTTCTCTTGAAATATAATTTTATACGAATAAATTTTAGCTCAATGAGTTCATTAATTATACTATTATAATTATTAGTTATTTTTGTATTTATTTAATTCGCTTTATTTTATTTTTTATTAACTGTGAGCAAACGTTTCTCAGAATAGAATTTACTTGAATGAAAATTGATAAATGAGAATTTTTTTATTTTATAGCATTTCAAACGAATCAAGCAAGATAATCTTTTTTTTTTTTTTTTTTGTGAAGAAAGTCAGTATAGCAAAATATATTGAAATACATATTCGTATATTTAAAGCAAAATAATATAATAAATATAAATTATATATTTCCAGAAGTCAAGTTAGAATATATAAGTATATAAAGATTCATAGACCGAATCATAGACATAAATAGTTCAGTTACAGCAAACGCGAGCAAGTTAATCAACGTGCCTAACTGTGCAGCCCTGGCCTTAATACAGACTATATTTATGTGTATTTAGAAACAACTGAATTTTAACGAGTTTAAAATGCAATTAAAAAAGTGTGCCTCTCGCTTATGTAAGTCGCATATGCTAGACAGTTATTCCGCAGACTTAAGTCATATTTTAGTTAATCACAGCGTTAAATCGATTTCGCGTAGCTGTTTACAAAGCGTAGCTGCTATCGCATTCATTTAGCACTTGTTTCAATGTGTCACACTTTGACCGACCCGCCAGCCCCCACGCCTAGTCATTGTCGCGTGTGCGTGTGTTCGTGTGTGTGTGTGTGTCCATTATTATTTTTTTTTTCCCCACTTTCGCTACGAGTCGAGATAAGATAAATTGGTGCTGCTGCTGCTGCTGCTCTAACTGCTACAAGTATTGGCAATGGCTTAACACGCATTTGTGTCAAAGATATACGCCACTCGGCAAATATGTGCATACACATGTCAGCAGGTGTGTAGCTGCTTGTCGCTTGGAGCACTGATGCACTCGATCGGCCACTGGGGCTGGAAGGCCTTATCGTCGTTGCGATAAGCGGCAAATGCTCGCGTGCCGCTGGCGCTGCCGGTGGGCGGAATCGGCGTGGGGTTGGGGCGTTGCTTGGGTGTAAACATATTGAACATTGCTCATTTGATGCCATTTCTTGTTTATGGCAAAATCGAATGCGTTATATAAACTAATGGCAATACACACACACACACACACACACACACACATTCAATCGAAAGGTTGTTGAACGCAATTGCTAATGCTTAGCGGCTTAGCGTTTATCGGGTGCGTATTGAAAACTCGCCTCATTTCATAATTTATTGAGTGCATGTTAAGTGGATTATATTATAGGGTTTATATTTGGAGCTTCCTGTTTTTGCAAAAATATTGCAATAGACGATAAGGCGCATAATTAATAAACAATAATAGCCAATTTATTTATAATGTTTCACGCCTGCTTTTATGGCACGTACTTGGCCAAAGGCAAAACTGTTGAGCACCCGCCATAAAAAGTTAACTATGTGTAACCACTTCACACACACACACACACACACACACAAACACGCACTGGCATGTTATCAATGGAACACGATTTTGATAATTGTTATAGATATAGCGGCGCATTCACACACCGCGATTAGCACGCACAAATTGGCAATTCATTTGGCAGCGTTTATTTATAGCCAGAACTGAATGAGGTTAGATCAATCATGTTGTTTTGGTCACTTACCTTGGACATTACGCGATCGGCGCCGGTGCCCTCCTCATCCCGGAACAGTATATCCTTATTGTAGTTGAGCACTAGATTCTTAAATTTTGGCGAATCCCGATGAATGACGCCCTCGAGGGGGCCGGAGGCGCCGTTATGATATTCGGATAAATTTGGCACAGTTTGCTTCAACACCAACGGATAGAGGTTACGCTCGCGGCGCCGTCCCAGGCCCCGGCCTGGACCGCAGCTATGCGCGTGCCGAAAGTTCAGCGCCAGCAGCAATAGCAGCAGCAAGGCCATAAAGCAGCTACCACGCGGCGTATGCGCAATGTGCCGGAGCTTTCGTGCATGTGCATCGACTGGCGCTGATTTGTTGTTGACATCGAGCGACGCCTGTCCGTCCGGGCTGCTGGGCTCTAGGCTGTGGCGTTTGGCATCCAGGGACAGGCAGGTGGCACTGGCACAGGACCAGAGCGCCGAGACAGCTTGATTGTTATCCATACTGTGTGTACTTAGGTTAAGATTTTCGATAAAAAGCGTAGTTTTTTATTAAACTTATTTATTTTCGTTTGTTTTCTTTTTTGGTTATTTAGCACTGCACTTTGACACTGATTTACATGGAAGCAGTTGAGTGTAGCGGCACTATCGCAGTCGATCGAGCGACTGGAGCTGACAGTCAACAGCTTTTGCCTTGACGGCTTAGTTCGTTTCCTTTTTGATTTTGGCTAAACAGTTTTTTTTTTTCTTTTTTTTTTTTTTGTTCGGTCACAAGCAAAGAAACAAAAACATTTTTATCGCCGCGAATTATTTGCTTTAATATATATCATGAATAATATATGTTAACAATTTTCCAAAACAATTTAAATTTCAATTTAAAGGTGAATTAAAAGAATTTCCAATTTTCAAGTTCAACTGCGGCGCTTGTCAAATTGAGCAACGTTTCTCTTGCAGCTACGGAGAACGACAACCGCTGCGCTCGCACTGTGATTGACAAATGACATATCCGAGCGCACGAAGCTGGCGGCCGAGCGAGTACCGAGTACACCAAGTACCGAGGGTGCTTTTGCAGAACCCTAGGCAACGCAGTCGCTGCTGACGCGCGTCGTCGCGGTCGGCGTCAACGTTGCTGGCAATATCGAAACATGCTCATGCACACACACGAACACACACTCGCACACATTTGTTCGTGTATGCATGCTGCTCGCACGCATACATTCAAGCCAGACGTTCACTCGTCGTGTCGTTGTGTGCGTCTGCCGCTCATTGGACCTGAGCCCGACGATCATTTGGCGTTCATTTTTATGCTGGCTCGCTGTGCCGGCAGCGTGAGCGAGATAACTAGCGTATCGCGTGCGCCTCTCTCACACACACACGTGCAGTCGGGCCTGGTCTTATGTACTTATGCTTTGGGCAACAGATGTTGGATGACGGTTCATTATAGCCATGGCTCTGGCCATGTCTATGTGTGTATGTGTTGCCAATTGGATGCGCCTGTGTGTGTGTGTGTGTGCGTGTACGTGTGTACTACTGCTGCAATTTCTCTTAACACTTGCACTATTGACTCGAAATCGACTCTTGCGGCTTGTTAACTGCCGCCTGCCGCCTGCCGCCTGCCGCCTGCCCTTTCTCATGCCTTCTGCTTCTGTGGTCGTTTTTGCTTTGCTTTTCTTTTTATTTGTGTGTGTGTGTGTGTTTTTTTTGCGCATTGTTCACCTTTTGCCTTTCTTCATTTTTGGCTTCGCTTTATTGCTTGTAAATTAATAATGTTCCGGTTTTTTGTGTATTGTGCGCTTCAGTTTCGCTCGTCTTTGCCATTGCCTTCTACTGCTGCTGCTGCTGCTGCTTCTTCTTCGGCTTGTATACAACACTTTACACACATACACATCTATAGACGTCTACATATATGTATACGCACACAACTACACTCAGTCTCATTTGCCGCTGCCGCCAACGCTGCTCACTTTGTCATTACACCATTTTGCTTCTTTTGCCCCCGCCATTCGCCTCTGACTCAGTGGCCTCTCCGCCGCTTCGGCTCTCCATCTGTGAGCAGGAACTTCCGTTGGCGCTGAGAAAACTGTGGAATAATCTAGTTAAAGACCACCAGAGTCTAGCCAGGTGCTAGCCATATTCAACTATAGGTTTTCGAATGTTTCCTATAGTTTTTAGCTTATTTCTGCACCCAGTTAGCTTTTAGCTGGGAAGATCTAATCTTATCTTAAGTTTTGAAGAACCCCTCTTAATATTTTATATCGAACACGCAGTCCCATCATCGAGAGAGAAGTGGCTCAATGTCTATGCCTTTGTGTAACTTACAGATTTGATATATCGACAGTCCACAGGATGTGCGGCATAATGGGGCTTATCGATATCGGTTGACAAATACATTTCCTGTCATTCACTGCAAAATCGCAAATTATTTGCCAAAGTATTAAGTTCCGTTGGCGACGCACTGATATCGACCATAAATACAGTTATATATGTTAGATAAAAGTAATCGCACGATAACGCCACGAGCTAAACAACAATTCGCAATATCGCAAAAAAAAAAAATAAAAAAATAATGCCACGCTTCCAATTTGTCATTAGTAAATTGAAATTCAAAGTCTAACCAGATGCAGTGAGCCAACAAAGATGACAAATATATGGACTCATGGCAGTGGCCATGGAAGTAGCGAAGGGGGTGTGTGTGGGATGTTTGTTTCAAATGCATTCACTTATCAAATGCTATTAATATGTCAGTTGACTTTAATTTGTTTGGCTTGATTTTAGTTAACTTTGTTAATCTTCATTTGACAAAAAGCTAGATCTGACGGGAAAAAAGCTGAAAAGCCATCAGTAAAGGCTGTCAGAAATCAGATTATTAATTAACCCAATTATGTATACACGAGCTATGCCAGCAATTCAATACGAATCAGTCCCCTATACTAACAGCCTCGCTACGCCCCTGCCTTATAGAGAAGCTCTGATGTACACAGATACAAAGTTTGTTTGTATCTTTTGCTATTGCTTTTGTCATTGCTGTCCGCTCGGTCGGCTTTCATGCCAGAATTTTCGTGCTCTGCTGAAATTTCGAGTTGTTTTCGCTTAGTTTTAGCAAAGTGTCAGCCATCCAACACCTTGCGCTCAACTTTGCCCTTCAGTCCGTCAAGCTGTGCGTGCGTGTGTGTGTGTGTGTGTGTGTGTTAATGTCTCACCCCCGCCTTGTCAACAGTGTTGACACTGGCACTTGTAAAGCGCGAACACGCTTGCGCTGTTTGCCTTTCAAATTGACACTCGGTATGTGATCAGAGTGCGATTTTAGCAGAGATAATGCCGATGCAGAAGTGGCCTTCTATCGAGTTGGCCAATGGGGGATTACCCATGGTCTTTTGGACTTTGTCTTAGCAGGAGCAGCAGGAGCACCTGTGACAGCAGTTACAATGTAAATGTTAAGAGTCTCTTGGCTGCTCAGTCTGTGTGTGTGTATGTTTGTATGGCAAGCGCGCATAATGCAAATGCAAAGCGTAGCATAATTTCAATATAAAGTGAAATAAAAAAGAATTCAATTCAGTTGGCGGCAAAGATATAAGCAAAAGCAAAACGCCATCAACAAGATACACGGAACCAAATTAAAGATGAAGAAGCTGAGCCAGCGGCTACAGCGGAGGCAGAGTCAGAGGCGACGGAGGCGGAGGCGGTGGTAGCAGCAGTGCCGCTCTCCAGACCCAAGAAGCTGAGCCAGCAGCAGCCAACAGAGGCCAGTGGAGCGTTTATACATATATACACACGTACACACATACACCCAGCTCCTCTCGCGCGCTCTCTCTCTCACTCTTTTGCTCTTACAGCATGTGTGCGTGTGTGTGTTGTCTATGTGCCTGCCACATAAATTTCTGGCTTGTCTGTGTGCGTCGGCTCATTATGTGCGCTGGTGTGCGTGCCTCGTTGAGTCTCTACATGTATATAAATGTAGGTGTGTGTGTGTACTGTGGGGCGGAGCTGCTTTAGGCGCTCATTTGTGAATGAACACGCCGTGAACCAGCGCCGCAGCGGTTGCCCAGACGAGGCAACGATCGCTACGATCGCTGGATGCCAAAAACTTAATGAGCATGAATAAATGGCAGCAACGGCGTCTTCTGAGACGGTGTCTGAGCCAAGTAACTGAGATGAACGCCGAGATGAGAGCTAAGCGCAGTTAATAATGTTGATCAGTGTGGAGATCGCGTTTTTGCGATCGTTAATACATATTTACCAAACAATACAACACATATGCGAGAGAAAGAGAGAGACAGACAAAGAGAGATAAAGAGCTAGAGATTAGTTTGTAATTAGATTTTGGGCATAGCTGTTATGTTAATATTAATGGACAGCTTTTAATGTAAGTTATAAATCGAAATTGACTTTTAATGTTGCTTTGTTGCAATGCTGTTCGGGCCAGGCCAAGAGCCGCACTTGGCGGCAAACATCCAAGCTGGTGCAGCCGAAGATGCTGCGTCTAAATTCCAATAGAAAACCGGAAATGCTTAGGCCATTCGTCGTCGTCGTCGTCGTCGTTGTGCATTGTTGCGATTGGAAAGAGGCTGAGGCAGCGCCACAGTCAGAGCCAGAGACAGAGCCACAGTCAGAGCAAGAGGCAAAGACGCCAGCAGCCAAGCCATGGAACGCCATTTTCTGCTGCTGCTGCTGTTGCTGTTGCTGTTGCTGCGTTAGCATCCAACGGCGTTGTCTGCTTTTAATTTCTTTTAATGGAAGTTGTTAACATGGCTGCTGGCTGCCTCTCCCTCTCCTTCTCCCACTGCCTTCGCGTCTCTGCGGCTCTCTGGCTGTGCGCTGCACAGCTTCCCATGCCCTTAGCCATACCCATAACCCATACCAATACCCAAGCCCATTCCCACCAACGCCACGGCCTGGCTGGAGCTGGAGCTGGAGCTGGAGCTGCAGCGGAGCTATGGCTTTTGATTTGCTCTTTTTTGTTTTGGGTGCTTCGATCATAAAACTTCGATATGAAACTTGTATTTCTGATGCCCATTGAAAGTGCAGGGCAACATGATTATGAGAAAAAACTTGCCAGACTCCACAATATAGGAGCTGCGGCGGATCATATAATACGAGTATCGGCTGAAATGTTAATTTGTTAATAAAGAGCTTTGTTCTCATTGTTATTGTTGATTTCTATCTTGACTGAGCCAACTTTTTATTGCTGCAAATTATTATATTTAATTGAAAAAAAATAACTAGACGATTTTTGATTTCCTCCAGGAATCGACATCAGCTTCTATAAAAGAGATTTTGCATATTTTGTTTAACACTTAAAATATTGCTGTTTAACATTTGAAAGTTGTTAGAGAGTTTGCATAATTATTGTTTTTGTTCACTTTATTAATCTTATTATATGAAAAATCAATAATTAATTTATTTCGCTACAGCTTAAATCTATCAAAAATTATTGTTATTATTATACCCTTTAGGCTATAGATAAGACTATTTGGCTTCAATTATAAACCACTTCGCAACCACAATAAATAAATATATATAAATATATAAAGATTTATAAATTCCGTTTATTTGAAGAAAATTTAAAAATTATAAATAATAAATTTTTATGATTCAAAATATACAAACTTGATTTAATTTTTCTTTTTTTTTATAGAAATATAAATATTATAAAACAATTATAATGGTATAAAAATACGTTTTATTGCCACATCTTGTAAATGTAAATATTGTATCTATTTTTTATTTGTAAGATTTAATTTAAAGTTTAAATCCTTTTAATACATATAAATTACCTTTTTATAAAAAATACATTAAATATTATTTTCTTTATTTTCTAATTTTATTTATATTTAATTTATAATTTTTTATAATTAATTATTAGTTTTTATTTTATGATTTTATTGTACTAAAACCAACGCTGAATTGAGAAAACTGAAAAAAAAAAAAAAATCAGCAAAGCATTTGTTATCTATCTGAATAGCCAGTTAATTTATAAAGAGGGCATATCGTTTTCGTTGTGCCCAATCAAATGTTTATGAGGCTGCTGCGTATGATTCGGATTTGCATTTCTGTTGTTTGGGGTATATTCATTTTGATATGGTCTATACGTCATACGCTTACGTTATTTGCTTATAACGTTTATCGCCACATAATTAATAGTTGATGGCCAGCACACAAACCGGTTTGCCATGACGTCGATATTGGGCTCATAAACGAATATCTAATTCATACTAAATAGTATTTATAGTGTTAATGATCAATAATGTCAATGTGGGCGCACGTGCGTTTAAGAAGCTAAGTGAAAAAACCCCGAAAGGTTTGATGCTGTGGCGACATATTGGAATTGTCTGCAGGTTTGCCGAAGGTAACCAAAACAACAACAACAGCAACAGCAACAACAACAACAGCGAGAACAGCAGCGGCAACAGTAACAAATACCGAATTCGTATCAGTTCCGAGAAGCGGCCACTCAATCATGCTGCGACTGCTGTTGTGACTGCTGCCGCTGTCTGTGATCGGTGACTGGCAATTGGTAACTGGCAGCAGCAGCAGCAGCAGAGGCAGCAGCAGCAGCAGCGGCGTCATAGCGTGCGACAAATGCCACTAACGGTTTAAGGTCTCTAATGGATGTTGACATTTACGGCTACCAGGGAGGAGCGGACTCGTAGGCTGTTTAATTCACATAAATCTGAGTAAACGGCCATTGGGGAATTGTCTCGCAGAGCTAGAGAAGAAATTAGGCAAATGGCAGCGACCGCAGCTTTCCAAGGAATTTGCTACCAGTAGGTGACAACAAAGCGGCCACTGAATGCCTGGCCCCTGGCTTGGCCCAAGGAGTTGCTGCCAAGGGGCTGGCGATCGGTCGGCAGGGGCCGTGTGGGCATGTAACCTACCAACTCGAAACATAAACATTTACAACAAGGGTCGCAGACACGGGCGGACATACACACACACACATACACACACACGCAGTCGCAGTTCCAGATCTCAGGCCGTGCGCATTCTCAATGTGCTGCGTGTGTGTACAAACATTTGTCAACTGCGCGCCTTTTGATCCTGGCCGGCACCAGAGAGCGAGTGCAAAACAGAGAGCGACAGAGAGAGAGAGAGAGAGAGAGACAGACAAGACGGCGAAATATAAGAGAGAGAGAGAGAGGGCGAGAGAGAGTCAAGAAGTCGTAAGCGGCATAGTTATCATTATGCTCTGAGCCCTATTGTGCTATCAGCTGGCAGCAATCGATGCGGTTAAACAGCAGCTTCGACTGAACGGTCCATGGAGAGAGATCAACTGGAGCGCATGGAGTGCTGGCAGAGCAGTGCGACAAATGCCACATGTGGCGCGTATTTGGCAAACTGTTCGCCCGGACTGACCACAAAAATGCTTCGACATTTGCCGTCTGCCTCGAAACGCCCACACAGCGCCACACACCTTTGCGCGTGCAAAGGTGGCTAATCAACCATACTCAGAGCGAAACAACAACAAAGGGCAATTTGTTAAGTAATATTTGTTCATTTTATACAAAGTTGCTTTTTTTAAATTTTACAATAGAAATTATTTTTTATTAGTATATATTATTCATTCATAATTTTAAATATTATTTATAGTTCTCTTTAATGATACTTTATTATCCAATTAATTGCTAAGTTTTATTTTGTTGTTAAATCAATTTTGTTGTTTTTTGAAAACTGCGAAGTTAGCTTTAAATAGAAAACGTGAATAGCACAGGCCTGCCATATATACTTAGAGAATTTTTTGTTTGCTAATCGTGCGACGCGAGTTATGCTTGAAGTATATTAAGAACGAGGGCAGTTTGAAAGATTCCTGACCTATATAAATGTAGACAACATTTATTATTATTTATTTAGTTTGTATTCTCGTAGTAAGATTAAAAAGAAAATACATTTTTTCTTTCATTAAAGTTTTGCTAATGAAAGTCTGGAAAATATATTTCAAAAATATTTAAAATATAAATTATTATTTATATATACTATTATTTTTGAGTTGAGCTGTAATTCGTTGGTTGGCAATACCTCATTGTTACATTGAATAAATTACATTACTAGTTGCCCATTTTATTTAAATTTTTATGTAAGCTTACGAAATTTGCACTTCATTGTTAGCTAATTTGGTAGGGAATGTTAAGTTCCAGGAATTTAATGTCTATTTCGAGTACACACATATTGCAAGTCAGCCACTCACTTAGTTTAGTCACTGTTTATTCTTTAGCTGCTCACACTCACTAAAATAAACAGTAATCTATTTCACAGCTGCTCTTTAAATAAATAATTAAGCTCTGATTAAACAGAATTTGCACATCTCAATTTTGCCAAGTGTGGGTCAAATATTATTGACTATGATGTTTCAGCAGAATCGGTTAACAATCAAATCATATTTGCTTATCGGGGGTGTTAATTAGGTTTATGTATATAATGCCTTGGGATTTTTATTTACACATTAATGCTGTGGGATTTCGCACAGTCTTAACGACTGTGGCACGAGCTCGTAGTATGGCTTTAATAATATTTTTGGTATATCCAGCAATGAATCTAATCAAGTTTTCATTAGCCTCTATTGACAGTGTAACTGCTCACAAAATATTATTGAATGTTAATTAGAATTGCGTAAATAGTAATTTTACAAATTTCCCAATTTCAAAATATTTCCCAATATAAAATTTGCATGATTATCATGAAATCAAATTTTGAATTCTGCGATTTATTGTTTATATGCCCTGTGCATTGAGAAGAGAATGGAGAAGGAGTAGAAGAAGCAGGGGAGATCAACGCCAGTGAAGCCAAGTGGCAGCACTTACTTAAAATATTAAACAACGATGAGCCTCTGTTGCCCTTTCAAGCATCCCTCTCCAGTTCCATATTCATCTTCAGACTCATCCACAGCGCCTCCTCCTGCCGCGCCCTGGCCATGCGCACTGATGCGCTCTCAAGTGCTGACGGCGACCGATGGCAAACAGGCGAGTATTTAAATGTGTATCATGGCGTGCCGAGCCGCGGCGGCGACGAAGCGCATGCGTTGATGGACTTGAATTATATGTGACTTAAGCTTCGCGCTGCTGCATCCAACATCGACACTGGCATTGGCAGCAGCAGCAGTGGCAGCAGCAGCAGTGGCAGCAGCAGCGGCAGCGGCTGCGGCATCCTCGGCAGCCAGTGCCATAAAAATTAAAAGTCATTATGGCCTGGAAAAGCATTTAAGCCGCGGTGGCATGGAGACCGTGGCACATTCCCACAGTCGCAGGCAGGTCGACGTCGACGTCGATGTCGACTCGAGTGTCGCTGGGCTGTCAGAAAGTGCCATGAGACGGCAGCCACATGCGTCCACTTGGAGTGGGTTAATATTTGTTTGCATTATCATTTTGAATTGACAGCAAAGTGGCGCTTGTTGCTGTTGTTGTTGTTCTTCTTCTTCGTGTTGTTCTTGTTGTTGTTGTTGTCGACCCAACGGGCGGGCGGGCGTTCGTTCGGTCGGTCAGTCAGCGCAGAGCTCAAGTTGTTTGTTGTCTGCGCACCGATTATGGAAAGTTGATGACCGGCAACGTAGCACCCATCATAGCCAGCCAGCCAGCCATCAGCCAGCACCTACACAGAGCGACACAGAGCTCCATAGAGCTCCACACCCAGACGAAGGAGTTAGAAAATTGCCATTTTTCTGAAGTTTTCAATTTCGAAATGCCATTGCGCTGTCGCTTTTGTTGTTTTAGTTATGTGCCGCTCGTGGCGCGTTAGCCACAAAAACCGCAAACGGAATGCTGGCTCGATCCAGCCAACGGGGGCGGGGCGGGGCAGGGCGGCCACACTTCGTTAAGTTGAAGCCAAAGCTAAAGTCAAAGTCAACGTCAACGTCAACGCCTGTGCCAGTTAAATAGATATTTTTTTTGTAGTTTAGTCCTGTTGTTGTTGTTGTTTTTTTGGGTTTGTTTCGTTCTTGTCTTTCGCTTTGATCTGCGATGCTTCTGGCAGGGCCCCGAGGCGGCTGCTGCAACGTGGAGCAAATTGAAAATTGATTTCGCCTTGCCCGGGCAGAATCCAGCACCCAGCACCCAGCAGGCAACGGGCAGCAGTCAGCGGGAAGCAGGCGAGGAGCGAGCAAAGACAAAGTTAGCACGGCAAGTTCGTTGCCTAAGTCTTTCGTTTCGATGACTCAAAGTGCGCGCCATGAAATTCCCACATAAATTGCGCGCATTGTCAAATTAAAAATGCCTAATGAGCTGTTGCTCGCCGGCTCGGCCAAGCCAAGCAGACAGCAATGCAAAAGAGCAGAAAAATGCATTAGAAGCAAGCAGGCAGCGAAGAGCTCAGTTCCCGGCTTATGGTTATTGTTTTTGCTTTTGTTATTGTAGTAGTTGTTGTTGTTGTTGTTTCTTCTTACGTATCCCCATGGCCAGCACACAAGCCAAGCAGCATCCAACAACAGGCAACAGCCAACAGCGGCGGCAAAACGTATCGTGTTACAAATCACGGCGGGATGTGCGGGCGGGCGGGCGTTCGTGCGGTCTGTCGTTCGTCGGGCAACAACAACAACAACAACAACAAAACAAGTTTCGAGTGGAAATGCGTGTAGCGTGCAGCGTGCGAAACACGGCCGAACATGAACATGGAAGCCTGATGCTAAAGCTCAAGCTCAAGCTGATGCCGATGCCGATGCTGTTGCTGATGCTCTTGTCGCAAATGTTGGGTCTAAAAATAGTTGGCGGCGGGAATCGGGGAGCGACTGGGGCTGCAGCCGTTTAGCCCAACATGAAAAATGGCAACACTTTTGCGCTCATAAAAACTATTTATACGCCAGTCGGGCAGTACGCAAACGATTGTGGCCCAAATGGATCGGGCAACTAATATGCCCGAATGAATGCATGGCAAGGCGCATGCGCATGCGCGTGAGATCTCCACGCAAGATCATCAGTCGACAGGCAGCAGGCAGCAGGACCCAAAGCGACGTCCACAGCCACAGCCAGAATCAGAGTCAGAGACAGAGGCACAGGCACAGTCCAGTTTGAGTCCGGGACCACACAAATACAGGCACGCGTTCGCTGACAGAATAAAAATTGTTGCGCTTGTGTTTAACGCGCGAACGCGGCGATATCGCAGCAACGGCAGCCACAGCAGCAGCAGGAGCAGGCAGCAGCAGCAGCGGCAGCGGCAACAGCAGTTGAAGCCTACCTTGTTTCCAAACTGGCTCCCTGGACCACGTCTCTGGCGCATAGAGAGTGAGCAAGAGCGAGAGAGAGGGAGCGAGCAAGAGGGCTCAGGTTAAAGTGGCAGCCAGGCACCGTTGTCAGTTGGCAGCGAATGCGTTGGCGGGGGTAACGGTGCGGCGATGCGGGGCATTGTCGGCTTGCTTAGCTATCACTGAACGATTATCGTGCATTTTAAAATTCTTACGAGTTTCTGCCGTTGTTGTTCAGCCTTTGCCTTTTTATATTGCCCTTTTCACTCGGCCTCTGTATGTGTATGTGTGTGTGTGTGTGTGTTGGTGTGCTGCTATTGGTGTTGCTGTTGTTGGGCAGATTGAAATCACGCATGGGAACCACAAGCGCCTTGGCTTTTGTCTGCTCGTCGTCGTCTCCGTTCGCCGTGTTTCAAGTCTGCAAACGGCAGACCCTCCGCTCTCTGCACAATAAAACGCGCACACAGATCCTTTAAACACACTTTTATTAATCAGTATATCTATATATTTATATACATGTATAATCATTCATATATATATGTGTATCTATGCATATATGCTTCTTGTATGCTCATATGCTTATAGTGTATTTATCAATTTGTTATTGCATAGTATACATAAGTAGTACTCGTGGGCCAACAGAAGAGCGGAGTCTTATTTGCCTGCCTGTTGGCTCAAAACAATTTGTTATTTGTTACATATTTGCAGATAGTTAACTAAATTACTACACAAGTTGGTTGTCAATAATGGATATTGTGAATACACGTACAATTGTTTTCATATTCAATCAGTTAATTGGTTAATTAGTTCATATTACACAATTGATTTGGTTTACCTCGAAATGCAGTCGAGTCTATTGTTTGACGTAGAAATACGTTTAAATATAAACATTGATTTGCTCTCTTCAACTCTCTCTCCCTCCCTCTATTCATATATAGTTATATGCGTGTGTATATGTATTAAGAATATTCTTTAGTTAATAACTCTGCTTAACTACAACATGTGCCTGTGCGGGCAACAGAAGAACGTAACTGCGATCGGAAATGGTTTTTAGTGTGCTTAGATAACGTTGCTATTCACCCAAAAAAAAAACAAAAAAAAAAACAAAAAACAAAAAAAAAGTATAAACCTTTAGTTGAGCGATTTACGTTAATTGTCTGTTGGAACGGAAATGGCTTCAAGTATAGGTAAATCCTAAACAAAAATTATGTATGATTCGGCATACCATTTGCTTAGCCTGGACACGAACCATAACGAGCACTCGTTCCCCGAGTGAATAGAGTATATTAGTTGCTGCTTCAATTGTTATCAATCATAAGTTCTGTGTCAATTTTAATTAGTTTGTACGAGAGAGTTATGCAACTGCAACTGCAACATAAATATATTCAGAGATATTCTATAAATTTCTTATATAAATTATATAGCCTATGTAAAAAGGTTCACTTATGTAGAGCTGTCTAAATTGTAACAATAGTTCAGCATACTGGTATTGTGTAAAAATTGCTAGTAAATGGTATTTTTGTTGTTAAGAGTTTATTAGTTGACACATTTCATATTAAATAATATAATCAATTGCTTGTTTCCATTTGTTACTTTGTATTGTGGGCTGTTTTACAATTCCTATTGCTATATATATATAAATATATAGTTGATTTCATTTGATCATAATATGACAGTACTTTTCAGTTGCAAGGTTAACTGTTAATTCCTTATCGGTGTTCAATGTTTTCTGGGTTTGTTGCTTTCAAATTCATGTTTCCTTCCCTATCTGACTCCCTCTCTATCTGTCTGTCTCTCAATAGAGTTTAAACCTTTAGTTACAGTATCATTTAAATAATTTGTTATGTGTATTAACTATGAAACAACTAGTAGCAAACATTTCATTATTACACTAATTCTACATAATTGCATTTTAGAATCTTGACTTTTTCACTTTGTCTGTTTATTATTAATTATTTAATTTGTTATTTTTTATAGAACCCTAAGTCTAACTAGAAGTACATTTGATATTTTAGACATTTATTTTTGTTTTTTTTTTTTTTTTAAGTTAAATTTCATAATTTTTTATCAACTCGTTTTTTTTTTTTTTTTTTGCCTGGCGAACGCTCAATGTAGAAGTGTTTGTGTGTGTGTGTGTGTTCGTTCGTGTGTTTTATTATTGTTTCTAAATGGAGCTGGAGCTTTATTTATTTTGTTTATTTATATTGTTGTACATCAAGTTCAGTTTAGTTGGTAACAATTCATTAGCTGCTGCTGCTGGCGAGAGCTTTCATAAATGTATATTCATATATTTTTGTTCATTCATAAGTTTTAATATTTTTTTTTTTTTTGTATTTTTTTGTTTTTTGTTTTTTTTATATTTTTGTTTTTTAATATATTTCTGGATCACATATTCAAGTAGTTTCAAAATCACATAAAGATCACTCTTACAGTAGCGTATACAAAATATACATACATTTCCCATACATTGCGTGTATATGTCTCAGTTAATTAGTTATTTGATTTGTATTGTTGAGTTGTCATGAAAAGATTCAGATGTGTGAGTTGTTAATTGCTTGGCTAGTAAGTAATGCGATGTTTGTGCTTCTTCAGAAGATTTGTGTTTATTGCTATAAATACGTTGTGCCCAAAAAGTCAGAGTTAGGGGGTTTATTTCAAAGAAGCTTCAAGTTGAAGCAATCATTCGAGTTAAACACTCAACAGCTCCATTATAAAACCAATTTGTAATTATGTTTTTCTTTGTGGTTCCTGCTTGTCTTCAAATGTTCTAACAATTGTCTTTCCCTTTTTGTATTCATATTTGATGTGTTTTGTTTTTGTATTTGCTTTGGATTTACTTTTGCTTGTGTAGCGCAGTAATAATTTTAAAGCATTTAATTGCAACACACACAATAACATGCACATTTAATTATTGTTTAGTTAATTAATTTTTGGCTACTACATACACACAAAAGCCTTTGCGCTGCTTAGCTAGTTCGCTACAAAATATATATTTATTATTTTATATATATATATATATATTTCCACATGTGTATATAACTGTATTCATCTTGATTATCTTTTGAGTGTTTATGTTTGTATTACTAATTTCAATAAATGCCTAAGTTTCTGCATGTGAAATTCATACTTAGATAGATAGGTCCAGTTTTATGCCCTAAGTGATCAACTTGTTTTCCATTAGTTAAATACCTAATAATACGTTAGAGTTCATTATATTAAATATATATGCTCAACTTTGTCATAAGCTACATTATTAAATTAACTTTTTGTATTCGCGAAAAATATGCTGAAGACGGGTTTAGATTAGATTCGGTTAACATTTATCATAGACTGAATTCGCTGTCTGGAGTTACATTTATTGTTATATCTTTAGCATCACACACTTCATTTTCTTTTGTTTTGTAAATATTTTGTATTTAATATTCTTGTACAGTAAATATTGGCCAATATCAATATCAATATATATTTTAAACTTTGACAAATTGTTTATCATTTGATTTTTGACCTGCCTTTCAATGGAAGCTTTTCATTCAATTTAAAAGTGAAAACAAAAATATATTAAATACAAATTACCAAAAAAATAAAAAAAAAACGTACTTAAAGCACTAACAAAATCACATAGTAACCTAGTAGAGTATAAAATTGAAATACACCAAATACAAATTATTAAAAAATGTTAATGTGTTCATTTTAATTATTAATTATTATCTATAGATAATTTGATGCAGAAACAGTTTTCATATTTGTTGCTGGCTAAATACCAGAAATAAAGGAGTTTTTTGTTTTCTTCTTCTTTTTCACATAGCAGTATAATGTGGCCTGACAACCGGTCCAAACTGATCAAATGTCAAAGATAGATTTAATACTATCGTGGATGTTTCTACAATTATCATTATTTTGTGCGTCCTTGCAAAATTTGCTTTGAATTTTGTCATTCAAAGATCTTTGATGAAAGACGCTAAAATTCGAACCTTGCCTAGAGATCTCTTAAATACGACATTTTCAATTTGATTACATTTCATTTGAACATATCTAAAAAAAATTACAAATATAAGTTGTTAGACAATTGGTTTATAAAAATCACTGGTGGTTCTTCATTTGTTGTTAGTTAATCGTTTCTTTCTTTTAAATTTAAGCGGCGTCAAAAAACTGTTACGTCACATATTATATGAGCGTTTGTTTACATGTATATCATATAGAAGTATATGGTTTTATTTTCTTAATTAACTGGTCAATAGTGACTGCATGTTTAGCAAATTTCGAATACAGATATAAAAGTGGAAATGCTTTCCGTACAAAATAAAATGTCATGGACTAAATGAAAATTAGAAATTTGTTTATATACACGTTGCATATATAAACAAGACGACTAAACAAACACAAAACTAAAAATGGCAAACAAACCAAAAATTAAAAAAAAATTATGTATATATAAAACATGAATTAGAGAAGTTTTCAGTAGCGGTATTTCGACGATTAGTAAACTTCAAATGCATAGCAGCTTGCTAAACGAATTACATATTTTGTGCCTAGTAATTGCTAATATCCAAGATAATTAATTTGCATATAGATAAATATAAATAATATGTAAGCATATGTGTAAGCTCTGCCTTTGCTAGTCAATCAACTTTCTGCTTACGATTAAAGTATTCTGTTGCCCTCGCCCATTGTCACTGAGACCAGACTTTACACCAACTGGACACGGCAGCTATTCACTTATAGTCCTGGAACGGTTGAAACAAATTCTATGTGTGCGTTGTGATTACCCGCACCTGACAATAGGGGCACTCGGTAACAGAGCCAGCGCACGTATTGCAAATGGACAGATGATTGCAGGGCTCCAGCGTAACGGTGCGATTGTTTTCCTCACATTTCATGCATTTCTTGGCGTTCTCCAAGTATAATACTTTGTCTACCTCCTCCAAATCCGTGCGCAGTTTCGACTAAAAATTGTTCATTGTTGTTGTAAGTATTGTTGTTGTCGAGTATTTGGAATTTCACGCAAGCAACTTACCTGCAATTGCTTAAGCTTTTGTATAGATAGATCTCGCAATTCGCCAGGCAAATTGAGTTGCCTCTGCACTAGATCGTGGCGGTCCTTCCACTCCAGTGCATCCTGTTTGGCTTTGTCGCGATGCATTTCGGCTATCTGCAGCTTGCACATGAGCTCCTCGAGACGTCCGGATAACTTTTGGATTTGCGCATTCTTTGTAAGTAACTCGTTGGTCATGCGACCCAAATCGGTATTATTTTGGGACTGCAGAGATTGCAAACTGAATGCATTCTTCGCCGTATTCAACGTGTTCTCAAACAAATTGTTGCCCACGGAGCTGCTGTTGATGTCATCCCTTATGGTATTCAATTCTGATATTCTAACTGATGGACTTATAGATAATCCGTCGCCAAATCCAGGCGATATGATGCGCGATGGAAAAAATAGGCTATTGCTATCATTTTGCGTGGCGGCCGAAAGGGAATTGCTTAGCTTATTGGATGCGCCATACACATTGAAAAGATTGGCATGATTTGTTGGGCTATAGGTGAGCGAGCTGCTGGGAATGTTGACGGCAAAGCCACCTGAATTGAAGTCTATATTGCGGAGAGTGTATAAGTGAAATTAGCATCGTGCAGACTTGTTAACTTGTCGACAGTGACTCACCGTTAATAGAGTTACTTAGTGTTGTATTAGGAATGTTAATTGGCGCCGAGGAACGTGTTAATAAACTATTGTTAACCACACTTGCTGATAGCGAGTTCTCGCGTGGATCGTCCAATGTACAGGCTGCTTGGAATAGTTTTCAGAAAGAAAATGCGTTAGTTTGGTTTCAGTTAGTGTAAATGGTATATGATTTTTTTTTTTTTAATTTTTAATATTTATTTTGTTCTTATGCGCTGTCAATTTGTCCACAACCATTGTTGAAAACAATGCAAAAATGTAAAGTATATATTACTCACGATGGCTGTCCAGTGGTAGTGATATATTTAAGATTTTGCTGGAATTAGTTGTATTTTCCAAAGCATCTACCAACATTTTGTTGGTTGTATTATTACCATCAATATTTAATAACTACGAAATAGAGAATCAAACAAAGAGAAACGAAGAAACAAAATGAGAGCGGGACATATTTCTCAATGACTGGCGATTAGATGCTGTTAGCTGGGATTAGCTGATGATCGAGTGGAGTGGGGTTAGAGTGTTAGCAAAATGCTGGACGCACACACATATGTATATACACAACAAAATAAATGTATTGGTAGATCAATCACACAGATTTCTGATTTGCTTTGATTTGATAATACGTACATTATTGCTCAGCTGGAGCAGTCCTGTCGACAGCTTGCCATTAGACACCTCATCCTGCACTTTCAAACCGGACAAGCCATTGGAAATGAGTTCACTCAAAGCAATTTCTTGATCACGCATCTTCTGCTCGTTGACCAGATAAGCTTGAGGTGGGGGAATATGGATTCAAGCAGCAAAGCGCATTCGATTGTTGCATTGATTGCATTTAATTTTGAGGGTTTTACACAATGTGTGTGATCAATGTGTGAAAGTGAGTAAAAGACAAGTAAACAATTAAACAATATCAACCAAAATACGTATGTAGGTAACAAATGAACCTAATCTATATAGACTAGACTAATATACACTAGTACACTAACCGCCCGCTATGGTTGTGGAAAACAGCGTCTTAACTCTACAGAGCCTCATCAATATAAGAATTCGGACAATGTCTGCTCTACTTACGTTCCACGTGTGCAAAAGCACAGAAGACGCTGCGCGGACAGTAGCCAGCCTGTTGTACATCGTTGCATTTTGTGGACTTGTAGATTTCCGGATGAAATTGCTGTTCGGTGCGAGTGTGACAGTACTGGCAATTGTCACCGGCCTCACAGTTGCCCGGCTCGCCCCACTCCTCGCCGTGCTTGACATTGGGGCATGGAGTTGATCTGCGAAGGCAATGCGAAATGGTAATAAAAGTGTTTAGCTACGATTAGCGACGCAGACTCACCTGTATTTGTACTTTCTGGGCGAGCGACGTTTATCCTTGCTGTTGTGGTACTGTGGACAGGCATAGCCCTGCCGACATAGGCGAGGCGGACGCTTGCACTGCTCGGTTTTGTAGTTGGCCAGCACAAAGTTGGTGTCTTGCCATTTGGGATCCTCGTTCATTAGATTCCGTTCCTTATCGAGCGCATTTTGTGCATTGGTGCCGTCCAACGTTATATCCGAATTTTGCAGTGTCTCCAGCTCTTTGATATCATATACTGGAGGACGCTGATCTTGTATGCCATGCGCAAAAGCGCAGTGCACACCATTTTTCACACAGTATCCACGGCTGTCTGTGTCGTGGACGCACATGCATGTCTTGTAGTAGCGTAAATGATACCGACGCTCTGTGTCGCCGGCTGTGCGGTGAAGGAATGGGCATCTGTGCGAAAAATAATGGAGGGAGAATCGTTAAGTGACGCACAGAAGGACTGAGCCACAGGCTAAAAATAGCGACGCAGCCGTTCATCCCCAACCAACAGTTATAGTAGCAATTGGGTGAATCAGCACCCACCTACATACACACACACGCACCCACACACACATGTATATTCACAATACAAGTCAGGGTCAGGATTGTTGTTTCTGTTATTGCAGAAAACGAAATTGCGTATTATTTTACTATTACTCGCTCTCTCTTGCTTTGTGCTCAACGTTCGTTGCTCAAAGCTTTGCGGGAAAGCTCTGCCCAATATAACTGTACATTTGAAGCTACCAGTACTGCTTTTACTACATACTATGATGCCGCCGCCGGGGGAAAACCAAAATAAACTGAAGGAAAAACGCGCAAAAGCAAAACGCAATAAAAACAATGACGCACACACTTGTAGCAGCTATAACTGTCGCTGCGCACTTGAGAGTGTGTGCGAGAGCAACAACCCTCAGTCGAGGCACTTGCCGATTAGAATTTCCGAGCTCGAGCAGCTATATCGCCTAAATCACTTTCACTTTTGCATTCTATGGGCGGCCGTTAGCATTGACCTCTGCTTAGGGTGTTATTAGATTACGCACAAACACATACACAGACACTGGCAGATATAGAAATAGTGACTATTTAATTTCACTTTTAGCTAGTCGATGATACGCTGATTCGCCTCCACACTCCAACGAAAAGTTTTTGTTTGTAAACACGAAGCCAAGAGATACACACACATTGCAAAGAAAATTGAGCGCAAAGAGGAAATGAAAAAATACTACGTCGTTGATTGTTCGCGTTGGCGTCTTCACAGTTCACCCAGCCAGACGTCACACTCTGTGCAGCGTTAATACTCACTCATCGCCCTCAGGACAGATTCCAGTTGTTTCATCATATTTGGTGCAGTAATTATCAGCGCTGTAGTTAAATGTGCCATCGCGTTTACGCACGGGTCGCCGACGACGCTGATTTTGAAAATGCCAATTAAAGCAAACGAAAGGGCGATGCTGGTTACATTTGTGCTGCAGGAACGATTGACACTGTTCCACGCGGAATTCCTTCAGGTAGCTGTGGAAGCAAAAGGTTGTGGTTAGTGAAAAATATACAAATTTCACCTTGAATCATGTTTATTTACGTATAATGACTGGTTTTTTCTTGGTTTGAAGATAGCAATAGCTTGCTCGCATCGTTCGCCATCTTGAACTGAAGCACTATGTCAGTGAGACCGCATGCCAGTAAGCGGGTAAATGCCTATTTCGAAGAGTACTCATCGCTGTTATCGATAAATAACCAACGATGACTCTGCACGTGTAGTCGGAATGTATAAGAGTTTTGTTTAATTTATTTATTAGTTTGGTCCAACCGCTTCGTTAGCCAGGCGGGTCCTGTATAACAATGGCTGCAGCAATACCCAAGGGCGAGACAAAATCTAAAAGCCACAATGACTGTCTTTCCTATCTGCAGGTAAGTTGCTCTGCCGGTTTAAATAACTTATTTTTGTGTATTGACTGCGTTTTACCCCCACCCACAGTCCCTAGGCGACGGCCTGCCCAAGGAGGTGGCCGACCAGCTCGCGGCCCAAATTTTCGAGGAGGCCAACCAATCGGAGTCACTCAGCATTAATCAGGCTGCGCTTAACGTCAATTTCCGCGTCTATTATCACATCGTCCACAAATATGAGCTGGAGGACGAGCATTTCGCTAATCTGCCCGAGCGTCTCTCGTATGATCAGCCGCAGGCGTTTCTCATGCTGCAGGCGGTTCTGCTGACCAATCATTGGTCGCGACTGGATGCCCAGCTGATTGAGGCCAAGTGCATGGACGCCATCATTGCGGCACTGCAGCATAATAACAGCAGTCTGGTGCATATATTGAAGGCCACTAATTTACTGGTGAAGAAGTTTACGAAGCTACAGCTTCTGAGGCTGCAGCTGGAGCATTTCTATCACTGCCTGCAGCGTCAGAGTCAGGTGGGCTCGCGGGAGGAAACGTTGACGCTGTTCAACCACTGCTGCAAACAGCAAAGGCGCGCCTTTGCCTACTTTCGCCTCATCGTGGAGTTCTGGCCGTGGACAAATCGCAACAAATACTACCTGCTGAGCGGCATACTCAACTCCCATGGGCTGCCACAGCTGCTGGCTGCAAGCGGGCACAACGAGTCGGAGTTCTTTGCTGGCCTGCGCTTGAGTCTGAGCTACAAGGGTCTGCGTGCGGCCAGCCAGTATCCAGTGAAGAGCCTGAGCAGCCAGCGCTCGGCCGCTCTGCTCGATCTAGCTGTGGAGCTGCTGGTCAATGGCAACATAGCGGAGATTAAAAACTTTTACTCGCAGTGGTTTCTGCGCATACAGCAACGAGATGCTCTCTTTCAGCTGCTGCAGGCGAAGCCAGAGATTGTGGAGTTCCTGGCTAGCTCGGAGTCGGCTCGGACGGCCGGCGAGCAGCAGCGTCTCATACTCATATTCAGCATGTTCGCCAAGGAGATCTATGTGGCATCCAAGCTGCATTTCTTCAAGATCAGCACAGAATTATTGACCAATTGCAGCGACTTTGAGACAGAGGCGCAGTTGTTGATCTTTAAGTTCCTGGTGGAGAATCTCGCCAATTTCGCTGTCGAGGATTGCCTGGATTTCTTCTACAGCTTCATGAAGCGTCATCGGGGCGTGGAGAGCTCCGAATTCCGCAACACAATGCTGGGCAAGATGCCGAACATTATCAACCACACGGCCAAGCACTTCAGTAGGGCCTTAAGAGCGGATGGAGGCGCTGGCAGCGACGCACTGGCCAACGACATTAAGCGCTTCTTTCGGCAGCTACAGGAGCTGCTGGAGCAGGACATCCCCTGCGACGTATATCAGCCCAAGATATTCGCCCTGAAAATGCTCGAAATCCTGCACAAATCTCTATACAGCACGCGCGTCACCAAGAACGCCAAGATGTGCAGCACCCAGCAGAACCAGCAGCTGGGCGCCTTCCTGCTGGATCATGGCGTCTTTCAGCCAAAGTCCGTTGCACAGCTGCTGTTCAAGTCCCTTAACGATCCGCAGGGCTTCGACGATGCCCTGGAGCTGACCGTTTCGCTTCTGCTCGAACTGGGCGATGTGGACAGCGTGCAGTGTAACGAGCGTTGCCTGACGCTCTGCCTCAGCTCCGATGTGGATGAGTGCTCCCTGGTCTCGCTCTACGCGCAGCTGATGGTTCGCAGCGGTGCTGATCCCCAGCTGACCCATAACCTCTACGACCAATATCTACAGCAATTGACGCACAAATTCGATGCGTTCCAGCTAGATCCGCTGAAGACCACAAAAACAGACGGCGGGCATCTCTTTGGCCACATTTGTGTTCTGGACGAGCTGGTCAGCGGTGGTCGGATTAGTCTGGAAGCAGATGTAGCAGAGCTCTTGCCACTGCTCGAGAGGATTCTGAACGTCATTCTGAAGTTTCTTAACTTAGCCAATGCGAGGCAGGCGAAGACGGAGGCCTCAGCCGCCAGTTTCCAGGACATGGACGAGAGCTTGCAGCTGCTGGTCAGTGAGAGCGCCTACGTGGCCGAAGAGGATGACGAGGCGTGTCGCAAATATTTGCTCATGAGCTTCTGGCTGACATTGAAGGTGGGTGTCTCTGGAATCGTCCTCTAGAATTCTCCTAAATATATCACCTTCATTGCAGGCAAGCTGTGACTTGGCCACCAGCCTGGCTTGCGCGCTGCTTCGCTCTGCCCCGGCTGGCATGCCCGACTGTGAGGCACTGCAGCGCTGCTTGGACATCAATGTGGCCGTGTTGACACGCTGCCGGCACAAGGGCGCCATCGAGGCAGCTGGCCTGAGCATTGGCCGGCTGACGCGCGCCATCACCAGCACTGTTGCTAGCGGGGATCGGGCATTCGAGCTGCTGCACGATTGTCTCGAGCGAGAGCTGCTCTCCGAGTGCCGTCAGGTGAGCACTACGCGACGCGGTGCCGGCTTCTCCATAATGTTTCTGCATGTGCTCAAAAACGATGATCCGCGGCAGCGCTCACTGCTGCATCGAGCTGTGCAGCGCATACTGGAGCGGCTCAATGGCAGCTCCAGCGACGAAGCAGCCGGCAGCAGCAACCACGACCGCTGGGAGGCATTGGCGCTGCATTATCTATGCGTGCTGGTGCGGGACACGGAACTGCGGCCGGCCATGTGCAAGTACTACAATGAGATCATGCTCGTGGCCATTGGGCACATCGACCACACCGAGTGGACCATTTCGAATGCTGCGCTGCAGCTCTTCGGGGCGTCACTTGGCAAACTGCTGGGCCAGCGGCAGGCGACAGAGTTCGACACGAAGCTGGAATGGGAGCCCAGCGAAATGAACTACGAGGAGCTGGCTTGCCAGCTGCCCAAGGCCTGCGAGCACATGCTGAGCTGCTGCAGTGGCACTAAGGCCACATCCTCCATTATACTGTTCCTGGGCTTTCTGTCCAAGGTGGAGCATCTGTGCACCACTGGCCAGCCGCAGCAGTCCACGCCGTTGCTGCAGCGCTTCCGGCGGCTCAGCTGGCGTTTGCTGCGCCACAGGTGCGAGCAGGTGCGTCAACTGGCGGCCACCTGCTTTGTGCGCGCCCACGAGTTCCGTTGCGATCTTCCGGCCGTGCTCTTGGCTAGTGCCAAGATAGCGTCGCAGCTCAAGGACGACAACTTCTACGAGGCTTTGCTGTTCACCATGCAAGCGGGCGTGCTCAAGCTGCAGCACGAGGCGCGTCATGTCTGGACGGCGGACAGGATGCAGCGGTACGAGCTGCAGCTGCTGACGGCGCTAGCAGTGGACGAGCAAGTGGCTCGCTTCAAGGCGTACACATTGAATGTGCTGCTCCAGTTGCTGACTCTGCTGAAGGCCACGGAGCAGATAGCGATTGTGCGCCAGCTGCTGGACGCGCGCGGCAGGCACGCCCTAAGCTAAGTATATATAGGCAATTCGCGTATCTAATTGTAGCATTTATCTAATCTTTAAGCTTAAGCCAAAAAGTCAATGTTAGCCTCTATATATCGCACGCTTTTACAACTAAATGACGCATTTACTAATTGAAAGCATTTACCAAAAACAGAAACAAGACCGAACAAAATAACAACAAATGGGGATTCAACTGAAGCCCTCCCCAGTTTCCTGATCCATTGCCTGTTGCTGCTTCTCTTGCGTCTCCTGCGCCATCTGCTGCAGCGTCCGGCTGAGAATGTTGCGCAAAATGTGCGGCTTGCAGTGCTCCTCCAGCCAGGGTATGACGCCGCTGGTCAGCTGCTTGAAGTTATCCATCGGTATGTTCTGGAATGTCTCAAACATTTCGTCCAGTATTGCCTGAAACTGTGAAACACGAGTCAGTGAGCGATTGTCACGGGGTTATTTCTAGTGCGACTATTTCGCTCGCATTTTGCTGACCACTTGAAATTTGGCCTCGTCTGTGAGACGCGCCTCTTCGGGGCCCGGATTGGCCTGCTGATGTTGCAACATGGTCTCGTAGCCATTCTGTATGATACGCAGCGCCGTCACCTCCTTCTGCAGAGCGGCGCTCTCCTCCTCCTGTCTGATTTTCTGCTGATTCAGATAGCCAATGTACTCGATGGACTTCTGCAGTATCAGCGCTTTGCTTAGCTTGTAGCCAGACGAGTCGTTTGGCTGGCAGCGCGGCACCAGCTCCTGCAGACTGTCGTAGCCCTTTTTGATCGCATCCCGACGCTTCTGCTCCGCCTGAGTGTGAGCCGAGCGTCTGCGCTCCTTGTAGCTCAGCGAAGAGTTCGAATTCGAGTTTGTGGCTCCCATGTGTCGTGCATCGCCGCTGTCGTCATCGTCATCTGTGTGCGCGGGAAAAGATAGAGGCAAGTGTAATAAAATGCTGGGCGCTGATAATGAATACCAGAAATAACAACGGCAGCGGAAACTCAATGCCACCATCATTATTATCAGCTGATCGTCACGCTCGCAGCGAACACAAACAAAAACAAACAATCAATGAAGACGATGGCGCTGACTGCTTACCAGAGTTGTGCGCCGAAGAGTTGGGTGTATGGGTGCTGCCCGCGCTGCTGCAGCGAGAGTAGTGCTTGCCTCCCAGATCTTGATCTTGCTCCATGCTGCAGGCTTCCTCTTTACTGATCAGACTGTCGCTCATTATCAACTGCGTCGTCCACAAAAACAAGAGCACTCAATTTACTGTGTGGTTCAGCAATGAGAACTAGTTCACATTGTGGAGGGTGTTCGATAATCGATTATTTAGTATATATTTTTGCAAGCGAAAATATACTGGAGCTGAATTTGTATTGCTTGTACAGTAATTTTAAAAACAAGTCATAAATAAAGCATTGATAATAAATCCATTAAAAAATAATTAATTTTTCTCGAAATGATAATTTTCAATTATCATTATTTTGTTAGTCATGCACATATCTAATAGGCGGCTTAAGTATTGTTTGCTTTGCAGCCCTGCTTTAACTACACCGGTGCGATGACTTTTGCGTTTTCGTCTTGAACTTTGCCGTCGTGTCGATTTTGGTTTTTTTTCTTGGCCTGTGCTGCCATTTACTATAAATTACTTTGTTTAGTTAGTTGAAAGGGCTAGTTGCTTTATATATATACCTAATCATGGGACTGTTGCGGTCAATACGTCTGAGAATCATGAATTTCATGATTTTCTTTCTAATTATTATTTTGTTCCCGGGTCTGCCCCCGCGCACAACTTTCCCCTATAAAGATTTCGTGTAAGCTACTGCTCGCCTAATTTATATATTTAATAACACATTCTTCCGCAGTGTTGCCCCACCCAAAGAACTGAAGGGCGCCCTCGAGTCCAACTTTCACTTGGAGGGAGCTGAGCGTTTGCTGGAGGGCCGTATCTATGGCCCGGAGTGCCTGGTCGTGCGCAACAATGAGATCTACACTGGCCTACATGGTGGTGAGATCATCAAGCTGACATCCAACCATGTGACGCATGTAGCCAAATTCGGCGAGCCTTGTGGTAAGTACTCTGACATTGTATTAAGGATATTCGCTAAGATCTATTATCCTCTGGTAGCCGAAATATTTGAGGAGGCCAAGTGTGGTCGCCCGCTGGGCTTGGCATTTGATACCCAAGGCAATAATCTGATCGTCGCCGATGCCTACTATGGACTGTGGCTAGTTGATCTAACCACAAACAAGAAGAAACTGTTGGTGTCGCCGACTCAGGAGCTGCCTGGCAAGAGCATCAATCGCCGAGCCAGGGTCTTCAATTCAGTGACCGTTAGCAAGGAGGGCGAGATCTACTGGACCGATTCTTCTTCAGACTTCACCATTCAAGATATTATGTTTGCCTCATTGGCTAATCCATCTGGACGGTGAGTTCATTTAATAATTTAATCGAACGGCTGCCGCTCAAACCGGTTTCTGTTTGACCTAGTGCTCACCTCACCCTTCGCCTTTCTCTAATGATTTCTCTTTATAGTCTATTCAAATACAATCGGGCCAAGAACGTGAGCGAAGTGCTGCTTGACGAACTGTTCTTTGCCAACGGTGTGGCGTTGAGCCCGAATGAAGACTTCATTGTGGTGTCTGAGACGGGAGCAATGCGTCTGACAAAGTACTACCTGAAGGGCCCCAAGAAAGGTCAGAGTGAAGTCTTTGTTGAGGGTCTGCCTGGCTTGCCCGATAATTTGACTCCCGACGCCGACGGCATTTGGGTGCCCATTGTGTCCAGCGCTGACAGCGAGCATCCTCCCAGCTTCTCGCTCTTCTCGCGCTTCCCCACCATCCGTTTGTTCCTGGCCCGCATGCTTGCGCTCTTCGAGCTGCCATTCCGATACATCAACAGCGTATACCCGAATAAGTTCTCACAGCGTTTTGTGCACTTTGTCGGCCACGGCGAGATGGCCATGCTCTTGGCACCCAAGCGCACCACTGTGGTTCGTGTGGACTGGAATGGCAATATTGTGGGCTCGCTGCACGGATTTGATAAGTCTGTTGTGGGTGTGTCACATGTGCTCGAGTTCCAGGATCATCTGTATCTGGGCTCACCCTTCAATCACTATTTGGCCCGTGTCAAGTCTCCCAAGGCGGCCAAGCAGCCCACTGTCAAGGTGCGTAATGTGCGCGTCGAGGGCGGTCTAGAGGCGTCTGTTGGAGCTCCACCGACAACGGCCAAGCCCAAGCCAAAGGCAGCACCAAAGACAACCACGAGCACAACAACGACAACGACCACGACGCCAAAGCCCCAAACTACGACAACCAGAAAACCCACGACGACGACGACGACCACAACAACAAGAACAACTACGACAACTGCCAAGCCAAAGACCACTACAACCAAACCAGCCACCACAACAACAACAACAACAACAACGCCCAAGCCGGCAACAAAGAAAGAAACAAGTTCCACAACAACAACAACGGCTAGCAGCACACCCAAGCCAGAGACAACAAAGCGCTCAGTGCCAAAGAAACCGGCGCCTGTGGAGGAGCAGATTCCCGTAGACACCAAGCCACCGAAGAAGGAGAAACTCAAGGTGATCAACAAGGAAGGCTCCCATGTGGAGCTCTAAGTGGCAGCAGAGCCTCAACACTTAATTCCCTTTCATTTCCTAGCCGAAAACCCAACAGCAATACGTTGATGTCGTTCGCCCGGAAACACTCAGCCCTCGGGCGATTAATTATTTAGTTTGAAACTAGTTAGTTCAATTACAACTAGCTGCAAGCGTTAACTGAATGAAAACAGAATTAGGGCAGCTATTTATATGTCGCACAACCTGCATATAATTGAGTCTTTGCTATTTTATATTTCGATTCCCATTCCCAATAACGACATTCCCTTTTTGTGTGAATCATTTGCATTCCAGTTAATGAGATGACGGAAATGATAAATTATGCTCACAAATAATTATAAACAATGCTCGAAATTGTTAAGCAATGGAAAAAGACACGATCTAAAATATATATACATATATATTCGTATATATATATATATAGAGGAAATATAAAAATACCATTTCATTTTGTACTGATATTCTCATTTGTGTGTATTTTTTGCACTTATAAAGTAAAATGTTTTTTAAAAACAATACGAGACTTAAATGTTAAATTAAATATAAGAGTTATATTCTATGTATAAATAATGAGAGTGTGCGAGCTAGCGAATGAATTGTGGGCCCATTGCCTAGGACTGTGGACGACTTGGCGGCTCCTTGGGATCCGTCCATCTCCATTCCGTGTAGTGCACACAGCGGCCGAGCTCCTCCGAGTACAGCTGTGACTTGGGGCAGCGTAGGAAGCGAGCACGTGAGCCCTGTTTATCGCACATCCAGTAGGCGGTGGGATCCCAGAAGTTCCGGAACATGCGGTTCACCTCGTCCAGCCCCTGGCAGCCCGGCTCGCCATTGTGCTCGTAGTATTTGTACTTCTGGATGGGCAAGTGAGCAGTGGCCATATTTCTGCGAACAAACATGTGAAACGGAAGTGTTACAATTTTTTCTACTTGTCACGCTGCATATAATGCGTTAAGTATATGCTTTAAATATTTAGATGCCTGGGCGCATTAAATTTAGACACTTTGTGCTTACCTCTTGGGATTCGTATAGTCGCTCAGCTTCCGTTGGCAAACAGATGTTTGGTGTATATAGATATATATTTATTTTTTGCGGATTTCTCTCCTGCCTTGCGAGACGTTTACCGTTTCACAATTATTGCGATTCTGATTTGTCATACCGAAGAATTCCTCATTTAAATACTTTTTCATATGAGCGACAGGCGCGGAGCGGAGCGGGGCCGGAATGTGTTAGTAATGTCTGGCTGGCAGGGGCCGAGCGTCTTGCCGAAGCATCGCGTCGCTTCGCTTCGCGTCCAAACGTTTATCTATAAAGCTAACAAGAACACAAAAACAATTTGCTCGCAATTTCGCTCCTCGCACCCGGCGCGATCATAAACGATCGACGACTGGCGAGGCGGATGGATTGGTCATACGTTCGCTTGGACTGTGTCACGTGTTGCCTCCGTGTTCGGGGAATACGGCAAAGCGAGAGTTTGTGCACTGACATAATATGCGCTGAGTTTGGCGAAACACAAGACTGCGATCCGCTGGAGTATGCTCGACTCGCTGATACCCTGCAGAAACTACTGTGAGCTGCATATGTATGTGGAAATAGCCAAAGTTGAGCTATTGAAATATTTCTTAAATAGTTAAATACTGATATGCATAAATACATAAGCCTACTCGACTGGGTAATACCCTGCAAGTGAGATTAAATAGCTGAAATATATTTCAATTCTTTGTATATTGATATAATATGCACATAATTGGGAACTCAGCTTAGTGATACCCTGTAAAGTATTCAAATATAACGAATGAGCAAAAAATAAAAGTTTGAAATGTTTTTCAATTGCGTAGTCAAAAATTAAATGTAATTCATATATCTTATCTAGAATAATTATCATTGTAAGCTGCTTGAATTGCTGTCTGACAGATAAATTTCTAGTTCACTTTTACTACGTTTTTTAGCTCATGTCTTAAAAGGTAATTTACAAATAGGCATAATTATCACGCAAAGCATTTTCATTGATTTAAAATAACGAAAACGGGTAGTTGTGTATTATTTACTTATAGTTCTGTTACTAGATATGAAATACTAAGATATCTTTATAGATCATCTATATATGTGGTCATACTTTATATGCCATTGTGTATGTCATTGAGTTTTGAACGAATACAGGGTATTATAAATTTTTCCACTTGGCAACGAGCTGTGATACCGCCAGCTTTATAGAAATAGATTTCAGTTCTTTTCCAGTGTCCAAAGGGTATTATGATTGCGTGCGTTTCTTGTTTTGAAACCGAACTTAATGTAAGTCTAACGTCTTACGTAATAAATCGGACGCAGGCCAGACATTTAAGCTAAGTACGTCATCTTAGTGAAACGTCAGCAGCTTAATCTGTTACAGAGATCACGCCCGAAACTTATGCGTCGAGCCCCCTTATTTGATTCCGTCCGGTACTTTTCCCCGCGAGCTGCTTTGACGCAGGCCGCCTTCAATTGAGCAAGTGAATTATCGGTTGAAGCGACTGAGGCGAGTCTACACGTGATCGACAAGTGGGGGTCGCTGCGCCTAAGAATTAAGTCTGCCGATTGTGAAAACACACACACACACACAGCTAGTTACCGTAGATTACAATTTTGTATGGGCTGTTCACGTGGGCAGCAGCTGCTCTAATTTTTTTTCGAGCACACAAGGCGTATGTGTAATAATTGTCTCAGAAGTTATGCATGTAAGTTCACTGATTAGCGTATTCAGGCGAAGCTAGCATATTCTGTTTATTGTTTACTCTCAACAATGTGAGAAGTTTGATTAGAAAAATAAAAACGAAAAAAAAGCTTAAGCTAATTTTTGGGCAAAAAATAAAACGAAATTTTAATTGACTTTTGCGAATTTTGTTTACGTTGCTCGAAGCATCGCTAGACTTATTGACTTGTGTTTCAGTTTGTTTATGCTTGTGCTTTATGTTTCTAAAATCTGGACTCGGACTTGAAATGTACTTTGCACTCGCTAGAAACTCTGGAAACCAAATTCATATTTCTAAAGATATTACAACTTGTACTCAGGCATAAATATTTAAAGAAACGCTCCTGCGTCTGCTTGTCTTTCTGTTGCTGTGCTGAGTGGGCTATATTTAAATATAAGTTTTCGTAGTTGTAGTAAACCGGAACGGACTAGTTTATCACATAGCCAACACGTGAATATTTATTTGAAAATTCAAAACTTGAATGGAAAACTTTTAGCTGCTTGCTAAATATATTAAAGCCAACTAAAATAAATTTAGAGATAACTAAACTAAACTTTTCTTGCTGCAAATTTAACTGAAAATATATTAAGATACAAGCTTAAGGCCCTAGTTACTGCGCTTCATTTTTAATATAGTTTTAATTGTTTACTAATACTATGAACGAATACACTTTATTATGATGGTGTTTAGTTTTGTATTGATTCTTTATTCTGCTGGGCCCGGGTTTTTATACCCAGACTCATGTATAATTTTAACCATTAAATCTAGTGCTTCTATTGCTGAGTGTGTAAGGCTCAGCATTGGTCTATTACATATTCTCAACTTATCGCGTAGTTTGTAAGACTCCGCATTGGTTTATTAGCTATTATTATGCTATCGCTGAGTTTGTAATGCTCAGCGCTCGCCTCCTACGTATTCCAATCGCTAAGGGTCGGGGTCATAATTTGTGCCCAGTTTGACAGTTCACACTTGAAACATATGTCATTTATTTTATGCTAGTTGTCGAGTGCATAGCGCGTACGTTCCCCTACTTATCATATTTCTATGTTCATGCATGTGCATGAACATACTAATCTAAAGTAAATAAATATAAATATTAACACAGATTATACACAGCTCTTTATATGCGCATGGATTGCCAACGCAGCCTAGCCTTTTTGCATATAATCTGGCTAATAAAATGCTCGGGATCGTCGGGAAATCAATTAAATAGGAAATACCCCAGAATGAGTGTAATTTGAGTGAAATTTTAGAGCTACATATATAGTCTATAGATTCTATAGGAAATGAACCCAATAAAACAACTAAATAAATAAACAAGTAAGAAAGCTCTAGTCGAGACTGCTCGACTACGAGATCCCCTGAACCCTTGGAGCAATAGATATTTCAATAATTTTTCGCGTCTTTCAGCTTACACAAGAAACACGCACACCCACACGCACGTACGCACACACAGGCATACATACACACGCACGCATACAGACACAAACGCATACACACACTCACATACACACACACATACACATACACAGACACATACACACACATACACAAACACATACACACATAAGCACCCACGCATAAACACGCTGCAGTGTGCGCTTACTATGATACTTAATTGTTTAATAACTTTTTTATGGACGTACGATCTTCATGAAACTTTCAGATTATGATTATAACATGAATATGCATGTAATTGCCAAAGCACAAGTCTCTAGTATTTGAAATACGCTTTTTACAAAAGTGAGGGTGAGGGGGTGAATTTTGAGGTGGGGGTACATTTTAACAAAAACCGAAATTGTATAAATTGCATATAAGCATACATTAAAAATTTGAAGACTCTAGCAATAAAGGTGTAGAAGATATAATTTTATAACTGGTTTTCGATAAGGTTTTTTATCGATAAAAAAGATCGGGATGAGTTATCGATTTTTAATGATAAACTTTATATGCGCGCTGTAATTACGGACATTTAAAAAAAAAATTGAAGTCTCTAGCTCTTATATCTTCTGAAATCGACGCGTTCATACATACGGACAGACGGACAGACGGACAGACGGACGGACGGACAGACGGACAGACGGACAGACAGACGGACAGGGCCAAATCAACTCAGCTCGTCGCCCTGATCAAGAATATATATACTTTGTGGGGTCTGCCACGCCTCCTTCTGCCTGTTACATACATTTCAACAAAACCATTATACCCTGATTTCCCATTGAAAATGGGTTCAGGGTATAAAAAAAAGCAACTAAATACATAAATAGATCAATAATTATATAAATAAATAGATACATAAATAAAAAAGTAATAAAAAAGAAGAAAAAAAAAAAAGAAAAAAAAAAAACTAAATAAAACAAACAGAATTTAAATAAGTTCATAAGTACATGAAATCTTTGGTGTGCCAAAACAAAATTTCTTTCCAGCTATTTTGCTGCATTGCTTAAAGCGGAATTTTACAGACTTAATATTAGTTGAGGTGAGTTAGGAATGTGCGAATATTGATATAATACAATGCCTTAGAAAATTTGTATGTATATATGCACCTGCGGTAAAAAATTAGTAATAGTAGTAGCAGTAGTAAGAAAACTAGTGGTAGTAGTGGAAGTAATATTAATAATAGTAGTAGTAGTAGTATTAGTTGTAGTACTAGTAGTAATACTAGTAGTAAGACAAATAGTAGTGTGTAGTAGTAGTACCAGTAGTAAAAATATTATTAATAGCAGTAGTAGTAGTATTAATAGTAGTAGTAGTAGTATTAGTATTAATAGCAGTAGTAGTAGTAGTAATACTAGTAGTAAGACAAATAGTATTATGTAGCAGTAGTAGCAGTAATAGTTTTATTAATAGCAGTAGTAGTATTAATAGTAGTAGTAGTAGCAGTAGTAGTAGTATTAATAGTAGTAGTAGTAGTAGCAGTAGTAGTAGTATTAATAGTAGTAGTAGTAGTAGCAGTAGTAGTAGTATTAATAGTAGTAGTAGTAGTAGCAGTAGTAGTAGTATTAATAGTAGTAGTAGTAGTAGTAGCAGTAGTAGTAGTAGTAGTAGTAGCAGTAGTAGTAGTATTAATAGTAGTAGTAGTAGTAGCAGTAGTAGTAGTATTAATAGTAGTAGTAGTAGTAGCAGTAGTAGTAGTATTAATAGTAGTAGTAGTAGTAGCAGTAGTAGTAGTATTAATAGTAGTAGTAGTAGTAGCAGTAGTAGTAGTATTAATAGTAGTAGTAGTAGTAGCAGTAGTAGTAGTATTAATAGTAGTAGTAGTAGTCAGTAGTAGTAGTATTAATAGTAGTAGTAGTAGTAGCAGTAGTAGTAGTATTAATAGTAGTAGTAAGAGAGTATGTAGTAAGGCAAATCATGTAGTAGTAGTAGTAGCAGTAATAGTATTATTAATAGCAGTAGTAGTAGTATTAATAGTATTATCAATAGCAGTAGTAGTAGTATTAATAGTAGTAGTAAGAGAGTATGTAGTAAGGCAAATCATGTAGTAGTAGTAGTAGCAGTAATAGTATTATTAATAGCAGTAGTAGTAGTATTAATAGTATTATCAATAGCAGTAGTAGTAGTATTAATAGTAGTAGTACTAGTAGTATTAATAGCAGTAGTAGTAGTATTAACAGTCGTAGTACTAGTAGTATTAATAGTATTAGTTTTAGTAATAAGAAAAATACTAGTAGAAGTAGTGGAAAAATACTACATAGTAGTAGTAGTTATAGTTAGAAAAATAAGAGTAGTTGTAATAGTAAATAATATTATTAGTTATAGTGCAGATTAACATATATTGGTATTGTTTTAGATGTCGATTTTGAGTACTTAGTCTCTACATTTGGATTTAACATTTAGTACTTAATGCTTATTACCGCAGCTGTATTACATATACACATACAAATAAATATATAAATAAATAAATATATTTAATGAGTCAGCTCGGAAGAAATCGACACAAAAGCTCTCGCTGTCGCTGTCGCTGTCGCTGTCGCTTTCGCTGTCGTTTCGTTGTAGTTGTAGCTGTAGGTGGAGTGGATGACGAGAATGACGAGGTGAACAATGGGTGGTTCAATAATGCTTTATGGCTGCAACAAAAGGGCGACTCCTGCTAAGATCCACTTGGCTGGACGGTCGCGTGTTTTCAGATTGAGCGTCCATACGTAGGTGTTGCCACGCGACCTGCAACAGATTGGATGCAGGCAGATAGATGTAGATGGCTATAGCTGCGGGAACAATGCGCGTCGCCTCGCCCCTCACCTGGTCTTGTACAGCGGACACTCATAGACGCGCTGCAGCTCTTGTTTCTCCTGGACAATGGACTTGATGTAGATGACGGGCATGGCGCAGAGCAGCTCCTTGGGGTGCAGGGCCACAATAGAGTTTAGCTGGCAGTCCCAGCTGGCGCCGTCCAAATAGAGCTCGTGCACAAAGGCGCCCTCTATGGGGGGTAATCTGAAATCAAGTGAGGTTAATAAGGACATGGATGTGCTTTCGACTGTGGCTCATCAGGCTGGTTACGTGACGTCGTCCTTCTGCTTCTTGGTGACGTCGCAGCTGATCAGCATGCGGTCCAGGGGCAGATCATGCTTGCGCGCGCTCTCCTGCATGATGGCCGTGAGGAAGCTCTGGGGATTGAAGAGCCCGCCCAGCCAGATGACGCAGGGCAGCTTGAAGTCGTTCAGCCAGCCGGCCAGCTCCTTGATGCGATGCAGCAGGTCAGCGAACCAGCCCTGCAGGCCCAGCATGCTGGGGTAGGCCAGCTGGGCCCAGGCCGTCGGCACGTGATCATAGAAGATGGCATAGTCCAGCCGTTCCATCTCCTGCGTGATGGTCAGCTCCCCCTTCAGCCCCAGCATCAGCTCACGCAGCGAGCGCTTGATTTCGCGAATGAGCGCATTCATGCGCTCGCACTCCTGCAGGGCGACCACCACAAAGGGCGTCTTGCGCTCCACGCGGTTGAGCAGGGCCTGCAGATTGAACTCGTCCTGCAGCTTGTCGAGGAAGTCGTCGATCATGATCTTGACCAGCTCCTCGCGCCGTGCGCCACAATGCGAGCTCAGCTCTGACTCGCGCGGCTGCAGCTCAAAGATGGTGCGCAGCAGCTGCTCCGAGGCGCTGGTGAGGAATCCGATTTCGGCATTGGGATGCAGGCCATAGAGCAGCGGTGACTCATCGGGCAGCATTTCGGTGATGTAGTCGTGGTAGCCCTCGAATTCCAGATTGGGCGGCGCTGGGAAGCCGGGGCAGAGCTCAAAGTCGCCATCGATGAGATCCTGCTGCAGCAGCTCCTCCAAGAATGTCTGGCAGAGCCGTCTGTCCCAGTCGTCGGTTATGTGGCCGCCGTACATGATCTCGCCGAAAAGGTAACGCAGATCCTCCCACGGAATGCGACTGCTGCCCTCCAGGTAGTTGTGCAGCACGCTGGCCGAGATGGTCAGGTCGCCGATGTTGAAGGGGTACACCTTGTTCCAGCCCTGGGGTCCAAACTTACGCCGCTCGCCGGCCACCGCATGGAAGTAACAGAGGGCAAAGAGTATTGACTTGAACTCCGCCTCCTGGGTGCACGTTTCCAGCGTCTCCTGCGTGAAGTTGTCCCAGGCCTTGTGCAGGTTGGCGGCCATGCCAGCGGGCGGCTCATTCACCACCTTGAGGGAGGACTCCAAAATGCCCTGGGGTATGACATGGTATTGCGGATCTGGAGCTGGCTCGGCGCTAATGAACAAGCGAAAATTCGAATCCCCCTGAGATTCGGACTGCAGCACAATGCGCTCGATTAGCTTCTCTAGGGTGGGCAACCAGTTCACCACCAGATGAATGTTTTGGAGTATCACCCATTGTTGGCCGGTGGCCAGTGCCTGCTCCATGGCTGCCTCGGCCAGCAGCTCCTGCCCCTGGCCCAAGGATATATTCACCAGAGTTCCGGCATCCGCATGGAAGCCCTGCAGCTGCCCATGGCGCTCCACATCGCGTATGGGATCCACGCCCGGCGACAGTATAAAGAAGGCGGGCGTGGCAGCGTTCAGCTCCTTGAAGATGGCCCCAAACGGCGGCGTCTGCACCTCGGCATAGGCTCGCCCCATCGTCTGCTCCACAAACTGGGCCATGGCATAGGTCATGCGGTCGGGCCGCAGGGCTCTGATAATGCACAGCTTCTGCAGTGGGGTGCGATGCTTCCACTCGCCCGGGAACTGTTCCCGCTCGGGCGTATCGCTGGCCACGAATTTGCGCCAGCGCTTGGTGTAGTTCTCCATGTCCTTGTCGATGCCATAGAAGTGCTCGACGAGCGCCAGCGACTTGATGCCGCCCCAGGCACTGCGACCCACAAAGTCCAACGGCGATAGCGTGTTGGGGTCGTGCGGATAGCGCAGCAGAAAGTCGGTCTCATCCTTGGCCACCTGCTCGGCGGCGATCATGATGCGCAGCGTCAGGTGCGAGCTGAACGTCAGCTTGTCCGCCTCGAAGAGGCCGCGCAGCGTATAGCGGTACGTCTGCAGCGTGATCGAGTCGACCAAGTGGAGCACGCGCTTCTCATAGGTCTTGGATGCTGGCGCCACGGCTATGGCCTGCCGGAAGACGTTCATGAACGACTTCAGGGAGAACTTGTATATGGGATTGATGCGATTCAGATCCGTCAGCACAAAGTACAAAATGGCCGCCCGCTTGGCGGCTGCGCGGTAAATGTTTCGGGTCTCGTCGATCTGGAGCGTGGTTAGGTGAGCCTCTCGCACCTTGGACTCGATTTCGTCCACTGTACGTTTGGTGTTCTCCAAGTTGAGCACCAGCGCGTGGTCCTCGAGCACGTTCTCGCCGGCGGAGGCCAGCCTGGCCAGCAGCTCGTCCTCGAGCGCCTTCAGCGAGATTTTAAACATATTTTGCTGAATCGTCACCTCGGTCTTCATCTGCTCCAGATCTGGGCGCTCAATCTTTACCACTTCCGCCAGCAGCTGCTCCTCCAGTCCATCCGGCGTCACCGTGAAGTTAATCAGCGTCGTTTGCGCCTGCATTTCCGGCTTGTAGTGCGGATTGGCGAGCTTCGTGTGCAATATGAGACGGAAATTCGGATTGAACTCCATTTCCCGTTCGCCAATGCGCAGATATCGACCCTTTTTGATTAGCGCGCGGCTCAGCAGGGGCTCGAGTACAGTGTCCATGGACTCCTCAATTTGCTCGATGAGCACTGTGTCGCCGCGCGAGATGGACTTCTCCAGTGCCTCCAGAAAGCCACGCTGCGTCATACGCAGCACCACCAGGGCGGCTCCAAAGCGGCTCTTGATCCACTTGATGCCCTGACTGAACCAAAGTGTTAATGCTCCTCACTTATTAAATATTGATAAGCCCGTAGTCAACTGTCGCCGGGCTCGCTCAATTACGGCGTAAGCCCGAGCTGACGATGATACTCACAGCTGGGGATCAATCATCAGTGGCCAGCGCGTTGAGTGCTGCAGTATTGTTGCATTCTCTGTGGACATGCCGTCCATGGGCAATCCCTCATTATTCCAGGTGGCAATTTGTGCGTCGTCCGACAGCAGCGCCAGTGGGTCGACGCCCTGCGTGTGCGGTATCTGGGGCTATTTCCATGCCAAACATACAGCAAATGCAAACAGCTAAGTAACTGTGCCTCTGAGGTATCAGCTTCAAGTACTCACGTCCATCTTGCAAAAGCTCGGCAGCCACATCTTGTGCTGCAGCTCCTCGCGATAGCGACGCGTAAAGCAGCCCACGTACGACAGGAACGAGGAAATTAGCAATATATCCCCAGGTAGAGTGCCAATCTTTGCCTGCAAGCTTTTCAATAGAATGGTTAAGAATAGATGAAAGCATGAGAACGGAAGCAAGACCGGAAGTCAATGGCAGGTCGAAAATGTAATACACTGAAAGAGAAACTGTAGAGGACTTCAAACTGCCTCATTTATGCCATGAAATATTTCCCATTTGACTGAAGCTTTATGATACTGTCGACTCCTTTGGGCAGAAGTTTTTGAATTGGCAGGAGTTTTTTTTTTATAATGGAGGAGATTCTGAATTGATGCAAAATTTTAGGTAATATTTTGATTGAATTGGATTTATTAAATTGGTTATGGTTAAAAATGGGTAGCTAATATTGTGATAGATTTTTAGGAAGGAGTTTTTCGGAAAGAGTTTTGATATAGTTGAGATATTGCAGTATAACAATTTCATTTCAATATAGAAGTTTTATAATTAATTTAATTTTAATTTTAACTTAACTTTTGAAATTTTAATTCTAAATTTGATTTGGGAATTCAGTTAAACTCTGATAATAAAATATATATATACAAAAATTTACATATATATAATTTTTTATATATATATTTTTTTTAATGGATGCAATGATGTCCATTTATATGCCTGTCTCCATTTCGTGACGAAATTGAAATGCCCGTCGACAAGTGTATAATAAAATAGAAAAGCATCGAAAACAGAAACGTGAGAGCTGGCTGGCTGGCTGGCTATCTGGCTGTCTGACCTGGTAAACGGGAGCATTAATCTGTCCCTTAGCGACTTTAAAGTGCGCTTCAAGTATAAATAACAAGTGCAGCTGGAGGAAGCTGAAGGCTGCCCGTCGAGCGTTGCTTGCATTTGAATAAACGGGAAATTGCAAAACTAATAATGATGCAAAGGGTCTCTTTAGCGAGGGCAGAACAATGAGTATGCATAGCGATTAGCTAGAATGCTTGAATTGAAATTATCAATGGAATGAAAATGAATTTCGACACAATAGGAAAATTGTCAGTTTAATAATTCGAAATATTTTAATTAATTCTAAAAATTCGTTAATGTGGGAAAATACATTCTCATATATAACTCAATCAGGCCAAGTTTATTATTAGCCCCCGCAGGCACTCGCTGCGCCTTGGCTGCGACTTTAGCAACTTTAGCGTGTAAGATTAACAAGAGGAACGACAACAATGGCCTCGCCATCGGCAGCATCAGCAGCATCGGCAGCATCAGCAGCATTGGCAGCATCATCAGCATAATCTGCATGCTCCATGTTGTTGCTGTCGTGTAGCTTTGAAAATTATTATTTGAAATTGCTGCATGCCAAACATTATTGATATATTTAAGCCGGAGCATAAATGACGGGCTCTGCAGCAGGCGACTTAAAGGAGATGCAAGTGTTGCACTCAGCACAAGATGATGGCTTTAAGGCTTAAGTGATTTATGCTCTTGTTCCAAAAACACACACACACACATATAAAGACAGATGTGTGCGTTTCAAATGGTGCTTGGTAATTGAATAACGCAGAGACTATGCAATTGCAATGCATAAATGTCCAACATGTCTAGCACCTGCCCACAAATACACATATACATATGTATATACATACATATATTGTATTGTTAAATTAAAATAATTGTTTTGAAAGAAATATTCTGCTCAAAATTTGATAAAATACCTGTCAAGTGGCATAAGTGCATTCTCATTCAAAACGCAAAATATATTTCAAAAGCAGCGCCAGCAGCAACAACAACAACAGCAACACCAAAGCTAACGGCAATACAGAGCCAAGAGCGTTTACACATATAGATTTTTCTCTCCCTCTCTCTCTTTCTCCCTCTCTCGTTCCCTCTCTATTTCTGTAGTTGCATTTGTATGCACTTACAATGAAGAATATTTAATGCCATAGTCAAATAGAAATTTATATGCAAGTCATAACGGTACATAGAGACACACACACACACACAGATGCCGCAACCGCACAACATTTTGCAGTTTTTACATTGCTCTTCCTCCGCTGCTGTTGAGCGCAAATTATATTTTCATAAATATTTGAAAGTTCTCTCGGAGCAAGAAGGTTTTCAGTTTTGACATTCGAGCATGGAATCCCCTGCTATCTGGTGTTAGCTGCTGCTGCTGCTGCTGTTGCTGCTGTTTCTTTGCCAGTCTATTGTACGCACACTCATAGCTCACAACGAGCACACACACACACACACAGACAGACGAGCCGAGCAAACATTTTAATATTTTTCACACATATGTAGAGATGCATTCATGAATTCGCCCTCTGGCGATTCAGGTGCTGCCGTTGTCGAATTGTGCGGCCGATTGAATGCCCATGTGTATGTGTGTGTGTGTATGTGAAATTTTGCAGTTATTTAGATGAAAAAAAAAAAAAAAATGTACTGATAGAGTGAGTCTGTGTGTGTGTGTGTGTAGTCACTGCCTGCTGTCTGTGGATACTCCTTTGGCTACCACGCGCACTCAATTGAATTTCATGGCAAATATTGATCTCGTAAACCAGTCTGTGCCCGTGGGCAGCCGAAGGTGTTGAGAGCACATTTTGTGCATTACTATTTACCATCAATGCGCACAAGCACATGAATGGAAAGCCAAACATAAATTTCCACACCAAATTAATATTCATGTTGCATGTACTCTAACAACCATTTTACTTGTCTGAAAAATAGAATGCTTTATCAAACTTCAAATTAGTTTACATATTTATGACATATTAATTGTTTGTATTATATTCTTTGACAGAGTCTGAGTTTTGCATTTGAGTATTTCCTATAAGTACTTCTTCTAAGTATTTCATATAAATATTTCTTTTAAGTATTTATTCTAAGTATTTCCTCAAAGGGTTTCTTCTTAGCATTTCCTCCAAGTATTTCCTACAAGTATTTCCTCCAAGTATTTCTTCTAATTATTTATAAATATAAATATTTCTTTTAAGTATTTCTTCTAAATATTTCTTTTATGTATTTCCTCAAAGGTTATCATCTAAGTATTTCCTCCAAGCTTTTCCTCTAAGCCTTTAATGCTTAGCTGTGTGGTCGTTCACACATTTCATTTCACTTCACTTTATTGCACTTACGACGGATCTCCATCAGGTCTGGGTTACTGAAGAAATGATGTAGCTGCAGCCCTTTATATAGGGCACCCTTCACTCAAAGCCTAAGTCGCTCTCAAATGTTGAGCCCGACGTCAGGTAAGGGTCGTTGCAGCCGATCCTTAAATGACCAATGGGAACACTCTCTGCTGCTTCGATTTACTTATATGTAAATATGAAATGAATACTGCTGCATACATATAAAGAACTTAAATGATCTTCTGTCAGAGAGACACCCGAAGAGACAGACTGCGAGATAGACAGAGAGGCATATGCCGACTAACAAACGACCAGACATGGAAAGTTAAATCGGATTACCTCATTTCGCTGCTCAGTTATATGCATACATATATGCTTGATATGGCTAAATATTGCATATTTAGCATAAATAACTAATAGCGGCTTCTTCTGTTCTATACTTTCCTGATTGAAAATTATGGAAATCAGTGCATCAGGTACTTCAAAACTGTCTTATGAATGTATGACTCGAGTTTGTCTCTTCAGGATAGTTATTATAGCTGCTTGTCAGCCTTTTTCTTGCTGAAGCTCTCTCAGGCCGGATCAGAATTCAGATTGCCTCTAGGTCAGTAAGGATGTTTGTGGCAGGGCCAGCTCTGGTTTATTGCATGTGTGCAGCGCTTTAAATGCTTTTTGGGTTGTTTCTCATTACCGGGGGCAAGTGCTGAGTGCAAGTGCAAAGCTCAGAAGAGTCGACGCTGACGCAGTTTATTTACTGTCGGCAGAACAAACGGCGGGCAGTTCATTGGCTGCGACAGTGCGCAATTTGTTCAATTGGCAGCTGGGGGCGGTGAGCGATGGGAGGCGGCTGCAGGCAGGCAGATGGAAAGTGGAAAGTGGGCGAATGGCGAATGGGGAATGGCACTTGCAGTGGGCCAAATGAGCGCAAGTAAATACAATTTACGGCCTTTTGTTGTTGCGGTGGGCCGCAAGTGTGCGAAACGCTGGCACAGTTCGTTCAACTGAGGCCCCACGAGGGGATGCGAGGGATGCGGGAAAGCAATTAAAGCCATTGCGGACACACACAAAATGTAAATTAAATTTAATAATTGATGGCGCATAAATGGGCGAGCACCGTCCACAGGCCACACTCACCTCTGCACAGACTCGCGCCAGCGGACATTCTCGTTGGCCAGTCCATTGACCAGCCTGTGGGCCAGATCGATGGTAAAGGACGTCTTGTCCGCCTCCCGTTGGCACTTTTGCTTTTCGGCGACAGCGTGCTCGAACTCCGCCTGAATGTCGGCCAGCTTGTCCTCCAAGTTGTTGATTTTCGTCTTGAGGTACTGCAGTCGCTCGCGCGCCTCGAGCAGCTCCTGCTGGGCATCCTGCAGGGCCTGCTGCTTGGGGCCAACGATGAGAAAGACCTGATGATAGCGATGCAGATTGATGACCCATGCACAGAGCCCAGCAGCTGCCACAGACTTTTGCACAACTTTGTCTGGATTAAACTCGGGATCCTACGAAAGAAAAACAATTTTCGATGTCAGTGAGATGCGAAATGGCAGCTCCCATCTCTGCCCTTTTACCTTTAGGTATTCCTGCAGGGTTTCGATTATATTCGGATGTATGTTGTCCTTGTTGTAGTTGAGCAGGTCGCTGAGAAACTGATCCACACGCACCATCATCAGCTTGGCTGCCTTCCAGCTGCGATCGCGCGGTATCTTGCCATTCGTGGCCAGCAGCACCATGACAGCAGAACAGACGTTGATCACGCCCTTGGGCGGCGATCCGAAGGACTTGAGCTCGGTCAGGTTGTTCTTGTTCAGGGTGTTGAGCGCCGCCTGTGCGGCCACTAGAGCTGGCTCAGCCTGTCGCAGATCCTGCTCACAGAGCTTGGTCTTGATGGAGACATCCTCCTCGATGATGCGAACGCGTTTCTCCTCCTCTGAGGCTATGAAGCGTTCACGTTTCACCTTCTCGCTCTCGGCGCTGACAATGACGATCAGCTTGTCGGCCGCAGCATTCTTGGCCGCCAGCTGAACTTCTTGTATGGCCAGTTGGTGCTGCAAGAAAAGTTCTTTCTAAGTCAAACGAAAAACTCTGAGAAACTTTAAAAGTTTGGTGGCCAACGAAACGAAATTAATTAAAGCTCTGGCACGCTGGTCCAATATTGACACGGGGCAACTTTATCGCACAAATTGTAGAAGGCACTTGAATAAGCACATGTGCATTACCTCCTCTCCACATAGGAATACATGTATTCCATGCTCTGAAAACTGAAGCTGACGTCTGTTCGTCGGCACAATTGAATTTCATTTAATTCAATTTGTTTAAATAACATTATGGATGTGTTTTTTGTTCCTCTGAGTGAGCAGTTTTTGTTTGGCGCTCGAAAGTATGCTACAAAATAAATGCGATTGACGCGGCGCCATTGCCAGCCATCGGCAGCCATTGGCAGCGTAACCGGAAACGGCTCCTGCAATGCAAAGGGTATCGTCATCGACACTTCACCGGCTCTCCACTCCACCTAGACACCATTGTGGCCCACTTTGCCATGGGCTATGCACAGCAGATTTGCTGTAACAACAATTCAATTAAGCGTACTAATTGAATGACAGACTCGACACGAAGCGACGCGACGCGACGCGACGGTTCGAATATCGCAGAGACAATGGCAAAAAAAAAAAAAAAAAAAAAATAAAAAAAAACGAATCTCAACTGCCGCCATGCGTGCGTATGTCCATGTCCACTACATGGCCTGTGCGCCTTGATAAAAAATCTGAGCGGGTCAGATGGCATCGTCAATCCGGTTGTTCAATTAATACTCAGAAATGTTTTTAATAAAAACTTAATTTAATAACTCTACAATTTTTATGCATGCAATTTTATTTATAAAATTGTTGCGCTTAAGCCAATTTATTTTAAATTGGTATATTTTTTGAGAAATGCAATAAAGAGTTAAAAAAAAAAAAAAATAAAATAATAAATAAAATAAATAAATAAAGAAAGTATCATTTTTTGTTTGTTTTATTATTATAAATATTTTTAAAATATTTAAATATTAAGTAAGAAATGCAATATGTAATAAGAAAATAATGTAGAATTTTTTTATTTTATTATTATTAATATTTTTAAAATATTTAAATATTAAGTAAGAAATGAAGTAAATGAAAGGAAAAATAAGGTATCAATTTTTTGTTTTATTATTATACAAATTTTTTAAATATTTAAATATTAAGTAAAAAATGCAATAAGTAATAAGAAAAATAATATTTCATTTTGTTTGTTTTATTCATATAAATATTTTTGAAGTATTTAAATATTAAGTAAGAAATGCAAAAGGTAATGAGAAAAGAGTAGCATTTTTTTTGTTTTGATATAAATATTATTAAAATATTAAAATATTAAGTGTTGAGTTTATGCCTTTAAAATTTTTTATACTAACAAAACAATTAATGAAGTATTATATATATTTATTTATATTAAATGATTTGCCTGGCACCCTAGTCGAATAGCTGATTACAGTTATCACCCACCGATTTTGATGAATTAAAATGCTACTCGTATAGGTCTTAAATTTGCAGGTCGTTAAATTGATTCAACTCCTCTCTTCTTTTATTACATTATTATTTACGCTCACCTTCAGGGTGTCCACTTGACGCGCGCATTCGGCCAGCTTGGCCATGCCGCTCTGCAGCCGGCCGATGCGCTCGGCGAACTCGCCGTTTTTGTCGACCAACAGTTTGCGGTAGAGGAAAATGTATTCGAGAAAGGTTTTCGGTGTGGTGTAGTTGTAGCGTTTTTCATTCTGCAGATAAATTTTCGATATCTGATTCACAGTACCGTGGACGTAGGCCATAAAGCAGGCGATGGGCGGCACGAGTTCGGGCTGCAAATGAATGGGGGTCAGTTGACTTCTCTGGCTATCGAGCTACAGCTGTGTGTGTGTGTGTGTGTGTGTGAGTGCATGAGTGTGTGCGTGTGTTGTGGCACCTTCTGTTGTCATTTTGACAGTTTAAAGTTGTAAATTGTAAACGGCGTCGGACAGCCGCGTGTAATAATAAAGTCAGCGTATCGCACACACCTCCAATATGTCACCGATTTCGGTGAGAAACTTTTGGGACACCGATTCCAGTGCACTGCGGGGCCACTCGTGAAACCAGTTAATGGCCGTGCGGCTAATTATGGCCGGAAATTTTCTGGCACGTATGCGCAGCGTTTGCCCCACCGGGGAGAAGCAGAGCACGATTTTGAGCAGCCGTCGCACCTTCTCCACAAAATAACGCCAGCAATTCTCCTTGGTGTCCAAGGTGCCGCTCTGCTTCACCTCGTTGCGTATGCCATTGACGATCGTATCCAACTGATCGTCATTGAAGAGCTCGGGTATTTCGCCGGAGGCCAGCAGATCGTTGATCAGCATCAGTATCGACTCATCGGGCAGCTGCGCATCGGAGATGAGAAAAACCGACGCCACATTCTTGAGTCCCACCTTCATGTACAGTGCTGCAATCTCGTCCCGCATGTCGAGCAGCCCAAAGCCGCGTTTGATTTGCACTTGCGACACGCTCAGCGAGGAGATGAATGCGGCCAGGCGCGCCAGCGTCTGCTTGCCAGAGCCGCCAACACCAATCAGCAGGGCATTGCCACGTGGACTCTCCAGGATGCGATTGATGCTGGAAAGGAAAAGAAAAGTTAAAAAATAAGATTATCTGAGTTGAGATATATCATATATGGAATGTGATATCGATAAATCGAGTTAGCCTTCAGCTTACCGACATATGTGTATCATGGCATCCTCGAATAGCACCAAGTTCATGTAGCCCACAATTTCGTTGTAGCTGGCCTGCGCCTCCAGCAGCAGCTGGTAGAGCGAGTCCCAGCTCTTGAGCGGCATGTACTTCTGGTCCACCAGCGACTGGGCAAAGTGGCTGTAGATCAGTGGCTCCGCAAACACAAAGTCCTCGTCAAAGTCCTCGAAATCCTTCTTGAATATGTCCCGAATGGAGGACTTGAATGACTTGATGTCGTACTGATCGACCAGGCGATCGTGGTAGACGCGAAACGCCTCATGCACGTAGAGGCGCATCAGCTCGGCGGGCTTGCTGCAGACTGTGCCGCTGTAGCTGCTGGCTGCACCACCTGCGGAGATTGGGGCACCCACGCTGTGCATCACGCCCTGGTAGATGTTGGTCAGGTCGCGCAGATTGAAGATGTAGTGGAACTTAATGGCCGTGGGCAGGAAGGCGTACTCGACGCGACGGTGCAGCGCGATGCCCACCTGCACCAGGAGATTGCCAATGGAGCGGATCTCCTTGTTGAAGCCCAGCGCCGGCTGCTCCAGGTGGCTGTTCAGGATGCTGCTGTAAATGTGGTGCAGCGTCTCCTCGCTGGGCTGAGCCACCGAGAACACACAAAAGTGGCGCTGCAGCCGCGGGTCGATGGTGAAGGAGCCGGCAGTCGGATTCATGCAAGCCGCAAACTGGCAATGCCGTATGTCCTTCAGCTGAAGCCTCTGGCGATCGTACCTAGGCATGGCATCGACAATAATCTCAGCTGCTGTTAAATGAAAGAAATCGAGCTGAGCCACCACTCACCACTGCCTGTAGTCCATGAACTGGCGCATTATGGTGTGCGGCTGCACGGTGCCATAGGCGTCCACCTCGGGCATGTTCAGGTCGTTGACGAAGTAGATCAGTCGGCGCTTCGGCCCGCTCGGCGCAAAGCAGCGCCCCGACTTCTTCTCCAGCGGCCGATCCAGCATCTTCTGGAACATCTCCGATGAGGTGTAGAAGTTAAAGTGTGTCGCCTGCACTGTGGTCAGCAATGGTGTCGACGAGGACAGCTTCCGACGCACGCCAACGCCAACGCCAACGCCAACGCTAGCAGGATTGGCTGCAACGGCCGGCGTCTGTTGCTGACTGCCGCTGACAGCTGTCACGGCAATTTCAAGCAGCTCCTGTGCGCTGGCATATTTGCTGAAGAGCTCACGGAAGATGGCACCCTTGCCGCAGCCGGAGCTGCCCACCAGCATGCAGGCCAGATTGCGGTCGATAAGCAGCTTGAGGAAGTAGCCCAGACGTGTGGTCTCTGCAGTTGAAATGAGCACGTTCTGTGTGTGATTATATGTGTGCCAGTGTATGTGTGTGTGCGTGTGTGTGAGTGTGTAACCAAAAGCTTTGTTCGCATGATTAGTTCATTTCCAACTAGGTCAAGCACGCACCTGCAACGGCTGCTCGGCATCGATTTGACACTCGAGCTGCTCCTGAGCGGCCAGCTCTGACCAGCGCTGGAACTTCAGTGTTTGCACATTAAGCTGATAGTCAAATATGGTGCCCTGACTGGGCAGCTTGACATCCTTGAACTCGCCCGCCCACCACTTGTGAAACTCGCGCTGCCAGTCCACAATCGTGTCCTGATGCAGTGCCGAGCCGAAGCTCCAAAGCGTAACATACACAAAGATGGTTTCTAACGCCAGCTCGACGGACTCATGCGATAGCTCGCCCTGGTGTTGGCTGTGTGCATTGACACCCAAATGCTTGTCGCCCCCGTGCGCAGCGTCATCCTCAACTGGGTCGCTGTCCAGCAAGCACTCGAGCAGGTGACACGTCATTTGAATCATGGCCATGTTCGTGATGGGCGTGATGCGACGAAAGTCCCGCTGCCTCTGCATCAGGCTGGGAAAGTATTTTTCGAAGAGCGTCGTGAGTATGCCCCGCTCGATCATATTCGCACGCGTCTCCAGCCAGGACGAGACAAAGCTAAAATTTAATACATACCATGTAAGAAAACGCCAGTCGGTAAGTCTGACTAGGAGATACTCTGAACTCTGAATGAACTGGATGTTTCAATATTCACGGCTTAAAAAAAGTGTCGCGCTCTTGTCACAACTTCACAATCGAGTAGCCTCTACCAACACCGTTAAGACACTGATAGAGTTGCAAATTCGAAACTACTTCATTACTAGAATATTATATGGCGAATCTAAGTCAAAGTAGCTAGAGTACTTTCAGCTATAGTAGCTCTTGCAATATGATACTTAGAATATATAGGAAGAAGTATGGCTCTGTTGCCAAATTTATTGCTAATTCATCAAACTTTAACAACTCAATATCTTTAGTATTTCGGTTGCGATTTTAATGATATGTGTTTCCTATGATATACATAATCTATTAAGTATTTCTAAATTTTAGAAAAATAAAAAACTCTTTCACATATAGGTTATATTTGCAATAGACTTTAAATTTGAAGTGATTAGTAAAATTCGAAATAGAGCACAAATCAAAACTATATAAAATAAATAATAATGAAAATAATTTTTTTAGGCTAGTTTTTAACTTGCAGAATATAGAAATTCATAAAGAAAATGTATTTTTTTTTTAATTTTAATTTATTTTTTTATTTTTTTTTTATTTTAATTTTAATTTTTTTTTTTTTTTTTTTGGCTTTTTTAATGCAAGTCTAAGTGGGCAGAATTAAGAGATAACAAGTTCGCAAAGGGGCTACTGAAGTGCGTTGTATGGCTTAATAAAACATGAAAGATGAAAGATAAAAGCTGTTAGTTGTTAACGTTTAGGCTACAGATTTTGATATAAATATATATGTATTTGCCAAGTCTTTAGCTCGTATAGACTTTAAGATCGACGCATTCTGACATGCGAATTGACGGACGGACATGAAGACGGACAGGGCGGACAGACGGCCTTTCCTACTGATTCAGAAAGCATCATGGTATCTGCCACGCCTCCTTTCGCCTGCTACATACATTTAAAAAAATTCGTACTTTGCTATATTCAAAGGGTTCAGGGAATAGAAATCCAAGTAAAAGCGATTAGAACTTACGGTGACCAGCCCAAGTCCTGCGGATTGATATACAAGATGCCTGCCCTGGAGACTGTGGCCGGTGTGGCCGCCTTGAGGTGGCCCACCTCGAACAGCAGACGCATCTCGCGCCTCAGCGAAATGCGTTCGTTGCTGGCCAGCGTCAGGATCTTGTTGTCGTCCATCAGCGTGTTGAGGCTTTCGATCCACATTGGATCAATGTCGCCGTCGAGCACTATCCACTTGGGGTTACCCGGTGGCATATTGGCCTGCTCGCGCATTATTGAGGAGAAGAGGCCGTCCTTCCACTCGCGCGTGGTGGGATTCACGATGCCGAACAGCTCGTCGTTGGACAGCGCCTTGGGATTGAGGATATGGCAGACTGGCTTCAGTTTCTGTATGCGATACGTTTCGCGCAGAGTTTGCCAAATTTTGGTTTTGCCGGTGCCAGCATCGCCCACAATGAACACCGAGTGGCGCACATCGAGCAGCTCCTGCAGCTGCACCACCTTCATGAGGAAGCCCTCCTCGGGCTGCAGCTTAATTTCATTGACCGCACGGCGAATGGTCTTCTCGAATTCGAACATGCGCTTGCGCGGCACATCGAGCGCTGGGAAGAGGTCGCCTATCAGGCCCATAAATATGGACACATCCTCGGTGACTATCTTGGGTATGTTGAAGTCACGCAGGGCGCGCATTAGCACCTGATCCTCTGGCCGGCTGTGGTCATCGCGCTTTAATGTGCCGGCCACAACCAGCACCGATTTGATGGCGCGCAGTCCCCAGTCGTAGTGATCCTGCTTGGACAGCAGCTCCTTGCACAGCGTGTACAGTGTGATAAATTTGCGTGCCAGCAGACGTGCATCCTGGAAGCCCTCGGCCATTAACATAATCTCACAAATCAAAGCAAAGTCCGGCACAATCATGGCGCATGGGCGAAACAATGTTTTCAGGTTTTCCGGCAGCTCGGTGCGGCCAGCGTAGCCGGGATTCATGGTGATAAAAATGCCAACCGACGGCTCCAGCGAGATGCGCTCGCCCATAAAGATAAATTGGGTTTTATGCATCTGTAAACAGTAGCAGGAGGAACAGCAGCAGCAACAACAGCAGCAACAGCAGCAGCAGCAGGAGCAACATCCAGCGTCGTCCGTTTCCAGGAGCCAAGCGAAATGTAATCAATGTGCAGCATTGCAAAGAAGTGGAAGGTAAAATCAATTTGCGAACGCTTCACGTATCCCAGACATTGCGGTCGCACCCTTATCGCCTCCTGTATAGTCTTCACTTGAACGGCCACCACGGAGAGCACCTCCACGCAGATGCGATTGAACTCGTCAAAGCAGCCCCATGCGCCGGTCTGGGCGAGACCTTTGTAAATGTTGCCGCAAGATTTGTAGTCCATTTGCTCCGAACAGTTGAAGACATAAACCATTACGCCCAGTGCACGGCCCAGGTCTTTCGTTGTTTCCGTTTTGCCTGTGCCCGCCGGTCCAGCTGGCGCTCCTCCCATCACCAGATGCAGCGACTACATGTGTGTGTGTGTGTGTGTGTGCGTGCGTGTGGGTATGCAAAGGTATGCAAATTGCAAACGGAATTTATTTTCCACTAACGAGTTGTTTAATTTAAATACTGGCCAAATTGGCATAAAATCAACACCAAATGGCAACAAATTAAAGCAGCAACTTCTCTCTGCACTAGCCACATGCACTAATTGGAATTTTACTTGCTTTCAAGTAACATAATAAGAGCTTAACTATGTGCATACAATATTTACATATTTGCAATACATAAGGTATTTTCCTTAAAGAAACTGTAGTAAGGAAATATGTATTTGAGAAATATATATTTTAACAAAAATACATACTGTATGTATGTATATATTTATACATATGTTATATATGTATTAGTTATATGTTTATATATTTTTATTTGCTTATTTTATTTTTTAATATGTTTATACTTCATATAATATATTTTTATATAATTGTTTTAAATTTATTTATATATTTATTTGCATTTAAATACGTATATACATATATATTATAATATATATTTTATATTTATATATATATTTTTTAATATTTTTTATATACACATATTTTTTTTTATATACTTATATATGGTATATAATAATATTATATATTTTATATTATATAATTTTTTTTTAATTTTTATTTATATACTCGTACTTATATGCATTTATAGTTTCGAAGCCGTATTAATTAATGCCGAAATAAAATTCTTGAGCTTCTAGAATAGCAGTCATAAATCAAGTTTAATGGACGTCGTCTTAGTCGGACCCGAATTAATTTTATTTCTTTTATTTCTATTTTAGTAACTTCCAGATTTAGTTTATGCATTTATTTATTTAGTTCATTCAGCTAGTGTATTTACATATATACATATATAGTATATATATACATATATAGTTGCTCATGCGATAGCTAATTAGTTTCTGGGATTTGCTAAGCAACGCCTTTACCATCACAGACAAATGACTCGCAGTCGGCCAGTTTGAAGCCTTGAAGTTCTGCTGCTATAAGCTCATTACTTCTGCCTTTATGATTTGTAGCTTAAATTGAAATAAATACGAATTATTATTTCCATTTAGCTTAATTACATGACATTTTTCTCTAAAAGCGTTTATGAATTCGCTTGAATTGTTTTGTTAAAGCTCCCACTAAGCGAGAGTTTCAGCTGAATCAAATCATTTTTTAGTACCAGCCATTGTTGTTACAACTTTTTAATCTTTCCAGCTTCTAATCCAGTTTATTATTAAAACTTTTCTATCATCTATTTCTCAATTATTTTATTTGAACAATGTTTAGGGATTGGGACATTTATTTCATATTTATTTATTTCATTTTTTGAAAAATAATAAAATAAAAAAAATTGCTTTTTGTGCACATTCTTGCAAAAAATGAAAAAAAACAAGTAAGAACGTTGCAGTCGGGCGTAACCGACTGCGGAATACTCATTCACATCCCATCAACAATTTAGTAGTTAAGTTTCGTTCTAATACTGTAGAATATACAGGTTTTTCCGATTTGCCACGCCCCAACTGGGCGTAGACACCTCATTTTTGGTCAGTTTTTAGAAAGAGATAACGTTACCCTAACTGCAAAGTTTGAATGCTTACCCTAAAAAAATGTGAAAATTACAGGGTATTTTTCGATATGCCACGCCCCTAAAGAGGCGTAAAAATTATTTTTGGGGAATCGATAGAGGAGGCTACCAGTAACTCAACTATCCAAATTTGAAGCTTCTAGCTATTATACTTTAGGAGATATAAACTTTTGCGGTTTGCCACGCCCCCTGTGGGCGGACATATATCCGACAAAACTTTTTGGTCTTGGGTGATCAGTCCGAGTATATATACAAAATTTGAGGTCTCTGCCATCAATAGTGTCCAAAATATAGGAGAATTTAAAAAATCACTATATCTTCAGGTCCGATTTGCCACGCCCCCAACGGGCGTAGACTTATAATTTATCTTCAGACTTTATAGAATCATACCATTAGCTGACGTGCAAAATTTCAGCATTCTAGGTTTACAACTTTAGGAGATAAAGTTTTATCCGATTTGCCACGCCCCCAATGGGCGTAGATATATCCGCCATAGCTCGTGATCTTGGGTGGTCAACGCGGACCTACATACCAAGTTTCAGCTTTCTAGCTCTTCAACAAACATGATTTCTGGTATATCGGAAAATGCATTTTCCGATTTGCCACGCCCCTAGTGGGCGGATCGGGAAAATTTTAACACTTTATAAATCGGAGATATACACGAGTATGTGTTCCAAATTTCAAGTCTCTAGCTTCAATAGCGCCGAAATAGATTGCGTTCATACGGACAGACGGACAGACGGACAGACGGACGGACGGACAGACGGACAGACGGACAGACGGACGGACAGCAAGACGGACATTGCACAAAACCAATATACTGATTCACTTTCGTGAATGAGTATAAAAATCTCTTCTTTTTAATACAATTCACACACATTTATACACACGTATCTGTGCATCTGACGCATCGTAATAACATATCCCCCTGCTATTTCTCTCCTATCAATTTGTTTCATATTTGTTTATTAAAACACTTCTTTAGTTAATGAAAGCAATAAATTTCACTGGAATTTTCGTAATTAAGTGTAGTGGCTTATGGTGCTCACTGTACTAAAATTATACATCTGAAATAGCTAATGTACGTGCATATAATAAGAGGTAATATGTATGTGCTTAACGCATATATTGCTTATTGTATAATGTTTGTATATATGTACACATACAACTAAACTATAATCTCAATCAAATTCCTAGATAAATTAACTAAAATGTAGGGAAACTAAAAGGCAAAGTTCTTCTGGAAATATTGCGAATCTCATGATTTCTCAATATTAATAGAGAATAGCATAAACGCAAATGATAGAAAATTATTCCTGGAAGCAATAAATTATTTTGAGGCGTAGGGTAGCTCTAAGACTTGCTCTACACAATTGCAAATGGCTAACAATTTGCAGATTTCAAGAATTATTAAGCGCTACATTGAAAATAAATGAGTATTAATTTTACATATGAATGAGTCTTAATCAGTTTTCAAGAGAAAGAGAGTTTCAAAATGGAAAAGCACATAATTTGAAAACAATATGGAATGTGCATATTGAAAACAAATTCATTAATATAAATCGAAATTTTGCTGAGCTTTCGATATTTTTCGTGTGGCTAACTCAGACGGATTTAAGACCTCCTATACAAACTTTAACTTTTCAATTGAGTTGTCGAAAATCATGTTAGCCGCAAGAAGAAGATTCTGGCCAAGTTAGAATGGTGGTCTTACTGGAAGATACTAAATGTTTTTATGTGTGTGGTTAGTTTAGATTAATTGGGGAGCTGTTAACCCACTAGAGTCTGCATTAAAGACTGACCATAAGGTCACTACACTTTCAGAGTCTCTTAGAGATTTAACTCTATTGGAGTCTATAGCGAGAGACTCCGTATCTCAGAGTCTATATAAGAGACTCAATACCTGCTAAGAGAAAGTCTTTAAGCAAGACTACTCAAAGTCATTGACTTAGTTGAGCGTGATATGAGAATCATTTCTTTCATAAAGTCAACCTTCTTATGGACAATTCTATATAAGATTCACTGTTTGTTTCTTCAATGTAAAATTAATTTATTATTATAACACCTTCGATTGCACACACATGAACAATCATGTCTGGCAATTTTTTCGGTCGAGCGAACTCCAAATTTTAAAGCCATGTTATTTTAACACCTTCAATATTGCAAACATAAACAATCAAATTTTTGTAATGAATCTCAATAAGCCGATAATTTGTTTGTTTTTTTTGTGGAGTCTCACCTGTGTCAGCGTGATGTAGCATCGATCCGTTAGAGGCGTTATCACCAGCCGCGAGGTGTTGCCCAAGTATTCATAGGCATAGCGGAACTCGGCATCGCAGATGTTGGCAAAGCAGTCCTCGTCGGCGCCGCTGGTGCTGACTGTGGTTGCCGAGGTGGCGCAGCCGCTGGAGCTGCCCGACAGATCGTCGTCCCAGCGATGCCGGAGCTGGCTCTGCCACTGGAAGGCCAACGAGTTGTCCACTCGCGTGGCAATGATCTTGGCAATGACATCGCGCGAGTGCACGTCGATGGTGCAGATGGTCATAATCTTCTGTCGGTCGCCGGCAGAGAGTTCGCCCAATAGTAAATTGATTAGGGCATTCAGCTGGGCTATCTGCCGCTTGTGCAGCTCCTTCATGGCGCCCTCGTAGCCCTCCTCCATGCTGGCGAACGAGCGATTCACGTCCGCCGTCCAGTTGATCTGGCTGCAGCAGAGCGCCACCTGTGCCGGCCAATCGTAGAGCCACAAGTCGCGCGACTTCTCCCAGAACGCGCCCAGAGCGCGTCGGAAGAGCTCATGGAGCGTGCTGCGCATCTGTTGGATGACTGCGTTCAGCCAGAGCTCCACCCGGCCGCAGCAGTCAATGTACGCCGATTGCTCCCGCTGCTGGTTGCTCACGAAGGCGACATACTCGTCGTTCTCCTTGGAGTGCATGCCCACGGCGTGCGTGGTGTTCGTCTCGTACTGCAGGCGCAGTATGGAGTCGAAGAGCTTGATGAGATGACGATCGATGACCTGCGGGTTGTTGCCGTTGGAGAGTATGTCCAGCAGATCGGCGGACGATATGAAGTAGAAGCGTGGAAAGGCCAAGCGCTTCGTCTCCAAATAGTCGTTCAGCGCCTTCTCGCAAACCGACAGACGCTTCTGCAGCTCCAGCAACTGCTGCAGCACATCCTCGTGCCCCAGCACCACTTCCATCACCACCCGCACGGCTGTAACGCGTGCCAGCAGATTGGTGAAGTCCTCGTCGATGCGCTCAAAGTTGGCCGCGTCCACGGGCAGCTGGGAGCGAATGTCCGCTGAGCCAATGAAGATGCACTCCAGATAGATCCACTTCCGCTGCACCTCAAACCAGTTCACAATGAGGTTGTCAATGCCGCTCAGCACACGCTGCCAGTAGCTCAGCTTGTCCAGCAGGTACTCAATGTGCTTTGAGGTGGAAATATTTTGCAGCTGCATTTGATTATCGTCGAGCGTTTCGATCAGCTCCTCGGAGACCTTGAGCAGCTGCACCGTTGGCCGTGAGCGATGCACCTCCAATTCGAACTCCAGATGCGCCCATGTGGCCTTAATGTCGTCCAGCACCTTGGTGACCGTCATCTCTTTGATGGCACGATCCACAGTGTTCTTAATGTCCTCCTCGTGCTGATGCAGCTGCAGGCTCAGCAGCTGCGCCAGAGTTGTTGACGCATTGCACTTGTATGAAAGCTGTTGGGATTGCATTGACAATTATAATGTTCACATCTCTCTCTCTCTCTCTCTCTCTCTCTCACTCTATCTCTTGTCTTGAGCTGCCATGAATACAATTAGGTGGCCCGTCAATTAATATACGAACCATTGCTCGTTATTAATTTTAAGCAATTTCGCTCCTAGCTGCAAATGTGCATGATATTGACTTTCAAAATAATTCGAGCTGCCTGTTTCGTCAAGCAGCTGCTGCTAATAATTAATCCTGCTTCTGCTAATAAGCCAGAGTGCTCGACTAGCAGATGCCCTCACATATGTAGATGTATATATTGTTGTGAGGGGCTTAGCCCCAAAAGGTCTGGCAGTGTGGATATATGATATTTTATGTACTACTCATTCGCATATCAAACTCTGTTTTAGAGCAAACCCATATTCAATAGAATCATATTACACGCTTCAGTTTATCTGCTTGTCAAATTATTAAATTAATGCACTCGCCTGGCCTGCCAATCAGCTTACCAAAGCCATGAGGCGCTCAGGAGCAACACAATCACCCCTGGCAACATAGGAGTTTATGAGCTCAATAAGCTCGGATTTGTAACGTAAATGCAACAAGTTCAATTCACGAGCTTATTAATGTGGCATAATGAAACTTTATGGCATGCAGAGGGGCAATTTTCAGAAACTGTTTAATTGCATATTCCGAGAATTTATAGATTTTCACATACCAATTCATCCATATCGTGCAGTCCATTCAGCTGTAATAGACATCGAGTTGAGTTGGTTAAATGTGAGCACATTTTATAGCTAAAAATCATAATTTAAATTATCAAATATGTCCCTCTGGCTTTTTGTGCTTCAAATCTCCTGTTAATTATAAATTTTGCGAATTATAATTATTTATTTGAAAAGTGCGCCGAATAATAAAAATCGGTATTTTATTTTATTTATTTATTTTGCTGTTTTTTTCCCCCTTTTTCGTCGCAGCTAATTAAACGCAATTTAATTGAATTAAAATATTTGCGTTATATAAATATTATTTATTTGCATTGCATACAAATGTGCCAGAAGAACCAATATGAATTACATAAATATTTTGACAACATATCAAAGAATCGATTTGATTTCGAGCATGAAATATGGAATGCACAAATTGCTAAGCGTTCCGAACTAATAAATTGTACGTATGTAAATAAAAAGACAATAATTATGTAATAAACAAAGGATGAGGTACAATGAAATTATGAAAACATTAATTTAATGAAATTATAATAATACGAACATAAATTTTTAATAGGTTTTAGGAATAAATTAGATTTATTTTTAGCAATTCGAAGTTCTGTATAAAAATTAATAATAATTAAATTGGCCTGAAATGAATTGGAATTAGTAAATAAATATGATTTTGATTGCAGTGCAGCGGAGGGGATAGCCTAAGCGTATCAACGTATCAACGAGGAACGCCCTGGGTGGATTATGGCAACTGTAATCCATGCTGCAGGTAATGCGATTGCCAAATACTCACACGTGAAACTGCAGCGGGATGCAATTGGCAGGGCGCAGTGTAAAATGGTGCTTTGTGGATCAATCAGTTGGAATTGCAGCGATGCAATGATGAGACTGGGATTGCAGGTGTGGGGTGTGGGTGGTGATGGGGTGGTGCTGCAGCTGCTGCTATTGACTTTCAGCATTGCTGGCTGTGATTTCTCGCTTCGCTTACCTTTGACAACTTCATCAGCTCTAGCCAATGGCGCTCGGTAATTGCTGGATTTTGGAGCTCGGTCACCGCTCGCAGCGAGGCAACCAGTTCGCGCAACACGCCCACAATATAAACATAGGGGGCCCAGTCCCTGATGCACTTGTCAAGTGTGCGCAAATCGCGCGTGAACTTCTTGCACTCGTGCTCCACGTCGTCCGTGTCGATGTGTAGCCAAGGTGTTGCATGCCAGTCAACAATGCAGGATTCGATGACGCGCACAAAGTCCCACAATTGCTGCGGGCGGCACGAAATCTGTCAGCCACATGAAAGCGCCCAAACACAGTCCGCATCCTGCTTACCTTTACGCGCCGCAACTCCGTCCGGCAGTGCTCCAGCGTGGCCGTGTCGGGCTCGGCTATATCGAGCAGCCGGGCCCAGCGTGCGTACCGCCGCTGCTGGCTGCCAAAGCGATGGAGACGCACGTAAACCTGGTCGCAGGCATCGTAAATTTGTGGACAGGGCACACAGAAGAACTGGGAAATGTGTAAGGCAGACGCTAATACCGGAGCCAAAGCAAACTGGAGTGGGGGTAGGGGGAGCTCTGCTTACCGGCATGCGCTGGAACTGTTTGGCAAAATGTTGCACGTGGCACGTATGCAGGCCAATGAGTGCCGTTACGCGCTGCTGTTGGTAGTAGCGTGTGTCCTGGAGAGCCTCGTGTTTGGCCAGAGCTTGTTGCTTCAGCTGCTGCCACTGCATCGGCAGCTGCTCAATGTTGCGCACCAGCTGCGGCTCGAACTCCACGTTGTAGGTCTTTAAGAGCGCCACGATGTCCTTAAGCGGCTTAAACACATTGTCCGCATACGGCTCCCGCTCTCGTATCTCCGCCATGACGGACAGCACTCGGAGCAGCGCCTTAAAGTCCTGCCGTCCGATGTGCAGCTGCAGTGTCTCGTGGCTGAGCGCAATGAAACCGTTTAGCTCCTGTTGAAGCCAATTAACTTTTCGACAGCATACTTTTTCGGGCCATTACTCCAGCTAGCTCACCTGCAGCGTCTTCTGTACGTAGCGCAGCAGCCATTGCTTGTGCAGGTGCGACCACTTGCAGGCCAGGTTGAGCAGGCCGTGCTTGAGCGGCCTCACATCGAGGGCCAGCCAGCCGTTCAGGCAGTGCCCATCCTCGCATTGGTCAATCGCATCGTGCAGCTCGTTGTAGCGCTCGATCTGCAGATGAGATTCAGCAAAGATGCTTGGGGCGTTGACAACTTCATTTGCCTGGACTAAACCGAAATTTATTCAAGCTAATTTAGCGCATATGTGTGCGTATGTGTGTGTGTGTGTGTGTGTGTGTGTGTGTGTGTGTGTGTGTGTGTGTGTGTGTGTCTGCGTGGCCAAAAGCCCAATTCGTGTGCCATTTACTCGTATATTCCGACTACGTTCAGCCGTAGCGTTTATTAAGCGCACCAGCTGCGCCCGAGGCGACTCCCAATTGCCGCTCATAAATAAAACGCCGGTCAGTGATTTCGACTGCCCTTAGCTTGTTAGGGTAATATACTTCGAACGTCTGCTTTATGCAAACGGCCAACGTCTGCTAACTGTATTTGAATTCAAATTTAGAGAGAGCGAGATGATGCTCTAATTGAATATCCTGCATTGTCTATGCTAAACGTATGTATTGCATACGTATAGGTATTTGAAATTCTATTCCAGCTTCTTCATTAAGGCAGATTTGGTTGAAACTATTAAATCATTATTAGTTGCATAGTATAATAATATATTTCGAAATGTATTTTATTTATTTTTTTAAATTATGGCTGAAACCTTAAAATTATTATTAGGTAATCCAATAAATTGATATAATTATTGAAATTTATTTTTTAAAGGCATATAAATGGAAAATATTTTAAATTACTGTTAATTATTGGATGATTGGATAATAAACTGATTTGAATATATTTTGCGGAAGCTTTGAAATCATTTTCTCTTTTTAGACAAAATAATAAACTGATACATTTATTAAAGTGTATTTTTAAATTTTATATTGATGACTTTATCATTATTTCATTGAGAGCAAATGCATTGAAAATATTCAATTAAAGAATTTGGATTTAAATGTATATATAAGAGTTAAATGTATATATAAGAGTTATATTTTTTTTATTGATATTCTGATCATAAAGAAAAAAGAAAATTACTTCATTGTTAACAAGTTATTATAAATGTTATATTTATTTATTTTTTTATTTATTCATTTAATTAATGTATATATATTTATTTATTTTATTCTTTTTATTTATTTTTTTATTGTTGTATCAATGTGCATAAATCCTTTTTATTCACATCATATATATGCCTTTTATTATTTCAGTTAAATTTCAGTTTATTAATTGCCATAAACAAAATCTGTTTGTTTGAGACAACGATCTGGTGAACAAATTAAAATTAAGAGCAATTATTTAAACAGAAAGAAAGAGTTATAAAATGTAAGCAAAAAATAATTTATCTTTATTAAAATTGAAAATCATTTGGGCATATATTTTTGTTGCAGTTGTTGTAGCTTTGGCAAACGAAGGACAATCGAGATTCGTTTTGATAGAAATATCATACATACATAGATATACATATGTATAAATTTTGGTAAATTTCTGGCATTTTATTGTGGCACTCAATTCACAGCCTCACGCCGTATCTATACATGTGCATTTCGACCATGATTTGTTGTTGTGCTCAGCCCTTTTTGTTGTGCTTGCTGCGGCGTCTTTATGTTATTTATTGCATACTTTTTGGGGCGTTTGATAATTGTTTAAAGAAAATATTACGCATACGCAAGCGATTTGCCTGCTGTATTCACAGCAGTGAATCGTTCTGCTATTTGGCATAAGTCACAGGCGCCATGTGGTTAAGCATTTTTGGCTCTGTCCAGATTTGGGCAAGGCAAGGCCAGCAAGATGGCTCGATGGCTCAATGGCTCGATGGCCGATTCGGCCACACATTTGACCCTAAATGGTCAACATTTATCAAGCGTTATTGGTCTCAGGGGTTACACAACGTAAATTGTGTGGTTGCCAATTGAGTGACCCGGCGAGCCACTCGGTCACTTGTGCCTCCATCTGTCTGCTGGCTCTCCCTCTCTCTCCCCCCCTCTCCCTCTCTCTCCCGCTAGCTTTGCGGCAACTCGACAGCTGTCCGTGTGTCCGTGTGCGTGGGCACATCAGTGTGGCGCGCTTGGCAAGCTGCTGCTGCCTCGTGCTTCGGGCACTCACATTTGATATTTTTCTTTTCGTTTTTGTGTTTCAGTTGCTTACCTCCTTTTTGAACGTCTCCATGATGGCATAGCCACTGCCGCTGATGTGGGTCGTCTGTTCGCGGGCGGCCTGCATGCAGGAAGCCAGTACGTCGCCGCTCTGCTGGGTCCAAAGGAACGCATAGGCGTGGAATTTGGCAGCATAATTTAGCGCCGCCTGCACCGTTTCACTCAAGGCGTCGCGTATGCTGGCGCAAAGCATTTCCAACTCATCGGCTGCAGCTGCGAATGTAGTTCATAAGCAAACGCCAGGAATGCCGCACGCCCGGCCTGCCAAGGCATGGCGTGGCATGGCGGCACCTTCTGCAATGCGACTGCTGGTGCATGGTAAACTGTGCGGCGTCAACTCACCCTCGCTCTCAGCGTCATCCTCCACGTCGTCGTCGTCGTCGTCAGACAGCGAGTTGTCAGACACAATTCTTGGCATGCAGTCGCATGTCTGTTTTATATCCAGCAACAGCTGCTCGACAATTTGTTGAAAATTATTTTCCACACTTGCATCAAAGCCAGGCGAAAAACGTATTTCCGTTTCCGTCAGCTCCAATTTCACTTCGAAAAGCGGTGCATCGTTTGTTGGTGTTGTTCCGATTGCTATGGCTGTTGCTGTTGCTGTTGTTGTGGCTGATGTTGTTTTGCTTGTGGTTGTTGTTGTTGGTATTATTGTCGCTGTCGCTTGTGGCGCTGTGATTTGTTGTAGCACCAACCTAGCCATGCTCGGCAAGGCCATACTTGAAGTTGGGGGCGCTATTGAAGTTGCCTTAGCTGCACCAGTTGTAGTTGTTGTCGTTGCTGCTTTTGTTGTTGCTGTTGCCGTTCCTGTCATTTCCTTGTGCAAATACTCTAAACTGAATTACACGGCGTATGAGTAATGCGAAAATTAAATTTAGTGCTGAGTTTGTTCTGTGCTTATTTCGATTGCGTTTTCTGATGACGCTGCTGCTGTTGCTGCTGTTGCTGCTGCCGCTGCCGGCGCTGACAGCGCTGCTGCTGCCACTGAGGACTCAGCTTGCAATCACGAAGTGCCGTTAAGTGAAACATGCAATTGACGCATGAATGCCCTGCCACCAGCAAAAATGTAGTTGTTCTTCTCGAACTTGCTATTGTTGTTGCTGTTGTTGCTGTACTCGTTGATATATGTATGCATGTATGTGTGTGCTGGCTGCGGTCGGTGCTGGTGAAGGTGTCTGCCAGTCTTGCGGTTGGCTGTGCTCAAATGCGGGTGGGCTATAAATTCGTGTTCATTTACTTGATTAGTTCTGATGAGACATGAAAGGCGCGCTGGCAGCGTGCCAGTATGTAATGAATACATACAAACACATACATATATATATGTATATATACTAGTTGTTGCTCGCTCGGTGATTGCATGACTGGGCGTGACAATGGTTAAGTGAGTTGTTTCGCAGGTGCTACCTGAAAAGTCTGATGAAAGCGATAGTTATGATGATGAGCATGATATGATGATAACTGGCAAATGATCTATCGTTGAAGTTTAAGTATTTTGGGAGTTTTTATGACTATTTAAAATAAGGCAGGGCTTATTTTGATTTCATTTAATTGAAAGTCCATGACAAGTAAAGAAAATTTGTTTTTTCTGTGCTTTGCATATTTATCAATATGAATATTTACTGATTCTATTTATTCATATATTTCGAAAATTTAAGCCAAAATATATATACATATATGTATATAGATTTTGTTTCACTTATTATTTATTATTATTATTATTTATTATTATTATTCTTTTTTTTTTATTATATTTATTTACAAATATATATTTATTTATTAAACTTGCTTTTAAATATTTTATTAATTTTTTTTTTTATTTGTGTTCTATTTTAAAAATATACTTGAATGAGAAGGTTTGGGTGCGAATGAGGCAGGAGTAAGAGTTTTTATAAGTAAAAAAATCAGAAAATCAGTTGAAAGTTGAAAGATAAACTGGATAAGACTCGATTAATTGTTTATGTCTAACCTGAAGCGGGCAAGGTTCATTTTAAGTAGATTTATTTAAAGCTTATGAGAAATTCTCTATGCACTCATAGAAATAATTTGCAACATTCTATTGTCCTGCTTTCTATTTTGATATATGAATTTCTAAAAGATTATATATTTTTAAAACAATATTATTAACTCAAATAGGTGTTTTCCTGGAATAGAGTTATCGGAGATGCAGAATCTTGCTTTAGATGCACTACTTGAATCATTTATTTTTCCAGCAATATTTTGAGTAAATTGTATGAAAAAGTGAAAGCTTGAAAATAATTTAAGCGGAAAAATAACAAGAAAAGAAAGCTGCAAACTAAAATTGTGATAGGCTGCTGGAGAATGGAATAATTTAAGCTACTGGCGGACTCAAACCTGATCCTCATGGCCTCTTTTACTTCACGGCAAATCAACTCATCAACGGTGGCTAAATATTTGTTGAACTGTCGTCGCTGCTCATCCGGAAATTCGTGCAGAAACTGTCAACATCAAGGTATACAGCAGCTACAATAATAATAATATTGTTGACACAACAAGGCGGGCTCACCTCCTGGACGGTGAGGTCGCGGGAATAGAGCTGAAGATGCTGCCGTTCGTAGTTGAACAACAAACAAAAGTTGGCAATCAAGAAGCGATTTAGCAGCATCTTCGTCTCATCGCATTGCAGCAGACGGAGCCGCACTCGCTCTTGCTGATGGCGCAGATCCAGCAGATTGCGTCCGTATAGACTGCGCTGATGCAGTGGCTCGCAGGTCCAGCGGCGCATGCTGGCCAGTATGGCATCTAGGTTGCCATGGGACTCGTGCAGGCGAGCATGCAGATCGCGTGACTTCTCAAAGATGCTCTCGATGAGTGGCTCGTCTGGGGGCGCAGCTCTTGATGTTGAGTGATGTTTGCATAAGCTTAATCCACTTACCGTAATTGCGCCAGGTTAGCTGGGCACAGGCGGTGGCCACTTGCTCATCAATGGCCGCCAGCTCGGCGGCAATTAGCTGCAGCTCGGCTGCGGCGCATTGCCCGCCCCGGATGCCATTGTAGAACTCGTCAATCTTGATGAGTCTTATGCGACGATGCCAGTAGGCGTCGCGCTGCTCGTAAAGCGAGAGCAGCGCCTCGGGCATCGGAAATAGTTTGCTCGAAACTCTGCCAGCTGCCTGAAGGGCGAGCAAATATTTGGTCTCCTTGAGCAGCGTAAAGAGCGCCCGAGCGAAGTTCAGCTGCAGCGGCTGACCTGCGGCCGATTGAAACAGCACGTGCTCATCGAGGCCCTCGGCAATTATCTTGTCAATGTCCTCCAGCCAGGCCTGCCAAATCTTTTGCTGCAGGTTGCACAGCTTCGTGGTGAGAATGTTGCGACGCGAGACCAATGCATCCCATTTGAAAGGCAGCGTTACTAGCTCCGATTTCAGCATTAGCCTGGGAGGAGAATCACATTCAATTAAATTATAGGCTAAATAAGATGTGGAGATGATGGCATAATTGAATTATTCAAATCTGATCGCAGCAGCAGGAAGCATGAAGAGCTATGCTGATTGGCAAAGCTGCAATGTACATACATGCACATATATTTATATATGTATATGTATATTTACATATATAAATATTATATACTGAACACGATTTCACTAGGGTAATTACTAAAAAGGTTAAAAATTATGAGCACATACAAACACACACACACCAACACACACACAATATACCCAAGAGAACAACTGCCTTACAGCTGGACCATTATAATCTATCCGAGTCCGCTGTCTATAGTGGGCGATCAGAGTCAATCTTTAGCTATAAATTTTCCGAAGAGTTCAGTCAGTCTCCGCACTCAACTGCCGTGGGAGAGATTTTTATATTCATCAACGCGTAGCATTCGCCTCAAACTCTACTCTTCGGCTCTCTCTTGAAAGACTATTTTCTTTTTCAGAAGATAATTGTCAATGACTACGGTCTGGAAAGTGTTTCTAGAAATTTGATTTTCTGTTCTTTGGGACATGTAATAAATAATTAATGAAATGTTTAATTAAAATAGGTATATCTAAAGCCAATTATAGGGTTATTTCTTATGCTTTTTACATAATAGTATATATTATATAGCATGTATATACGTAAATGAATATACATATATATAATAAATTGCTGAGGTTAAATAATACTTGGACTCACTTGACTAATGTAGTGTGACCATCTCAAAAATATTTGTTAATATTCTAAGATAGGCCGCACAAGAGAAATAACTCATTATAAATAACTCATTATAAATTAATTTAAAATAAATTTTTAAATTTGTGAATAACTGTATAAAATTTACTTATGTATATCAAATCGATCTCAGAGCAAAATAAAAATATTAGTAATATTTTTTTTATATTTGTTTTTTAAATAAAAAAATTTTGAATTTTATGAAAGTTTTTTTTGTGCATAATTTACTGAAATATTTAAACTGATACAAAGCTAGTGCTTATATTTAAAATTTTTTTCTTTTTTAATATTTACTTCCATTTATCGTTATATCTGAACAAGTATTTATTTTCTTTAAATTTACTATGCATAATAAATTTGAATATCATAAAGAGTGACATAAATGAACTGAAAAATGAATACCTAATTAATATATAAAGACAAATGTCTCGATCAATGTTAAAGATCGAGTTATTTCTCTTATCAAGATGATTCAAATGTGAGTTAAAATAAAGTTACAATCTTATTTCCTATGCCATTCTTCTATTGGCAGAGTTAACTACACGTGTTGCCATAAGTATTCCTATATAGCTATCTATTATTCAAGTACATGCAATACATATATATATATATATATATATATATATACTATACTACTTACAGCGTCTGGATGAGATCGATTAGATCCTTTGCGCCGAGGTCATCGCAGCGATGCAAGTGCTGCTCCAGCCACATGATGGCGCCAGCTATGGGAGGAAAGTTGCCTGCCACGGGCACCGCTTTGAGTCCGTGACACTGATAGTTGAAAAGGACGTCAGCCACACTCAGCTCGAGCTGCTGCAGCTCATCGTTGTAGATGCTGAGCATGTGTGGCAGCAGGTGAATTAGCTCCGATTGAACGGTGCGCCGCTGCAGCAGACAGCCGAACATCAGGGTCAGCTTGAGCAGGTGCACCCAGCTGTAGCACTGCTCGAAGGCCTGCAGCAGCACGGTGGCCAGCTTCTGCTCCAGTTGCTGCATGCGCTGGAAGAAGAGGCGTTGCTCGCGCTTGAAGCACTTCCACTTGTGGGCGACGGGCGCAGCCAGGTCGATGTCTACATTGGTCCATTGCTCGAAGAGCAGCTTGAATTCGCTGTAGATCTAAGGAGATAGAGGGGGTGTGTTAATAGCGCAATTTGGATGAAATTCATGGCAGGAAACATACTTCTCTGATGCGGGCTGTGAGCAGCTTGCCGCGCAGTCCCCCAATTTCGAGCTTCTCCAGCTGCTGGAACTGCACGGCTGCCTCAAAGACGTGACGCAGTTCCGATAGTTGTAGCAGGAAGCCATCAAGTGTTTGCCCAAACACTTGCTCGCTGGAGAAGCGCCACAACTGATGCTGGTCGTCGGCCGGCGGTGAGGCGGAGCCGGCAGCTGCAGCTGCCGTCGAAGAGCTGGGCAAAGCTGGCAACAGCACTTGGCTGCTGGCATAGCGCTCTTTGTACTCGAGCATGCGCTGCCTGAGCAGCCATATATGGTCAGAAGTGTTGTTGAGTGGATGTGTTTGGCACTTACTTGAAAAACTCCAGCACCTCGCCCGTTTTGATGATGCGCTGCAGTCCCTCGTCGGCGTCGCCCTGAAAGAGCAGCGGGAACTCCAAGTCCTCGGCGGCGCGATGCACCAGCATGTTGCAGACACAGCTGAGCAGCACGCTCATCCTTTGGGTGCTGCGGTAGAATCGCGCATTGCTCCACAGCAGGTGCAGCACATGGACCAGCGGCGCAATCAGCTCCTGGGCATTGCTGAACTGCACCGAGTTGAAGGCGGCCGTGTGACGCTGAAAGGGCTGCAGCCAGAGCGAGACGTCCTGCGCCTCCAGCCAGGCGGTCACCAGCTGGCGGAACGCCTTGGCGTACGGCTCGTAGTAGACGGACTCGATGCGCTCCAGAATGTGGGCCAGCGCCTTGTGCATGGGCTCGCGCAGCTGCTCGTAGATGTTCTGTAAGTTGAGCTTGCGGTTCGCCCAGAACGTAATCTCCTGAGCCGGTAATGCGACCACATACAAGTGCTTGCTGGGCGAGCTGGAGGTGGCGGTGCTCGTGGTTAGGCCAACGGCCTCGGAGCGCTCCATGACAATGTCGTGCATTTGCGTTGTCCAATTGATGAACATCTCCTCCAATAGAGTGCGAAATTTCGTATCCAAGGCTGGCCTTAGATTGCTATTGGTATATAAGGATAATTAAAATTTGCTCTATTTATTTTTTTTTTTTAGGTTTTTCAATTTCAATTAAAGTTTTGCAACAATCGAATGCAACTTTCTCATTGAATGGGGAAAAAGAAAAATAATTATTGACCCAATTTTCAGGCATTTGCACTTGGCCATGCAACGATTTGCCAGTTTTCTCTCGCTCTCTCTCCCTCTCTCCCTCTCTCTCTCTCTCTATTCCTCCATCTTCTCTCTCTTTCAGCCTCTTGCTGTTTTGCGCATTTTAGTTGCTTCTGTTTTTGCTCTGCTGTCTAAAATATGCATATAAAAATGCATATAATGAAACTGTGCAGTTAGTTGTAACGGCAGCTATGAGGCTGTGCAGCATGCGAACAAATCTCATTTTGCATCTGAGCTAATTTGTTGATAACTTTGCCAAATATTGCTAACTTTCTTGTCTGACGACTTGCAAATTGATATGACCAAATAATTGTCAGTTGATATTAAATATTCTTTGCATTTGCAAAGCTCTTTATACCCGATTATTGTCGTAGAATAAACTGGCTTTTATATGTGAGCAAATGCTAATAAGAAAATCATAATATCAATTTTCTTTTTGCCTACTCAAAACCCCTTAATCTTTATTTTTGCCAACAACTTGAGAGTTTTAAATATTTCTCTATTGCAATTTATACGCCTCTACAAATTTATATAAATTGAATTAACAAAGAGCGGGCTTAGCACTCGACTTGGAATGGAATTTAATTTAAAGATATTCAATGTTCATACTTTATGAAATTGTTTTTTGTGAGATATCCTGCATAACTTAAGAGTCGACTATACCAAAGCTCATTTATATGAATTTCCAGTCAATAATTTAATATTAATTTAAAGATACTCTCTATGTCTGCCTTAAATTTTCCTATTCAAAAATGTATATTCTAATTGGAATTAAGGAAAAGACTTCATATTGGCGCATAGCTACATCTTTGATATGGAATTTCCTTAAACAGGGTATTTGATAAGCGCATATTCTCATACACATACTCATACTCTCTCTCTCTCCCCCTTTCTTTCTCTCTCCTCAGACTATATTTGTGCAGCAATTTGTGTCTCACTTGGATGGGTTGCTATTTGATGCTGATTAATTTAAATGGTTTTACAGTTAGGAATTCTTTGCAGCATTGGCTTTGATAGAGCTTCGGTAAATTCGTTTGCAATTAGTCGTATTGGGTTTTAATTAAAGGATGAAGTAAAAGCAATCAAGACTCCGTTGCTTTGAGACGCTTAGTTGTTGGCCAAATTGAAAATTTCTTGCCAACTTGAGATATTTAGCAAGTTATTGAAAATACATAATAAATTGACGCAAAATCATGCGATAAAGTTGTTTGCTTTCCCAGTTCGATTTATATGATTACTTTCCCGTTGAACTTCTCTCTCTCTCTCACTCTCTCTCTTTCTCTTTCTCGGCCAACAAGCGCTCCTTGCCAGCAGCGATGACGCAGCAGCCGATGCGGGCAAAGGACGAAATACATAGCCCTTGAGACAATGGCCATTGAGTGTGACCAAAGTTGGAGCACAGCTCCTACTTACCCCCGGCTCACGTGGCCAGACACATCCTCGACGACTGTTGGCGCAACTAATAACGATAAAATTGTGCGATTGTTGGTCTTGCCCTTAATCTGTGGGGGATAACAATAAAGTATAAATAGCGCTTATAGACACATGAAAACTTTGCCCAATTAAGCCAAATACATGGGGACAAAGGCGAGCGTTTGCCTGCTGGCGACCCCATGCGCCTCGCTGCACTCAATTAGATTAATATGGCGAGATAAAGGACTTGGATTGAGCGGACCCACCTCGGTCAGTGTGTTGCGCACTTCCTTGACGCGCGCCTGCAGATCCTGGCGCACGGGCGCCGGCCAGCCGCCCTCGGCCCCCTCCAGCAGCGGCTGCAGCACCTCGTCGAACAGCAGCGACATCGTCTCGAATTTGCTGTGCACCGGAAAGTCGCCGTAGACCATGGAGCTCTGGAAGTTGCCCGCTGTCAGCGGCACGCCCACATTGTGGCGTATGAAGTAGGCGCACTTGCCGCGCGGCACCCCATCCAAGGTGGTGAAGCTGGACGAAGCGGGCGGTAGCGGCACCACCAATGCGCCAGCAGCCGTTGCCGCCGCCACCACAGCAGCCGTGGCAGTGGAGTCCGTCGTCATCGTCGCCGTCGCCGTCGCAGCGGTTGACCGTGTGCCGGTGCTCGGCAGCGCATAGCCCAGGTACAGGTCGCTGATGCAGCCCCTGGGCACCAGCTCGCCGCCGGGACTGAGCGTCATCACCAGCACTCGCGTCCGTCCGTGCAGCCAGTCCATGACAATGTGCTGCATTGGCAACCGGACTCAGCTTAGTGTGCAGAGTGCAATGTGTGAAGCTGAGGAGGACTCACCCGCAGCTCATCGTGCTGCATCATTTTGGCCCATTTGTCCGGCTTTAGACGCATCGTGGTCGTCGTGTAGGCGGCCACGCGATCCAAACGCGCATCGCTGTAGTCCCGTTGGCCGCCCGACAGGCCAACGCCAGCGGGCGTGAGCTCCTCATCGCTGCTCGCCAGAGTCGCAGCATCGGATGCAGCAGACGCAGCCATGCCGAGCGAAACAACAAAAAAGAAATGCAAACGAATCAATTGATGGCGCACATCAACAGCTCGGCGCGACGATTGCCGTTAAAATGATGCGGACCTGCAGGCACTCGCATGACCTCTAATGCCTGGTCCGCGCCAGTTGCTGTGGCTGGCCGGGGCTGGCCGGGGCTGAGCTGGGCTGGGCTGGGCTGGCACCACACATTGCACACTGCGCCGTATATCGATCAAACTTCAAATCCAAATTAAGAGAAATACTTTAAAGTGTGTGCTTTGTTTTAACGCTCCAGTTTCTAATGCAATGGGCAAAGTTTAATGCCAGGCCCCCGGCTGGCACCGCCCAGTGGCACCGGCTTTAATTGCTCGCCCGAGTTTGCGAACTAAGCGAAATGTAATTTCCGTTTTGCAGCTGGTATTTGTTCGCTGTGCGCCCATAACTCAACATCAGCATTAACATCAAAATCCACATCAAAATCAGAGTAGCGTTGCGATTGACAAGCTGCTAGGTGGCTCGCTCTGGCTCTCGCTCAAAGTCCATAAATCTGGCCAGCTCTGCGCCAGCTATGGCAATGGCTATGGCTTTATATGTAAATTACGTGCTGGCAATGAAAATTTCTGCTGGCAAAGTGCTATTCGTCGAGTCATCGGGGCGTATGCGTAATATTTGATGTTTAAGCTAAAGTGCCACAAGAAATGCTCTTGTAATGCTTCAAATGCCAGCAATGGCTATTCTATATAAAGGCAGTCATACACACACACACACACACACACACACAAACACCGACATTTGGCACATTAAGTGCTGCATTATTGCTGTTGTCAGCAGCAAACAGTGCAGCAGCAGCGGCAGCAGCAGCCGACGGAGGCAAGGCAACGCGATGCAAGTGCATTTAATGTTTCGCATACACAAAGTCAAATTCACGCTAGCTGAATCACGCCCACTCAGCGCCCAGCGCTGCTATGCCTTTTGCCAGCGCTGCTGAGCCTTCCGCTTGGCCACGCTCCAAAGCCAAGCGCACGGAATGAGTGACGGAGTGACTGACTGACATGTGTCAAGTAACAGCAGCAACAGCAGCAGCAACATCAGCAACAACAGCAGCAGCAGTGAGTGCTGCCAGCATGCTTAAAATGCTACGCAATTACCGCAAGTACACAATGAAGAAAAAAAGAACCGTTATATTTTGCTGTTTAGTGTTCAGCTACAAGATGCCCTACAATGCATCTATGCGCTTTGTTCTGCATTGATATAATGCTGGCAAAGCTCTCTGTTGAAAATGGAATCGAAGCTAACTTTTAAATAACTGCTTAGACTACTTGATGCCTGTTCTATTTTTGACTGGGCAAAGCCAGCACGAAAAGTGACTGCAGTTTATTTAATTGCAGCTGCATATCCTAAGCATGGACTTAAGTTAAATGGACCTCTTTGATGTGCATCTGTATAGCTCTAGAATGGAATATTTTGGGAGAGAATCATTTTGAATATGCAAGTCAAGCTTTGGTGAAATGAAACTTAGAGGGTTTGTTCCTAATGTTTAGGCAAATAAATTTGGGACCCAAATTCTAACCTAGGTATGAGAGGCGAAGCCTTGAAAGACGTCATTTTATGGATCGTCAGGTCGTCAAAGAACTTTAAATATTATAAGCCTTTGGATTTGATGTTAATAATTATTGAAGAATTTGAAAAAAATTGGGAATATTTCCAGATAAATTTTCATAAATATATTTATATATTTTTTTATATTTATATATTCACGTATATATTTATATGCTTACTTAAAGCTTATATAATTTTACTAATAATATTAATATTGTTTTAACAATACAGTAATTCAACCAATCTTTTAAGCTCCAACACTAATTAGCATATAAAAATATAAAAATAAAATTTTTTAACTCCGATTGTGACTTATGAGCTTGTGGCTAAAATCATAATTCAAGTATATACTAAATTGTATAAATGCTTATATTTATTTTAGTAAGCTGCCATCGCACATTCTCTTCATTTAATTACCAACCCCCAGCTGAGGCGTTAATATGTTTGCTTATAGGGTATAAATAGTTTGTGCATAATTATGTTGGCCCTGTTTGCCATATACACTTGCTTATACACATACACACACACATGCACACATGTATATACATATATGGTTATATATACACAGCTTTGATGCTCCAACTCCACTTTGAAATATCAGCGTCACATCAAAAACAAGCGCATGGCAACCCGTTGCTTGGCTGGATTCGCAGCTCGACTGTGTGGAACCCTCGGGATAAATGCATTGCCCTCATTTTTGGTGGCAGACACAACTGTTGCGGTCTTTGCGGCGGGGCAGAGAAAATAACTGCTAATGAATTTGCTGAGTAAATACTGATGGATTGGAGGTAAATTAAACTGCTTTCAGTCCACTGATTATGTCAATAAGATATGTATTAATATAGGATAGATATATATAGGTATATGTATATATTTGCACTCGCATATCTATTACGCTTTGCATGTGAGCAGTGAAAGGGATTACGTTATGCAAGTATGTGCACCGATTTTCATTCATGTGATTTTCACCGATTTTCATTCTTCTGCTGCCGATGACAAAGGTCGGCGAGTGCTGCTATTTGTCCTCTTCGGACTTAATGTCCGAGTGAGAGTGGTTCCACAATGACTGCAAAATATGTGCATAAATAGTGCTGCGGTCCGAGGGAAAACCTAAAAGAAAAGCTGCCCAGACAGCGTGATCCAAGCGGGCAGTAAAAGCCACAAGTCGCAAGAAAAATAAAAGCCAAATTGATTTTAAAAGCAGTTGCTTGATGGCTCGGGCTCACTTCAAATTAAGTAAATCGCAGAAAGCAGAGAAGAACGAAAAAAGTAAAAGAAGGAAAAACGCGCACGTCGGAGTGCGGTCGGCGCTGAGTCATGAAAAATGAAACTGGAAAATGCTTTTACAATATTTTCTTTTGCCGTAGCTGTCGCATTGGCTATATATTTTTAATACTCTGTAAATGTTAGGGATTTTTTAAAAAGGTAAATCAGGCTTATTAAATATGGCGTCAGTTATCTGGGTATTCCAACTAGGTTATCTAGAGATACTTAAGTATCGCTTAGATATTATCTTACTTCCTGGGCTATGCCCAATTATTCTCTGTAGAGTATGCTGTAGACGAGCATTGGCAAGTGGAATTTCGTTACTAGTTTCATTTTTTTGAATTTATGCCAAGCCAATTCACGCCCTGCCGCGAAATCCAATGCGGCAGTCGACCTCCAGAATCCATGGCAGTGCTCGCTGCCTTGCTGCTGATGAGTTTCATTATGTGCGAACAAATCATCACATGCCAACGGCAGCGCCAGCGCCAGCGCCAGCGTCACCGTCAGCGTCAGCGTCAGCTGAATGAAGCGTTGATGCAGGACCGCGACTCTGCCAGCCAGCCAGCCAGACTGCACGGCGTCGGGCTCGTTTAAAAGCCATTTCGTGCATTTGTTAAGGATGCTCGACTTTCTACATGTGTGTGTGTGTGTGTGTGTGTGCGGCTGTTTGTGAGCAGAAATTCAACACTATTTCATTCGAACAAAAGCCATTTGGACAAGATTATGAGAGCCCTGGGAGTATCTATTCAAAGCGGTCACAGTGCGTATTAGTAATGCGACAGAGCACTCAATAAGACGAAATACAAGTTAGTCATGACCTATACAAGATACACTCACAGAGCCATTTTCAATTAGCTTTCCATTAAATAAATTACCTTTTTATTGCTAGCGAAATGTAAGCAGCGCTTTATATTTCAAGTGAAACAATTTTCAAAATTAATCAATATAAATACTGCACTGGCTGGCTACAGCAAATTGACAGCGTTGGAGGGCCCAGCGCAAAAAGGGTATAAAAGGAAGACAAAGCGTTGAAAACGTCAACAAATCGATCAGTGCACAGTTTTCCATTAAAACGCCTCCCAGCAAAAGCAAAAAAAAAAAAAAAAAAAAAAAACAAAAAAAAAAAAAAGAAAAAAAAAAAAGCGTCGCCATTGCCAGTGTAAACAACATTGGCAACCGAACGAACGGTTCTTAGTGCGGCTGCTAACCAGCAGCTGTCGAATGTTGAAACAAAACCAGTCAGCGGCTCCCATCCTAGTGGAGAATAACTGTCTTGGTGGTTGTGTGTGCTGTGTGGTGTATGCTGTGTATGCAGCCTAACGACATCATTCAATAAACAATTCACAACTGATTGACAAACGGACAGGCGGCCTTGTCATTGGGATTCACTGCTGGCGATTGACCAGGAGCATAGAAGGTCCCGACAACGACAGCTTTGCGGAAGGATGTTAGTTCGAGTGGATGAGGAAATCGAAAGGCAATGCTGACAGCAAACTTAACAAGCATGCACCACGCTGAAAAAAAGGAGTGCAAAAACAACTAAATGCCCAAAAATACCAAGCGAGAGAGAGAAAAAAAAAAAAAAAAAAAAAAAAAACAACAACAATATCACAGGCGTCTGGCAGAAGTGCAAACAATAAAAGCAAATTTCTGAGCGGACTTCCGCTTGTGATTAGGCAACGGCCTAGTCTCTGAGAGGTGGTTACACTTCGATTTGACTGCTCTGCGAATAGAACGGGATTGGAAGTAAAAAAAGTGAATAGCTTCAGTTCCAGACTAAGCCAGCAAAAGTTTTACGTATATAGAGGGATTAGAGAGAGTAGCTTGTGGTCGATAAGATAAGTGAGAGGTGCTCAAATGAATTGTAAAATATTTTTGGGCTGTTTGATAATGATGAGTCATGCATAGAGGTCTTTAAGCAGTGCAATAGTTCATAGGAATAGACTCTAGTACCTTTTGCTTAGCATGTTATCGATAAGAGAAGTGGGAGATGCGCAAATGGATAGTTAATTATTTAGAGATCTTTATGCAGACTACAATAATCAAGTAGAAGCAGTTCTCAGATATTCCAATTTCATAATTATATATATTCATTGATTTATGGCAGATATATGAAGACACCCAACTCTCCTTGTATCGTGTACAATAAATAAATAAATAAATAAATAAATAAAAAATTAAAGGAATAAATAAATAAATAAATCAATAAATAAATATTAAAAAAAAAAGAAATAAATATATAAATATGTAAGTAACATCTGTTTGTGTTGCGCTCTAGTGTTTTAGGCTCGTAATTTAAAATCAGAGTAAGCACGAACAAAATTAATTGCTAGGTGGCTGTAGCTGCCATTGCGGGGCAAAAACCAGAGATTTACCACCTCAAACAGTGTAGCAAATCAGGCGAGAGAGATAGAGCGAGTAAGAGCGAGTCAAAGGGTGAGAGAGAGAGGTGAGGGGCAACCCCTTAATTAAAACGCCTGCTCATTAATTGCGCACGTGATGTTGGCCGCTCATTAACTGGGTTCACGTTGAGCGGGACATAGTTTGGTATTAGGCAACGTTTGGCCAAAGTTTTTGGCGGCCAATAAAAAAAAAAAAAAACATAGAAGAAGAAAATACACAAAATAGGAATGAGGGTCAGCGCAACATTATGTAAGGCAAATCCTTTTGGCAATTAGATACTTGCAACCAATAAGAGCAAAGTGGCACAAGCACAAGCGTGGCTGGCGTAGCACCGTTGCTGGCGACACCCCCACAAATAGCTCCAGCGCCACCAGTATCGTCGTGGTCGACATCGCATTTCGTAGTGCAAATATCCCATTACTCGGATGAAACTTTTAATTAAAAAGTTACCAATGACAAACGGAAGGGGCGTGGCGGGTAGGAGGGGGGGCGGGGGGTCGTCTGCGGCGAGCTGAAACTTTGGTGTGCCCTGAGAAATGCTCTACGACCATATCGCAGTCTTAATATTTTGTTGGGGGCCAGTGGAGCGAGTTGTCTCAGTCTGGCACGCACGTAATTGAGACAAACTTTGAGACAGTAAAACACTCGTGCAATGCCTCAGGACGGCTCTGATGGTGCTACTCCTGCTGCTGCTGCTCCTGCTGCTGCTGCTCCTCCTGCTGCCTCTGTTACTGGATGCCAATGAGAAAATTACGACATTTAAACCCGGAGGTTAAATGCACGTGAAATATTAAGTTTAGTTGCATGAGAGCACACTAAATCTTCTCCTTGTGAGCCATTTGTTTGTCGTCGTCCCGCGCCCCGCCCACGCGCACGCCCTCTGCATTGCGGACATAGCGCTGAGCGGCTAATTATGGCCAGATGGAGCTAAGCCCTTGCTGCAGCAGCATTGTGAAACGCTAAGCTTCGGCTTGCACAACATCTTGGCTTTGATAAATTTGCGTGCCAACAGGCCTGCCTCTCTCCCCTCTCTCCACCTCTCTATCTCTCTCTTTCACCCACTAAGCATTGACCATAACATTAATCGTCCAAGGGTCAGGGCTCATTTTCGAATATGTTGGGTAGACTACCATGTAAAGCGGTTTCAGAATGGCTACAGGGCTTTAAGCCAAGATCTCCTTTGGCCCAAAGTCAGACCATACAATGAAATCGGCCATAGTCAGCTCTATTAGGCATTGTATGAGGGAAGTGCAGCGATTGAAATAGCAACGAAAACCGGATTTTCTGTGCCTGCGGCAATCGGCCTGCTGGCGGCTTATTATGCTGCCAATGGCAACGGTAAACGTTGCGATTTTGCAAAATAATCAGAAAAGGCTCTCAACATTTTACGTAAAATGAAAATGAAAATGAAAATGTACGGAAAGTGCACTGCAGTAGCACATCAGCTGTGCGCCCATCAGGGGGGCGGGGTGGTGGAGTGGTGGAGTGGGGCATTATGCGTAGCCTGGCGGCGCGTTCGCCTGGTCAAGCAGCTCAAGCGAGACGATTGAAACGTTCCGGCAGCGGAAATGCTGTGGTTGCCATGTTGCTGCTTTGTTGCGTTATCTAATTACAAAGGAATTGTGCGGCAATGTCGCACAATTTTTGGTCTGCCACCATTGTTTGGAGTCGGTTCCACAGTATCAGCAAAATATTATTTTGCTCATTTAGCAGAGTTGAGGCGTACTCTCGATGCTCTACGACTGCCTCAAATGGGCATGGACATTCAAATTGATTTTCAATGAAATTTTAAACGGTTTATTGTAAAAGAAATATTTAACTTGATAATAGTTGTTTGAATAAATTGGCAAAATGTAAGTGGACTTAAATGTATAAATTAAATTATATAAATTTAATAAAAAAAAATAATAATTTTGATTTAAAAAAAAAAAATAAATAAGTAAAATAAATTTAAAAAAAAAAATAAATAAATCAAAAAGAAAAATACATGTATGTAATATGTAATAATAATTTCACCAAATTAAATTTTTATTTAAGGAACTGTTGTAGCTATGTAGATAATAGACTTGGGATCTATTTACTATATATAAAGTAATAAATAAACTTAGGTGGAATAAAGTAATAAAAAAAAAAAGCTCACCAAACATTTGCTTGATTGATATACATAGAAAGTTAGATTAAATTCATTCCATATTAAAACATTAAATAAATAAAACTATAAAAAGTAAAAAATAAAATATACATATAAATTTAAGAAAAAATAAAAAAAATAAAAAAATCTAAATAAATAAATCAAATAAATAACAAATAATAATTCATGTAAAACTAATTTATTTTTAAATAATAACATTTCATCTTGTTATTAGTTGAATTGCAGATAATTGTGAAATAATGAAAACGGTATTAACTGAATTATAAGCTCATAAATTTAAAAAAAAAAAAATGTCTAGCATGTTTTACATACTTTTTTTTTTTAAATATTTTTATTTAATAATTAGATAGTTTTTTATTTATTTATTTTTTTTATTCCTGAAAGTAGTTTTCTGTGAATTGCACATGCTTTTATGCAATAGAAAAGTTAGTTTTCCTGTTGCGCTATTTGCGAGCTCCCATGTTGACATGTGCAGAAAAATTAGTGTGGCCATCCGAACGTTGTATATGAATGTGTTTACCTATAAGCTTGCTTCCCAGCAGAGCGGCTGACCCGCAGATATTTACCCATTGCCTGGCCCATATGCGCTAAATACACTTGTGTCTAATAAGTTTTAGCCAAATGCCCAGTGAGGCGAGTTTGGAAACGGGCAAAATGCACAAACACACATACGAACATACGAACACACACACCCACACACACACACACACAACATACATATGAATGACCGGTGGCTGGATAAACAAATGAAGGGCCATCCACTGGAGGCCACAGCTGCGGATACGGCATATTTGTGGGTGCATAGCGTAAAATTGTCAAACTTACGATGGCATCCCGAAAGTCAGTTGGTATAGTTATATCGTCTGTCCGTTTTTTGCTTGCTGCCTGCCGCCATCGGAGCCGGTCTCCGGCCTCCTGTCTCCGGTCGCCGCTCTCCGGTCCCTGTGGACGTTTGCCCCCCACTCGAGTTTAAACTGACAAAATATTTGGCTGTTCGTTAACTTCAAAATCAAACTCACTTGTTTGGCCAAGAGGTAAAAATACAAAAATATCATTTAATAACCGACAACCATTTTGCTTTGCCTAGAACATGCATAGAGCGCTGAAATGCCTGACTCATAGATATCCTAAATGACCAGTCGATGTATATATATGGATATACTGTACCTATAAAAATCACTTTTTAAATATTTTCTGTGTTTATTTTGCTTACAATGAATGCATGAGTGAATGTAAATTCAGTTTGGTTTTTCTATATTAGATAGAAAATATTCAAATGCTGACGTATTTCGATTTGAGTATGTAAAGAGCAGACTTGTATACATAGTGTATAAAACGCATAAAAGGCAGTGGTTGGACTTTAAGTTAAATTTGGTTCATCATCAGCGTAGTCTGAGTCTTCAGGACCCAGAGACAGATCATTATGCATCGTTGTCCTGAATACATAAATTTATATGATCGCCCACGCCATATTCCGCCTAACCTATATAACACACAGCATTCATAAATAATTTGTTATATTTTTGGTTGATTTATATATGTATTGTATTTAGGGTATACAAATATTCGCAACTGTGAAATAAAATTGGATTGGGCTAACAAATCGTGAGGCAAGTTTACTGTTACTATGGAAAATAAAACCAGAGAATTGTAAAGTGGACCATGAATTGATGCAAAATAATTTGTAAGTAATTTTCAAAAGATTCAACATCAAAGATGAGCTTACATTAAAGAGTTTGCGCTGTCGAAAGGACTGATAGGCTTATATTCGAAAATCAAACTAAGTTCCACAGAGAGGCCTTGAATGCATGTCTTTAATGAGAAGAAATGGGTTTACTCACTCGTATTATTCAATGACTTCGCCTATCGAGTTGCTACCAAAAATCACTTGAAAAGTATCGCAAAGGCAACTGAGTTTGCCGTCAACTAGGCCAGATAATTGCCAATCATACTGGCAATAAAATGAATACGTGCCATGCCCTGTATTTAATCGATCTATGCTTTGCAATTCGATCGAAGAATTTTATCATAGTATTATATGCCTCATGGTGTGTGGAAAACCGTTGCTGTCGTGCCTCAATTTTATGCAAACGAGCAGAGCAAATTATGAAATGATAAAACCTTCGCTTAGCCAATTTTAGAGTGAGAACACAAAGGCCAATTATGTAAATTTAGTGAGCGGCAGTTTATTCAAAGTGACAATACTGAAACACTTTAAAACGATGTTATTTTGCATAAAAGCGTTCTGCATCATACAGTAGAAATGTTGTATATTTATTTTTATGAAAATATTTGCTCATCACAAATTTCAAACGGATAATTTTGATACAGCTCAAGAGTTCATGATGTCGGTCAGGCCATTAAATAGGTAAACTCGTTATCTGCAATTTATTATACACCGAATGACTTGGTGTGTTTGGGCATATTGCGTTTAAGTAGGCTCCAGTTGATGCTGGTGGGCGCCGTTGTGCCGCGCTGCTTCTTCGCTTTGAGCGTCTTGGTGGGCACCTTGGAGCGCATGACGCGCAGATTTTGGTACTGGCTGGCGCTGCGGACCACCTTGTTGAGTTGTTTGCTCAGCTTCGGTGATTTGGCCGGTTTCGACTTGAATTTACTCTTGAGAACCATCTTGCCGTGGCTCGTGTGACTTTTTGCACCCGCAGAAGTCTTGGTCTTTGACTTTGGCAGTGCCTTGCCCGACTTCGATGATTTGATCGATTTCTTGGACTTTTGCGATTTGATTGGCTTCAGAGATTTTGTAGATTTCTGTGCACTTAGATGGGCGCCGCCCTCAGAGCGACCGGACTTCTCTTCCTTGGGCGGGGGCTTCCTGACTGAGTATTTTGGCGATGGTGGCACCTGTGTGGAAAATACGCGTGCAGCCTGCACAATCGAGTCGAAGTTTCCAAAGACTTGCATTATGTTTCGATTCACATACTGTAGATACTTGAGGGACGATTGGCACAAGCTGCACTTCGGATTCTTATCGCAATTGTTGCGTATAAGACTTTCCAGGTACAAAAAGTTCTTGGCCATATTTTCACAATGTGGACACTTATTCATGATGGTGCGATCGTAATTATTTTCCTTGAGATTCGCGATGTGTTCCTTAAAAGCAGGCTTATTATCTAAATTGATTTTTGAGTTCTGAGGCACTATGTACGAATTTTCGGGTTTTTTTTTACCCAAGCCGAACATTTTTCTTAGAACAGAAATTTGGTTACCCTTTATCGGTATAAAATAAAAATTGACTGGTTAGCTTATATTATAAAACTAAATTTATTTCATAGCCTACCTGAGCCATTTTGATCCAACTCCTTCAATGTCAGCTGTCTAAGTGTGTGAATGTATATTCATTTTTTGAACAAAATAAAACAGAAGCTGACGTTAATCTCAGCGCCTGCTGCATTGCTATTCATTTATATTGGATTTCTGATACGAGTATTGTAGGCAATATGAAATGGATTTAGCTTGAGCTTGAGCAGTGCAAAAATTAACGATTAAGCATTTACATAAATTTCAAAATTTTCTATTTAGTTCATCTATGCAACTATAACTCAACGATAATCTGAATATACGGAGTAAATGAATCGTTTGCAACTACAGCACAAAAACGCGTCTCAGGGTCTAAGAAACTGTTTCATAGCTAGCCCAAAATATTTCACTTTTGACAGGAACAGCAGTTCTAGGAAATTTTTGCAGATAAAACTTTTGCATGGCCAATCTTTAAATTAAATTTAAATAACAAAAATATTATATTGGCTTAACTTGAATATTATATGTGGGACATTATGACGTTGATTTAGTGGTGATTGTCTGTTGAAATATTAGAGCGATGCTAACAGCTCGTACTATCCTTGTCAGTTAACATTTTAAACATACAGATTTTATTTTTACTGAGGGAGAGGGAGAGATAGAGACAGGTATAGCTGTTGCTGATCGTGGCCCAGGATGTTGTTAAGTGAGAGCACAGGGCTGCAATGATTTCTATAATCAAGCAGAACGCAGCCAAAAATAATGAATTAAACAGAACAAGTCAGAAAAGGCAATCGGCTGTTGCTTGTTTGTGCATAGTTATGAAAGGGAAGAGTGAATAATATTAACGTTACGGCATATACATATTAGGGGGCTGCATGGCCGCACTCATAACATAGCAAAGTAGAGTCCATTCGAAATGGGACTGAATGAGTGAGTGAGGGGCATAAATCATGTTGAGTGAGATGGAGTTCGCATGGACTCAAGGCCTTATAACTCACTGAATTCAGCAAAAAGAATGAGAATAAATAAGACCCAGATCGGAATACAACATTTAGCTGAAACATACAGACGTCGAAACACTCAAGTTGTTGCATGCATGTATCTTCGTATCAACACTTCGCATTTGCTCGGCTCAGTCGTTTGAGGCTCGAGCAGTGAAAAAATCTCACGCCAAGATCAGCGCGCTGTGAGCCCAATTCTTTTACGGTCAATATAGTATAGGCACAATAGCCTCTGAGTCACATACGTGATTTGGCCTTGATGCCACTCAACTCAATATAGGTGTTAATTCGAGTACGAATTTTTGGGCCTCTAAAATATACATGTATAATTGAAATATACATACGTATTCATGAGCATGTATTTGAACTATGCGATATGTGTTTTCTGTTCTCCCTTTCTCTCTCTCTGCCATTTGTCCCACATATAAATTCAACATAATTTTCAATCATGCATATTTAATTCTTTCACTTTTTGCATTAAGTAATCAACTATATACATTTAATTCACTTTAATTCATTCATTAGTTATTTATGTTCGACTTTGATTTTGTATAAAAAATAAGGTACAAGTCGGCTTATTATTAATAATAATTGAAATAAAGTGATGAATGGCCAACAAATGTCCATTTACATGCAAAAATATGTTTTCTCTGCAGTTGTGCTTGCTTTTTTAAAATATTTATTTTGTCAGCAAGTTTCTTTGATGCAAATGAGTCTTAGTACAGTCAGAGAAGGGAATTGTCCTCATTTAATTTCAAAGGCACAATTGTAAAAGTATATGTATGTATATAAATAAATTTACTGGCCGTAGTTTAGGTCACCCGGATTTGGCTCTGGGTCTGGCTTGTTTAATTTCAATTTCCTTGGGCACAATTAGCGGTAATCAGTTTGCAGTTTCGGGCACTGCGTTTGATGTTGTCCACGCTTTCATTTCGATGTTTGTTCACCCAACCATTTTGTACATTCAAATGTATATGTATATATAGGGAGAGCGTATACAAATAAATGTACATTAAATTTGGGTCAGTTGGTTGCGATGCGTGCGGTAATTTATTTAATTTAATGATAACATCAGGCAGTTTTTGGCAGTTGGGTAGTTAGGTGACTTTCTTTTGGCTACATCAACAAACGCCGCCCTTGAGATGGCCAAAATGTTGACCTTGGGCAACGATTGCCAAAATTATGTTAATGGCTGTCGCAAATCGGCAATTAAAAGCCTTTCATTAAAATAGCTTTATTAAATAGCCATCAACTGCGCGATTTTTGCCTTCGGCTGAATAAGGCGGTCCCAAGGCCAACGAGTCATTAGTATCTATAAAACGCATTATTTTTATGGAGTGAGTTTTATGTTACATCCAGTACAAGATTAGGACTAAAGATTATCATTTCACAGTAAGGTCACCTTTATTGTGGGCCTGTAATAAGGCAAGAAGTCATATCACGAAGGTCATCTATCCTTTCAATTAGCAAATGAGTTATACATATTTTAACTGATTTCTAGTCAACAAATGCTTAAACTTAATTAGCTGTGAATTATTTTTATTTTTATTTATTTTTTCTCTCCATTTTTTTTACAAATCTTCATGCTTTATTTAAGATTTTTCTGTCACCATTATCAATGATTGACGCTAAAAATAAATACAGTCTCAATTTGAATAAAAAACCCACAGAAGCAAATAAAATTTTGTTCAGTTATGATTTGATAAATCATAATATTTAGCTTGTGTGCTATAAATATATATGTTATAAACAAGACTTAAAAAAAGTTATACAAAACTTTTCATAATTTTGCAAACAAACTTTTGGACGAAAAAAAAGTAAATAAATCCAAACCAAAAATAGAAATACTTTCAACTTTCAGATGAAATGCGTAATAACTAGCTTCAATTGGAATTTAATGTTTTTTAGATGTGTAATAAAAATTAAATTTATGAGCAAACTTGCTGTTGACACGGCGTATGAATATTTCAAGTAGAATAAAATGAGAAGAAAGTATTAGCATTTGTTTGCTCTCACATTTTTGTTTTTTTTTTTTTTTTTGTTCTTTATGCACTCGACTCAGATCAATAAAACAAGGACTTGCAGCACGCCTCCAGCCATAGGCGTTGCCCAGCCACAATGCACAGCGCACACACAAGTTCGATTTAAAAATATCTTGGAAATGTCAAGGAGAAGTGCAAAGTGACGATAAACAGAGCCGTTCTCCGGATCCACACATAAAAGCTTGCTTCGATGGCCATAAACTTGATTGTCCATAAATGTATGGGGCGTATACGTAATGTCAGGCATTGCATTAAGCCAATGCAGTGTGCAGCTCGTTGAATGTCTGTGTATGTTGGTGTGTGTGTGTGTGGGCGTGTGTGTGTATGTCTGAGTGTCGTAAATTACCAGCGTAATGAATTTATTAAAAGTTCGTTTTGTTAACATGACGAACGAGCTGAGCTGAGGCTGCTTCGCTTCACTCAGCTGTTGTTGTCTTGGGCTTGGCTTAGTTGCATGTTGGCCAAGTTTAGCCAAATAGACTTCAATTATTTGTGGCTGGCATGCGACAACTGAAATGTGAGTGTTAATGGATTTGTGCCAAGTTCTCGTCGTTAGCCGCGACGCTCGCTGATTTATTCGTGGTCAGAATGAGGGCGGCGGCAACATTGTTGCTGCTTGGGCCAATGCGTTTGACTTTGGCAAATGCCGCACGTTGGCACAGTTATGCCAAGACGTTTTTTAACGACGCTCTGACCCACAAAGGTTGCCACCCATGAGCAGCGCCCTCTTTGCCGTAACAACTTCCTGTGACGCCGACGTCGACGTCAGCAGCGCCAACACCCAACAGCTGCACTCTGCATACAAACACAACTGTAAGTCTTACGATGCCCGATTTGCATGCTATTGTTGTTCTTGTCGCCGTCGAATGGCGCTGACGTTGACGTTGACGTTGACGCTGGCTTTGACGTCGCGCCCTCATCCCAGCCCCATTCCGCTTTAGTGTATTTATTTTGTTTGCTCTTCGTGCCTTACGTGTTTATGGTCTGCCAACTGGCGCTTGTAGACGAAAGTGAAACTGTGTGTGCCACGGGCTCCACTTCCATTTCACTATCGAGTGGGCGGCACGGAGTTTAACCTGTTCGGCATTTCAATATCAACAGCCGCATGCATAATTTCTTCGGCCGAGCCTATGTAAATTTGCTCGGAAGTGTTGCTGCTCTATGTGTGTGTGTGTGTGTGTGTGTGTGTGTGTGTGTGAGTGCTCCAGTTTTAGGCTCGACTGAAAGCAGGTCAACTTCATTTTTCGCGCTGACCGGACCGAGCCGTAACAGCCGCACAGCTGCTACAATGGCAATATCAGCTGCCCCCTGATATGCGAGTGCCGCAAATACAAATTAGCACAGCAACAACAACAACAACAGCAACAGTAACACTATGAGCAACCAGTAACAACTCGGCCATAAGTTCCTTTGCAACGATGCCAAGCCCTTGGGCTAAGAATCTCACACACACACACTCAAGCAGGCAGGCACACCTATTTGCATTGGCTTTCGACTGGTTTGGATTCGCGTTTTCTTTTTTTTTTTTTGGTTTTTACTGCCTTTGATTTTTTATTGTTATTATTTTGAAGTTGACGTCGCTGCCGGCGTCAGACGGCTATCGCCATCGCCTTCAGCGGCATAAAGTTCAAGCTGAAAATGTTTTGTGGTCAGTTTGGATTTGAAGTTGGCAGGCAACGCGACGTCGTGATGCCTCAAAGCCCCTGAGCGCAGTGCTTCTGTGTGTGTGTGCGTGTGTGTGTGTGGTTGCAGTCATTCAGCCGTGGGCAAACAATTGCCAGCTCAGCTCAATTCAGGTAATCAGCTCCGTCCAGCTGCGCTACAGGTAACTAGATTTCCAGTGGACAGCATCATCATCGGCATCGGCATCAATTTGCCGTTGCAACAATTAATTGTATGCAACACTTGAGGCAACTCGGCCACAATTAGAGCCCGCTGTGACAACACAACTGAGCCAGCTCGAAGCAGAGGCTTAACTGCGTGTAAGTTCGACCATTGAATGATGCAGCTCTTAAAGTAGAGAATAGAATAGAGTTGATCAACTCTGCTGTGACTCTCCAAGTGGTTTCATCAGCTCGCCTTCGAAATTTATTTTACGTATAGAGCATTATGATAGATGGTCACAAGACTCTGACCCACATATAGAAACGTTTCTGGAGGTAATAAATCATCAAGTACATTTTGCATATTTAATTCGTTCATATTTAATTGGATTGCGAGTGCTTGAATAATGCTGCAGAATCGGTGGCAAAATGAATTTTGTAATGCGAGAGAACAGGCCACCATATGATGAATTGGCTTTGCATTAGAATAACAGAGGTGATAAATTCAAATTAAGAATTATTTGTGAATTTCCAAAGGTATTGCTGTAAGGCCTAATGGAAGCGTTAGATATTTCTATGACATTAATCTGAGTTTATTAGTTAACTGTTTATGGATTTTCTTTCTTGAAAATATTAATATTTTTTGTTTGTTTGTTTGTTTTTTTTTTTTTTTTTTTTTTTTTTCAGGACATAACTCTTTAATTCTTCAGAGTAACAAGCCAACAGGCATATACATAGGTAAGTTTCTTCTTGTGCCCAAGGTCAAGACCAAAGGGACTTTTTTGTTTTCTTTTATAATAAATATTATACAATATAAGTACGTACGTAAATGAACTTTATTAAGAGATTATATATTTCTATGTATTTTTTATTTTTATGTGAATAGTTTATTTTTATTTTGTGAATTGTTTCTATTGGTCCATTTCCATTTAAACTATGGGGTAAATGATATACACTTTCATACATGCTATGAACGTTTATATATATTTTAATTTAATTTTAATTTTAAATATCAATTTGTTTAAATATATGGGCAACGATTTCTAATAGTGACTTAGGTCAACAACATTTTGACCAAACTAATTTAAGGAAACCAAATTTAAATCCGAGTTTTGAAAATGCATTTGTAGGAAACAAGGTCTATAGAGAAGGCAGAAATATAAGTAGACAGAAGATAGATGTGTGTTTTTTATTGAAAATTTAAGAAACTAGATTTATTTTTGAGTTATTTCTTATACAATAGTAGGAAGAGTAGCAGTAAATCACTTATAAGTAAAAGCAAATATCTCTATCATAAAAAGACACAGCTGTTTATTAATGAATTATATTTCACTCGATTACAAAATTCATGTACTTTGAATTTTTTTTTGGTTAGGGTATTTTGTATAAATTATGAGAGGCACTGAATTCTACCGTTTTATAAAAAAAAAAAAAAAAACATAATAATAATAATAAATAAATAAAAATGGTAATAATAACACCTTCAGCTATAAGGCAACAAATATTCTATAGAGCAGTAGGTATCTGGCGAGCTGGCCTTAAACTTTTGCAGCTTGTTTGATAAAGTATGTAGTACCCACATAACTGGCCAGCGGCCGAAAGACTTCGGAAAGCGCTTTACGAATTTTATGCTAATAAAATTTATTGCGCACAAAACTTTTACTTACATATACTTATGCGGCATACTTATGCTGGATGCTGCAATTTTTCATTGCCTTCCTTCTGCTCGGCTCTGAGCACAATAAAAGGCAAACGGTAAACAATTTAATATTTTGCTTCCGTTGCTGCTGCCCCCATAAGTAGGCAATAGTATTTGCAAATTTGCCCATCAGCATTGCCGGAAGTTTGCCGCGTGTGTCTGTGTACATAGAGCGTCGGTGTATGTGTGAGCGTTAATGCAATTAAAGTCGTTTCGGTAAGCGTAGATGGGCCGCATAAAATCTAAAGCAATCTTATTATCATGCATAAATGCAGCACATAGGTGTGTGTGTGTGTGTGTAATTTTGGTATTGCTGACACTTTAGCGCAATAGCCAGCCACGCGTTTTAGCTAAAAGCCTTTCAATGCTCTTAACTATTTCTGATGGCGTTACGCACTATAAACTTGGTACACATTGAGTGGAAGCTTTAGTCAAGTGGTTCCCTCTCTCTCTTTCTGTGTGTGTGTGTGTGTGTATGTATGTGAATATTTCGAAACGCTTTCAGGCACCCAATTTGGCAGTGCACCTTAAAGTTAATGAGACAAAGCCGCCTCCACCCTGGAGCCATCGTCTGTGGCTGTCTTTGGTGGCGCAGCTCTACGGGAAATTTAATCAAATTAATATTAATCTGCAGTAGCTGCGCGTTTGGCGGTTGCCTCGGGCGACAGCGCTAATTAATTATGCAGTCAGCCAATGACAGGGGCGGTGGCAAAACTGCAACGGGGTATAAAATGCAAAAGGGGCGACTCCCGATGGCCGCTTAGGTCAGCCAGTTCGATTGGGCCATTAAACGGTTGCAGCAATTAAGTGAAATCAACACTCGGCATGCAATTGACTTGGGAATTGCAATCAGCACCTTATCAATGTATGTAGAGGGATACAAACCCATGCAAATGTGTACGTGTGGGTGTGCGGAAAATATAATTAATTATATGCGCGAGTATCCGTGTGTGTGTGTGTGTGTGAGAGAGAGAGAGAGAGTTCGGATAATTAATCTTTAAGCTGCACTCTGCGATTCTCTGCGCTGCATTTTGGCCGCTGAGCTGTTTCAATTAAATTGAATCATCTTAGCGGCTGACAGCAGCCGAGCGAAGCGAGCTGCAAGATGCACGATGCACGATGCAAGATGGAATGGCATCGTATTAATATTTCGGCAACAGCTGACAGAAATTGTTCAGCTAATGAGCTTTATAATGGCTGCGGTTGTCCCAATTACAGCCCAAGTTGCTTAATCAGGCTCTGATGTAGATGTGAAGCCGGCTGTCAGATGTGCATGAAATAATAATAATATGCAATAAGCTGCTGCGGCTCGCAGGCCACAAACTTTGCATCGAATTAACATTGGAGCTGGAATTGCTGTCAAATTAGCAACTAATTGAAACATTTATGGGGCATATCAAACGATCTGATGCTTGCCAAAAAGGAGTTCGCCAGGAAGGGATAGAGCGGGGGAGAGAGTGAGAGTGAGAGAGCTACTCATCTCTGTGAGGGAGAGATGGAGAGTGTCAGAGACAGGCAGCTTACCAAGTTCCCCTGGAGTCAACAAAGTGGAGAGGCATGTGCCTGTCAGGTTGCTCTTAAGCACCTATACGCACCACCTCCCCCACCCCCTCCCCTCCTGGCGGACTGTCATCACGCTGCTTATGAGTCAACGTCTGACAAGTTGACGGGCCACACTGCCTGAGTGGCCCGGGCAGGGGTTAGGGCATGAGCGGGGAGAGCAAACAAACAAACAAACGCAACACACCAAGAATTTACCTTTGCTCCATGCGTATGCAGTGCCCCATAGCCAGGGCTTTGGCGATGCGGGTGGCTTGTGGCCTGTAAATGGAGCAACTGGATAGCTGTGGCCACAACATGTTGCAGCCAGTAGACCAGCAGCAGCAGCAGCAGCAGCAACAACTGCAACAAGTACGAGTGCCTACTTCAAACAACTGCCAGGCTCAGTCGCATAAATGCATAAGCCATGGCACGCATATGCGGCATGGTCCCTCCAGCCGATGGGGCTAAGGGTGGGCGGGTATGTGGGCGTATGCCACATTCCACATTCCACATACAACAGAAAGCAGCCAACATGGCATACACACGCACACACACACACACACACAGATGACTCCTCAGCTTTGACGGCAGTCACTCCTCAAAAAGCCATTTTAATTAAAAGAACTGCGAGCTGCTTTCAGCTTGCTGCTCGCTGCCCGCTGCCCGCTGCTTGCTGCACAGCCCTCCTCCTCCTGCCACGCTCAACTAAATTTTGGCTCGCTGCTGTTTCGATTCGTGCGGCAGTGCAGCTGCTGCCAAAGTTGCCCCAGCGGCCCACAAAGTGTGCAGTTTATTTCTGGTGCACTTAACCGACTGGACGCCTTAGCCAGGCTTACTAGAATTGTTGTTGCTTTAGTTGTTGTTGCTGCTGTTGCTGCTGTTGCTCGAGCTGCTGTTGCTCTTGACATGCCGCAGCTAGAAACTTTTCGGCATTCTGTGGGAGCAAATTTGTCGGCCCAGCTAACACATCCTGACACAAGTCAAGGAATTTATGAGCTGTAACGGCTACAAATGTTGGCCCGTCTATGTACGTGTGTGTGTGTGTGGGTGTGACTGGCTTTTGGTTTAATTGAAATTTAAACGCTTAGTTCCAGTGTCAGCTGTTAAGACTTTTTCTTTTGGCATTTTAAGCACTCCGTGAAGCTGACAGCTTGCGATTTTCCATTGCATTCAAGCAATGCAAATTGCAAAATGCGAGCACTCGCCCACACACACACATCCACTACACATAGTACACATGCTGGCCTCATGATTACGCCCAACGAAAACCAATAAAAATCACAATGTTTAACCCAATTAAGCTACCGAACAAAGTTGGCTTCATTCTCGACAACGTTGATGTGTGCTGTCAGGCACGCAAAGGGCTAGCAAAATGCCAAAGAGCTGAAACGCATGAGTTACTGCATGTGTGTGTGTGCGTGTGTGTCTGCGTGTGTGTGTGACTGGGCTGTGGCTTAGATGTGCTAGTGTGTGTGTGATTGGCCAGCCACTAGGCTCAGTGGCTACCTCATCGTCATGACAACTTGGGTGGCCAACACAATAACACGGAGCATGCACCGAACACACACCCCCATATACACACACACACACACACACACACACATACAGTCTCTCACACACACATTGCTGTAATGGCAGGCAGTTGTGCGATAGATTCCAGCAGTGCTTGGCCAGCTCGACGCCAACGTCAACGCCATGTGTAAAAATACTAAAAACAACGCAATTTCTTTAACTTTTATTTTATTAACGAATTTTGTGACAATGTGAACAAAATGCCCGCACAAAGTGCGTTGGTCAGTGGTAAAAAAAAAAAAATAATAAAAAATTAGAGTCTGCAGCTGAGAGCTGAAACTGTGTATGTGTGTGTGTGTGTGTGTGTGTGGAGAGCTGACAAACTCGACCCAGCGGCAAAAACTCAAACGAACCGCAGAAAGGAAAAACAAGAGAGAGAAAAAAAAAAAATGCCTGAACATATAAAAATACGAGCAACTCGTTTTGACGCGAAAATGTCAACAATTTGTGTTATAAATGCAGTCAAAGGTAAACAGCGGATGGCCAGGACGATGTAACCAAACTCTGGAATCCTTTTGGGCAAACGCTGAATACACACGGAGCAGCGCAGGAGCGCAGGAGCGCAGTAGCGCAGGGGCGCAGGAGTGGAGCATGCCTTTGACAGCAGCCGTTCTAGATGCATTAAATTTTCATTAGTTGCAGCATAATTAGCCAGGTGAATGCCTTTGCCAAACTCGGAGTCAAAGTCAGAGTCAGAGTCAAAGTCAGAGTCAAAGTTGGAGGCTGGCCGCAACAAGGATTTCACGAGCTGTTGCCAATGCTGGAGCGGAGACAAACGGCGCAGACGAATGGCAAACAAACTGGACAGACAAAACAGTTTACTTACTCCTACACCTGCTGTGTGTATGTGTGTGTGTGTGTGTGTATGTGTGTGTTTGCCACATGCCCCCTTAGGGTTTCGCACTCGTTGCAAAAGTGGCTTTTTGAGTGGTTTTTCAATGAAGTGTTAAGTGGGGAAAATGCCAGGCTGCTCAGTCGCCCTCTACCTGCGTATGTGTGTGTGTGTGCCCCGACCACTCCAGCAGCCGCCTGTATATATATATGTGTGTGTGTGTGTATTTAGTTGTCGCTGCCTATTTGTCTCTTTCCGGCCCCTCAGCAAATAGGTCTGCGGTCTGTGCACACCTTTTGCTAGCGCCCTTGCTTAGCACTCGGCTATTGCTGTGTGTGTGTGCGTGTGTTTGTTGTTCGTGGTGCGCTGCTTCTCCATATTGCTGCCATTGTTTGATGGTGGTTATAAAGCTGACAGCTGTCAGTTGGCAGTAAATTTGCTAAAATGTTTATTTGCCAAGCGGATGAGTTTGCGTTTAACTGCATGCACAGTCCTCTACACACAAACACAAACACACACACACACACATAACACAGAGAGAGAAAGAGCATAGACACACAAACTTGAATAGTTTGGTCGCTTGCCACACAATCACTGACATGTGTAATACACACACACGCACACAGAGACACTTTCACACACACACGCATACACACATACACTTATAGAAAATGTATACATTTAAATGGACAGAAAGCCAACTCCTGAGGCACAATTCAGTTTACCAACGTGGGCTACATTTAATCACTTATAAACAGTCGCTGCCCAGTAGTGGCAACAGCCGCAGCAGCAACAGCAGCAACAGCAACGGCAGCAACAGCAACAGCAGCAGCAACAGCAGCAGCAGCAATAGCAACAATAATTATAATGAGGGCAGCATTGCGTGCATGACAAATGTTTTGGTACTTAATAATAGAATAATTATAGCCACACTATAAAATGGCTTAACGATTATGACAAACATATAACAGCTTAGAAATGAAGTGAAGTGAGAGAGAGAGAGAGAGAGAGAGAGAGAGAGAGAGAGAGAGAAAGAGAGAGAGAGACTGAGAGAATATGATATTGAGAGCGAGAAGGGGAGTACGATAGGTCAACTTGGTGATGTGGACTTAAATTAATTAATTTAATGCAACCTCTGTGTATTCTGCATGCAGCCTCTAACTATGTGGCGGACCAGAGTGCTTAAGTTGCCCCAATTGAGGGATAGGAAACGTGCTTTATCCCAAAAGTATGTAGATCTTAGAGCATATTCACATTCATTCTCTTAGTGAGAACATATACAAAAAAATATTATTTTATAAGCAGAAATATCTCATTAGCAGAATAAAAAACAAGTAAGAAAGCTCCAGTCGAGACTGCTCGACTAGGAGATACCCTGAACCCTCCAAGCTGATATTCTAATCATTCTGCACTTCTTTTATGCACACATACATACAGATGCATCCACACGCACGCATAAGCCTGCGCTCTGCTCACTGCGCAGTAAGCAGCGACTGCGGTTGGGCTGCGCTGCAGTGTGGGCAATATTATGAGAATTTATTTGTTAAATAATTTCTTTTGTAGACATACGATCTTAATGAAACTTTTAGAGCATAATCACATGGTGAATATGTGTGTATATTCCAAAGCCCAAGTCTCTAGTATTTGAAATACGCTTTTTACAAAAGTGAGGGTGAGGGGGTGAATATAGGGGTGGAGGATAAATTTTAACAAAAACCGAAATTGTATAAATTGCATATAAGCATACATTACAAATTTGGAGACTCTAGCAATAAGGGTGTAGAAGATATAATTTTATAACTGGCTTTCGATAAGGTTTTTTATCGATAAAAAAAGATCGGGATGAGTTATCGATTTTTAATGATAAACTTGATATGCGCGCTGTAATTACGGACATTTTAAAAAAAATTTGAAGTCTCTAGCTCTTATATCTTCGGAAATCGACGCGTTCATACATACGGACGGACGGACGGACGGACGGACGGACGGACGGACGGACAGACAGACGGACAGGGCCAAATCAACTCAGCTCGTCGCCCTGATCAAGAATATATATACTTTGTGGGGTCTGCCACGCCTCCTTCTGCCTGTTACATACTTTTAACAAAACCATTATACCCTGATTTCCCATTTTCAATGGGTTCAGGGTATAAAAAAAAAAAAAAACAGGCTGCAAAGGTTTTCTGTAAAAATATATGTCCCAAGGCCTAAGGAGCCATGTCAAATCCCAAATGGTGTATATAATCTAGAACAGAACGGCGAGCAGAGTTGGTCTAGTCATATCCGTCTCTCAGTCTGTTCATCTGTATTAGTACAGCTGATTTCGATCTCCATGCAGATGCCTACACACAGTCGCAGAGTGAGAAGATCGTCTTCTTATGTGTGTGTGTATGTATGTTGTTTGAGCTGCCTTGAGGTGTGTTGCTCTCCTCATAGCTTCGAGGAGCGACAACTTCTATTTAGTATTCTAATATACATAGGGGAGAAATTGAGCGTGAGTGTAACTTGAGCATAGAATCTTTTATTTATGCCTTGTCGTTGGGATGATCTCCTATTCCTCAATGCTCTCCACTTGATTAAATCAGTCGGTGATCGTAAAAAATATGTTTATAGTTCCCTCCAGGAAGCTTCCTTCTTTCTTTTCCTTAATCCTGTTCATTTTTGAGCAGTAGATCGTCCAGCTGGTCCTCTCCTTTCCAGTTTGATCCTTTCATTGCCCACTTACTGTCGTCCGCTTACGTCGAAACTCTCGGTCATTTAAGTCATTCACTGAAATCTTAATGCCAGCTAATGAGGCTGCAACTGTTTGCTGTCTCAAGCCGTTAAATTGTTTTCACTATTTGCTGGATGGAAATTTTATGGGCTTACGCTGCGGCGCGAGGCAGCCATTTTTTGTATACTTTTTACTTTTGTATACATTCACGGCAGTGAGAAGAGTATATTGGCTTGCTGCAATGCTCGTCTTGCAGCCATTTGGATGTTATATAAAAACTAGATACAAATTTGTAGCATATAGTCGTGCTTAGTTACCCGATCTGCCCACGGGGGGCGTGGCAAGTTAGTATGTTAAGCTGATAACGTTTGGCTTGCGAATGTGTATTCCGCAGTCGATAACGCCCGACGGCAGCACTCTTGTCTTTTATTAATTTATTAAAAACGAACGCGTGTCGAAGACGCCAGCGATGCGAACGACGATGCCAACGATGCTCAGCACCTCGTAAACCTTGGCGAAATCATCATCAAGTGGCGACGTTGCTGCAGTGTTTGCTGTCATCGTTGCCTACAAATGAAATGTAAATCTTCTGCGGGCCGCACAAAAAGCGGCCGCAAAGCAACAAACGTACCAGCTGCAGCCCAGGCTGACTGAGGCAGAGTGACAGTGGCCGAGGCATAGGCAGAGGCAGAGGCTGGGGCTGGGGCAGATGGCAGATGGCAGAGGCAACATCGATAAAAGCCGCAGTCGGGCGATTTACGTGCTCTCAAATTTAATGCGATGCGTGGCAATCGCCGTTCCATTGCCACAATGCGATGCCATCAACGCAGCTATCTGCATGCGCGCTCTCGTATTTATTTAATTCCATTTCGGTTTTCAATCAACCGATAGGTTTGCGCAGTTTTCGCCATTTATCGCTTTATAAAAGGCAAAAAGTAGCAGCTGCTGTCGTTGTCGTTGTTGTTGTTGTTGCTGTCGCTGTTGTTGTTGCCGTTGCTTTTTCTTTTGCCTTTCGTTATCATCATCATAATCATTATCATCATGGGCTAAGAACCTTTTTTCATGCTGCTTTCCGCATTGTCATAATTTATACATGATGATTGCCGAAAATAAACAAAATTCTTGAAATTCTGTCTATTTTGTCTAGTCGTTATATCGAAAACTATTTTGCCACGCGATTTAACAACGAATTTTACTTTGATATCACCAGCGTGCATGTGTGCGTGTTAGTGTGTGTGAGTGTGTGTGTTTGTATGAAGTTTGAGGAAAATTTTAAATCAAATGTAAGCGTATTGAATTTTTCATAGCACACTTTTGTGCGCTTCGACGCTGCGCTGATCAAGGGCTGGCGGATAGCTGGATTGGCGGGGTGGAGGCGGGGGTGGGTGCTGGGTGTTGGGTGTTGGGGGATACAAGCTGGCTGCTGTCGTTGTCTATTTGACAGTTAGCAAAGCGTCATCTAATTCCCCAGTCAGCCAGCCAAGTTTCATATGTGTGCACATGTGTGTGTGTGTGTGTGTGTGTGAGTGCTTTGATAAAAACTGAAATTAATTATTGAAAGGGCTGCTGATGTGCGTCGCGTTCCGTCGCGTCCCGTCGCGTCGATTCGCGCTAGTTTCACCGCATGTCGTAGGCTGTTGAAAATTTAAAAGGCGTTCGAGCGAAAGCAGTTGGCACATTAGAGTACATACCCACACACACACACTCACACACACAGAGATACACACACACACATGTAACACAACTTCCGTTTACGCTTGAAAGCCCCGAACGTATTTACTTTGTATGAGCAAAACTGTCACCATTAACCGCAGCCAGCCGAAGAGTCGTGTAGAGCAAGGAGTGAAGAGTGAAGGGTGAAGAGGGCCCGCATGTGGCAAGGGCTTCCGCGCAAACAAATTAGCGTTTAATTATACATAGGCAGCAAATCCAAATAGAACTGTAAGTCGGCGAACTGGAATTATAATTAAAAGTGTGTGAGTGTGTGTCTGGGTGGGCGTGTGCGTGTGCGTGTGCGTTCCATTAAACTCTGACTATGTGTTGAGTACTCGTAAAATGAACGCATCGAATCGCATTGCCCGCAAGCTCAAAGGAAAGCAGCTCGGTCACAATGCAAACGGAAGCCAAGTCCGTGGCGCCACCGGCCAAGCCGCCGCGCCTGAAGCCCAACAATGCCGAAACGCACGTCAAGAAACAACTGCAGTTCCAAAGTCCGTTGCCAGGACGATCACGTGCAGCGGCAGCCACTGATGCTGCCTCGACAATGGCAGCGAGGGCGACAAAGCCGAGGCGAACTCCAGTCAAGTCGAAGACGCCCCCAGACAGCAGCAAGCGGGATGCGGAGGCGGCAGCGGATGCGAGCACGGACGCCGCTGCGGATGCGACTACGGCAATAAGAAGTCGTCTCGCCGAGGGCTGCACCACTCTAATGTATGCGTGTCTGCGGGGCGACATTGTGCAGGTGCTCGCCCAGATGCGCGCCAAGGTAGGTGCAACAACAGCAGCAGCTGCAGCTAACCCACAATTCTTGCAGCCAAAAGTTTGAGCGCTTAGCCACATGAGTTGGAGCATAAGCGGGAGTAATGGACCAACTTGGCCTCTCACTCACTCACAGCAGCAACAAAAACATTGCAAGCTCAAGCCAGGCATGCTGGCGTTTCTTCAGCAAGCCGATGTCCAAATACTCTAACACTTACCTCGACGGTCAATAGAGTCACAAGACGCTCACAAAGTGAGAGTACCCGCAGTTGACTTACTTACAAAAAAAAAAAAAAATCGAAAGATAGATCAAAAGTTAAGGAAAATCCCAGCATCATGATGCTGCCGCTTGGCATTGTCTCAGCACAAAGGCCCAAATCAGGCGAAGGCGTAACAAGATTTTAATCTTTTTGTTGTCACGATGAGCTGGCGCCAGTGCTGTCATAATTTTTCGAGCAAATAGAGCCAGATTGGCAAAAATAAGAAGCTAAAAGAAGCTAAATTCAAGAAAAAATAAGCCAAAATAAAAGCTGGGTTTAAAAAACACTATTTTCTTAATTGAATTCATTTATGATTATTCATTTGTTTTTAATTGTTTGATTCCTTCAACTATAGACAAGGAATCTCCACTTTCAAGAGAGATATTAAAATCAGGAACGTCGAAATCATCACTCCACTCTCAACAGAGACGTATTTAATAACGACACCTAAAACCATTAACGTAGAAATTATAGATATATGTATATGCATATACATATATACAAATTATAAAGTATTCAATCTTTTAAAGAGAGATCAGGTGTTTAATAAATAATTGTTATTTACCGAGCCGCTTTGTCACTTGATTTGTCCAAAACCAAAATAAATTTAACGCTTCCAATCTTATTTCTAAGATCCTCCAGAAAATGAGTAGCCAACGAATGTTTAATTATACTATACATTTAATACGGCGTAGTTTAAATCGCTAAACGCTCATGCTGTCGCATAATTTTTTTTTGGCGGAGAGTACCTAGGTTTTTGATGATGATGTGTGATTTGCCACATAGAGGAAATGTGCTGTTGGTTGTTGCTATGGTTTTTGTTGGAGTTTTCCCAAAATCAATTTTTTCTTTCTGTGCCCATCCAATTCGTGCACGTTAGTGTTTTTTTGTTGACAAAGAAGACCTGTTGCTCATACCACGAAATGATTTCGATAGATTGTATGACATAAAATCATGTATCGATACTTGTATTCATGATTTTTAGTGTTGAGAAAGATAAAAAGCAAAATAAATCGTGAAAATTAAATAAAGCTAAAATAGAGCTAAATTAATTTTTTTAAAGCCAGAATTCCCGCAACCCGCCGTTTTCAAATTTTTCCCGCATTGGGACTTCAAATAAAGCCAGATCTGACGGGAAAAAAGCTAAAATGACACCCCTGGCTGGCGCTAAAGTTAAAGCCAGCATGGCAATAGCCTTTCGCCTCGCCTCGTCTCGCCTCGCCTCGCCTCGTCTGGCTGTAGGTGTTTGGCAGCATGACAAGACTTTAAAATTTCCGTTGCAGCCATTTGGTCGCATTGTTCTCAGCTCAGAGCCTAATTGCTTCATAAACATTTCTACAACAAGCCGAACACAACAAAAGGGCCCAACTCTGGCCATGTCCCTGTCCCGGCAGAGCCTGCAGCCAGCCCAGTCCAGGCCCGAATTAAAATGCTGTAAATGGCAGGACATTTGAAATTGACAAAATAATCCCGAGGCTTAGTTATGGCTGCGCAGTTTGGCAGCCGTGTTGCCTCCGCTCCAAAATGCTGAATGCTGAATGGTAAATGGTGAATGGTGAATGGTAAATTGTGAATGGTGAATGGTGAATGGTAAATAGTCGCATGGTTCGTTTGTCATGCGCCTAAATATGCCAATTTTCCCATTTAATTGAAATTTGAAAAGTTTTTTAATTGAACGCAGATAAATTTCCGAGGCTCTCTAATGACCGTCACCAGCATCGCCCATGTCCCGCCCAGCCACCCATCCGTCCGCATTGTCCTGTCGCTAGTTCTGCAATTATTATTGGGCAGCGCTTGAAGACAGTTGCCTTTGGCCTCGTAATTGATATCGACAGCGACTTTGAGGCGAATTGCTCTCCGTCCATTTCAGTTGCTCACCAAAAACTCCGAAGGCTGATGCCTGACGTCAGTCCGCTCAGTTATGTAATTGCTAAATGACGCCCAGCCTTGGTCTACCGAGCAACTCAACTGGTTTATTTGCCTGTGAAATATAGCAAATGTTGGCAATTATGACTTTTTTTCTTTCGTTCTCTTTTTGCTTGGTGGGCCGGGACAGAGTTCGCATTTTATATGCGTCATAAACAACAGAGTCACATTTCGTCCGATTTCTAATTACAACCAAGAAAACAATAAAATCGTTTTCAAAGTTCAATGAGGCCGAAAGCCAAAATTAATAATTGGATTTGCTCTAATTTTAATGTTATGCATCTTAGATATTTCCTTTTCAGTACAATGCCTATCATAGCAAAAAGTTGTTGTAATTTTGGGAATTACGAATATATATGTCTGTAGCAATGTTTGGCTCATAAAGACCATCAAACGATAAGCCTATTAAAATTGAGTTTTAATTCTCTATCGGATTAGTATGAAAATAAATTTAATTTCTCTTCAAGTTCATTTGGAATACTCAAAACTTTACTGAAGACTTTTGCAAAGCTGGAAAACCTTTGTATCATTTAATTAAGATTTATGCCACTCAAATTATTCCTTATGATTGGATTGCCAAAACCAAACATTTTGGCAGTACTTTAATATTAATTTAAATTTAAGAAAATAATACATATTAATGAAAACAATTCTGAGGGCTGAGTGAATAATACTCATTCGCGGTCCAACTTTTAGTTGAATGTTTTCTTGGAAAATCTCAAGAGCGAGCCTATGGAGCGCTTACTACAAGTCTTAAAAATCTAATTAAAATTTATTTATATACATATATATTAACATTTATATATATAATATGTATATAATGAAAAACTAAAAAAAAAAAAAAAAGTGTATCTCATAGATATTATACATTTTTTATAATAAAAGTTTATTTGTAACATAATTTATTTTTATAATTTAAAAAAAAAACTTATTATTATTATATTTATTTTCATTTATTTTTTTTATTCTGAATTTATTTATTTTCTCATGCCAATTTTATTAATTATTTTTTTTGTATCATTGATATGTCTGCGTATTATAGATATTTATTAATTTTTTGAAATTATACTTTTTTAATTTTTTTTATTTTTTATAATATAATATATTTATTAACAAATTTGTAATAATGTAATATTGTTGTGAGATAAGCTTATTACAGTCGTGAATTTTCGGCTGTGAATCCTGTGCCTGGAAGGCAAGCTCCCATTGGGTCCTAAGTTGATAAGGTTGCGTAACCCATTAAAACTTTTCCAGCGTGTCGATAAGTCGCTCTGCTTGCTGAGTTCTCTTTAAAGCTGAATTCTTGCTCTCATTATGCTCGTGTTTATTGAATAATTTAAATGATTCTTGTTTATTTATATTTATTTATTTTTTTGTTGCTGTCTCCTTTTTACGAGTTTTTTGTGAATCTTAATTAAGATTATTTCTAATTCTGAATTTAGATTTTAGTCTGACTGCGTTAATAAATGAATGAATGTTTCTAATTGGTCATGTTTGCAGTTTTAGTGTCACTCGCTTTTATGCGCAATTGTTGAAGCGGGCGAAAGGATTTTTATAGCCCTGTGCAACAGGCAGAAGGCTTATTATGTATTCGACTTGTTACATGGAAATTCTCTCCATATATCGATTACTTATATAGGATAGAATGGTTCGTAAGCTCCTTTGGTTCAATTGCTTGCAGCTTTTGAGCTGGCTAGCGTGGGTTATCAATATTGCTGTTTAACATGGCGTATGCGTAATAAAACCTATTGTCTACTTCCAAATAGGGCTTATACTGAGCCTCGCAAGTGTATTCGCTGGAGCCTTGGAGCACATACTGGCTGGCTGGCCTCTCGGCTGCTCGAAAGCACTACGCAACATTCATAGGCTTTGTTTACTTCTCTGCCATTGTTTTGCTTAAACTTTTCATTGATGTTGGTTTTTACAGGCCACTCCCACTCCCCCCAGTCACGTTGTCTTCGTTGTCGTTTTTATTGTGTGCCGTTGCTTTTGTTGTTGCCAAAGTTGGTGCTGTTGTTGCTGCTTTCACCAATTAAGTCTTAATTTCTTAGAAAATAAAACTTTTTGGCTTCGGGCATTGTTTGGCACGCCGCCAGCATATTCTCTTACCTTCGCCCTCAACGGATCAATTGTGCCACCTCTGCGCCTTCGCCAGGATATTTGCTCTGTTCCTCTTGCTCGTTGCCTTTAAAGCCACAATTCTTGAAGCTGCAACTTTTCAGCCATGTTCTGTCCACTATTGGTTAGCATGGCCCAAAGAAGCAGAAGCAGAAGAAGAAGAAGAAGCGGCAGATGTCTGGCGCTCATAAGATAGCTGCAGGTGTAAATTATTTATTTTCATTTCAGATTTACAGCCGCCACTCAACCCCTGTGCCAGCTTTCACTCTCCACTCAAGCCCCTTTGAGCCAACTGGCGCTCGACCGCGTTTACAAGCTCTAAGCAAAACTTTTTGTTTAAAAAGTCAGCTGCAGAAGTTGATTTTCGTTCGGAGAGCAACGTTGCCCAAGCATTCAAGAACCCAAACACCCAACAGTCAACTTTTGTTTGCTGCAAATAATGTTAACAGCGCTAGTCAGCGTATAGTCCAAATACAAACATGCAGCTGGGCATGCTCTGCTTCTTTCAGTGGGCGTGATCGACCTACAGGAGTCGGCTGATGAGCCACCCGCCTCCTGGCTCATTCACTTTGATGTAAATTTTTATGTAGCTGCGAGTCGTAGCTGCTAATACTGTTAATACCTTCAGCACGGCCCAGTCACAGAGCGCTCTGCAGGTTGTTTGCTCGCATTCCAGGGTATTCGGCACTTGCACCTGTTCAAGCTGACGGCGCGTGGGTGGCTCGGGCTGTCTGCCATCCGGGGAGAGTTGGCGTTGAAAATTGATTTTGTATTTATATTTCAGCGCACTTGTTTAATGCTTGGGTAATGTTTAATATTTAATGCCGCCAGCTACGAGCTACAAGTGCAAACGTTGTTTAACTCGTGAATGAAGTTTAGCAAAATATGAAATGGCGAGAACGTTTTTCCACTTAATTGCATATTTATGTTATTTCTGATTCGCAACACGAATGCTTAACTAGTTAGGCGCCTCTTGCTGCTTTAAGTTTTAATTATTTTCAATTGTGTTTCAATATTTCAGCGTTCCATTAGCGTCGATTGCCTGACCTTGTGCCAGTTATCGGCCATTTGCCATTTTTTAATTACACTTCTCCATTCTCCAGCTTCAGCTCGCTGCACTTTGTTTTTGACTGGCATTCACTTTGTTTTTGTTTTTGTTTTTGTTTTTGTAGGCGCTCCATCAATGCGCAAATTATTATTAATTTGAAGGCGCTCTGTCTGCACCTTGCAGCGTTCCATCTCAGTCTATTTATCTCCCTCTCTCTCTCTCTCTTTGACTATGTTTTGCCTGTCCTTCTGTCCGGCTGTGTTGGCCTTCGCTTGGTAATTTTAATTGCAATTTTTGCTTTTCGCTATCTTTCTTTCACTCTCACTCTCCCTCTCCCTCTGTCTATCTGTCGCTTTCTCTTACTCCTACTCTTTTACGCCCTCTCATTTGGCCACTCCTTTTGGCCACGTTTGTAACAGTTTGTTGAAATTTCATTAAAAACGACGTCGAAAAGTTTGCTTTTACCCAGTTTCCGTTGGCATTCTTCGAGACGAATCAGCGCTCAACTGCCACTGCATTCGCTTTTGGCTTCCCATTCAAATTGATTGTGGAGCTACGTTTGCCCAATGAATCGTTCGTTTGACTAGCCAGCGACGCGCACATTCAAATTATTTTACAATATCTATTTAGTTTTAGTCGCAGTGGCAGTCGCAGTCACTTGAATTCTTAATTAATCGTTAGCTGCTCCCATCTGCTTGCCAAAGGTAATTCCGAATTCAAATGATATTGACAGCCAACGTGGCCCAAATGGTACTCCACCTAGGCAGCGTGGGGGGGGGGGGGGGTGTGCCCGATTCTCTTGTACAACTGAATGTTTTGTGTTCGACTTAATTGCAAGCTATTTGAGCATTTCTTGTAATTAGCGACGAACCGCACCCAGCGGAAGGCTTGCAGGATGTGAGATGACTTCATGAGCGAACTTGCTCGCTCGCTGGCTGGTGGTTGGGTGGTTGCTTTAATTGAAAATAGATTAGGCGGCATTTTGCTTCTGTGTCTGTTCCTGTTGCTGTTGCTGGCATTTCAATTGGGCCAGCTGGCCACGCAAATTCACCTCAATTCAAAATTTATTGCCCCGCTTCCACTGCTTTGCATGTCGGACTGTAATTAATTACCTCTACTTTTTGTGGGCCAACAAATGTCCAAATAAAAGTCAGCGCCAATGAGTTAAATGAATGGTGCAGAGCATCTGATTGCGTGGTCAAGTGTGACGTTTTGAGTCATCATCTAAAAACAAAAGACAATAAAAATACACAGACACACACACACACACGCGCACACATAGCCAGACTAAAGTTGGCCGAAATGAGCGAAAAAAGAAGAAAAAACCGCCACAAACTTTGCTCCACAAGCCAAATTTGATACGTATGCGCTGACCATATGGGTTGGCCTATTCGGCTGCTGGCCCGGCTGGCCAATTAATTAGAAACTGGCTGAAACAGCTGACCAGATCATGATGGGCAGCTCTAACCAAAGGATAACTGTCGCAATGACTGGCAAACTTTGAAATGGCAAATTAATTACTGAAATCGTAGAAATTTGTCTCAGCTCCCTTCCCCCTTCTCCCGTCCCCTGCCGCCTGTGCGTTACTGTTGTTTGGCTTTGGAAATGACTTCCGAAGCGGTCGCCCAATTTCCAACTGCCAGTTGCCAAGTTGCAGTCGAAGTTAAAGTTGTTGTTATTGTGGCAACTAAACTGAAGCCGGACTAGATGCGACCTGCTCTCTGTCTCTCTCTCTCTCTCTCGCTCTGTCTCCCTCTGCTTCTGTCTGGCATATGTAGGAAATCCGCATATGAATTTGCCTCCTGCTTCGCCTTTGATCAGGGATATATGCTCGGCAGGCTAATCACATGTGAGCCCACTGAAACTTTTGCCAAAGTCCAACAATATTTGCTCAAAGTGCATAATGACATGAAAAGTTGACATAAATGAGCAGTGCTTGTTACTAATTTTAATGCGCATCGCACACACGCCCCCCTCCTCGCCGCCCGGAAAGTTTCTGTTGCGGAAATTACTTCGGAAGCTGGAGCCAGGACAGGGGATGCATCATTTTTAATTGAGCTCAGCTAGTGCAAAGTTTGCAAAATATTTTGTAAACTTAATTTGATTTAGAGAAAACTTGAGCCATGACTTACAACTTGGCCAATGAATTATGCAGAGGACAGTTCAGTTCGCATGCTAAATCCGAATCGGCCAAGCTCTCGGCTCCAGCCAGCAGCAGCGTCAGCTGCGGCCATCCTAAAGTATTCATAAGACTTGTCTTACGCTCACTCACTCCGTATACATAGGTTAGGTTATATATAGCAAAAAGGGGGGCTAGACCGTGCAGCATACGCATATTGGATTTTCTTCAGCTTGAGTTTCTTTTACGCTCCTGACTGACTTCCGGTCGCATGCTGCATCAACTTGGCTTACATAATAAATATTCATTACGAAATAAATAGATGAATATTATTATTATGATAAACTTACAAGTCCATTGCTTCTTATACACATACTCGAATGAGTTGGAGTAGTTTATTAAATGCAGAGGATTATAGACGAGGCAACTAAATTGTGAATGAGTGTGGGAGTTTTCAACTAGTTTTTCCCATCCGTCAAACAAAAGAAATTTGAGCTGAGCTCTTTGTTTTTTATGCGAGATAAATCGACCTAGTTTGCTTCACTCTTTATTGGTTATTTAAAAGCAATTAAAGCATCGAAGTCAACAAAATTTGCTCGCTCATATTTGGCAAACAGTTTAACCACCTGGAGATTGAATGGCGGATGCCGGGCGGCGGTCGACAAAGTTTGTAGATCAAACTGAAAGTTTGCCGTTCTTGTTAATCCGTTGCACGGCATTCAAACTATGCAAAAGTTGAACTACAGCGCACGGTGCTACACACTGTGCGGCATAATAATAATAATCCGTGCGGCAAGCGTTAAGTCGCGGGCTCGGGGTGGCTGCTGCCAGCAAAGTAGCTGTAAATAATTGCCAAAACTACTTAAGAATGCTGTGCAGCGAATCGTTTCCCGCTGCCTGCTGTCGCGCAGTCTTAGGGCGGGGTGGGGGGTAGGGGCGCTGGCGTGGCCAGGGAGGGGAAATGGCTCTAAGACAGCCGCAACAAAGGCAAAGCTATTCAAGCAACGTTAACTGCAATGCATGCAAGCCATTGTTGTTGCAGCTACCAATGTGGCACTAATTAGAAGTATAAAAGGTGCTACAACAACAGTTTAAGAGCTGTCTCTGCCAAACACCCACACACACGCACACATACACTTAACTGTTGCCTAACAACCAGGCAATGCCCTCTTCGCCTCTCCGCAATCATCGCAATCTCTGCCTTTGTCTGCTAAGCATGTAAATTATAGTTACTGCTGCTGTTGGCCAAAGTCTGGCTGCTTGAGACGAGTCCACGCCCACATGCCTTCACTGTTGCTTAGCATCAAGCCAGCCAAAGGACATGTGTATGTGTGTGTGTGTGCATGCGTGTGTGTGTACTTAGTTTCAGCTGTAGCTACCTGCTACCTGCGCATTTTGTTGCTTGCATTAATTAAAACTCAGTCTGTAAGTAGCTGACTGGGAGGCTGCCTATATTGTTAGCTGCTTGGCTGGGCCTAGGCTGGGACTGGGACTGGGACTGGGACTGGGGCTGAGCCTGGCCTGGCCTGGTTGTATGTGATTAACATATGAATTACGCATTGTGCGCATAAATTTGCCATTGAGTGAGCCCCGCTGCGATGCTGCTGGTCACTTGACATCTTAAGCAGGCCACACGGCCCAAAATGGCGACCTTAAGGCGCTTGCAAAGTGCTTCCGGCATGTCTGTGACTGTGACTGCGGCTGCGACTGCGGCTGTGGCTTGGATTTGTTTTGGTTTGTTTTCGCATTTCCTACAGGAAAATACGATGTGGTCTTCCTGAACTGAACTCAGTTGAACTGAACTGAACTGAACTGAACTGAGTTGGGCTGGCCGGCTGGTCTCTGGCCCTGTCCTGGCCTTTTAATGTCCCATTCTGTTGTCGCGTCACACATAATTATGGCGGATGTGCTGCCCAACGAAGCGTTAAGTCGAATTCTCGGTTCATGTTCACTTGGATACAGGCAGGCAGGCAAAGGGCTCTGCCTAGGCAGACGGAGGCGCCCGCATGCCATTTGTGCCCATTCCGTGCCGTGGCATTCAGACCATGTATGGTATTTTATTTTTTATGCATTATCATGTCACTGTGCACACCACACCACCCCCTCACCCCCTCACCACCATTCCCCCCGCATCCACCTCCTGACATTGGCTTTACTGCTGCTGCGGCTGCTGTGTCTTCTTTCATTATTATTTATGCTTTATTTATATGTGTGTCTATGTGTACGCACTTCCTGCGTGTAAACAATAAAATGTATGGGTACAGCATGTCCTCTCTGTGTGCGTCAGAGCCAAATATAAATTCAGAGGCCTACGCCTCCGGTGGCCCGTTTGCTACTCCTTCTGGACACTCCTTTTCATTGTTATGCTAATGGATTACGATATATGAATAATAAGAGTGGCCCAGCCCAAAGCCAGTCCCACCTCTGCAGCTCCTGCTAGGCGCCTTTCCCACCGTCCACAATTCACAATGAAAAGTTTTCAGTTTCGTTTTCTCCAAATCATTAGCCGATCTCGAATTTGGAATTTGGAGGAGCTATAAAATGTTTGAGCTTTGATGGCTGCCATTGTCCAACAGCTCGGGATCGGATCGGTCTTTTTTTTATGACCCTTTCGAGTTATCTGAAAGTTGGGCTGACCTTGTTCATATAATTAAGCAAATATTTGTATTCATTCATTTCCTACTCATCATTCGTATCTGAAGAAGCAAGAATATTACGATAATTCCCCAGACTTACTTTTTTCTATTATTGCTGCTTTTGTGGCTCTCCCTTTTGGGCGGCGGGAACGTGTTTTATTTGTTTTTAAAACTATTAAAATAGCATAAACAAGCACAGGGCTGCACTGACCAAGCTCCACCCTGAATGGCCAACTGGCAATGTCGAAGTTTTATCTTGGCTCCGTTCAGTTCAGTGGGGCAAACTGGACTGTGGGTGGGTGGGTGGGTGATACCAGATGCTGCTTCAGCTCCGGCTTCTGCTGTTGCTATTGGAGCGAGCGAGCGCATTGTTGTTGGACGTATTTGATTATCGCATTTCATTTTGTGTTGGGCAAACGTAGAAAGTTAAATGCAAATTCGCTTGACACCAACGGCAGCAGTTGTGGTGCTGGGATTGGGCCAGTGGCACCGCCAAAAATCACACCAACCATCATCGTAATAATAACAAAGGCAAAACAACAAAACGAGAACTTTATTTGATGCTGCGTTAAGCCAAGTCTCTCCTCCTACTACTCCTCCTGCTCCTCCTCCTCCTCCTCCTCCTTCCACATCCGAGAGACCCAGCTGTGACCCTTGGCTGCGTCTTTGTACCGCATCGCTCGCTCGTTGTCAAAGTTTTTAGGTATCATTTCAGATTATTTGAATTATTCATAATCCGGCTGGCAGCAGAGCTTCGCTATAAGAAACACCGAAGAAGCGCCCGATATGGGCAGAGCACACAGTAAAAGGGACACCCAGATAACGGAAGTAGCATCAAATAAACCTCATTGTAAATACTTTTTGTGCCAATTGCAATGTAAATTTACGATTTCCATTCTAAACACAGACACACACACACACACACACAAATAAGGGAAAGCAAAAGAACCAACAACATCGTCAAAACAATTTTGATTCAATCAACAAAAATATTATCGAACAGCACAAAACAAAACCACAGCAACCACAACCAGACGGAAAGCCAGCGCTGGGATGATGATTTTAGATTTTTTTTTGTTTCGGTTACTGTTTGTTAGACAGCTGCACGCACTTCCAGGGCAGACATAAAATAATTTGTTCGCAAATGCTTAAAGGCCCATTTTAGATTCTATAAGCCATATGTGGGCTTTAAGCAATTTGTTAAAGTTCCAGCCCGCCAATGCTGGAGTTAGTCTAATCAACAGGCGCTGAGTACTTTATATGGATGATGGAGGTTGGGAATATATGTGTATTATTTATATTTATGATAGAGAATGGGAATATACGTATTTTCACATTCTCCATCATTCATATAAAGTAAGCTTAGAGTATTAGTTCTGTGCAATACAGACAGACTCTGGGTGTTTCTAGTACTCTGTCACTGCTAGAGCTAGAGTTCTACGACTTAGGCTGCGTACGTTCTCTATGGACTCTACACTTAATATAAACGGAATTTACGAAAGCTTTGATTAAAAAACAAATATAAAAAAAAAACTTTCACAGTCCTAAAACTCTTTTATTTCTTGTAAGTATATTTACCACCCGAGGTGACCCCAATATAAATTTCTTTAAAAGCATATGCTCTTTCATAAGGCAGACTAAAACATTATTATTACATTTTCTTCTTATTTTTGCCTTGATCAAATGCAATTTCATATATATTATCAGATCTATTGGATGGCGTTAGAGTTAATATAAAATTAAAAATTAATATAAAATCAAAATTTACTCCTGGCGCCTTCAGCTGACCAATAGGTAATACTTCTTTCTATTCGCATTAGTATTAGTATTGACAAATTTTCCTGATGATTATAGTTACATATAAATAAAAACAATTTCAGTGTTTGCTTTAAAAATCCAATGAATGTAAATAAATAATTATTTACGCGAATTAAATTTGTTGTTTTAAAGCAACACTATAATGTAAATGGTAAATGGGTTTATCCTGCCATCAATTTTATATTTGTTTTGCCTTCCGACAAGCGGTTTGCAGGCTTAAGCATTATTAAAATATTTATTTAAATGTAACACATTGCGGATAAAAAGCTTTTATGATGTAACATTATGTAACCTTTTTCAAGCTGATTCGCCGCGACACCTAACCCGAGTCATGTCAGATAATGATTTTCCGGCACACTTTCGCACGCTGAATTCAATTGAGCCGGCAATCTAAGGCCAATATCCTAATGCTATTGTTAAATTCATAACCACCACGTGACTTCTGACTACACGGATATTCTTGTCTTTGCCTGCCATTGGGAACACGCAAGTTTCAAACGGCTTCACTTGGCCTGGTCTTGTTTGGCTTTTCTTTCCGCCCGAGTTCTTATCTCAGCTTTTTTTTTCGGCTGCTATCGAACTATTCTGTAGTTGACTCAGTTAAATATGCAATAAATTGAACTACAACGACGCGTCGTCGGCATTTGCTGCCCAAAATTGCTGCAAAGGACTCTCTCTCGCTCCCTCTCTTGCTCACTCTCTCTCGCTCTCTCCCAATCCTGTCGACAGTCACGCGATGTCTTGCGCCAGATAAAAATAGCGAGTGGGACGTGCCTAAAATGTTATTGCCCAAATTGAATGTTGGTTAGAAAAGCAACACATTCAATCATTCTGTCTGCCTGCCAAGATAAACAGAAGCCAAATCGAGCATTGTAAATCCAAACTTTTCGACTATGCTGAAATTAGCCAAACTATTGGAGAATGAAGTTTTGCCAGCCAAGCGAATATTTAATATACTCTATTAAAATGTTATTTAAATCAGATATTGACCATATTTATATAATTATAATATTTTGTGTTCAAACAATTAATGCTATTGGAATTGGTCTGAAGTTGTTTAATATTTAATATTTATAGAAATTATTGCCATTGCAATTCGTATATATTTTTATATTAAAAATCACAGCTTTCATAAGAGTTTGTTGTTGTTGTTTGTTTTGGGTATTATATGTATGTATATGTGCATAATTTTGTATCGCTCTATTATTCTTTTTATTTATAATTAAAAATGTGAGCGCTGCTTTATCTATGGCTAAAGCAAATACTTTATAATAAATGTATATATGTACATATGTATATGTATGTATATAAACTTATATTTATATGCTTAATCGCTTCCTATTTATGTGCATATAAACATATATTCTTTATTCATATATATTTTAAACACTTTTATGATAGAAGCTTCTTAGTATATATGCTATATAAAATGTTGAAGTAAGAGGAAAAGAAAAAAAAAAAAAATAAAAATAAAAAAAAACTGGATACCAAATGGATAATAAATAAATGAAAAATGTTAAAGCTTCAAGCTAAATAATATTGTAGTATAAGACAATTTCAGGAAAATGCTTAGAATTTTTCGTCTCCTGACTGTGATCTTAACTTATTTAAATTAAATTAAATTACTATAATTTAAAAGCTGAATTTTATATTTAGATACCTCAATTTTATTTCTTTATTTATTTCATTGTTTATTCATGTAAATTTAGATTAAATTATTTATTCAATTATTGTAAATATTAATAAGTATTTTTCATTTATTTATTTTATTATTTATATAACTTTAGATTTATATACCTAAATTATTGTAAAAACTATAAAATATTTTTTCTTTATTTATTTTATTGTTTATTTACGTAACTTTAGTTTTATAACACTCAATTATTGTAAAAAGTATACAATATTTTTTCTTTATTTATTTTATTATTTATTTACTTAACTTTAGCTTTATATACCTCAATTATTGTATACACTATAAAATAATTTTTATTTATTTATTTTATTTTATCATACTAACCTTTTAATTAAATATAAAGATGGAAAATATTATATTTATATGAAAGTCTAAACGTAATAAAGTTAATATAAAATTGTTGGCTTTTGGTGATAGAGTACAGAGATTGCCTTTTATGCCCGGCTCCTTTGTGTGGGCTCACGTGTAAATTGGCGCTGAGCCGATGATTTAGCAGTATTTTCACTTGAGGAGTTTTGGGTTTGCGTGTGACGGCTTTTACTGCTGCTGCTGTTGCTGCCGCTGCTGCTGCTGTTGCTGCCGCTGCTGCTGCCGCTGCTGTTAAAGTTGCTGTCGTCGCAATGCGAACTTTGAGTCGATGGCGAGTAAAGTTTTCGCACAGCTCTCGAAGGCGGCGACAGTATTTTTTGTGCACTTGACATGTTTTGACACGCGGAAAAGGCGGTGCGCTGCTTGGCAGGAGTCGTTAAAATGTTCGCCAGTCCATTGGAGTTCGATGTCGTGCTGCGCGCCAAAATGGCCAATGTGAATTTGGTAATTGCACTTGGCGGCACTCAGGGGTCAACGCATTACACCTCTCTGGAGAGGCGAGTGCCAGCTCGTGGGCGCGTCACGTGCAACGGTAATCCACCACGTTGCCAGGCGCAACCGAGCGACCGAACAACCCAGGCGGCACTTGCACTTTCCACGGGACGCAACTTGCAGCTGGGCAAGGCGGAGTTTTCTGTGTGCTTCTCTTTGTTTATTATTGTTGCCGTTGGTTGTGGCCATTGTTGCTTTAGTTACTAACAAGCAGCGACCGCACACGGGTCGCAGATGAAAAAGTAATTTTTAATTATTGATAGCGTCGCACAATTTGCGCGTGATTAACGCGAAAATATGTTCAATTATCAATTTTAAATTGCCAATGCATTGTAAAATAAAATGTTTAATTACACTCCGGCACCAGCGACAGCAATAACAAACGGCAGCAGCAACAACAACAACAGCAGCACCAGCATTGCCACACTCGAATAAATATTAACATAATGAAATTACAAAAAAAAAAAAAAAAGAATAAAAAACAAAAATGAATTGAAGGCAAATGCAAGCAAAACATTTGAATGCAATTATAGTTTTGAGCTCGTGTTTAAACTCTGAATTGGCATCAGCCAGCAAAATACCCTAGAATAAATGAGATTGGGCATACACGACTTGAAGTGCTAAGAAATCAAATGTAGGCAAAGCCTGGAATATACTCGATCTAGTCTGTCTCGGAGCTAAATACACTCGCTATATATCGTATAGGCATCGGCATTTCTTTCTGCTGAATATTTCCCCTTTATAGGAACGTAGGATATGCCACTCCTTCTGTTTAGCTAGGATACGCGGACAGTTATATACGACCAGGGATACTCTGCCGGTGGCAGAGCGTGCAAATGACATTTTAATTAGTTTATTAATCGCTTTGGCGTCGCGTGTGCAGGGGCGTGGCTTTAAGCCATAATTAATTTTCTTTTTTTTCGGCGTCGCCTTTGAGTGTGGCGATAAATAAATGAAAAATTGAATCGCGAATGAATGAATGAGTGCATGAATTATGCATTCATGGCACAAGTGAATACAAGTAAATAACTCGAATGTCTGTGTGTTGCGTTTCTTTCCAGCCCCAACTGCTGCGGCAACGTGACCGTAGCAACCGCAACGCGCTGCATTATTGTGCCGCGCAGGATCTGGAGCAGACGCGCGACCTCGTGGCGGCCGCAAGCATTGCGATTGCAGCTCCCGAGCTGCTGGAGTCGGCCGATGAGGATGGCTTCACGCCGCTTCACTTGGCTGTTATTCAGGGCAACTTGGCGATGGTCAATTTGCTGCTAGCGAACAAAGCCGATGTGAATGCGGTGGACAATGAAGGCCACTCGGTGGTGCACTGGGCCACGGGTAAGATTCCAGTCCACAGTTGCGGCGCAACTATTTCCAACTGCTGCCGCTGCCATAACAAACTCACTTTGCCCTTGCAGTGTGCGGCGAAATTGAGGCACTGCGCGCTGTGCTGGCGGCCGGGGCCAGCGTGGCCAAGCCCGACGTCAATGGCGGCACGCCCCTGCACTATGCCGCCCAGATGTGCGGCGCCAGCTACGACAACAAGCAGCAGTCCAATTCCAGCAAGCTGGCCCTCGAGATTCTTGGCATACTGCTCGCCCATCCGCAGGCCAGCGTCGACGTCCAGGACAAGGACGGACGCCAGCCGCTGCTGTGGGCCGCCTCGGCGGGCTCGGCCAAGGCGGTCATAGCCCTGGTGAAGGCAGGCGCACGCGTCGAGAGCGCAGACAAGTGGGTTCAAAAATGAAATGAAATGAAATGCTTTCACCTAACTGAGATTTACTTTGCTTGCAGGGACGGGCTGACCGCGCTGCACTGCGCCGGCTCGCGCGGCCACACGGAGTGCATCGACACGCTGATCAGCCTGTGCGGCGCGCCCACAGATCTGATTGACTCCAATGGCTGCACGGCGCTGCATTATGCCGTGACGCTGGGCCATGCGGATGCCACGGCACGGCTGCTGGACCTCGAGGCCGATCCCAATCGGCAGGATCGCAAGGGCCGCACGCCAGCCCACTGCGGCTGCTCCAAGGGCCAGTTCGAGACGCTGAAGCTGCTGAAGGAGCGCGGCGCCAACCTCTGGCTGCGCAACGCCAAGGGCGACCTGCCGCTGCACGAGGCGGCCGCCTCGGGGCGCCGCGAGCTACTCGAGTGGCTGCTCTCCCAGCGACCCAAGCAGGTGAACACCACCAGCAACGACGGACGCAGCCTGCTCCACACGGCTGCCGCCAACGACTACACGGACATGTGCAAGCTCCTGCTGGACTACGGCGGCGATGTGAACGCGCTCTATCGCAATTCCCGGGGCCTGGTGCTGACGCCGCTGGACTGTGCGCTGCAGCGCGGCCATCGCTCCACGGCCAAGTTCCTGCAGTCGCACGGCGGCCAGCCGTCCAACAAGCTGCGGCTGGCAGCACGGCGCGGCAATCCCTTCCACGACGGCAACGCCGCGGACCTTGTGCGTCCGCTGAAGTACATGGAGAAGGAGGAGCTGCACGACTTGCGCAGCTCCAAGAAGTATGTCGTCTATCTGAAGCGCACCGATTCGGATGGCGGCGGTGGTGCTGCGGGAGTGGATGAGGAGGAGGAGTGCAGCTGCACGGAGCAGTCCTACCGTAAGGAGCAGCGGCTGGAGCACATCTGCCGACGCCACAAGCGCCGCCAGCTGCGACGGCGCACCAACAGCTGTGGCGAGAGCCCGCACGAGCGCTGCGGCGACATCTGCCGCTCCAAGAGCAACATTGAGATACGGCGGCGCAAGTCCAGGGAGCGCTACGCCAGCACCAGCGAAGACGACAACGACGAGGATGACGAGGACTCCTGCGAGAACTGCTGCTACCACAAGCGCCAGAAGCAGCGAGTGGTGCAGCGCAAGCGCTCCACGCCCTCGCACAGATCCAAGGAGCTGCCTGGCAGCGAGCACGACGCCAACGGCTCGGCGAGCAAGATTGAGCACATAGTGTCTGTATCCCAGGAGCAGACGGACAGCGCCAGTGCGGCACAAGCCGCTGAGACAAGCAGCAGTCAGATGCAGCCGGCCACACCGACGGCCACCAAGGAGGGCACCTTCATCAAGTCGCCTCCGCAGAGCGCGAAGAGCGAGAAGGCAGCGGCTGTGGAGCCGGACAGCTTGAAGGTAGCAGAGAGCCATGCCATGGAGCTGACGGATGAGGAGCCTGAGGCCGCCAAGTCGGTGACCACCCAAGTGGATGTGCACCACGATGCCGAGCAGCAGCTGTCCAAGTCGCTGGACGAGCCACCAGCAGAGCCGCCAGCAGAGCCGCCAGCAGAGCCAGCAACTGCAGCCGACAGTGGAGCAGATGTAAAGAGGCAACTGAGCGAGGAGGACACCAAGCTGGTGTCCACTGAGGTCGAGCAGATGATCAAGATAGCCGCCACGGCACTGAGCAGCGAGTCGAAGAGCTCCACCGAAGATGCATCAGTGAAGGGTCAGCAGGAAGCCGCCGAGGGGTCAGCGGGGTCAACGAACAATGAACCTGCGGAAAATAAAAGCTCTGGCGTTGATTTGGAGAAAGCAAAGCCTTCCGAAACACCCACTGCCAGCACCGCAGCACCTCCGCCTCCGCCTCCTGCTGAATCCGCAGCCAAGCAGCCGCAGTCGGATACACCTGAGCCGCCCTCAAAGACCGCAGCAGAGGCGGAGGCTGGCAGCAAATTGGAGCAGATGGCGGCTGAGCCGAAAGGTGAGACAAAGCCCTCGTTGCCTGCTGCCACGCCTACCCAACCACAAGCTGAGCCCGCAAATCCACAGCCCAAGCCACCAGTCACGCAGCAGCAACAACAACAACAACAACAACATGATGAACAGCAACCACAACGTGAGCAGGAATCTAGACGCTCCTTTACGCTGCTGCCCTCGGATTCGGCTGATGACGAGCCAGCGGCAGCTGCTGCATCCGCCTCCGATGAGCCCGTGCGCAAGTCCAGTTTTCAGGTGCTGAAGAGCGATGAATCCGCTGGCGATTTGGAAGAGTCGCCGCGTCCAGCTGAGCTCAGCTTTGGCGGTGGCAATCAAGTCTTTCAGGTGGTGCACGACGGCACCGCCAGCTCCAAGCTGCCCAGCGCATCGGAGCTGGACAAGGTCGACTACGAGTACGAGGAGTTCGACGATGGCGCAGATGACGACGATGCAGACGACATTGATCCGGAGCACGACAGTGCTCTGCGTCGGTTTTTGAGCAGTGGCCGCCATGGCGTGGGCGGCGAGGTGGGCGTCACCAGTGACGCCACAGCAGCCGCCGAGGGCTACGATGGGCTGGCGAACGGGCGCAAGCGGCGGCTGAAGAAACGCGTACGCAGCGGCGCCAAGACGCGCAGCAACTGGAAGCACTCGCAGGAGTCGCACGAGAGTCACGCGTCGCTGGCCACCGCTGCAGCCAGCAAGGATCAGGACTCGGGCTTTGAGCCCAGTCCGCGTGCGGAGCGCACAAAGATACCCACGCCGCGCACCGCCCACACGGCCATGCCCCGCCGCCCCATCTATGCCACCCTGGACGGGCGCTCGTGCAGCAGCCGGCTGGAGAACCGCAAGCCCGGGGACAAGGGGGCCTGCGACATGGGCGCCGTCACACGCTCCATTCAGCGCAACATCCGCAGGTGAGTCGCCGGCGCCGATTTCGAGCCACTGATTCGTCACCATTTAAATGGCCAGTGGCCAAGATTCATTCACTTAAATTAATCACCAGACTGCCTTTTCGGTAGCCGTAGATTTATTTACTTGATGCCTGATTTTAATCAACTTGAATGTCCCGCTGCCGAGACTAGCGCACCATGCAGTCCAGTCTCTCTCCCACTCTCTCTCTCTCTCTTTCTCTCTCACTCTTACTCACTCGCTCGACTGGCTGGCAGATTCGCATTACATCACGCACGCGCCTCTGGGCAGCCGCAGCCGCCGTGCGTCCATTTAATGTAATCAAAGTGGCTGGCGATTCAGTCAACGCAGCCTCCGACTCGACTCGTGGCTGGGGCGCCTTAAAGTTAATTTAGTTGGGCACTTAATAGCCTTGGCAACATTTCTCATTTTTTAACGTAGCCGGCCGGCCGTCGCCATTGTTGTCCGGGCGAACAAATAAATTGCCCAGCTTCCGGTTGCCATAAAGAGCAAAAAGCGCACGCTTTAAAGTTATCATAATGCGGTTAACGGCAATAAACGCGGCATTAATGTCCATGCGCCATGTACACGGGTATTAACGATGACCCCATGACCACAATAGATTAAACAGTAATTGTAACAAGTGCTGCTCATTATCACGCCGACACACACACACACACACACACACACGCATACACACATGCATTTTATTGTCAAGTGGAGCTATTCGCGCTCATTGTCTGCGGCGAGTTTTTGCATGCAGTTTATAATTAAATCTAGTTTGATTAACTTTCTCGATCACATTACAATTTAAATAATTGATTATGGCAATGGAGTCAGGGGGCAGGCGAGGCAGCGTAGGCCAGGGCATTCTGCAAAATGAGAAATGTATTTGAAAGCCCGCCCAGGCTGCTTGGGCCTTTGAATAGGGGGAATGCCCCAGGCGAGTGGCTGCAGAATGTTTGCAGAGCTCAGCTTTGAAGTCGGCAAATAAAAACATTAAGTCCCACCAATTATTTTCAGCAATAATCCGAGCACTAAGCTGCGTTGAAGGGCGAGATAGTAGAACTCACTAAAGATAACTAAGGATATCCTACGATTATCCATGTATACTATATATTATATAGTTGAACTCACTAATTAAAACTGAGTTATATATTATGGTTATATAATATACATACAATAGCTATGATATATCTTAGTATTATCTATATTATATACATATATCTATATATCTACTAATCCGCCCAATGGGCTAGAATATTTTCTCTACGTATATTCATGAATTTATGTATTATTATTATTATTATTATTATTATTATTATTATTATTATTATTATTATTATTATTATTATTATTATTATTATTATTATTATTATTATTATTATTATTATTATTATTATTATTATTAATTTTCACGTTCATTTTAATTATTTTACAAGTCTAATTTATATTTAATTTGTTCAGAATTTAAATATATTTTTTGTTGAATTTTCTCTATTCTTCATTTTTCTTTTTTTTTTTTTTTTCATTTTTCACATATATTTTTATTTTTATTATATTTTTCTTTTTAGGGTATTAAATAGTTGGTTACCTTGGGGCGCAGCTAACTTGTTTGTTACTGTTGATTTATTTTAATTTATACGAACGGCTGAAAATCTCGCTCGCCCCAGGCTCTTGTCATTAGCTGAAATGCGCATTTCCGGCAAAGAGTTGCGCATTTTAATTAGGTGGCAACGCCAATGAGCCCACCGACCCAGCGACCCACCGAGCCACCGCTGAAATTTAGGCGGACAACGCCCACCTGCGGCGAGCTCTTTGTTTATACAAAATATGAAAATAGAACTGGGTCTGCAGTGGCCTGGGCCTGGGCCTCGTCCTGGGCCTGGGCCTCGTCCTGAGCCGGGGCGAAGGCGGCGTCTTCATTTACAAGACGCTAATGCTAATTGTAAGTGGAATTAGCGCAGATTAGCGGGCGAATTTTTAAGGCGCAAACAGGCACAAACAGCGCCAGGCACTCGGAATTTGTCTCAATCGCTGCTGTTGGCGACCTTGTTCTGGAAATCCTAATAGCGAAAGGATTAAGATGTCGATGCGTACTTGGCTACACGTAATTAACTCGAGACCTGTGGCTTTCCCACGACAGCATTGCCGTTTCCACTGCTGCTTCGCTTCTCTTTCATTTCGTTTCATCTGAGGCAGTTACACATATTTCGTTTTGCTCATGCAAAAGTCAATTGTGACTTTAATTGTGATTTGGGCATTTGCATAGGCCGCCAGGGCAGCATTGAGAAACTTAATTAAATTGAAGTAATCACTCTCTTATGAATTACCATAATCTGCCGCCGCGCCGCGCTGTTGCCTATGAATACATTTCCAGGCAGTCGGCGGCACAAGTGTAAAAGAAAACGCATTTCATAAATATATAATATTTTCCACTTGACTTATGAAAATATTTACGCGGTTCGCTTTTACGGTTTGCATAAGCCGAACTGAAAGTAACTTTTCCGTTTGCGTATGACGATTGGTGGGGGAGGAGCTGGAGCTGGAGCGGGAGCAGGCGGAGGCGAATGCAAATATTACGCCGCGTATACGCAATGTTCGGCAAGTCAAACAAGAGTCAGAGTCGTCTTGCTTACCACGAATAACGAAATTTTTAACAAGTCGGCAGTGTGAGTCAATTAATTCTTGTAAAATACATAAAAAACAAAATCCAACGAAATCCACTCAGGGAGCATCAGCAAAAAAAAAAAAAAAAAAAAAAAACAGAAAAATGAAAAAAAAAAAAAAAAAAAATGAAATAGAAGCAAATCCAAAGCACCCAGTAGAATACTCTGGGCTAGCTGGCAGGATTCGGCTCGGACTGGCGGACAGTTGTGCTAGCGGCGATGCTAACGCCATGAGAAGTGTGTAAATAGAGAATTTTATTTATGTCAGTCGTGTGTTTGTTGTTGTTTTTGTGTTACTTTTCTTTTTTTTTTTTATACTGTGAACTTTATTTCGTGTTTTTCGTTTTGGCTCCGAAGAGATTAAAATTTTATCTGACGCATAAATTAAACAAATAACGTGCCAGCAGAGCGTACGAACATATATCGGTGTATGTGTGTGTATGTTTGTTTGCCTGTGTGTATGTGTGTGTGTGTGTTTTGCTACTCAGCCTGTGTGCGTGTCCCAACAGCACAGGTGAGATTTGGGATTTATAATGTGCGCTCACGTAATTGACATTGTTAAATATTTGGATTACGTTTTACCTACACTTGGTCGAACTTTCACTTTCACTTCTTTTTCTCTCTCTCTCTCTCTCTCTCTCTCTCTTTCTCTTTTTTTAATGTACATATTTTTTTGCAAATATTGTATATTTACTTTTGCACTGAGTCTCTGTTTATCCTTGTGCACGATGCGTTAGAGTTTAACAAATTAAATTATTTTCGATTATGGCAGAAAATAGGTTCAGCAGCCACAAAAGTGTTTGAAAATGTTAGTTGTGAATATTTTGGTTTCTGTTTATAACTAACTTTTTAAAAGAAATTTAAATTTATTATTTATATACATGTTTTATTAAAGTATTCAGATTAGCTTTAATATTCCATGTAAATTCATTGAAATTTTCCTTTTTTTTTTTTTTTTTTTTGACCACTTTCAATTAGTAACCGAGCCAAAGAGTTTCAATTTCCGCGCATCGAGTGCGCCACATTTTGAGGCAGTGTAGGGCATCGCGTCCGCTCCGAAAGTTTCCCCTCTGGGAATGCGCGTAGCTCTTCAGGCGGCGCACTTCAAAGTTTTGAGCGGCAGCCTAAAAAACTTAGGCCCCGATGAAAAATGAGGCGAGCAACTTTGCCGTTTTGCCTTTTTCCAGAAACCAAATCCGCAGACGAAAGAGCTTTCGCAGAGCTCTGCGGCGCTTATTTGGGCAACTGCCCCATAGACTGGGGCCATGAATGGATTCCCAGCAATTCAGTGGCAAAAACTCAGTTTCCTTTGGTCAAATACACTATGCGTCAAGTTGCGCATATGTCGGCTCACAAATGGCAAGTGAAGATTTGCACTTTTGTTTGTCTGTGTTTTGTTTACATTTTCATTTTTGTTTTTGTTTTTGTTTTCTTTGCTTTTCTTTTTTTGTCGCTTCTGCATAGCAAATTGCCGGTGGGCACAAATTTACTGTTATTGTTGCTGTAGCTGTTGCTGTTGCCAGTGCAGTTCGTGGAGCGCTTAATTTCTTTGGATTTGGTTGTCAGTGCCGCTGTCAACAGTCGGCAGCATCCCATGCAGCGCTCGCTCCAGCTCGTGCCAGGTCCCCGTGGGCCGTGCTTTCACTCCATCCACTTTGGTGGCAGCGCGCACTTTTTGCTTGTCACATTTGTGTCACAAACAGGATGCCGCTGGCGGAGCGGGCGGAGCGGGTGGTGCGGGCGATGCGGGTGGTGTGGCTGTGACAGTCAGTCGGTCACTGAAAAATGTAGCACACAAAAGCAGCGCAGCGCACAAGAAAATGCAATGAAAGTTGTGCTAAGCGAACGTAAAACGGAAACGGAAATCAGCAGCAGCAGCAGCAGCGGCAGCGACAGCAACACTGAAACCAACAGCAAAAACAAAAAAAAAAAAAAATACAAAAAAATATGCCAAGGACACTAAAAAAAAATAAAATAAAATGGCAGCGAGCGTTGTCAGGCACAAATAGTTTAGCAAAGGAAACTCGAGCAGGGCATCGAGGCACAGCTGAGTGCAGCTAAAGCGAGGCGTAAAATTGAAAAGCGCTGCGGCAAACAAGCAGCATTGACTCGCACCACTCGACGGCCGAAGACGCAGATGAAGACGAGCACGAAGATGAAGATGAAGCGGCTAAATGAATGCCTCCTGAATGGCCAAGTAGCTGTGGCTTTCACTCCGACTGTTTTGGGCTGGCGCTGCGGGCAGATCAAATGCTGACGGCACGGCGATTTCATCATTGCCGCTCGCAATGCGCTGCCTGAAGGGGCAATTTGTTACGCAGCTCTGGCTTGCCAATGACCACTTTGGCTTAGAGCTGGCAGGAGGCGGCACCCACCCACCTGCCCCAACTGAGCATTTTCAACTCGTTTTCTTCTTTTTCTTCTGTTGCTGTTGTTGTTGTTGTTGCCAAGCCCGAAATTGTTTCGCATAATTTTGTAGTGCGAGCAAGTGGCGAACAGTGTCAAGCGGCAACTGCATAAATTGCCAGTCAATGCGCGCCGCCCGCTCGCCCCGGCCCGGCCCGTGCGACTCAATGCATAAACAAGCTTAGGACGCCGCTCAACGCTGCGCTGCGCTGAGGGCACTCGACAAATTTGCTCAGTTTTTGGGCAAATGCATTTGTCGGGGCTCGCTGCCAAAAGCGCTTGATTTGCCAAGTTTCAAGTGCGCCCACAGGCGGAGGAGCATTTCGAGATCTTTAAGCACGGCCAGCCAGGCAGCCAGGCAGCCGGGCAGCCGGGCAGCCAGGCAGACGGCTGAGGGAGGAACCACTGCTTCATTTAGCGGGAATTTACTTAGTTTTAATAAAATTTGTCAATAACTTTTTATGCCACGGCTTTAATTTCGACTCGACTCGTCTTGCTCCGTTTTATGCGCTCGCCCCCTCTCCCTCCCTCACTCTCTCACTCGCTCTCTATCTCTCTCAATTATTAATAGAATTTTTCTTTCTGCTTACGCACTTTAGTATTGCTGAAATTGTAATAACACGCTGCCTTTTATTGCGTTCGCGGATTGTGCGCACTGCGCCGTCCTGCTGGGGGCTTGGGGCTGTGGAGCTGCGTCAGGCACAGGCAGAGGAGGCACAGCAGGCGCGGCCTTTGTTCGCCGGGCGAAATATCAAAATGACAATTTACGTACATTTGCAAACATTTACTTTATGAGCTGTGCTCGCTGACAAAGTCCGCAATGAGGATCGGAGGGGGGCAACGGGGCTGATAGAATCAGGACAACGCTGCGCTTTTCTGGTTTTCCAGTTGCCATAGCGCCGCCTGCACAGCCGTATTTCAATGCTGGCGCACTTCACTTCTATTTGCAGATACTACATGGAGCGCAAGATCTTCCAGCATCTGCTGGAGCTCAAGTCGCTGCAAATACGCTCCAACAAGCTGAACGAGGCGGTGCTGGTGAAGCGTGCCGTTGACGACTATCACAAGTCGTGCGTGCTGCTGGGCGGCGAAACTGGGACAAGGCTGAGGCGTTACAATTTCAGCGAATATACGTTCAAGAATTTCGAGCTCTTCCTCTACGAGACGCTCAAGGGACTGCAAAAGCCGGGCACCAACAACTTCCAGAACATCAATGAGGTGTACGAGGAGGTAAGTGGCTCAACATATAGAGCTGATATAGACATATATCTGACGAATCGTCGTTCCCTTGCAGGCGGAGCGTCGTCTGAGTCCCGACTACAATGCTTACGAGAAGGCGTTGCACTGCACCACCAAGACGCACCGCTGCCTGCATGCCGCCCACGCCTACACGGGCATACCCTGCGCCGCCTACAGTAAGTCAAAGTGGGGGAGCTGGAAGCGAGCCGAGCTCCGATCCCTAAGCATTTATCAAAGAGCGTGAAAAATGACACCAGCCCAAGAGACAGACGAATAGTCAAACAGCCGGACAGCCGGACGGCTGGACGGACGTAGAGTCAGCTGGTCTTCCGGTCAGTCGAATCACTTGGCCACGAGCTGCTACAGTTTTTGCCACTTGGCTGCTGCTGCCCTTTGAGTGGGTCAAGCGGATGGGCGGCACTCGAACGCCAACCTAGGCACGGGCCCCGCTCGTGGATGCCAAATGCGCCGGGCTATAAAATAAATCCTAATTACGAGCAGTTTATTCATTTGGCCGGGCTGCCAAGCGCCAAGCGGCAAGCGAATTAAAATTCTGCCCCTCGGCTGGCCCCCGCTCTTCCCGGCCAACTTTCCCTTTTTTTATATATATATATATACATATATATATAATAACTTCTATGCTACGGACGACGAGGCTGACTCGGGCCAAAGGATGCGTCCGGCTTATGCCAAATTAAAAACGCATTCATTTCGCAGCTGCCTCGAGCGAACTGCTCCGCTCGCTGTTTATGTGTATACAGTTATTTTAACGCCCTGTAAGCGCCCGAGACTCAGTTAGCGGCAATCCTCTCTAATCCGCACAAATGGGATTTGAGCGACGGGGAACAACTTCATGGCAATTGACATTCCTCTAGCACTCCAGCTGAAATGCTGAATGCTGAATGCTGAATGTTTACGCGTTTGGCTTCATTTTCTTATTACACTTTTTCCATCGAATGCAATTTCGCAGAGTGTCCTTGCAGCAGCTTGGCTGTCACCTGACACACACATCCGCCCCCCGGGCCAACACGGAATGCAGTCAGGCTAGCTAGCTAGCTGGCTGTCCAGTTGGCGCTGGCAGCTGCAATTCATTTCGAGGGCGCTCATAAAAATGGCATCCACTTAATTAGGCTGATCGCAGCAGATCATTAATCTAAAGCTTCACTCCACTAACTCTGCTCTCTCTCTCTCTCTCTCTCTCTCTCCGTCTATCTGTCTGGCAGTTCCAATGATGAATCACCACACGATGCCCAAGTTTGGCTTTGGACAGTACAAAAAGGCCGGCAGCGTTAGCAGTTTTTATTTGCCAAAAATTCTGACCAGTGGCCGCGGCTCGAGCGGACGCGCCGCTGCCGGCATGGACGTGGGCGTCGGCGTCGATGTCGGCTTCGGCGGCAGCGGGAAATGCAGCCACAAAGTTGCTCTCGAGCTGTCACACGGCAAGAGCAAGCAGCTAATTTCACTGCCAGCCAACAAGTTGGACAGCAATAAACGCTACTATGTGACGTTCACAGTTAAGGATTCTCCCGGGCAGTTTGCCACTAGCGAGGCGCATAAACCGAACCACCACTACGGCCAACACCACCACCAACAACAGGAACAGCAGCAGCAGCAGCAGCAACAGAAATAACAGCAATCAGGCTGCGCTGCCAGCGACCCGAATGCCATGTAGCATGCGGCGTATACGTAATGTGACAGAGCCTCAGCCGCGAGCGTTGCCATCTGCGGTCTGACGTTATATTACCCATACGCAGTGTGAGCTCCGCTGCAACACGCATCAAACATCAGAATCAGCATCCGCAGCAGCAGCAGAAGCAACAGCAGCGGCGCTGCGCCAAATGCATTAAAACAATGCGACATTTCTGCTGTCCGCTTTTTACTCTCTTTTTTTCAGTTTTTCTTTTTATATTGTTTTTTTTTTTTTCCTCCGTACAGTGAGACCGCCCGTTGTCCAACTCTTTTTGTATGTTGGCTTTTTGTTTGTGCCTTTTGTTGCTGTTGTTGTTGTTGTTGCCTTTGGGTTTGTTTGCGTCCTGCGCTCGTCCTTCCTGCGTTGTTTTTGCTGCTTTGCTGCACTTTAAGATGGCCAACTGCTGATAATGGATGATGGCGCTGCGCTGCACTGTGCTGTGCTGCTCGGCGCTCCGCTGCGACTGTCAGTTGGCGTTGTCACGCCAGCAGCGTTCGCGGCAACAGCAGCTTGAATTACTTATACAGTCAACTCCCAGACACCCCCAGTTCACTGCCAGCACCCCTAGCGCCCCTACCGCCCCTCCACTGTGTTCTGTTTTGTTTGCTATACGACTGTTGTTGCGCTTTTATTTCAGTTTTTCATTATCATCGCTTTTTTCAGACGCCGCTGCTATTGCTATTGCTGTGTACGCTGCTAATGCCACAGATAAGCGTTGTTATTAACGCTCGGCTTACCAGCACGACGCAGCAGCAGCAGCAGCAGCAGCAGCGAACATGAGGAGTCGCCACACACACACACAGAGAGAGTCCTGGCTCGCCTCGCTTCAGTTCGTCTGGGTGCTGCTCCTCGCGTTGCTTGAAAGCGACAGCAGCGCTGAATGAATAAATGTAAAATATGTACCGTGCATTTCTTTCGCATTTCAGCATTTTTTCTTTATTTTTTATTTTTTCGAATTTTATTTACTTGTCTGCTTGCGCGTCCCATTCAAGCTGTTTGGCTTCGATACCCTAACCCTCGGCCACAGTAGGGTTGAGCTTACTGCCTAGTTAAGGACAGAGCTGACAGCTTCAGTAGATTAAGCTAGAGATAGGATCGGCGCTTGAAATGAGTTCGAGTTGCGCTCGAACAACATCGGATAGTAGAGACATCGGCTACATGCGCCTGGTGCAGGTATTTTCAAGTCGTTCATCGCATACCGGCGCGTCTGCATCCATTTTGCATCGAGCATGCATTGTAAATGGATAATAATTGCATTCAGCATAAAAAGTTGGGATTTGCAAATTGTGTTAGGCAACAAACAGTCAACCAAAAAGAAAGCAAAACTAAATATATTCGCTTGACAGCAAAATATACATAAATATAAAAAAAAAATAAAAATAATTATATATACAATAAAAAGCTGATCAAAAATAAAGAAGAAGCGACCTTGCCGCTTTCAAGAGTTTACAACTATATTTAAGAGCTGTTGCAAATAAAGGTTAAAAATGTCTGAAATAAAGCATTTTTGATTACACACACACACATACACACACACATACACACGCACAATAACACAGCCACAAAACGCACACAAAGAGAGAGAGAGAGAGAGAGAGTGAGACACAATAAGCGACCGCCAAAACAATTTTGCCAGTCATGTCCTTGGCATAGATTTGCGGAGCAGCTCGTCGCTTGAGCTGATTGCTCCCTTAGCAAGCACCTGGCAGAACATGACAGCTCCGCTTCAGTCAGCCGCCGACTGCGTGGCAGCCCGGCAGAGTCGGAAAACAAAAAGCGAGTCGACTGTTACAGGATGTTCGGCATATCTGCAGGCGCTGCAGGCCTCGACGGCGTTTGCGGCCCGACAAATTTAAGCTGCGACCAGCTCTTAGTGCCCACCTGGCCTACCTGGCGCACACAGCCGGAGCAGACATTGATGTGGTGCTGATTGGAATTGTGATTGTTATGGCTGGCATGTGTGGCTGTGCAGCGTGTGGTGTGAGCCGACTCCTTTAAAGGCTTTGTCAACACGAGAACTCAATTATTGCAGCTCTGCAATGGATGCGGCCTGTTGCCCAGCTGCCGATGCTCACCAGGCTAAGCCGACTGTTATGGCCTCCCTTTGTGCTGCCGCTAGCCGGTATTTAGTCGGGGCATTAATATCTCAGCAGCTATGCTCCGGCTAAGCAGGCCTTTGTGTATGCTAAATGCTTCAAGATCAGGCCAGTGAAATCCTCGTCCCGTTTGTCCATCAGCTTTGCAGCTAAGCGCGGCCTGTCAACGAGAGGCATGCGAGCAACTGATCAGCGAATCGCCCACAAAACCAACTTCAGTTCGCGCTTGCAATGAGGACATTTCGATTTACGAACTTACGCGAAAATCCCTGGATTTATCTGGCATTAGTTTTTTCTCTCTCTCTCTCCCATTCTCTCTCCTCTTGCTCGCTGGGATTTAACAAATAATTCGTGCATCTGCATTAGGAACATTTCCAAAATGTAAAACGTGAACACCAAAAGTTAAATGTGAAAATCTAGCCCCGAAAATTATGTATTTATAAATTATGTATGGTAGCATATTATTATTAATTAACTGAAATAAAAGTCTGGATAGTAATGGATTGTTTCGTTAATGGTTTATTTTAATTCCACATTTTGTATATTTCGCTGGGCTGCATTGCAAATTTTTATGCTTAATCCAGTTAAGCAAATTAATATTATATTATATATATAATGTGTTTTCATTCCAAATTTGCTTAAGCTTATTGAAAAGGTATAAAATATAGTACACAAATTCTGTACATGTGAAGAAAATATTATATTTTTTTATATTATATATTATTATATTTTATTTTAATGAAATAAAAAAAAGGAAAAAAAAAATTAGAAATCAAAAATATAAAACCTGAAATATGTTTTATAATCACATAAATATTCAAGGTATTATGTATTTAAAATATCATAGTTCTGAAAGAAGAATAAACTAAATTTAAATTAGCCTTTATCTTTTTAAGATGGATTCATAAAGTGATTCACCGCATCAAAAATACATACCTTGGTAACATATATTATATCATATAATATCATATCATATATCCTATGTAATATGTAAAAATCTAATACTTTTAGAAAATGTAGTGAAATTCTCTTTTCTGTCCACAGCTTCTAGTCTCATTTCACATCAGTCTACACTCACGTCTTTTATCATTATCATTATCATTATGAATTGTAGTCATTGAGGAGGTTTTCATGTTACTCATCGAAATGGAATCCAACACCAAACAGCAAAAACTAACTCGCTCTCGTGTCAATTCTAGTTTGCTTGAGGTTCTATTGAGCTTGTTATTTATTTTCAGCTCGCACTCACTTCTGGCTGTAATCAACCATATATTTCTATATTTTCTGAATGGTTTCCTGCATCCAATAGCCATTGTGGACTGTTACTTAATTGCTTCTGAAGTATTTGTATTAATGCTTTTGGATAACCCATTGAGCTGGCACCGAGCTAAAAAGTTGTGTCTGAAAGCAAAATACGCAATGCAATTTAGCAAACTGCTACTAAATGGTATGAACTGCAGTTGGAAAGTTCGCTGGGCGAGTTGGCCTCCAGTTTCATTGACTCCGTCGCTGGGAATGTGCGGCCAAGTGTTTTAATCTCGAGAGCAAGCCAAGCTGCAAGCAAGCCATTCAAGTGAAGCTGCGCCGGCCAAGTTGCCGTGTAAATTAATGAAGGCCGACTAAGCTGACCGACCGCCTTTGTGCTGTTTCGATTACTTGCCGATGGTGGGCGGGGCTGGGAATGGCTGCACTGGGGAGTCAAGTAAATGGGAGCAAGTGCTAAAGTTTCTGCAAGTCCAGCGGCGCGGCAGCTTAAAAGGATTTTCGGTGTATTAATATCACTTAGCCAGCTGACTGCTCGGCATCAATTGGAAGTTTGATGTTGCTCTGAAACGGGTTAATTGTAATTGATTTGCAATCTTTTGTTTTCGGTTTTTCTTTTTCTTTAAATTCAGTTTATTAAGTATTCATTTATATTATTAACACACTCAGTAGTTTCGGCTTAATTGTAAAATAATTTTACCATTCACCATTTAATTTAAATTTGTATTTCCTGTAGAACTAACCTCGTCTTAAAAATAATCAGTTTAGTTTTGCAATATCTTCAGAGAAAGACAGAGAGAGCTTAGGGTAGTTAGGTGAGAGCGAGCCACAGGAGACAGTCGCAGAATTGTCGCATTGCAAGTGCCAGTGCATGGATGCTCTCTGAGTGCACTCGACTTGCCACGCCTCGACTCCTGCTCTCGTCTCGCTTCACTTTTGATCTATGTGGTATAATTTTAATTCGTTTTATTACGCATACGCAGTGTATATTTTGCTAGGCTGCTATTTGGTTTTGCATATTTGATATTCACATTCACATCCACATTCAAACACATATATGTATATGTATGTATGTCTGTCTGTTCGCATGAATTCTGCTGTATTTAAATTTTATGTATTTTTAGTCGATTACTTTGGTTATTTATAACATTTACATACAATGAATTAATTTGTATTATTGTAGCCGTTGCTATTTATCTGCCAACGGTAGTTGTTGCTACATTTTGCTCCTGTTGCTCGTATTGCTGTTGTTGTTGTTGTTATTGTTGTTGTTGTTGCTCTTGCTGTTATTATTTGAGTTAAATTTGTGGCTGCGTTGGCTTGTAAGTCTGTAATTTATTTAACATTTATTCATTATGCACTCGAAGTTTTCGCTCACTTTATTTTCGGCCTTTGTTATGGTAATAGAATATTCATGAATATATATAAATACATTCATATATATATATATATTTATATACATAGTTATATAGTTAACAGCAGCCCCTATTTATAGAAAGCTCGTGCCACTGTACAATAACTCCAGCCAGTTTGACATTCCCATTGAGGCCACTCAGAAATCGAGTTTGAAAGAATTTCCCTGCTCTGCTGCCGGGCTAACTGACTGACGTTTAACAATTCTGATATTGATTCTGTTGCTATAAATTCATGTTCTGGCTCTCGAAAGGCGAGTGCATAACGTCCATGAGTGGCTAATAAATTCAAAGTGTTTGCAAATGTGAGCAACTCTGGGCTCTCGAGATCGGCTACTCGAATATTCTCCTATAAACATTTCGTTTCGACCTTAGCATACGTTGAGTACTTTACTTAGTTACAATGCTAGCTGCTTACTTAATTTTGATGAGATTTGATTTAGCGTTTGGCTCTCGTCTGCTTCTCGTTCTGCTCCTCCTTCGAGTTTAATTACAATTTGAATACTTGAATTACACACAGACACACAGTTGGCCCACAGCGACTCGGCCTGGCCTTAAAACTAGTTTAATAACTGACTTATTTATTTCAATTACATTTAGAATTTAACAGTTAAATGCGATTTGATTCATGACTCTCCCTTATCTATGTACAGTAGTTGGCGCCTGCTGAAATCGCTCGCTATTCTAGTATTTATCTTTGTATAAAAATGTGAGTGTGTGTGTGGGTGTATGTGTGTGGAGTATTTAATAGTATTTACAATATTCAAGTTTTGATTTCAGTTACAAGATTGCAGTGTATTTATAGAGTGGCAAAGCCGATTTGGTTTCCTTTTGTTTTTGTTTTTGTTTTTGTTTCTTTTTTTTTTTTTGGTTTCTATTTGTGTTTGATTTTTGCTTTTGCAGTTCGTCCGACACTTATACAAAAAGAAGGGCTTATCCCATGTGTATGACAGACAGACACACACATGTAAATATAGATTTATAAATATGCATGCGTGTGCGTTTACCTTTGACATTAATATATTTAAATTTAGGCTAAAAATTTACAGCTAGGTAAAATGAGATGGCCATCAATAATATTTTGGCTAATGTACGACGTGGCGACGTCTCGTTTATCTTCGCGTGGTGCAGCATGAGACGGACTGGGCGTGTGGGGCTATGGGCGTGGCTATGTAGTATGCGCTGCGGTTAGGTATTATTACATTTTACAATTACTTCAGCGTGGGATCCAGAGTCGTAAATTCCAATTCGCCGCGCGGCAATATCAGATCTGGGTCTGCAATATACACTTTGGTTGGTTGGCATAAAACGAAATCAACAGCAATGGCGAGTGGGTGTGTGCGTGTATGTGTGAGTGTGATAAAATTATAAATGAATAATGCGCAAGTGTTAGTGTGAGTGAGTGAGAAAGAGAGAGTCAAATGGTTGCGAGTGAAAAGAGAAATAAAAGTACAAATTGTGTTTACCGATTAGTTTAGCTTGTTTCATTGTCTCTTGTATTATTATTAAAATTATTATTATTATTATTATTATTGCTTGGTTTTATTTTCAGTTTGGCTGAAATTTACAGCACTTGCAAAATGACATCATATAACAGTTGCAAATTGTTTTGGCAGCAAATGAAAAATATATAAAAAGAACAAAGATATCGTAACTATTAGCAAATATCAAAAGCGTGACCAACTGTGCGCCGATAAGAGCAACAACCAAGCAAAAAAGCAAAACAAAAACAATAACAACAACGACAACAACAGCAACAACAACGACAACAGCAGGACTAGCGTCAGCAGCAGGAGCAGCAGGAGCAGCAACATATAAATATTAATATTCCCCCCAAACACCGGCACTGAGACCAGCTGGCTCGTAAATATAAAATAATTCAACAATTTCTTAATTTTTATCGCACATTTATGTCCGATTTCATTTTATTGTGCTGCCCGCCCATGCCGCCTGCACATTAAGTTAGTTTGAGTTCGAGTTCGAGTTTGAGTTTGAGTGTGGGTCAAGTGAAACTGAAGCGCCATCTAGCGCTGACTGCCGGCAACGTTGTTTACGATTTTGCAGTATGTTATTTGAGGCTCGCAGTGTCACAGCGCCCTGTGTTATATTTTATTATTATCGCCTTTTATGTCACATTTGTGCGGCGTCTTTGAGTCATAAAGACGCACAAACTAAAGCAGCCCTCAAATGGCGTCACACTTTGTATATATGTGTATGCGTGTGTGTGTGTTGGTGTGTGTGCGTGTCTGTGGCCTTTCACGTTTGCTTTCACGCCATGCCTGGCAGCATTAAAAATGTCAAAAGTTGCAAAAATGTTGCCAGCCCTGGGTCTCAAAGGCAAATGGAGCAAGCGGAGCGGAAGTGCGGCGACAAATGAATGAGCGTTGACATTGAAGTGGCGGCACAGAGTAACCCTGTGTGGGTGCGAGTGCGTGTGCGAGTGTGTGTGTGTGTGTGTGCGTGTGCCAGCATAGGCCGCATCAACAATGTTGCCAAAGCAAATTGTGTGGCAGTTCGTGTGGCTGGCCCACAGACATCAAAGTTGATGCCCAAACGCCCAAGGCATCCAAAGCAGCCATCGCTGCTTTTTACAGCATGCTTTAAGGCGCCTTAAAGCGAGCAGCGACAAATGATGGCTCTTAGTCGTCTCGAGCAAGCATCCATTTCGCTGGCAGCCACTGCGGGCCCAGACTCAACATTGTCTAATTAGACGAGTGCCAGTGAAGTGTACAAGAACTCAAAAACAAGCCAGCCCGCACACACACACACACATACTCAAATATGCCTCTCACTCTTGCTCCCTCTGTCTTTCAGTCTGACTTTGTGCATGTGTGTGTGTGTGCGGCAGCTGGCGCAGAAAGCAAAGGCTCAAGGACAGCTACACAAATGCTACCCAGTTGGCGAAGCGACGCATGACAAACAAAACAAACGTCCACACAGCGACAGAAGCTACAACAACAACAACGAGCGTAAGACAAAAAGTCGAGCAAAATGAATGTTGCAGCATGAAACGAAACAAATGTGCACAAAAAAAAAAAAAAAAGAAACATACGCAAAAACAAACACTTAAGTGTATGTATGTATATAAATACATATACTCTATACACTATACCCCATCCACACACACACACGTACACGTACACACTGATACAACTGTGTATGTCAGCTGAAAAAGTCAAACGTATTTGCCTGCGCTCGAAGTTCGCTGTATATGAAGAAAACACGCGCTTAACTCACACAAGCAGCAGGAGTAACAGCAGCAGCAGAGGCAGCAGCAGAGGCAGCAACAGTCTCCGCGGGGGCAGCAGCATCTCAGCTGACCCACCTTTCATTCAATTTGCGACGTGGGCGCCACCTAGCGGGACCGTATGCAATTAAAAATGTTGGCTAATGACAACAGCAGCAGTCGCTGAATGCTGACAGCCATGGGGGCTGTGTACCACACACACACACACACACACACACGCACACACACACACACACACACACACACACACACACACACACACGCACACATAAGAGTAGCTCACTTCTTTCACTTGAATTAGTGCGCTCTAAGTGCTATCTTTGAGTCTGAGTCTCAGTTATGCACTATGCGCCCTCGGAGTACATAAGTGCATAGAAGAAGTTTGGCAGAAATGCGAGCGGGCTGACACGTAAAGGCAGGTCGTATAACTAAAAGCCCCTTGTAATTACAGGTAACAGGTAAGAGAGGGCAGCACAGGTAACAAGATCACCGAGAAGTTAATATCAATAGCCTTCAGTTTAGAGGCAACATATCAACAGAAATACAATCAAAAATCCCAAATGAATAATATCGGTGAGTAAGATCACTTTCATCCATTCAGATGTACTTTTTGTATTTTTTATTATGCATATGTTTCGTATAATCTCTTTGCTGTCGTCTCTTTCATTTCATGTCAACCTTTTTCACGTGCCCACAAAATTGCCAATCTAAAGCCATTGAAAGCGGAATTAAAAATGCTTTGAGTCTCTAATTGCGTCATATGCAGTATTTTTTTGTTAGCTTTAGGGTATTTTCAACAAGACCAACTTTAAACAGTTTCAGTATTATTATTATTTTATTTTATTTAATTTTTTTTATGCGCAGGTTTTGCACACTTCAGCCTGACTTTGGCACTTGTTAGTGTCTTGTAAGCAGGAACAAGTCAACTTGTTTTATGTCTGCGTCAGAGTGCGACGCGGGGGTGAGGGTGAGGGGCTGTACAAATACGCTTGCAGCAGCGTTACGCGCGCTACGCTTGACAGTCAAATGTGAGAGGCCGCGTGGCATGTCGCAGCTGGCTGCCTGGGGCGCCTATAAATTAAAAGTTGTCGGGCCTGCGAACCATCAAAATTCATGAAAAGCGAGCATAATAAAGAGAAAGCTGAAAAAGCAGCAAATTAAATCGTTGACAAAATCAAATGTAGCTAATTTGTGAGTTTTGCACGAGGCGGGAGGACAGCGCCAAAGGGCGGCCGGATTAAATTAAAAATAATATCACGTATACGTCACATCTGCCCATTAAATAATATTTGCATTTGCCATGTTGACATACTGCCATGTTATGTGTGCGTGTGTGTGTGTGTGTGTGTGTGTGCGAGCGCGTGCATACACTCGTATTTGTGCCTTTTAATTTAGTGCTTTTGCAATACATAATTGAAATTTATGCAATTCAAAAGTAAAAACAAAGTATACAAGAGCTCGCAAAATAAACAGAGCGAGCAACAAATTCTGCAAATTTGTTTGCTGCACTCTCCGAGCGTGCAATATACGAGCACTAGATATGAGCAAGTATTTGCATATAACTTTGCAAGTTCTCTATGTGTCTGTATCTGTGTGTGTGAGTGTGCTCGTATTGCTGCAACATGTCCAAAGGGCTTTGTCGACGCACACACACACTCGCAGAGCTACCAATACACAGCGACTACATAGCTGCGTCGATAAAGCACAGGCACAGTGGAAGCGAGCACTAAAAAAATGGCAAAAATAGGAAACAGCCGCATCGTATTCCAGTTTTAACAAAATCTTACATCTTGTTACATACAAAAAAAAAAAAAAATAAATAAATAAAAATAAATAAATAAATGAACCTCTTAGCTATCTCTCGTATCAACTCCTTCGACTTTAGTGTAGCTCTTGCATATTTTGTAAAGCATTTTTAGAAACTGAATCTGTATTAATATGATATGTATATTTTAGCCCTTATTAGCTGTGAGCACAACAATGCCAAACATTTCGATATTCGATTACTGGCATGCTGCCAGCATTGTCCTTGGCGAGCGAAATGTACTCAAAGAAGAGCCAAGCGGCTCTACAGTGGCCGTGCAGTGAGTCCTGCAGTTGCCTGCTGCGTTTGTCCTTTTTAAATACAATATTTAAGATGCAAGTGCGCCATTGTCCTGTCACTTGTTGTGTGGCTGATTCCTTTATTCCTGTTGTTGTCATTTGCATTGGCCTCCGACCAGCCATGAGATGACTTGACTCTCGAAAGCCATTCTGGGCGAGCTCTTCTCCTGCATTTTGCCTATTGCCTTTGCCCATGCTTTAACTGTTTGTAAAGTATCTATTATAGAGCCTGGTTACCGTTGAGCAGGAGCATTGAACTGCAATCACGTTTAACCGAAGTAAAAGGCTAAAAGACTCTTCATTTCTGCGTCGCAACTGCTGCAGCAATTACGGCTCCTTCTGGGCAGCAGGAATACCAACAACAATTGCCAAAATTCCCTCAATTAAAAGAAATTTGTGGCTTTGTAGCAAAATTTACACAATAAAGAGAAAATGCCAGGGACAGAGTCATCCACAAAAGACACAGACGAATTGAAAATATGACACCACAAGAGCTGCAACACGACTGCCAAATACCCTGTAATGAGTGCGAATTAAAATTCGATTGCAAAATAAGTCATTCCAAGTGCTCTGAATGATTTAATTTTGAGTGATGTAATAATTCAATCTATGCTGAGCTGTTTATGAATGGTATTCATATGATTCGAATCCCCCTTTCTCTGCAGTGAATAGAGTATGCAAAAGTGAAGCATTCGAAAGCAGTGAAGTTGAGTGTGAAGTGTGACAAAAAAATTGTGAAATCAAGTAGTTTTTGTGCTTTCATTTGAATTCTGATACTCCAAAGAGTATTTGAGAAGTCTTTTGCTCGACTTAAGTCTTGATGAATCGTCGTGTGCAGGTGGTGCAGAGTGGAGCACCGCATGACTGAGACCCAGCTAAAGCTCAATCTGTTGCTCCTGTTGCAGTTATGAAGTGTGCGTGTGCGTGTGCGTGTGTGTGTGTGTCGGTGTCTGTGTGTTGTAGAATCGTTTTTGTTTCTCTGCAATGGTTCTTGCCTTTCAGGTTTTGTGCACAGATTTGGTTGTATAAAATTCAGTTTGCATACATTCGGGCGGCCAGGCGGCTGCATCGGCAGCCGTTGCACATAGCTTTGCGGCAGTCGGGTGGGGCATGGCCACGACCACGTCCGACATTGTGGCCGAGTGGGTGAGCGGGGCAACGGCTCGGTGGTAGCGGCTAGTCGGCTGGCTGGCAGTAACAAGCAAAGGTAGCAGCACGTCGCCTAGGATGGGTTAGCGGTAACAGTGTTTGAATGCATCGTTAGTGGTGACACAGATAACGGGTGAGCGGGGGTGGTTGGGGGTTGTAGCAGTACAATAGTAAAAGGTTGGTGAAAATTGCAATTTTACGAAAGAATCTGTGTGCACTACATTGCTTTAAGTATTACTCAAGGTATTTAAACCCTCAACTCTAAAACTCAACTATGTTATTTGGTGATGAGCTAAAAACAACCAACAGGAGAGGTACATAGTAAAAAAGGGAGAGAGAGAGAGACAGAGGGAGAGTGAGAGAGAGAGAGAGTGAGTAGAGTCTCTGCAGAGGGAAAATTTGAAGAGAGCTATTTCTAAATACAGTCGGGGCCCCACACCAGCTACAATGTAAGTACAGACTGCAAGTGCTGCTCTACAAAGTTAAGCATGTTAAATGATTCACTTCAAATGAGAACGTTAAATGGCTTCGATGTGCACTAATTAAAATATATTATATTATATTATATTATAAGCTACTTAGCGAATCGAAAAATGCCCAATTAGATCATTTTCAAAATATATATTATAAATGATTTGCAACTTATTATAATTGAATTGGTGAGTGCATGTGTATGTGTGTGCGTGTGCAATATGAAAGTGGATATGTGCGCAATATTAACCACAAATAATATACACAAACGCGTCGTCCATTTCAGTCAATTTACAACTAATTAAATCTAAACTCACATGCACTTGAAGCTATTTAAAATTAATTTGGTAAAATATGGGAAAATAAAATCGTATCGCATGATAGATGGACTCATTGATGAACCGAATCATCAGTCGCATTGGCATTTTATTAATTTGATTTCTCATCCATTGCTGATATTTGGCTAATAAACATAAACATAGGTCATAGAGTTACTCGATAAAATTACACATTAATACGTATTCGCATTGGTGATGCGAGTGCATGAATATCAAACAGGTATTTACAGTATTCAGTATTCAGAGTTGGAAACAGTTTCATTCAATTGCAGCAATCAATCAATTAAAGCTATGCATAGAACTAATTTACGGAGTGCGATTCCAAACAGAACTCAAGAGGTAAAGAGCAAACCAAGTGGATGCAAAAGAGCGCTAATTACGAGATACATAGATTAAATCATAATTGTAGAAGGAGTCGGACTAGATTACTAGATTACTATTAGCTATGGCTACTGGCTACAGTTTGTTGAGTATAGATTTTGGAATAGTACCGTTTAGACTGGGCTGCGCGTACTGGATGAAGCTCTCGGAGATGTAGTGATGTGGCCCGCCGACGCCCACGATTCCGCCGCTGACGCCGCTGCCGCCACCGGTGGCGCTCATGGCTCCAGCACCGTGGCACAGGTGCGAGCTGGCAGGTGTGATGCGGGCGCGTATCTCTGCTGCCCGGCCGCCGCCCTCCTCCAGCTCGTTCAGCTCGTCCTCCTCAATGTACATGGAGGGCACATCGTTGCGCGCCGGCCTGTGGGGAAAAGAGAGAAAAGAGAAAAACAAGTTGCAGAAATCTATTAATACATTTTTTACAAACACATTTGCCCAGCGAGCTGTGCCCGACAACAACTTTCGAATAGCTCCCAGGACGACGCGTCGTCCACTTGTTTTCGGTGCACTGCGACAAGTTTGTTTCAAACTGAAGCAGCTCAACCTAAGCGACAGGTCAACAAAAACAACAACAACAACTAGCTGGGGGCGGGTCACATGGGATCAAATGCTGTTACTTTTCCAGCCGTGTCATATTTTCACGTTGCACGTGGCGTATACGCAATACCGCATTGGCTGATTACGCGCATTTAACTGGACCCAATTCCAATCTGGCTCTCCCCTGATTAGCCCTAACTCATTTTGCACCACGCTTGGCGCATGTGGTAATTAAATCCGACGAGCGCTTATCAGTTGAAACTGGACCCGCACACCATCAAGCTGCAGACGCGCGGGTGTAAGAGTGTGCGTCTGGGTGTGAGAGTGTGTGTGTACGTGTGGGCGTTCAAATATTTGCACTATGACTTGACACAAGAGACAAATCGCTAAAATTTATGCTGTAGCGCACATGAGAACAATGTGTGGGGGGTCAAGGGTTAATACACCTGCACCTAGTAAAAGGGTCGAAGGGTCAATACACCTACACGCATAGCTTGCAAATTACTGTTACTTGCTTGATTCTATACACTTTGCTCGCGTATCAAAGAGAAGAATCATATTCTGTCGCTCCCGCTCTGAGCAGGTGCCTTCGTTCCTTTTCGTTTTGGGTCTCGGTAAGCGATCTATTCGTGGTCAACTCTCACATACCTACACTACATATACCAAAGACTTTTTGCTTCATCTAACTCAGGAACTGGAAGGAACGAGAATGCACAGACTCAGTTGGTTGCTCTCTGAGCTTTTGCTCGAAATCGCAGTAAAAATTATTTTTTGCAGACATCGAGAACTGATCCGCAGTTATTTGCTAGCTATCTCTAAATGTCATTGAAGTTGTAAACCATTGATCTATTCATGTACAGTAGTCATTCTGATATAAATGAAATGAGAGTCTGCAATTATATTCTATTATTGCGCCTCACTATTTGAGTATGTAAAGCGAGTATTTAATGACTCCCATGTGGTGCGCTTTTATGTAATAGAGCAGAGCAGAGAGAGAGAGAGAGAGAGAGAGAGAGAGTGAGAGAGAGAGAGTGAGAGAGAGAGAGAGGCCAGTCAAGTTTTTGAAAGTTTCATAATTAATAATCTCTCTCGACTCTGCTTTGATTCTGTTGCCTGTACCCAAGCCTCGGGTGGCACGTCTTGCGGTGGTGCTCGCTCCATAATCGGGCACCTGATACGATTAAGTGACAGTACAAATGTGGCACGATGGCCAATAGCCGGATGAGGCCAAAAAGTATACTCGGCTAACTGAACGGGTGCTCGGCTGAGGCGTGGCACACCCACTCACGCACCCAGTTTGACTGGCAACGAGAGTTTGTCTTTCATTGGAAGAGACACAGCCTCACAGACCTGGGCCGCAGCTGACAGTTGACAAAGTGAGAGAAAGAGAGAGTGAGAGAGAGAGAGAGAGAGCGAACGAGTCACAGGCAGGTTAAGCAGCTGCTTAATTATCTTCTCTCTGCCGTGCGACCCTTTCAAAATTAACGCTGATTTCTTATCTTAAATGAAACTTAGTTGATGGTGCGACAGTGTCAGGGCTGCCGGCTTCCTCTTCCGGACAGGACACCGACACACACACACACACACACACAGACACAGAAATAGGTGTGGGCTAGTGTCGTTCAATTCGATTCTTTTCTCTTGGTCTTTTGTGGTACGCAGTCAGGTGCAGGTTTAATTAATTTAATTACAGTCTAAGCATAATTTAGTGGGCAGCTGCGTGCTCTTTGTTTAGCCCGGCCCGACGAATGGCTTCGGGTCTATGGCTGCGGGCTAATCGATTCAGCCATTGCCGTGCGAAATGTTTAATGAGCCTGATGCGAAGCCCCTGCCAATTGTGCCCATGGCCGAGTTTAAAGACTCAAGTCTTGAACCCGTGGCAGCTGTGCAGCTTAATATGCACTCGTCTCTGGCAATTGACGTGATTCTTAATTGTGTGTAATCAGCAAAGGGGGCCAGTGAAATATGTTGCAATTATTTATGCAGCTCATACTCCCATTTCAGCACCTACTTCTGCTGCAGCCCACGTGCGCCACATAAATAATGCTGTAATTATTTTCGCACACATAGCCGCAACAGCAGAAGAAACAATTTTATTATTAGTTTTTCCATGCGCTCAGCTCATGGAGTAGTTAAGAAGTCGACTATGAGATAGCCTGTTCGCTCTCGAGATATAAGCAAGGCTTTTCCTCTCATTCATTTTCCTATGCAAACAAGCTTTGTCCTATTTAGGTGCAGGGTAGGGCTTGAATTACAATTATTGATCAAAAAGTACTCGACTCGGAGATATCCAGTTTTTTCGCGAGGATGATATCCTCTTCTTTCTCGAGATGCAAACAAACCTTTGTCTCTTTAGCTACAGGGTATGCTGACTTGAATAACAATAATTGATCAAAAAGTACTCAACTCGGAGATATCCTGTTCTTTCTCGAGATACAAACAAACCTTTGTCTCTTTAGCTACAGGGTATGCTGACTTGAATAACAATAATTGAATTGTATTATTGGTTTCTCCTGGAACTCACCTCAAAACACAAACGGACTCGACTATGAAATATCCTATTCCCTCTCACGACAAACCTTCGTCTCTTTAGCTACAGGCACTTTAGCTTCGACTTCATAACTGTATTACTGTATTATCAATTTCTCTCTGAGCTCACCCCAAAACATACGCTGACTCGACTATGAGATATCCTGTGCTTGCGCTTTTTAGCTACAGGGTATGCTGACTTCCATATCAATAGTTGAACCTCATTCATTACTCTCTTTCGTTTGAGGCATTCCCCCTTAATGGTTCGGCTTTTACAGGGTATTCGTGGTTAACTTACCGCATGCTCTTGCGCACCTCCTGCGGCTCAGGTGGCCGCGGCCGATGCCGACAGACAACTACAATGCCAGCCACGATAATTGACGTCACAATGACGGCGCCTATCGCCACGACTGCGGCTAGTATGAGCAGCGTCGACTCCTTCTCTGGGCCGCTGGCGATGCTGGCGCCGGCGCCGACGCCGCTTGGGCCACCGCCGCTGCTGCCGCTGCCGCCCACATGATGCGTGGTTTCCGCGGGCGTCGGATCCTCCGAGAGTATAGATTCATCTGCAAGTGAGATAAAACACAGCATAAAGTGGACGCAGGTTAGACATCAAATAGTTTTTGCTGGGCCAACCCAGTCCCAGGCATCCGCTGGGCCGGGGTGAGCAATGATTTGTTATTTGCTCGAAATTAGTATGATGCTGTGGGAGGGGGAGCATGGAGCAGCCCTTGGCACAGCTCCCCATTTTCATCTTTGGCTCTGCTCGCTTTCTTTTATTTTCTCGTTTCATTGCTATTTATTTGTTTGTTTTGTTTTATTTTGGCATCGCGCGCGGGTGTATGTGTGTGTGTTGCTAAACTGATTGCTTTAACTGTTTCTGCTTTTCTATATTTGTATTTCTTATTGGGGATGTTTTTGTTTTCTTTGCATTAAGTCGTTCCGCTATCGCTTTCGCTTTCGCTTTCGATTTCTCTTTCTCTTTCGCTTTCGTTCACGTTGCCATAGCAAATTGTGTTGAAAATTGAAATTAGCCCAATTGACCTGGCCCTGTGTGAGGGTCGAGCAGCTACTCGATGGAGCTTTAATTGCTCTCCGCTGCCAAGGGCAACGAAATCAAGACACTGATTGCTCCAGATTGCAAAAGCTTTGCCAATTATTAGCAACATGCGACGGGGCATTGTTTATGTTTATTAGATTTTTAGAGGCGGAAATTGCAGGAGCCAACTCTTTGTAAGATGATCCCCCGGCAAGATTTATGCGATTCATTCGTCTTGTCTGCCTGCCCACCTGCCCACCTGCCCAGGTGCCTAGATGCCCCCAGCTGGAGTAAGAGTCGCCGCCTTCACCTCTATCCGCTATGCAACATTTCCGCTCCATTTGCGGGCTTCGATTTGAAACACTGCCAAGTGGTTGGCCTGCTGCTGGCTCCAGTGGCGCTGGTGGCTCTCGTCTGGCTTTTAAGGCGAGCATTTAGGTGGAAATTGCCTACACCTGCGGCTCAATTGAATTTAGGTTGTTGTGCGGCTGCCATTGATGTTGTTGGCCTTTGCCAACGCTTCTCTTAACAATATTCTTGGCCAATTTTAAGCTTTTTCTTGTATACTCTGCAAATGCAGAGAATGTAAGCACAGGTCGCTCGTTTATAGACATTTATAGACATAAACATTTCAGCTTGAGCTATGCTTAGCACTTAAAAAAACATATTATATATTCTAAGCTTTTTCAATGGGTATCTACTGCGTTCGCATATTTTGATTTATTCTCTCTTTCACCAGTTGCTTAGATCTGCTTTCATCTGGCTCCGGGCTAAAAGATTTGTTTTCTCTTGGCAGATTTGGCAATTTATTTGCTGTGCAGCCTTCTCGGGTTTTCATTAAATAAAAAATAAAAAGAAATATACGAATATTTCAGCCCCATGTGTTCGTGTTTCATTTCGGCATAAACTGATTTAAATCAACAGCAGCAAAAATCAGCGTCAGGCGTCGACGGCTTTGCCGTTATTCACACGTGAATATTGCGACTCCAGGGCGGCGCTGTCTGTCTTTGGCCTATCTATTGGCAAGTAACTCACATACACACACACACACACTCGCATACACATACACTTGCGGAAGCACAATTTGCGGCAGTGTGTGAATAATAGAAGCTGCGTGGGCAGACCTTGGCTGGCACACTGTTAAAATTTCGCATAAATTACTCCTATCAAGCTTTCAAGGGATCTGCCTGCAGGCGTAGCTCCGTGGTAATCGCATTTATTGTTTTGGACGACATCAGAGACGCCGAAGTGTGAGGCAAGAGAACTTGGCTTGGCTTGGCTTGGCTGGCAAGCAACGCACATTGAATTGAACATTTGCGTATGAGGCACAATTAGTCGCATTAAATCGGTCAATATTATATGTGATTTATGGCCAGCTGGCAATGGAAATGGCAAAAAAAGGAAGAAGAAGAAGGAAAAGAAAAGTGTGGCTGTGCAAACGAAAACGAAAATGAAAATGAAAATGGTAATGGAAATGCAGATAAAAATAAAAATCAACATGAAAATAATGACAACGTTGTACTCGCTGCTGCCTACGTGCATGTACGCAATGAATGAGTGTGTGAGTGTGAGTGCGAGTGTCAATGTGAATGCGAATGCGAATGCGAATGCGAATGCCTGCGAGAGGCGAACAATAAAAGCAAAGTGTCTACGGCTTCCCGTTAAGCAAAAGGAAAATTGAAGCAATTTCGCTTCGCCCTCTCGCTCGATGGTATGAAATAAACAAGGGCACTGCCAATGACATACACACTCGCACACACACACACATGTGACCACACACATAGAGGCGCACAGAGTTGTCGTTATGTCGTTAAGAATGGGAAAAATTAAGAGGCTGTAGCGGCACGCCCCTGCGTATACGTAATATGCGTAGCTCGCTTGCCGCATTGATGGAAAATGCTGAAATGCTTTACGCATCGCTGCATAACTCAGTCAGTGGATTAGAAAAGGGCGTCTCCAACAGCAAGCCTACAAGGCAGCCCCACAGACCCACCGCCCCATCGCCCCATCGCCTCGCAAGCAGCCAGGACATAAGGTCCTTTTTTGTTTCTGCTTGTGCTTTTGCCAGTGCCTGCGCACAGTTTTCGCGGCGCCTGATTGAAGATGATTTTGTTGAACTTGCGTTGATTTGAAAATGCACTGAAGCGTTGAATTAGACAGCCACGTCGATTGCTGGCAGCTATCAACTACAAACTACCAGCAACCCAACTCGACGAACTTTATTGCCATTGCCAAAAAAAGAAAAAAAAAAGAAAAAAAAAAATGACCCGCAACTGGCAAAGGCAATTGGAAAATATTTTGGCACACTTTATGTGGGGTCTGCCTTTGTATTCGGAATCGGCTTGGTTACTCACCATATGGTCCCAGTTGGGCGGCGACTCGCACACGTTCAATCACCACCGGCGGCTCGCTGCGTCCTTTTGCGTTGACGGCGTAAACTAAAAATTGATATTCACGTCCCGGCTCTAAATTATTCAAACGAAATTGTGGACTGTTCTCCTGCATGCGGAAGATGGGTGCAGATGTAGCCTGAAACAAAGTGAATGAGCCAAAAAAACAAAGTAAATACATACATGTACATATATGTAGATATAAATATATACATAAATACAAATATAAATATATGGATATGTTTATGTTAGATAGACATATGTCGCATTATAATATGCTGGCCATATGCCTGGGCTGAGCCAAAGTAAGCTATGCGATGCTTGTTTGTTGCCAAGTTTTGGGCCACACACCCACACACACACACACACAGCAGATAAATAATTATTCATGCCTAAAAATGTGCTCAGATTGCGAGACTTGTATGGGGGCAGCAGAGCCACATTCTGACCAGAGCGCTGTCTGAAATTTTAAACTGAATATCCGTTTGCCGTAATGGGACACAATCGAGTGAGCTTCGTTGGTTACGCACAAATTCCCACTCAAGTAAGCGTAAGTAATTTATGTTGTCCTTGCGGCGCTTATGCATACCCACACCGAGCCACCGCACCAGCGCACCACCGCACCACCGCACCACTGAGTACACAAGCTGCTGCTTCGCCTCCTGTATACCGTTTTTATCTAGCGTGAAACTTTTAAGCTGCAAACGTCCAACGTCGCTCGGTCAGATGTCCTGGTCCATGTCCTGCGCATCATCCGTTGCTCGTCTCGCTCTGCCTCAGCTCCTCGACCTGTCGTTGCTTTGCGCTTGGCTATTTTGCTAATAAACTCACCCGCCCAGCCCTTCAGCAGCGTGGCAAGTCAGCTTGCCCAGTTTGCTTGCTGCCCCGCCTCTGCCGACTCTCAACTGCCCCTCTGCAGGACCTCTCCGGCTGCTAACTTAAGTTGCTGAAAGCAGCCAAACGAAATGAAATGAAATTTTCATATGATATTCTCTTTTACGAGTGACAGAGATAATTTAATAACTCAGCATGTGTTCGCCACATTGGCTTATGGATGACGTCTCCTCCATCTCGTCCGTCATCCAGCGTCCTCACAGTTGGTTAAACTGCTCGCCCCGGATGGCAATCTATAGCATTAATTATGTTGTCCTTTTTACGCTTGAGCCTAGTGGCTCAACCCGTACGACCGAACCGAACCGGACCGGACCGGACCACTCGCCTCGACTCGACTCAACTCAACTCAAAATCATATTCATTAATAATTCAAGCAGAAAAGTCAGAAAGGACGAGCACACTAATTGACCATATGGATTTCGAGCGAATCAGCTCGCCGGCTCACTCGCTCGCTAGCCCATCCATGACATAATTTTAATTCAATCAGTCCGGCCTCTCTCGCCGGCACGTGTTGCAAATTTGGCTTGAACTCAATTGGGGACTCACCTGATCGTTGAGCGTGGACAGCTCATTGTCGACCTGGCCATTCGTGTCGCCGAACTGGCCCTTGCCCGTCGCCGACTCGCTGGCGTACAGCAAATCCCCGCCCACCACCTCCAGCATGAAGTATTGGGTGAGTCCGCCGTCGCTGCCGGCCACACAGACCACCTCGAGGACGGTATCGTTGCGCAGTTCGCAGGCCTTTGGCGCCTCTGGTGCATCTGCAGAAGAGAGAGAGAGAGAGAGAGAGAGAGAGAGAGAGAGAGAGCAAGAGGGAGAGAAAGAGAGAGAGTGAGAGTTGATGATAGACTTTGTTCATAATGAACTCGATGGCAGGATAGTTTACGGTTGGCATTGGCAACAAATTTGCATTTCGCCATTTTGAGCAAATAAAGGCATCATCAGGACACGCCCATACTTCCACACGCCCACAGTTTGCCTTAATAACGTACAAGCTTAATAAGAGCTGTAAGTGGAAATTGAGGCAGACCGCGCGCTCTGATTATTTGCTATGAGTTTTGACCGCTGTCTGGCTGCCAGCACACACACACACACACACACACACATGCACAGCAGGTAACCAATTATGTAAGTAGATCCTTAGATGTGCATAATACATCCACTCACACACACACACATATATGTACGCCCAGTGTCTGACAGCAACACCAATACAAACACCGGCGGCGTCTTGTTTAAATTGCACACAATGTCGGCAGGCAGGCAGCCAGGCAGACGACTATGGGCGAGTTGTGGGATGGGTGGTGTGGGGTGCGGGGTGGTAGTGGGTCTGAGATGATAACAATTTCCTTTACTTACTTGCTGGCAGAATGTGCACGAGACATGGCACCGTCTGCCGGCCCACCGCATTGCTGGCCCAGCAAGCCAGTGTTATTAGCTCGGAGTCGGTTTGCGGCAGATACGTCACAGTGCTGGTCAGTCCATTCGATTGTATCCGGGAGTTCAGCACCTGAAAGCACAAGAGCATGGATTACAGCTTGACTGCAAACGTAAGCAAAATCATTGAAGCCTGCCAAGGCAGTCGAATAGTCCAGGCAGTGGAGGTAGTCGAGGCAGTGGAGCAGTGGAGCAGTGGAGCATTCGAGCAGTTGAGTTGGCATAAATATTTCAAGGCAAATAGGTTTTTATTGCAATGCAGTTGGATAAGTCGCATCGAGCCAAGCTGAGTTCAGTGCGGTCCAGGCGGGACTCAACTTGTGGCTCTGCTCACTGGATTTCCGTGCAGATTCTCAAATAACTTTTGAGCTAAATGAATTACTTTATTTATTGTGCACAGCTGTCCCCCAATGCTTCGCATATGCATGTCTTTCGCTCAATTTCTCGCAGTCTCCCTCCCTCTCTCTCTCTCTCTCACTCACTCTCTCTCTCTCTCTCTCTCTCTATCCTTGCTGCAGTTTGGCACTCCTACTCCCACGCTCTCGGCATTCCCACTGCACAATTTATACATTTTGATTAAATTTTAATTCAGTCACGTACAAAGTTGCTCAGTCTGTCTGCCGTTTGGATTCGTGTCCTTGTGCTCTGTGCGAGCTTTCAGCTCCAGCTACCGAGTATTTAACACAAGTTTTGCTAATAGCTGCCCACCTTCGGCTGGCTCAGCCCTCCACCTGGCGAATCGATAGTTCTTAGCCGAGCACTATGCGCACTGGGCGCCTCGCAATCACAGTCCCTAGTTTCAATTTATTTGACATGCAATTCGGGAGTTGGCCTAATGGCACTTACCGGCGACACATTGCGCGTATTGTTGTAGGTCCAGCTGAATTTGACCGACTCTGGCGGATCGGCATCCACTTCGCACTTCACCTGTATGGAGTGCATGTTAATGGCGCCAATGGATGTCTGCTCCGAGCCCGGCTTACAGCGCGGCGAGACTGCAAAAGGAAACAGAATCAAAATCATCTCATCAAGTCGTGTCGCACAGAAAAGGTCGCTAAGCCGCAGAACATTTCTTTTATAATGCCACTGCTTAGGGCTCGCTCGGATATGAGAGCAGCCGTGAAAGTAAACAGTCTCCGCCCTGCCGGAGTTTGGCCATCCGGACGCCAAAGTACACAAACAAAAATAAAAAATAATAAAAAGTAAAATTAAAAAAAAAAAATAAAAAAACATTAAGCTGAAGACTAAATCCAAGAGGAAGTCGTGCCAGCTACATAGCCTTGAGCATAGTAATTAACATGTTTCCGTTTCATGAACGTGAGTACTGACTCTCGTTGTTGTTGCCCTCTTTATGTTTAAAAGCGAGTAAATCTCAGTCTGTGTGTGTGTGTGTGTGTGTGTGTGTAGCAGGTATTGAGAAGATGTTGTCGAGTTTACTTTCACTTCAATGTAAAATGAGAACAGATATGCGGAAGCAGCGCTCAAGCCCTCAAGGCAACTCCGTCTGCCACATATACATATGTACTCCATACAAACATGGATTTCTACATGCATGAAGACGCATCATCTGTGCACTATTCACATCTGCTATATGTGTGTGTGTGTTTGTGTGCGCGCGCTGAAAGCCATCTTTGTATGTAAGTCACGGCAAGGCTGATAAGTATTTGAGGCTTTATTACTTGCTGCTGTTATCACAAGCTGCCTGTATTTCAGCGCAATATGTTTAAAACGTCTCGCAACAGAGTCTGCGTGTGTGTGTGTGTGTGTGCACAAGTACTTGTTGCTAATGTGTGTGAGTTGAGTTCAAGTTGCCCACAACTCAAGGCGTTAAACTTTCATAATTCCAAATAAAAACTACTTTAACTGTCGTATAGCTTAAAAAGCGTATTTCCGACTTGCGAGCACTGAAAAATGACTCAGTTTCCTTTGTAGATTTCCGTCAACTAAGAGGATTATGTTTGTGCGTGTGTGTGTCTATGGCTAAAGAAGATTTATAATGCATATACATATATACATGTTCCATTCAAGCAACTCTTCGTTGCACGCATTTCATTATAAGAGAAATCACATAGAATGAGATTTCTTTCATCGCGAGAGGACTTAGTCCAATTGGAGTTTTTCAATTCACTCAAGTCCCACTAAAGTTTATTGCATTATTGCCATGTCAACAATATAGAACTAAATTTATATTCTTCTCAAAACAGAGGACCATTCCATTTATGATAAATTCCCAATCTTTCGGCACACCTCGGAGCTGTAACGTGTGAAAGGTGCGCCAAATGAATTCAATTTGCGTGGGATGACAGCGCTTGCTCCATTTGGCTTCATTTTGGGCAACACTTCAGAATTTCGGTATACACGAAGGTCTGCGTTGATCAACTGATTTATACAGTTCAATCGTTTTTATATGCACTGCACATTAATCTTGCGATAAAAAATTGCAGGCAGCAGCAGAGCCAAATCCCCAAAGGCAGTGCGTGAGGTTTATGAAAAAAGTTGCCCGAGCCGCTGCGAGAGTTAAATTTATGGCCGAAACTTTTGTGTGTAAATCAATGGCGGTTATTTAGCCCGATGGCAGCAACAATTCCACAATTGTAAACAAGTACGCACGTATAGCCGGCCACAGAGGGCCGATGTATTATTTCTAAGCAATTTCCTCATCCGCTGCGCAAGTTGCCAACTTACAAATATATATGTATATGTATATTTTTGTTGTTGTTGCTATGGCCACGAGCTGCAGCAAGTTGATTTTATTTTGCAACTTCCGCTTCCGTTCGACATGTTATTTCATCATATTGTTGGCAGTGTCAGTGGCTGCCATGCTCACACAGTTCACCTATTTTTCTATCAAGCCTGGCCGCAGCAAAGCTGCTTACTTACACTGTACTTTCAGCGTGAGGCTGGAGCTGCGCGTCTCGCCCTCCGTATTCGTTGCCCCACAGGCGTAAGCGCCTGCACTCTCTCGCTCCAGGTGCGTCAGGTGCATGATTTCCGTGCTCTCGCCAGACATACGCATGCCCTGCAACAGAAAAAAAAAAACACACACACACATGTTAGAGATTAGGAATAGAGTGTCACCAAATGCCTGATTGCAGTTTACACAATAAGAGATCGTAATACGCAATAATAATAGAAATTAAAATATACTTACATATATATTTTGACTTATCTGTTTCATACACATTTATATACCCTGAACCCATTGAAATGGCAAATCGGGGTATAAAAGTTTTCTTAAAAGTATGTAACAGGCAGAAGGAGGCGTGGCAGACCCCATAAAGTAAATATATTCTTGATCAGGGCGACGATTGAGTCGATTTAGCCCTGTCCGTCTGTACGTATGCTTGAACGCGTCAATCTCAGAAGATATAAGAGCTAGAGACTTTTTTCCTAAGTCCGTGTATATCACGCGCATATCGAATTTTTCTCTATATATCGCAAACTACTACCGATATCTTATTATCGATTAAAAAACTTATCGAAAACTAGTTATTTTACTATATCTCCTTCACCTTTAGAGCTAGAGCTTCTAAATTTTAAATGCACTTTTAACTGTGTTTTATATAATTTCGATTTTTGTCAAAATTCACTCTCCACCCCTATATCCAGCCCCTCACCAACATATTTGTAAAAGGCGTATTTCAAATACTAGAGACTAGAGAGAGATGCTTCAGCACATACACACATCATCACGCTCTAAAAGTTTCATGAGGATAGTCTATCGACAATATAGTAATAGTAAGCCCACATGCGTGTTTATGCGTGCGAATAATTACTGAAATATCAATTCTTGTAAGGCTTCAGGGGATTTCGTAGTCGAGAATTATCGACTAGAGCCTTCTTACTTCTTTTTTATCATATTGTACATCTCAAAGTGCGTTGAATGCGAAGACTTTGTACTTTAACTAACTTCGTCTAGCATTAAACATTATCGTTCGGCTGCCAACCGATATCGAATCTTGCAAACGGTCGCATATTGAAGTGAATGTATAAATCGCAGCTAATGGAAATGCAATTGAATCCGGAAGAGACCATAGACACCGCAATGACAGCCAAATTCGATTTGATGTCATTAACAAATTCAGCGCATGTCGCGGACTAAGCGACCGCAAAGTGCTCTCAATAATATTTCGGTAACGATTGGAAATCGAATTAAATGGTATTCAAGCATCTCCATTGGCATTATCCAATGCGATGAAATGTATTATACTGTAACAATCGCAATTAATGCTGCTCCGCCGAGGAGGCTGTTGCCAGCAGCACAATTTACATTTGGCAATCATTTTTCCATTATTTCGGTTGGCATCAATATGCACAGTTAACTTTGCGCAAAAATATGCAAAAATTAACACTTCAATTATAATTGAAATGGCATCGAAATGCATTTCAATATTCGCGCATATCCTGTACATATATGAGTTCATATTGATGCTTAGTGATTCAACATATGATATGTGAATTCATATTAATATAGCACAAATAAATCATTTATGCTTTATTTTGAATATTTGAAAATAAATCGACATCGAATTTTCTGATGCTGTCAGTTATGGAAAAATTAACACTTCAATTATAATTGAAACATCATCGAAATGCATTTTAATTTTACTGTAAATATTAATTTAATTTTATAGCTCTGCGGTGTCATAGCAACAAATGGGAATTAGTTTCCACTGTCCATATAGTATATATAGCATAATATTTGTGGTTTATTTCGAATATTTGAATATTAGATAAATAAAGAATTAGATATTTAATAAACGAATTAATAATAAATAATAAACAATAAATAATAAATAATAAATAATAAATAATAAATAATAAATAATAATAATAAATAATAAATAATAAATAATAAATAATAAATAATAAATATAATAATAATAATAATAATAATAATAAATAATAAATAAGAAATATAATATAATAATAAATATAAATAATAAATAATAAATAATAAATAATAATAAATAATAATATATAATAAATAATAAATATTCAATATTAAATCAATAAATAACCAAAACCAAATTATATAAATAGTAAAAAATAAAAAGTAAATAATAAATAATAATATAAAAATAACAGATAAATTATAAATTATTTAAAACAACAAAATTAAATATATAAATAACATTTTAGATTAAATTAGCATTTATTCCCAATTAATGCAAACTACCACCATATTTGAATACTTCTGCCAATTTCTAGTAGTCAAGCTAACTTTCAGCTGATGAGCTGATGCTAATCCGAATTGGACTTTGCAATGTATTTGCAATGAGATTAAGGCCAAGTGCAACAAGCCCTGACAGCGCAACTTCAATAAGAAAATGGCTGACGAAATCTTAAAGTTAACCTGGCGTTCAGGCTGCGGGTCCTCTGGACGGGTAGCAGAAAAGTAAACTGCTGACAAAGTAAATCTAGAGAGGACTGCGGACAAGGGACTAAGGACTGACAGGCGAAGAAGTGACAAAGTTTGCTTGCTTTTTGCTGCTACTTGGAAGTTTTTCTCTGTTCACATTGGGCGCATCGTTTTTCATAATTTTTGTCGATTTTGGCTTTTTGTTTACGGCAAATGGCAGTGGAAAAAGGCAGGCCCGAAGGACGAAAGACAAAATGCCTTAAATATTAAAAAGTTTCTTTTTTTCCCCACAATGGGCTCGGCCACATAATTTGTTAAACGCCAAGCCGAAACACTCACTCGACGGAGCCAAACAAAATATTGTATTGTATAATAATGTGAGTGAAAAAGAAAACATAATTTAATGCTATTGTGTGTGTCGGTGTGTGTGAGCCATGAAAAATGATGATGTGCCATGTGAACAAAACTGTCAAAGGTTGTCAAAACCTTGCCCATTTAGTAATAACAACAACACAATACTGAACGGGCCGAACAGCCGAATGGCCAAACAATGCCGGTCAATCTTTGTGGCTTTTATGGCTACATAGCATAAATATATACGAATGCCAGCTGAGCTGAGAGAGCTCGAAGATGGGGATCTTCGTGTGGCCAATCTTGGGCTTATTTGTCGCATGATTAATGCTTAAATAATTTTCAATTCAAGCCAACTTCAATCAAAATCCATCATTAGTAATTATTTACACACACACACACACAGAGAGAGAGAGAGAAAGAGGGAGACTTGAGGAAATCTAACAGAAGAACGCACAGCTTGAATACAGTTTAAGGCCTCGGATGTTGGCCACTTGGTAAGCGAATAGGCCACATATTTGGCGCCTGGCATCTTGCGAATGGGAGCCCGCAGCTCTCGAAACAATTTCGGTAAATTAAATGAAACCGCAAAGTGTCTGCTTAAGTTGCCGCAGGAATTTCGACAGGCCGCAAGTGGAAGGAAGAAGGAGCCTAGTGGAGCAGCAATTGATAATAAAAATTGCCAAAGTGTTTGCTGCCTAATAGGCGTCAGTGGTCAGGCGGAGTCCTGCCCAGTTGGAGTGGGAGTGTGGGAGTATGGGAGCGTGGGAGTTGAAGCAATTGATGAGTCTGTGGCGTACTTACGTTCTTGAACCAGGAGTAGCTGGTGACAGGTGGCCTGGCATCTGCTCGACATTTGAATGTGACGTTCTGGCCCTCGGCTCGGGTAACCATGCGGCTGGGGTCCTCGTTGGCCAAGTGCACCGAGACGGTGGGCGGGTCTGAAACAAAGCAATAGAGGGCAGATAAGTAAGTGCGGGCGTCAAATCGAATGAGCGCTGCAAATGGCCGGATAAAAGTCCAAATAATAAACGCAAATGGCTCATAAGGTGAGCCACCCGGCCGGGCGTAACCAGCATTGCGTAATGTAGTTAGCCCAAGCTGACGCGGCAAGCAGCATCAGCTCCTGCTGCTCCTCCGCATGGTCAGCTGCTGTCCGAGCAGCGAGCGGGGCCTATGGCCCAATGGCGAGCCTCTTCAGCCAGTCCATTGTGGTGCACGGCCGCCTGGCCATAAGCCAAATGGGACTATTAGTTACGGTTGTAAAAATCTAATACGCGACCGAGACTGGCGCCAGGGCGAGCGCCTTGCCTGGCCTGGCCAGCGGAGAGGATGGAGCGAACTATGGCCTCTGAGCGCAAGACGGCGAAAATTGCTGGCATTTATGGTGAATTATTAAAAATGCGGCACGAAATTAAATCGAAATGAAGTCTGATGTCGCACCGAGAGGTTGTCGAGGCCACATTGAGTGCAGGTAATTTAATTTGCTTTTGTTGCTGTTTGCTGCTTGCTGCTTGCTGTACCCGCGCAGGAGTAATCTAAAGCGGAAGCCGGAAGCGGATGTTGCAAATATTATGATGGCTAGGCGAAAAATGAGCACCGGAAACATAACAGTGAAAATTTAATCAAGCCAAGTCGAAGGCTGTGCAAAGGCCAACAGCAACAGCAACTAGGAGAGGAGGAACAGCGCCAATGGCAACGACAGCCTTGATGCTGATGCTGATGATGATGATGACGATGATGATGATCAGGCATAATGACGTTAGGGCCATCGTTGACTGCACTCCATAAGCAGCTTAACGTGCAGCAGGCACAACAGGTGAATGCCGCCAGCCTTGGGCTTAGTTTGCAAAGGAGCTGCAGCAGCTCGATGCGTCTGCAGAGATGCGAACTCTGGAGCTCTAACCAAGTTACGTTGCTCTGGCCCTAATACGCTTCTAATTGGACTTGCCGCGACGGAAAGTGCTTTAGGCCAGGCACCCAAACACACACACACACGCACACTGGCAAGCGAAAGAATAGATACATGTCTCGAATAGGAAACGATTTTATGTGGGAAAGCTCGAAATTCATGCGAAGGGGTCAATGGTCAAGGGAGACGGCAGGGAATTCCAAGCAATCTGTCCGTAATCTGTATACTCACATGCCACCCGTATGATGCGCTTGTCCTCGATGGCGCCGCCGGAGAACCAGGGATTCGATGCACGGCACGTCAGCTCCGCATTGTCGTTCTCCGCTGTTACCTTCAGTGTCAGAATGCTCGTTGTTATGTTGGCATCCTGCGAAATAATTAAACGAGTATTGCTTGACTATGGGTTTTATTAAATTTTTTCATCTCTTTTTTATTCAGTGTTGAATTCAGTTGGCCAGGCAACCAAATTTGTTGGCCGAAAGCCTGAAGCTCGAGTTGCATTTCAGCACAGGCTTGGCAAATAATGAGGCGCATTTTTAGCAGCTCGTGCCGAGCTGCGTGTAGGGTTACCTCAAAGGCACAGCAGGATAATGGCAGCCGCCTGACACTGCCACTGCCATGCAGCCCCGCCCACCGCACCGCCCACCCACATGAGCACATATTGTGCTCAGTTATCGAACGAATTGGTTATGCACGAGTTGCCTAATGTCAGGCGACGTTTGTCTTTCAACTGGCCCCAACCCGCCCTGACACAGACTCCTGCTCCGGCTGCTGTCTCTATCCATTAGCATGGGCATAATTAGAAAGCGGAAAAGGCATCGGCAGCGCCCAAGCCAGCAAAAGAAAGCAAGCATAACGAAGAGTAAATACTCTAGCAAAATCTGATAAATTCACTTTCACATAAAATAAGAGAAGTTCGCATAGAGAGAAACCACACAAAATGAACCTAAACTCTGCCCGAAAAGAGTCTCAATTATGATCCTATATCATAACTGCATGGCATAGAGGCTGACCGATAACTCGAATACCCTGTGGCGGGCAGAGTGTGCCACATGGATAACTAATGGATGCCGAAAGCCGAGCTGTCTTTGCACAGGCCGCTCGCATGTCTTACAAACTGCTGTCCGGCTGCTGGCTGTGGTGGTTACAGTCCGGCACTGTGGCTCTGTGGGTCTGGGCGCCGCAGGCAAATGAAGTCGTGCTGCATGCGAACTGCTGCTGATAAATTTCAGCAGGATGCATAAAAATTGCGATGGGCCCTTAACAAATGGCCGGCACCCATCTACATAAATTCAAATAAAAATTCGCACATTAGTCGGCCCAGCCTCCGTCCGTCTGTTCGTCCGGCTTGTCGAGTGCAAATTTGTATAGCTCGCTTGAAAGTTTTTGGCAGTGCACTTAATCAAAGAGCTGCAGCAGAGTCCGGGCGGGGGCCGGGCCAAGGGATAGCCAGCCAGGCGGACGGGCCACTTGAAGTCAACTTGTCTGCAGCTGCAAAACTTTGCCTGGCTCACGTCGCCTTTTAGGGTCACCCAGTGGTCGGCAGGAGCAGCAGCAGGAGCAGGAGCAGGAGAAGGAGCTGCAGTCCTGGCAGTTGCTGCTGCACTTCGGGGGTTATTAAGCGCCGCACAGTTGCTCAAAGTTAGGCGTGTGGGCGTCTGGGCGTGTGGGTGTGTGTTACTGTTGCTATCAAATGTCAAACATGAACAGCAACAACAACAAAAATCGTAAAAGTTCCGCAAATACCTGTTTTTGTTTTATTTCGTTGAACCAACTCAGAGCCAGCTGCACTTACCTCTTTGTCGTTGTTGAGAGTCACCTCGGCATTGCGTATGGGCTCGCCGTCCAGCAGCCAGACAATCTTGGCCGCCGGATAGGAGCCCCAGGACTCGCAGCGTATGGCAATCGGATGCCCCGCCGTGAGCAGGTCATTGGGCGTTATGATCTTGACGCGAATGGGCTTCACTGTGAATACAATTGGGGTGAGGCAGTTGATTTGAGCACAAGGAAGTTCCACTTACGGTGCACCTGGACGGTGACATCCTTGGTGACGGGCTGCAGGAGGCGTGTGCCCTGCGCTCGGCACTCAATGCGCGCCCCATAATAGTCCCGCGTCGTGGTGCCAATCAGCAGCTGGTTGACCATAACCGTGGCGCCCTCCTCCACGGACGTGTGGCTGGTGCCGATCAGCTCGTTGCCATCGCGCCACCAGGTGACCTTCGGCGGCGGTCGCCCTGCAGAGAATCAATGGCACATTATGAGTTCCGGCTACGTCAATTTGGCAGCCAGTGACAGCTGCTGCCGGGTGCTGCGCCGTGCTGCTGCGGTTGCCCAGCCGCTGTGCGGCAGCCTTGTTCATGTGGCTCACACACAAATTAACTGCCCGGACAGGTGAGCAGTCACCTGACCGCAGTCAGTCTGACTGGCAGGCTGCACGTGGCTGGGCCTAGCGCGAACTTTGTTTTTTTTTTTTTTTTATTGCATTTTGATCATACGAATTGAAGCCGTTGTAAAATGTGAACAAATTCAATTCATACAGGAATATATTTTCTAAGCTCACAATTTAATTGATAATCAAGCTAAGTTCAGTAATTGAAAAGTAAATATAATCATAAATCGAAGCTAAATATATTTATTTTTGCAAATATAGGAGCGAGGACTATGTTCCTTGTGCATTGCGTTTTTATACGAACTGAAAGATATTAAAGCGAATGTAACATAGATATATAAGTCTATATATGATCGAACTCAATTACTTTAAACATATTTCAAATCAATTTTTTTTTTTTTTTTTTTTTTTTTTTTTTTTTTGTATAATAGAAATGAAGTCAGAAGTTTTATTTTAAATTTATTTTAAATTTTAAATTATTTTAAATTTAAATATAATTGAGTTATTATAAATTGTTTATTATTGTTTAAATTAATTTTATTATTATTTAAATTCAATTTAATTAATTTTAATAATAAAAACATGAATAATTATTTTTTTTTGTTATTATTTAAAATAATTTTAATATATAAAAATAAATTTGCCACAACAAAAAATAAATAAAAAATTTTTCCCACTCTTTTTGCGTTTTTTTGTGCTTAAATTTTTTTCTTTAGTAAATCTTAATTGCAACGCCTGATTAATTAAAGCCAAAGGCAAATATATAAATAAATTCAATTCATATATAAATTGTTTTCTAAGCTCACATTTTAATTGCTAATATAGTCTGGGCAAAGCTCAGTAGTAATTGATATCATAATTGAAAGGTAAATATATTTTTGCAATTATGGAAAATCAGCTTCGACATGCCTGAGGTCAGGCATTGGTCTGTCTCAAATTGAAATGATTTAATTTAATTTATGCATATTACGCATATATGTGTATATATACATGTTCATGAGCATATTATTATTTTTTTTTTTATAGAAAACCTACCGCCTCTCACTTGACAGCAGAGGAACAGCTCGTAACCCTCACGAAATGGCCCAGCCAATTGAGAGATTTCCTTGCCCTGAGCATCAAAGATGCGCGGCTCCTCAGGCGGCACTGCAAAAGGAAGAGAAAGAAGGAGAAAGAGAGAGAGAGAGCGAATCTCAGTGAGTAAAACAGTTCATTTCCGACTTGCTTCAGATCAATTGGACTTACCAACGAGCGTCAGATTGTGGCGAAAGTTGCGCGTGGGCGAGTTGAAGAAGTCGATGCGGCAACGATAGACGCCGCCATCCTCGGGCTTAACGTCCTTAATCTGCAGCCGCGAATCCTTGGGATTATCGCCAATACTGAAGAACAGACGCTGACCCAGATCGCTAGCTATGGCCGCATGTGGCGCCAGCTTGACGTTGCCGCCCCGCGAGTCCAGACTGCAAAGCGAATGGTTAAGTGTGAATTTAGTGTGTGGGCGTGGCTGGCAGCAGGCACCAGGCACCAGGCAGCAGGCAGCGCTGCTTATTATACATCATAAATAAACATATGCAGGCATCTCTTGGCCATTCGTTTGCTCTGGCGCCCAGGTTGTCCTACTGCTACCATAATTTACGGCCATAAAAAATGACGCTCAATTTGCACGTGTGTGTGTTTGTGAGTGTGTATGAGTGTTTGTGTGTGTGTGTGTGTGTATGTTTCGTTACTGTTGCTGCGTGCCACGTTGCGACTTTGGCAGCTTTGCGCAAATTGCAGCAATTTGTTGCTGTTTTAGCAAATTACTCTGTTTATTTCATGTACAACGCCCGGCACTCTTATGGCTGAATTGTTGCCCGGCTAGAGCCATAGCCAGAGCTGCAGTTCTTTACGATTATCGACTGACGGTGGCCAGTTGTGCACCTACTATACATGCCGGATAGTTGCCGTTGGGGCACGCAAGTCTCGCGCTAAGAGGCACTTGAAATGCGCGAGCCACATTGAAAATTTATCAACTGAAATTTACAAAAGCTGGCAGCGGAAGGGCGACTGGGCGGACGGTGGTGGGGGGCGTGTCAGATGCGTATGTGCGTGAAAATTTGCTACACTTTAGCGATGGCAACTGTAATCGGATGTGCTTTACATTTATTATAACAAAGTGGATTATGACGGCGTGGACGGGCGCATCCTTGTCACACACACACACACACACACACACACATGCAGACACACACACACACGCGCGCGAGTACACAAAACATTTCTTCCGGTATTCTGCGCCAAAATACCGTCACACAACAACAACAACAAAACACACACCATAGCCGGAGCTCAGGCAAAACGCACAGAAAAAAGGACTGAATGGAAGCCAAAAAAAAAAAAAAAAAAAAAGGATGTGAAAAATGCGCCAAGTGTGATGGCAGCAAAGGATGTTGACGATTACTTCACGTTTTTGATGGATGGCTGTCGCCTGCAAGATGTGCTCCTGTGGACGTGTGTGTAGATCTGCCAATGTGTGCGTGTGTGTGTGTGTGCAGCACTTGGACAACATTTCCGCTAGTCGGCAACATCTACTCAGCGCCGGCTCAGTCGGGTTTTTTTTCCAGCGCTCTGTCAACTAAATAGTTTGACCAGGCTCTGGAATTGATTTGCCATGTTCGAGCACTTGCAGCGGCACTCACCTGTATAACGGTATGCCAGTGGTATCCTTGAACCAAAGCAGCAGCTTCACCGAGTCCTGCGGCGTGGGTGGCGTCAGGTCGCAAGGCAGCTCCACGGTCTTGCCGGCAGCGGCCCAAACCAGGCGTGCGGGTACTGCAATGGAAGAAAAGCCAAAGAAAAAGTTGATTTCTACTTGCTTATTTATTTATTTCGTCTTTTTTTTTTTTTTCCTCTTTCGCTTTTCGTTTTTATATTTTCAAAGCATTTAAAGGCGGCCCAGGAGGCGGCAGCCAATTGAAGTTGTCAGGTAGGAAGCTGTGCGCTGGCGTTCGGCCTGATAAAAATATATTTATTTCTTATTTGCACATCCTGCATGATTCGCTTGATTGTTTGTTATTTTAACACAATGCTTCCGCTTTAGTGTGGCGCGGAGCGCGAAACGAGATACTCAAAGCCACCACACGGCCCAGCACGTGGGCCACGCCTACGTACGCCTACGCCCACTACATGGCCACGCCCATGCCCCTGTTGCGCCCATTGTCTGTTCGACGCTTCCGTTGCCGGCTCTCCTTGTTGTTGTTGTTGTTGGTTCGAGTTTGTAATTTTCTCTTTTGAAAAAAATCGAAAAAAGCCCAAAATAATACATAACATAAAACAAATAAAAGAATACAAATAGCAGATATGAAAAGAGAAAATATTTCTCTTTCATGCTACGCTGCTTCACCTCGAATTTCAGGCTCGCGTTCCCTGTTATTTCAACCGACAGGGCAACCGCTACGCTGCCTCTCACATTGTTTTCCCTAGCATGGCTTCTGTATTTCATAAATATTTCGCTCGACGTGGGCCCCAGAAACTTTGCGTCTTGATTAACAACAGTCCTCAAATAAAGCAGCGTTTGCGAATATTTAAACAAATCATATTGGCCTCGACAATCAATAAACTCTTTATTTCCCTAGCACAGCTCACATCACAGTTGCGTTGCTCCAATTTAAGTGCTTAGAGCAGCAGCAGCAGGGCAAACAACAAACAGAAAAATACTGAAAAAAGTGCGAACAATTTTTGAAGCATTTTTTTGCAATTTTTTTCCGCTTCCATTTCTTTTTCCCCTGTTGTCGTGGCACTTTGATGTTCAAATGTTTTTCGACAACTTTTTGGCCAAAGTGGAGTGCAAATTTTTATCGTAGCTCCCCGCACACCTGGCGGCGCCACTGGAGAAGATTAGCAAAGCACATGCCGCAGCCACGTGCATAAATTTATGCAGTCTTGTTGAGCGAACGTATTAGGAAATTATTGAAGTAAGTCCACACACACACACACACACACATACAGGGAGCCATGCCGGTCATGCTGGCCAAAGCGCACCGCAGCTCAGCGAACACCACAAGCCATTTGTTATATTGCGCTGCATACTTTCCGGCGCACATTCGCTGACAGCTTGAGCAAAATGGCAAACATGGCGGCAGCGCAGCTTCCGCTGCGGCATCGGCAATTTGTCAACGCTTTAGCTTGTGGCAAGCTCCGCAAATGTGCGCTGGCAAGCGGCACAAGGCAACACCTAGTCGTAAATCTATATAAATGGCTTAAGGCCAGCCAAAGCTCGCTCAGCAGAAGCTGGCGGCGGGGGGAGGCGGGCAGCACTTAGATTATATTTGCTTAGCCATTGCGGTTTTGCCTGTTGCAACATCTAATTAGACGCTTTGTGTTGCAATCGCAACAGCAATAGCTTTGAAGTTGCCCAGCAGCAGCAGCGGCGGCAACTCTAGGCTGCCCCCTCTGAAAATATATTTTTAGCTGCCCCACGGCAGCGTTTGCCCAGTTGCTGGCGGCAATCGTCTGGCCGTTTTTAATGATTTATGCATTCATTCAATTCTTTTATTGGCAGCCCAGGGAATGAGGACTTTGATGTCTGTGCCCAAAGAAGAGAAAAGACACAAGAAATAGTTTTCTCTCGAGTCTTGAGCTCTACCTGCCCGCCCCCAATCTCAGTGGCCTCAGTGGCCTGAGTTCCCATAGCTCCCAGCTCACGCTTCCGTTTGATGTTCTGTTTTGACACATAGCATTATTTGCGGCTATTTTGGGCCTCATGTAAATTACTTAGCACATACGAGACCCTCCGATCAGAGATAGAGAGAGAAAGAGAGAGAGAGAGCTAGAGCTCTCGGGCGGGTGAGCATTTACTCAATTGAAATTTTTACGGCTTGTCAAAGTTATTTGGGCGGCTCATTATTCAGGCATCGGCGCATTTGACAGGCTCTCAACATGGATCAATTAATATCCATCGAATGTGTTGAGTGTGTTCTCCAATTCTAATTAAGGCAATATCACAGGAAATGTTAAACGAAGTCGAGAGATTAGTTCCGAAATAAAGGAAAAATTATGGGGAGGTCTATAAATAAATTGAAAATACTTTGTATGATGAACGATTATAAATAAACATTTTGTTGACTTTATTTCCATTCTATAAATAGCAAAAAAATACATGATGCATATGCTTCATAATGAAGCTAGAAAACGTTATTGATATTTGTTTAAAATTAACATCAATTAGCTATGTAAACTTTGCTATTTGAATGTATTTAATCAGTAAGTGAATTTTTTTTTTTCTTTTTTTAAATTTAGATGGGACCATAGAGGCATCGGAAAGAGTACAGATTAAATAAAAATAAATATATGAATATAAATTAAATAATGTAAATATTGTCTTTCTAGCTAGTCATAAGAATATAAGCTGTATAAAATAAATATATATAAAATACGAAAAAGAATGTAAACCTTTATAATTCAAGGTATTCAACAAGCATTTTGTAAAAAAAAAAAAATAAAATAAATTAATTAATTAAAATAACTATAAAATTTATACTATTAATATTACACTTCTCTAATTATCAAACAAAAAATATTTTATTTATGTACTAAAAAGTTAAAATTTATAATGTAAAAAATTGTATTTTATTGTATTTTTAGCCAAAATTCATAGCAAAACCTTAAAGTGCGAAATTCCGCATGGTTTGAATGTAGATATTACGCATACGCAGCGTGGGACTTTGCATGCATTAAATAAGAGTCGTAAAAGGGCGTAGCAAACATCGTGTGCAACATTTGCGTAGCCCTCAATCTTCAACCCCCGCCCCACGCTGGCACCACGTTGCGGCACAAAAGACATTCCATAAATTATACAGACAACAGACAACAGACACTACACAGCAGAGCAGAGCAGAGCAGAGCAGAGCAGAGCAGAGCAGAGCAGCGTTTGCTGGCAGCTTCGAATTGCTTGAAATCATAATATTTGCTTGGCACAAAAAAAAGTGAGAAAAAGAAAAAAAAAACAGAACTGAAATTGTTAGTTTAATTGAAAGGCAAATGCTATTTTAATTAATTGCAAATATATTTTATTGGATTGCGCGCGGCTGAAGAGTTTAATGAACTCGCGATGAAATGCGAAATGCGAAAAGCGAATAAGAATTGACAATAATAGAAAATCAGCAAACGTGTCGCTAAACAAACTCGCAACAGCAGCAGCGTGCCAAATGTAGCACGCAATGTAAACAACAATAAAAGGAACTACAACAACTGCAACAACAAGAACAACAATGGATTCGAATATATGCCAAACAACAAAAAACTTGGCAGCTTTTCAATAGCGGCCAAATATCTGTGCCTTGTTTTAGTTTTTCAATTTGATCAAATAGTTTTATTGCACAGCCCAGCACGACTAACACACACACACACACACACACACACACAAACACACATTGACATACACATCAGAGCGTTCAATTGATTTGGGGTTGGATTCATTTCAAAGTTTATCCTGGCAAGGAGCACGCAATGGAGTGAGCGATCGATGTGGGTTGCGTGGTTGAGGCAAACACAGCCCCACAGTGGTTGCGCTGCGGTTTTTGTTTGCTGCGGTTGCGGTTTGTCTTTTATGAATATGTGTGCTTGTTGCACATTAAAGATGACACAGCAAAGCAATCTGTAATATCGCCGGAAATAAATACCTTAATATAATACTAACTAATTAGTTGCCCATACCACTCACAAATATTTTTTTTAAGGCTTGAAATCCCCTTTTAAAAAAAATATTATATATCGAAGTACTTTCGGTTTGTGGCATTGTCGAGTCTTTCGTATGTATGCAACTATAATAAACATTTATTAAGCGTGGCTAATTTGACATGCAACGGCTGGAAGCCTTTGTGCGGTGAGGCCTAATACGTGCTGCCTGATGGGTATTAGGGGCTTAATTTACTGGCTTGTGGCTTTTGGTCTGCTTGAAGTTTGATTGAAACATGTGCAAAGCACATAAAAGTCAATTACAGCCATAAAAGAAAGTTAATGAATTAATATTAGCAGAACTTATACTTTCGCTCTGCCTCTGTGTATGTTAGATATTTGAGTGTGCTGCTGCTGCTGCTCCTGCTCCTCCTGCTGCTGCTGCTAATGAAAAGTTTATTTAGAGCTCCGGCAACTTTGAACTAAATTAGAGGCAATTGCCAAGATAAATATTTGAGTTTCACTATTCGCAGCTGCCTCGTCTGGCATATGGTGTTGCCGTTTGCCGCAGATGCTGATGGCTGCTGCTGCTGCTGATGGCTGCTGCTGTTGCTGCCTTTTTAAATATTTTATTCAGCTGCCTTTGTCCTGTTACATTTTTTGCCACGTTGCGCCACATTGAGGCAAATTGTTTACATTTAAATTGTACATTATGACACACACACACACACGAACATACACTCGCTCACACTCAGACACACGCACACATGGCTGAGCACGGCCACAAAATGTTGCAAGTTGAGAGCGAAAGTGGTTGCCATTGCCACGACAAGTAAATGTACAAGCAGCAGCAGCAGCGACAGCATCCATGCCATGCCAAGCCCAGCCACGCCCCTTGCCCCGCCCAGCTCGAGTGTAGTCCAAGTCGTCACTGACCCTAATGTACTTTCTCACACTTCTCGCATGCATTACGGACGACCGAACAGCACAGCCTTCTGTGGAGCAAACTTTTAAAGTGCTTACACACACACACACACAAACACACACACAAACGCACACACACACAGTCACAGACTTACTCGCACAGTGCCTGCTAATATGCATGTATACGAGTATTTACTTATAATTAGAAATGCCTGCATGTTTTTTCATCCCGACTGCGGTGTTTATGTAGGTCTGTGTGCATTTCCGTTTGCCATCATGTTATGTAGCAAACAAAGCTAACAACTTTTAACGGACAAGCTGAAAGCGTTGAATTTTTTTCCACTCTATGCCTATTTTGACCAGAGCTGAACAATTTCGTTTGCCAGCTTGTTTACATACAAAAATACATATATACATATATATATGTGTGTATTTGTATTTATTTCTGGGAATCTTTGCGTAGTCGAGATGTGGAGCAGGCACCGAAATATGAAAGCATTTTGGCCAAATTGCTGTGTCAAAAATATATATTAGCAAAAAGTTGGCGCCACTCCGAACTCTCTGAATGGGTCGCGCGGGGCGCGCAGTCAAGCAACAAATGTCCACGGCAAGTCAATTAGGCAGCAAATATAATGTATACGCAAATATACGAGTGTTTTGGCAAGCGGTTTATGACCCACTGCCGGCTGAAGCGCATGCGAAACGCTTTAAAGATTTCTGTTCTAATAAATCTTGCAAGTTGTTGCCGCCGAGAGTTTGTTTCTGATTTTGTTGTTGCTTTTTATTTATTATTTGTTGCTGCTGCTGGGGTCAGTCGCTGTCAGTGAAAGTTTTCAAATTAAATTCAGCGACGCCATTTTCAATTAGAAAACTTCTTTGCAGAAAGTCATTCGCAGGAGTCCGGACGACAATTCAATGCTAGCCGCAGGAGCTGATAGCAAAGCACGAATAGTGGGTGTGGCAGTAGGTAGTAGGGAGCGAGGGAGTGAGGGAGTGCGGGAGCAGGGACTCGCATTTGTCTCGACTCTAGTGAGTGCGCCTCATCATCGAGCATTCCAACTTTTTATCAGTTTGTTCGCTTCCCTCGGGCGGGACTCGTGTGCTCCTTTGTGCCTTCAATTAAAATGCGTTCGCTGTCATTTTGGACGCCGTATTGCACTCGCTACGTGATTTAATAATAAAATACGAGAAAATATTCCAGTCAGCGCTTTGTTGTCCTTCTTGTTGATGCCATTGTTGGCCGGCCATTACGTGTCTCCTTTAGTTTCCTTTCGCTTTTCCTTCCTCTTTTTTTTATCTTTTTATACCCTGAACCCATTTTCAATGGGAAATCAGGGTATAATGGTTTTGTTGAAATGTATGTAACAGGCAGAAGGAGGCGTGGCAGACCCCACAAAGTATATATATTCTTGATCAGGGCGACGAGCTGAGTTGATTTGGCCCTGTCCGTCTGTCTGTCCGTCTGTCCGTCTGTCCGTCTGTCCGTCCGTCCGTCTGTCCGTCTGTCCGTCTGTCCGTATGTATGAACGCGTCGATTTCAGAAGATATAAGAGCTAGAGACTTCAAATTTTTTTTAAAATGTCCGTAATTACAGCGCGCATATCAAGTTTATCATTAAAAATCGATAACTCATCCCAAACTTTTTTTATCGATAAAAAACCTTATCGAAAACCAGTTATAAAATTATGTCTTCTACGCCTTTATTGCTAGAGTCTCCAAATTTTTAATGTATGCTTACATGCAATTTATACAATTTCGGTTTTTGTTAAAATTTACCCCCCACCCTTAAATTCACCCCCTCACCCTCACTTTTGTAAAAAGCGTATTTCAAATACTAGAGACTTGTGCTTGGGCATTAACACGCATATCCATGTTATAATCATAATCTGAAAGTTTCATGAAGATCGTACGTCCACAAAAAAAGTTATTAAGCAATTAAGTTCTCATAGTAAGCGCTCACTGCCGCCCATGCGTGTTTATGCTTGTGTGTGTATATGTATGTAAATGTTTGTGTATGTGTGTGTATGCGTTTGTGTGTGTATGCGTGTGTGTGTGTATGTGTGTCTGTATGCGTGTGTGTGTATGTATGCCTGTGTGTGCGTACGTGCCTGTGTGTGTGTGTGCGTGTTTCTTGTGTAAGCTGAAAGACGCGAAAAATTATTGAAATATCTATTGCTCCAAGGGTTCAGGGGATCTCGTAGTCGAGCAGTCTCGACTAGAGCTTTCTTACTTGTTTCTTTATATATATATCTATTTTTTCTTCTTCTTCTTCTTCTTCTTGTCGTGGCTGTGCAACTGTTGCTTGGGCCTGGGCTTGTGTGGCGAGTCCTTGTATAGGGCGACCTGAGAGCCTTTTAGTGGCGCGCATTCAATATTAAATTTTCTATTAAAGGAAGTGCTGATGGGGCAACGAGCCACTTGATGCTCTTAGGCGACTGCGATAAATAAACAGATTACGCATACGCCCCGTGGCCGTTAATTATGGGCCAAGCTTACCGAGCGAGCTGCGCGCAGAGCTATTATTAATGCAGTCTTTTTGCCTTGGCTGCATTTTAAATTTATGGTGAAATGCAGACTGAAATATTTATAATATTTCAATTGCAAATTATTGAAAACCACTTGGTGAGCATAAACATTTTAAATGACCGCAATTACTCGGCACAGGCAGATGATGGCATTTTATTCCATGTTAATTGCAGTACTTTTGGGGATTCAGAAAGAGCAATATGACCTAGCGGTTGCTCTAATAGCGCGTAAATTACTTGATTTAAATTGTTAAAACACACACACACCCACACTCACACACATATGGCTGTACTGCAGGAGGCGCAGCAGGGCGGGGGCGTGGTATTTATGTTGTTTGCGGCATGCACCACGCTCATGGCAATGCGCAAATAAGTAGAAAGTAACTCTCTGTGCGAGCACATGTGGTCATGATTTATGAAAAACTATGCGATTTTAATTTTGACCAAATGCAAATATGTATATAAAACAAAAGTATTGCCCACGGCAACGACATGCAAATACTCTTTAATATGAGCATAAAGTAATTTGATTTGGATAGTACTTGGCCAAGGAACAGATTTTAGATGTAGATATTCCAAGTGCTCAGCTCAACATTTTTCAGAAAGTCGGATTTTTTGGCATAAAGTCCAATTTTAAAGTTAGAGCCTTAAAATTTGGTACATATTTTTGCTAAATTTTTCTAGAATTTCGGATTTTTTTTTTTTTTTTTTTTTTTTTTTTTTTTTTTTTTTTTTAATCGCCCCATGTCTTCACCCACCTGCTCTAGCACATTAAAAAATTTTACGATATACCAGACTGACAAAAAGACAAATTTGAAATTAGTTTACAGAATATTCAAATTATTTTATTTTACATTTTTGGAAAGTCAATTAAAATTGAAAGAAAATGTATTGTATTAATATGTATTTAGAGTAATGTGTGTCTAAGCGTTATGCATAAGAACATTAAATGCATAAGGTGGACTATTTTATAATATAAAAAAAATATATATATATATATATATATGTTGTTAGATGAATATATATAATTAATATGAGTTAAATTCATATTTCTCAAAAATGTTTAAATAAAGAATATAAGAAATAAATTAGTATAAAATATATATTTCAAATATAAATTAATGTATTTATACAAAGATATATTTATATTGACTATTTCATATTGTATATAATATATATGTATATACACTTTTCAATTCACTACTTAATGTATTTAACAAAAAATAAATAAATACTTATAAAAATGATAAGAGTGAATACCTTGGTATAAAATAAAATTTCCCATATATCCATGTATATATCCTATATCTCTATATGCAAGGCAAAAGATTCGTTCAATAAATCACAGAAGTTATAAGCATAGATAGTATGTGATGTATGATATCAATATACCAATTGGGTAGTAAAGATATTGTATAAAGTCTGATGCGAGCCTCAAACTCAACCTCAAACTAACCTGTAAAAGTTTACTTTCCTCTACGAATTTCTAATTGAGAGTGTCTTAAACTATTTTAATATAATTCTAAGTTGATTAGGATGCTAAATGCACATCTTCTAGTTTGTTATAATGTATACCGAACAAACATATTCCGAGTCATTTGGCAATATAAAATTAAAGGTTTAGAAATTCTAGCCCCACATTTGTCAAACTCAACTGAGAAGTAAGAAGAATCTGATGCTCTGCAAATAGTATGAAAATAGACCGCAATGAAAACAACGCACCACAAATATCGAGGTGCAGAGAGAGAGAAAGAGAGAGAGAGAGAGAGAGAGAGAGAGAGAGCAGAAGCTGGTGGTGAGGGTGTGAAGACAAGTGCAACTGGAAAATAGTGAAAATGAGCAAATAAATTAAAAAAGCTGCCAGCAAGGACAGCAAGGGCAACAACGGCAACTGCAACGGCAACGGCAACGGCAACGGCAACGGCAACGGCAACGGCATTTAAAAGTAAAATATGGCAACGGCATGCAGCAAAACATTTTTGCAAACGTAGCAGGCAACCACAGCAGTAGCAACAGCAACAACGGCAGCAGCAGCAGCCGGAGCAGCAGCAGCAGCAGCAGCAACAACAACAACAACAATCGAAACGGCAGCGACAGCTACTGCAACATGCAACACATGCTGTGCAACATGGGCCAGGCTGTGTAGTTGCTGCGACAATTTTGGATGCCAAGCGGCAGGCGGTTGGGTGGTTGGCTGGTTCGCCAGGGCAGCTCTTTGTGCAGGACTCTTTGCTGCATCTGAAACTAGGACAACGCTTGGCATCATTGTGTTTGGCTGCTGTTAGCTAGGCAGCTGCACTGTGAAACTGGCCGAGACATTGCGCATTATTTACACGCGTGTTTATTATTTTCAATTAAACTGGTCACTGAGCACTTATCATAGATAAACATGACCGCTTGACAGCGACTCTGTCGTTCTCGTGACTCATGGCCCTGGCAGCAGCAGCAGCAGCAGCGACAGCAACAGTAATAGTAAAAACATCTGCAGCAGCAGAAGTAACTCACAAATACGAACTAGAAATAGTTTAAAATGATGCTCGCCCAACACCAAGGGGCATTTATTTATAGTTCATCTTCAAGTTGTTGTCGTTAAATTGCGTAAAAATCATTTTTGAATTTGTGCCAGTTTTTTTTTTTTTTTTTTTGTTCGTTCTAGAAACAACAGCACGCCGCTCACCCTGCAGCATCAATAGATAGTACAAACATATATATTGAGATATATGTAGTATACCTACAGAATTATATATGTACATGCATATATATTTAGCGCTGCTGCTGCTGTTATTGATTAGAAAATATTCCCGTGAGTCAAGCGCGCTTAAAATATATTTATGTATTTGAAATTCAATTTTATTCGGAATTCCATTCACTTTTATTTGCTATTGATGCTGCGCGCTTCAGTCCATTGTTAGTAGAGAGTCTATTGAAATTTAGTTGCAAACTATTAACTAAACTAGTTGCGTCCATTGGAAATAGAAATTCGATATAAATGGATTTTGCTATTAGGCAGAAAAAGGCGTGGTTAGCTAACCAAGGCATATCTCTATATATGTTTTCAATCAGAAGCCGCATACGAGAGTATTTAACTCTCTTTTTCTCTATGTATCTCTCTTTTTCTCTCTCTTTATCTCTCTTTCTTTCTCCCTCTCTCTCTTTCTCTTTCTCCCTCTCTCTCTATCTCTATCTCTTTCTCTCTCTCTCTTGCTCTCTCTCTCTCTCTGCCTACACAGATTCTATAATTTAGTCTTTAGTCAAATTAGCAATTAGTTATTCATTACCACGAAAAATGTCTCAAAATTAAATAATAAAGCTCGCAGCTAATAAAAATAAATATGCAGCACTTCGAGTGCCACTCATATTCCTATTCCCCTGGTACTTGAAAATAGAATTTATTTCCGATGAAGCTGTCTAGATGTGCGTAGCCTTTTCAATTCTTACCAAAGCATGAGGGTGCTTCTGTAAAACTTTATCTAAAGAGTTTAAATTGAATTTTCGTTTTTCATTACAGGGCTGTCCATCTTCGACGTATCAATCTGGCAACCCTATATGGTTTTACAGAGACGCACACAATACAAATACAAATACAAATACACCGTATAGGCTCAATGCTGTCATTTCAGAGTAATGTAATGGTAACAGATTTACTTGAACTATTACCATTTACTTAAACTTGTTTGATTAAAAAAAACATATATTATTAAAAAAAAAATGGAAAAATTAATTTAATAGTATATTTAGAAATTTAAAACGCAAACAATTAAATGGGAAAGCCAAAATTTGTAAAGAATAAGAAATAATAAAAATAGATAAATAACACTGCAACTCGACCTCTTTTTCTGCATTTGCATTTGTTCTAGTGGTTTTATATTTAATTTGGGTATTTTCCGTATTTAAATATTTTTATTGTACAACTTGCATTTTATTTACATATATGCGACATAAAAGACTTAATTGGCTTGGTTGACCCAGATCGTTCAGAAATAGTTTGGGCATAAAATGAAGAGAAGGAATTCCTTTGACGCATAGGGGCCAAAAAAAAAAAAAGAAAATACCAAAAAATAATTAAAGTCGATCCGATGTCAGACGTCCGGGGGCAGAGCAGCGACATCGACTTCTACCGGCTGGAAAATCAATTTAATTGCAGGCGACAATTAAATTTACGGCGAATTAACAGCGACACTTCGCTGCTTCCGCCAGTTGGTGCTCAGGATAAGCACGCAGGCAGCGAGGCCAGACAAACGTCGCGCTGATTTCTTGTCAAACAATTTTTTAATCAGCGTCGCTTCAGCAGCGCGCTGTCCTCAGCCACGGCCACGGCCATGGAGTCGGCTTTCAGCTTGACGGGGCTACGCCTCTGCTGCAGCGGCGCCCCTGCTCGGCCAGTTTGTGATATTTAATTTCAGCCGGCTGCTGGCGCCGCATCATCGCATGCCGCCCATGTTTGGCGCTGTCCGAGCTCAGGGCGCATTGCTCGAATGCCAGCTGGAATGGTGTCTGCTCGTAATTGCCTGCGCATTCTGAGCCCGTTTTATTTTGACACTGGCATTTCAGCAGCCGAAATGCGAGTGGTGCGAATGGGCAATCGGGGTGGTGGGGGAGTAACGCCAGCTGCTTAATTTGACAAATTCGCATGACGATGAGTGCGGCTAATTAGGCGCCTTGGCATTGTCTTTTGTCTCATTTTTGGAGCAAGAGTTTCCAAGAATTTCGACTCGTTACTCTTTATGGGGCCGACAAGCGCATATGCATAACGATAACAATAACAATGAGACAAACCAGCGGCAACTGACTAGAGAAGTGCCGCCAGCAAAGTTTGTTTGCGCTGCATAAACAAATAATTAAAAAAAAAATAAAAATAAAAAAACAAGTAAGAAAATTCTAGTCGAGAGTGCTCGACTAGATACTACCCTGAACCCAACAAATAAAAATGCTCATTTAGTATGGCTGAAATTTCAATTTCAATGTATTTAAAAATATAAATAAAATACCAAACCCATTTAATAAAATATAAAAATATTTTGAAACAATTAAAAAAAAATTAACATCAGTTGCATCGATCGGGATTCGAACCGCGACCCCTCGATCGAGCGTCACGCTGCTAACACACTAGGCCACCTCACTCCTGCTAGTGGCGCTGGCAAAACTCAATTAGATTCACTGCTGCAGCGCCATCTACCAAAACTAAACGAAACTAACTGCTGATGTGATGTATTTGTTGTAGCTGCTGCACGTGCGTTTGTTAATTGGCCAAATATTTGATTATTTTTTATTAATTTTTTACTGAACGGAATTTAATGAAACTTTCAGCATATGATCTACATATTATATTGAATATTTGAGAAATTAAAAAAAAAGAAAAATCATTCACAATTAGCTATAGAGGCATCTGATTTGAACTTGAATGTTTTTACTCGATAAAAACATAACGGGATGATTTTTCGAATTTTAAAAGCAAACTCGACGTCCGCGCTGTATATACGGTCATTTAAAAAAAAAATTCAAGTCTCTAGCTCTTATATCTTCGGAAATCGACGCGTTCAAACATACGGACAGACGGACAGACGGACAGACGGACAGACGGACGGACGGACAGACGGACAGACGGACAGACGGACAGACGGACAGACAGACAGACGGACAGGGCCAAATCGACTCAGCTCGTCGGCCTGATCAAGAATATATATACTTTGTGGGGTCTGCCACGCCTCCTTCTGCCTGTTACATACATTTCAACAAAACCATTATACCCTGATTTCCCATTTTCAATGGGTTCAGGGTATAATAATGTAACGAGACTGAACAGCAACTTCTGTTGCAGTTGCCGTTGCAGCTGGAGTTGGAGTTGCAGCTGCAGCTGCGTTTGCCATCAAGCATATCGACACAGAGCAGAGCTCTAAACGATGGGAACTTGAAAGTTGGCCCATTTTGGGGCCCCTCATTATTATTGGCTTGCAATGTGTTGTGCAGATGCTTCGGCTGAAGCTTTTAATTGTTTCTTTCTTTGTTGCGCGCTTTGTTGTTTTGTTTATCAATGTATGCGTCAGCTGTCGCCAACCCCCGACCCAAACAGCGGCCCACCCCTCGCTGACCCTAAATGCTAACTAGAAGTCAGCAGCAGCAAATATTTTCTCCTACTTTTTTTTCGCTGCTAATTGATTTATTTACTGCGCGTGCAGGGGTAGCGCAGGGGCAGAAGGTGTGGGTAATAGGCAGCGAGTGTGTTTTCAAAAAAAAAAAAAAAACAAAAAAAACTGAAGAAGTAATTTAATGCTAATTTGCCTGTTAATCGAGCTGCTCGCTTACCCTTAATGTTAGCTGTGTGAGTGTGTGTGAGTGTGTGTGTGTGAGCACAAATGAAGTGTGAAGTGTTGGCAAACCTTGTTGCTGCTGCTGCTGTTGATATCGTTATTGTTGTTGTTGTTCTTGTTGTTGTTATGCATTGATTGCTAATGAGCAGGAACATTTAGATGATTTAATGCGTTGCTCTTTGCCCATATTTAACGTCATGACAGCAAAGTAATCAATAGTTCAAGCAGCTGAAGATTGAGAGACTCTCTCTCTCTGTCTCTGTCTCTTTCTCTGTTTCTCTCTCTCCCTTTCAGTTGCCAATAAACCAAATCAAGAGTAAGCTCAAGTGGCGCAAAAGACGCTAGAGCAGTCCATTGACAATATATCAAGTATACGCTTGTTTATGGCCACGCCCAGGATTCTGGCGGAATCGCAGCCAGGCGGCGCCTTGGTATCAGCTGCCCAGCTGCTAAAACATTGTCCCAGCCTGCCATAACTCAGAGGCGGCTCATTCAATTTGCCTGTGGGGCGCCAGACACACCTCAGCGAGCCCTTTCAGCACCCTTGCATGGCTGCTGCTGCTGCTGCTGCTGGCCCCAAACTATGTGTGTGCGTGTGTGTGTGTGTGTGCTCTGCTCTTCTCTTTTGGCCATTTTGTAGCTATTTTATTTTATATTTATTTGGAGCTTCTTTTGCCATTTACAGTGCGACATTTGCAACGGTGCTGCTGCTTCCATGTCTGAGCGACAGAATACGCTTTACGAGTTTATTTATATGGAAAATATGTAAATTTACGACGCCAGCAACAGCAACAACCAACAACAACAACAACCAACAACATCAGCAAATAGAGTTTGGAGTACGTACATATTTTATGCAGAGCAGTGCATACCCTGGGGCGTGTGTGTTTAGATTTACAAGTGCGATTCGGCAATCGTAGTCGAGCTTAGTTTATGTTGCCGCTGAAACTGACTCGATTTATATTCTCTGCGTTTTGACGCAAACTCAAATGAATTGAAATGAAATGAAAAAGGCTTGTCTGCACTGGACAATAATTTAAATAATTTTTTAATTAAATGCACAGCTGACAAACCATTCGAATTTATGGTACGCCGACTATCGAATAAATAAATCAAAGCGCAGCTTCAAATGCAGCCAGCGCATTGCTCTCTAATTTATTTACTCCGACTGATGCCATTTATGGCATTTTATTGCTGCGCGGCTGCTGCTGCTGCTGCTGCTGCTGCTGCTGCTGCTGCTCTACTGCGTTTTCAATTTGCGACAATTTATGGCAACATATTATGCAAATCCAGTGCCTAATCACCCCAGCGCTGAGTATGTAAAGCGATAAAAATGGAAAAATTGCAGCCTTGTAAATTAAAATTTAATAAATATGCAAATTACGCAAATTACTATGCGCCTGCATGCGATGGTCATTTCCGTTTTGGCCCGGCCAACGCCACGCCCACCTTGGGCGAATTTCAATTAACGCTTAGACAATGTTCGTCTCGGCCAAGTCGCTTTGACGCTGACGACAAGCGCCACCTACCGGAAAATATTGTAAAACAAATGATTTGACAGCGGGTGACTGTGAGTGACTGGGAGTGTCTAGGGGTGTCTAGGGGGGGACGGGCAGTAAAGTATTCACAAACGAGTTGATTACGTGTCCCAAATAGATTTCATGGAATTTTGTTGCGAATTAGCAGTGAAAGAAAAAGAGAAACAAAAGCCAAAGGGGCAAATGCCGTCCGTCCGCTTGGCATGTTCAAGTGATAAATTCAATTTTCCACTTGAACGCCAAAAACCGCTTCACGCCCACCCATTAGCCACCGCCTCCTCCAGCACCCCTCACACCTCCATCCGGCAATGTGTGACTAATGGCGCTTGCTTGTTGCCGGCATTGGCGGCGGCAATCAAACAGAAATCATAAAGGCGTGTTGCCCCAGCATAAACGTAAACAGGCGCTCCGCCTCGAACAATGGGTCGCCAAGGCCCAGACTGTCCATCTCGGCTCAAAGCGCATGCCGGGCGGCGATAAAAATTACAACACTCATACCAACTCGATGCCAATTACAACAACAACAAAGGCTTCCGAATGGGTGCACTGAAGTGTGACTGCTGCTGCTACTCCTGCTACTCCTGCTGCTCCTGCTGCTGCTGCTGCTGCATTGCTGAAGGATATATCGTTGGGCGTGTCCAGCGACCGTTGACGGAATGTGAATCACAACTTCAGCTGGGCTATACACACAGCAACACACACACACACACACACATGCCAGTCTGTGTAAGATACGTTGGTCACATCTGAGCGCCTCACTTACACTAACACGCATGTGCTTATTATACCCTGTAAATAAATGAGCCTACAGACTATAGCAAGTTTATGAAAGGAACAGTCGGTCGACAAACAGAAAATGCGTTGACTATAATATACTAAATATATTAACTAATTTCATGAATAAGAGCTCGTCGATTCGAATGAGCCGAATGCTAGAGAATAAACCTATTTATATATAAATATTTCGCTGTGTTGATAAATAAACTCATTGCAGTATACCAGATAGATGATGGGAGCAACGGTAAATATTTCACTCTCAGTGAAGCCTCTGAAACTTATTTTTAACAAGTGCATTTTCCCTTTTAGTGCCCTAGAGTCAGATCATTAAAAGGTCTCGAGTGTTGGAGATGCTTCGATGTGAAGGCTTCAATAAACAAATTTATTAGTGAAAGATTTTTCTGAAACGATACTTTCTGTTATATATATACTAAATAACATTTAAATATATGTACTTCTGAGGGTGGGCAAGAAAATAATCGCAATAAAGTAAACCAAATAAATTTCTGATTGCAAAGACTTCTTCAAGGCTGGGTAATGATGCCAAGAAATCAATTTGTAAGCAGCTGAGCACAACAAATAATAAAAGCAAATATTAAAATAAGAAAAATCAGATGTTAAAAATTGTATTGCCTCCATTCTGTTTACACATTTGTCAAATACTCATATTCATATTCCTAGTGATTATATCTTGCGATAACATACAAAATGTTTGCGTGCTTTCCGGTTCAATTCAAATACCCTGTAAATCGCTGTAATTACGGGCTAAGTAGTTGTAAAGGGCTCTGCCCCATACCCACGCCCACTGCCCACTGCTGAGTGATTTGGTCTGATTCAGACCTTTGACCAGTCGCTTTTAATGCGATTTTGGCATGTGCAGACAGACGAAAAGTGGCCAAATAAAAATGGTCATAAAATTGAATTTTTTATGAGTGCCTTATGCCCGAAAGGGTTAATTTCGAGAAATAACCCCCGTGAAGCGAAGCGAAGCATTAAGCGGAAAAGGCAAAGGCCAAATGCTGTTGACAACAACAAACGATGTTCAACATTGGATATAGTCTGCTCACATACATACATACATATACATATATACGTATACAGTCACAAGTGAGGCAGGGGTTCGTCTCACCATTTGTTGATTCACACCTTTTTTGGCATTGGGGTTTTATGCTGACTGCTAAGCAATCGAGCTGTGGGAGCAGGGGGGAGGTGGGCCGTGGGGCATCGCGTTGATTAACGGAAGCATTACTCACAGAGAGCGGGGCTCAATCAAGTGCAAAATGCAAATGTTTCGAGCAGCTGAAAACATCAACACAAAAAGGAAGCTGTAGACCATAAAAGCGGGCAGCAGTAGTAAGTGGCAGTAGAGCTGTCTTAGCCCCCAGGCAGCCGGCGCCCCCGCCTCTGGCCATCTGCTGATGCGCCTTGGCTTTGGCTTGCTGCATTTATTGCGCTTGTTAAGGCCAACAGCGCAGCGGGCGGTCGGGGCGGGGCGGCGCTGCTGCGAGGGGCGCCGCAGCAAGTTAAAAAGTCATAAAATGATATTTATTTCATTTCGTTGCCGCGTAATGCGCACTAACCGGGTGGTGCTGTGCCTTGCGGGTGGCTCAGCCAGCCGCTGAAGCCATCCACAGTTGGAGCAGCTAAAGATGTGCTATAGATTTGCCTTTTATGTGAAATTTATATTTCAACGACCTAAACAGAGAGAGAGAGAGAGGGAGAGAGAGAGAGAGAGAGAGGGTGAACTCGAGGGGGATAACAGCTAGTCGGCGTAATAACAAAGAGTAAATCTACTTGTGTTGGGCGCGCGGGCTCGGGGGCGTGGCAGGGCAGTCGCACAACTATTTGCCGCTCGCTTTATAGAGTTGAAGCTCTTCTGACTTCTGCCCAGAGGCTGCTGCCGGCGCTGTGGAAATGTGGAAATGTGAAAATGTGGGAATGTGGGAATGTGGAAATGTGGAAATGGCAATGGAAATGCTCTGCTTCAGCCTTGTGGCTTTTTAATGTTTTCTTGTTAAAGTTTATTGAAAAACTTTGGACAGTCACGTTTGAGTAGTCAGCGGGTGCCCTAACTTATAACAGCGCACACACATATTTATATACATATGTATGCATGTATATATATATTTATATATCTCGTATCTGATGCCTGTCCAGAAATGAAACAGCTGCACGAATGCACGCCCCAACGCCCATGAAAGTGGAGCAAAGCGATTTTTTCCGTTTTGTTCGGCAAAAAGAGGAGCAAGAGAAAAAAAAGACATGGAAAACTGACAAATAAAACATTTTTGTGTTGTATTTTATGTGAAAGACGGACGTTGACTGGCCACGAGGGAGAACGTGAGTCAGAGAGAGAGGTGAGTGAGAGAGAGGGAGAGTGAGAAGAGCCCCGCCCATGTTTGCTCATAATTGAAATTTCGCGCTAAACAGGAAGTAGCCGCATTTGCTCTGCATTCCTAGACACTTGTTGTGCCTGGAAGGTTCACTAGGCAGGGCCAGCGCTGTCCATGAGAGTGCCGCAGTGCTGCTGAATTTATGGGGCAGCTGCAGCTGCGTTGGCCCAAGTGGAGAGCACATGTTGCACAAAGAAAATAATCGAGATCGGTTGCTTTTATTCGCTTGAAATAAATGCGCCTGAGTGCGCACAGTTTTTAGAAACCAAAATAAAGCGAATTTCATTCGCAATATGAGCAGAGAATACTTTAAACTGAATCTATGCGCCGATAAGAGGCTTTGCTGCTCCGCTGGCTTGGCGCATTATTGGTGTACTGTGCGATGATGCCTCGACTTTTGTCAATTCCATCATCATATATACATATATAGATATATATTGCATGCATATGTATTTGAGCTGCCTGAACACACTTTATCCTCTATTCGCGACATTTTCTTTAGCCATTCTAGCCCATTTATTTCAGCTCAGCGCCGTCGTCGTCGGCTCTGTCGCTGCTGCCACTTTGTATTGGTGTCCCTCTGTCATGTGGGGAGATCTCTGGCTGCAGCGGCACCAGCCTTGCACGTACTTCACGGTGACATGTGCTTCCTCTGTTTTATTTTTGTAGCAACTCCCCATAATATTTTTCTCTGTTATTTTCCACATGTGAAATTGAACTTTGCATCTTGGCGCAACGTGCCAGTGCGCTGCTCCGCTTTCCCCACTCCCTCGCGAGCAATGTTGCACTTGACTTGTGGCGCCCCCCTCCCTCGAACGTACTGCACCCTTCGTCCATAGCTCTTGCTTGTGACGTTGTTTTGACACTGCGAACGCGCGCGCGTGTTTATAAATAAATATTTGGTATATATAAACACACACACATGCACGCATATGTGTGCGTGAATATGGAAATATGTTTGAGAAATATTTCCACGCTTTTGCCTGCTTCAGCCGTTCGCCGCTGCCTGACAGCGCACATGTGTCGCATTTGGCTGACGGCTGCAGGGGGCGAGGCGGGGCGGTGTGCGGTGCTGCACCCCTTGGCTGTTTTTCCCTTTGAAGTTCATATAAAATTAACAAAAAACCAATTTACAGCACAAATGACGCGCTGATGAGCACAGCGCAGCCACCGTCGACTGCTGTTCGAGGGCGCGAAATGTTTGCATTGCAATTGAACTGTGCGCCGCCTCTGATCTGCGCTGAGCTGAGCTGAACTGAGAGCTGCCACGCCCCCTGGCTGTATTGCGCGTGTTGATTGCCCATCAAAACAAAGCCGGGCATGGCTGGAGGAGCGCAGCTTGAGATTTGCCTACAACAATCGAGTGCGCATAAATCGAATGCTAATGCCAAGAATTTCAACTTCATACATACATAAACGAGTGTGTAAGTGTGAGTGTGCGTGTGTGTGTGTGTGTATGTTTGTGACAGTAAAGACTTGTGAACATAAAAATAGTGACGATTATGATGAAAATATTCATGCGACAAACGGAAGCCGTAGCCAAGTGCCATGACAATGTCCCAGGAGCCAGCGTGTTGCCCCTCTCCACCTCACACAAACGTATGTGTGTGTGTGAGTCGTTAATGTGGCAACGTTAGGCAGCACATTCGAGTTCCATTTAAATGCGCCACTATCGAGTGGGGCGAACTCTTGAGAGTCTCAAAAGTCAAAAGATGGAAATTGCCCAAGAAACGGTCGGCATTTTAAGCTCTCAAGTGCTTGGCTGCTAATAAGTTAAGAGGAAGCAGCAGACCTGGCAGCAGCAGCAGCAGCAGCAGCACACATAATTAAATTTAATGCCCAATGCGCAGGGCAAACAGTCAGACGAGGGCGTAGCTGGGGGCATGGCAATGTCTATATCGAAAGCATCGAAATTCAATTTACAACAAAATCCCGCGCGCTGCCATAGCCAATGCCAAGCGAAATAGAAAATGCCAGAAAATGTGTCTCGTTTTAGCCCAAATCCTGTCATAAATTGCTGCCAGTCCAGCCGAGCACTGCGAGCGGCAACAAAAGACAGACGCCCAGACGGCATCCAAAAGGAAAATATGCTGATGTCGATGTCGAAATATGATTTGTTTTTTTTTTTTCTTTTTTTTCGAGTGGCTGACATCCTAGCATAAAAAACGTTGCTCGTTGGTAGTCTGGGAAATGAGATATGACCGATGTTGCTGCTGTTGCGACGACTGCTGCTGCTAGAGTTGTTGTTGTTGCTGCTGCTGCTGCTGTTGTTGTTGTTGCTGCTTCAAGGTTAGCTGCTCTATAATAATCTGAGCGTAAATTACAACAACCAGTTGATGGCATCGTAAAAAGCACTGGGCACCAAGTTGTAACAACACTTGGACACACACGCACACACACACACACACACACACACACACACACACACACACACGCACACACTCAAACACATGCTCGACCTCGCAAATTATAAAGTTGTTTGGGCCAAAACTGCTGGCTGGCAAGTTTTCGTTCAAGTTTTCCCTTTCTTTTTTTTATTGTTATTTTTTCTTCTCTTGTTTTTTTGTTGTATTCTATTTGGATAAAAGAAGCTGCAGCACGTTTTATGTAACGCACATTGATAAGCATTTTGGCATTTGTCGGTGAATGATTTGCAAGTTTGCACAAACTGCTTGCACAAGGCGCCATTTTGTGCAAACGTGTGCGAATATCTATCGGCATCAGAGAGTGCGGCTGCCCTTTTGGCACAGTTTCCAGCACGGACGACCAAGTGGGTCGGCTGGAGACAGTCCGCCAGACCCAGAAGCAAAGGGGCGCCCTCGAATGTTTCGTCTGCTGGCCAAGCGGATGGCTCGAGCTCGCTGCAGGCACAGCTTTGCATAGCTTCAACTTCAATGCGAAAAGTTTGCCTTTCAGCAGTTGGCAGGCGAGTGAATATGATTGCAATAGCCAGCGATCTAACTCAATGACTAGATGAACTCTTTGATTATGATTTGATTTGTTTGTAGCCCTCGAGCGTTGTGCCGAAATCAAAGGGTATTTCGTGGAAGAGCATGCCTAATGAAACATATCATTCAATAGTGTCTGCCCAGAATATTTATTGATACTCGAGTTGGACAGGGATTTCTGTCGAAGGAAGTTGGCGTGTTTGTGAAGTCGATTCTGCTACTTTCTTAGGGCTGTATTTATATAGAATTGAAAGTATTTGGAATTTAGTAATTGTTTATTTTCTATCACTCTCTCTCTCTCTTTCTCTCTCTCTTTCGTTCGCTCACGCCACTTTCTCTGTCTCTCTGTCCACCTGTCCTTCTCTGTCTCCCTTTCTAATTCTCTCTCTCACGCCACCATTCTTTGTCTGTCTCTCTCACTCCACCTATCTCTCTCTACCTCTCTCTCTCTCTCTCTCTCTCTCTCTCTCTTCTTTCACTCTTTCTCATGTCTGTCTCATCACCTTTCTTTTTCTTTTCTCTCTCTCTCTCCTTCTCTCTCTCCCTCTCTCTCTCTCTCTCTGTCTATTTCTTTTTCTATCTTGCTTTCTTCTTCTCCTTCACTATATCCATCCATATCTCAGTTTCTTACTCTCTTGTTGTTTATCTCACTCGCACCTCTCTTGGCTCGAAAATGTTTAAACACATAATATTCTGGCCTGGCCTTTATCATTGCAGCCCAAAGTCCTCCTCAGCATCTATCCTAAAGAGCTACTGGATCGTGTCTTAACCTGAATATTTCCCTCATATGTAGGTCTTGAGGATAGATGCTTAATGCCTCCTCAAGCCTTTCCCACATTTTTTATCAAAAATTAATAAATTAATAATGAGTCCATATCATTTAATTTCCCGTTAACAAATGTCATTTGGCAAGGTCTTTGCCAGGTGATTGCAGGGTATATGCTGGCCAATCACTGAAATTGAAAAGTGTGTTTGGGAAACGTGTACTTACTGTTCTTTTGAAAATCCTGGGATTCCTCTTCCGCTCGAATCGCCGTCGGCTGCTGTAGCAACAGCAAAAACATCATCGAAACGACAATTGAAACCGTTTTCCCTGTGAACAGCGCCGTTCGCGTTCGTGATTTTCGATGTGTGTTGTGTTCTAGTTGCTGTTGTTGTTGTTGTCGTGGTCGTTGTCGTTCTTGTTGCTCTGGTTGTTTTTGCCAATTGGCGAATGTGGCTACTCCTGAAGTTGTGAATCGCATTTTTGTGGTTCCTGTTGCAGTTGCAGTTGCAGTTGCCATGTCGCTTGCTGGTATTAAAAATTGTATTGTAGTCATCGCGCTGTAGTCGAACGAATGAACTTTTCGTCATTTATGGCGCGCTCTTCAGTTTCTCCAAAGGGTCAAAGGAACGAAACGAAAAGCGAATAGACCAACAGCTAGGGCAATACATGAGGTTGCCTGGGCGCCAATAGACAAATGCCTCAGTCAGTCTGTGTGGGTGTATGCGTGAGCGCGTTTTGTTTGAGCTGTTGTTGGCTATTTCCGTTTCCGCTGGCGTTTCCGCTTTTGACTTTAATGAAGCGCCAACGCGCCTTTAGTTCGCTATCGTCTTCAACTTGGCCCATAAAAGGCACATTTCAAATGGCATTTGGATGTGAGTCAGCCGCTGCTTGTTTGCCCTCAGCTGCTTTCAAATCGAAAGCGAGTCCTGCTGCCACGGGAATCTTAATGTCCTTTTACATGTTTATTTGCACTTTTATTGCCTTCTCGGCATGGCGGATTGGAGACGTCCCTCAGCCGGCAACTGCAAATAGAAGAGCGAAAGGCAGAAACAAAACATGAGACATGAAACACGAGCTCAACAATAACATCCAAAGGTTCTGCTCTTAAACATAACAAAACCAGGACAACGGCTCCCAATTCGGATGGATATACATATATTGTTATGCTACGTTCTACATATATACTTCAAACAATGTTATGGAGTTTGCATAGCACAAGTATATATATTGCATGTATATATGTTTATATATATATGAGTTGAGTCTTAGGGAGCATTCGGCCAGGCCGAAGTTAACTAGCTGTACTCTCGACTTTTGTCGTTTGCTGCTTTCGGCAAATATGAAGAGTGCTAATAAAATGTTTTACTAACTCGCACACACACGCGCACATCAAGCAAATTGAACTCATAAACTTGGCCAAGGGGGTAAGCGACTGCTTTTATTGGCATAGAAACTGCTCTCGATGCTCGCCTGCGAATTGCCTGTTTTTATGAGGCAAACGCATCGCATCGATGAGGTGTGATTAATGGCACATTTCAATGCGAGTCTTGTAATTAAGGCGCGGCGCAAGTCGATTTATTGACGTTGATGCCACAGTCCAGTCCAGCACGGGGCATACCTGGACTCTGGCCCCGCTCGAGCAGGAACTGCAGCCATTTAATTGCGTGCTTAGCGCGAGCGTCGCTCATTAGGCAACGCATAAAAATTGATAAACCAACCCCCAGCAGGGCAACGAGCTGCCTACCGCACCCCACCCCCACAACAGAGGCTCGCCCCCTCTCGACCAGCGATGCGTTGCAGCCACGGCCTATTTAACCGGGCGCACACACTGTGGTTGCATTAATTGGGTGAGGCTGGTTGCGACAGCAGTGGTGACAGGCAGCAGAAGAGGTCTGCTACTCCTGCAACTCCTGCTGCTGCTGCTGCTGCTCCTGCTGTTGCTGCTGCTGCTGCTGCGGCTCACCCAAGTCCAGGTCAGCGTAATTATGCAACATTTGGGGTGGACCTTTTTCAGCCACGTTGTTTAATGAGTAGCACACCCACACACACACACACACACACACACATTACACTCTGTAATCTGCGTATAAATAAAAGAAGCAAAGTTCATAAATTTTTATGAACTTTGGAGAGGTGCTTTGATTAGAATGATAAGCGAACGAAATAAGGCCCAACTGTCTGCCGTTTGCATTTGATTGCAGAGCTGAAATTTGTTACCTTCTCAATGCCTGTTACCTGCAAATAGGTGAGCCAGCCTGTCGGCTCGACCGCAACTTTGCTCATTAGTAAATTTTATGGCGCCAGCTGCAGTCGTGGAAAACATCGCAACATATAACATGAGTAGTTTTCCGCTTGCTGCTCTTGTCAGCTAGTTGGAATATTTAATTACTGATTAATTAACTCGGCGGCATTAGCGCCATTCATTGGGCAGCGCCGTTGGCCAAACTGAACTTGCGGCTGGATTTGCTAATTAAAAAAGTTTCGCCAGCAAAGGACAATAAGGTGTTTATCCACCCAACATTCTTGATCCACTTGCCGCCTTCTCTGTCTGTCTGTGTGTGTGCGTGTGTGTGTGCGTGTGTGTGTGTGTGTGTGTGTGTGGCACAACTTTTGACATTTATTGACAGCGGTGTACACATGCGTTAACAGTCCAGTGTAGTCTGAGCTGGGGTCTCTGGCTTCCTCTTTATAAATAGCCTGGCAAAAGTTTTGACTAAATTTACTATTTGCTCTGCAACCGGCGTCTTTTTGGTGTCTTATCTATTTATATATTATATATTATGTCGAGCCCTGGACCCTGAGGCAATTACACATTTGCTGCTTTTCGGCTATTGATTGGCTTTCAGCACAGGTGTCCGACCCAGGGCCCGCCCACAGCGGCAGCTTGTCTGGAACATGAGTTGAGCCTTGTCAAATTACCGCAGCCACTCCATCATATTTAATTCAAGCACTGGCAGGTGCAGCCAGTCACCCACACACATACACACACACATATATAGTCTGTCTGTGAGGGAGCGTAAATTTATGAGCAAATGCTCAACTTTGCCATAAATGTTCATCATAATGTGACACAATTTCCTCAAGATTTAACGCCGCATCAACTCGGGCGCCGAACCATCGAATGAGCTTAAGGAATTCGAATGCGAATGCGTATATGGGTATGAGTATGGGTATGGGTATGAGTTGGGGGTACGGCTATGCGGGTGTCATGGCCATTGTGGCATACGCCATACCCCATGCCTCCACTCCTGCAACTCTCATGGCTCATAAAGTGGCTGGGCGCATAACTCGTTTTACTTTTGCTTCCGCACAGCGGCTGATGGCAGCTGACATAAATTTTAAAATGAAATAAAAATAATAATATTATAAGAAATATACATTTTAGCTGAAGTCGAGGCGTTGACACACCAACACACACACGCATAGATATTTATTATGTGGATAGACATAGCATTGGTGCTTATCTGGCAATGAGTGGGCGTGGCAGTTGGCACTGAGTCCTGACGGGCAATCACAGTTCGTGCGATGACTGTGCCCTAAGATGCTGTCAGGACGCGGCGACAACAAGAGCACAGCACAGATTGCAATTGCCACAGTGTGTGTGTGTGTGTGTGTGTGTAATAACATAAGCGTGCGTCTGACAAGCATAAGCACCGCTGCTGTCACTGTCATAGCAGCAGCAGCAGCACCATCACCAGCATCAGCATCAGCAACAGCGCCTGCCAGCAATGCGTGTTATTACACCGCGCGGCATACTTTTAGCGCCACTCAAAGCACATTTCACTTTCAGCATGTGTTTGTGAGAGTGTGTGTAAATAAAAGTTGAATTATGACAAAAGGCATGCATCAGGCAGCAGCAGCAGCAGCAGCACCAGCAACAACAACAATAACAATAATAAGAACTATGGCCTGATAATGCGCTCTTCACTGACTTGGCCCGACTTCCAGCGTGTGTTTACGTTAAACTTGTCGTATGCGCAATTTGTGAAATATGCGAGCGCCTTCTCAGCCAACATGAGCAATAACATGCTCCATGTGTGTGTGTGCGTACGTGTGTAGTGTGTGAGTAAGCAATTAGTTGCCTTTTCAGCTGAAATAAAAGCAATTCGAATGAGAGTTCTGTGTGGGTCTCCGACCAAGTCAGAGGCGTAGGCTGAGACGGAGACGAAGATGGAGGCGACGTTAAACAAACAGCAGCTCATTAATATCCTTTATGCGTTTATTACACCACCCGGCAGCATCTTATGAAAAAGATTAATAAATGCGCAACGGCGCAGCCGGAACAAAAACAATAACAAAATGAGCAACGAGGGGGCGGGGCCGGGAAAAGAAAAAAAAAACAGTTTAATTAGTTAAACAATGGCAGAGTTCCTAACGCATGGTCGCTCGAATCAATCAGACAATGTTATATTATTAATAGCCACAAAACGTTCCACAAAATCATTTATTAACGCCACTTAATGGCCATAATTCGAGAGCATTGAATAGGCTTACAGCGATTACGTATGCCCATAATATAATAATTTCGCTCAGTTTCCTGCATAAATTGATCAGCTGACATTTTGGCCTGAATTCTCTCGCACCGATTGCAGCTTGAATAAGTAAATATTTTATTTAGGTAATATTTTCTTTTGTTTGCTCTTTTATTGTTATTCAATTTTAGTGTTTTTGTCACTTTGGCCTATTTCGCTTTTCTTTTTTTTTTTTTTTTTTTTTTGTCAGCTACACGTGAAATCGTTTTATTAGACTGCGCTCATTCATTTGCACTTTTTACCCTTTGGCTGCAAATAGGACAAAGCAAACCTATGCAAATGCTTTAAAAAGTTCAGCGTGGATATCTGGTTGCACGAGGAGCAGATTTACATGCATTTCACATCAGCCCCAACAGCATTCAGCTTCGTTATTCATGCAAAGGGCTGCTGCAATTTCAAAAATAAAAATGTTTTTGTTGCTGTTTTTTGTTGAGCCCTTAAAAGGTGTTCATTTAAAGTGATAATTAAATTTTTATAAAATTTTATTTCAGTGCATTTGAATGAAAATGGAGTTTTGTATGGCACAATGAAGGGGTGATCGAGCAGATTTAATATTGTTTGTAAAACATCTTTTTAAATTATCAATAATTTCCAGCTGTTGAAATTGTGAAAATAATTTCACATTCATTTATGAATTTCTAAAGGCTTACAAAAATATTACATATTTTCAGCATCAATTGAGATTTCAACTGAATTTTCTAGCTAAATTATCTAAATTATCATTCCATATATAGATAAATAGATAGATAGATGGATAGATTGATAGTTTGATATTGATATATCGATAGGTCGGTATATCGATAGACCGATATATTGAAATATCGATAGATAGATAGATAGATGGAATGATGGATAGATGGATAACCGATGGATAACTAGATAAATAATTAGATGGATAGATATATTGATATATCGATATGTCGATAGATCGATAGGCCAATAGATCGATGGATAGATAGACAGATAGATAAAAAGATAGATAGATAGTTAGATAGATGGATAGATAGATAGATAGATAGATAGATAGATAGATAGATAGATAGATAGATAGATAGATAGATAGATAGATAGATAGATAGATAGATAGATAGATAGATAGATAGATAGATATATAGATAGATAGATAGATAGATAGATAGATAGATAGATAGATAGATAGATAGATGGATAGATAGATAGATAGATAATATCTATTAGATATATAGATAGAATGATGGAATGATGGATAGTAGATGGATAGATAGACTGATAGATAGATAAATAATTAGATAGTGAGATAGATAGAAAGGTTTATGGACGTAGTTAATGCAACCTTATGTTTCTTATCACCTTCCATTTAATAGTCTACGTATTTTATGGATAAGGTTCATATACATATTGACACTGCTGAGATATCAAAATACAATCAAAAACAATTTGTCGCCTTTCACTTTATAGCCCAACTGTTGTTTGTGGATCATTCTTTATTCACACTATATATATGTACATTTGGATTAACGATTATATAATCTCCCTCAATTTATAGTAACTCTTGCGTATACTCTTGCCAAGCTCTAGTTGACGTTTAGGCTAGGTAAATACTAAAAACTGCAATTTAGCATCCCAGCTGCAATTATTTACTTAAGCTGCAGCGAATTGAGACAAAGTTTTGCTTTAGTTTTGATGTAATAAAAGCAATATCTTAACGTCTTAGATATAGTTGCCGAACTTTGTTAACTAGTTCTTAAATTAAATTTGGCCTCGACTTTATGACTGGCCAAAGTTTGTGGCGTGAGCCACACAGTGCAAACTGTGTGAATCTCTTAGTTTGACTTTTGTAGTAAAATGTCAAATACAAACACACTTTGGCCATGGGGCAGGAGCGGCAGGGGCGGCAGGAGCGGCAGGGGGCGTCCGTGAGGGGCAATTGCCAAAACCTGCGGCCTCTGCTGTCATTCACAGTCCGCAACGGATTCGAGCACCCGCACACACAACACACACACACACACTGACAGCTCCATATAAATATAACGGGCGCACAGACAGGAGACGGACGTAGAGCGTAGAGATACAGCTGCTATTGCTCTGTGTCCTGGCGATGCGGTTGCCCAAAATCCACCTTAAATTTGACAACATGCGGCAGTCGCACAGGTGGCGCAGCTGTCTCTGATATTCAGCGAGCACGCCAGAGGACGAAGAGACGAAGAGACGGAGAGACAGACTGACGCTGCGGGTGTCAATCTGAGGGCTGTCAAATTATGTATTTAAAGTGGCGGCTGGCTTAAAGTTTTCGCAGCGGCCTCGCTCAACTTTTGTTCAATATTAATGAGGCGGCATTTGTCAGCGATGAAATTTTTGCAATTTAAATTAACATCAGCTGCAATTAAATTAAACGATTTTAATTTACAAAAATATTTGCACGTGGCATGTACGACCTGGAGCGAAATACGGCCCAAATTTGAATTTAAATTGGAAGTTAGTTTGGCAACAGCCAATCCCCAACCCCCACGGGGCAAACGCTTTGAGCGGCGTCTAATCCTTCAATTAATATTCTTCGGCTCCCCGAGACGAGCAAATGTGACCCAAAGTCTTTGGCGTTTCGGAACCCTTTTCGTGGTTGGAATTTTTCCGGCCTCAGCTCGCAATTATTTAACGGTTGCCATTTGAATTTTTCTTTTTTCAAATTTCCCTAATAAACTCTCACACTTTGCTGGCACGCACTAAATTCGTAATTTATCTTTAAAACCGAACGCTGCCCATCTTTGATGATTTGATTTCCCCCCGCCCCCTGTCGCAGGCTAAATGTTTGCTTAAAGTTCCGCCCGTCAACTGTTTGGCCCGCCGCACTGTAACCTCATTCAATGCAAACAGCAGACAAAGCAAGGCCAGCCACCTGCCCGGTGGGCGTATCATTAGAACACATGACCCACTCAAGGCAGCTGTCTCAGCCCAGTCTCAGTCTGCCTCGCTGTGCTTGGTGTCAGCTGCTGACTGACTTTGTTTGTATTTCATTATTTATTCTCTTATCAAGACGTCTCCAGCAAAAAGCCCAGCACAGCAAATAATTAATTATGCGCTACCCCCCCGCCCCGCAGGACGCAACTCTAGTTGCACACACGGCGTATGAGTATTTCTTATATTTCTTATTTGTTCTCCTCTTTGCGCACAACAACATAAACTCTTGCTAAACCACTTTTGACAGCTGGGAATTCTCCCACTCGCCCACACCTGGCGCACGGCCAACAATAGGAAGTGAATGTATCTTGTTTTCATATTAATTAGAAGCGCAGAAAAAGCGCCAAGCGTTAAAGAAACAAATCGAATGCAAATAGACGAGCCAAAAACTGAAGCGCTTCAAGCTAAACTCGAGCAGCTGCCAGAGAGAGAGAGTGAGACAGAGAGGAAAAGAGAGTGAGAGCAAAAACATAATAACAATTTAATAATAAAAATATTCATAAATATTGCAAATGACAAAAATGCATTTGTGTGTGTGTGTGTGCTTTTCCATTTTCCCATTTCGCATTTTCACAATTTCACATTTCAGATTTCGCATTTCGCATTTGGCCACGCGAGTCGAAACAGAAAGTTGATTTTTAATTAGCTGCGCTAAAAATAAATTGCACAAACGTGTCTGGCATTTGGGCGGAGCAGTGCACTGCGGATTCTTGACATATTGCCAACAGCTGCCAATGCTAGAGCAGCGCAAAGGAGCGCGAAGGAGCGCGAAGCAGCGGAGCACGCCAAGTGGGAGTGGGAGCAGCAATGGAGCGATGGCTGAGGCGTCGCCACGCGCCATTTCATGGAAGTGCATTTGGGGCGTTTGTCAGGCGCCTGCTGCCAGCCAGGCTGCCAGGCCCAGGTCAAGCTGCTGGGCGGCTTGCGGAATTCGAATTGATTCAATTCATGCGCGCTCAGTTAGCGTTATCGGCCACTTAGGCGACTCGGCCAGCCAAAAAGTAAACAATTTAATGTATAAAGTTTTCGGTCGCAATGCAAAACAAGCCATGGCTGACTGGCTGCCTGCCACGCCCACACAAAAAAAAGAAAAAAAAATGAAAACACACACATACACAGCATCGAACCCTATGGGGCTCAATAACAAGCCAAAGTTTTTTGGGCAATCATTAAAATTCATTTCCTATCGACAGTCAGCAAAGAAACATACACACACACACACACACATACACATACGCTTGTTATAGATGACGCAATTTAGTTTGAATATCTATGGCAGCAGCCACAATCTATATAGTCAAAGATATATACATATGCGTATGTGTGTGTGTGTGTGTGTGTGGCAATAGCTACCCATTTTGATGTTTTCGTTGCTTTCACTCTGCGTCTGTATGTATGTGTGTGTGTGTGTTTTCACAAGTGCCTCGCAGCGATTTGAATGCGGCAATTCCTTTTGAATTGATCCCAAAAGTGACCTTTGATTTTCGATACGATTCCAGTCATTTTCACATGGCCAGGGCCAGAAGTCTCCAGTGACTTTTACTAGTAGCAACAGCACACACAAACACACCAGCACACACACACACACACACACACATAGATGTGAGCAGCTTCCATGGGAACAAGAGCCATTTTGTTTGTGTAGTTTAAGTGCCCGCATTAGTGGCGCATATAAATTTTGTCGCTCAGCAACAACAACAACAACCAGAACAACTAGAACAAGAGTAAGAGTAATATCAGCGAAAGGCAACGACAACGACAAAAGCGATGAAACGAAGCGAAAATCAAACTAAAACTTCGCCACATGAAAATCATAATTCAAACGTTGAAATCAGCACACAGATTGGCCCTGTCCGCATATGTGTGAGTGTATGCATATTTAACTATATATATGCACGCATGTGTGTGCGTGTGTGTGTGTTTTGTGCCTTTGATTGTTTAGTGCTTGGTGTGCGTTTGAATACACAATGGAAACTATTGAAAATACGTAAAGCCTCTTTGGTTGCCTGCCTGCCTGCCGGCGTGTCCTTGTGCTGCTTCTGTGATTTCTGTATGCTTGCCCGAACCGTACCGCACCGCACCGCACCACCACGCCCTTTGCTCTGCCCAGCATTTATTCCGGCCCCGTTTACCCCCTTAGCACTGTGCGAGTCGAGCGGCGCGCGTGTACGTTTTGTTTTATTGCCAGGCTGACTCGTTGCCAGGATTTGCTTTTTGCAAACACTTTCCCCGGTAGCGCTGGGTTCAGCTTGGAGGGGCATCGCTTGCTTTGCAGCCCATTGTGTGGGGATAATCGAAGCCATAAATAACAGGCGCGAACGAGTTTTTTTCTTCTTCTTTTATTTGTTTTTTTGGCTAACAGCAGTAACAACAGCCATCACAAAAGCAACAACAACAACAACAGCAACAACATCAACAATAAGCCCACGATAACAAAAGTGCCAAAAGTGACAAACACCGGGCAACTGTCAAGCTGTCCACGCTTGCCTCGCCGCACCCCTTCGCCCCCTCGCCCACCGACTCGTTAGCAAATCCAATTTGTGCGTGTATGTCAACAGTTTCGATGCAGCAGCAGCAGCAGCAGCAGTAATGGTAAATGCTGCAGTAGCTGATGTAACTGCTGCTGCTACAAACATTTCGCGCACCCGCAAAAGCAACAACAACAAGAACAGCAACAAAGCAACAACAAATCGCACGCGACAAAAATCGCGTGCGTCACTGTGTGACACACTTTCACAATCAGTTTTTGCTGTTGTTGTTTTATTTTTTTATTTTTTGTGATTTTTGTTTTAATTTTTTTCTTATAAATCAATTAAAAATTTACATTTCATTCACACAATAAATAATTTGCATAATAGCCGCAAACCGCACACTGGCACACGTACCCCAAACAAACGCGTACAGGACACGAAATCCAAGATAAGAACGCGAACGGATTGCACCGACTGATATAATACACTGTGCTCGGGCTATTTCATAATGAACTCAAAATTTGACTTCAGTTGTGTCTTAAGTTATTAATTAGCTTAATTAATTAGCTGTATTCATAGAGGTGATTCGCATTCACAAATATCTTAAATAACTTCATATAAGGGGTGTGGCTGAGCATTCATTCAGTTCAATCAAAATGCAGACATACATATGTATTTTCTCTTTATTCTTTTTGTCACATTTCTGGGGTATACATATACAAACAGACGGGCATTACCGACTGCGAATACTCACTCACGCTGTCAGATCCATTTCCCATTATGCCATGCCCCCAAATTGAGATATATGTATATATATATTATTCAATAGATAGACAAACGGACAGTGAGAAGAACATTGCACAAGACTAATACACTCAATTTCATTTAGTGAATGAGTATACAAAATTCTTATTTTAAAACAAAAACTGTAAAAAAAACTATCATTTTCAATTAATTATGGCGGCAGCTTAAAACAATTTGTTATTGTTGCAGTCGGTGGAGGCACAAAAAATATTTTCTATATTTTTTGATGCAATACAAATGTTTGGCTTTAAATGTTTACAGCGCGTTTTAAAGCGAAATACACAGCGCGCGGCTGTGATTTAATTCACTCAATTTGTAGCATTAAAAATCAATTTGAATATTTGAAAACTGACTTTCTGTGAAATGTTAATCCCAGCGGAAAAAGTCAATAAAATGCTGAGATTACTTTTTTCATATCGATAACTAATTTTTAGTTGCTTTTTTAATCTTTCAGTTAATCAATATTTAATTATAATATTTTTTATGACCCTTTTTTATTAAACCAACTTAATTTGAATTCATTCAATATTTACGTGTGCTATGAAATGCCTTGAAAATTTGTTTGGATTCATAATTTTAATTAATGAAGCATTAAAGTTTATTATTTTTTATTTTTATATTTAATATTTGTTATATAATTAATTATAATTTTTGATATATTATATTAATAAGTATATTATTTATTTTTATTTTTTTGATATTTTGCATATAATTAATTATAATTCTTTACATATTTTATATTAATAAGTTTATTATGCATTTTTATATGTTTTATATAATTAATTATAATTCTTAATATATTATATTAAGAAGTTCATTATTATTACTATTTAAAAAAAAAAATTGTATATATTTTTACTATTTTTATTATTTTTACTGTTATGGTATTTGTTATTTATTTAATTTTTTAGCTGCGTTTTTTTTTTTTTTTAATTATTGTTCTGTTCGTTTTAATAATTCGTCTGTAGCTCCTATGTCTTCAAATACTTCAGACATACGAATAGACAATAGACAAGACACATTTAACAGAAGCCCACTCAGACCTCCTATTTTCAATGGGTTCAGATTGTAAACAAATTGTTAAAGCTCTTCAGGCAGACACAGCTAACACAACAAGCCAATAAAATGCTTAAAAGGAGATTTTTTAAAACACATGATTTTGCTTTTAGAATTTTCTGCTGCTGTCGTGTAGTAGATACAACGTATATTTGTATATAACCTTGCCACACGACGAAGAAACACAAGTCGCTGTCTGAGTGATTTAATTTTAGACCTGCGGCAACAAGAAAATATTCAAGCGTCTGGGCGGCGAATGAGAATGAGATGCATTTGGCTGGAAACAGCTCATGAGATTCGAGTTGAATGTATTAAGAGCAGATGTCGATTATTGAAGTGAATAACAGAGAAGGAGATAAGAAAAGTTTGTGAAATGCAATAAAATAATATTGAAATAAAATAAAATTAGAAGCAAATTGTTGTCTGAGTAAGGCATCAAAAGACTCTCAAATATTTATTTATGCACGAAATTGAATTCGAATGTAAATGCTAATAGAAACACGCAAACAATGCTTTCTGTGGGCACAATCACATTTGTGTAAACAATTTATTCGGCATTTATTTGAATCTCAAAACATTTAATAGCCAACACAGAGGCAGAATTTTGCGTTTTTGGTTTCACTTCCAGATTTGTGTGGAGCACACTTCGAGTTGGGCTCAGTCAATGTATAAAATGGATTTTTTGGAGCCTGGACTCATGCTGGTCAATGAAACAACTCTCTTGATTCGATTGTTTTTACAACAGTTGCGGTTGCCCGTGCCACAGACAAAGCCGCTGCTGTCCGCAATGACAGTGAGTTATGGCAGTATCTGGTCAGCATCAGGACAACGTAAGCACATGCTTCTCAAGCGGAATATGCATATTCCTTATGAAGCAGCCTTCCTCTAGGCTACTGCCCCAAAAATGTGCCTGACATTTCCAGGAAGAAAAATAGACAAAATGATTTATGTTTCTTTGACTACCTACGCGTTTTGCTTCTTATAAATGTACAACATAGAATCATCAAAAGTGAGTGAGTGAGTGAGTGAGAGAGAGAGGGAGCGAGAGAGTGCTTAGGCTGAAGCAAATTTAATTGTCGCCTGTCTTCGGTGCAGTAGGTAAATGTTAATAAATGTCAAAATTCTGCCCGCTCAGCTGACACATTGAGCAGCGAGCTAGCATTTGGCACTGCCCGAAATTCAGATTGTCGTGCCACAATTTCACATAATTTATGAGTTTTCAATTTATCATTTTTCCCATTTCATTTTTGCTGCAGATTGCCTAAAGCTGCAGCCACGATTTGTAATGCGGCCCCAAGTGTCAAATGTTAAATATGAGCTGCTCATTGAGTGAGAGCGTCAATGGGCTGAGTGTGGGGGAGTGGATGGAGTGGCGAGTGAGGGAGGGGGGTGTGCAATACGTCTTGCATGTGAAGCACACATGTTGAACTGAGCCCTGTGGGAAACTGATGCGCCTTGCGACTTAAGCTCTACTTAGTACAGGCAAATAACTCGCAAGCCCCCGCACAAAATATTGCTGCCACTTGTCATCGATGGAGAAAGGGGCAGCCGCTCTCCCATCACATCGTTCGCATGTTGTGCGGCTTGTCATTAAAGTCGTAAGCAATGTCATGTTGCTGTCAATTTTACCGAAAAACGTGGCACTTGTGTTACGCCTGTGACAACTGTCAACTGTCTTGAGAGCGCGTTTAGTGCTCGGCGCTTATCGGGCCGTAAAGCCCAGAGCTCACTCAGTCACCTACTTGAAGCACTTGTGCGGCTGCACCTAATTAGAGCCAGCCCCTTAAGTCACAGGGCGGCTGAATTCAGAGTCGCCAACTGGAAGTTGGCTATGTCAACGTAAATTTACATTTTTAGGGCGCATTAAAAACGGGCTCACGGACCATGGAATGCGGACTTTCAGCTCGCTCGTTCGTTTGCATAACACGGAATATGAAGCCAGCGCAAAGTGTACAAAGATAAGAAGTTCAGTAAGACTCGCCGCACGGATTAAACGTTCCTAATAGGTTTAGCAAACTACGAGGTAGTATATTAAGGCAGCGGCTAGCAATGTGAAGCCCACAGGATGTGTGCTGTTCCGAGCAGTCCTAAAGTACAGCTAAGATATGTGACAGTTTGTGTATTTTTGCATTAGTGTTATTAAAAGGAAAAATGTAAATTTATAATTAAATACTGTATTTATTCCATTTAATATTGAAAATTAATTATTTAAGCAGGAGAAGGCGTAAACTACATATTAGTTGAGACAGTCTACTTCTATCGCTGTGTTAGCGTGAATCACACGTAATAGGTCCTATACAGGATAATCCATATTCAACGGATCCATCCATATTCGGACTACGGACTCTTGTTATTATTATGATTTTTTTTTTTTTTTTTTAATCAAAGAAAAACTTAATTTTGCATGTTCACGATAAAAATCATTTTATTTGTTTCAAGTAGATTTGTTGACTTCAATTTTTGAATATGATATACATATCTCAAAGGGACGCCCTGAACCTGTACGGCGTATTGTGCCCGTCTCTGTCAAAAGATATAGGGTTGCCACATTTGGACAGCCAATTGTATCTTATTGCTATATAGTTATCATTAATTTAGGTCAGCGATCATCGAAAGCGATGAGGATCAAAATCAAAACTTTATTTCGAGGCTTTTTATTAACTTCCCCATAACCATTATGTTTAATTTACTATCTATAAATTCTAAGCCTTTACATCAAAGTGGAAAAAAAATAAAATTGATCTAGAATCTTAAATATATAATATAATTATTATATATGTATATAATACTATATTATAAATATAATACTATAATTCGCACAGTGATTTAAATAATATAATATTTAAAAACTTCATTTATTTGTGCGAAATTCTGCATTTTGCAAAATTAATGTAAATAAATATAAAAAGAGAAAACTCTCAAGAATGAACTCTAAATATAGCTAAAATATTTATATTTTTAATCTCCCTTTGTATCCAAATATATAATCCAAATTAAATTTATTCTGTTTAATGGAAAATGGAAATGGAAAGAAATATGCTTGACTTCTTTAAAATCGGAATTTCATACAATACAAACATTGAATTTACATGCATTAATTTATGTTGAACAAGCGAAATGCAGAGTTTTTAAGTTCTTAATAACAGGCGCTGACAAGTCCTTTGTATGCTGCAAATCTGCTCATGTGTGCATACGTATATACATATATGTACGTGTGCATGTGTCAGTGTGTTATGCTCTTATACAAAAGACTTGTAACTTTGTTAAAAGAGTTTCGACATTTGTGCAAACTCGAAACAGGCGCATTCGAAATTGGCAGCGGCAGTTAAAAACATTAGCATACTTTTGAGCGCCCACAAAGTTTGTTGCTGAAACAAATTAACCTTGAAGCAGCAGCAGACGAGAGAGAGAGAGAGAAGGAGAGTGTGTGTGTGTGTGTGACAGCAGCAGCGATAGACTCTGCTATAGTCATGTCTTTAAGAGATGTAGATTATTATGCAAATCTGTATCTCTGGCTAGAACAATGGCAGCCTTGAGAGGCTCTTTCGAATGCCTTCGGGCTGCTGCTGGTATTGGTGATGCTGCTGCTGCTGCTGCTGCTGTCTGTCTGTCTTCTATAGGCTTTACGGGCTGTTACAAAATTTATTAATTTTTAAGGCAACGCGTGACGTCAGCTGATAAGGAACAAGCCCCACAAAATCAATAAGCCGCCATGGCTGCTGCTCCCGCTGCTGCTGTGGTGAGTATTTTGCATGATTAATGAAACCACGTAATTGATTACACGGCCACGCCCCAAGTTCGAAACGTGTCCCATACCCATAAGCAGAAAGAGCGTAGCTTTGCAACCTCAAAGAGTGCGACAAAATATCTGATTGATGCGTCTGCGACTCGCACAATGACTCTATAAAGACTCACACACACACACACACAAGCGCAGGCTTGGAGATAATCGTTGAGGCACATGTGTGGGACACACAGAGAGAAAGAGAGAGGAGTGAGAGGAGTGAGTGAAGACCTGTGCAATGCGCTGATGCAGCTGTCATTGGCTTGCGCTTGGCGCTGTCATCGATGTTGGCAAAATTACGTTGCATCTGGCAGTCAACTGCAGGCAGCTAGCGACAAACAGCAGGCAGAGGCATGCGGTCGAAACAGGACTCGGGCTCGGCTACGGCTACGACTCCGGCTCTAGCTACGGCTCTGGCTCTGGCTCCGGTTTTGGTTATTTATGCTTATTTTCTATGCACACACGTAGCGTCTCATCAGCTATAAAAGCAAATGCCTGAACAAGACAGGCAAAGGCTCTGCAGACAAGAGTCGATGCGGATCAGAGGTAGCGTAGTATGGATGTGGATGTCGGTGTGGGTGTGGGTGTGGCTGTGGGCGGCATGTATGTGCTTTGTTGTAGATGCTCATGCAGGCGCACAATCATCAATCAAAATCAAAAGCCAAAGCCAAAGCACTTCTGACATTAATTTATTCAAAAGGGATACAAGCAGTTTGCAAGACAGCAGGAAAGTGCCGTATATACATATGCATGTGTGTATACGTGTGTGTGTGTGTGTGTGTGTGTCGGCTATCTGTGTAGCTCTTCACACACATAGCAAAATAGTTATTCAATTTCAAAACAGCAACACGCAAAACTCGCCCGAAATTTTCAATAAATATTCGTAACGAACAGCTCGAAGGCTTCGCAGAGAGCTTTTAATTAATATTTATAAACGATAACCGAGTGAGAACACGCTTTGCATAAATCAAAAGCATTTGAATAGTAGATACGAATTATGCATTTAATTAAGATTTGCCACACAGCTCTCGACGTAAAAACAAACAATTTTCCATTCTACATTTTTTTTTTTCCATATTCACTCTCCATTTCTCCCTCTCCCTCTCCTCCTCCCACTCTCGCTTTATCTCTCTCTAGCGACTTTTTGTTTTCGTCGCTCATCGATAGCTGCGCATTGTTTTCTACGCCACGGCTACAAATTTTGATTTCTTTCGCTTGCATCGCTCACAGAAGGGCAAAAAATAACAGATAAAAAAAGCAGAGGAATACCCAAACGGCAGACGAATTCAATCTAAATGCAAATGGCTCGCCTTGTACGGCATAGAGGGAACGCTGATGCTCTAGCTGTAGAAGTTGTCGCTGCTCCAGCTGCTGCTGCTGCTGCGGCTCCTGCGACTGCGGCTGCTGCTGCTGCTGCGACTGCTGCTGCTGCTGCTGTTAGCATTGATGACTTGGCAGCAGGAGACGGGCAGCAACTGCAGGTGAAATCGCAACACAGAAAGTCAATTAGGCGACCGGCGCTAATCCGAGTCGCTTGCGGATTTCGTGACCGGCAATGCGATTGCCCAAGAAGCCAAGAGATGTGTGTGCTCATTAATGGCCAACTCTGCTTGGCCATGTTAATACATGCAATGCAATTCAATTCATTGGAGTATTTTTCTTTTCTTTTTTTTGTGCTTGACTTGCTCCTCGATTGCTGCAAAGTTTCATACAAATGCTCGATATGTTCAACTCAACACATAGCTGACTGACTGCTCATATGTGTATGTGTGTTTGTGTGTGTGTGCCTGTGCTCAAGTATGCTTAACAATGGGATCAGCTCGTTTATTCATGCTCGCTTCATTTACTGCCCGACATGGTCGCTGTGCAAATTGATAAATTATCGTCGAGCACCCAGACGCCCACGCCCACGTCCACGTCCATGTCCACGCCCAGGCGCACCGCTGTGCGCCCACTTTTGGTCCATAAATTGCATGCAATTAGCCAGGCGAAAACAATTAGCCCCATGCGATAATCACATATTCTTTATTGCAATAATTGAGTTACAAGTCGCTTAACAGACGCTCAGCCACATGATAAGCATTTACAAGCTCAACATGCTTCCATTCAGGTCAACGTGTTTTAATTGGGATGCTGCAGCTGTCGATGGCGCATGATTCAGCTCAAAGAACAACAACAAAAGCAACAAGACGATGTCGCAATTTGTTAATATTTATATTTTCGTCATCTTCTTCTACTTCTACTTCTACTTCTACTTCTTCTTCTCCTTCTTCTACTGTGTAAAGTATATGCAAATACCGTATATCGGAGAAACACTTTGATGGCATTAGAATTACAAATATCATTTGCCAGCAAGCATATCAACTGCCTAGCAATGGCAGCGGCAATGGCAATGCCAATGCCAATGGTAACCGCATCAACAACAACCAACAAGCCGCAGAGCCAGCAGAAAATTACGAAAGCCTCCCTCTAAGCGAGCTCACTGCGAGAAATTGATGCAAAATAAATATGTAAAATCGTTCGACTGGCGCGGCTGAAATACATAAATCAGATGAGAAAAGTTAAAATTAAATGCAAACAGAGGCAGGAGACGGCGACGAAATTGAACTTTAAGCTGAACGTGAACGCTTGGAGTGTGGAATGCGGCGGCTGTGGGGGCTGTGGGGAGAAGGGTGACAAGGAGGGGTGCCATGGGTTGGCGGTGGGTGGCCGAGGGGTGGCAGTCCTGCCTCAAGGTAGCCAAGACAGCATCTAGGCGCCGCCAGTCGCCTGCTTCCTTTGCCTGCTCATTAAAGCAAGCAGCAGAACGAAACGTCGATAATTTGCAACAATTTGCATGCTACGTGAGAATGAAGTCTACGTCGCTGCCGCAGCCGCAGCCGCAGTCGACGCAACACGCTGCATCAGTGACAGCTGCACTCGGCAAACACTTGGCCAACATTTTGGCATCGGTTCGGGCTACGTGAGGCAGGCCCAGCTTTTAATTGGAAGTTGAAAGGCAAACACGTTGCGTTTCCGTAAATTACGTTAATTGGCTAATGTGCACAGATTTTCAAATTTCATTTTCGTTTGCATTCGTTGGCCGAATGCATTTATAAATGCATCCATTGCCGTCGCACGTGACCCTCAATCGATTATCAGATGATGATTTGGCTTTAAATTGACTTTAACCCTTGAAACTCTAGCAAGTTCGCTTTGTTCAACTCTGGCATATTCACAATGAATACTGCCTGCTCATTATCTTCTAGCTGACAATATATGTTTGTCATTCCGGAATACAAACAATAAGACTTTAATTATTAATTAAAAAAAAAAAAATGAAGTACTAAGTTTTCTCTCTGGTTTCTGTAGCTCAATTCTTAAGGAACTGTTGAAATTCACAGTCTAAAAGTTTAGTGAACTACATTCTTCAGCTGCTAGTAAATATCTTTTATAGACAACTCAATAGCTCAATTAAAATATGCAAAGTAAATAAACAGAATATTTTAGAATATTTTCTCGACTCAAGAGAAAACAAATAAAAGAATTTTACTTAACAAATTCAACTATATTATGTAAGCAATCCTGTTTTGAGTTTTTCATCAAGTCAAGTATTGATATAATTCATTAAAAACAAGTAAGTAAACCCTAGTCGAGACTGCTCGACTACGAGATCCCCTGCACCCTTCGAGCAACTGATATTTCAATAAATATTCGCATATGCACACAGACACGCACACACACAGACATACATACGCACGCATAAACACGCATTGGCTGCAATGGTGGATTACTATGGAAATTTAATTGTTCAATTACTTTTCTTGGGGATGTTATTTTTTCATGAAACTTTCAGATTATAAAATTGTATAAAATAATTATAAGTATACATTTTAAATTTGGAGGCTCTCGCATTAAAGATGTGAGAGATATAATTTTAAAACAGATTTTCGAAAAGTTTTTTATCGATAAGAAAATAACGGGATGACTTATCGATTTTTGGTGATAAACTCGACATCTGCGCTATATATACAGACATTTTTATTTGAAGTCTCTAGCTCTTATATCTTCTCGCACAGGGCCAAATTGACTCAGGCCGTTGCGCTGATCAAGAATATATATACTTTGTGGGATCTGCAACGCCTGATCCTGATGTTTTATAACTTTCAACATCAATAACTTTATCATTTTTTTTTTTTTTTTTCAACAATATACACTTTTTACTTATTAGTTTATTTTATTTGTTTTCATTTGGTTGCAATTGTTAAATGACTGGGTTTTTGATTTCTCAATTATTTACAAAATATATATCTATATTTTCCTAAATAAAAAAATCACAAGAATCAACTGTTTCAGTCTTTTCTTAATTTTTTTTTATTGTTTTTTTTTTTTTTTTTTTTTTTTTTTTTTTTTGTTATTTTTAGAAATTTAATACAGTAAGAGCCAATGGTCAATTCTCAATGCATGTTGAAATGAAATAATATTTCGTAATATATATATATATATATATATATATATATATATATATATATATATATATATATATATATTATATTTTACATATACATCACATTTTGTTTGCATTTTGTCAACTGTGTACATTCACTCGTTCCCTCTCACTCTCTCTCTCTCTCTCTCTCTCTCTCTCACCACCTCCTTGACGTTCTACCCCTCCTGCTCTGCATACACCTGTATATTTTTATTTAGCAGAGCATTTATTGGAGCTTAGCTTCAAAATTTATTATGCATAAAATGACAACAGAAATTCCAATAAAATATATATTGAAAGTTTTATTAGTTAGTTGAGCGCAAATACACAAGCAAGCTGACTTTCACACAAACACACCCACACACACACGCATGTAGATATACACACATGCATATGCACCGTTGTATACATACATTATTTGCATTTCCATATAGCCAACATTTTATGTTTATGTTTTTGTTGTTGTTGTTGTTGTTGCTTATGTTGCTTGAAGCATTTTCAGAAAAAAATTCAATTTTTCTGAATTTTAACGAAAAGTTGAGAGTTTTTGTTGCTTAGTTTTCGCCGTCTGTGGCAGGAACCCAACTATATTTGAGCACAATGACTATTTTTCTTTTCTATTTTTCTTTTTTTTTTTTTTTGTGCGTGGCTTTTGTTCATATTTTTGGCGCACTATGTGTGTGTATTTGTGTGTGTGGGTGCGTGTGTGTTGTTTTTCTATTTGTTTTAATAGACTACTACACTGCGGACTCCACTGGATAGGACTTAGGGCTGGTCTGGGTTGCTGCTAGCTTTGGCAAATATCCTGCGGCACGAGCAGCATTCACATTCATATGAGTTTATCGCGTGGTGAGGGTGCACTGGATTTAGTGATTTGCTCGTTTATATGTATAAGTGCGGTAAGTGTGTGTGTGTGTGCTCACGGCTGCCACATATGTGTGTGTGTGTGTAGCAAAATTACATATACAAATGGTGATTTCGCTTCTTTTATTTTTGGCTCGCAGGCGCGCCATAAGACGTCGAGCTGAACTTAGCCAAAGACTTTGGTCTTAGCCTCGGTCTGCCGGCTGCCAGCCGCTGGCTTGTGGCTGCTGGCTGCTGGCAGTCGGATTGTGGCTGCTCTGAGTCGCTTTTATTCCAGGTAGCCAAAAGTGATCTTAGGGCAATTGTCTGGGCGCTGAATCTGTGAGCTTCTCAGCCGTGTGGCTTCTGGCTTCTGGCTGCGGCATTTCAGCATTGGTTTATCTCTAATACACATAAAAGAAGTAAATAACGGCGAAATGAAATTCTCTAAGACAAAGGACGATTATGGAACAACTATCTGCCTTTAGGTTTGCCCAATGAATTTATTCAATTTTTGTTTACTCAGCTGTTATTAGATTCAATTTAATATTACGTTTTATTGGAACTATCTGTATCCCTGATCAGTTTAAATCTGGAATTTATCAATAAACAAGTCATGCGGCTTAATTCCTCGTAGCTGGCAAATTGAATTCTGTTCAAGAAATTTTGGCTTAAAGCACAACAATTAAATGGAAATTTGAAATTTTCGGCATAAATTGCATTAGGTCGTTAGTCAAAAACAAGACTCGACCATCCAGCTTTCGTTAAAATTAATAAAAATTCCTGCAGCATTTGATTTTTAAATACATTTGCATGTATTGAACGCTCGTATCATAGTTTTATAAAAATTCAAATTTACTACAAACTATAAAAATATTGCTTCAAGTCTTAGATAAATAAACTGCATATATGTAAATACATACATTTATTTTCCTACATTTTTTTTATTCAATTTTCAGTTTGAAATAGTTTGCAAAAGTATTTATAAAGATTTTTCTTTTTTAACAAAATTAAATTAAATTCTTTTAGATAACTTTAGATAACTTATTCCTTCTTGAGCATTAGCAATTGGCTTTATATGAAAACTTTGCCTTTTATTTTGCATAAAATTAACTATTAGAATAATATTATGCTGAAGAAGCTTATATGTATTTACGTTTACTTATCTTCTAGGTGAGTGCTTTTAATCAAGTTTTAGTGTTTAATATCGACCTTCACTTGTGTATTAGTTGGACGAGGCCCACACACTAAATTGAATGTTTTCTTTGCCATCTTTTAACAATTTTCTGAAATTATCTATTTAGATCCATTCCGAGAATATTGTATGATTATCGAACAAAAATAAGCATGGGATATACTAGTATACGAGTTCGATTTCAAGTCCCCAGCTTTTGTGGTTTATAGCATTTGGATATTAATGAGGACGGACTGTCGATCATGGCTATATACCATATAGTATATATATAGTAGACTATATATTATATAGTAGACTCAGCTCATCGACCTGATGAAGAATATACATATATACTTTATGGGGTCTACAATGCCTCTATTATACTTTAATAGCCCATTTTATATTATTATAGGGTATAAATCGATTGCTCTTGATGTTTAGCTGTACAAGCTTAAACTTGAGGTAGAGTACTCCAATATATGTATGTATATTTACATTGTTATTCCAGTACATAATGCTTAGCTACTACTTAAACTCATCCTAGGCTAACTTTGACATATCTAACTGCATATAAAACATGTTATTAATACATGGAGTAATCAAGCTGTATAATTGACATTTGTGTATGACGTTTACATATAGAATGCAGAAAACTTATTTATGCAATTCCGACATAAGAGCTGTGATAGTAAAAAATGAACCCTTTAAGATTATAATTCCAGAGGATTATTATAAAATAAAAACTATGTCACTGACATTCATATTAGAAATTTTTTTCAATTAGCCAACAAATTCCAAAAATGAATAAACCAAAAATGTGTTTTTATTTTTTATTGTTATATTTAGAATTGAAGTTAAACTAAATTAAAGCAGTTCTTATGTTAAAGACTGAAAGACTCAAATAAATATATAACGAAATACAAATATACATTCGTATATGTATGTATGTATGCATGCATGTATAGGTACTTGTTTATCTACCTTTGGCAAACTTACAAAAATTATTGCTGTTCCTTAAAGCAGCCGTCCGAACATAAACTTGAACTTAATTCGCAAGTTTTAGCATAGAACTTTGCGAAATCCAGAAAGAAAAAGTTTATTTCGTCTGTTCTGGCTCTGACTCTGGCTCTGGCCTTAGCTCCTTTTTGATGGGCTTATCCGGGTACGAAGCAAAGCGATTTGTACTTTAACTTTTTATCCAAAACACACAGAGAGAAAGTCATAAGAAAAAAAAAAACACAATAGAAGAAGAATTTGACGAATTTGATGAATTTGTTTTTATTTATTTTTGTGTAGTTCGAGTTGCTTTTGTTGTAATGTTGAAAGATTTGCAGCTGCAGTTTGGAAGCTATGAATGCACTTGCACACAGCACTCTCTCCCCCTCTCACTCTCTCTATCTATCTCTCGATTTCGTTCTCTTTCACTCTGCTGGCCAACTTATGGCAGACGTTGACAATTGTGATAAATTATGACAGCACGCGAGCGCAGACTTATTTGTGCGGGTGTATAAATGCCAGCGATGCTTGGCTGCGTTCACTGTGTTCGCACATGCACACACTCACGCACATGCACACGCACACACATATACATACACAGATACGTATGGGAGAGAGCAGCGAGTTTCATTAATTTGCTTTACTTTTGTTCATCAATTCGTGCTCAGGTTTTGCTTGGCAGCCAATTAATTGCCATGGACATTGGAGGCGTTCATGCGTTGAGGCGTGGCGCCCGCCCTACCCAGCCAACTAATGAGCGCGAAAGCGAATCTCGATTCCAATTGCTCAATCGAGATCTCTGGATCTCAGCACGCTTCACTGGCCGCTGGCTGTCGTTTATTTGCTTAAGGCGATTGTATTTGGTGTTTCCTTTCATGTGTTGAATTTTTCATTCACTTTTTTATTTATTTATTTGTATTTCTATTTGGTTTGTTTTCCTTCTCTTTGTGTGGTTGTTGTTTTGCAATTCACTTTTATTTTGCACACTTATACACGCACACGCACACAAGCACACGCACACGCAGAAAGCCTTTGCGAGATGAAAATCTTTCTTTTGTGTTGTTGTTGTTGTTGTTGCTTCTGTTAGCAGCAACAATTCTCGTAATCCGCTTTTGGCCTAAATTTCAATTCTTATTTGATTTTTTTTTCTATTTTTTGCTATGCACTGCTCTGTTTGTTGTTGTTGTTGCTGTGTTTTGCTCTTTGAGCAAATTTTTAAGTCTCTTTTTTTTCTGCTGTCGGTTTGCTTTTGCTTTTGCGTGTTTATTTTAACGCGAAATTACGGCGAATGCTGTTGGCCAAGTTGCCCCGACCCGACCGCTGCCCGGACAACGTCGACTATTCGCACGCACTTTGAACCGGCTTGGCCTAGGGGGTGGGATGCGGTTGTTAGGATAGGCGCACACTCACACACCCACACACACAGCATCCGCGACAGCGACAATAATTTCGGTAGTAGCTTACGAGCTATTTACTTTTATTTTATTTTTATTTATTTGTTTTGTTTTGTTTTTATTTTGGCCTTTCGTTTAGCCTTCTGCCTAATTAACGCATAAAATGCGAGTAAAATTTGATTCTTTCACGACTTCTGAGTAACAAGGCTCAGTGTGTCTCAGCTATGGCTTGCTTCATCCACTGGGCCACAAGCAGCATTCAGTTTGTTTATCAAACGCGTCTGCGAAACCGTCTGAACAATGCGCGCGCTCGTGCGAACGACTGCGAGTACGAGAAGCGAATGAGAAACTGAGGCGACGCCGTCGACAGGCGCTGCCAACCGAATGTTCGAGCCGAATGCTCGAACCAAATGCTCGAACGTCGGGCCAAGTTGCAAGCCAGACCAACAGCTGTGCGGGACGTTAATTTGAAAGTGAAAAACATTTATTAAGCAACAGAAATAAAATGGAAAACTTTTTGGGAACATCAAGTAAATATATACCAGAATGTCCAAGAAGTCAGTGCTAAATTTTAGGTTAGATTTTTAATCTATATTAAATTCCAACTACTATCAAATAAATTCATCATTATAACAGACAATTACATATACCCATTATATATATTTTATATACATATTGTTGTTGCCTGAGAGTCGTATGTCGCGCCTAAAACCTCCTCAACTGTTTTACATTCAGTCAAGTTTATTTTAATATGTTATTATTCATTTAAATGAATACATTCTTATTCAGACTTGTGCTCTCAATATATTATCGATTGCCTTCTATTTCGGTGACTTTAATCTATATATATATATATATATATATATATATATATATATATATATATATATATATATATATTGTATCATCAATTAAATCAAAGTATCAATATTAATGAAGGAACTCGTTTACCAAGATAGGATTAATGCCATAGTAAATAATCGGATGCTGTGCGGTCCAACTGCTTATGTTAAGCGATTGGGACTGTTAACAGCATCGAAAATGTTGCGCGTGCAACATGCGACCGTGTTCGATGTGACTGACTTGTACGGCACGAATGCGAGACGAGTGCTTGGCGTTTCGTCACTCGGTCGGTCAAACCCCCCGCCCACACACACACTCGCCTGTGCGACGACACTAACCTTTATTTCTGCTGCTCTCTTTCATCTCGCATGCTCGTGTGCGCCGCATGCTCGCTCGGCTGCTGTGTTGCAGCAACATGTTGCGGCGACATGCTGTCATGGACTTGACCTTTGGCAACAGCCTTTTTACTGTTGTTTTATGCAACCAATTAATAGACAACTCGAGCACGCCCACACACACACACACACAGAAGAGAGCGAGTGCCTCTGTCTATGTGTGTGTGATTTATTGCAAGCAGTCATAAATCTGCGCAGAGCATAAACAAAAACATGCATAATTTCCATAAATCTTTGATGGCGTCGTGTTAAAAGTTTTGGCCAGGCCAATTATGCGCCCAAAACTAGGCACTAATTTGACAGCAAGTGGCCGAAAACCCACCTCTCTCTGGGTCACTCAACCCAAGTCGGGGCTTGGGGCTTGCTTGCCGCTCGCCGCTCGCCGCTCGCTCCTGGCCATAAGTAAACACAAATTGAGTTATCTGCTGGTCAACAGCATTAATGAAGCGCACACACAAGCAACGTCAATTATTCGCCTCTTTGTGTGGCGGCTGGGTGGGTGTGGCCGTGTGGCTGGGCTGTCGATGTGCCAGCAAGGACGATTATGACCCAGCTGTGTCACAGCTACAGCCCCAAAGAGCAATGACCTCTCGTTAACTAATCCATTTCAATTTCTATAAAGACGTCAAAGTCTTCGCTCGGTTAATTAAGTGAAGCCCAAGACGATTGCATTGGCCAACAGGTTCACAGTTACGCGGAAATCAATGCTGAAATTGATTCCTAGAAAAGCGAATGATTTTCTCCGTTAATCCCACTCAAGCGACCAGAGCCAAATACAGTTATGCAATTATAATTCAATGAACTCTTTCTGAATGTCAACTGCTTAGGCAGGTCAGTAAGGGCATTAGGAATGGGGCTTAATCGGACTTCAGCGGCGCACAGTGGGGCAAAACTCAAAGCATTTACTAATCTGATTAGATGGAGCTGATGTATACTTAATAAACTAGTTCAATTTGTATGGAAATGGAGGCATTAATAGAGTAGAGATGTCACCCTGTGAATGATGCGCCCTGTGTTCACTTTATATATTGAAGGTATATCTCTCAGAGAAAAAGAGTTAGGTAGAGATGACACCCTGCGAATGATGCGCCCTGTGTTCAGTTTGGATATTGTACGTATATCTCTAAAAGAAATGAGTTTGATATAGATGACACCCTGTAACTGTTGCACCCTGTGTTCATTTTGGGCATTGCAATGCATTGCTTAAGTGTGAAAAATCCTTATATTTATTTAAAATGAGGTCAGATATATCTATGTGAACTAATTCATATTCTTAATTCCAAATTTGTTAATCTTAGCTGAGAAGTACAACAAATATATCTAGAGCTCCTTATATATACAACTTTTATTAGCATTAATAATAATATACATTAATATAGACAGACCCTGAAGAGCTGCTCAAATCTATAAACAGTCAACCCAAGCTAAAGTTAAAGTATTTAATGTACATTTATTCGAACTAGGATTTGTCGTTCATTTTCAATCTGTCTGCTGGCTTATCAACATTTCGCAAAACTGAGTTAGTTTTCTGACATGTCAATGCTAACGGCTTGATAGGCACGTCAGCTGGCTGAAACGCAAGTCTTTTGTCTTTATTTTTGCTTGACAGGAAGTTCAACTGGCTGTCAACTTTGACAGCTACACCACAAAGCGACAGCAAATGTCAGAAGTCTTCAGTGCTGCGGTCTCAGCACGCCAGGGCAACATGTTGCTAGGCACATGTTGCTTTCGTTAAGTGTTGCCTGCTGAAAATGTAGTCACGCGAGGCTCGCAACATATTTGGGAATGACTTTGGCAACATGCACGTCGTGCTCTGGCTTAAAGTAATTCAATTTCATTCTGCCAACACGACAAATGGCTAACAAGTGAGTTAACTGTTGCCGGCACCTACTCAGCTGCCGCTTACCTTTCGATGGCAAGCATAATACTTGATTGACAAATCATTGCCCACATTTGTTGCCTTGCCAATTGTGGGCGTGGCAGTTGTCTATTGCTTGCCACTGGCAAGGGATTTCTTATTTCATTTTAATTGCTTTGCAGGCGCAAGTCAAGGCAGCAGCACAAATAAGGAACGCGAGCACGCACACACACACACACACACATACATACACAGACACAGTCAACAACTCGTTTGCTTTACGCTCTGCGGGCTGCGGTTGTGATTGTTTGTGTGTGTGCGTAAGAGTCTCTGTGTGCTCATTAAAACAAGTAAGAAAACTCTAGTCGAGAGTGCTCGACTAGATACTACCCTGAACCCAACAAATAAAAATGCTCATTTAGTATGGCTGAAATTTCAATTTCGATGTATTTAAAAATATAAATAAAATACCAAACTCATTTAATAAAATATAAAAATATTTTGAAACAATTAAAAAAAATTAACATCAGTTGCATCGATCGGGATTCGAACCGCGACTCCTCGATCGAGCGTCATGCTGCTAACACACTAGGCCACCTCACTCCTGCTAGTGGTGCTGGCAAAACTCAAATAGATTCACTGCTGCAGCGCCATCTACCAAAACTAAACGAAACTAACTGCTGATGTGATTCTAAGAATCTGCTAGAATAACCAAACTATTAAAAACGCACATAAAGCATAGTTAAAATTTCAATTGCGGTGTATTTAAAAATATAAATTAAAAAGAAAACGTATTTATGAAAATATAAAAATATTTTGAAACAATTAAAAAAAATTAACATCAGTGTTGCACCGATCGGGATTCGAACCGCGACTTCTTGATCGAGCGTCATGCATCTAACACACTAGGCCACCCCACTCCTGCTGGTGGCGCTGGCAAAACTCAAATAGATTCACTGCTGCTGCGCCATCTACCAAAACTAAACGAAACTAACAGCTGATGTGATGTATTTGTTGTAGCTGCTGCACGTGCGTTTGTTAATTGGCGAAATATTTGATTATTTTTTATTAATTTTTGACTGAACGGAATTTAATGAAACTTTCAGCATTTGATCTACATATTATATTGAATATTTGAGAAATTTAAAAAAAAGAAAAATCATTCACAATTAGCTATAGAGGCATCTGATTTGAACTTGAATGTTTTTACTCGATAAAAACATAACGGGATGATTTATCGAATTTTAAAAGCAAACTCGACGTCCGCGCTGTATATACGGTCATTTTAAAAAAAAATTCAAGTCTCTAGCTCTTATATCTTCGGAAATCGACGCGTTCAAACATACGGACAGACGGACAGACGGACAGACGGACAGACGGACAGACGGACGGACGGACAGACGGACAGACGGACAGACGGACAGACGGACAGACAGACAGACGGACAGGGCCAAATCGACTCAGCTCGTCGCCCTGATCAAGAATATATATACTTTGTGGGGTCTGCCACGCCTCCTTCTGCCTGTTACATACATTTCAACAAAACCATTATACCCTGATTTCCCATTTTCAATGGGTTCAGGGTATAAAAAACGAAGCAGCTACGCAGAAAAGCGACATTTGCATAATTTGCGAGTGTGTGTGTGTGTGTGTGTGTGTGTGTGTGTGTGTGTATGTGTGTGAGCCTAAAAGCATGCAAAACGTGCCACTGACACACAAATGTCAGCAGCAACAGCAGAAGTCGGCAGCAGCAGGAGTAGAGGCAGCAGGAGCAGAGAAACAAAGCAAAGTCGAAAACTTGCAAATTTTAATGCATCACAAGATTTCAACAACTTCCTTTCTGAGCCCAGCTGGATGCTTCGATGCCACGCCCACACAGTGGAGCTCATTAAATGCCCGCCCCTGGCCGAAAGAGCTGCGCTGCGATTTTGCAGCTCGCAGTTTTGATGGCTGTCGTTAAACGATCGTTTCCTTTTTTATGCACTCGTCAACTCGAGTCAACTCAAGTCAACTCGAATGTGATTGACAGCTGGACACCGAGAGCCCGACTCTGACCCCAGTGAACTCTGCCGGTCGAGGCCAATTTATGAGGGTGTCATTTACAGTTTCGGGCTGGCAATTAAAACGCAAGTCGGAGAAAGTAATATCTACCTCAAGGGTCGAGATGAAAGCGAAACTGTGTGTGCGTGTGTGTGTGTGTGCGACATCGCGTATTTGTAATGGATTAACACATCTCCCTGGCCGAGGGATGGCAACCCCCATGGGCAGCCTTCTGTTTGTGAGCGGCTTGTCATATAAATCAAACATAATCAACGCCAACTTTCAATAGATGCTCGTTCGACTCTGCAGCTGCCTGGCCTGGAGGGGCTGAGCGCGTCTGGGGTCGGGGCGTATAAATCTAAATTACGAACATACTTAACGGCGAGCCCAACTCCCGTCTCCTGCTCTCTGACCGCAGGGGAATTCAATTGCGGTGAGCGGGCGGCCGTTTGGCCCTCGTCTGACTTCAAGATTACAATCTCTCTATTTTTTTCTCAGGCTGCTTGTTTGTTACCGCCCCGCATCTCTCTCTCTCTCTCTCTCTCTCTCTCTCTCTCTCTCACCCTCTCTTTAAATGCTGTCTAATGAGCCACGGCAGAGCTGACACCTCAGCCAAAGCTGCAAGCAGGGGGGGGGGGGGGGGGGGCTCGCTCATTGATTTAATTGCAAGTTATTGATGAGCCGGAAATCGGCTTAAGTTTTGAGGGCTCACACAATTGCAGAGACGGCGGACGGCGCACCACACGATTGAACAATGGGAAAAGTCATTGATAAGAAGGCCTAAATAACAAAGAAACAAAATACAAAAATTCACAAAATAAAGAAAAACATTAAAAAGTCAACGACTTGCAAAAATCACGCATTTGAAACATACTTTTGACAAATTTTGTGGGACTAAGAGGGATATGGTCGGGGTGGATTATAACTAAAATCGAAATTCTATACAATACATATATATCAATTCTGAAATTTGGAGACTCTGGCTCTAAGGAAATAGGCGATAAAATTATATAACCAATTTTCGATACGGTTTTTAGTCGACAACAAAATAACGGAAGTAGTTAGCAAGTTTCCGAAACAAACTCAATATGCACGATGTATATATGAACTTACCACAATAAATTTAAAGTCCCTAGCTCTAATATCTTCTGAGATCAATGCGTTCAAACTAGCGGACACGCAAACAGAGAGATAGGCCTTGATAGATTCAGCTCGGCGCTCTGATGAGGAATATTTATACTCTATCGGACCTGCCACGCCCTCTTCTTTCTGTTACATACATGTAACAAAAACATCATATCCTGATTTTCCATATTTAATGTGTTCATGGTGTAATAAGCATTATGAAAAGTCAACGACTTTGCAGATATCCTACAATCAGCTCGCCTGACAGCCTCTGAGTGAATTGAACTCCTAAAGATTTACTGACTCTATGAAGTCTTGGCAACTTGCGAGTTAAATGGAATTTTCAGCATATTTTTGGTGTTGGCATGAATGTGTTTTCAATACACACATATAGGATAGTCCCCTCCCTTGCTGTTCGTCTGTTTTTGGCTGTCAACTACACACTTTAATACACCCTTTGTAATCGAATGCATGGCCTCAGGCTATGGACTAAAAGAATAAGGCTCCTGTTCGCAGGACGACGTGCCGTTCAGTGCGTGTGGGCGTCAACAACAAAGCAGAGCTGTTGGTGCACACCTCCGGATTTGGTTCTTCGGCAAAAGTGGGCGTTAGGTACACACTATCTCATTTGTGGTCACGCTGACGTGACAAGAGCATCTCAACAGCCGAGAAATACAACAACAACTTAAGAAACCAGCAGGCAGAGCAATGAAGCAAATTCTTATTAGCGAGAAAGTGAGAGCAGAACAAGAAGTAAACGAAACATGACTCATCTTTACAATATTTAGCTATATAGATTATGTGTTATTTGAAGTGGGCAAGCGGAAATCTTTTGGCGTCAATATGAAAATTTGTGTGGGAAAGCTGGAAAGTTCAAGAGAGCTCTACGCAAATTTTGTTAGGAGAGTCAATAGTAAGAAATTTGAAATATGAATCATCAAAGAAGAAATTTAATCATATCATTTAAAAACATTTATTTATTAGAGATAAGAATTAATATGGAGACTTAGACTTGATGATTTCAATACAAAAATGTATAATTTAAAATGAATATATATACAATATATATTTTATCCGGGATCGAAATCTAAATATTTCATTCGATGCTTGGCTGATCAGATCATATGGCTTACATTTTGAAATCTCCATATCATTTTATCTACTTTAAAGTTGAGCCCTACAAAGAACTATAAAACAGAGAGATATAAATCAGATGTAACAGGAAATATCAGTAATACTTATAGCTACTCCCATTATGTGCGTGGTTATATCGAACATATTGTAATACTTACCTACTTATTTTTATACAAATTGTTGCCCTTGACTTACTCCATAAATGATATCATTATTTTTCCTCAGACAGACATTATATATATTTTCATATTCATATAGATATACTCAGTTTGACTATATTCTTAGCAGGGCATGCACACAGCTGTCTTTGTCGCTCATTTTAGCTCAACTGATATTGATTTTCTAAATTGCATTGGGCTCATAATTAGCGCCACGCCCCCAGCAGGAGTCCACAAATGCCTGCCACAGACATTTTACAATTTTGAGTGCTGTTGTTGTTGTTGTTTTTTTTTTTTTCTGCACCGCTTGTGCCGCTCTGTTAGTGATTGGCTTGTCCTTGACACGGCCATTCAGTTGGCACTTGTGAAGGATGCTGCTGTTATTGCGGCTGATTCACTGTCTGCCACCAATAGCGTCTGAGTGCCTACCTGACTGCTTGTGTTACCTGGCTGACTGGTTGACAGGTTGACTGGCTGACTGGTTGGCTGTCGCCTGCTGCGCTCTACTTCTGACAGATTCACACCTTTCCAATGCCAAATGCCATTGTGGACAATTAAAAATATACAAATAAAAATCGAGCCCATTTATCGATCAACTGTTAGCGGGACACGAACGAGAATGAGCCGCAATTAGCTGCCTAATGCGGTGCTAAGCAGCTCGTACCCCCTCACCCCCTTCCCCCTGTCTCTGTGACACCAGGTATGGTCAGTGCCGCGTGGCCATCCCTGTTGGCCGCTGTCCAGTGCCCATTAGTGCCGCTCAGCAGCTGTCTGGCTGACTTTTGAACTAGGCCCTACCCCACCCCTCCGCCGCTGCAAGCTGCTCTGCCGTGCTCGTGTCGGTGTCCTGCGCCAGCCCTGTGCCTTTATCAAACAAACAACAATGCCGCCGTCGTGGCTCCTCTGACTCGGGCTGTGGTCTCGCCAGTTGCCACACATTTCCAAGTGTTTATTTCAGTCCACTTCAGGACTCTTCACGCCACAATGTGAGGTGTAAAGTTTGTTTATGGTCAAGTGGCTTGTGTTTCCTTTTTTATATACACACAATGTATAATACATATACATATATATATGGATGTATATATAAATATGTATTTGTGTGCTCTGCCAGCTATAAAAAAGAAGGCGCCTGGACAGTCCACTCTGTTGACACGACACTAATGACCACTCGGATCTTATCTGGACATGTGAATGGCGCTGAAGTCGCTTGTTACAGTTGCTGCTATTGTTGTTGTTGTTGTTGTTGGCATTGCTGTTGCTGTTGCCGTCACAATCGTTGCCACTTGCTGCTGCCTCACATCCTGCCCATGCACACATTTAGTTTTGCATGCGCTTTTTTCCCATTGCCATCCGTTTCTCTGAGCAAAGGAAAAAATTAAAAAAAAATAAAAATAAAAATAAAACAACTTATGCGGAACATATTTATACATGAATTTCATTGTTGCGCTCCGCTCATAATCCATACAAAGAATTCAAATGAAATACAATATTATGCGTAGCAAGCACCAGTACAAATTACGCCTAACACCTGCCGTGTCGAATTCGCAAACTCAAATGCAATTTAATATACTAAAATAGCCATAAAAATATATTGCAAGAAATGTAAAATAAATAAGCAAAAGTTCAAGTAAATATTACAAATTAATAATGTAAAAGTAACTTAAATTGTCAAAGAAAAGTAGGTAAGCAATATATGAAATTAATTTGCTGCATTTCAATTGAATATTCAATTTAATTATTTGTAGCTTTCAAGTAAAATTGATAAAGTGGAAATTTTTCATTTATATATATTTAATGAAATTCTTTACATATTCAGTTCAGAAAATTCTGAAAATTCAACCAAAGAAATTAAATATACGTACAATTATTTGCTCGGATCATATGAAACGCTTTGGATATAATGTAAATATTTACATTAATTCATTAAGAGCGATGGCAAATATTCATTGGTCAAAATCATTCATTTAATATTATTTTAGTCAGAAATTCTCAGATTCTGAGAAAAAAATGCTTCTTTCTGAGTGAAGGACTTTGGAGCAGTCAGGAGAATTAAAGGCATATGGGGAGGAACAGTTCTAGCTCATGTAATATTTATTTGTTATTTACTAATAGTAATACTAACTTCTATACAATATATATATTTTTCTTACTCATGAAATGGAAATTGGATAAGCTTAAATCAAAGTACCCAACGGAAATGGTTTTTTCATAAAGGCCATAATAAATGCAAATAAGTTTATTGCAGGCGTGTGGCTCTCACTCTCTCTATATATATGTGTGTGTGTGTTAGTGTGTATGCGTGTCTGCAACAATATTGGTCTGCTTGCAACTTTATAGTCAGTGCAGGGATGCAATGGAGTGAGGGGTTGCTACTTGATGCTGTCCCTATGCTATGCTTGCTTTTAGCTGGCTCAGCATAAGGACAACAAATAGTTGCAACAACAACAGCACTTGCAACTGCAACTGCAACAGTTGCAACAACAATTCGCATGATTTGCCAACAAAACATGGCACGCACTTTATTATGGCGCAATGCTTGAGCATTTGCAGCCAGTGGAGTTAATTCGTGCACCACTCTCACCCACACCTGCTGCAGGTGTGGAAGTTGCTCTAGGTGTTGCGTTGAACGTTTCTATCACTGTCTATTTCACTCTATCAACTATGTATGAACGACTGGGGCTACGCACAACATTCGCGCCATAAGCAATCGAGGACGGCAAATAGCTAGAAAACAGAACGAAGAGTCACAGCTGTGCAATACTCTATACAGATTTGAAAAAAAAATAAAAAAAATAATAATAATAATAAATAAATAAATGAAAAAATAAAATAAAATAAAAAATTTATAAAATGAATAATAATAAAGTTAATAATAATGATAATGATAAAAATAATAAAAATAATAATAATAATAATAATAATAATAATAATAATAATAATAATAATAATAATAATAATAATAATCATAATAATAATAAATAAAAATCTTTCCTTCTAAAATTTGAACATTATCTAATTGATATAAAAATATATTCTCTATCTCTTAAACATTTCATGAAATATTTATTATAAAATTGAAATAATATTTAATATATATACAAACTTTTCCTTACGGACTTGTTATTTACATATTTATATTTATGAATATATTATAATGTTAATAATTTTTCAATATATTTATATTTTATATTTATATTTATATTTATATTTATATTTATATTTATATTTATATTATATATATATATATTTATATTTTATATTTATGTATATATTTATATTTATATTTTATACTTATTTTTATATATATATTTATTTATATTATTTTAATTTATTTTATATTTTTAATTAATATTTTAATGTATATCCATACATTATTATTATTATAGATAGATAATAGTTGAAGTCTGTGAGAACCCTATATGCTCGTTAGGGAACAGAGAACAGAGTATATAAAGGCGATTGCCTAGCCTGGTATTTCGATTGCTAGCATTTTTGCGTATCTACCTTTCTGGCGGCGTGAGAGAGAGAGAGAAAGAGTGTGCTGAGTGTGTGTGTGTTTGTGTACCGATGTGTGCGTTTCGCAATCTTCAATAAAACTGTTTGTGCGCTCTTTTTTTTGGTATTTTATTTTTGTACTTTTTTTTGGCTGCGCTTTTCATTTGTTTAAAACGCAAACTATTGTGCAGGACGGGTTGGGGTGGAGTTCGGTGCGAGCAGAGTGGGTGGCTGGGTGACTGGGTTGGCTAGGTGACTGGGTGGCTAGGTGACTGGGTGGCTGAGTGGGTCAGTGGATGCGTGTGTGCGAATATTCCCTCAACCTTTTCCATTTGGTGGCTGTCCCGCAGTTGCGAACAACTTTGTTGCTCTTTTTAACGCCATTGCCATTGCGCATTGTATTTGTTGGCATTTTTTATGCCTTAACTGAATGTGGGCGCTGTATTGGGATAGGTCATGGGGTTGTGTGTGGGCGGGAAGGTGGGCAAGTCGGCGGATGGGGGGATTGTTCACTCAACTTCAATTGCAAAATACGCGACGGGGCGGGGTGGGGCGAGGCGAGGCGGGGCGTGGCGCGGCTCTGTTGCGGGCTTTCATGGCGGCCACTTTATTTTCATAGCCGCCTTTTTCACAGCCGCATAAAATGCAACAACAGCAAATTGGAATGTGTAACCGCAACTCGTAGTTAATTTTATTTATTCAGCAGTTCGCTGGTATTTCCATTCTTTCATTCGAATGTTGTTGTTCCGCTTCTTCTTTTTATTTCTAATTGCTGCTGCTTTAAAGCATAAACTGCCGCCCCTGGGCGTGCCAGGGCTGGCATTGTCAATATGATTTAGGCGCTGGGACAATAACATAAATTAGGCAAATGCTGCAGATAAATTAGCAAGGCCCAAAACAATTTAACGGCGGCCGCTGCTGTCACAAAATGCAATGGCACCGCTGGCAGAGCCCAGAACGCTACTGCGCCAAGGACATGGTCCTTTTCAAATAACTCATAAATGCAGCAGGCCAGCCCAGGGGAGGCAGCAGTCAGCAGCCAGCAGCTGGCCAACGGACCGACATCTGGTGCTGCGTGTATTTACGCCATAAAATTGAATGGAATACAAATGGATTGAGTGTGGCAAAGCGAGGCGAGGCGAGGCGAGGCGAGGTGAGCCCAGCTACAGCACTCCCTCCCCCCTCACCATATGGATCGATACTCAATGCTCAATATTAATTGCCTTTTTTTGTCGGCTCCGGCTCTGGTGATAATGCAGTGTTTGTCCATGGATTTTAAGGACATTTGTCCAAATCATGCTGCTTATTGTATTGTATTGTAATAGCAGGCAAATCAATTACATAAGGCCTAATCATGAATCGACACTAAACGGTAGCAGTAGCAGTAGCAGTAGCAGAAGCAGGAGCAGGAGCAGGAGGAGTAGCAGTAGCAAGAGCAGGAGCAGGAGCTGTATGGCAAGCAGCAGCCAAGGGAAATCGAAACAGGTGTGTGCCAGCTGAGCAAGGGACTGTGGGAGTGAGGCTATGAGAGAGATGGAGAGAGAGGCAGAGAGAGTGAGGCAGTGAGCGTGTGGGGCACCTGGTTCCTTTTGAAACCATTTGACCATATCGTTACATTCGGCTTGGCTCAGCGTTATTTTAAAACATTTTCACTGCATCGATTCGTGGAAAGCATCCGTGCACGGCTGTTCCGGCCGCTCCAGAGCCGGAAATGCAAACGTGGCCGGGCAGTGGGAGAAAAATGCAAAGAAAATTTATTGACAGACATTCCCCCTTAAAGGACTCGCAATGCACATTGTTATCACACCATACGCCCCGCTATTCAGCACACACACACACAGTCACACACACACACGCACAGCTGACGCATATTTTTGCATATACAAAAAACAAAAAATTACTCAGAGAGGCATCTGAGGAATTTGTAATTAAAACATTCTCATATTCATTTCGGACCTGGGCTCTGCTCTTTGTGCGGAATAATATTCTAGACGCTGTGCGGCATGAGTTGAGCATGTTTTTGATTTCTTCCTCTTCTCCTGTTGCCTGTACGACAAAGCAATCAATTTAAACGGATTGGCATCGGCAACGACAACGGCAGGGCGGGATGGCATCTTGGGGCACTTTGAGTACGAGTACAGTAAGGACGAAAGCCTCTCAACACCTGTTGGCCAAGAGAGAAACTCCAATTGGAATTAACTCGAAAAGCCCGAAGCATCGCATTCATTCTTTATTCAGTTTCTCTTTACTTTGATTATCTCTCTTACATGCTCCCCCGCGTCCCCTGCCGCTCACAAATGCAACGCTCTTTGGGCATTCAATTTTTAATCGATTTGTGCACAAATAAAAAGGCAAAAGCGACCAAATTTGGCGTCCGCATGGACAGCTGGTTGTTCCATTGCGGCCAGTTGCACAGCTGCGACGCGACGTTTTATGCCCGAATTACGCTCGATTTATGTTTATCTTCAAATTTACGAACCGTTCCCCCATTGCCCACCCCTTTCAATTCCACTCGCTGCACAGCAACTGACGTCGAGTCATCGAAGTGACTCCCAATGCTGAAAACTGGGTATACAGGTAAATTTGCCTCGAACCGCACGATTTTCAGGAGAAACTTTTAGATTTTTTATACATTTATAATATATAGAAATAGATTAGTTAGTAGATAAACTCCCGAGTTGATTTTCCTACACGCTCTGCACAAATTTCCAGGGTATTTACATGGATTATCTCCGTGGAGCAATGATAACACTTTTCTAAATCCTGCATGCCTTTGAATGCCTGCATTGATTTGGCTTAGCAATTTCGGTTTGGTTCGTGGTCATTGGGGTTGGGTTTGGTTTTTTGCTGCTGTGGCATGGTTCGAACAATTGTTGGTGCTCTGTTGCGACCTGTCGCTCCTTTTATTGCATTCGCTTCGTTCGTTCGTTTATTCAGCCAGAGCAAAGTCCACTTTATAGTTCAACCAAATGCGACAGCCCTGCTGCACTGTCAGAATACTCTGAAACTTTACGCTTGCAAATACCAGCAAAATATTTGATTTCCCTTTCTCTTCTATTTGTTTTTCATTCATAGATTTATCAACAGATTTTTTATTTTATTTTTTTTTTTTTATGTATCAGAGGTAGAGCATTTTATTTACAAAATAATTGTCAAAGTTGCAGCTGCTAATTGCAGATTTGTATTCTGCTCAGGCAAGCTATAGCTGGGCGTGGTTGATTCCCAGCTTTTAATTGGTATCAAAAGAGATTTTTTATATGCCCTGGTTGTATGTATAATATGTAAAAGCCAGAAGAACGCATGGCAGACCTGATGCCGTTGGATACCAGCTCCAAAGCCATCCCATTCCCATCAAAATTTGCTAAAGCTTTTGAAATGTTATTATTACAATTTTATTAAATCAACCCATCTTCAAGAAAAGTTATTGAACAATGAGGATCCCATATTAAACCCATACTGCAGCCCATGCGGGTATATGTGCGTGTGTGCCAGTGTGAATCTGCTTTTTTGAAAAGAAGCCTTATAGAAATATCAGTTCCTCGAAGGGCTCAGGGGATCTCGTAGTCGAGTACTCTCGAGTAGAGCTCTCCTACTTGATATTTATTTGTGTAACTTTTAATTAAATCATTATGATAATTATTTAACAGTTTGAATCACTCACTCAATCTCTGTGAACTCATTTGCAGTTCTTAAGAAAAAAAGAAATACATAAATGTGACTTTCACAGAGAACTTTTAATTAGTTAAAGGAAAATGTTAACAAGAAAAGCCAAGTACATGTATATACAAATATATATGTATATATATATATATATATATATATATATATATATATATATATATATATATATACTTCTTTACTTATTAATTTATATATGATATAAAAAGATAATGAAATAACAGAAAATTAAAGTATTAGTTGTAGTAGCTTGAGTAATAGCAGTAGGAGAAGTAGTAGTAATAGTAGTAGTAAGGGTAGTAGTAATAGTAGTAAAAGTAGTAGTAGTAATAGTAGTAGTAAAAGTAGTAGTAGTAGCAATAGTAGTAGTATTAGTAAAAGTAGTAGCAATAGTAAAAGTAGTAGTAATAGTAGTACTAGTAGTAGTAGTATTAGTAGTAGCAATAGTAGTAGTAGTAATAGTAGTACTAGTAGTAGTAGTAATAGTAGTACTAGTAGTAGTAGTAATAGTAGTACTAGTAGTAGTAGTAGTAATAGTAGTATTATTAGTAGTGGTAATAGTAGTAGTAGTACTAGTAGTAGTAGTAATAGTAGTACTAGTAGTAGTAGTAGTAATAGTAGTATTATTAGTAGTGGTAATAGTAGTAGTAGTAAAGGTAGTAGTGGTAGTAGTCAAGTGATAGTGATAGTAGTGCAGCTGTCATCTGTTTGTAAGCAGCTCCACCCCGTGCTCAGGGTATTTTATGGCCGTGCCCAGCTGATGTATTAGGAATTTCATAAAAAATGCATCAACCGTTAGGCGAACGCGGCCTAATAGCAGTTAATCAATGGCCCTTTGCATTACAGTCTTAATGAATTGTATGCTAGTTAGCTGAGCCAGCACCTCCTCCACCTCCTGCACCTCCTCCGCCCCGCCTACCACGCCAATGGACAATTTGAATGCGCTGCACTCACGCACGATGCGTATTATAATAGTGTTAGTTTTGATGAGATATTTATGGTTGTCTAACATGATAGCCGGCCATTCGGACTTGTATCGAATGGTATCTCGAAAGCCGTCGATGCGGGCACCATTCGCATAATTAAGCTGTAAAAGTAATTGACGCTTAAGTGGGCAACTTTTGAGCATAATTTACAGTCGGAGCATCTGAACCGGTTCCCGCTTCTGGGCTCTGGCATCAAGTGGACAGACATTGACTCCCATTGCCACATCATTTTTGCCAATCATTACAGTAAAATCAAATGTCAGAGCGCCAAGCCAAACAGTAGCCGAACTAAGTTTCTGGCCAACAAAAATAAAACTCAGCTCGTATTATATGGAAAATTTCGAATGCATTTTATGGACTTTTTACGACTTGAAACCTATGTGGCGGGCGCGACAAGGGCGAAAAATTCGAGTCGAATGAAAAGCCACCCAGAATAGATGTAGCCAATGAAGAGCATAACAAACGACATATAAATATGTATCTGTGTATCTACGAGTTTGCTTCAGTTGTCGATTTTATGAGCTCGACAAAGAGCCGGACAAAAGGTTCCTCGAATTGAACTGTAACTGGGTGGAGGGAGGGGGAACGGGGCGGCCATGCTGGTGGCCGCTACCTTGTTATTGTTGTATCGTCCCAGTTGTTTGAGTTTTGCCAAAACTAATAAAATTAAATTGAATTGCTTAAAAATTGCCAAAAATGAGGCAAAGTGTCAAAGGGGGCCAATGGGCCAATGAGCCAACGGCGCCACAGCAGCCAAATGGTTATGAGTCCGACTCTCTCTCTCTCTCCCTCTCTCTGTGAGGCTCTGACCCAAGGGAGCCCAGGCCAAGGTGGAGCCCAAGCGGGCTCCCCAGGCCGTTGGCAACGTGCGCGCATTAAGGCATCTTGACTGGAATTGAATATTGAGTCCGGGGTCTTACGCCAATGTAAGAGCAAAATCCCCAAATTCAACGGAAAACCGAAATGTCTAATACACTTAACAAGTTTCGCATTCACAAGAGATTTATAATTTGCATTTAAGTGAATGCTCTTCGAGGAACAGTGCTGAAATTTATGATTTTTTGAAGATTGAACTACCTATACATAAATAATATATATGTATATGTAAGTTCCTCTTTTTGCACTGCATTATATGCGGAAGAATGAAGAGCAGCTGAAACTGATATGTATATTGAAGGCATGGCAGGCGTTTGGGCCTGCTGCTGTCTGGCTCGATTGGGCTGAGCTCGGCGTCGACAAATTGAATCGCGTTGATTGCCAGGAAGGCAGCTGGGACGCGCCAGAGGATCTCTGCTCCGGCCGCAATTTTAATGCAATTAAGTGCAAATCAAAGTCGACGTCGGCGCTGGTATAAACATATATACATCTATATATATGTATATGTATATGTATGTACGTTCTTAATATCCTCACCGTTGATGGCAAACACATCAGCGAGACCATAACGAATTTACAGCCAAATCCAATCAACTGCATGAAAACGATATCATCCAAACTGTTTACTGCACACACGCGGCGTATGATAGATATGAGGGCACATGCAGCATTCGAGTGCAATATGTGTGTGACATACGACGATATGGGAAATGCACTATGCGAAAGTTGTCAAATGCAAATGCAATGGCGAAATTTCCATAATTAGTTGAACGCCTGATGCGATATTTTATGTATGCCACTCATATGGCAGGCAATTTAATATTTGACCACAGACGAACATATATAAATATATATATATATATATATATATTAATTTAGTTACTAACACACACAAAAAAAGTGTGCAATAAAATGTTGAAAAATGCTAAAATCTGCGTGAATCCTTTCGAAAAAAAATACAAATAAAATAAAAACGTATTTACGCCTCCCTTTATTTATGTTTTGCATATATATAATGGCGAACAGTTCAATCAATCAGCATGTCAGTGCGTGGGCGTGGCTGGCGGGCAATCAAGCTACTGATTCATTTATTATTTTGTCAGCTGTGAAATATTATGAAATTCTCTAAATCAAATAACCGCAGATCACAGCAGCAAGTCAAAGCGCAACAAAACTCAACTCTTTAAATTTGCAACTATGTAAACTTTAAGTGTTTCACTCAGTGGCCATCGCATGGCATGTTATGGTATGGCATGGCATGGCACGGATGGGATGCTTGGCGCAAATTAGCATAGCCTAATTGAACACAAATGGCATCCTATTTCCAGTCAGCCAGTGGCACGCCTTTGCCAGCAGCCATGAAACTGATACCCACTCGACTCCGATCGACTTGACAGGACGCGGTGCGACGCGACTGTCGCAGCATCTCTCTCCCACTCGCTCGCCCTCTCGCTCCCACATTCCTGCTCCTCGGCAAGGGATGCGGCGTCCGTTTGCAATTTATGGGGCCACAGACGACCCGCAGCAGAGTGCAGAGTGTGAGCGAGAGGAAGAGGAATGGAGAGAGAGGGGTAGGTGTTGGCGGGGGCTGGTTGGCCATTGCAATGGCGAAGGCTATTGCTGACTTTTGAGTAATCAAATCGAAACCGAATCGTTCACCAAACCCAAATGACTCTCTTTGGTGCGCTTATTATGATATATGGTCAATGGGCACTGAGCACTACTCAGCTCAGCTCAACTCTGCTCAGTTCAGTTCAGCTCGGAAGAGGGATTGGATAGTGAAGTAGTCTGCGGTCGCCTGGGAGTCTGAAATTGCCATGCGCATGTGTATTATGTGTATGTATATGCACTGCATGTCAAGCAACTCTTTGCATGGATGGCCCCTTCTGATAGACCTTAAAGAAATATGGAAATGATTGGGTAGTAATTAAAATGTGACTCGACAAGCATTCAATTCACATCGCAATTCGAAGTTGGCTTAGACATACGAAACTCCAGAGAGCAGAGAGATGAAGCCTATATCACTCAACGATTGACAAGCTGGCCTGCAGCCTTTACTTATTTCAACTTTTTTGTTGTTTGTTTTTTATTGCGAGGCCATATGAAAAGTTGGGAGAGAAAAAAATTAGTTCGAGTAAAGAAAGTACCACAACTCAGAGCTCACGTTTTTTCTCTGGTACGATGCAAAAATTTTTGATTGCAATTTTGTGTTTCTTTTGCTGCGTAGGTGTAATTCTTTTGCAATTCACCTTGTGCTCCACACAATCTGCCCCACTCACTCTCTCTCTCACACACATACACACACCCACAGTCTCTGACGAGATACCCGACTGCCATCACGCATTACCATTGATTAACACACACTCGTCCAATCTTGGGGCTGACGCACGCAAACTTTTTGCACAGATTGAAATACAAAGTTTTTGCCAAGCTGCCGACTCGTCTCGCATTGTTTCCACTTATTTGGTCCTGCAGTCCTGCAGGTCCCCTCTTCCGACCCACCCATGATACACACACACACGTACATACATACATTTATATATTTCATTCGTTTCTTCTTTCTTTCGCACGGAGAGCCTTACATGAAAAATAGATTTGCTCGAAGATGGCTGAAACTTGCGCTCAAAGCAGCTCGAGTGATATATTTTCATAAATCAGCCATAAATATTGAGCGTGTCATTGCCAGTTGCATAAGCCATTTTAAAGGCTCGCCTCAAAGGACGCGAGAGAACTTTATGTGTAGCTCATGCAATACAAATTTAATATACTTGCAGTCCTTTAGATCATGTAGAGATACCCCAAAGTGCCGATAAGTAATCTTATAATGTAAGTACTCACACACCAATCAAGCACAATGTATATAGGGGAAAATCTAGTGTGAATAGAATTAGTTAAATGGAGCGATATAAATTTAATATACTTGCGGTAGAAGTTCAACTTAAGTAGATTTAACTCACAGTGTCGATAAGTAATCTAAGTGTGTAATATGGAAAAGAAAATCTAGTGTAAATAGCGTATTCTGTGTATGATATGTGTATGATATATATATTCACTGAAACGCATATATCAGGAAGAAGTAGAGCTGCACACTGTGCTTTACTTACAATTATTTCTTTATATTATTTCGAAAATTTGAAGGGTAAAAATTTTCAATGGAACTATCGATATAATCGGTTTTTTTTACCATCGATGCGAAAACCATCGAAGGAACCGTCCATCGATGGTTTCCCATCTCTACTGCGTATCCATTTATAGTGGTTCCTCTCGATGAATAGTCTCAATCATCGATACTATCAATAGTGTGATCGATTTTTTAAGCAGATCAAGCCAGAACGTATACGGAGTACTTAATAGTGTTAGTTCTATTTAGCCGAGCCCATCTAAGTATTCTCTTAGCCTGTGTGACAATTGATCATAGTAACAATATATTAATCGCTATATTTTTGGTTGAAGTTCTTATGTATGAAACTAAGAGAATTATTTGAGTATATACAGTTTAAATGTGAATCGATGACACTATCGACAGTATCGATGGCCACCACTATCGATCCTCCACCGTAATAAGTCGTTAGTTTACCGCCTCTAGGGTCAAATGCGTTGTTAAATAATATAAATTTATTAAGTAGTTTATTTATGTGTAGTGCATAGTGTATTAAGAAAAGATATAATACTTATTTCACAGGGTTAGAGGACAACTGCGTTAACTGTGGAAATTAATATAAGACTAGGAAGCACACTTCAAATTTGCGACACTTCTCGTCTACTAGCGATGGTTCTCACTATCGATAAATCACCAACTCTTTTACAGATAAAGCTCATTACATGATCTATTGATCAAGGCGTGGAGGTAACGAATTCCTTTCTTATTATTATATTTTATTGTTGCATCAGATTTTATAAAAATTACTCCATCAGTACGTCCTTTACTCCAAATATATATGGCTTAAAGATAAACTTCATAAGCCAATTCAGTTCAGTGTAGAGTTCGCTTTTTTATTTAGTTGATGTGTTGAGTCAACTTTTAGCGGAGCTGCGTTTGACAAACGCGCCGAGAAGAAGCAGAGTTGCAGGCGAGGTGCATGTATAGGGGCGGGTAGACGTTAGCTGTTGGCTAATTAAAGCCAAATGTGAGCCAGCAGAGCGGCCTTTGCGCAGTCGTCTAAAGTTGTTTTGTTTTGTTTTGTTCAGTTCCGATTTGGTTTTCATATTCTTTTTTCTTTCTTTCTGTTTTTTATATTATTTTATTTTGTGCTGCAGTTTGCAAGCAGAGGCTCAACTTTTGAGCTCAACTCTATGGAGTAACATTTTTAATGGACCAAGCATTTTAATTACTTTGCCAGCGCAGTGTGTGTCAGTAGGCGAATGAGTGAGTGTGTCAGTGAGTGTGTCTGTGTATATGTAAATCAGTATCTGTGTGTGTGTGTGTATGTGTGTATGCTTAAGCTAGTGGAACATAATTACTCGTCTCTAGTGCAACTCCCGGAAGTCAGCGCCAGCCGCAGCATCGCCGGAAAGTATGCAGCAGCGGGTGAGAAACTTGCCATAAAATTATTATATGGCAAGCAGAACATATCAAGCTATATATTTGTTGAATGCATACTCAAACAGAGAGAGAGAGAGAGAGAGGGGGCGAGAGAGATAGATATGTATACACACACAAATACATATATGGGAGTGAGCTGCTGCTGAAAAATCAACGCGCCGCATTTAACTTTATTTTTGCCGAGTTTGTTTGGATTTTGTTGCTAATTAATTGCAAAAGAGCTCGAATAGACTTTGTAAATTTAAATTGCATAAGCAAATATATAGCAGTCATGCGACAATTAAGTGAATAAATATGTTGTATTATGAAAAATGTATACGAGAGTATTTTATATATAAAACATATAGTATAGAGTATAGAGATTGTATGCATATATACAGTACATACATACATGTGGTACATGAATACATACATATACATATGTATATAGTACATGTATTCATTTTCATTTTGTAAGAGGCTCTGTAATTTGGCATAGCCTCTTTTATATATTGTGGAACTCATATTTTAGTTTCTGTAGGCATTTCATGCTCATTTTATTTCGCAAAGGGAATAAGTCCAAAAGTTTTTTCGTTTAAGTTAAGCAATGTGAAAAAAGTGGAGCATGTTGTTAATAAACAAAAATGAAGTGTATATGAAAGGCAAAGTAGTTGCCAGCTGTAGAAGCTGAAATGATCTACGAAGTAAATTTATGTTATATATTAAATAGCTTTATTTAATACAAACAATTTGGTAATATTTAATTAGTAATATAACATTCTTTATACACTTTGTTGGATGATTCTCCATTTGTATATCGTTAAGAGACCTATTTGGTGCCCATTAAACGTTATGTGACAAAACTGACTTGTATTATGCAGGGGCGTGGTCATAACTCGAGAGTAAGCCAATGCGCTGAGCGTGTATCTCAAGGGGATTGGCTAGCTGTTTGCCGATGCCCACTCACGTGTGCGTGTGGGTGTGAGCCACATACTAATATCACCTTTAGCTGGTGCACACCTGTACATATGTGGGGTGAGGCCGAAGCGTGAACTGCTCATAAAATATTTGTCAGCGAATGGGGTCTTATTTGGCATAAGTTAGCAGTTAAAGGCCACGCCCACGCCCACGCTGCTGTCAAAGGCGAACGGAGGGCAATTAAAGCCAAACTGTGTACATAAGAAGTCGGCAGTTGTTGCCCGCCGGACATAATGATTCACGGAATCCATTTGAGGCTAAGCTAACATACAAAGCTACAGACAGGCAACTGCGACACACGGCCAAACAGGTTGACAGACAGACAGACAGATGGACAGACAGACGAGCTGGCAGACAAACAAAAATTCGATTGCCCCGCGGCTGCTTGTGCTATTGCCATTTTATTTACACAGACCGCTTTGACGCTTTTCATTTTGAAAAATTAAAGCGCAGCGAATTGTCGACTGTGTGTGTGTGTGTCTGGGTAAAGGTGCTTTGGTATGAGTGTGAGTCTGGGTGAATATGTGTGCTTAACGATTTTTGGGTGACGCAGAGCCCAACAGTAGGCAGCACGCTCTGCATATGCAGTTCACACACTCACACACGCAGCCGACTTGTTGGCCCTTTGTGCATTGGCACTCATAAAAGTCAAACTATTTTTCAATTTCAAATTGCTGGGCCACAGCCACAAATCTTATTCACAGGCACTGTCAGGGCCGAAAAAAAAAAAAAAAAAAAAAAATGCTGCGTGCCAGGACAACAGCTACAAACACTCAGCCCCCGTCTTATTGCAGATCAAATGGAGCTCAGCTCTGGCAAAACGAAATATACAGAAGCAGCCAAGCAACCCATTTGTGGCACATCGTAGGCAGACGAAAGGCGGCCAGCAACATCTACCATAGCAGCAGCAAACGCAAATAACATAAGCTCAAACACAATTGGCTCTCCATTGATGACATTCGAATACCCTGTAATTTTGTGGGTGTGCTTTAATTTTTGTATAATTATTTATTAGTCTAAGCCTTAATCTAAATAAATAAAATTGAGTTGAATACAGTAAAATAAATAAATAAAGTATTAATAGCTATAGAAAACTTTTAATGAATATAAAAAAATGATATGGTATATGTCTCTCTCTCTCTTTCTCTATCTCTTTCTCTATCTCTCTCTCTCTCTATCTCTCTCCCTCTCTATCTCTCTCTCTCTATCTCTCTCTCCCTCTCTCTCTCTCTCTCATTTTCTCCTAACTCCTAAAAATTGTCCAGGCTTAGCAAATGGTCTGCGTATCAAAGCCTATTTCACAAGAACTGCGTGTTTCATCATAGTTCACGCTGCAAAAACACCTTCAGTCAGTGTATTAGGGAAAAAAGTGCACTGCATGCATTGTGTCTGTCAGATGACCCCAAAGCCAAATCCGCACCAGCATGCACTTTATGTCTGCAGACATCTGGCACTTATTTTGGCCCCAAAAAGTTTTTGTGTTTGACACAAAAATATTCATTGCCGGCAGCCCACAACGAGCGGACGGCAGTCAAAGCCAACAACTATTGGCCATTTACTGGTTGCACCACAGTCACACACTCACACCACCTCACACCCACTCACACATACAGTTGCAGATATCACTAGAGTTCTCTCTCTCTCTCTCTTTCTCTCTTCCTCTCTCTTTCTGGTTGCTTATTTTCCAAAATTTTACTCACGTTCCCCAGTCAACTGCGCTGACTGGCTGGCTTCTCAGGAGCCAATGCTTCAGTCTGAACGCAAGTAAATGCGTTCTTTGTTCGGTTTTCAAGCAGGTGGTTAACAGCTTTTCGACCATGTCTGTATTCGTTTCAATTGTTCCAGATACACTGACCAGATGACCATAGAAAATAAGCTGCTTAGAAAAAAAAAACTTAAAAAAAACTCTTCAAAGAATACTTCTGCCCAACAGATGTCGCATGCACAGCTCTGAGTATTTTTGCAAGATTTTTCATATTCCATGTGATATATATGTGCATCTTCTAGGAATACAACGCTTGGGAACATTTCTTGAAACACCTCGATTTGAAATTTCTACGAAATTCAGACGAACTTGACCTGTAGCTGTGCTTCTTTCAATAGAAAAATATAGCTATAAGGAAGCCGCAGACCGCAGTTGCCACGCTTACCGCTTGTAAATAAATATATAAAGCTTTGTAGACATAAATAAATTGCCTTCTCGGTACTCTATACATATTGTATATACATATAGTATGTTTGTATGGTTTATATGCGATACATACATATCATATAACAGTATTGTCCATATTCGACAGACCCAGGATTTCTTAGCTTTAAATCAAAGAAAAATATAATTTTTTCATGTTAATAATAATTATTGTATTTGATTTAAATGGATTTGTTTTTTGAATATTTTGACTCTCAAATGGTCGCCTTGAGTACGGCGTATTGTGCACGTGTTTCTCAAAAGGTCGAACAAGGACAACCCTTATAAATATTAATAGTGTATTTATTTTTATTTTTATTTTCATTTTTTTGCCGCACAGTTTGCAATTAAATTAAATATCGCATAAAAACACTCAATGCAAATTGGGTATACAATGTCAGCGATGCAGTTTTAAGCCTGCTGTCATTTAAGTGAGCCCAGACAGACAGCTCAACTGGCTGCCAGACAGTCACAGGTTGGCCTCCACTCACGACCCACGCGCCTGTTCGCACAGTTCAATTCCGGCGGAGCATAAATATTTACAGGCGTTTTTGTTAAATGAATCATGGTAGAGCTAAATTTTTGCAGTTGCACTTTAAGAAATTTCGAATTCCAATTGTTGCTGTGCCAAAATGTTCACTGTCTACAGTTTGAGCAACTAACTAACTCAAATTATTTTGTCAAAATATATTTAGTGCTCTTTGCTTACACTTAATTAATATCAAACGGGAGTTGAATAGGTGAAATTGAATTTATTTGTGTCTATAGGCAAATAACTATCTAATTAGAAGAGTTTGCGCACAAAATGTTCAATTATGTTCAATACATATGCAACTCAATTACAAACATTTTCCAATTACATTTTTACAGTACTCTGTTTTTGTTTCATTAAATTTGCAGCCGAAGTTTGCACTTAAAGCATCACATGACAATCGAATATTTGTTCAGTGTGGTTGCCAGCACCACAGTAACACCTGCCAGTGTTCGCAGCACTTTGGGTGGGGCAGGCAGCATGTGAAAATGCAATTAAGCTGTAAATATGGACTTATACATATATATGTATATGTGTATATCTGTATATGTGTGGGTGTATATATATAGATGGCACTCTGATTATTTGGCAGCATAACAGAAAAAGGGAAAACAGAAAGCGATAAAGAAAAGAACACATTAAAAATTTGGATTATCATAATCGACGCACAGGCAAACAAGCTGCAAGTCACAAAACAGAATAGCGAGATACAGAAACTTGCGAGGCTGAGCTGAAATGCGAACTAACTAAGTAAGTTTGTGATTATTGGCAACTTTTGATTGAGAGAGGTAATTATTATAATTGCCAGTATGAGATATAGTTACAAAGCGTGGCGCAAACTTTTATATTGCATTTAAATTAGACTATAGACTGCTTTAATATTATATTGTATTAAAATGCAGCACAGCCTTCGGTTCTATCTAGGGTTGTCATTCTTAGCCGTAGCTAAATACGTGTAATGCTAATATTATTGAAACATGATGCCGCTGCCTCGCCTCGTTCCGATAGATGTCAATGTCAAGTAAATATACTGCCTATCATTGGCCATGACATGCCATCGTGACGGCCCACCATTCGCAGCATTCGCTGTCAACATTTTGCTGCTCCTGCTGCTGCTGCTGCTACTCGACTCCTGCTGCTGCTGTGGCTGTTGTAGCCTTTAGCTGAAGTGACACGTTGCTGCAGAGCAGCCATCAACTTGATCTGATGCCTCATAAATGAATGTATCTTGGCGTCGGGATGACACGGCTGGAGAACTCTCAGACTCCGTCCGGGCCGTGACTGACTTGGCAACTGTAAACGAGTCATAAATACAAGTACATGCTACAGCATTTATGTACATTCGTGCTACAATTCATAAAATATTAAATACTACTTCTGCTGGCGAACGGCTGCAGTAGGGAGGGAATGGGAGCTCGAGCTCGAGCAATGCTCAAATTAAATGATACCAAATAATGTGATTATTGCTCGTTCCCTTTGTCGTTGTCGTTGTCGTTGTTGTTGTTGTTGAGTTGTGCTGAGCTGAGTACAATGACTAGGCTGCACTTCAATCTTCTGACTGATGTTGTTGCCGACTCCACTTGGGCACGCCTGATTGAGCACAAGCACCCACACACGTACACGCTCACCATAATGCGGCCATGAGCATGTGTATGTGCACATATTTATATGATTTTTACCGCCTTGCCGCTTTTCCAATATCAGATACCCTCAAATCGGAGAAGCGGGGTATATTGAGCTTGTGTGAAAGTAAGCCACAGAGGAAAGCATGAGTAAGCCAATAAAAGTTTATATATTTTTGAGCAGTACAAGGACTTTTTCATATAATCTGAAGTAAAAGGCAAATAAATTTATAAACAAATATATTTAACATTTTTATTGCAAAAATAATATTTACAACAAATAAATAATCGATCGTCGGCTCGATTAGGATAACTCCATATCGAATATGCCCCAGTTGAGTGCCCTATATTGTTTTTCCTTGTGGCTGACTCATATTGTACTACATATAGACATTAGCCAATGAGGAGGAAAATCAAAAGACAAATGACAACAAGGATCTTTTGAGTCGCGCTGCTTTCGCCAATTAGGTGCCTGGTCATGTGCATTGTGCATATTGCAGTGCACCAACATATCTTACATAATCAGGGTCGAAGACTAATTAAACACGCACACAGCCATCAACAGCGCACGCCACAAATCCAACATCTTTTTTCAACAGAGCACACACACACACAGAGAGAGAGAGACAGCAACAACGGCGGCAGCAACAAGAACTCAACGGGTCATTTCGCAATTAAGCTGCACTCGCAGCAACAGCAACAGCAACAGCAGCAGCAGCAGCAGCGGCTATGTATCCGTATCTATAGCATTCTGTTACTCCGATCCGAGCCCGTAACCCGACCCGTCTTCCGCCTGATGATGATGAATGAGTTAAGCGGCCGTTGCCTTGTAGCCCATCTAATGAGATACTTTTTCTGCGTAAATGTGGATGCTAGAGTATTGGTATGATAAAGCAGCGAACAGTGAAAGATAGAGAGAGGGAGACAGAGAGAGAGAGAGAGAGAGAGAGAGAGCACCATGCAGCGGCACATCATGCGATGTTTCGTCTCAGCTCATCTCATTCCAATTGCACTCTAACTACGTAATCTATGGCATGCCATCGTCTATGTGCATTTGTATCTTGAGCTATCTGCTATCTGTGTATCTATACACACACACACACACACACACACACACACACACACACACACACACACACACACACACAGACATGTATACCACATGCGTGCCCAGGCACTAATTGCGTCTAATTGAATTGCAATTGACCGTGAGTTGGCGTATTTTCCACACGTTTTTGCCAACCGACCGACTGAGCGACCGCCAGCGAAGACTCGGACGCTTAATGAAGATTTACGCAGCTGCTTTGATTTGTGTCAACAAAGCGACGCGACGCGACGCGACGGCAACGGAATAGCGGCGGCATTTCGATAGATACACATACACATTCATGGCTTCAGTCAATCATGCTGCAGTGGCGCCAGTGGATTGCCCATGGCAAAGCAACAACGACAACAACAACAACAACAACGAGAAAGTGGACTATGACAAGCGAGCAACATTAAAATTCCATTCATGAACAATAACAAGTTGAGTAAATTGATGAGATCAAATTGCCTTTAATATCAATTCAGATTATTTGCACATTATTTCAGCTTGAATTCGAAAATAACAAATTTTAAATAATTTTCTTCCCTGATAAATGAACGTATACGGACTTATAGCGTGTTATTGATCTACTATAGCCTAACCTTTGACAGTTATTCTTTTCTCCAAGTATAAATAGCAAATAGTTAAATATGTTCTGCCTTAAGGAGGAAAATATTGTTGTATATTAGTTGGGCTGCGATTTATGTCCATCAATATAAAGAAATTAATTTTTTTCGTTTTTCTCCCGTTAGTTTTGCCTCCGTGAATCGTAGAGCATCCATCTGAGAATTTTTTCGGTTTACTGTCATTTTTGGCAAGGCACAACTCCATCGGGCCATCTTGACTGAACCACTCTTTCGGTTATCCTTGCAAATGGGAATTTATGCGCACTTACGATATGGCGACTGTTTCCATGGCCCCTACAAAGCTGCCTTAGGAGTTTCTTGCTTTTTTCCTGCAGAGCTCTTCACAAGGATTTCAGCTTAAGCACAACTTAGAGTTCATATTGTCAGCAGAATCGTTATTCTTCTCCATTTTCTAATGGACATAAAAGCTAGCTGAAAGCGCATTGAAATAAAGCCTTTGTTACGTTGGTGTTTTGCATATGTATATGTGTATATGCTCTGCTATTCTAGATGTCATGCTACATGCAGCAATCAAATCTGCTTACTGCTACGTTAGCCAACACAATTTTTGTTATCCACCCCGACCGCCTTGGCCGCCCATACCTCCACGGCCGCCACCCCCTCCACCTCCTCCTGCGCCTTTGCCGTCTTCTCCGTCTTTGCCATTGCTTTTATTGTCATTATTCTTTTTTCCAGTTGCTTCGCCAACCTGGCCACCGCCACGCCCACCCCGTCCACCTTTCCCAGCTCCATATCCGCCATCTTGACCTGCATCCCCACCACGTCCTCCACCACCACTTCCACCCGCTCCTCCCTTGCCACCTCCTCCTCCTCCTCCTCCTCCACCACTTCCTCCGGCTCCGCCCTTGCCACCACCGCGTCCCCCCTCACCTCCTGCACTTGCTCCCCCAGCTAAGCGATCTGTGCTGCCAGCCATACCCAAAAGTTGAATTTTCAATTACTTGGACAGAAAACACAAACTGTAATAATATCTAATGTTGATCGAAATATTTTGTAAATGTTGAATTGGAATTGAAATTGAAATTGGCGAGTTCAGTGCTCAGATATTTTTCATTTAGTCTCAATAAATAATTAGTTATTAAATATTCTACATAGTAGGCCTTCAATGCAATACGATGTGATCCTTAATATGTTAATGATTTCCTTAAAAATTAAAAAGAACTGTTCCTATTCAAAGTCAGTTCTTCTTTGAACTCTGTTTCAGTCGATTTATAAATATCATATACATTTGTTTAGCTTTCAGTGAAGAACTCACGCGAAACTGGCTCCTTTTTTATCCATCTGCTCTTTATTGCTATAGTTAAGAATGCAACTTGAAGTTCTCCTGAATTTGTACTCTGACAATTCTTACTTTATGCTGGAGTGCTGATATTTAAGGGAGACAATCAGAATTCGTCACCACAGTTAAACGCCTTTTCTTTTCGCAAATTAACAACTTATACGGCCAAAAGTTTCGCCAACAAAGTTGTCCAAAAGTTGCCAAGCACCTGGCGTCCCCCCTCCTTCAACGGGCTCGACACAAAGTTGCTCGACTTGTGGCTGAGGGCGTCTTAAAGAAAATATGAAAAATCGATTGGGGAAACAAAAAGTTGGAATCTTTTCAATTTTATGCTGCGCCCGTCTTGTTGCTTTGCTGCATTCAAAATTTATGTTTACAGCTCGCACGCAAAAATAAAAACTGTATTTTTATGTCGAACGCGAATGGAGAGTATGAACACTTTTCCATGCAATAAAATCAAATATTGTTGCAATGTCGAGCGGGCTAGAAAACTGTCACTGATATGTCAAACTAACAAAACATAAAGCGGACATAAACAAAAATCAGGCCAAACACAGCACCGCATGGCCACAGAGACAGCTGCCGGACCTCGGTGTCAGTCGAACTGGAGAGCAGCCATACTCCAGCCACAGCCACAGCCAGAGCCACAGCCAGGATAAATATTTAAAGTTATCTGTGGCAACTTGGCAAGTGGTCGGTCGTATGGCAAGAACATGAGGGGGCAAATTTGCCAGCGGCTGCGTCACTGCTTCTCACTTGTTTGTCTTTGCTTAATCTTTTGATAGAAATTTGTATAGCAAAGTTGTACTTTGCCTTCGACCCCTGCCTCGCCTCCTTTGCCGTCCACCGACTGCCGTCCGCCGTCCCCCGTCCTGCCGTCTCTGTTGGTTTTGTTGTGTAAAGTTTTGTGCATTATTTTCCCAACGAACAGCAACAACAACAATTACTTGGCACACGCTGTTTTTCTTGCCATTGAACTTAACAGGTACGATGAGGTGTGCGAGATGTGTGAGACAGTGTTGCCAGTCTAGCCTATTTCAGGCTAGATGTAGCCTAATGATAATAGATCTAAGGGATGGTACAACCAGAAATTGGAGCAGTCTGTGCCAAAATGCTAGTCCTTAAGAGAACTCGTGCTTCACTCTGTCCCTATGTTTCTCTATGTCTGTCTCTGGTCTCCTCTCTGTCTGTCTAACAAGAGCAAGAGACGTAGTAGATCAACAGAGGATCATTTAAGTTGTCTATATGTACGCAGAAATATTCATTTCGTATTTATATTCAAGTAAAACGAATGCTTACAGCAGCAGAGAGGGTTCCCATTGGTCACTTAAGGCTCGACTGCAACATTTGAGTATTTGAGCAGCATTTGAGCGCAACTTAGTTATTAAGTAAAAGGCTTCCTATATAAGGGACAGCAGTTGCTGCATTTTTTCAGTTGCTCAGGTCTGGTGGAAGTCGGTCGTGTAGTACAGTAAAGTGAAGTGAAGTGTGTGATCGTTCAGCTACGCATTAAAGATAGAGGATAAAAGATGAATTACTTGGAGGACATTTATTTATTTATTTATAAGAGTTAACTATAATTAAAATTATAAGCTAACTTAACAACTAAAGCGCTGGCTACTAAGGCCTTCGGCTTACTGAGAGGAAATACTAGAGGAAATAGAGTGGAAATACTTACAAGAAGTACTTAGAGGAAATACTTGGATAAAAGATTTGGAGGAAAGACTTAGAGGAAGTCTTTTATGCTACTTCTGGTATATTTTCTTCGATTTTCCACCTATACTGCTATTCCAGCATACATTTATTTAAACCACAATCCAACTTATTTCGGAGCTCAACAGCTGACAACACTGATTTGAGATAGCAGCTGGAGCTCAACTTTAAAGCGGATCAGCATCATCATCATCATCATCAACATCGAGTTATTGCCATCATTATTAGCCAACTGCCTTGTCACTGAGTCTTCTTAGCCTGAGCTCTCCGTCTTATAATTTACAATCATGTCCTGCGAACTTTGATCCTGATTTACACACTGCGAATGCTGATGTCTGCATTTGCTTTGTAGCCGCGCCCACGCGTGCCCGGCCGTCCTTTGTGCCTCTTGTTATTTACAACGTGCTCAAAGTGGCAGCAGCAGCAGAGTTAATTTAGTGCCCCAGTGGCCTTCGAGGGCAGCGCAAGGCTATGGAGCGTATACTTCATAATTGGATGGTCAGCCATTTGTCTATATAATTACACGTGCCACATGTGACATTTGATTCGATTGAACACTGAGCATAAACTGACTTTAATATTAAATCTTATAGATATTAAATTAGTTGATATAGACATATTATATGTGCGCATTATATATGCGACTCACTTGAAACTGCGTCTCATGCATATTACAGTAGCTACTTCCTTAAATCTGAGATTTGCAGTTGTCGTTTAAGGACTGCCTCAGCAGTATATACCTATAGATTAAATGACGGTACAGCCGCAGTTTAATTAGGTCACCTCATGACCTTATCGCGTCGTGCTAGGCGACAGATGGGTGGTCAGTCGTCTGTCTGCATAATTATAGGTAACCAAATTATGACATTTGAGTCTAGTGCCTGCATATGTATGTGTAGAGCTGCGCATTCAGGCGAGCGACTCACTTTCACAAACATAAATGCATTGCAGTTCGGAAGCAAAGGAGAATTCGCCATTGAATGACAAGTGTCAGTCGGGCTGAAATCGTAGTCAGTTGTTTGTAAAGGCTCAAACTCCAATTTCAGTTATCGCACACCAAATTTTCAATAGACAAAAAGAAGCTTATTTAGCCATTGAGTGCACAACAAAAGTCACTGATTATCAGGCAACAAACGTAGGTAAAACAAGGCGAATAACAGCAATACATCGAATCAAAAGCAAAAACAACGGTAAAGAGAGCCATACCGAAGGAGATATTTATAAGTTTTCTCGCATATTCAGATGCATCTAATCTAATCTAGATCGACTGTGTCTTCAATTTATAATTATTATTATTATTATTATTTTTTTTTTTATAATACTTTGAAAAGAGTTACTTGATCCCTTATCAAAATTTATTTATTTATTTATTTATGTACAGTTAACTTATGATGTATAGTTATATATCTAACTTAATTATAGAGTGCTGGCTGCTATGGCCTTCGACTGAAGAATTTAAGGATAAAATTTACATTTTTTGCTGTTGGTTGGGATAGGATTTGAATGGGGTCAAGATTTTGGAATACTTTATTGTAAAATGTTTGTAGGGAATGACATTATTTTAGGATAAGGCGTTATTTCTGTTATTTCTGTATTATTGCAGAATGGACTTGTAGAATTTAATGTCAAGTCGAGGTAGTGTTTGTGGGTGATATTGGTGTGGTCATTATCAAAATATTTTATATTCACTAGAATGAAAAGTGACGTAAGGTTAAAATCATACCTTAGGAATATTTGAATATATTTAGCTCTCTAATCGTTCAATTTTCATTTGATATAAGTAAAATATAGAAATATTATAAATATGCTCTCTAAGTTTGTTACTAATAAACCATATTCGAAGTTGGATGGTTAAGAAAAAGGGTTTTTCCTTTTAGCAGCCAGGACCGGAGCATGGAGTGCCACCTTCAGTGTCTGCCAGTTAGAGTGGTTAAGTCAAGAGCAGTTGCCACACAAATGAGAGTCATCTCTTAGCATAATATTCCGTTAGATTGTGTATGCATATATACCCTACACTTGTCGGCTTAACTCGATTTCCCAAATGGATCAGCTGCAAGCAGCGGCAAGTTCCAGCGAGTTGTCTATTGCTCCAGCTTGAATCCATTTCGTGGCAATTGCTTTATGTCCCAGCATACTCATTTAATTCGCTTAAGTGGAAAGCACTTTTGCTGTCAACTTTCACTAACTAGCGCAAGTTTTTTATTTGACATTAAAATGTAAAATTAATTTTGGCCAATTAATCAGAGACACCATCTCATGCAGTTACACCCAGCCACCCCTCCACACACACACACACACACACACACACACACACTCGTTCAACTTTTAGTCAGAGTAAGACCCGTTGAGCCCGACAACGCTTTGCTGCATGCCCCGAAGCGCGATTGTCAGTGAACTTTCACAAGTTGCAAGTGGATGGAAATTTTCATTGCAATTAAATTTAGCACAGAAAAGGCCAATAAAAAAAAGGGGAAAAAATCACACAGAAAAAAGAAATGTCGTGTAGCTGTCAGTGGCAAAGAGTGAAGTGCTCGCCAAAATGTTGCCATTTGCATTGCCACTTAAACACACATAAAGCCAGCGACAGATGGGCGGTGGACACACACACACACACACACACACATGCACGTGTACTTTCGGCCGTCGACACACAAATCGAGTCAAGTTGAATAGGCGGAAGTAGAGCAAGAAATGCGATTGCCAAATTGAGTTGAAGGTTTCGCTTGACTGTGTTTTGTTTGGCCAACTCCGTTAGCTCAGTTGCGCCCTTTGCTGTCTCATGGTAACAGCCGCAGTTCCAGTTCCAGTTGCAGCTGCCCTGGCTCTGGCTCTGGCACTGGCGCTGGCGCTGGCAGTGGCATTCGCTGTCGCTGTCGCTGTCGCTGCCGTTCAGAAGGCACTTGGCACTTTGCTGCAATTTTGTAGTTTTGATAAAATTTCGCAAGCATATTAAAAAGTTTTGCGCAACTTCGTTTTTACTTTTGCACATGCCATACGGCCACTGGAGGCGCGCTTGCCACGCCCCCGTACCACACATGCCACTGACAGGCAAAAGCGGAAGCTGGGCCCGCCATGGCTTGTTTGCTGCCAAAAAAAATACCAAGAAGAAAAAATGAAATTGTAAAACTTAAAAAAAAAAAAAAAATATATGCCAGCGGCGCACTTTGCTTTTCTATTTAATTTTGCAGCTCAAAGGCTACACAAACTAAATAGAGAGCAGAAGGAGACATTATGCTTGATGGAATGTTTCAGCGATCCTTCGCTGCCACTGCAACTGCCAAAGCCATAACCATATAGCAAGCAGGCAAAACAATGAGGCAATTAAATAATGAATAATGAATCCCTACGAAATAATTTGTAATTTTATGCACATAAATTCATTGATAATAGCTGCGAAATGAACTTCAATGCAAACATGGATATAAACTCCGTTCGCGATTTTATTTATTTACAATATTGTTGGGGCTTAGACGGCATTTATGTGTTAAATATTCAGTTAAATATTTACAGCGCCAGCTGCAGACCAACCGAATATTGCAATTATCGCAGCGATGCAACACGTTGTTTGTGCCAATTAAAACCAATTGAGTGTAGCATACTTTCGGGCGCAATTCGTTGTTTCGTTGTTGCTTTATGCGAATTAAATGCAGCGGTAAAACGGGCATGCATGCGTGCGTGTGCGACTGTGTGTGTGTGAGTGAAGAAAAAAAGTTATATTTTACATTGCAAATCAAACGAATGTGCAATATTGAACAGCCAACGCCCAGTTATTGTCAGCACGCCTCGGCTGGCTGATTTCAGTGGAAGCAAACGCTTTAAACGGACGACAAATCGATAGCTTTAAGGATCGGAAGCCATCGGAACACGAGTACGTCGAGCTATCTGTGCGGGACAGGCAGAAGTGTGGTCCAAGTGCTGACCCACTTGACTAACGGACTCAACTCTTTCCCCCCATTGTGCACGCTGAAGGGTCTGTGATTGTTCGAGAGATTGTTATAATAATGGCAAAATTTAAGCACATGCAAACACACAATTTAATCATTGCTGTTGTTGTAAAAGCTGTTGACCAGTCTAAGACTCAACAGTGATGGCCCATTGAAATTCCGTTAAGATGACACAAGCAAGTCGCACTTATGTTGCCAAAGCCAGCTGCGAAACATGTCAAATTCAATATGCAAACGTTTGTTTGGTTCGTCGAATTACAACATCGAGGCAAAAATTCTTTAGAGTTTCGGCTTTGGCTGATAAATGCTAAAGGCTATTAAAAACTGCATTTTTTGATCGGACCGTAAATTACGTTCGTATTGTGCTGATTCACGGGTCTAAACTATGCGCACTGCCATTGACACTCCCCAGGACAAACACACGCACACATTCATTGTTATTGTCTGTAGTCCGTGTGCATGTGTTGGTTGGGGGAAAAATAGTGGAGTCGCCGCTTCGTATATTAGTTAACTGGTGTGGTTATGCGTTCTATGCCACACACACACGAACACACACACACGTACAATAAAAATGATTGCATTGGCAAACGCTGACAGGCTGAAACGCGCGTAGCTGCCTGCATGTGATGGATGAGTTTGAAGCCATGAGGCAGATGGTATATTTCAAACACCAAAGCTCAACATACGCACCACACACCAACGCACACACACACACACACGCAGAGAGTCAAACTTTATGTGGTAAAAAATGCATTGAACAGAAGAATGAGTTACGTTCCGTCGCAGAGTCAGGAGTTTTTATTGAAATTGAATTGTTGATAAGTTTCGTCAACAAAACGTTCGGCCAATTCGTACATGGAATGGCATAAAAAATGCATATCAAATGGACCTCATCCACACATGTGTGTCGTAATTGATATGTATGCAGTGTCGCTTAAAGTGTGTAAAAATAAAACAGTTGTAAAGCATTATGTTTTTTGTTTTCTTTTTTTTTTATAATGAAATATTTATTTATGGGTCAAGGATCTGCTAGGCAACTTTATTAATTAAATTTATATATCTATTTATATATAAAATAGTACATATGTATAGGTAATACAGGTCAAACTTATGGAATCAGTAATATATTGAATTTCGTTAGGTCATAACACAATCCAGCAGAGCTGGGATTAAATAGAGGAAATAGATCGGATTCCCATATAAATATAAAAATTACATAAAAAGTTATTAAGATTATTTTGATTATTATTATTATTATTTGGATTATTTTTTATTATAATTATTATTTTAATTTATTATTAAAAAATCCTCTCATACTTATTCATATGGCACGAGTAACATGATCCGACTACCCCGTAAAAATATTGACTAAATATAGTAAATAATAAATATCTGCCTGAGATGGAGAGGAATAGCATGAGGCTTGGTAACCGCAACGTAAGCTTACCTAACGTTTTAGTACACCAACTGACGGGCTGTTCACCGTTAGTGGAGGAGCCGCTGACCACAGGCATTTGGCAATTCATTCGTTTGCCAGAGCTCGATCTGGCTGGCAGCAACAAATGTTGCCAGCGCTGACCCACAATTCGTTTAATTTGCGGCTGCCACACACACACAAACACACACACACACAAACACACACAGACAGGCAGGAGAAGACATGCACTGAAATCGACACACTTAACAGAAATTGCTGTAACCCACATCGAACCAAGTGGCATCAACATGTTGCTAACCCACAGTGCCACATCAAAAGCCGAGTAGGCACGAGTGGCTAGAGAGCGCGCTTGCGCAATGGATAAAGGCGAAAGCCGAGAACCGAATGGGGAAAGGCGAGAGCGGATGCTGCTGAGGCGGCTGCACTGCCCTATTACTCAATACAAATACAAATCTCTCAATTGCTTCAAGTACGCGAATGTTGACCGTAAAACGCCTAATTCATGTCAACGGTAAATGAGCCAAGTGCTGAAAGCCGAAGCAAGGGCTTTAATTACCCAGCCAATTGTTGTTGTTGTTGCTGACTGCACTGCGATCAGACCTGGATTGCAATGCCAAATGGATTACAGTGCAGAGTTTAACCCATTTGCGTTAAGTGCCCACGACTGGTAATGCCATCATCATCATCATCATCATCATCATCATCTCGGAACAATTGCGTCTGCGAAAGCCAAATGGATGCACATAAAAATTTGTCAAATTACACCAGAGCTTGAGTGTAACCAACTCGCACGTAGCGATCCCACCTGAAGTGCCAAATTGTCTGTCAGGCATAAATCAAGGCCACGCACAGCAAAAACGCTGAGCAACAGTCGTCGAGGCAAATTTATGTGCCGCAATTAATCGTGGCACCTCTGGAATTGGCAATGGCTTTAAGAATACAATTGTTACACTGTTTGTTGGCCGACTGCAATTTGCAGCTCATTCGAATTGCAGAGGCCAAAGCTCGAGGTAGCCGTGGCAACTTTTGACAATTCGATAATCAGCCATCCGATACGATTTCAAGGGACGTCTCTAAAGCCTAAGCCCTGAGCAGCAACACAATCAATTAAATAGCAAGTGGAAATGATTGAAAGTCGAGCCCATCCTTAAGCACTTGACACGTATACATAATTTGCCCATAATTGGCTGGCACCTGCCGTATCCTGTTAGCCTCACAGGACACAATCCGCTCGCCTGTCTCCCCAGCTGCTGCGCCTATTAGTATTAGATAAACATTTTTATTACGCATATCCGTAGCTCTTAGATGTTGCCACGCAACGGCCAGTGGGTTGCCGCCCTTTTTCTATTAATACCCTACACAAATAAGAAAAAAAAAAAATAAATAAAAATAAAAATAAAATAAAAATACCTTATTCAGGTTTTGACTAAATGTTTGTCCTTGTGGATAAATGTTTACTCAACTTTGAAGATCCTCACATAACTGCGCATCCCCATTTGCAATGCATGGCTCGAAATAGAATTCAGGAGCACCGAAAATAAAAATTCATAAATAAAAGTGGAGTTGCGGAATTCCCATATTTAAAATTCATAAATAGAAATAGAAATAGAATTCAAGAATTTATTATCAGAAATTCATCAAATCTAATAATTGCTTAGTCATGCTTCATATTTAATTTCAATTTTGTTTTATTTATTTTTTAACTCTTTGACCTTTTTAAATCATTTTTAAAATAGTTTCTTTCTTGTGTAAATATAAATTAAAAGTTCTTTGGGCAAGGCAAACCCGATGTTGACACATTTGCTGCTGCTCTTTGGAATCCTCGCTTTTATTATTTGATTTCCTTTGTTATCGTATTTATTTTTTCGCTTTACTCTTTACGCATTGTTTATGCACTCTGTGAGCGGCTTTGTCGCCAGTTATTTGCAGCTGCCTGTTTCGACAGCTCTTTGAGCTTACGCAGCCAATACCAGTAGACGTCTACACGCCCACACACACACATACACAGAGAATCGCACATATACTAACACAAAGCTGGCTCGCCTTTAACTAGAGGATTTGGTCGGTAATCGTTGGCACTGCGTTTTCATTGACTTCATCAAAGTTGGATGCTAGGATTGATCGATCGACTGATTGATTAATTGACACTTTGCACATTAATTAGCTGGCTGGCCGCTGAGCCAGTCAAAGCACCATGAACAAAGCACCATGACAACCATCGCTCAATACTTTAACTTGGCCTTTGGCTTAAAGCCCGACAATGACCAACTGGCTTACCAGCTGTAGCTGTAGCGATTTGGGCCATGTTTGTATTATTGATGGACACTCGAAATCTGCTGCTTGTGGACTTTGGCCTCATTAGAAATTATGACAATCTTTGAAGCAACCCTGTTGAGCAAATTTCTGGACGATTAATAAACCTATTACAACTTTGTCTATTTCCGCTCAAAGTGTTGATTAACAAACAGATTCACACGCTTACAACTTTGCCCTTGCATTTAATTAAAAAAGTTCTGCTCCATTTTATTTATGGCATGTGATTGACACTGTCTCAATTACCATTAATATAGACAAAATCCTATGCAACGATTTTGCTTAAAAAGAAATACCACGTTTCGTTATTTGTGGCCCCAAAGGCAGTTCATTACATTATAATTCCTATATATTACGGCATACTTTGAATATAGTTTTCTTTATACAGGAATAAATAATACTCAAAGAAAAACTTTTAGGAAACAAGTTTGCAAACTGAAAAAGTAAGCCAATTATTCGTTGATAATGAATGGGTAACAGCTCACAATGAAAATTAAAGCAGAGAGAAAGCAAAAAATAGTTTCCTTAGTTCAATTGTGAATGCTGACTGAAAATATTTAAAAGCGATTTGATACAACATGAACCTTGCCTAATAGGCTTTTGAAAGGCTTTATTTACAAGTATAACACAATTTTGTGTAATTTAATTAATAGGCTTTTCATATCGTCAAGCTGATTTAGTATATCATCAATGTATTTTAAAAATTTATTTGCAATTATTACTTTGACGAGGACTGTGAGGAATATTTCAACTAAAATATGTCACCAATCATGAGGTCTTATTTCCTTAATTTCCTATGTTACTTAACCGACAGCAAACTATTTAAAATGTAATACTAGTTTTTTGCTGATAGTATTTACTTGTATGCAAAAATTAAACTATTATTTTTGAACATTTTTTAATGAGCAACGCAAATAAAGAAATGGAATTTCCAATCATATTCATTAAATACAAAAATTTAATAAATCTGACTGAATGCATTTTTACAATTAACCGCAAAATCTTATTTTGTACACATGCGAATTCAATTGCTGCTGACAGTTGCACGCACTCGCACATTTATTTGTATACCCTGAACCCAGTTTGAATAAATAATTTGGGGTATATCAGCATTGTCAAAATGTATGTAACAGGCAGAAGTTAGCCTATAATTATAATTAATAAATATTTCCATTTTATTATAATGAAAATCGAAATTCAGTTACCACTGCAGATTCCTTGCTGAATTCTTATATTTAAATATATGCTTGTAATAATTTTTTTCTCTCTCATTTTATTTTATATACATTTTTGTGTTTATTAACATTTTTTTTTATTTATTTATTTATTTATTTTTTTTTTTAGATTTATATCTCAAAGCTTGCAACAACTTTCACGCGTCTCTTATGTATCGATGCATTGAGAAAAGCTAAGTATATTAAAGAACCCAGATCAGCCGACGTTCAGGGTATCTCTTAGTCGGAGCCGCTGACTAGAGCTATCTTACTTGTTATTAACAAAATTGGAATTAAATTTGGGAGTGTCATTTATTTGTGGGACAATAAAATCAACTGCACATTGTGAAAAAAGCAAATCAAATGAATTTAAAAATAATAAGAATAAAAAATTTCAGGCTAAGTTCTTATATATTTTTAATTCTGATTCAATATTATATCTACAATAGTTGGATAATTAAAGCTTAAGGCTACATGACAACCATTTCGGAAAATTCTTCAAAATATAAAAATCTGCTTCCAGCACTTAACTGGTTTTTTATACTTTATTTCAAATTGAATTGAATGAAGAAGAAAAAAAATACATTTTAATAAAAATAATCAGATGAGAGGTGACATTTATCCAGCTGGCAGGGAGCTGTAGGAGCAGGCCGTTTCTGACTTTCATGAACCAAATATTTTCCTTTGTCGTGGACATAAATAAGAAAATAAACGTCAATTGAGCTCAGCTTGTACGGAGAGGAGCTAAGTTCCAACTGGCAACTGATGACATATATCTTTTTGCTGTTATTGTTGATTCTGTTTTCCATTAAACAATTGATGCCTCGGCTCTGGGTATTGCTTTGTCCTTGTCCTTGCTGCGACTACACATATAAATTATATTTTAATAAGAAAGCAAACGAAGAATTCAATGGCGCCATAAAGCATAAAAAGACGCTGAAAAATACTTAAGCACGTGCGTGTTCTGCTTTCCCTGTGTGCGTGCGTCCATGTGGGTGTGAGAGTGCGTGTGAGTGTGAGCTGGAAAAAAACAATAAGCGTGTGCTTGACACACACCCACACACACACTCACACACACTCACACACACACAAACAGTATGAGGCAAAAGTAAACAATGAAACATTTTTGGAAACGAAACGGAAACAGGGCATAGAAAAACGCACGCCGACGACTCGATTAAGTAGCATAAAGTGATGATAAATGCGACATTGAGCAACAATAAATTTCGTCTTTGTCCTTGCTTGACTCAGCATCGTGGCTCTTGATGTTGTTGTCCCATTGTTGTTGCTCGCGTTGTTTGCTGTGCAGTGTTCTCGTTGTTGTATTATTGTTTTTCTTTTCTTTTGCTGTTGTTCTTGTTGTTGTTGTCGACATTTTTTTCTGGCAGTGCTTGCGATTGACGTGTTTGACTTATTGATGCTGCGTGCTGGGATTAGCGCGGGACCAAGCGTCGTATGAGCGATATCGAAACGGGCAAACATAACGCTGATTATTAGCATTTTGATGTCGCGCCAACATGCGCTTGTGGGAGTCTGCATGCGTGTGTGTGTGTGTGTGCTAGCAGACATGTGTCTATTGCCATAGCAGTTCAGCTGTGTGTGCACGAGGTTTATGTTTATATTTTTGCTGCTCATTCAATTGTATTGTTTATGGTAATTTGATATTCATTGGCCCGAACGTAGAGCGTTGAGTCGACAATCGTATCGGCTTTATGGCGCTGCAGCAGCAGCAGCATTAATGCCAAAATTCAATTGAAATTTGAGTTTCGGTTTCAATTAAATCTTGCATAATCTATAACAAACTTCGAGCCAAGCCATTGGAAAACGTTAAAAATCAAGTCATGAATTTGTGCTTTAGGGCAAGCGAGGCGCTATCGGAGCCCAGTCAGTCAACTGCTATTTGGTATATTTGAGCCACTTTCACGCTGCCGGCTGGGCACTTTTTCAGCTTCGTTGCAGGCAACGCATTCGCGCGATGGCAAAGGCATAAGTTTTCCACTTAAAGAAAAAATCGCCGCAAAGTTGCCTTAACGCTTGCGAATAGCCCCGAAGTTGGCCATTGCCAAGCATTACAAAAAATTGTTGTTTGCTTTTATTTTGCTCGCAATGCTCCATTTGCTTTCTGCGGACTGCCGCAAGTTGTGGCACTTGCGAGTCGTCGTCGATGCTTTGCTGTTGCTGCTGCTGCTGCTGCTGCAGAGCTTGAGATTACTTTGGCCAACATTGTGCAGCATTTGTGCTTTAAATATTGTATAGAGCTGCTTGTTACTGGACTAAAAAGCCACGGCCCGTAAATGCAGTGCAATGCTTTCAAATCAGGAAGGGCAGGGGCGGGGCTTGGCGCTCGCTATTTATGGCAGAGACTGCTGCCGCTCCTCTGGCTGTCATAGTTATGCAGGAGGATGAGTAAGGCGCAGCTTTATTGAAAACAGAGAGCTGTTATCCGAGCATGCCTGGCCTGGCCCAATAAGAACATACTCGATAGTTGGGCAATTGCTTAATTGCGACTTAAGCTCAATTTTGCAATACCTCGATGCCCGCTTAGCCTTCACCTGAGCGGTCGACTGACCAACTGGCCATCTAGCAGCTGGTAAACTGGTAAACTGGTTAGCTGCTCTGCTTGTTGTTGCCACACAAAATCCTGGCCAGCCTCCGTCTACAGTCATTGCCTGTAATGACTGGAATTTGTGGTTAGCCCGATATGAGATGGGGCGGCCAGCACATGGGGCTGCCTGCACAGATAATCGCTCCGACTTCCATTCAAACTAAGCCCTTGAGCTGACACAGAGGCTGGCACTAAAAACGAATAACGAACGAGAGATTTGAAGTCCTGTAGTTGCGGCAGAGGCTCTCCAAGTGCAGTCAAAGTGTAGTTAGCCCGGCTCTATTTGCCAGCCGCAAATAAAGCTGTTAATAGTACAAATGTTGTGTTAAGACGCCAGCAACACCTGGGCTACTTTGAAACAATCTATACAATTTCTAAGTGAGCATTGATTTTTATTCTGTGTAGCAAATGAACTAAATCAAATAGCAAAAAAATTCTATGTGATAAAATGGACAAGCTGAAGATGAAGAATGCGATTCTGGAGCAACGAAATCTGATGACTAAAGATATGTACGTAGACTTGGCACAAAACACGAAACTCTTCAAACCTAACCACACTTATTCACAGAAACCCAAGCGTCCTGATGAATATTCTTGAATGCTGCAAAGAGTCCCCACTCGCTGACGTTGAGTATGCGCCATTCTCAGTTTCGGACAGGAAAACCCTCCTGGACGACTCTTTTAAATGCCATCTGATATGCAATCAAGCTAAACTGAAAGCTGGCCTGGCCAACATTGTGCAGAATCGCATTCGCACCGACGTCCAGGTGGTGGTGCATGGTACCACCTTTGACTGCCACTTGACCGTGCTGCAGGTGGCGTCGGAATACTTTAGGCTGTTTACCTCAACGCACACGATCGTTATCGACGAGCCAGAGGTGACGGTGTTGGCCTTCGAAAAACTCTATGAGTGGATACTTAAGGGGAAAGCCTTTAGGCTAAGAGTCGATTGGCTATTAGATATGTACCGAACAGCACGCTTTCTGAAAATGCCCAAATTCATAGATAGGCTGTGGGGTTATTTCGAAAATACCAAGAATTTTAGCGAGGGCCATGCCTTCAATCTATATATAAAGGCCATTCCTTATCCGACTGAGATGTTGCAAGCCCTGATGCTGACTCGGGTGAATCGATTCTTTCTGACAGCTGTGACGACCACGGAGTACCTGAACCTGACGGCTGAACAGGTCTATGCAATGCTGACAACCAGTGTCCTCGCTGTTAACTCCGAGATGGAGGTACTTATGAGCGCCCTACGCTGGATGATGTACGACTGGGAGGAACGCAAAAAACACAAGCTATTCCTAATGCAGGCCGTAAGATTCAATTTGATGCCAGCCTGGTATATACTCTCGCTGAAGACCAAGCAAAAAATGCCCGAGCTAGCGGAGATCCTCGAGGAACCCGTAATCCAGGACACTCTCGATGCGGGCCTGTCCTACTCGGTGACCCAGCACTTCGTTCACTCCGACTCTCCATTGCAGAAGCCGCTTGAATTGAACACCGAACATCAGCGTGAATGGATCATCGATCGTTGTGCCAGTCATCATCATCTCTATAATTGTCCCAATTGGACGTACCTGGACTATAATGTTTTTAATATCTATATGATGCAGATCATCAAGGCTAAAAATCTGCATTTTGATACCTTACGGCTTTTCAAGCCATCGAACTTTGCGCCCTGCTGCCAGGAAACCATTAAAAATTGCAAAACTCTTTTAGAGATTTGAATTTGATAAACATTTTATCGTTTCACTCACTAATCGATTTGTTGGCTGTTTGCTTTGTGTGGGCGGTGCGTGTCAACACCCTGGGGCACCATGTAATTGCTACAATTAATTCCATGCGGACTGAGCAGCCGCTTTAGCTGCATTTCCAACTTCAGCTTTACATGCCCATTTGCGCATTTCTAATTGGCTCAATGGCCGCCATTTGCTATATTAATTGTCAACGTTTATGAACTAAGTGTAGCGACCTCGATGTGTCTGTGCGTGTGTGTGTGTGGCATGTGCGGAAATTGGTGCTCGTGTGTTTACGTTTGTTAAACACTCGCACTACACTCATATTCCGGTGTTTGCTAACGGTAATCAAAAACACGAAAAAATTCAAATAAATAAACAGCAATAACAAGCAGCAGTCAAAAAGAGACACCTAAGCTAAGGTCTGCTCGATCAACTGATACCCTACACCCGAGTATTTCAACCAACGTAAGCATTGCCACTGTTCTATTCATTCATCCTACTCTCTCAAGTGCTTCAGGTAAGTTATTCTATATGCCTAGCAAATGCAATGCTCAATGCCTGTTTCATTCATTCATTCATACATCAAGTCAATATGCTTGTGAAGCAACTTTTAATGATGACAGGGTATTGAACAACTTTTGTGCACATGTTCTCACACAAATTTGAGAATTATTAAATACTTCAAGTTTTATTTGCATTGCTTTCAATTCAGTTCTCAACAAGTTTTTTATATACTATATGAAAGAGTAAAATATTTGTATTTCCTAATAAACAACTAATTTTGTGGTATTCATTCTCGTGACATATGTTAATCTAGAAGCAAATATTGACGCAAAATATTAAAAAATAAATAAATAATAAAAAATTATATCAGTCGGTATTCTGAGTATCTACTCTGGGTACTTAATCAACTGCTGAAATATTGTATTAAATGAAATATTAATATATATATAGTAATATTCTATAAATAATTTAAATAAAATATTAAAAAGCCCTTGCTTAATATATTTATTTATTTTTTAATTTTAATTTTATTTTTTATTTTTATTAGCCTGTGTATTTGCATACGCAATTCAATAACTTAAGGCGTATAAATCACGTAAAAGCAATACGGTCAATTGCCACTGGTTGAATTTTATAAAATACGTTTACGACGATAAAGTTCATAATAAATGCATATTTCCATTCATTGATTGTTTTATGCTGCGGCTCAAAGAAACCCCATACACATATGTAACGCATACCATTTCGGTTTTATTTCATATTATTTAATTGTCTGCAGTTAAGCCGACAACGATAAATCAATGCCTGAACAATCGCTGGCAAATAATCAAGGATTTTTAAATTTATTTTTTACTTACTTTCGGGGACAATCAGAGATTTAGCTGCGCATAAAGTTGCAAAAAGATACGCCTTTGATGCCGCACATAATGATTGATGAATGCAATTAAAAGTGGGCAAGCAAAGGAGCAATAATGAACGACTGCAGGAGGCGTCTCTGACAATCAGACTTGAGCACTTTGTTAGGAAAAGTAATGAAAATTAACGATAAAATGCAGTACAAAGGCTGCTACGACTGCTGCAGCCCAAATTTAGTAAACGAGCCAACTGTTTAATACCCTATTCAATAGCAGGCTCTCAGCTATGCGAGCTAACTTCACAAAAGCGAATTCAATTTGGCTGCTTATTGTCATCTATTACCGACAACAAATGCGATAATCCTATTGTGGTTGTTGGCTCTCTTTAATTGGAATCTCCCCACACGCACTGCCACACGCACTGCCCCACCCACTCGCACACACACACACACGTATGCGAAAACTCTAGCTAACTGCGACAAACAAAAGCGGCTTTACTTTTCATGTTCTGCGGCGAGTGCGTTTTGAGGCGCCATTACTCACTGCTCGCAGAATGGCATAACTATGCTTGTGGAGCTGCCCACGGCATCCGATGGGATAAACTATCAGCTGGCATTTCGCATGCCACGAAAAGTTTCCAACCATTGTTTCAGTTGTCAAACAAGCGTTGTCAAAAAGTTTTCGCCTGCCTCGCCTGCCGCAAATTAGGTGCCGCAGCTTAAAGACCACACTTAAAGCCTGATTAGCTAATTGACCATTTCGAATTGGATTCCAAATAGGAATCTCTCATATCAACGAACGTATAGCCTCTAATCATTAATCTAATAGGAGAGTACGTGTAGCTTTAAAAAAATATATATTAATAATATAATAATAATAATAACAGCACACAGCTTCAGCTGGCTTACTTTCTGGGACAGTGTCGACCGCAGCTACAAGTCTGAATAATTCGCTTATTGCAATTAAAAGCAATTATGCTCGTTGTCCCAAAAACCACAAACTCATTAGCTTGGTGCACCAAAACCACAATGCAGCATTGCTTAACCACAGAAACAACAAATACCTGCACAGCAGCAACTAAGCTACCCCAACGACAAATACACACACACACACACACACAGACGTAAATGCAGGCACTCTCATATACTGTCACAGTAACTGTGTATGTGTGTGAACTGTATTTACATATTTGGGATTTGAACTGGGCAACCATTGAATTCTAAAGCTCTATCGTCTTTCAAATTGCAAAACTTGAGCCACTTTCATGCTAAGCAATTTTTTGGCCGCTTCCTTTTTGACATGTGTGTGAAGTGCTTTCTGCCCATTGTCCATTGTCCATTGCCCACTGCCCGCTGCCCATTGGCCATTGGCCCGCATCGGGTGGTTGAGGTGGGTAAAATGTTTGTTTAGAAGGTTTTATGCATATGTCGGACATGTGAGAAATTCCATTAGGAAGTTTTCTTTGTTTGCATAACATTTGCATCTCTAACAGAAAATAAAATTATTTATTTGTGGCCAAAATGGGTCGCTTTCACTCACAGCGCTCACAGATTCCACATCTAGAATTTTATTATTACTATTATTATTATTTTGTAATGGATTTGAGTGTTTGCAGAGCCACAGCACAGAATAAATCATTTGCATAAAATCGATTATGCCATCTAAACCGAATCAAATGAATACAAAAAAAAAAAATAAATAAATAAAATAAAATAAGAGAAACGTGAAGTAAAATAAATAGAAATATAGATCAAAGTTTACCTCGCATGAATTATGTAAGCATTCCTTCTATGATCGTCTAATGCATATGCGTATATATTTATATATGTATATGTATATGTTTATGTATATACTTGTGGCTCACTCAGCATTAAGTTCTTTGCAGAGCTTTACAGAGTTTTCATTTTAATTAATGCTTAAATATATTTTACAAAGGCTTTAATAATTTTTCACATTTTTAATGAATTTATTTTCCTTGATTTATTTAACTCAACTTATTTAGCTCAAGTTAAATCAATGGGCAAAGTTCTCAAGAAAAGTCTTTGTGACTCGCGCATATAATTAATATTTCCCATTTTTATATTTTTTGACTCTATTTAAAGAAGTTAACAATATATTCAACAAAACAATTCATGTTTCATACAAAGCTCTAAATTGAATCCAGAATGTAAGCAAATTAATTTTATTTGTAGATACGTGACTTACAATTTGAAGCGCATTCATCGACATGCCAAATATGATATATAATGATGGAATTTGTAAATATCAATATCAAATGAACGTCGATAATAATAATGCCCGAATAACTCCGAGTGCATTTGTGCCAGCTAAGCCTATTCCATGTGCACACACACACACACTCACACACACCCACCCACATCCGTATGTGTTTGGCTTTGGGCCACAGTTGGATTAATTATGTTTTATTGATTGACTGTCTCAGGGAAATGCAACTAACGAGAACTATCTACATATCAGTGCTCATATGGGCGAGGCTGTGCACATAAAGCCGAGTCAGTTATGTTAAGAACTGTGTGATTGTGTTATCATAGGTCAGCGTAATGTGGATTTGTGCAAGCGAATCGGGTTACCGAGCTGTGCGAGGTCGAAGTCGCCTGCTGAGCATCGTTTGTGGCAAAAATAGATGCGTAATTTGATTATGCACACAAACGTCAAAGTTATTTATATTTAATTTCTTAAGCAAGCAGAGTTAATTAATTACTAAACAGCTTTAAGCTGAGAGCCGCAGACAGACGAACGGACGGACAGCCGTACGGACTGCTCAGTCAGTCAGCAGTTGAGCGCTGGAGCGCTTTGAAATTACAATAACTTAAGAACTTTCGGTTCAGCTCACTTAAGAGCTCACTCAATGAACAAGGACTGCAGCAGCCGGACAGCAAGTAACGGCAGGAGCAGGTCCTGGCAAGACGCTAAACTTCAGAGCATTAATGGAAACTTAAGATGGCTGTAAATTTAACAACAGCAGCAGCAGCAACAGCAGCAGCAACAAGCATGTCAAATTTAAATGGCGATGCCAAAGGAGAATGCATGTCCCAGCACTGGAGATGGCTACAATGCCACAGCTCGTCTGCCAAATGCAAATGCAAAAGACAAATAAGGAGAGCGAGCAATAAGAGCAAGAACTAAAACAAAGGCAGGCATGCATTTGGTTTGCTTTGGATGCCAAGCAACGCTAAGCAAAGCGCAACAGTGGCGCAAGAAAGCGAAGCGAGTCGCGATTTGAGTGGGATTTCAATTTCAATTTCGCCTCTGTTGGCATTGCTAATGAAGCATCAGTTGAACCGCCGCGGCGGTTGCACAAAGCGTTGCCTCGCAAGTAAATGTCAAACAGCAAATGCGCTGCTCGCATTGAGAAACTTTTGGCGGCCACAACAAGCGGCAAGCGGCATCTACAAATGCCAGATACAAGATACAATATACCCAAGTCAGATGTGCCTGGGCTGTCTGCGGCTGCCACGAGATAGGAGGGATATGCAGCAGGCAAAAATGAAATTGCTTGCAATAAATATCAAATTAAATAGAAATTTGCAGCGCCACACAACTGCGAGCGGCGAGTGGAAAGTGGAGAGTGGCGAGAAAAAATGCAAATCTCTGCTAATTCTTATAAATTATTGAATAAGAAAAAGTCAAATGATTCATTTTTAAGCTCCACCCTTCATCACTAAAGCTCAGCTGGCAGCAGCAGCAGCAGCAACAGCAGAAAAAATGACCCTGGCCAGCAGCAGGAGCAGCAGCAGGAGCAGCAGCAAGAGCAGAAGCAACAGAGCCATAAAACCAAGAAAAAATCGTGGAAAAAAATAGAAAAGAGAGAACATTTCCGGCTAAGGAGAGACACGCAGTAGGCGAATGCGGTAAGAGAAAATGCAGCCAAGTGAAGCTGAGAGCTGTAAGCCGTGAAGTGTGTGTGTGTGTGCGTGAGAGCATGAACGTGTGCGTGGGAGTTAATGAAATTCTGGTGTAGTTTAAATATAAACAGCGAGTTAAATTATTTAGGCACATGGCCCAAGCCAAGCTAAATCGAGTCTGAATATATTTGCAACCAAAATTGTCTCTGCCAAATACCGATTTGCATGTCTAAAGATCGATGCGAACTGTAGATGTAAGGCATTATGGCCTAGGCTTACGTTTGTGTCAAACTGCAGTCGGCGTGCAGAGGCGTTCCGCTGTGCTCTCAAAGGCTGCAGTTTGCATAAAGTGAAAAGAAGACACAATTAAAGGGTCACACACACATAAAAAAAAAGAGAAAAAAAAAAAAAAATCCCCAGAGCTGCACAAACAGCCAGCGCCTGGCAATAGATGCGCATGCAGGACGAGGGAGCTTTGAATGCATGCACAAGGCAGTTTATTCATGATTTCACATATTTCGTCACGCCCCCCGCCCTTTGTCAGATGAATTCTCGATCTCTGGCGCTGGCCCCAGTTCTCTGGATGGTCGTCTTTGTTGTGCATTAGTCAACTGTTCGCCAGTTCGTTGCTTGCGCAAAAAATATTGCCTTAGAGTTTGTGCAAACGTGGCATGTGCACACACACATGTATGAGTGTGTGTGTGCGTGTGGGTGTGTGCACATGCATAGAGGCAATAGCGAATGCTTTCTACATGATTTCTCTGGCGCGTGTTTTTGTTGTGCCCTGCTGCTTTGCAGTAATATTTTGTGCTCCACTACACCCGCTCGCCCCCACGAGCCCCCACCAGCCCACGAGCCATCCATTCTCCTCTTTCCTTTGCGCTACTTTTGTGAAGTTGCGTTTTATGGTTTTAACATGTTTACTTTAATATTGTGAATTTGTCTTCCCGGCGTTACCGTGACATATGTAGCTGGCAAACAGAACTCAGGCCACTTACGATGCATTATATATACGCTACATATAAGACTGAAAAGCGAGACAACACTCATAGAGTCAAACTTTACATAACTGTATCAAGACATTTCAAATTTGTGGACTGAAGCGCTGCTATGATGTAGTTCATTTCGATTTGACAAGGCTGCTCTAGGCATAAATGCAACATTTATTTATTTTTTCGATTTAATTCCCTTCAATATCATATAATAATAGTCTTGAAAAGAAAATACAATTTTTCTATTAATTTATTTGACAATTTATATTTGATTTTTCTCGTAGCTCGCATATGATTCTACATAACATGTTGAATTTCTAATTGTTAAATTTGGAAAACTTGTTTATCGATTGCCTTGGGCCTAGACCATCTAATAAATTGATTGTGAATTGGCAAAGCAAACCAGAAAAAGATTCTCAGATCCGCAATAACACTTAGCCACATGCCAAGCATTGGCGGCATTCGCTTTACAGTTGAGGAAAAGGTCAATAGTCCTAGAGACTTGAGGGAGCTCACCTTTCGGCTGCTTGGCAGCGATATGTAATCAATGCTTTGAAAAGCCTTTTCAATTCGTGGCTCGGCTTTTGTTTTGCTGAAATCAAGTGCGGCAAATTGCGCAGCCAAATCCGTTGATGTGGCGGTGCGCAATAAGGCCCGCCCTAAGGTGGGCGTATCTGTGCCCTCGCCGATTGAGCCTCTGGGCAACTCCGTAAGGTTTTGCGTGGCTGCCTATCGCTGGAGGATATTTCACTAGTAGCCGAGTGGTAGCTGAGCTGAATACTTAAACAATAGAGCAGATCTCTGGGCATGGCATGTATTTAATTATAATACTAATAATGTAACTATTTAACGACGTGTTATACAAGTTCAAATGGCTGTTCACCTGCAGATAAGTCGTCATTGGAGCAAGAGGATGACGCAGATTGGTTGCCTCAACTTAGGATCAATCATGCATAGCTGGCAGCAGGCAAGGCAGATGATATATAATTAGTGCAGATGAGCTGCATGTCGATAATGAGAAGTTAATTAAACTCAATACTTATTCGATAAACCTATCAAAATCTCAGCGCTAAACAACTTAAAAGGAAGTCTTGTAGTTGAAGTTGAAAATTTATTGAGTTATATTTGTCTGCTCTACCTGGAAGTAAAATTCGTATAGTTTTAAACATATTGTTATTACAGTTAAAGTTAGTCAATTTATTTATTTTTAATGGTTAAGATAGATTGCAAGAAGTAATATAGAAATAACTAATAATAACTCAGACTTTTACAAAATTTGATTTTTGTAAAAGTATGAACCTAATTCTGTATAACTCTAAACATATTGCGAATTACTTATCTCTTATGAGTAAACTTTTGTGCATTGCCCGGACTCAAATGAGACATACACTCGCATATGCATATATACACGTACAGAGTGCAATTTTGCTTTCCATACAATTTGTAAGCTTTAAAGTTTCTTTCTGTTCTGGACTCCCATTTGATATTCATTGGCAGCCGGGCCAAGTGCTTTCCATTTGCGACTCCTTGACTCTGTCTGTAATTCACTTGAGCAATTAGTTTGCTTGATATTGAAATTTCCATGCAAGCTCGTAAATTTTCATGTCTTGTGAATTTATGCTTGTGAAGGTTTTATGCTGCAACTGATGTTTGTGTTCATAGACCAAATTGCAGCGGCACTTTAGAAATATTATGATGATTATTTGCCCTGTTTGCCATCGTTGTAAAACACTCATACGTGCTTGCTGCTCTTAAAGTGAATCATGGCAGTCGCAGTAGCTAAACCGAAGCTTATATGCTCTAGTAGAGAGCTGACCTTTATAACGGATTGAATACTGTAGCTCTAATGACTAGATTGTCAGAGAGAAGAGATTGTTAAAATGAACGACAATTTTGCTTAAATACACTTTTATATGAATCTTGACATTAAAGCAATCCTTTCTGATGAATTTTTATGGGTTCAGGTATCACAGCTAAGCTGGACTCATTCGGAATGTTAGGAAAAGTTACGTGCCACAGCTCTAACAGAACTTGCACTGCTAAAAGTCAAATGGACTAATAGCTAACTATGTGTGCAATAAGCTTCGGATGGGTTTGCTGCGTTTATCAAGCGATTGCCAACGACAGGCACTGTCAGAGCCAAATCGAACGCCCTGAGGCACTTTGGCATTCATATGCATATCGCTGGCAGCTCCACTCAACGTCAAGCAAGTGGCCAGGCAACTACGTGACAATGTCGAGCCCATGGAGTGTCGCGCAAACTTTGGCGCCTCGAACTTGTCGCACATGTGTTGCCTAGACAGCACACGGCAGCCACGATGTTTACTGTATGCTACATGCTACATGCTACATGGTATATGGCATGTGGCATGTGACACACGGCATGGGGCACTGTTGACTCCAGACTAGTCAGAGTCCTTATGCCACTGTATCTGCCAAAGCTCGTATAAATATTTAAACAATAATAAGTTGGCGGAAAAACGCAGAAAACTTCCACTGTTCCACTGTGGGCCTGCCTGTGCAGGGGGAGAAAATAGCGAAAACTTTTGTTATGTTTTCACCGTGAAAACGGCACGAACTGAATGTAGCTGGCTTGAGCTGTCGGGCGCACTGAACGTTCACTAATCGTGCCAAGGGTTGGAGCAGGTAACATTGTGTATACGCCGAGTATGACGCATATACAGTCTGTCTGCGAGATATCGCATTTCATGTTTTCAATTAGTGTTAATGTCAACGCAAACATTGAACTGGAAACGGTCTATGAGCCACGGCTGACCAAATAAAGTCGACGATATACTAGATATAAGTAGACCATATCAATCATGATTACAAACAAATTGTTTATTTGAGAAAACGAGATGATTCCTAAATTATGATCCTTCTTGAAGTCTGTCTAATTGAGTAGTTCCTCTCAGTTCCATGTAGCGCATGTGAATGACTTGCAGTATCGAGGAAGGTCCAAAGAAAGGGTTACAGTTATACAGCAGTGGCTGTGTAAATATTGTCATAGTCAACACCCCCAAACGAGGCGCGGCCCTGTAAGCCATTTGCATAAATGTCAATCATACGCCGCGTGTACCACAAATGTTGCTCCCAGCAGTGCCTATTTAGACAGCCAAAATACACGAACATATGCGAATGTACATTCTTTTTTTTTTGGTATTTTTAATCCACTCACACCCCGCCCTTGCGCCCCTCTTCGGCGAGCAAGTACAAGGAACACGGCACGGCATTGTGACTTGCGCTACTCGATTTGCGTTTTATTTCAAAATTGAATTTCTGCACTGATTATGTGTATGTATTTTTCTTTTCTCTTTCTTTTCTTTTATTTTTTTTTTTTTTCGATTCTCGGTACTCGTGTTGTGTTCTCTCTCACTCGTTTGCGCTTGCTCTTCCTGTCTCTTATTTGGTTGCTTGGGGTGCATAAATAAGGAGCACTCAATTATTCGTGTTGTGGCTGAAGCTATATTCGTAATCCTTTATCCTTGTACCTGCGACGTGCTGATTTGATTTGCTTTGCAATTTATTGTGGAAACATGCCACACTCGCTATCTCTCTCTCTCTCTCTCTTTAACGCTCTCTCCCTCTCTCTTCCTGTGCTCGTTCTTCCATATCATCTATATAATATATTCCGTCTGATAAATGCTTTATAAGTTTTATGTTTATGCTAATACTCAACAGAAATCAATTTTAGACCCGACGCGCGACTTAAAGCATTCGGATCGAATTTCAAAAAGCGTCTGTTGCGATACTTATTGCTGTACATGTAAGTCGAGTACGAAATACTCTCAAATTGTTCGCATTTGTTGTCTTTGGGTCGAACTTCATACCTTTGGCCCGCCAATAGCTGGCATGCACATATTTAGCCTGTAAAGAAATTTTTCATTCGCTGCGAAACGTCGCTGGCAATTCTCATTTGACTAAGAGCATTTAATTGTGACCCATTTCAGTTTTATTTGCGATTCGCCTTTGAGGCTCCCCGTTGTAGCATTTAATTTCAAATTTTTCAATAAAAAATGTTCACTCGAAACCTTTTACGGCTCCACTCATTGTTGCCCTTCGGCCCAACAGCCAGTTACAAATGTTCAGCTCATTAGGAATGAATGAAATGAAAAAAAGACGATATTTCTTTTTCAAAAGCAATATAATAAATAGAGATACATTTAAGTATGCGCTAAAGCTTTGCCTGGCTCTCGTGCATTGAATCAAAAAAAATTTTATTTTGTTTTTCTATTCTACGCAAATGCTGGATAATTGACTATATTTTAAAAAATTCTATTAAAGCAAAAAACAAGAAAAACTTTTCCGGAAATTAATACAAGTTTTTAATGGTTTGAGTGCCCTGAATTGCACTGCAAGTATAATTAAGACATACATGTATAAAACGTCACAAAGTTCGTCAAAAAAAAAAAAAAAAAAATTATAATAAATAAAATTTCAATAGGCTTTAAAAAAATGTAGCCAGGAATAAAAGAGCCGAGAAAATTCAATGAGAATAATAAAACCAGCGTCATTTTTATCACATCCATATTTAAATTTGATGGGAAAAGTGTCAACAACAGCCAGCATTCAGTTTCCAGAGTTAATCGAAAAGTGGACATGAGAATAGAATCGAATCGAATTTATATATATATATATATATATATATATATATATATATATAGCTATTTACTACACAAATATAGATTAATTAATATATATACACATGGGAATAAAAAGCTTGAGTGCCTTAGAGCACTTAGGGCTTGGTCTGTAATTGTTTAAAATATATTAGAAAATCTTATTTTAAGATGCAGTATTTTTTTAAGCCTGAATATAAATATTTTATATTACTTTTTTATATGTAATTAATATTTGTTTAGCCAATTTTTTAGGTATCTCTCTCTCTCTCTCTCTCTCTATTTCTCTCACCTTCTCTTTTCATATCACTCTATCTCTCTCACTCACCCTATCTCTTTCTAACTCTCTCCCACATCCCTATCTCTCTCCCTCTATCTCCTTCTCTCATTCCATCTCTCTCCCTCTGCCTGAACTTATGTGGGATATCTGTAATATATTGATCTTTTCGTATTAAAATATGCATATTTAATTTTCCCTCAAGCAATTGTTATATTCTTTTTTGTTCCATTATATTGGTCTGTTAGCGCGGCTGCAGCTGCAACTTTAACCAGTTCACCTGCTAGCCTAGTATCAGAAAAGGTGAAATGTGCATCGCGTGCTGCTCTTCGGTAGCTGCACTTAATTAGCATCGTTGCCAACGGGATATGTTGGTCAGCCAATTGACTCTCTGACAGGCAATCAACCCATTTCAGTGACAATTGCACTTTGGCTTATTATGCAACCTGAAAATGCAATATTGTAATGTACACATACGATATGCATTGTATATATGTATGTACATGCATATATGCTCTACCATGGTCAATTGTCCAAGTTAAGAACCAACAATATATATGTGCATATGCACACATATATTTATATATATAAATTTACACGTATGTAAATACCAAAGAGCACCACAGGCTGAACTCTTATGAAATTAAAAAAGTGAGCCTTTTGTCCGTTCAAACGGTTATATAAAAGTTGTTAACGATTCTGATTTCTGAACGCATTCCATGATTTTTAATTAATTATCCGCGCGAAAATCATTTAAGATTCCAGCCTTAAATAACTCGCATTTAATATTTTAAAAATCTGTATCAGTTTTACGTCAAGTTTTCATATGCTTCATATTGCTGACAAACTCATAATTATAATTTAATTTATAATTAAGTGGGGCTTATTTTTTTGGCATAATATTTATCAACGAAAATACTTAAAAATTCGTACATTTTATTTAAATTTTTTAAGCAACTCTTTTTATTATCTTTTGTGAAAAATCTTAGAGCTCTCAACATCTAACTTAATTTTATACAAAAGCGAAACGTGTAAATTAATTGTTAATATTTTATTTTAATAGTTTATTAATTAGTTTATATTTTAGAAATATATTCAATGTAACCATTTTTCTTTTTATAAATCTATACCATTAAAACTCTTCTTTTAAATAAATTCCCAAATCGAAATGTGCAAAGTCCATTCAAAGCGTAAGCTTGTTAAAGTTCACAATATTTTTTGCTAAGCTTGATTAATAATTTATTTTATTTCATACTCAATTTAACTTTGTGAAAAGTAACCAGATAAGGTAAGCTAGACAAGATATATATATATATACATATATACTTATATATATATTCAAGATGCTTTATATATGTATACTTATATATATATATATTCAAGATGCTCCAATCAAAGTTTCCATTCATGAATTGTGTGCAAAGTGGGAAATGCTGTGGACAGAAATTGACTGCGATCCCATTGAATGAATGACCACTGTGTGGGATGGCCAGTCCATTGGTTAACCTAAATGGCAGCAAATTAGAACTGAAGTGTTTGGCGCTTGTTCTAATTCTTCGCCTCGCTGCCCGTTGAAAAATCGAAGTCGCTTTCGCTGCCGACGCCAGACGCGCTGGCCGCTGCTCCCGCGGGTGCTGTGGCGCTTGGGCTGGGGCCGGGGCCGGGGCCGGGGCTGCCAGTAAGTCCGGGTGGCTCCTGGACTGGTTTCGCGCTTGAGCTATCATCCGTTTCGCTGCTGTCAACGAAATTAACGCGCTTCTTCTTCTTCTGCTGCTGCTGCTGCTGCTGATGCGCATCATTAGGCATCGCTTGTTTGTCTGTCGACGCAAGTATCGATGTGGGTTTCGCGGGCTTGGCGGTGCTGCCGGCCACCGCTGGTGAGTGAATGGCCTCGGGCTTTGCATCAGCCCCGTCTGATGGCGGGGCTTGCTCCACTTCCTGTGGTGCGACCAGCTCCGCTGCTGTGCCATTGCTATTGTCAGACATCGGATAGGCGCCTTGCTCTTGTTCCTGATGCTCTTCCTGTTGTTGTTGCTGCTGCTGTTGCTGTTGCTGTTGCTGTTCGCCATAGTAATCATAATTTGCCGCTGCAGCATCATAGTCCTGGCCCGCGTAGCTGCCATCCGGGGCATACTGAGCTGCATTGGGATCGGCTATGTACTGGCCAGTGGCCTCATCGTATATGTAGCCCGGGTACTGGGCATTGGGATCATAGCCAGCTGCATATTGCGCGGCATCGTAGTTGCTGTAATCCATGCCGGAGTACTCTTGCTGCGCTGTGGCTGCAGCCGCCTCTGCCTCGGCCTCGGCTGATGCGTTTGCTGCATCCGCTGCATATTGCTGATAGTCTGTGGGATTTCCGATTTCACTGTACAGTGGCTCGGCCGCAGCGCCTGCCGGCTGCTGCAACTGTTGCAGCTGCTGCTGCGGAGTCGACTCAATGCTGGCGTAACTGGGCTCACCCGGATCCACATAGCTATTGGCATCATACTGCCCGTAGGCTGTTTGGTCTGCTCGCTGCTGCTGCTGCTGCTGCTGCTCTGACAACTGTTGTGTATCCATGGCACTCACCTGCTCATTCCCATGCTGCTGCTGCTGCTGCTGCGGATGTTGTTCCTGTTGATGTGGCTGTGGCATCGATGCGTTGCTTACCAAATTCTCCACTAATCCCGGTGTCGATGCAGTTGTTGCTGTTGTTGTTGCTGCCGCCGCCGCTGCCGTTGCCGCTGCTGCTGCTGCTCTGGCTGATATCGCAGTGGTTGTTGCCGTCAAACGTTCACCGTAAATGGCATTTTCAATATTCTCAATCGACACTCCGGGCTTAGCGAATGGCTCATTGGGTGCCGGTGGCGACAATTGATTACCTCGTGCTAGCTGCTCATCAACCGCAGCCGCTGCCTTCTCCAAAGCAGCACGGCTGGCTTTGACTTCGTCAAGCAAATCGCTGCTGATGCCGCCAACGAGGCCGCCAATGGCGCCATCGCCTCCAACTGTTTTCATTTTGCCAGCACGCACGCTTAGATCCGCTCTGTCTTCGTACTGGTCCTTTGGCCGTGTCATTGTTGCCATTGGAGCTGCCGTTGGTTGCCAGGGCTCATCGATTTTCATCTCACCAAAGTAAGCATCGAAATCGCGTTGCTGTTGTTGTTGCTGGTGTTGCTGGTGTTGCTGGTGTTGCTGTGGTTGCTGTTGTTGCCCGCTCGCCTCATTATAGCCAACGACACTTGGCGATTTTTCAAGCTCGCCTTTAGTCACGCGTGAATTTGGCCAAGCATCCAGCTCCTGCTGCTGCTCCAGCTCTTGCCGACTGCCCCTACGCAACTGCGCCGACACTTGCGGTCGACCGCCAGCGTCATCGACGCCAGCGACAGCGACAGCTGCAGCTGGCAGCTCAGTCTGCGCTGCCGTCATTGGCAATTTATCAAATGTCAACGAGGATGTTGCCAGCGTCGAGGATGTGCTGCTCAGCTCCCGTGCGCTCATATCTTTCACTGAGCATGGAGTTGATATCGTCGTCGTCGTTGTCGTTGTCGATGTCGTTGTTGTTGTCGTCATGGCTGCTGTTTTTGCTGGCGCTGCTCTGTCAACGCCGCCACCTCGAGATTCATCGACTGCTAGGGCGGCCGCATCAAAGTGCGTCATTCGCTCCGGTAAATCGGCATTTTCATTGTCCAGGGCACGCAATGTGGCGCGCAGGTCGAACAGATTGGATGTGGCAAGCGGCTGTCCCACGCCCACCACGCCATAGCCAGCCCCTGCGCCGCCATACAAGTCCGGGTAGGGCATATAAACGGCGGGCTGTGGTGTCACCTGCGAAGTTAATAACATGCCAGCTTGAGTGTGCGTCGACGTCGGCGCCGACGCCTGCGTCGCAAAGGCCCATTGCTGTGGCCCTGCAGTCGTCAGGGGATACATCAGTGGCTGGCTCTGATTTGCAATGGGAGCTGCTGCAGCATTAGCCGCTGCTGTCCCAACAGCTGGACTCGACACGGCCGTCGCCTGGCGCTGGGGCTGTATGAGCACAGGAATCGTCATCGCGCCGCCTCCTGGAGCGGCTGTCTGTTGTATGCAGCGTAGTGTTTGGCTTTGAACCAATTTGGCAAAGTACATTTGGTACTGCAGCTGCATGTGGACAGGCAGATGCACATGGAATTAGGATGCGGCGGAGAGTGACTTTCGAATTGCACCTGTGACTCACCTTCATCATTTTAAGTCTCTCGCTGCGCTGCGACATGACAGCCGTCTGCTCGTCGATGCGCTCCAGCATCTGCACCAGCTTTTTGTTTCGTTCGTTGCGTAGCGTCTGCTCCTCCAGGAACTCCTGGTATTTCTGGCGTGTCTTCTGGCGTATGCCTTTCTCGCTGGAGCACATGAGAATGAACGACGTTATAAATGAGTTCTTGGACTCGTTGGCACAGCAAAAACAAATTTTACTCACATTTCACTGCGCTTTTGCAGAACCTTTTCTAGTTTATGCTCCAGCTGCTGGCGATTGTCCTCGCTGTGGCACCGGGCAAAAATGCGGAAATTAGTCATACATAAGAAGCAAAAAATATATTATAAATAACAATTTTTTGTATAACCACAATATTGATTCCCAACTTTTAAGTTTTGCCTCACTTACTTAACTCAAAGTTCATCAAATAATTAGAAATTAATGTAAGCTACAAGCAAAGTTGCTAAACTAAAAGCAAAGTTAAGTATTCTCCTCTTCTTGCTCTGCCTGCAAAACTTATTGAATAATGTTTTTCTGCGCTTGCTTAAAGAGAGCTCGCCTAAATCATATTTACTTCATGTTGCACTTATATCTAATTATAAAATGTGCTCCACAAACCTGCGACGCAGCTTCTCCTGCAGCAGCTCCACTTGCAGCTTGTAGTTCTCCAGCTCCGCCTGCGGATACATCTCGCTGCTGCACTGGGTCTAGTCACGCTCGCACTCACCGTCCGACTGTCGATGGCAGCCGGTGCTCTGCTATGTTGACACAGTTAGCGTGGCACCGCGGGCCCAGCACCAAATACAATAAATGCGGCATTGAGAGTTATTTTTAAAGCAACTTTATTCGAATGGGCGCATAAAAGGTGCAAGCGTATGTGTGCCTGTGTGTGTGTGTGTGTGTGCGCTTGGCATTTGTTTATTGAGTGCGGTTGTCATGGCTACCTCATTTCTTGGTTCAGTTCTGTTCACTTTTTATACACTTTTGGTGGTTGCTTGGCATTGGCCCGGGCTACAAGCGACAGGAGGCAGGAGACAGGAGACAGGAGACAGGCGACAGTCGACACTGCGGAGTGACCTGCCCTTATTGATTTTACTTTGGCCCCTTTTGGCTATGGCCACACAATGTGGCGGGCATTGAGAGCGGCCGGCTAACTTTCAATTTTGCCCATGTTCACATCTGGGGTGCGCATTAATTGCACGGCCAGCAAGTGGGTCAGTTTTTTAGGCACCTGTCTGGCTGCGCGAGCTCCACTCGAACGGCGAGAATCGTTGGGGCTGGCCAGAGCATTTGTCATGGCATTGCACGAGATCTGCCTGGGCGGGCGACCGCAGACTCCGCACTAAACTTTACCGATCCCTGTCCACACTTTAGGGTGGCTGACAAAAAACACATGTTGTTCTCACTCTCACTCTCACACTCACACTCTCACTCACATTTCTGGCGAGGCAACCAAGCGTGCGGCACCTGAATGTGAATTAATGGTAGCGTCTATCACTCGTTGGCCGCAGACAACGGCGCTCTGACATATTCACAGAGTCACCATCATGACCAGAGCCGCGACATCGCCAGTCGGTGCAGCAGAGAGGCCCGACTCCTTCTCCGGCTCCTGCTCCTGCTGCTGCTGCTACTGAGGTTGGCTTGGCTTTCGCTTGGCATCTGCCGTTGTCGTCACGGTGTCGTGGTTGCGGCTCGCAACATACAATTTTCGGTTATTTACACTGGCCAACATAAATGCGACAAGTAATGCGCGCATAAACAGAGTATGCAGCATGCAGTGTGTGCGTGTGTGTGTGTGTGTGTGTGTGTGTGTGTGTGTGTGTGTGTGTGTGTGTGTGTGTGTGTGTGTGTGTGTGTGTGTGTGTGTGTGTGTGTGTGTGTGTGTGTGTGTGTGTGTGTGTGTGCGGGCTTGCATTGTGGATGGATAGCTTTTAGAGATGGTTCAGTGTATATTTAGTAGAAACTATAAGTAGCTAGCTAAAATATTAAATACAATATACGAAATAAAATAAAATAATAAAAATAAAATTAATGAAGCATTTATGTAAATATTTATTTTCATCAAAAGTCAAATATAAACCTATTTGATCTGTTCTACAGCTCATAGATTTTAATCTAATTAGATCCTAAAATCTAAATCAGATCCTCATTAGTCCATTTTAATCCATTTCATAATACTAAAATTAGTAGACACAAAAAAAAAATTAATAAATAAATAAATAAAATAAAATAAACTATATATTTTAGAATTAATCTATAGTTTACTGTGGAGGAACAGATTGGGAGACACACTAGCCGATATAGTGACAGACTGGCTAGACACCGGAGCAGACTAGCGAGAAGATTGCTTGAAGAAGATACTTGTAAATATATATTTGTAAGTCCTCCTGAATACATCAGAAGGTTAGGTGTTATATAAAAATTCTAATTGTGTTGTTAAGGTACTAAACTTGCATTGTACAGATTCAGCGCTTAAAATATATATACAAACAAAAAAAAAAAAAAAGTAATATCTATAAACCAAAAAATAAAAAAAAAATAGTTATTAGCCTATGATAAGATATAAAAACATGTATATAGATTTGATATTAGAAATATTTGAAAAATAAAAGAAAAAAATAATAATAATTAAATATAAATAAAACTTTATTGTGGTATATTAATTTTTATAATATTTATAAATTAATTTTTCTTTCATAAAATATTGCAAAGCTACTTAAACGCCTTTTTCTTTTCAATTTATATGCCCCTCGTTACCTCGTAACCACATGTCTTATGTAAATATTTAAATAGCATATGACAAAGACAGACATAAGTCAAAAAAAAAAAAAAAAAAAAAAAAAAAAAAAAAAAAAACAGAATTCAAAGCTGAAATTCCGATTATTGTTTGTAGTGTGGTCAGAGTGTTCACCTTTGCCACCACCGTATGAATTCCTATCACCTGTAAAGTCCTCGACTGAGGAATTTGCTTTCATGTTTATGTTGGAGCTTATTGCGAAATGAATTTAAAACAATTGAATTGCCAAATAAAGTTGTTGCCAAGTAACAAAAGTACCAGCCACGCCCATACCACTCCACAAAGCTGATAAAAATATGAATGAATGAATGAATGAAAGCCAAATATTTGCTAGAAAATTCCATTGACATGCAATCATCAGCTCAGAGACTGAGACTGGGCCTGCGGTTGATTGATTTTTAGCAGACACTTCTAACGAAATGTATATTTATTATTAGCATTGATCTGCAGCTCGCGATAAAATGCATTGACTAAGTATTGAACAAACTGAAGCTGGCTTCAATGGCTATGCATTTCTCCAGCAAAGTATAAAAGGAACGGAATTTGCTGGGGAACTTTCTTGGCGAATCGAAAAGAAAATTGAATATTTGGCCAGAGCGAATTTATGTGTATGGCTTTATGCTGCAAATGCCACATTTTGTGAGACTATGCTGCTTGCAGGAGTCTCTCTCTCTCTCTCTCTCTCTCTCTCACACACACACTCTTTCTCTCTATGCGTGCGTGTGTGTGTGTGTGCGCTGCCTGCTTATCAGTCGCTGCACAGCATACTTTTTGGCGCATTTAATTTCAGAAGAAGTGGCGACCTCGACGCCTTTTCCCGATTTGCAGTCAATGAAGCAGAAAACTGAAAACTTTTTCTTTGCACTCTATTAAAAATAATGGCCGCTGACAACGAAGCCACTCGCCCATCGCCAAGCGCCAAGCGCCAAAGACGCCACATGCAGTTCCCATGTGTCGGAATGCCGCGGCGGCTCTGCTCTGTGCCAGCCTCGCAGTGGCTCGCAGTGGTTCACAGTGTGTGCACGAGACAGCAGCTGCCATAATATTAATATATATGTATGTATGTATGTGTGTGTACTTCTGGTAATTTCTCATAGCGCTCCATTCATAGAGCCTGCGCTGCCAATGACCACTCGCGAGTGCCTTTCAAAGGGCCGCTGCTTGAACTGTGGGGCAAAAGTTCAACCACTAGAAATTGATTGAATTTTCTCTTTTTATAAAGTTAGACATTGTGAATAATTTAAGTGCAGACATAGCTGAAATAAATACAGAAAAATTTAATGTATATATTTATTATTTATATTATTAATTTATTTATAATAAAAATATCAATTTGCTTAAATTTCAGTGGTAAAGCTAAGTTGCAGGGTATCAAATAGTCGCATATGCTTAAAGCTCTCCGGACTGTGCTTGCTGTTTGCCCTTTCGCTGTTGACATGGTGGAAAAAGCTTCAGAGCAAAATCGCGCAGCTGTGCACAGGTTTTGCGGTTAACGCGATAATTTAATTGTAATGCGGGTCTGCCACCTTGTGTGCCAATAACTTAAGTTGCAATCGGCGCAGGGCTTATTGGGCAGCAGGCGGTGGATGGGAGCAGGGCATGTGGATTGTGCAAAGACGCACAGGCTAGTTGGCTGGCTGAAGAAGTGAATGAACCCAAGAGGAACCGCCGCAATGGCTGGCAATGGAGCAGCAGGGCAGCAGAGCTCGGGAGACAAAGATAAATTCCGAGACTGCTCATGCTCATGCTCATGCTTCTGCTGCTGCTGCTGTCCCATAAAGGCGCCAGCACGAGTTTGGCATTTTTGCACGTAAACGAACGGGCAACGGCGGACGACGACGGCAAATGCGTAGCATACCCATTGGCGCTTGGCCAAGCAGAAGAGGACCGAGACAGTTGCATTACTTTCAGCCAAACAACAGTTGCCTTGGCAACCTCAAACATGCGATATCGATAAAGTAGCCTGGCAGCTAAGCAGCCAAGCAGCCTCACCTCGCACATGACCCGCTGCAGCCAGTCACAATGGAGGCCTTCGATGAGGAGCAGCAGGCTGAGTGGAAGCGCTTGATGCTGGCTGTCACCTATAAGGAGACCATTGATAAGCTGGTGCTGCAGCAGCGCTCGCAGCGCCTGAATATGCAAAAGCCGCCGGCCCGGCTGCCCGCCTCCTTGCGCAGGCTGCGCAGCTCCTCCATTGGCCAGCAGGCGTTGCCTCAGCGCCTGCTGCTCACGGGCAAGAAGCTGCCGCGGCTGGAGTCCTTGCTGGGCGACACAGATCTGGATGACGTCCAGGTGGATGAGCGTGTGCTGGATGCCCTCAAATATGAACGAGATTTGGACGCACTGCGCGCTTTTGTTATGGCCGCCAACGAGCAGCTGTTCATGACCCAGGAGGAGCTGGAGAGCGAAAAGCCCAGTCGCCTAGAGCTGGCGATTAGTGACCTGAGCGGCAACAACAGCGAAGAGTCCGTGGCAATGAAGGAGCTGCAGCGCTCCAAGGACGAGCAAATTCAGCTCAAGGCTGAACTGGAGCAGCTGGAAATCGACGGGGCGGCCAAGCTGAAGGAGATGGAGGAACGCATCGCCGATGCCAAGTACAATCTGAAGTGCGTCTCGCGGGTCAACGACTTGGAGTTCAGCCTGGTCGAGCGCTGGGAGGCGGCGCGCGTGACTCAGGCCCAGATCTGGGGCGAGAATGCCGAGCGAGCCTACCTGCGAGACATACTCGACTACAAGCAGCGTCTGGCACGCGAGGAGCGCGTCGGCCAGGAGCTGAACGCCTTCCGCGGTCGCGAGCTGGCCGACCTGAGGGAGCGCATTGAGCATTGGCAGCAGCGCTATGCCACTGAGATGCGACGCGTTGAGCGCGAGACGGAGGCCTGGCAGCTCCGCATCCTCGAGCAGAACAAGTTGCTGGCGCATCATCGCGAGCTGAACGCCCAGCACAGACAGTTCGTTGCTGAGTATACAGCCAGGAAGGAGGAGGAGCAGCGGCTGCACGATCTGGAGGTGCATCGCATTGAGTGCGCTGTCAGGCTGCAGGCCTGGTGGCGTGGCACCATGGTGCGACGCGGCCTGGGTCCCTTCAAGAAGAAGCCGAAGCGCGGCAAGCGATCCAAGCCCAAGAAGTAGACAAATTAAATGCAAGCCAATGGCAGTTGAGCCCGCCTTTGCCTTATGGAAATTCACTCGAGCCTTAAAACCAATTAAAAAGTTGGCTCGCTGCAGTTAACACGTTAGCGGTCAACGGCTGGCGTCAGCCTTAATGGCTTGCCGGCATTGTCAACAGCCTTGGCCATTGTTTACGCGCCGCTAATGGGCCAGCAGTCATCACAGTGCTCTGCTGCTGCCACTGACAGCAGAAGGCAGCAGCGGCAGCAGAGGCTTCAGAGGCTGCTGCAGCAGCTAAAGTTGAAGTTGGTATTAAAGCTTTTTTATTTTTTTTTTTGATTTTCTGCTCTTATTATTTGAATTTTTTCTCTTTTTTTTCTGCTCATATACATAGCTGGGATGCATGGCGCCAGCCAAGTGGTTTCCAGTAGCAACAATGGCCTGCTTGGCAGTCAGTTATTGTCGTTGCTTTTGGTTTCATTGTTTGAGCGCTGTTGGTGCAAGGCGATAAACAGCGACAATTTGCCCGCTGAATGGGTGCAACTTTCTCTCTGTCAGGCTCAGCAGAAGCGCAAGCGCAAGCACAACTCGCCAGTGTATGCCTGTGTGTGTGTGTGTGTGTGTGCATTGTAATTTAAAATATAATTAATGGCCGTTGCCTTAATTTATTGAATTTGCATGGGCGCCGAGCACGTTGCCATTCCCTGTTTCACTCTGACCGTGCGCCTTTCGCCCGCCCACCACACGGCCAGCCTGGCCGACTGCTAGCCTGGCTGTTATTGTTTGGCTTAATGCTCACTTTTGTTTTATACCCTGGCACTCGCAACAACAATAACTACCCAATAATGACTGCCGCAAGTCCATTTTGTTGCAAGGCCTTTTGTCTATTTGCTGACGGCTGAATTAATGGAAGATGGCGTGAGAAGAATACAAAAATAAATATAAAAAAAATAAATAAAAAAATGTGAAAGGCACAGTAACCATTTTCATGCACACATCCATATGAAATAGCACGAAAATATTGCTGAAAAGAAAATGTGAACGAAGGCGTATATTGTTAATATGTATATTCCATATAGAACTAATTGGGACTAGCTTAAAGTGCTATGCATAGCTCTATATTAAATCTGAGTTATTTGAATATGATTAGTTTTTGTATGGTAATGAAAGCCATTGCAATTATAGAGTAAAATAAATATGAATGTAAATAAAAAAAATGTAAATTTTAAAATAAAAATCGTAATTAGTTTATATGAATATTCTTTGATAAGTCGACTATATTCATTTCTATTTATATACAAGTATTCAGCATATAAATATGAAAATATAATTTTTATAAAAATAAAATTAGCATGAATTAAATTTTACAGCTAAAAATTGCGACCAATTTTATTTCCAGTAAATCAAAAATAATATAAGCATATTGAACTTTTTACATAAGCTGACATTGACTCAGGGCAAAGCTTTGGCACATATGTACATATATGTAAATTTAAATGATATACAGATTTTTTTTAATTTTGAAAAGAAAATGTAAAATTAGTTTAAAGAGCATTTATAATAAACTAGAAGAATTAATCTGAAAGATGCATTAATGTCATATTGACTCAGGACAAATTTAAATGAATGCATTAATATAAAAATATTTTTTTAAAATTTTTAAATTAGTTTAAAAGGCATTTATAATAAACTTCGATAAATTAAACTGAAAGAAACATTAAATATAAACAGGGCATATTTTAGAACAATCACTCTAGGAACCACATGAAGATTTTTACTCTATTCTCTATTCAGGAGTCGACATTTTGACTGTTTACGCAGATCAAGATATAAGCTACTTCTTAGGCAACTAACTATTCTGTTTTAAAATATCTTTTATATGCCTGTACATAAATGCTTAGCTTCTTGCAAGGCCAGCTTAAGCCTGTCGCTCACCCTTTAATCCGGGGATTAAATTCATAACTAGTTTGATGTGTAGCCCCTCGCACTTGTGCGCCCAAGTCGCCCAGTTACAGCCAAGGACAACTAGTTGGCTAAGGGCTTGCTCTGGAGCTCAGCGCTGACTGTCGTATGCATTAGTTAAAACATACTAAAACGAACGTTTGCCGAAATCCTTTAAAAATGGCGGGCCCCACGAGAAAAGGGCCCCAAATAGGGCCCACGAAAATTTACATTCAAATTAGGGTTAATGAGCAGTGAAATTGTTATTTAACTTCACTTGGCCGTTAGCCGCTTTAAAGGGAGCAGCACTTGGCCAGGTCTTGTTTTAAATAACCACGCAGTTTGCGACACGTTTTAGATATTTTCTAGTGCCAGGCAAAACGAAAAGGAAAAACGGAAAAATGGAAGATTACCAGAGGCAGGCAAAGAGAGTGAGAGAGAGAGGGAGAGAGACTGAGAGAGCAGCAACATGCTGCTTGCTGGATATTCGGGCACATAAATTAATTGAATATTGTGAATGCGCCACGTGCTCAGACATTAATTTCTTACGCATTTTATTTGACGTCGAGTAATATTTAAAATTTAATCAAGCACTTTAATTTGATTAACTACACACGTCTTTCAATATAAATTTATGGCCGCTCGACGCATAATCAGAGACCAGATCCGCTGCACTGACCAACCGTAAAAAAGGGTTGCCCACCTCGCCAGCTCAGCTCACACAATTTTTTAGTCTCGTCACAGCTTTCAACACTCCAGCGCCGTCATTTAAAATGCGTGCGTGACGCGATGCTCGACGGCTGGGAGAGGAAAGGGGTGCCGATGCTTTGGCATCTAATAGCAACACGTACGCCTGATAAAATATTTTATTGGCTTTATATTATTTTAGCATTTAAAATTAGAGCCGCCGACCTGCTGCTCTGAGTCGAGACTTGAAAAATTGACAACTGAGAAATATATAGAGATATATGTATATGTATATATGAGAATTTAATGAGCTTTTTGTGACAAACACACCCAGTCACACACTACGTTCTGCAAGAGTACTTAAATAGTTTGCATTTAAATTCCATTTTATTTTATATTCATTTAAAAAATACAGTCAACTAATAATATATTTATAAAAATAGTACTTACACAAAAATACTTATAATATTGAAAAAAAAAAAATAAAAAAAATTTAAATATTAAAAAAGTTCAACTTACTATATGTATTTAAAAAAAAAAATAAATAAATATATGTATGTAGAATATATGAATATAAATATATGTATATAGACTTTAATTATATTATCAGTTCGCTATAAAACAATTACGTATTTATGGAACATGAATTAATTTAATAACTTTTCAAATTTTTATTTGTATTTTAACTACTGTTTGCAATATAAAAAAAAAAAAAAAAATAAAATAAAATAATGTCCCATAAAAATGCAATGTCTCAATAAAAAATATTACAAATTTTTTTTAGAGCAGCGAGAAATCATCTATCAGTAAATTTTAATTTTAAAACTAGTGTGAAATCGAAGTTTGGCATACAAATTAAATATTAAACGTAAATAGAATTTCCAAAAAAGAATTTCACATATTCTTAAAATAAAATTGGTTGAAATTCGGATCTTATGAATTTGAATAAATAAATATTAAATCAATATTCATATACACAATAATTCCAGATCCAGATTTAGTATTCGACGGGACTGGCAAACTTTTAGAGTATTTCTTGACGGCCGCTGGTCGAAATCCATATTTTATGTAATTGGTGCGGAACTTTAACGCTCTTGGCGTGTGCTGCAATTCGGAGTCCATAAATCATATTCAAATATACGACCCGAAAGTGAGGAGCTAAACACAAACACCGGAGTCATTTTTATTTGCGTACGTGTCCTTTGTGTGGCGCCTGGCTGAGGACTGCGAACAGCCAACTACTCGCACTGCATATCGCATCATGCAAATCTTAAATAAATCTTTAATTTCTGTTTCACGGAAATCACGCCCAGCCGGCCAGCAATTTAAGCTCGTACTTGGACTATCTAGGACATGAATGGCGAACGGCAAACGGCACGCGGTAAATGGCAAGTGGAAAGTGGCAAATGGCAAATGCTTCATGCTAAATTTCAAATGTGAAACGCCAAATGCCGACTTCTGCTGCCAAATGTTGCTGCTGATTGTGATCTATGTGGGCCGCTCTCGCGAGCATCTCGCACAGTTGCTGCTGGCATATTTGCGTTTTCATTGCCGTGCGCCGTGAAGCATGATTTGATTTTCATTTTGCCCGCTCCACATTTTTGTGGCATAATTCAGCAATTAGCTGTGATTGTGAGCTGCGCTTTGGTCAAGTGGGCCTCTCGCCGAATCAAAAATCACAGCCTCGCACTCGCCTCCAAATCTGTGTGCAGCGGACAAGCAAAAAGGAGAAAAAAAAAGGAACTAGGAAAAACGTTGCTCGCAATGGCGATTCGCTGTTATTTGTTTACTATTTCTGCTGTTGTAGTTGCGCGTCGTTTGGAATTTTAAATATGGCGTCTGTTTTGTTTGAAAACGGAAACGAGTGTCTGTCAGCTTATTTGTTTGTCTGTTCGTTATTGTTGCTGCCATGTTGTTGTTGCTGTTGTTGTCAGCGACGTCGACGACCCGAAATGAACTCCAGCAACTTTTATGCCGCTCCCTTGGCAAAGGAAACGCCGTCTAATGTGTTATTTTGTGCATCCGTCTGCTGTGAGTTTTTCCATGTTTGTGTTTTTGTGATTGTCATGGCCAGTGGCGTCGTCGTCGTTGACCAGGCACCAGAGGGTTTTACTACATAAGACATTTACTTGTGGCCCTGTGTCCCCAAAGATTAGTTCTTACTGTTCAGCAACAATAAAAAAACTAATTATATATACCTCCAATTTTATGAAATTTTCATTTGGAAACTATTATTTATTTCATCCAAAATGGAAAATTAATAATGTCTAAATCATTACCAACCATAAATACCGCCGAATTTCGCATGTTATGAATTTTGCCAAGTTTTGTATTATTTTTGTTCTGGCCTCTCTCACCCTGGCCAATTATTTGTATTTAACGCACGTCCCTGTCTCATTTTCAGCGGAAAACTGTTTAAATAATCAACTCACATAGAGCATGACATAACGGCACAGTGCGCTTCTATGCGTTCGCCCTTTGCACTAATAAACTTTACTTTGCATTTTTAATAGCCTACTTTTCGGCGCATTAATTTTAATGTTACTATTTTGGCCAGCAGCCGACAGACAGAGAGAGACTGAGAGAGAGAGATAGATTCTAGAAGGCAGCATAAAAGAGTTGGGTCGATGCGGAGCACCTTGCTTAGCATTTGATACCAGATTTAATCATTTGCAATTTGACTTAATTGCCAGCACTCAATTTGTGACTCGCGAGCTGCCTATCGTAATGGAGAGGCCTTGAGCTGGGCAAATGGATGTGGAGAGCCGTTGGCAAAACAAAACTCGCTTATCGCCAATTCCCAATAGTTTTTGCATGACCTTCGATACACTCGGACACACACTCGCACACACACACATACAAACTAACATATGAGCTATTTATGCAGATTTTTTGCATTTATAATGAGGCAGCCGCTGCCACAGATAAACGTGCCAATAAATTAATGTGCTTTGCATTTCGTTATTTGCAGTCAGTCATACGATAGTGAAATTGCAAATGCATACACAAATAGCATGAATCACATACGAGCTGCCATATATTTGCGTGCTTTTGTGCCGTGATCTGCCTTCGGGCTGCATTTTTCCGCCAAGCTTAGCACAGCACATAATTTTAATTAACTACAGCTCGATGCAGGCAATGCGCATATATCAAAAACTAAACTTAGAAATAGAAAATAAATAAATAAATAAATAAATTCAAGTACACATATTGTCAACCATATTCCCATTCTCAGCGGGTATACCGAATGCGATTATAATATTTAAGTAACTATGCTGGAGATGAGATGAGGTTCGCCCAATGGCTGTGCACTTAAATTTGTTGGCCAAGGCGAACAGCGGCAACCAGAATAAAGCAAAACATTTCTGCATGAAAATAAAAGTGGGAGATGCAGTGACAGATGGGCGAACATTTTGTCACAGAGTATGAAGTGTAAAGCAGTTTAAAAAGAGGGAAACACACAAAAAAGCAAAGGAAAAAAAAAGGAACAACAAAAATAAATAACTAAAGGAAAAATAAAATGCCTGACGCCATGCACAAACAATTTGCAATTCAACAGCTAAAGGGATCAGCACTGACAAGCGCATTTGCAGCACATCAACGGGAACGGGCGTTGGCCATGGCAGCGGTTCAGCCCCCAGCCCCCCAGCTCCCAGCACCGCCCCCGCACCCGCACCCGCAAAACCAAAACATCAACCATACACATGTTTCCTTATCTTTTTTACAATGCTGGATGCAAAATCATCTAGCATCCATATATGCTGTGCACGCTCTCACGCTTCATTTTGCAGTACTCTATCGCAGAGTCGACAGATTTAATTGTGGAACAAGTAATCACTGCTTAATCTAACGAATTTTCCAGAGAAAGTAAGTAAGAATCTCTCACATAATGAGCTGGAAACTGTAGCTGATGGAAAACAAATTATTATAATAAGAAACAATAACCCATATATGTATATAAATATGTATATGTGAAAGAGAAAAGACAAACCAAAGCTAAATTAATATAATCTAAATATATAATAAACTAAATAATAAAAATGTACATAAAATCTAAAAAATTAAATGATTATAATTATTCACTTATTTATCTTGTTCTTTTTATTAATATCACAATTTATTGTGAATATTATTAGAATCATAAAAATTTGCACAAAACGTTAGCTGAACTGCGACTTAAATATATTATTAATTAATTAATTATTAATATTTAAAACACTCCAATTATAACTGAAATATAGCGTATTCATGCTTCTGTATGCATACAGAGCTCTGGCAATTTGTTTTTTGTTTTTGAAATTGTCATTTGCATTGCAGTCGTAAATGCGTTTGTTTCATGTCCTCACTCCGATTTGTTATTGCTCAAGTTGTTGCTGTTATTGTTGAGGACGTCCGCCTTGTTGAAATTAATGAATTTGTTCGCATGAGTGTGTGTGTGTGTGTGTGAGTGTGAGTGTGTGCGTGGTCACACATCATTGTTTTTCGAATCATCGTTAGTGTTGATGGCAGCCTTATGATAAAAATAAATTAATTTTATGCATGCGAAACAAATTTCAAACTTGTTATACCCTGTTGACGCTTGTGCTCATTTCAGTTGCTTACTAGGCACACAAATGATTCCACAATGAGAACTGCTCTCCATATGGAATGTGTTTAATAAAAAACAGAAATAAGAGCGATTTGTCATGAGACTTGAACTCCTTATGCAGGGTATTTGCTGATTCAGGTTTAATTCTGAAATTCAGATTTAATTGAGTTCTAATACAGCAATTGGCCTGCTCTCTTATTAGTTTATTGATGGCAGCTGGAGATTGTTCATTATTTCCGGCTCTGTTTTTCTTTTGCTTTGATTTCTGTGGTTAATTGGTGCCAGAGATGACAAACACCTGATTCGTTGGCCGATAATAAATTGGCAATTAATTGAGACAGTTGCTTACGCGTTATTAAAGCCCACTAAGAGACTGTTATCGATTGTCAGCCAGGGCAGAGCTCATTAATAACCCAGCAGAGAGAAGAAGGCGAGGAGAATGGTGTCAAATAGCTAAGCGGAAAACACCTAATGAAAATACTTATTACTCAAGTGCGAGGGTAAATTGAAAGCGAAATGCATTTTAATGCCACATTTTCAACTTAAATGCAGCGAGCACACTTTCCCTCACACACACACACACACACACACACACACACACAGGCACACGCACACAAACAAACATCCGGCGAGCGGAAGCCACAATGCGCAATAAAGATTGCCGGGCGTGGGCAGTCCATGCTGCTCGAGTGGCGGCCGAGGCACGTAAAGATCGTTGCCATTGATTTATGCACCGCGTGCCAGCGCCAGCGTGAAGCGTGCAACAAGCCAAGGCAACGCGCAGCGCACCGAAAAGTAAAAACCAAAAAATAAAAATAAAAATAAAAATACAAAAATAGAAATAAATATAAAAATATAAAAAAGTTTGCGGGATGCTGGATTGGTATAGAGCGAGAACGCGCTGGGGCAAAGCACAAGCTGAAGTCGTAGCTGGTTAGCTTTTTGGCTTGCTCGCTGGCTTCGGGTAGGAGTGACGAGTGCGGGTCAGCTGTTAAATAAGTGTGTCAACACGTTGACTTCTTGCTCCCAGCTAGCGACCTTGCCGCCCGTTTCACTTAACTGCCAGCCAGTTTTGAGCCAAATGAAGCGTGCCCCAAAGTATGCAGCGAATGCTGTGTAGAACGTGCCCCAATCCATTTTAGCTGCCCTGTCAGTTTGCTTGGCGAAATTTGATTAAGTCCAAGCCGGCGATAAGTTCATTGTGCGCCTCGCCATAGTCATGGCCATTTTACATGCATAATGTGACGTGGTCGTGATGTGAACGCGAACGCGAATGCGAATGCGAAAGCGAATGCGAAGGCGAGTGCGAGACCAGGCGATGCTCACCGCTACGAACATAGCAATTAACTCACACACACACACATATATAGACACACTCTCTCACATAGACAGACCAGCCAGCTGTTGCGGCCTAACACAATTACAGCTGCAGAGTCAAAATTACGGCCTGTCGCCGGCATCAGTGTTCGATTTTTGTCACGCACCAGATGCGAGCTGTGGGCGTCGCTGTGTTGTGGCGGGCGGCTGGGCACGGTTATGGCCATATCTGCTGCCAACGTATTGTCACAATGCCACAAATCGAACGTCGCGGCCTGATGGCACCGTTCGCTTTGCGGCTGTCTGCCGTAAAAGTTTCCTCATATACCGTATAATTACTCATACGACTCGTTGCTCGCTTGCTTTGAAATCGCATTTTGGTCAATGACGACTATGCTATTACATTCATCACCCATTTACATAATGCCATAACCTATAAAGGCGACCCAACAATCACATATCTAACCATATCTAACAACAATAAGCCAAAATGCTAATTCTGCATTTGAATTGCATTGTTGAGTGAGCTATTAATATTTATAACGCACAGACTGCTGATTATGCACATGCTAGGGCCAGTATCTGAAAATATATATAATTGGCTGGGCAACAGATTTATATTGTCCTCAACTATAAATTGCAATTGAGAAAAAAAAAAAAGAAACAAAACAAAAAAAAAATAAATAAATAATAATAATAATAATAATAATAATAATAATAATAATAAATAAAAAATAATTTTAATTTCATGTTTTTTTTCTAAGAAAATATCTAAGCTACTTACAAACTTAATGTATTTCGATTGGATTCGCCGAAATAGGGCTTATTAAAAAAAATTTATATTTTTATTATTTTACTATTAATTATATTTTATTATTTATTATTATATTTTTCATTATTATGATGACTGTTATTATTACTATTAATATTTTTATAAATATTATAGTACATTATTTATGAATATATTTATTATTATTATTATTATTAATATTACATCACATGCTATAAGCAAGAGGACTTAATTAATGGGCAAGTACACAGTTATTTCGCAACATGAACGAATATTAAAGCAAAGATAGTGTTATATAAATATTCCATAAAACAATAAATAAGTTTGTGTGAACTTAAGCCACAACAAAATCAATAAGAAGTGTTAAATGTTGTTTTAAATTATTTACTTAAACTATGTTTAATTAATCAGCATTGACTGTGCGCATTGGCCTGCGTATAATAATAACAATAATGATAAATAATGCAAAATTAAATTTTCTCAAAGCAGATATCAATTGGAAATTGTAAAACACTTAAGTTAATTTAGATTTCCTTTGGCCATCGAAATGGAAAATTATTGTGAAATATCTATGCAAATTTGCACTTGCCAGGCTGGTATCTTTAAATGAGATTGGAAATTTATAAATTGACAAATGGTATTCGTATAATCTCTGAAATAAAAATGCAACGCCAGCAGCTCTCCGATTATTCATATTTGCCAATAGAGCCTGTTCATAATTCCATTTGATAATGAGGGCGCATAAATGATAAAATATGCATGAGAGTGCACATAGCATTCACACAAAAAAAAGGTACAATAAAAACAACAACAAATAGGAAAAAAAACAATGCTGCAAAATGAATCTGATGCCTCGGGGCGGCATCACAGGCGATAGTGCAGATGCCAGGGGCAGGCAATTTCCGCAACATTTGCGCAGCTGTTTGCGACGTGATTTGCATTAGCCACGCCCACCAGCTCCGCCTGGGCGCCGATGCCGCCTTGATGGGCGGCCGGGACAGATGTTTTCTCCTCCTCTTCCTCTTTTTTTTTTTTTACTTTTCACATCGCCATCAGATGGCAAGTTTTTGTGCAATCTATCTGCATGTTGCACGTCATGTTTAGCTATGTTGCACTTATGGTTTTATTATATTGCGGCCGAAGATTTATGGCCCGACAGTTTATATTCGAGCTGTGACCAAATCTTTCAAGCAGCTGCGGTCATGGTTAGCTAAATTTATGTGCGCCTAAGACAGACCACAAATGCCAGCTGGCGAGCGATAACTTGACACAATGTTGCACAAATAAACGGCCTTAAATAATGAGTGCAGCGACAAGAAAATGCCAACGAGAGAGTGAGAGAGAGTGGGAGAGAGAGAGTGGCTCAAAGACTGTCCCAAAAGGGGCAGATCCTTGGTTAACTTGGCCAACTCCGCATAAATATTTGCACTGAGCCCCAAAGTTGCAACTGCCACAAGAATTTCGTGTGCGCTCAAAAGTAGGCAATGGAAACTCGAATCGTCAATTGATAATGGCTAATTATTGGCAAGTACAATTCGCTGGAGTTACAGCCATTCTTGGCCGGGTCAGAGCCTTCGCTGTGCCGTAACTCTCAAAGTTTTGAACAAAGATATAAAAAACACTGGCCATAAATTCGCAGTTGGGCAAGTTGTGCATTGTCGCCCGGAGATTTCTGGCCCGCCTGCCAAGCAAAAAGCCAAGAAGCAAGAAGCAAAAAGCAAAAAGAATGCCAAGCCAGTGCACAGCGCGATAACAACAATAAGTTGCAAGTTGCAACTTGCAGCAGCAAGTGGCAGCTTGCTCGACTGCACAACAGGGCAAGAGTCGATAGTTTCGGAATACTTTTGGCACTGCCAATGCGAGCGGCCCGCTTGCCCCTTTGATAAAACATTCGAACAGTCAGCGCCGTTTACTGTCAGTCCGGCTCGGCTGGCAGTTCGAGGCAAGTCGAAGTGCTTGGCTGTTTGTAATTTATGGCATTTTAACAAGCAGCCAGCAAAAAGCAGCAAGCCGAACCAAACCAAGCACCGAGTGGGCCGCGGGGTGGGAGCGGGCAGTTCCGTTACAGTTTCTTGCTGCAAATAGGCATAAATTTGCATTTAATGCAGCTGAGAATGAAATGGGCTAAAATGAGGAGCGCAAATGCCAAAAATTATTTTGCTATTTAGTAAGTGTATAATTTCCTGGTCCGCTTTGGGCCTCCACCTGGATTGCAGGTGCCAGGTCACAGGTCGCCGCTCACAGGTCGCAGGTCGCTAGGTGCCATAAAAGCGGCATAAATTTTTTTAAACTTTTACAACAAATTTGCATTGCAAATGCCTTGAACACACACACACACATATACACACACACACATACACACATACAGGTACACACACAGGCATATACGCTGCTTGCTTTAGTATTTTTCGCGTTTTGCATGCGGTTTTAACAGCGTTTGGGTCAGTCTATTAAAATGCAAAAACCCGTCGCACGCCCCCTTCCCCCCCCCCCCCCCCCCCCTCCTTCCCCTTTGCCACCCGGAAGTCCATTTTGTCTTGTCGTTCACGTCATAAATATAGCCGGGCAAATGGCGTGCTGTTTACGGCTTAGTCTGCCCGTATAGCCGGGCTGACAGTGTGTGTGTACGTGTGTGTGTGTATGTGTCTGTGTGTGTGTGTATTCGTTTGTTTATGTGTGCCGCTTTTAATGACAATTTGCTTGGGGTTTGCATTAAATTGAAGCGAATTTCACTTGACACACATACGTGAAAATATTTATATGTGAGTGTGTGTGTGTGTGTGTGTGTGTGTGCGCACTTTGCACCATTTCGATGTGCGTCGCTTCTTTCGGCTTTATTTTGACAGCATAAATTTAAATAATTTCCACTCTGCATTCGCTTTTACAACTCGCTTTTTGAAATTCGTCTGTCTAGATACTAATCTATATCTCAGTGTGTGTGTGAGTGTGTGTAATAACTACCTGGTTTACGGTTCACATAATGACAGTGGACTGCGAGAGCAGCTGTACTATCATCAACTCAACCTGCTGCTGGTAGCGCAACATGTCTGAACTCGCTGTTTATGCTTGATACAACTCTTTGCGTCTGACTCATATGATTGAGATAGAACACTTTACACTGAACTGAACATCTATTTGAAACTAGCATATAAAAACTTGTAGCTCCTGCCATGGTCTCCTCCTCCATGTAATTGAATCATATGAAACATATGTTTTTATCTTGTTGACTTTTTGTTATTATTAATATAATATATACATGTAGACATATGTATAAAATATTAAATATAAGCCGAAGGCCCCAGTTGCCGCTGCTTAATATTCAAGCTAGTTTTAATTTAACATTAAATATAAAATTCATTTTATTTATTTATTTATTTATTTATTTTTTCTTATTCTTACTCACAACAACATTCCCGCTTAAATTTAATATGATGCAAGTCACATTTTAAAGTGCTAGATCCAGTACATGCTATTTTATAAACTAACGCTATGTGTCTTATTTTTGAGTATTATTTTCCACACGAATGCTTTAACATGCCAAAATTTACTTGCGAAGGCGAAAAGGAAGATGAAGTTGCTGTAGCCTTTGCTACTTGTCACTTAGCTTGAAAAACAATTTTTCTCCAGCTATGAAGCTATGTGTGGCCATGCTGTAGCTGTATGTGTAGCTGTGTCTGTGTGTGTGTGTGTCTGCGCTTGTGTATCTATCAAAAAACCAATTTTCGCTGCTAAATTGATGTTTATAGCAATGTACGATGATGACAGCGACGAGCTAGATGATGTTGCCGTCGATGGCAATGATGAGCTCGTTGTGACCACCGTCTCCCTTGTCAGCCTCGTCTCCAGCTCCCATCCTCCACCGCACACCAGCTGATGAAGACAAAGTGCCAATGCGAAAAACTAAACGGCAAGCCGCCCGTCTAGGTTCTCTCACTTGCTACAATGCGCCATGAAAATCCTTTTTCGACTCAACTCAGCCCGCCTCGAGTGGCGTCTGCACACGCGACGCGCCTTGACAGCATTTTGATGCTTCCGCCAGTAATTTATGTGACACTTGCAGCACGATAGATCAGTAACAGGCGCTGCGGGCCATGACATAGCAGCGTCACTGCTTTTGTTGGCTTCTTTTAGTAGCTATTTATAGCCAGTTTATGATCCATTGATGGGCCTGGACAAATGCCATCAAAGGCAATCAGGCTCAATAATCACGCAATGTAACTGCCTAATCATTTAATTAAAACGGAAGTGCAAACAACAAACACACACACACACACACACACACACACACACACACACACGCACACACTTGAGTTTCCTTTTGTTTAATATTCTCCGTGCTGCTGACACCGCATTCAATGCAATTGCATATTAATTGAAACTCTCTCAAACATCAGCGCACCTCTCTACGGGGTGGATTGCACATTGAAGCCCGCCTACGCCGTCTCATACGCCCCGTCAGCCACTTGCCGTTTTCCATTTGCCACTGCCACTGCCACTGCCAGTGCCACTTGGCATCTGCCACATGCCGCATTCAGCTTTATTGCGAGTATATTAAAACGTTTGGCTGCACGCTTGCATTTAATGAATGCATATTAAATGCTTTTCTCGTGATTACAACGTGCTGCACTTGAAATGCATTTGGCACACCCCAAAGCTTAAGCCGGCTTGCATTTGACATTAACTTATTCATATCTCTCTGTAAGTCAGATCAAAGCTCCCATGTCATATTTCCCCCACTGCCAAACACGTTTCGTTAAGTGGTGCATAAATGTGCCTGACAGCGGCTTCTGCGGCAATTAGTTCACATGAACAGCGAGAGAGAGGTGAAGAAACAGAGAGAGAGAGAGAGAGAGAAGGAGTTGCATTGACAGGATTAAATATGATATTATCCAAGATCAGACTAATGGGAGTGAACTAAAGCTCTCAGCTTGAGCAACTGAGATGTGCTTACCATGTGCAGCTCTAGCCGATTGTCAATGTTTGGATAGCCCTGACAACGCAGCAAATTAGTCATTAACTCTGCCGCTCATTTGCACAGCTGTTTTCAATTAGTGTCACTGCCATTATCTATTGGCCGGGGCGTGGCTTGAACAAAACTTCAATGTTCCTGCCAAGCATTAGGCTGTTGGGGCACACAGCTGAGTGCCGTCGCATCGAACAGCAACTTGATTGCTCCACTCCGAAATTCGCTCGAATGAAGCTATTAATCTGGACGTGTTTGCTGTGCCTCGCTCGCAGCCATGTGCGTGGCATGTTCTTCGAGCTGCCCGAGAATGCAGCAGAGTCGGCGGATGGCGCTGACTTTATGGACGAGGCACTAAATAGCATCAACCAATATTTTGGCATTCCGGCAACAGCAACAAGTCCGAAGCCCACAGGCAGCAATAGCCCCAAGGCAACGGCAGCCACAACATCATCGACATCGACATCGTCTGGGTTCCTCGATGAGGTGGAAACGTCGCTGGAGCATGCAACAAACACACTCGACGATCTGTGGCAGCAATTCAGAAAGGTAATTAAGATAGCACCAACACTGATTGCGATATATATCACGCACTGCGTCTGTTACAGGGCCTGGCTGGTCTGCTGGGCGGCTTCAATGCTGACAACACAGACACTGATCGGCAGAACGCAACGGCAACGAATGGCTTACAGCAACTGGAAGTAGCCACAACTGCGCTGCTTGTCGAGCTGACATCAACAACGCACAGGCCAATACCCGAAACAACAACAGCAGCAATGGCAACAACACCATCAGCACAGGCAACAGCAACAACCACCGTGCGACCTGCTACGCCGTAAGCACTTCACAAGCAAATATATTATGTTCACTGGTATATTGAATAGACATATACAAACATATTTTCCACTTTTATTGTTTAAATATAAAAGAATAGAGTAAATTGACAACTGTTTTAGAATATTTGCTCAGATGTTTACAGTATACAAAATATTTTGATGCGCTTCAGTCGTACAAAACTCGACTCTACAGTCGTTCCCGACAGACACGATGAGCTGCTACATTAATCTAGCTCTCCTAACGCTGGCGCTGAGCTCAGCTCTGGTGCAGGTAAATGCCGAAGCCAGAATAGAGAAAGAATAAACTACATATGCGATCAATAATCCGTGTCTACATATAATAGAGCGCTCCACGGGATGCCGTACTGACCATATATCGCGTTGAGCAAGCGGGCTCGCCAGCCAACAACATTGTATTCCCCGAGAATCCAAAGATGGTGGTCCAAATGATCCCAGAGCAGCTTTCAGATGTGAGTGCGGTCCAAATGCATTTTCTGCAACTGAATCTGCTGAAGATTTTGATAATATTGGATGTGATTATTTTAATGTGCGTATATTATTCCATGAGCAGCGATTAGAATTGTACTATTTATTTAAATTATATCAATTATGTAATAGTTCGCTTTAGGCTTTAAATAATGAATATAATGTGTAAATAATATAATTAAACCAATGCGTTGCGTAATTAAAGAAAATGTATGACGACCCCACATGATTATGAGATGTATTAGCGTGAGATTGCACTGAACTTGTTTATTCTATCAGATCCTGAGAATAAAAAGTAAGAAGGCTCCAGTCGAGACTGCTCGACTGGGAGATACCCTGAACCCTCCAAGCTGATATTCTACTCATTCTGCACTTCTTTTATGCACACATACATACACACGCATCCACACACACGTTTAGTCACGCGCTCTACTGATTGCGCAGTTAGCAACGACAGCGGCAATACTAAGAGAATTATTAATTGAATGATTTCTTCTGTAGTGGGACTATCTTTATGACTATCTCTTATGAAAGCGTTCAAATTGGGCTGAAAAATCAAAATAAATTTTTCGATTATTCTCGATAAACAAGTTATCAGATGAGTTATCGAAAACATATGATAATCTTGTACTGCCTATGGTATACACGGGTATGCATGCCAAATTTCAGCTCTCTAGCGCTTATAAATTCTGAGATCGATTTGCGCAAACGGATGGACGGACGGACAGACGGAAAGGGCTATATCGATTCAGCTCGTCGTCCTGATCAAGATTTTTCCTAGGTCCGTGTATATCACGCGCATATCAAGTTTTTCTTTATATTTCGATAACTAGTCCCGATATTTTATTATCGATTAAAAGCCTTATCGAAAGCTAGTTATTTAATTATATCTCCTACACCTTTAGAGCTAGAGCTTCCAAATTTTAAATGTAGACTTATATGTAATTTCGATTTTTATCAAAATTTACCCCCACCCCTATATTCACCCCCTCACCCTCACCTTTGTAAAAGGCGTATTTCAAGTACTAGAGACGTGTGCTTTGGAATGTACATACATTTTTACCATATGATTAAGCTCTGAAAGTTTCATTAAGATTGTACGCCTAGAAAATAAATTATTCAACAAATAAATTCTCATAATATTGCCCACATTGCAGCGCAGCCCAAGCGCAGTCGCTGCTTACTGCGCAGTTAGCATAGCGCGTTCTACGTGCGTGTGTATGTATGTGTGCCGAAAAGAAGTGCAGACTGATTCTTTTTAAATAATATACATATAATATATTATATCACTAGGGAGCCTGATATCCATAAAAAATAATATGATTTATTCCACCATCTGATACTTCACTTCACAATAATAAGTCATTATGATTATCTCCAAGCTAATCAACTACTCTTAGAGCTGCAACTGCAGTAATAAGCTATGAGCCAGAATTAGCAAACCACTCGAGTTGCAAAATAAACATTACTCTATCATCTTTTTGAACTGAACGGAAATGCCAAAAGGCAAGGCCTATGCAACATGAAATGTTTTTAATATTGTTTAAATATAATCGCATGGTTTACTTTAGCAACTCAAAGTAGCTCGGAGAGTCTCCTCAAGTCGTGTAAACGTAGCCAGAGTGTTGTGGCTTACTTAATTCCGTTTTTGTTTGGCTTTTAGTGTAGCCGGAATATAATTCCATTTGGCTGAAGTAGTCAGAGTTTTGCTTCACTTTGTGAAAGTGAAGTTTACTTATGATCACATAATACCTTAATTGCCATAGGCCATACCGCATCTGGCAATTAACGCAGCCTGCAAAGCTATTTTAACTTTATTTGTGTTGTGCTGGCAACTGCGCAATGTAAGTGCACAGTTATTCAATAATTATAAACCACTTGATTCGCTGCGAGACCTGAACATCATGGCTAGCACCCTTGAGGCTAGAATGCAATGCGCAAAATATCATTAAATATTGGCAGCAACTCATTGGACCAATAGTGCTGGCCAATTGTGTATAACCAGTCAACGGCAGCAGCAGCAGCAGCAACAGCAGCAACAGCAGCTGCAATGGCAGCAATTGTTGTTGCTGATTCTCGTTTTGTTTGTTTGCTTTTTCGCTGGTACTTGCTATGGTCCCATAGCCTGAGTTCATAAATATTAACAGCTATTAAAACACTGAAACTGGAGCAGGCTGAAAATTAATTTTAAAGTTTTAAACCGACTGCCGCGCAGTTTACGCGCAATTTAGCCAACAATGTGAAAACACGGTCGGGAGTCATGTGCAAAGGGGCGTTTAAACCAACACACAAATACATGCACATGTGTGCGTGTGTGTGTGTGTGTGTGCGCGCCTAAAAGCTTTCAATGGCAATGGGCAGCCTCAATCTAATGGCTCATTTAATTAAAAACGGAAATTGAGCAAGTGACCAAGAACGAGCCGAGTGGCCAAGAGGCCAAGTGGCCAGCAGAAACTTTTTACCAACTCCTAGGAAATATTAAAAACGGAAAACACTTTCAAGCAACTAATTCTCAGGCAGTGGCTGGCATGCTTTTTTCTCGCCTGCTCTTCTGCTCTTCTGCTCTTCAGCCTTTAAGTCTTTTCTGCTCTTCACATGAGTCTCACGATTTTGTCATGGAGTATGCCGCACCTAAAATATATATTTTTGATTATACACACTCTGTGGACATATCATATATAGTTATATACTTGGTGCAATGCTCTTTGCAGTAGCAGATGCATTTATGCTAGTTTGCGAAAGTGTATCAAATTGTCGACAGTCCTTGCTGCAATTTTTTGCCGCTTTTTGGCAGCCTTTTACGGGCTCAGGACTTGGCCGGTTAGTCACTTTGCAGAATGGGCGGGGCGCCGCTGCACAGCCAGTTGAGTGCCAGTGCCAAGAAAAGGAAGCTAACGCGGCGCAATTAGCAAGTTTATTGCATGAAATTATGAAACGCTTAATAAAAGAATATTTCGTTTAGCTCTTTGGCTAAGGACGGACGTGTGCGTAAATAGAAAAAAAAAATATAAAAAAATAAACGAGAACGAAAAACAAAACCGAAAACAGAGCCACTAACAGCAGCAGGAGGCGGGCTCAGTTTGAGCCCAGCGAGTTAATTAAAAGGTTCACATATTTGAAAAGTTCTGTGCTCTCGCAGAACAAGCCCGACGCAGTTTAATCATGTAAGTGCTGGCAAATTGTCGGCTAAAAATTAGAGCCAGATAAATATTGCGCATACGCTCAGTATGCGCGTTAAATGTAGGCTGGCTGTTCCTCTTCCAACTGATGATGCCAAGTTTTATGCTAATGGCTTTCGTTTAAAGCCAAAAGTAATTTATTGTTGTCAGTGGGCACCATCAAAAATGTTGCTGCACATTCATTATGCCCCAATGTATGCGCCTCTCTTTGCTATATATGTAAATGTGTGCGTATGTGTGTATGTGTGTATGCGTGTGTGTCTTTGTTGCTTCTGTGGCTCTGTGTGCTCGCTGCGATTGTGTATGTGCATTAAATATTTTAGCTGAAAACATAAAGCCAACTCCCCGTGTCGCCTGCGAGCTAAAAGCTTGCATAGAAATTAAGTTAGCCAAGGGGAAAAATGCTTGAAAATTAAATGAAATGTTTTGCCACAAGTCTTGCAATTATTTGGTATGCAAACTATTTAAATACCCTGTACATATCAAGCAAAGGCATTAGGAAGTGAATTAAATTAAGGCTTAACAAATGTTGTTTATATAATTTTCAGATTTATTTTTTCTGATAGTAAGCAACATGGATTCAATCTTTTCTTACTAAAAAAAAAAAAAAATATATATATATATATATATGTTTCATGGGTATCTCTTAGTTTGTCTCTTTAGACTTTTTAGATTTTGTGACGGCTGCGTGAAATAATAAAATAGAAATATTGTTGATTTCCGTGTGCAATAGAACATGAAATTCAATTTATTACAGTTGTTCTTTTTTTTTTCAATTATTCTAGATTTGCATATTTCAAATGCTTTCAACCACAGATTCAATAGTTGATGGTAATGTACTCTATTATAGTACTATTTTTGAATTATTCAATTGGGTCTAATACCCAGAAATCCTTTATATATGTGTTTAATTTGTTAATTAATTTCAGAAATTTCCATTGATTGCATTCAACATGTTTTCCATGCTTCTGTTCAGAAATATGTGTTTCTAATCAGAGAGAATCTAATCCGAGTCCATTTATGGAAGTAGGGTAACTTATGCATGCAAATATTTTATCCCTGGCTTCTTTTCATTTAAATCTTTGTTTTTATTTAAGCAGAGACACAAAAGTTTCATAGTTTGTATTTGGACTGGCTTAATGTATGTTTGTTCGCTCGCTGGAGAACTGGATTTAAATATTTAAGCAAGCCGCTTGCTGCCCACGCGACACGTCTTTGACGTTGTTGGCCTGCTCGTTCTCTGGCCGTTTGTCGTTGCGATGCGGCCGGAAGTATGCAAAAGATAAAACGGGCGCGAACTTTGCAACATGTTTACGGTAAAAACGTGATTTTCTGCCCAAAAACTGAGCCCGGCTGCCGCTGACCAAATGTGGCCAAGGCCGAACCCTTCACCAACCGCAAATAAGTTAAGTTGGGCAACCACCCACGCACCACCAACCAACCTCCCCTTCCCCCCCACCCTTTGCCCATCCGGTCGCAGAACTCTACTGGCTTCACGAGGAGGCTAAAGCTCGTATAAAAATTAAGCATTTGTAGCTTTGTCACGTTCGTGTTGACACTTTCTTATCACAACCGGGCGAAATGAGTCTCTCCAACTCCAGATTCAGCTCCATCTCCAGCTCCAGCTCCAGCTCTATCTCCTGCTCCAGTTTCGGTTCAGTTTTCGGCACCCGACCCGGCCCCAAAATATGTGGATGTGCGTGACGGTATTGACTGTGACGGTGCTCTGTGCCGCACGCTAGCTCACCTGACCCTAGTTGAAATGAGAGTGCGTTAAGGGGCGTCTGCCACGCCCTGCTATATACACACATATGCTCCACGTTTTCATTACGCTTAAAAGGCGAAAGTGCGTCAACAATATGTCTGACTGAGCAAGAGCCCAAATGCTAAGCGAACTTTTTGCCAAATTGAACAGCAAATCTAGAGGCGAATGAAAACCTTGAAATGAAAATGAAAAGCCTTCAAAGTTTTATGCAAATTGGCTAGAGTTTCACTTCGGCTAGACTATTTTTTAAGTTGGTTAAAGCTTCGGGTTTTTTTTACAACTTAATGTATTAAGCATCTCCACATTTTGTAGCTGCCCGAATGAGTATGAACATCTTAATACGCTTCTTAGTCTGGCTTACACACATCTGACAGCAGCATCAACTACAGCACTCGGCGCCGACCTAATGTGGTCTATAGCTTTGGGCCAGTTACCTGAGCTCTTAATGCATTGCCATTGCCTGGGCCGGAGAATTTCATTTTCATATTTAATAACTACGAAACTGTTGTTCGTCAAGCCGAGCTACGTCTTCTGAGGTAAATTTATGGCATGCCATTCAAGTTTAAGTTTTAGATCGAGTACGTATGTACATGTACGTGTATATGTATGTACGTGAACGTTAAGTGGGCGAGAGTGAAAGTTGAGGACAAGTTTGTTGCCATGCAACTTTAATAAGTCGTCACACGAGACCCCAAAACTTGCCAGCCAAACGCTTCAAATTGAAAAAGTTTAATGAGCATGCGTATTTGATTAACCTAAGGCCACACATACAAACAACCACACACACGCACACAGACACTCATACAGGTATATATGCTACACTCTTTTCACTTTGCAACACATTTTAGTCCTCACAGCATTAAGCACAAATGCAATAAGAGGAAATAAGGCAATTGGGAGAGAAAAAAATCGGCAGTCACAGCATTTTGCTTTGTTTCTAGTATATGGTGAAACACCTATGAGACTACAATAATGTGAGTTTCCTTTGTCGAAGCTAGTTTGGCGTGTGGCTCAGCATTTTGTAAAGTTGCCATGGCAGATGCTATTGCTTATTACATTTTTAATGCACTGTTCATAATAGACAGGGGGCCGTATAGTGCCACCTGTGGGTTCCAATGCAGCACAGGAAATGAACATAGACGAAGTGCATGTCAGTTCAGGCAATTTCACAGCGTGTTATTCTCAGAAATCAAGGGACAAGGTTTGTGAAAATGTATGTAACAGGCAGAAGGAGGCGTGGCAGACCCCATAAAGCATACATATCGGGTTGACGAGCTGAGTTGATTTGTCCACGTTCGTCTACCCTTATATATATGTGAACGCGTCGATCTCAGAACTTGTAAGGGCTAGAGGCTACAAAATTTTGGTGCTGTTATATGGTAAAGTTTGTTTACAAAAGTCGATAACTATCACCGTTTTAGAGTTATCGATTAAAAGCTTTATCATATATCAGTTGAAGGACTATATCTTCTTCCTTTGTGTTGCTATATAATAAAGTTTGTTTACAAAAATCGATAACTATCACCGTTTTAGAGCTATCGATTAAAAGCTTTATCACATAACAGTTGAAAGACTATATCTCGTACATATTCACAGCGTGTCACCAAATTTGTGATATATTTATAAGAATTTGTATTGTTGTATTTTGAATAACGGCTCCAAACTTTAACTTCGCTTTAAAGGTTTATGATTATAAAATTATCAATTGCAAGCGTAATTTAATTTCGTATTTATTTATAACAGACTCTAGAAGACTCAACAATTATATTCAACAGTGCCTATCGAAGCCCTGAGTAGAGCTTTCAAAATACATTTCGCCTCACATTGTTTCAAAGACTCCAAGTGTTTGGCCTAGACACGATGATCTGTAGTTTTGGCAAACGCAGTCGCTCTGTCTGGCCAAGTCCCTGGCAGCTCGCAGAAAGAGCCATTCATAATTTAAAGCTCAAAAGGCGCGTGTCGTGCGCGCTCGTATATTCAGTCTTCCTTGTCTCAATGGCAATCAAAGTTACAAGTTTTTTGCAAACCAAATTGCTAAAAAGTTGAATAGACTTGAGCAGGAAATTAAGTTGATGCTTCTTTTGGCTCAATTTTGAGCGCAAGCGTCTCCTTTGTGCACATGCAACACACTTGACTGCTTATTTCCATTACCCAACTCGTCCTACTCGTCGTACTCGTCCTACCAGTTGCCATGGCACGCTTTGCTGGTAATTATTTTGACTCTTTCGGCTCTTTGGTTTTCGAGGTTAACTTCAACAGTTTAAACGTTCTCCGGGCCAGATAAAAGATGGCTTTTGTACGCGGAATGCATGAAGAATACAGAAAAATTCGACGGTTTTTCTTCAAGCAGCTTCTTTAATGCAACTTTATTCATATTCTAAGATTAAACTTGTTTGGTTCTATTCATATCCTTATACATAAAGTATTTATGTAATTATTAAATCAAACTAACTTAAATCAAAATGCTTTAAGTAAAGTATTTGTATAAAAATCAAATGCAAAACTTCTAAGGGCATTTTGCATACGACTCTCAATGAATAAAGACTTAAATATTTTGCAGCTTATTTTTTATTTTTATTTATTTTTCTTTTGTTTTATTTTTACTGCTTTGTTCGTCACAATTTTTTATTAAGTTCCGTGCATGAATTTCTGAGAAGCAAATGCCAATTTATTTAAGCTTATTTTACCATAAACTTAAAAATATTTGTATTGTGTTGGAAAAAGGAAATTAAAGGCAAATTTCTTATTAACTTCATGGGCAAATATTAGCTTCCAAAGGATTCCGTGCCATTTGAACTGAGCAGCTCGGCATTAGCAGGAAGCACACAAAATAACACAGCGCTACAGCTGCCTCGGCACACTCACCCGAATAGTCATTTGCATTTCCCGCAACAGTTTATTAAACTTTGAACTTTTGCAAATTACATGAGTCCTGCCACCGGATGCTGTTATGCTGTTTACGGGGCACCGATGTCGTTATCGCTCTTTGTTGTTGCAGTCGCTATGTGTGTGTGTGTGTGTGTGTGTGTGTGTGTGTGTGTGTGTATGAGTGGGTGTATATCTTAATGCTTGTATGTGCTAATGTGTAGCCTAATCTGCGCTCCTGGTGCAGTTCGAAACCTGTGCCATGGCCAGTCGAGCACCATGTCCTGTCGAGCAATGCAGCTGCATCAGCCCCAACTACAGATTTGGCACTTTGAAATTGAATTTGTTATCAAATTAGTTACATCAAACTGAAATTGGGACGCAAATAGCTGTTGCAGCTCAAGAAACATTCACATTTAAGCTGTCAAATAAATAATGTAAATATAAGTTGAGCGTATAATATTGTTTTGTTAGAACTTAGTAATGACCCGACAACATAATCACTTAAGCCAGTCTTTGCTCACGAGCTACTTAATTAGCCATGTACAAGAGACTGCCAAAGTGTAAGTAATTACAGTAAAGTATAGACTTTTGTCTTAGACTTAATCATTCATTAAGATGTGCATTGGCTATTGTTATTATACAACAACAAGACTACTGATATATGCAGTCTATGCCTGAAGAAGCAGAGAGTGGCTTTCAGACAACCTCAAGTTCCACTTGCCTGTGTCGATATCTATATATACAGATATTATATACATATATATTTATTCATATCAATATCAATTTACCTACAGTGCCGTGCTACAATCCCGAACAGGCTAATAATGTTTGTGATTCAGCCAAATGGAAAACAATATTGAAAAATATCACTTGTCCTGCCAACAGGTTGAATTGTCATGTTCTATTTGCCTCGGTCGCATCCAAAGCAGCCAACGACAATGCTCAGCTCTCTGCAGGTTGGCATGAAAATAAAAACACAGAATAACTTATGAAAATATGATGCCAGTCCTCGTTTGCTGCTGGTCAGATAGAAGAGTGAACCGACTGCAGCAACTGGCTGGAAGAAGATGGCTTGAGCAATTGCACGACTGCGGCTTGATTTGGTATTTAAATGAAGTGGTTAGCCGGCCCTTAGAAGCAGAGCAAAGTATCTGTGTGTCCGCTCAAGTTGAATATATTCACAGCTGTAATCAATGAAAGGATGTTGAGAGTCCTTAAAGCTGCAAGCGGCTTAGTCCTGCCATTACTGCGCCGTTGCTCTATGAACTGCCATTAGACACGAGTGCGAGGTCGCATTCATCGACATTTAATTAATATTAATTCAATTTAATTACAAGCCTGGTACACTCATTATCAAGTGTTTAAACATTCCTTCGATGCTCGAAAATCAATATTTACAAATAAGTTTCCTGTGCAGGCAGTTAAGAAAGAAGAAGTAAATAAACAAAAAGGCAAGGAAAACATAAATACACACGGATACTTGCTTCCTTGAAAGCAAGACTGAGTTTGCTTCAGTCGAGTATGCTCGCCTGAGAGACCGTGTCTCGAGTTAATGAAGTAGAATTATGCTTTATAGCATGATGTTCATGATGCATTTTAGTCGACTCCAATTTGCTGCCCCATAAAGAGCTGCGTCTGCCATGGCTTTGGTATTGAGCAAGCTATATTGCAATTTTGTAAATGTGGACAGACAGGAGCCGCTCATGCCATTTTCCATGGGTAAATAAGTAAGCTCAATACTCGTTTGCAATTCAATTCAGTATAGGAGAGTTGGCTCATCGTGTTATGTGAGGTATTTAAAGTCACTAGCTTTGAGATGAGACATTACGACAGAATGCGTTTAGTTCTAAAAAGTTGCAGCCGTTGCCCTCTTGAGGCGCACTGGCCAATGTTAAGGACATGTAAATTGGCTCAATCGTCACTAAAGCGTAAAGTGTAAAACTTTGAAGGCTTTCAGATGGCAACTATCAGTAGCATTTGGGCTTAGCTCTGATGTCCTCAGATGAATAATGTGCAAAAGCCAATTTGCACACACATGGCAATAGCTGTATGTGTGTGTATTACCTGCGCATTTTATTTTCGCAATTTTCCCAAATGAGCTTGGCGCGGCTTATGCATGTACGTACTTTTATTTCCGAAACCTTTTTCATTTACTCGCTTCAAGGATCTGCTTGAAATTGAGGTCAGTTATACTTCAATCAGCCTTAAACCGAAGTTCAAACTTAATTTCATAAAAGCAATAGTGAAAATATGAAATGCTCTTTCAGAGAGAGAGAGAGAGAGAGAGAGAACGTGAAGAGTGAGCTTTTCATTGCATTTTCTTCAACAATGTTGCTTAAATTGATATATCCAAAGCATCCGAAAGGAGCTTAGAAATTCCTCATACATATATACTGGAGTGAAATTATTACGTGAGTTCTCTCTTGCCTTTTCAGCTACGAACGAAAATGCACAGGTGAATGGTGTGGCTCAAATTGGCTGTTGCCTCAAATATTAATTAGAGAATGAAAACACGCACAAAAAGGCCAGGCTTAAAGCGCAGTGGAACACTCTGTATTTCATTAGTTTTCAACTCGGTTAACCAAAGCCCAAATAATTTTGGCACACACACACACACAAACACAAACACGGCTGAACTGGAGCAGCAACTGTGTAAGTGGGCAATGCTGCTTCCTGCTGGCCAACATTCTTAGAAAATGCTTTCAAAGTGTTTGGCAGCGGGTGTCGCCTGGAGTTCTGCCAAAATCTCCATTCAGCGGCGCTAATGCTAATGGCCCTCGGCTTCGTCTCCGGAAAAGGCGTGCTTAAATACGTGTCTGTATAACTCGGCCCCAACTCGCAGACCTCCGCGGCACTGCACTCTGGTGGGCGTGGCCATGCTGCGCAAACTTTAAATCTACTCAAATGTACAATTAAATAGACACTCATTAAAACTTAAGCAACTGATTTTTAATTTCTTCCTGAATAAAATATTTTAAATATATTTCTTGATTCCGCATTGCAAAACCATAACGATAAATTGTGAAGTCATTCAGTTACAGTCTATGTACAACATATGCTTGGACAGCTTTTATTTAAAGTCTTCTAAATAAATATTTAAGTCATTTATAAATTAACGTTAATATTAATTTTTTTAATTACAGATTAGAAATAATTTTCCCCCTGATTTAATATTTAATATAATACCAAAAAATTTTATTTTAGCAATTTGGCTTTTTACCTTACATATGGGTATGAATAAATAATAAATAAATAATAAGTAGTTAAATGTTAAATGTATGTAAGTAATTAAATGCTCTGTAATACTTTAATTATATATATATTTCTTTATTTATTTTTTTTATTTATTTTCAATCTGTTTTACTTTAATTTAATATCATTTTTTATTTTTTATTTATATGGGACACTTTATTTTTAATCAATTTACTGCATACAAAAGTTTTGTGTTTAACATTTTTTAAATTTAAAAGCACAGAACATATTGTCCTTTTCTACTTAAATATAATTCTATTTAATATAATATTATGCATTTTTTTATTGAATTATTTTACCAAATGAATATGACAGAAAGCAACCTACACAATTTAATATTGGAATATTTACAAAATGAAATAATTTCTTTCGCCTTTTTTGCAATTTCCGATAGTCTAGCCTTTTAAAATCAGTTGAATTCTCGTCACTTCACATTTGTTTAACAATTCTGAGTAAATTTGCACACTCGAAAAGAAACAAAATGTATGCAAGGATGTTTTTGCTGTTACTCGAATGCAAATTGAAAGCATGTGAAAACAGCAACACAGTTTTGAGTGATGGCCATGTTGCAGCAGCATGTTGCATGTGTCAATGCAAATGTTGATGGCGTCAGTATTAGTATGCGACATGCAACATGCTGGCATTGCTTGCTGTACACACAATTACTTGGCAAATAATTAAGTACGTGCTCTGACGGCGGCAGCAGCTGCTGGATGTGCAGGCATTTTTTTGTCCTTTTGTTTTTGTTTGTTGCTTTGTGTTTTAAAGGACATTTCAGCTGAGCATCGGTAAATGTTTGCGCTGCAATTAGATGTGCACTCGCTGTTCGAATGAGTTACGTAAATACAAACTGAAGTCAGAGCAGCACGTGTGCCGAGCTGAGCGAGTTTGTTTCGCCTGCAGCATTATATACATATTTGGCCAAATTGGAAACCAGTCAATGGCAGAAGCTGTTTGGCCAAAGGATTCCAGCAGTCGAACAGCCAATACAGTCGCATTAAAAACTGTCCCGGCAGCTGTCCGCTTGACAGCAAGCAGCAAGAGCTCGCCCAAATGTGCGTTGTCAACTGTCGTAAATTTGAAAAATGCTCCACAAATAAACAAATCAGGTGCTGCTGGAGCTGGAGCTTTGAGCTCCAGCTCGACCATTTTGTTTATAATTTATGACATCAACTGGAAGGGTAGCTAAGCCGGCGGCAGCACGGCACGATCCGGCCCGGCCCGGCACAGCTAAGACATCACCGGCCGTAAAGCACAAAACTGAAATATTGCCCAAGATTTTTATTATTTGCACACATTTCTACTGCTGGCAGTCGACCAAAGTAGCTGTGGTTGTTCTTGTTGTTGTTCTTGTTGTTGTTGACTGCTGTGTATTGAGAGCTGGCTGCTTGGCTGGCTGCGTTGGGAGTAAAAGGCTGTAAAAGGCGCACAAATAAAATCCTGCAAATGCTGACTGAGTTTGTGGCTCTGCTGTGGACATATAAACAACAGTAGTGGAAAAACAAGTAGTACAAGTACAACAACAACGGCAACAACAAACACTCCAGCAGGAACAAGAAAAGTGGGTTTCATGTGCTGCTTATTGAGCATAAATCTATAAATATGCCAAGGCAATTGTTCTCAGTGCACACGAGCATGGACATGAGAGCTGGCTCATCTCCCATCTGACCCAATTCTCAGTGCCATTCATTACGCTTTGTTCACAGGACATTCTCGAGGGAAACGCACAAATCACGCTAAATTAGCAGCAATCTAATTGAAATCGCGTATCTACCAAGAAATCGCTGAGCTACACTACATAATGATCTCCTAACAAGGCATTTCATAACAAATTTCGATAGCTCTTCCTATCAATTTAATTAGCTCGAGATAACTGTATTAAAACTGCTTGAAATTCGTAAGAGCCTTTTAAGCCTGCCCCAGTTTATGTTCTTAATAAATTCATATCTTATTTACTCATTGCGAATTAAATCAATATAGAATGCTTAAGAGAGCAATTATTTTATTATCTAACATATGTACACACACACACAGATACAATCGAAGTACTTAACTTGAAGGTCCTTTTGCCTGGCACTTAACTGTCGCATAAATCGCGAGGACTTTGAAAGAGTCACACAGAGTCAAGCGCTCCACTGTTGTCGTTTGTCGCAAATTAGTTCAGTTGGGGGCGGGCAGCACCACTTGCCACACACCACTGAAATGCCATCCCAATATTATCTAACATTTAACGCCCACACACACGCACACACACATAAACTCCGATTAGTGCGCGAGGCAAGTGGAGGGCGAGAGCCGCGTTGATGTTGGGTTATTTGTCATTAATATGCAAACAGTTAACAACAAGTGCATGATTTAACTGTGTGTGTGTGTGTGTGTGTGTCTGTGGGTTGGTTGTACATCACTGTATATGTGTGTGTGTGTGGGTGTGTGGGTGCATTGTGCATTGTGCATGCAACATAGTTGATTCAGCACTCGCTGGCTTCAATCAATGCCGGAAGCGGAAGTTAATTGTGCGCATGGCTCGTGCCTGGCAGTGACCGTTTAAGCATTTTACGTAATGACAACAACAATCAAGTGTGAGCGAAAGAGAGACCCATAAACAGTTTCATTTTATAGTGCATTGTCGATAGTAAATTACTGTGATAAGGATATTTAGGCAATGCGACTCAGTCGGCTGCATTCGAGTTTATATCGTGTTAGCTGGGCCAATTGGTAGCCAGGCTTTAAGCTGTAAATACCAAAAATTCAATAATCTGCTAAATTCCTAGCGTAAATGCAATACACACACACACACACAGACGCCGAGGCGTGGCAGGAGGCTGGCAAGCAAAAAAAAATGTAATTTGTCGCTAACCAAGTGTGTACTAACCTCATTTTACTAAAAGCATTAAAAATAAAACGTAATCACATGCTTCATAAAAGTAATAACTACACACACACACACATACACGTGCGCAGAGATAGATAGAGAAGCAGAAAGAGAGGGACAGAGGGTGAGAGAGAGAGGGAAGCCAGCTTCCTGCAATTCAGAGCGTGGCTGACTACGTGTCGCTATAAAAGTGCTTCTGAATATGCAAGTATACGATTCACTGTGTAAATGTGTGTGTTTGTGTGTGTGTGAGTAACAGTAAAAGCCTTGACGTCGCGCCGTCAGCCGTCACTGTCGCTGGCACTGCCATAGACGATGCCATTGTCTATGTCATAGCACGCACAACGCAACCCCAATTCAGAAAGAATGTGTTAGATAGAGAGCAGTAAGAGAGAGAGAGAGAGAGGGGGGGGGGGGGGGGCGATAGCTACATGTATGGCCATTGCATTAGTGTGCGTGCGCGTCTGATTTTTACGAGACGATTATGGCTTGCTCTTTATGATTTGCCATTGAGCCAAAGCGTTGCGGCATGAAAAGAACTACATGCCATGAGCCAGTTCGATTCGGCTGCTTACCTCAGCAGCTTCTCAGCTTTAACTCTCGCATGTCAGGCAACCGCCTGGAAGTGACAACTTGCCAAACAATTGGACGCACCGTAATTAACCAGCTCAATATTTTAGCACCTGCCGATCGAAGTGCAGTTGCAGTTGCTCGCTAGTGGCTGAGCCCCACAAACCCTTGGCTATTACCATTATCTGTCGTTCCTCAGGCACTGGGGCACTTCTGAGGACAGCTCGCTGTCAGTGGCATCGATGCTGCAGGCAAGCGTTGATAAATGCAGTGTCAGAGAAATGAAATATTGACGCCAGTAATCCAAAGTTTTTGGCTCTGAAATTGGCTTATTAGGAAAATGTCAGAATTTTGAATTCATTCAGCATTCGGTGAAAGCAACTGGCCAAGAGCTTTATCATGTTGCATATGACAGCCAAAACAGCTGAAGCATAATGAGGGCCCTCGGTGGAGGCCAGCTCGACCCCTAATTACAGAGTTGACAAGTCGAGAAGCTAAGTGAAAAGTTTCAAGAAAATTAAGGCGAGCCCTGTGAAAATCTCTCTCGCAGTTAATGAACGTCTCTCAAGTTTTATGAGTTGCTGCATTAGTCCTGACTCAATGTACGAATCCGCAATTGGCCGAGGCCGGCCCAAAGTCAGCTCGTGCGCACATGTGTAGCCCGGCCCCATTATGGCAACTGTTGGTAGTGGACTCATGAAGTATAATCGCCGACCATGCGTGGCAATTGGATGCTCGAAACGCCAAGCACAGTGAGCTATGAAAAAGTTGGTCAAATTAATTAATTTGCATGCGAATTATGTTCCTAATTAATGCAACTGAATGTGGCCCCTGAATGTATTTGAAATCAAGTATTATGAAATTCAAGTAACCTTCGTATTCATCACTAATTAGTTGGACTGTCTGCCAGTTGATTACAGACAAAATGTAACTGAATCCATTTGCTATTGAAAAACAATTTCATTAATTGAATAAATATATATGTATGTAAGTATATACATATGTATCTACGTCCGCACTGCCATTGGCAGGAGTAAGGCAAGCGTTTCTGAATTTAGCGCTCTTCCCGGAAAACACAAGAGATCCGCAATTCAAAGAAATTTGATTTAGCGTCGCATTGCGACTGTAACGAAGCTCTGAGCGACTTCCTCGGGGCTGTTGTCGATTAGGGCCAGGCGAAATTGTATGCAAATGATTATGTAGCCTATCATGCCAAAGATAAACTGTAATCGAAACGGAAATAGCGAAAGCGGCCTTGAAATTGATTTGGTAAGTCGATACACTCACCTTGCCCAGAGACTCATTATTGATTACCATCAAGCCGCCAGCACTGAACCTGAAGGACTCCTGGCCCAGCTGCGCCGAGATGCGGTATAGAGCTGTGTTCAGCTGGGCATTATGCCGATCTGTGGCGACTCCGTGCACAGTGGAGCGCAGCTGGCGCTGCACCTGTTCGCATCTCGTGCAGATGTAGCTGGGCAGAAAGGTCAGCAGCAGCTTGCAGGACTCCTCAGTTGCGCAATCTGCAAGCAGGAATGAGTTAGGACTGGCAGTCCCATTGGGAGTGCTCACCCACAGTATGTAGTGGAAATATCCACATGGTTATAGTTGTTGACAAACATCCAGTAGGGCAGGACGGAGATGTCCACAAAGTACTTGATCAGCACAACTATCAGGCTCAGCGCGAAATTGCGTTCGATGAGCCGCACTGTGTTCCACAGCAGCCCGTGCAGGTGCTGCAGCACGTACAAGCGCTCCAGCGACAGGCGGCGCAGAGACCAGACCTCATAGCGTGTCTTGTCCAGCTCCAGGATCAGCCGGCGGCTAACCTCAGTCAGCTCCATGTAGAAGACCAAGATCAGCACCGCGAACACAGAAAATTCGCTGAGGCGCAACAGCAGAATAACTTCCGAGTAGAAGGCGTAGACGAGCAGCCGCGACATGTTGGTGACCAGATTATTGTAAATGGTCATCAGCAGCAGCATTAGGCAGCATATCAGCAATATTGAGTTGATGATCCGGCAGTAGCGATGCACTCGCAGCATGTTCACCTTCTGGCCGAACTGCACTCGGAGCACGTAGCGCACTCGCTCCAGCTGCTGCTCAATCTGCTCGCTGCGATCCCTCCAGATCAGCTCCATTGCGACGACCAGGTGGGCGGCGGTCAGCGTGACAAAGTTCAGCAAGTCGACAACACGCGAAAAACTATCATTGCGATTGTAGACAACGCCGTAGTTGAAGCTAAATCGCCAATGCAGGATGAAAGCCAGGTAGCTCAGCAAACTAACGGTGTAGAGCAGCCTTAGCTGCAGCAGCGGATGGGGCGGCAACAGCAGCAGCCAGAGCTTCAAGCGGCTTACGCAGCGCAGCGAAGCTGCATGCAACTCGCCAGGCACGTGCCACATGACTAAAGTCCTTTAAAAAGGAGCACAGCCCCCTTTCATAATGTTGCATGCTCTCTGAGATCCACAATCAGCTACTAATTGGCTAATTGAAAGTTAATGCGCTCAACTGTCCTTCAGCGCACACAATGAGCAACGCTATCTGGTTGAGTTTACACATACATATATACTTTGACAAATATGCATATTAATATATACCTACATACATATGTATATGCCAAGGGGAATTCCAGGAAATAAAATGTAAAAGTCTTTGTTGAATACAGGATATCTTATATTCCCATCAACGTACATACATATGTATGTATTTTTTATACTGTTTGTAGCGAAAAGAAAAGTTTCGCTAGAATTTCAGTTTATATCTTGTCTTTGGGAGCTTAAATGCTTCCAAAGAAAGACTTAAGGGCGCTTAACTTGAACTACCATTTCCTAGGAAATTTTCTTCGTTATAAATGTTATAATGAAATAAAAAGAAACGAAAATTAAAACATGTCTCATACTACGTACGTAGTATATATGTATATGTACCTATGTATCTCCTTTTGACCATGATTCTTGATGAACCTTGATAGTCCCTACCGGAGCAGGCATTTATGTATATACGAGAATTGTAACAGACTTAAATAACATACATATTGGGGCTTATAGAAATGTATTTATTTATTGTATTAATTTTATAATTTGTATTCCTTTATTGTTATTACTATAATAATAATTATTATTTTATTATTATTAAATTTATTATTTACATATATATATTACTATTTTAAATTTAAATCATATTTGAAAATTTAAATCAGGCATAGTTTTTATATGAAATTTTGACTATATAACCTTTATGGGGTCTGCAATGATTCCTTCTGCTCATTACATACTTTTTCACAAAACCATTATACCCTGATTTCCCATTTTCAATGGGTTCGAGTTCAAGAATACACAATTACTATTATTAATAATTATAATTTTTTCTTTCAGGCAAATTTAAAGCGTTAATATATTGACATTCAAATTGTTGTTCCATTCAATGGATCCTGATTAACGCCAGCTCCAGTTTCTGCTTCTAATCGCATCTTCGTCGTGTATGTTATCCAAAACTGAATGCAAATCAAAGTATAGCTCACAACTCCGAACAAAAACTGTCAAATTAGTATATTAGAGAAGGCCTTTTTATGATATATGAATCATAGCTCACTTTGCCCAACAAATTATTATTGATCGTAAGCAATCCGCCAACTGTGAACTCACAAGATTCCTGCCCGAGCTGCGCCGAGACTCGTAGCAATGCGGTATTCAGCTGCTCGTTGCGTCGATCCACCGATACTCCGTGGAAAACCGCTCGAAACTTGCGCTGCAGTTGATCGCAGCGGGTCCAGAACCAACAGGGCACACACATCTCCAACAGAATGAGAAGCTCCTCCGTAGCACACCCTGAGAGCAGAACTGAATAGATATAGACTTTATCCAGATGACGAGCCTACACAATTACCTACAGATCTGCATTGGAACATTGTTCGTTTGGATTCTGTTCACATAGGCCCAGTAGGGGTGCACCGAGGTGTCTATAAAGAATTTCAGCATCAGCACAATGAGAGCGCGCTCGAAGTATTTCTCGATGTCTCGCTGCAGATTCCAGAGCAGAAGATGCAGCTGCTGCAGACAGGCGATGTGCTTGAGGGGCAAACGGCGTGGGGACCAAGTGTGGCACCTCGAGCTCTCTAGCCTTGAAATGACAGCGGAGGCAGCCTCATACATCTCCTGGTAGATGGTCAGCACGAGAGCTGAGTGCAATGCGAACTCGCTGCAGCGCAATATGAGCACCACTTGCGAATAGAAGTTGGCGATGAGCAGCAGCGATTCGTTCGAGCTCGTATTGTTGTAAACTGTCAAGCCCAATAGAATGAGTATGCGGAACAACAACAAGCGAAAGACTCTGTTCGTGATCAACCGACTGCGAGCGGCATTGACCTTATGGCCAATTTTCTCATAGAGCACATTTTGTATGTGCGAAAACTGTGCCTCGATTCGACTGCTGCGGCTCTGCCAGATCAATTGGAAGGATATCACGAAATGGCTGACTGTCAATGCCACAAAATTGAGCAGGTCAAGCACATAGGAAACGGTATCATTCAGCCGGTCGTAGTCCACGTGGTAGTTGAAGGCGATGCGCCAACGGGATATTAGACAGAGATAGACTACCATGCTTCCAGTGTACAGCAGTCTCAGCTGCCGGTGTGGGCGTGGCGGCACTATAAGCGTCAAGCACATCAGCAGCCGTATGAAGCGCAGTGCCGAATTGTGCTGCTTGACTGGCACATCACACATGACTGAGGAGCATTCGTTTTGGGTTTTTGCGCTCGGCGACTTAAAAATCAATAGCTAATTGGCTAATTGAATTCGATGAGGTACTGACAGTCCCGCTCATTCGTTTAATTAAAAGCTAAAGTTGTCAAATCAAATATCAAATCGCATCAAACTAAATGAAAGCAATCAGAGATTTTCGAAATGATATTCGAATAGTAATTCAATTCACTTACGGCTGGATTTTTCAATATATGCAAATTGAGAAGCATTCAAATAAATATATAATTTTTTTGTTTCTTTTATATTTTATTTATGTGGCATGTGCTAAATGTAATATATCAACAAATTTCCCTTAGAAATTTTGTCATCAAAATAAATTCTTTAATAATGACAGCAGGACAGGGGAACTGTGCCTGCAATATCAAGGATATTTTGGTTTAGAGCGCAATTTCTATTTATACACACGACCAGCGGATAGCAGATAAAAAAGAAAACAAATAAATCAAGCATTTCCTTATATTAAATACTTGCTCTACTGAAGCTAAACGAAATGAAGAGCCTAAACGTTATGGCTGAGCTCTGAGTTGCCGAGCTAAGCTTAAAGATGCAAATACGCTTGACTTCCGTGCGCTCTTTGAATATTATCAAATCTATAAATAAATTCACCTTCAAAGGGGGCAGCAGCTCAGGTATTCGCTGGAGCAGCTGCGCCAGTTGATTGAAATTGTTTAAAGAGCAGCTGCGAAATGCTCGTCATTTAAAGCCTTAGGCCTCCTGTCTGTCGTCCGTCGGACGCATTGACATCCAGCGGCACAATATAAATTAACTTTTAATTAAAAAACTTTTTCTGATTAATAATTTACATAATGCCCTCATTGGCCTATTATCAATTTAATTATTTCAATGTTGGCGATTAGTCAGAATATAATAAAGCCGAAAAAAAGGCGAATGTTTTCAGAATTTGAATGATAATTCTAATAATATTAATTTTGAATCGTAAAGCGTGTTTGTATTTTGTAATAATTATGATTTGGTATTATAGCAAATTGTCATGAAGTGGTATTGTTATAGACAAAGTGAATTCTATTTATTCACTTATTTATTCAATTTATCTATCACAATAAATATGTGATGTGAATTATAAATTTGCTTCCGTGTAAGACTTGTGTCTCATTCTACATATATGACCACAAGAGCTTATAATCTTCAGAGAACAAAAAAGGAAAACTCTCCCAGTTTGATTATGTTGCTTATCAAATGATGTACACTTATTGAAGTCTCAAGTGATGCATTCAGTTGCTTTCATCTGTGCTGCCTGGACGCGCTGATAAGAGAGCGTTTGTTGTAATCGCTTTAAATGCCATTTAGCCCATTCAAATTGCCATCAAAGTGACGCCAACAAGTTGGAATCAGCCCCAGAGAGGTATTATTTGTTAATTTCATTACACCAAAAGCAAAACTCACTTAGATGTACGTACACACACACACAGAGAGAGAGAGAGACACACACACCAATGCACAGGCAAACAACCACAAAGAGCGACGAAATTGCTTATCAAAAACATGGGCAGGCGCTGGGAGTTGTGGTTGGGGTTTGAGGTCGGAGTCGTAACCAAAGCTGGTATAAGTGTCAAACACACACACACACACACATAGACATGTACATAAATTTGCATGTCTTTATTGCAGCTCAAAGCCAGAGACAAGCAAACAAACATCGACACACACACACACACACACACACATTGTAAGGGATATGGCATGCTGGAGTTATGCAACCACTGAAGCTTTCTGTTTGCACACTTATAAAACACCTATGGAGACGATGGAGCTCAACGCCTCCAGTTATTTGAGGTAATGACTTAATTGCCACGCTACTGCTGCTTAGCCCCTTACTTAAGCCACCCCTCGAAGCAAGCCTCTTCAGTTCAGTTTAGCGCAGCCAACGACACATCATCAGGTCTGCCTGGCTGCCTGCCTGCCTGCAATTGGGCTCATAATTTGTGCAGGTGTCGAGAGCGCTTTGTCTTTGATTGCGCGACTGGCGCGTCTCTAATCTCTGTCAGCCACAACGCAATCATCAACAGCAACAGCCGGATCTGTATTATCCTTTGTGCCAATACTGGGCCACTTAAAGTACAGCAAACATCTGGCGTGGCAGGAGGCTGGCTCGACAGTCAGCCCAGGACGGTGGCCCCGCGGTTAAATTGAAGCAATTGTGTGGCGTTGATTTGTATAATTTTGTAATTTGTATACCAAAACGTAGCCACACATGTGTATTTCCATTAGCCGTGGAGCAATTCCACTTTCCCTATGTATGTATAAATAAATTAACGCATACACATATTGCTATAACCTATGGAATGTCTAGGGGGGCTACAAAAATTACAATGCATCTAACTCAGTTAGAAAATATAATAAATATAATTTATTAATGTAATTTTAAGCAATAAAATTCATTGAAGTGAGAAACGAATCAGCTAAATATATTTCTAAAAAAATATATATATTTTAATTATTTTGCTCATTTACATTTATATGTAGCTAATATCAACAAATCTTTCTATGAAATGAACATCAATAATAATTTTATTTTAAAATTATATAAAGATTTTTTAAAATTGCATACATTATATTTATAATTTTATTTATAATTTTATTCGCTTGTATAGACACGTTTCTCGTTTGTCATAAATTAAATATAAGTATAGTAAATAAAATAAAATAAAATAAAGGTTATTACTTAAATTTCCAAAAAAAAAAAAAGTTTGGTAAATGTAATTTATTTAAATTTTAAATTACATAATTGAAAGCCTTTACTAAGAGATTTCAATATATATTTATTTTAATTTACTTATTATTTCATATTTTGTTTTGAGCCCTGTTTTCTTTATTTTTTATCTTTTTTTTTATTTTATTTATTTATTTTATTTTAATATTTACGTGTTTGTTATTTTACAATACTTTATTTTATTATTTTATTTATTTATTTATTTATTTATTTACTTTTTCTTGTAATATATATATTTTAAGATATAGTAAATGTTTTTTTAATTTTTCTATATATATATATATATATATATATATATATATATTTTTATTGTGCTTCTGCCTTATTAATATATAATTGAAAATGTAAAATTTTTATTTTGCCGTTTCAATATTTCTCTTTAATTCCCTTGACTTATTAATTTCTAATTGAAAATGTTAAATTGGATTTTGTCAGTTTTTGCATTCAACAATTTCTTGACTCAACTATGCATACAAATAGAATAGAAATATTTGTGTGTTGAATAAATTTGAGGAATTCTACGAAATACATTTGGCTCAACTGTATAAGGTTAACACTTAGCATTTCAAGTAAAGCAAAAATATTTTATATACATTTGGTATAGAAGTTGTGCAAGGTATTTGAGTTATTTTCATAACTTCCCTCGCACTTGTTGCCCCACTCCCATGACTCGTGCAGTAAAGGAAACAATTTTTCCAAATGTAATTATCGGCATATTTGTGCACAAGTATTCTACATACTCGCACTCGCACTCGCACTCACACCCCCACTCACACCTCGTGTGTGCGTGTGCGTCTGCTTGTATCCTTGTGCCAGTGAGTGTGCTGCACGTGCCTACTGAAATGCCAACATGCTGACTTGGGGTCTCACTGAGGCGTTTGTAGTTCAAAGAGAGTGCCCGCCGCCCCAACTTGTTTTTGTGGCTTCGCTTTTTATAGCCAATTCGCCTGCTCCTGACGGAATATGAGCCAGAGATCTTTGGCACATCTGCTTATATGACACGTGGAACTTGCCCAAGTGGTGTGTGTGTGTGCGAGAGTGTGAGAGAGGGAGTGTGCTTTGTGTAAGTCATTATATCTTATCTGATTTTAATTTGCAGCAATTTACCTTCTTGCACCTGTTGACCCATGTATGTTAATCTCCAGGACCCCCAGCCGGCTGGCTGCCTGGCTGGCTGGCATTACAAATATGCAAATGCGTAATGCGAAAATGTAAATATGGTAATTTCGGTGAAAATTGATTTTGCAATTTAATTGAAAACTCAACAGAGGTTTTTGTTGCGGCGCACATATCGTTGTCGCATTCATGTACGTTTGCCGTTAGCGTTATTGTTGTTGCCCTGATTGTTCAAGCAGCTGCCACAAATTGCATAAATACTTGAACATTCCCACTGCCACATCTTTCGCACATCGTTTGCGACTTTTTCCTAGATTGTTTTTAATGACATTTAAATTGCCAAAATTACAACAGCATCGCACACATGCACACTGATGTGCTGGAAATCAATAATCAGAGAGTTCAATTGGAGTCATTGGCAGATCCAGATCCAGCCAAAAAAAAGAAAGAAAAAAGCGACCAACTGCGGGAGCTGACAAATGCGCCTGATATATGTTCTAGTCTGGCTCGATAAATTTCATGTGACGCCACGTGTGTGTGTGTGTGTTTGTTGACTTGCAAAAATGCCAGGGGGCGTGGCCAGGATGTGATATATGTATGTGCGGCATGTGGATAGCAATGCAAACATGGCACCTTAATCCACAATAAAAATTAATTGCATTTTTTTCAAACACATAATTATGATACGGGGGAAAGCGGCGCGACATGAAAAACGACTCCAAAGTCACGTTAGTTCACACTGAGACAGACAATTGCAAAAAGTCAGGTGGCAGCACTGACAGCACACACACACACACACACAGATACATAGATATAAGATCTCAGCATTTTGTTACAAACTTCGATAACATCATTTATCTTCACTGGCCACAGGCAGCCAACGGCGAGACGAGGCGGGGCGGGGCGAGATGAGGCGTTGCCCAAGTCAAAGACTCGGCGCGCCGTTGCTAGATTATTGTGGGGCAATCCGGGGAGGGGTCATGGCACAAAAATATTCCTTCTTTGGCTATTTATTGGCAATTTCGTTGCTCGCTGCGATATATTTCAAATGGAAGCATCCTTAGCTCTATATTTCAAACTAATTGGCAAGGTTAAGCGAAGGGCTAACTGCGCAAGTTTCGCATGTGAAAAGTTGTCACTCGTTCGAAATCAACTTTAATTCACTTGATATTCGAGAAGGCGCTTTATTATCTCTGCTGCCAGTTGCCAGCAAGGTCACTGGCATAATAAGACTAAGACCATTTTTATATTGCTCCATATAGACAGCAGCAGCAACAACAACAACAGCAACAGACTTGAGTCGACCCAGTTCGCCTTGGTGTTGTTTTTCTTTCTCTTGGGTGGCTGACGCCGCAATTAGGCCGCTCTAATGTGGCGCAAATTTCATGCAGCCCGACCAGATAAAGCGTATATTTTTTTAAGCCCAGTGAGTTCACAAAAAAAAAAAAAAAAAAAAAAAAAAAAAACAACTCTCAAATATGCGCATACAGTGTATGCTATACCCTCAGTCAGACGAACAATAAACTCGGAGTATCAAGAGGGCGTGCATAACTATGCCATACTTTTGCCACAAATCTCAATAGAAGCTTTGACAGCGCAGACAAAGGAGACATTCTGTGCGAGCACATTATTATATTTTATTTGTTTATTAACCCGTAGGTGATAATCTGTGCCCAGCAGTGGATTGTCACACATACATATACAGCAGACATATAAATACATTTATATCCAACAAAAATCCATAAAAGTCAAGTTTATTCTCTGGCCAAATATTATGCCATTGAAAATGCAGAGAAGCCATTTTGAGAATGAGCAGGAGAGAGATAAAGTTCGAGTGAAAATTTATTCAATTCTCAAAACAAACTGTTAATGTAATAATTTCAATCGAAGCATGAAAACCTATAAGACTTACACGAATTCAAGGAATTCGCAAAACAAATCAAAATTAAAGAAAGTCAACACACACACATACATGATTGTTTAACAACAACATTTTTAATTAACAGAGAGCTTATAAAAAAAAAAAAGCAAATCTCAAGAGCAGCTGCTAGTGAGCCTTGGCCTTAAACTCTGCCGAATACGTGGCTCACTTCTTCTTCACTTATTATGCAGAACAAGTAGAACAATTTGCGCTGACAGGATTTGCCGTGCTGCCAGTTGCCAGTTCTTCGTTGTCAGCTCCGTCTGAGGCTGACATCTTCATGGGAGTCTGGTAGAGAGATAAATACCGCAATTGACCGCAACAGCTCGTATTCATACCTTGTCCACTTGCTATTGAAAATAAAGAAGAGCTCGGTTACATATTTATGAACTTCTTCAGGAAGTGTGTGGTTACAGAAGAAGCCAAGTGTGGAGTTAACTAACCATCTGCTGGCCTTTCCATCTTCCATCCTCCATTTTCCTTCTGCCATCCCTTTCGTCTTCATTTGGTTGTATTTCCATTGGAGGTTCTACTTATTGCTATTTACCATATTTCTGCTTATTTGTTTGCCTTCTATGATAAATATTTGAATTTAAATTCAAACGTGCTTGACACATAATACAGTGCCTGCAGCCAGTACTCGACGTAGCCCATTTCGCTGTGCAAATATTTTATGAATTTCAATGAGCCCCCGGCGTCGTTCGCCGCCTCCGGTGCTCGGCTAAAAGGGAAGCGAGACGTTGCCGGCGCAAATGCGGCAAAGTGTAAAAGGTAACAAAATGCGAAATTAGTTTGACACGTGTAGAAAAGTAAAAGACAGAAAGCTGCTCAGCTCAGCTCAGCTCAGGCCAGGCCAGGCCAACCAGGACCAGGACCAGGACCAGAACCAGGCGTGGCTGCCAGGCCAGACCGCAAATGTCGCAGATTTGGCTGGCAATGATTTCTAGGGGATTTGCATCCCGTCGCCACGCCCAACAAGGAACGTATGTTTGCTTTCCATATTTGTGCTGGATTTATAGATTTATGTTGGCCAACGCTTCTTCAACGTCTTCAAGGCTTCTAATTTATTCACACTTTTGATCCTTAAAGTAACAAGTCATGTTGCTCTTAATTGAATTACATTTATAATTAAATATAATCCATGGCCATGCAATTTACATAAAAGTGTTTTGACTTTTCAAGGCTTGCCAAACGACATGCTAAGTAAAACCACTAATTAGATTTGAAGTTTGCTTCCTTTGTTAGCCAACTACAACATAGACTGCCATCAGCTGGCATTTTTACACAATCCCAAGCCAATGGGCCATGCCGATTGCTGGCGTAGTTGGCTGTAAGGATAGAAGCTTTCAGGGACAACCAGGCCAGCAATATTCGTGAACAATATATGCAAACAAATGGGCGAATGTGTACCCACATATGTGTGTGTGTGTGTTGTGTGTGTGTGCACATGTCACCGCAAATCTACTTAAAACGCAATTAAGTTGAATGCAAATACAGTCGACGACAGCGCCTGACAGTGCAGCGCACACAATGGCAGATAGCGCGAAGGTGGATGCAGCTCTAATTGTCCCCTCCTCCCCCCCCCTGGCCCAAACACCTGTCAGCTCACCTATCGCTGGCTGTTTGTGATAATAATTCTGGATGGAATAAGAGATATATGGATATAAGAAACTATAGCAATGTATGCAAATATGCCACGAAGACCTCAACGAACAAAAGATACCCTGTAAAAGTGAACTATGCGAGATCTGCCAGACTAACTCCATACAAAGTCAATGGAATCTAATTAATTTAATAATATTAGAGCATAATTTTCTTAAAATCTAATTAGATTTTCAGCCTTTGCTAAGATTTCATTTCATTCAAATATATAAACGCTTTATTTGATTAAATTCTTTGGAAGTCGACTTCACTAGAGCCGCATAAGTCGCCCAGCATATGGAGCAGGCAAGTCGACATCTATAGAGAGTTGAGTCGTGGGTGCTTAGCTCCAGCTCGAGCACTAAGGCAGTGTAGGATTTGCGCATATGGTGGCGATGTCCTGAATTAAGCATCCTTTCAACCTGCTGCTGCTGCTGCTGCTGCTGGGTGCAGTGCATCATGCCGCACTCAGCTGGCATTGTTCCTGATGCCTTAAAAGTTAAATTTGTTTTTGAATAAACTTTAATCAACTTTATTTGAAGGGGGGAAAATAAGACACGAAACAGAAGTCGTCGCATTGTATAACAGCGAAACGTTGACGGCTGCAACTTTTCCATTCAGCTTGACGGCATTCTTGAAGGTTCTTTGAAACTTTGCTGAAGAAATAACCATGTAATTGATGCTGCCGGCACAAGGGAAGCCCCGCCAGCACATTGTCTATTGTCTACCCATATGCGGCAGCTGCGGCCCGTGTGTGAGGAATTCGTTTGTGAATAATTCACAAATTAATAGCGCGCTCGTTATGAAACCTTTCAACAGTTTGGCATTCAATTAGGCAGCCCTGTATCGGTGTGGTGTGGGAGCTCGTATGCAATTGGCTGAGCACGAGTGCATTAGGTTCCCACAAAACATCCAAAAGGCCGCACCTTCCGCACTTCCGAGACTAAGACATAAACAAACGGCCAGTGCCAGGCAGGCCATTCCAGCTGCAGTTGCAGTTCGAGCTGGGGAAATTTCTTGCCATAAATTTACTAAAAGCTTTCGCAACGAAAATTTGTTGCTGCCTTCCGCTGACAACACGGCTCACCTGGCAGAAGCCACACACTATATCTCTCGCTCTCTCTCTCTCTCTGTCTCTCACTCTCCCTCTTGGTCTCTCTCTCTCTCTCTCTCTCTCTTTCTTTCTAGCGCTTTCTCGCTTCGCAGGCTGCAGCCAAAGCAAAATTTACGCCTCTCCCTTCATTATTATTGCACTCTGCCCCAGCTCCAGCAACGTTGTTCTACACGTGCTTGTTGTTGTTGTTGTTGTTGGTGGTGGTGGCGGTGCAGCGGCTGCTGGCGGCTGCTGTGGCTGGCTTTGCGCTACCGCAGACAATTTGGCAGACGTGCAAACCAAGTTTCTAAATAAAAGTGCAAACTAAATGAGCATTTAGTGTGCGCGCATCGTAAATTCCTGTTGAAATATTTCTGTCGTCTTACAATTTAGCTGGCATTCCAGCGACTTGACTTCCACTTCGAGATGCGCACGAATTTAAAGCGTTAAATGTGGGCTCCGCCAAACGATGTAGGCGGCATGTGTTCAGTTTACACTTGTGTGGATTTGTATAGGTGTGGTGTGGTGTGTGTGTGTGTGTGTGTGTGTGTGTGTGTGTGTGTGAGTGGGAATCTTTGACAAAGTTAAGTCCGCCCCATGGCGTTGGCCATAATAAAATGGTTTAATGAGGCGTCGCTGCTGCCAGCGCCCGTCATGCACCTTTTATATGTCTGGCAATGGTCGTTTGCCTGGACCTGGACAAGACAGACACACACACACTCACGTACATCACACTCGCACACATAGACACACGAGCTGCCACAGTTGCTGTCAACACACAGTCGTACATGACTTCATTAGTGTAATGAAAACGGGCAAAACAGAACAAGAAGAAGAAGCAGAAGCAGAAGCAGAAAATGTCAAGGTTGCTCTCGGGCCTCTGCGTGCGAATTGTGGCCGTCAATGTTGGTCCATTTGCGAGAGCTTAGCGCCTACTGCCAAAAGGTTAACACTTGCAAAATGGCTGACGTGGACGTGCCGCATTTTCGTTTTGAATAACAAATTTAATTAGAATTAATATATGAGAGCTGGAGCCGGGCAGATCTAAACATTACCGCAGCCGCCTCTTGGCAAAACTTGTACCAATATAAATGCATATATGTGCGAACACATATACATACGTATATGGTCATGTATGAGAAAGCCATTCACATATACGAGTGTATTATACACATCAGGCAATTACTATTGCTATGGCTCCACTTCCTTGGCTCGTGCAGTGCTCTAAGCAGTCGACCTTTTATAAGACTAAAGGTCCTTCGCAAGTAGATCTAATAACAAATTTAATCTACAATTTACTAATTGAAAAAATTGAGGGTAATTGTTTTTCTTACGGCTGAAGCTGAAATACTTAAGAAGCCAATTAAAGCGAATGTTCTACATTATGAACTTTTGGCAGGATATACTAATCATTCTTGTTAGCCTAAGCTTGAATGCAAATTGAAGGTATAATTCAAGAAAATAAGGCAAAGAAATTCGAGTCCGAACTCGCACAATTTCCTTGACACAGAGTTCATCTTTTCATCTGTTTGATGTGAGCTCAACATTCACCTGAAGAATAATAGATCTGAAACATTTAAGTCGATCAACATCAAGCAGAGATTAACTTTATTTAGTATAATTAAAAATTGAGTCTCATAAAACTACTCGAAATATTAAATATACAAAGTCGGAGAATTAATGGAGAAAATTAAAAAAAAAATTTTACAAATATATAGAAATACAGCAACGACATTGTATATGTAAATGATTTCATAAGATATGAGATGTAGTAGAAAGAGCAGAACGGAGAGAGAGAGAGTGAAAGAGGGAGAGAGATAAATTGATTCCAATTCTTGAGTACAATTCGAACGATTAAACAAACAAGCTTTAATAAGAGACTTACTACAATTATAAGAATAATATACTTGTATAGTTAAAGTGTATAAATGCATATGAAATATAACTGGAATGTTATAAAATTGTTCAATGGTGAGTTGCATAGTCTTTTTAAAATTTATATATTTAAATTTTCGTTTAAGTTTACCATTATTAATTAGTCGAATAGGTTGGGTCTTAAAGAGCGTTTCCAGGTAAATGGCATGTTGAAAATTAATTAAATTAATTTAAACGCTGCATAATTTTTGTTAATTTATGCGTTAATTCAATTCGACGTGAGAGCTGCATTTCGAATATAAGCCCAGAAAGGCATATTAAAGTTAACTATGTACATGTATGTGTGTATGTATTGCATATAGTCAATATAGTTGTATGTATAGGTTTATTTACAGAAACATAATACGGCGCACGGCACGTGGCGGATCCTCTCTGGGGAGGCGAGGGTGTGGGGTCCATTGCAATTTAACGCGCAATGGCCACGGATATCCGTTTAATGGCCATGAATACATAAATAATAAAAATGTATTTGTTTATTATACACAGACATCAGAAAGACACGCGCACACACCCACACACACACACACACACATGTGCAGAAGTCAGCTTACATGCTTTTATGCCAATTTATTTACCTTCGCAAATAAAATATATGGACAGTCTTTTTTAACGGAAAGCAATTTAAACAATACCCAAGAGTATTTATAATAAGCGCAATAAAAGGCAATGCAAAAACTATCTGCGCAAACTGTGAAGAGATTGCCTTTTGTGAGTGTGTGTGTGTGTGTGCCTCTGTTACTGTGAGTGTGTGTATTGGTGAGCACTTCCGTTTCCTGTGGCTTTGTTGAAAATAATTTAATTTTATTGCATTTCAATTATTGTTTGCTGCTTGAATGGGCGAAACAACAACTAAAGCTATTTTCTTACATTTTAGAAAAGAGTTCGCATTCAAATAAAAAAAGAAAAGAAAAAAAAAAATGACAATGGTAAAATCAGACACTTTAGCACAAAGACTCTTCACTTTTACACTTAGATATTCCGAGCGGAGTAAATTAAAAATGCCATTGGCCAGTTGGGATATGTGCAAGGGGGAGTATCTGCATGTGCTCCACTTACACAAAGTGCTTAATCAAGCTAAAAAATAGACGACTTGAAAAAGAAATAACACACACACGTACACCCACCCACACACACACACACACACACACACACACACACACACACATTGGCACTGGCACTGGAATGGCTCACTCATTGAGTGGACAAAGTAAAGTGAAGTACTTTAAAATTAACAAGTAACACGACTCACAAAAAGGAAATAGAGCCGACTGGCAGATACCCTAAGTTGCTGGCCTAAGGAGCTGTGAAATATAATTAAATATCAATTGTTATTATTTGGCACTATAGCAATCGAACGAGCAGATAAAAGTCCCCTACGGCTTGTAGCACAACAAAAACTGCACTAAGCTAATAAGCTCATTTTACCCATTGCAAATGGACTCAGGGTATAAAAAGGACACGTGATCCTGCAGCGCGGACGGTCGCCTAAGTGAAATTCAAGCGAGCAGACAAGCGAACATTGGGATTAGGAGCTGCTCCGGAGGGTGCTTTCATTTGATTTGGCTGCCTCCAGTTCGCCTGCATGCCGCACACATTCGAATCAACGATTCTCTGCTTGTGTCTATTCTGCTAAATGTTTGCACATTGCAACGCACAAGAAGTGCAATTATGTTCACCAAATGGAAAATGAAGCAAGAAACTGGAACAATTGCAGGCAACGTATATGTATATATGTATATGTATATATATATATATATGTATATGTGTATATGTATATATATATATATATGTATATGTGTATGGAAAAAGAAAAAAGTAATAGAGCAAGGCTAGAGAGAAGGAAGGAAAGCGGCTCAGAGAAAAACAAGACCTTACTAATTAGTTTACATGGTTAGTTAATAAGTGTTGGCTAGATAAGCTTGTTATACAAAAACTAAAGAACCTCTTAGAAATCGTGTAAACTATAAAATCAAAGGATTACAAATATACTTACATATATATATATATATATTTGAGGCCTGCGAAGAGCTCACACATATCTGTTCATATAAAATGTAATGTTGAAAACGATTTTTAAATATATATTAAAGCAAAGTATACCTAAAAAGTTTTTATATATATAAAGTAAGCCTAGAAAAATATCTATAAAAAAATATATATAAAATGGGTTTAAAATAAAAGAATAAATGTATAAAAAATATTTGAAAAAATATAAATATATGAAAAAGTCTGTTTAAAAGCAAAAATAATAGAAATAAAAATATATAAACTAATCACTAAAATGCACATAAATATGTATAAAATAATAAATTTAAAAAAAAACACCAAAAAGATTGTAAAAATTAAAATAAAGTACAAATAAAAATTAAATATCGAGTTTATACGTTTTAATTAATGACTGTAATACTGTTACTAAAAATAAAAAATTATAAAGAAAAGTATTTACATATGTATATAGGACAAATTACCTTGACCTTTTCTTAACTGATTCGATGTGCTCATATTTGTTTTACCTTATGCAAATATTCAGCTGTTTTATCAATGCAATTAATCGCATTGCCCAAATAGCCTGGAACTTAACTAATTAGTCGAACTTAACTAGTCACTCGAATTGCTCGCTCGGTAATATGCTGACTGCAGCACGGCCCTATCTGCAGTTGCTCGCGCTGCTGACGCTGACGCCGCCACTCAGCTTCTCTGCGTGGCTGCGAGAGGCGGCTCTGGATGCTCGGCTTCGGCTGCTACTGTTTCTGCATTCTGCTGCTGGGCATTGATGTGACCCATGTAAACATCAGAATACTCAACTTTGAAATTCTAATGTTAGAGGTCGAGGACTTCACAAGTGCCCAGGGCAGGGTACAAAAGCTCTGCTACCCGCTGCACTTGATCGTCATTCATGGCAATATGCTGATATACTTTCGCAAACTGGGTAGCATTTACACGGAGATAGCAGCCCTGGAGAGGGACAGCGATGCCGCCTCGCAATCTTTGGGTGGGCTGGGAAAACGTCTCAAGTTTCGCCAGCGGTTGGCTGATTGGATTGTGGCTTTTGTTTCTATCGATTGCGTTTCCATTGATTTCGGTGATCTCACTGACCGAATTTATGGACTGGTACTACAAGATTTTTACCGAATTAATCTTAGTCATGTTTCAAATGAAAATCGTGGAATACGGCTTGTTCGTGCTCTTCGTGGAGGAACTGCTGCTGCTCATCCAACTGCAGCAGGAGTTTACCAACTGCGAGCACCACGCTCTGCTCCAAGCCTTGTGTGTGGCACTCCAGCGCAATAAGCAGGAAATAGCAATCCGGAATGGCTCAGCAATATTCTGCGAGAATATGTACTGCAAATGGAGCATTTAGAGCTGCGCTTTAGTTGCAGGAATTTCTTTGATATAAATCTAAGGAGCTTTGGTGGCGTAAGTTGCATCAGTGAAAAGAAATTCTATTTATATATTCATATAAGATATTATTTGCCTTGCAGATGGTGCTCACAATAGTTAGTTATAGCATTATTCTGATACAGGTCAAGCTAAAAGACTTGGTCGAGGCAAAGCCAAAAAGCTTGCCGAAAGCTCAATGAAAGCTCTGCCCTGCTCTATGTTAACTTAACAGACCTTCAGCTTAACATTGCAGACATGGCGGCAAATGCGATTTTTTAAAATACATATTAAATTGTTTTATTGAAACATTTATGCTATTATTGTTTCTGCAAGTGCATCGGAGCAACTTTAACACTCAATTCTCATTAGGCTATATCTTAGTAGCTAACATTTAATGTTTTTCCAATAAATTGTACTCATAATTAGTGTAATATAATTGCGACAGTCAGCTTATGATTACTTACGAACTAAATATTGCTTATCACCTACTGCTAAACATCTGCCTACCTGTGACCCATCAGTGTTGAATTATTTCTATAATTAGCTTACATTTAATAAATATATGCCTTGATTGTTTTTCTCTTTAACAAAGTCGTGAAATGTTCAGTTACGTACTTTTGTTTGGATTTAGATTCGACATATAACTTTCATTAGATAATCACAGATTGAATAACTGGAATAACTTTTGGAAGTTCCCCGTACAAACAAGACATTGAAGAATATTTAACTAGAGCAAAAATTATCTATTTTAAAATACGCCCAGCGACATTATCAGGCGCAAGCTAACCAACAAATCTCAAACATGCACGTATTTAAATACAACACACACAATAATGCCTTCAGTAGCAACATTTACAATTACGGTTTAAGGTAAAGCTCCATACAGTGATTGTTAATGACTATGTAGCTATGTATGTATATAATTGCAGTTACATCTATAAAAGTAATAACAAAGTGGAAGGACACTGGTGGTCATTTATACATACATAGAACATACAAGGTGTTATCGTAGATACGCAATTAATTTACATCCAATACTCGGTCTAGCTAACTAAAACAGGCCCAAGTTTTCGTTCATATAGCTAAGCAGATAGTACAAATAAATAAATAGACACACTGTAGGCAGGAGATAATTCAGCAGTAGGCTAACTATTATCCCGTCCCGTGCTTTCCGTTCTCGAACAGGCCCTTCTTGAAAAAAGACGACAGCTGAACGAGGGAGGCACGCGTGAGGCCCGGTCCCCCGGGTCCGTCATAAATTGGACACTGCGGTATTTTCGAGCAAACGACGAAAAGACGACGCAAGTACAGCTCCAGCAAGCGACGACGATGCTTCGCTACCGGCTCACTGTTCGACGCAAAAAACTCCCGGCGAGGAAAAGGCAGTGCAGAGATCTGTATAAATCCGAATCAATAATTTATTAAAACACAAAATATGTAAACTTAACGCATTCGACTTACCTTGGCACCATAGCAGTGCTTCATGCACAAGTGCAGCTCTCGGAACCGACTATAACGACGCAAGATGTTTAATTTGCCATCGGGAAGAGCAATTCGTACCTCGTATTCGTAGTGGGTCTGCTTGCCAGCTCCGCGCATCACGAAACTTGGTATGGTAATGAAGTGTTCGCCTTCAGCTAAGCACGTAAAAAAAATACAAATTAATTTTAGTCAATTTTGGGTATTTCAGCAAACACATACGAAATTCTCTCATGGAGGGGCAAGATCTCGTCATACTGGGCGAATATATCTGTGAGGTAGACTCCTCCATACTGGTTGGACTCATCACACTGGAGCGCATTATGGAGCTTTCCATATCGTATTGTCTCTCCATGCCAGTACGCTCCTCTCTGCAGCAATCTGCGTGGGATTCCAGGTCCTGCACTGTTTGCAGCAATTCTTGTTCCATCTGCATGTAGCTTCGCTGAAGTTCCTGTAGGACCGCAATTTGCTCGTCCAGCTGCGCTTTGTTCACATCCGTTTCGAGATTTTTCATAATTTGAGCCTTCTGAGCAGCGATCTTGCGGCGTTGCACATGAAGCGGGCAATAGGCGCGCGTCACGTCTGAGTTTCGACCCAGCTCACAGGAGGAACAGGAGCCCGTTTCATCGTCGCTGGTGCGCGTGGTCTGTCTGTAAGTGCCACCCGATCCGTTTTGGACGACCGCCTGATTGCGGCTCTCAAGGCACACTCCACTGTCGCTCATAATGGCCTGCAAGCTGGGCGCATTTGAAGTGCTGCCGCTGCCACTGCCACTGCTTGGGCCGGCAGTGCATGTGCGTGAAGCATCCTCGCTGCTGCCGGAGAAGTCATCCTTGCGCGTGTCCTCTGCGTCGTCGTCTCTATCGCACGAGCAATTGCTCAGCGGCGACTGCTGGCCCTCTGTGATGGTAGGCGATGACAACAGCGAGAAATCCGATTGAGCCGTATGGAAGGTATCACAGGTTTCATATGTGTCCGATTTCGAAACTTCGTCCGTATCATTTGCAGCCGGCATCGGCAGTTGCATGCTCTGTTTCTTAGCCCTCATTGCCTGGGTCTCCTTCTCGCTTTCGGCACGCTCCTGCCGCAGTCGCTCCAATTGCGTCTGTATTTCCAGCATGGTCTCGTCCACCTTGGCGATTTTGCTTGTGCTAGCGTTCAGTATGCGTTCCTTCTCAGCAATTTGCTCGTCCAGCCTGCGTATCTCCTCATTCTGATTGTATACATTGATTTTAATAAGATAAAAATTGAATATAAAAGACTTGGACTTACATTTCTTCGTACCGTATCCTTGATAAATTGTGCTGCAAACAAATCTAGCGAATCGGAGACATGCAGCAGCAGCTCGTCATTTAGGGGGGTGCCGTTCTCAATCTTCACTCCCATCTGCAAACGACAATTAAGGTTGAACTTAGTTAAGCATACTATCTTATTAATAACCTAAGTGCAAAGCAAAGTAAAATGTTAAAAATAATAAACAAACCTCGTCAAGTTTGCCACAATCATGCAGCTCCTGCAATTCTTTCGCTACATACTCAGAGAAATCGCGTTTCTTAGAGTCGAGCTGCGTTTGAAACGCTGAAATTTGTCTACACACAATGTCGATCTAAAATGAAAATGAATCGAACAGAAAAAAAACCATAAGCAAATGAAACGAAAATAATAAATCAAACTGGACAAGCACATGCGAAACAAAAGAATCGTAGCATTACATGCATTTCGTTTCATCGGTGGCACATACCTGAACTTTTTCATTGTTCTTTTCCCACAGCAGCATATCCTTGCGTGCAAGCAGCTCTTGCTCACGGCAATTCAATATCTGCATGTTATCCATTTTTTCCAGCTCCAGACGCTTCAGTTCCTCAGTTAGCTTTCGCACCTTCGTCTTGTATTGGTCATGCATCTGAACGCGCTCCTGTTGACAACACAATAAAATGTTAACAAATGGCGAGGGAGATTTACTTGAATACCACATACCACATTCAGTTGCTTCAGTGCATTCTCAATGGTATCCAGAATTTTGCGATTTTCATCCTGCAACTCGGGATCGTCGCGCGACGTGGGCCGTTGCGGATAATATTGGCGGTCGGATCGTTTATAGGGCGACGATGTGCTGCCTGTCATGGCATCTTCATCCACATAGGTGCTGCATGTGAGCAGGTTTTCCCGCGACGATGTTATTAGCGACAGGCGCGACATATCCAGCTGAGAACGGTTCAAGTCCTTGCGTAATTTTTCTGCCTCGGTGGGATTGTTAAAGCGAAAAATGTTGGTGCGACCGAGCAGTATGATATCGCCCTGAGAAATCTGTTTGGGTTCATCGATGAGATGCGCATTGACCCAGCACTGAGCTTGCGGACAGGGATGCAGCGTAGCCACACCCCCTTTGAGAATAATGCTGCAGTGCTGCGGCCGTATGCCATCGCCCATAAGCTCAATGTGCTGCGGCACCTCTGCATCCTCAGTGCCGATGCGAGTTTCGCCCTCCTTCAGACTGTACAGAGTGACGCCTGTGGTGACATCATTGTGTATGCCGATCAAATGCGGAATCTCCGAGTCGAGGACAACGCCCACGCCAGACTTGCGCAGCCCGAGACTCTTTTGCTCCTGCAATATGGACTGAGCCACCTTCCATTTTTCGGTCCACTCTTCGGTAAGGACTTTCTCCTGCGCCTCCTTCTTCTGCAGATCGGCCAGCATCTTGAGCGAGGGCTGCAGCGATTGCTGATTGGGCGTAACAAATTATTATTTACATTACTCAAAACATTGAATTAAGCAACTACTTACAACATCGCCAGTCAGCATGGACTTGAGCTTGTTGATTTCCTCGCGCAGTTCGCGTATTAGCTTCACATTCGCATCCTCATTAACCGTGGGCTTGTTGATGATGTTCTTGGCGCGATTCGCGTAGCGCAGTGTGCTCAGCGTTTCGCTGTAGTTGCAGTCCGCCGGAGAAAGAGCTGCAATCATGATGGTCTTGCTGTTCCCGCCCAGACTGTCCTTGAGCAACCAGGTGAGTATGGAGTCCCGATAGGGAATGTACAGCACGCGCTTCGTGCCCCCGTTCGGTGTGGTGGCCACCGTGGAAGTATTATGGGCGCTCGTCTGTTCCGCTAATGCTGAAATGACGCTGCCCAGCGTGACCAGGGATTTATTGATGTGGGCACCCTCCTTTAGCCGCTGTCCCGTTGCACCCGTTGCATTGGCCCGTTCGCTGCAACAACAATTGGTTAATGACATAACTCTATGCTCTATGCAGTAACTAGCTCACCTGCCCGCCAAGTCGACCAAATGGATTTTGGAGACGGTCTCGCTTGGCATGTCATTCATGAAGACAGCCTGCACGAACGTAATCGTAAAGATGGCATGACTGCGACTGCTCGTGTCATTCATGTTGGTGCTGGCCGTGGTGCGATGGGCATTGCCCCGCGCAATGCACTCCTGAGAAGAGGCAGAGACAGAGAGAGAGAGACGGATAGTATTAGTATCGTATGCTACGCAAATCAAGTGCCAGCACTCACCTGTATCTCTTCAAAGTCGGAGACCGCATGCTGCGACAAGTTCTCCACGTAGGGGCCCAGGCTGCGATGCTCACGCACGCGCAGCGCATGGCCTGTGCTCTGCGCGGCGAGCAGATCCTTCACCCGTTCGTTATATATCTCCAGGTAGCTGGCGTGTGTGCGATATCCCGTGCCCGACTCCTGGCCTACGCGCATGCGCGCGAACAGCTCCTCGCAAATGCGCGGTATCAAACCCGGATTGCTCGGCGTGCCCATCATGGTAAACGTCTTGCCCGATCCCGTCTGGCCATAGGCAAAGACGCAGGCATTGTAACCTGTCAAGTTAAACAAAGACCATGTGAATGCCAACTCCTATTACCAATTTGAAAAAGGTGAGAGGCTGTTGCATCGCAAATTGTTGCATGCAATTGCGCCACTTGACAAGCGTTGGCCAACACACGAGTGGCACTGCGAGCCGTGACTAATGTCTGGCATTTCGATTACGTCAAGTCTATTTCAAGTATACTCTTTAAACAGTACATCATAAATATTATCTTCAATAGAGGTGAAAGTGGCAGACGGATGCAAAAGAAAGACATCTGTGCTCATAGATCCTGAATGTGAGATATATTTGTAGCTGCTTCTAATGATTGATTGGCAATGTATAACATACCATATCATTTTAATAAATCATAATATTTTCTGGATTACTAAATATTATTAATTCATTAACAGAAGAGTCTTGTGTTAACAAACTGAAAGGCTTTTAATCCACATAGTTTCCATAGGCCATTATACAAATACTCATACTGTATAATATAATGCATAAATATACATACATATAATATAATAACACAATATAATGCTGACTCATGTGGCTCAGATTAAGGTAAATTGCTCTTTGGGCATATTTACACTATGTGCAATCCGCTTGGCCATTGCACATCCGTAGACGGAAGAGTAGACAATGAAAAAAGGGAAAAAAGTAAAACACTTTTACTGCAATTGCAGCTCAAGTGTCTGTCGGTCACCAGGCGGTCGGTGGCGACAGTTGGTCCCACCCACTGGGCGGGCTGTGACGCGTTTAAAACATTTCAACGGCTTGTTTGGCCGCTGGCTAGCACTGAGACTGCTTGAATGGGACTCGGCGACGACATCTTCGTCTTCATGGACCGCACAAGTGTCGCAACAACAACGCAAACAATTACACTGCCAAGTCACTGGCTCATTTGGCCAGTCAGCCACACGACAGACACTAGGCAAAGGCAAGCCCCAGCACCTCGCTAGGCAAATGGACATCACTGGCAGTTTTCGTTTACTCTTTTGTAGCCTACCCTAACAAGGAGTATGACGCCTTTTTCTTTATATGTGTTTTGTTAGTAATCTAAATAGTATATGGCTGATTACATAAGATATGAATGCTATTGAATGCTTGTTCTGTATATACTGAGTAAATGTATTTGTTTAGAATAGATGTTTAATTGAAATGAGAATTTGAATTGAATACTAGGTACAAAAATATATTTGAGGAGAATATTTGAATAATTTAAATAAGAATTTGAATTGTATATCAATTTTACTGGAAAGAAGCGCATGCATATATGCAGAGGTACATTTATTCTATGATTCTATTCTATTCTATTTCATCACATATGACCTGGCTTTAATTGATTTGTATAATATATTTATATATATATACAGGTATATGCAAGTATAGTATGTTTATGTGTAGAATAACATTTTTTAAGTGAAAATATATTTGCAAAACAGCAGCATTGGCTTCTTAATATTTATTATTTGTACATATAAAAAAATTTTATCAAAACTTTTAATCTTTATTAAAGTCAAGTTAGTTAAATAAATTTATAAGCGCAGGCAAACGCCCATTCATTCAGTTATTCATATATATTTTTACTCAAATTTTAATTTACATATATGTATGTCAGTTTATGATAAATTAATTTAATTCTATACAGATAAAAATAGTCTGATTTGTTGTCTGTACTAGAACTCTATTAATCGTTACTAAATATGATAAATATTTCAGCCGAATTAACTTCTCGAACAGCCAAGGTGTCTCAATTGGTTCGCAAGGGTATCTGAACTTCGGACTACGCAACTTTGTATCCGCGTTTAGGTTTATCCAAGTTTTTTATTTGCTTTTAGCAGCACATGGTTGACTCGTGTTCATGCAGCTTTTGTCATTCCCACTTGGCCAATCTTGGACGGGTAATTTGATATTGAAAGCGTGCCAAGCAGCAGAAACGGCAGCCGCAGCAGCAGCCGCAGCAGCAGCAAAAGCCAACGACAAACAATAACAATAACAAAATCAACTAGATGCAGCAAACAGCTGTTCCATTTCGTTTGGCATTTTCTGCAGTTGTGGGCGAAAGTTTTTTGTTTTTTGTTTTTTTGTATTTTTTGGCTTTTGTTTTTTATATATTTCGCCAGCAATAAAAGAAATTAGCCTTGTACTATAGTTAATGTCGAGTGAAAGCGCATAAAATATTACGCACTGATGGAAATGATATCCCAGCACGTGCGAATCGTGTCAACAATCTATCAGCGCACTAAGGCGGTGCCAGTGCCAGGGCCGGTCGCGGGGTGGCACCCACCTAGGGTATGATGGGCTGGAGCCGAACGTCAGCCGGAAATTTGCATGTCTGTGGGGGCGAACCGCAAAGCGAGTCGACTATTTTTAGACACACGCATTGGGTTAACCACAGCGAAACCCAGCAAAATCGAAAATAAACTACAAAGCAAACTAGAAATTGTAAACAAAGCAGAGCGAGTGCCAGCAAATGAACTGCCAAATATGTGCGTCTGTCTGGCTGCCAATATGCGAAGCCAAATCAGTTAAAGTCGTGGCAGGCCGGCAGCCGATTCGACAGCAATTAGCTGTCGACTAATGTGCACCACCCCGTGCCCCTGAGGACCAGCGAACCGGCGAACCGGCGACCCACAGCAGTTCTGATGTCATCGCAGCGCTTGTTTGCCTCTCGGCTCGCGATTATGCAAATGAGAACTCACCTTCGTAGGCACAATCGACCACATCGTTGCCCAGATCGCTGTACACCTGCTCCTGGGTGGCGAAATGCGAGTCCTCCGGGTCGAATGACCAGTACGAATAGTCAAAGGTGAAGTCGTGGAAGGCCTCCCGACCGGCGTCGCGTATCGACTGCAAGCGTGGCTTCAGCAGGCGCGTCTTCTTGCCCTCCATCTCCACAATTAGCTGCGCGTCCATATCATTCTCGCTGTAATGAAGAGCAGAAGAGTGACATTTCAATACGCCGTAAATGACCTTGGCCCCATCACAATAAAATCAACTGACGTCACGCAAATGATTCGATTTGCCATTGTCATTAGATTGTCCCATTAGTGAGCGCGCCCCCCGCACGTTGGCAACCCGAGCTGGCCCATCCATTACTATTGCTATTCATAAGCGCAGTGCATGATCCCCAAATGGGGTATGACGCGATAGCAGCTGAGCCTAGAGCCCTGCCACATGCAGCGTTGGAGCGAATGTCACATGATTTTTCAGTCGGCCAATTACGAAAACCGATTCCGGTTTTTGTTAACTGCAAACTAAAAAAAACTTGAATCACTAAAAAGAAAAGACGTTGACCAGCGGCCACATAGTAGAACGTTTGCTGCAGCAACCGGTTCACAACGACATCGTCATTCTCATTATGATCATCATCATCGCCATGCTGGTGGAGGCTACACCCACCGCAGTTGCATGTGCCAACGGCATCAACAAACAAATGCCACCAATTTCAAAGACTTGCCACTATGACTCAGTCAATGGCCCCGCATAAAGACAGACGCTGATGCCGCTGCTGCTGCTGCTGCTGCTGCTGCTGCAGCGAGCATTTTATTATTCTATACGCTTCTATAGGGCATTTCAATCATGTCATTGAATATGTGAAATCAATAAAAGGGAATTACTGAGCACAATTCAGTAGTGACTGCTATATTATATTTAGAGTCGTTATAAGAGGCTAAACCAAAAATGAATAATAATAAAAAATAAATACAATTTGAAAATATGATATTAAAGAAAAAACTTAATTATAAAAAAAAAATTAATAATAATGATAACAATGATAATGATAACAAAAAAAAAATAAAAAAATAAAAATAAAAAAAAAAAAAAATAGTGCTAAAATAGTGTTAAGGTTAAACAAAAAAAAAAAAAATAAATAAATGATAATAATAATAACACAAATATTTAAAGTAATAATAATATAAAAAAGGAAACCAGTTTTTAAATATAATTTCAGTGTTATAATAAAGGCTTTAGATACTGAAATAATTATAAATTTAAGCTACATATATGAATAAGAATTATTGGATTTTTCTTATTGTAAAAAAAATTTAAGTTAAAAGAAAAATTAAAATTAGAGGTAGTTGTTTAAATAAAGATACATTTACAAACAAAATTATAATATTTAAAAGTTCATTTTAAAGTAAAAATTTCTAGAATTAATAAAAAATTGCATATGCATAGATAGTATATTATCTTGGTGCAAGCGTATGCAATAGTCGGCCTTGCGAACCTAACTGTTCCATGTCGCTTCATATATGTACATATATTCTATCTATTTTATTTATTTATTTCATTTTTTTATCTACATGCGTCTTGTCCCCATTTAAAGCTCAATTTTAGGTCGTTCCTCTTTTTCTTATGGGCGCATTGCTCATTGCTCATTGCTCGTGCCGCTTTGTTGGTGGCATGTTTACGCTCCACATTCACATTCACATTCAGCTGCAGCCTGCCTGAATGTGAGTGGTTCTCTGCTCAATGCAGTCGAGTGGTTTTAATTCTTTAATCTGTTCGTTGTTTTGTTGTCGAGCGCTTTGAGTCGGTTTATTGCGCATTCCCCTGCGCTTTATCTCAATCTGTGGCGCTGATTTTATTCCATAAACTAGAGACTTCTGCCGTTCTCTTGACTATGACCAAATTTCTGACTCATGACACAAAAAAAAGATATATATTTATATATAAAAATATATATACACATGCACGAGTAAATCGCTAATAAGCTTTATAATGAATGTGGAAGTTGTTTGATTTGCACTTGCGTGCAAAGTGTATTCAACATTTATGCATAATACCTATAAAGCCTGTCTGTGTGGGTTTGTCTGTGTGTGTCAGTTGTAATACTCTGTCAGTATTACTCACGAAATTTGGATACAATTTAAGTGCTGCATACTAACATATAGACAAACACACACATACACCCATCTATAAGTATTCACATACAAACATATTTACTTAATAAACAATTACATTTGGCTTGTTTCATTTTTCGCCCAAGCGAAGCGCTCTTCCATGACTGCTGCAGTGAGCGAAAAAACCGGGTCAAAACCAAATTCCAACTGGAACTCATAATTTATTTTAGCACTCAAAAAAAAAAAAAAAAAAAAAAAAAATTTACAACTTCAATCAAATAGGCAACCATATAAGATTGTTTAATTTTATATTCTTTATTGGTGAATCAACTTTGGCTGTAAATAGACTACAGAGGTCTCTCCTAAATTAACTATTTACATTTAATGGATCATGTAATTAAAATAGTATATTTACAATGTTTCCTACATTTTTTGAGAAATAAGAGAAAGCAAGTTATTCATTAAAAATTGTATATAATCAATGAATGATTCCAATAAAACATCAACAATAAAACACACATATACATCATTCTACATATCGAAAAAATATACGACAAACGTTATCAACACTACAGAGTGTGACTCATTATCTGTGTGGTTTGAAAGATACTTGAAAAATCACTTTTATTTACTTATACCCTCAGCCAATGGAAAAGGGAAATGCCATGCTAAAATGCTATATCGCTTTTGTGGTATATATTTTCCTAATCAGTCTTAAGGACGTAGTTCATTGAACATGATCTGTAACGAAATTTTCTAGTTTCCAATCAATCGATTAAAACTCCCATGAGAACTTTAGCTTTTAGCTTTAGATCAATTATTTATTTGTTAGTACACAGATAGATTCCCCCAAATTGAATACAAATTAAGCTAAGAAAGTTAAAAGTCTGATAGTTCAGGGTACTACGCAGCCGACTAAAGCATTATTGCTTATTTGCTTTTCCATTTCTATTTCATTTCAGTTTCTTTTTTGCCTTTTCTTACCCACAAATACTAAAAAACTTTTATTTATATATAAATCAAATTGCTGATAAGATAGTTAAAAGTTATCAGAAATGTTTGATTGTTATTTGTCTTGGCGGACATAAAATATTGAAGTGTTTTCGTTATCTTTCGTGGCGGAAGTGATGAAGTTAAATTAATCGATGCAAAAAATAAATAATTAGTTATTATTAATTATTTGTTGAGTTTTCACACAAGAGAGCAAACATTTCTCTCTGTGTACAATCAGGTAAAATTTGCAAAAACAAATTTTGTTTTCACGCTAAACAAATCATCAAATATGCATATTTCTTCAAGCTGTGCGAGTGTATGTGCAGGTGTATGTGTGTGTGTATGCGGTTATTTGTGTAGCCGGCAGCAATGGTTTTACATATGCCGGATGACGTCACTTGATATACAAATTAGGAACTCCAAAGAGCAAAAGTGAACTCTAAAGCGCACCAAATCTAAGTTGAATCTCAACATTTGGCGTACAATGAAAGTCATGAAAAAGAAATTAACTCATTTATTTTGCTTCTTTTTTTTCGGTTTTTCTTAATCGAAGCGAAGCGTATGAAATGAATGACATCATTAGGGCTTTGGCTTTGTTGCTTTGTTCGCTGCCTCGTTGCCAAAAGAGTTTTGCGCTTCATGAACGTCTAAGCCAACTAAATGTGCCACAAGCAATGAACGCGTCAAGATAGACAACATAATCACAAACACACACACACACACACACACACACGCATAGTAAATATGTTTAATGTGGTTTTAAGTAGCCGCTGGCCAAGTTTAGGCCAATGTACTTTGAGAGCGCTGGCTTAACTTGTTGGTCAAAAACACAAACAGTAGCAAAAAATAATAATAAAAAAAAATTTCTAGAAAATCACAATCTGGCAACGTCAGCAACGCAAATGTTTTTTTCGTCGCTGCTTTTAAATATTTAACGGGATGCGCAACAGGCCAATCGAGGGGCGTTCACAAATGGTCGCTTTATCAGTTCTAGTTGGAACTAGTATGCGAATCCCAATTCGAATGCAAATCGCACTGGCTGCATACACTTACCGCGAGTTGAAGGGGCGAACCCTTACGGCAACCTTGAGCGACGACATTTCGGTGGTTGCTTTGGCAGCAGCTCTTTTAATTCCTGTTGCTGTTGTTGCTGTTGTTATTCCTTGGCTATGCGCGGCGGCAGCACAGTTATGTTAAATATGTGGGTGCGAGGGGGATGTACAGTACGGCTCGGCTGGCGTGTTTGGGCATTCAACGGAATAGCAACAGCGACGTAACTTTGATTGTATTAGTTTTGCCGCACGATTGTTCACAGTGTATTTTGTTACGATATTTCTTGTTTTCTTCTTTTCGCTTCTTGTCCATGCACATGTATATATGTTTGTATATATTTGCGTGTTACTATTGCTCTCGTTGCTGTTGTGCTTGTTGTTGCTGACCTTGTTATTTTGTTTTTGTTTTCGTTGTCGTGTGCAGCGTTTCATCTTGCGCGCGACAGTCGGAAACAAGCACTACACATAATAGTAATTGAAACAATAATTGTGCACAATTTGATTCACTTGCACCTTTCATTGTTTATCTCCTGTCCAGAGCAGCAGCAGCAGTAGCAGCAGCAGCAAGAACAGCAGCAATAGCCAGCAGCAAAGCCTCTGGCAATGCGCTTCATAAGTGTGCGTGTGTGTGTGTTGGAGTCAATTAGTGTGGTTTGCTTTATTTCAAATGCAAATGTTTTTGTCACGATTTAAGCACAGAAGAGTAAATTGCATATATTGCACATCCGAGCGTGAAAACGCACGACACAAAAATATTGGTTATTTTATTCGACTTGTTTTTCGTGTGTATTGTGCGCGTTCCGATGTTGTTGCTTATGACGTCTTCTTCTTACTGTAGAAATGTTACAGTGTTGCACAATGTTAATGTTAGCACAAGTCGCTGTTGTACTCAAAATGAACACTGTTAAAAAGCAGTATTTTTCAATCTTGCTGGACAGTAAGATAATTAAAAAAAATACTAAAATCAATTCAATTAATATTGCCCAAACTGTAATTTATTAGAGTAGTTGAAAAATATTAATTAAATTCACTAAATACTAAACGTAGTTGAGAGCCAAACTTACGCTAAGATTGTCTTTTATTTTATTGATTTATAAAAAGAATTTTTTGCAATATATATTGTAGTATTAAAACGAGGCATGACGTTAACGCAAAATGGAGCAACGTAAACGCAAGTGCACTGCTTGAAATCAGTTGCACTGCTTTGTGGAGTGCAACGGCGCAATGAATTTTCCAATTGGAGCGGTTGGCAAAAGGTTCCTATAAAATAAGTTACCTAAGATATATTAATTATATTCAAGTAAAATTATAAGAAATTGATCTATAAAAAATTTCTCTAAATCAGTACTAAGAAAATGTACAACAACTTAGATTCCCTTCGAAATTAATTTCCTGTTAAGTTTTACAAAATGCTTAAATTCTAAATCAGTTATATTTAGACATTAAGTCGCTTATACTTAAATTAGTTTTTTGTCTGTGCAATGACCGCACGCACACTCACACAATAGACTGCGTTGCTTTTGCAATTGTGAGTGAAGTGCTTAATATGTGACAAAAGACCGGATATATTTAATTCTGTGACCTGCGTAGCCTGCGCAGAAAACCTACTGATCAGCTACGAGATACCCTGTGTAAAAATATTACAGCTGAATTACAATCTTTTGTCTAACATAATTTGACTTGCATAAATGAGAAGATTTCAGTTGGCAAAGGTTGACAATATTCTCTATGTGTGCATACACCTTTTATAAATTAAATGTTTACAGGGTATTGCGATAACAAGGAAAATATTGTGTAAAGTGTGTAAAACGGCGACAGAAACAACTTCGCTTAAACCGGCTCAGTCGCTTTTCATCAACTACAACAACAGCAAAGCAAGCAGGAGAGCACTAGCAGGGAGTACACGACTAGACCATACCCTCTATTCTTGCACTTTGGTAGACAAACAAAAATCAAAGTCAGGCAAAGTTCGTTCAGTGAATTTTGAATATATATGCTATATAAATATATATTTTTAATAACTTTTTTCTGTATATAATTTAAAAGTTTATTTTCTTGCCAAATGCGCTATAAATAATTTATATAAATGATATAAATTCATATAAATATTTAAAATTTACTTTATTAATTTATTAATTTATTGATTGATCTGACAGATTGGCATTGTCTTCTTCTGCCTGCTGCGTAGATTTGGCTGTAAACGATATACCCTCTTTACCCATTTCCAATGGTAGCTGATTGCACAGAGCCCATAGACATCGTTCAGTCTGTCTGTCTGTCAGTCTGTCTGTCTGTCTGTGTCTGTGAAACTCTCAATGATTTCGCTTTCAGCTTTGGCTTTTCAGTTGCATCTCAAACTGTGATCGCAGCAGTCGCCCGAAGCCGAAGCCCGCTGCCAGAGTGAGTATTGAAAATTTTATTCGCTTTTCCTCTGTAATTCGAACAGAACCGAACCAAACCGAACCGAGCCGACCTGAGCAGAGCAGAGCAAAGCTGAGCTGAGCAGATCAGAGCTGAGCTGAGCTGAGCTGAGTTGAGCTCACTTTCTAAATGCAAATGCTCGATCAGCTGCTTCTGCCTGCTCGCATTCACAAGCTGTGCACGACGTCAACGTCGTCATAGTCACGCCCCGAAGCCCCTGCCTGAAGCTTCCTGACTTCGAGTCAAGCTTAAAGTAATTCAATTCAATCTAAATGGCATGCGCTGCATAATAATCATCCTCAGTTTTGAGTCATACAACAGTTTTACAATCAGAATACATTTGTTATCGCCCTTTAAGGCACACTGGAGAGCGAATAAGAAATGGACAATGGTATTTTAGAAATATGTATTAGACTATTTGGATTGTAAAATTCTGAAAACGAGTTAAGAGAGAGAAAGTTGTTTGTTTTAGAGAACTGAAAGCTGAGTGAAAAATATCTAGAGCAAAACTGATTTACAATTCTTACTTCAATTCATTAAACTTTTATGGTTTAACCTAAACGGAAACAGAGAGTATTAATATAAAGAAACAGTTAAATTAACATAAAGAAACAATTTAATTAAAACTAAAGAGCGACAAAATTTAAAAATAATTGGGGGAAACATTTCCGTTTTTGACTTAATTAAATAAAAGCCTTACAGACATGCTTCAACATTTCAATTGATATGTGATTCAATTTAGAATTAAAGTAATTAAAATTAATTTTAATAATTTTATATTTCAAAAGCAAATCAAGCTGAAAATGTAGTTTTTTATTTACTTTTTTTTCTTTTATATATTAGTTTTATTTATTTACTTATTTTATAAATTTCTTTGAATTATTTGTGTTATTTATTTATTTCTTTTTTTTTGAGATGGTTTAAAGTGGAAGACAAATAGATCTCTATATATATATATATATTTTTTTTATTTATTTATTTATTTTTTGTTTTTTCAGAAGTAGAAAATTAAAGAATTTTAATAGTGAATAGCTTAACTGATAATTAAATTAATTCTAGTTAAATTAAAATTATTATGGAAATTCTTATTTTTATAATTTTTGTCGTATTTTATGACTAAGTTGTTAATAATTCATTATTGTATATATTTATGTAAGGGCTGTTTAAGCTTTTTATGTACGCACAAAAATATTTAAATCTATGAAATCTAAATTAACTGCTCAAAACACATATAAGTATGTATTTCAAATGATTGACAATTATCTCTATTCGAATTTTGCAACGCTGAACTTGATGCCGAATTGTAAATACCCTCAGCGAGTGTATAATAAAATATCTCTTGAAAACATCAAAAAAGCTTGCCTAAAACCAGGAGAGTAAAGGGCCAAAGTAATTTTTGATGGGGCACTCGACGAACTGAAAGGTGATTGCAGTAACAATAAATAAAAGCTTGGCGATCGGGCGTAACTGATTGCATTATACTTGTTCTCGTGCCAATATATATATATATATATATATATATATATATATATATATATAGATACATATTCTTCAGTTTGACACGTAAGCCCTTCAATCACTTAAACTAGTTTATTATACAATTATAATATTACTACCAGAACTAATGAAAATTATTTGAAAGAGGTTAACTAATTGCAATAAATATATCTTAGCTCTGTATACAGCGCTCGTGAGTAACGTAAGAGACAAAACCAATATACTCTTCTCCCACTGCGAGCTGGTATGAAAAGCTTGTTTAGGTTTTTAGTATTTGAATTTACATTTAAAGTGCTTTTAGTGATTTCCTTAACTGGGACGCATGTGAAATCCATGAGGTGCTATGAGGAGACTTTGTTTAGCATATGATATTTATGAGGACTTTCTAATAGACTAACTACAGATTACGAGACTCAAAGTTTAGCTATTTTATTTATTTAACTACTCCGAGCATCAGCTCTGTAATAACTTGTCGTTAGTTAGTTTTTTTTTTTTTTGATCAGTCGAGAGTTCAGCCGAACAACTTGGGCATTGACCATGGTCAGCCATTAGCACTTCCCAGTTGCGAGCGAACCTTAATAGGCTTTAGGGAAGTACTTACTTGAGTTGCACTGTATTATGAGCTCTGCTGTTTGCTGTTTGTCGAGTGCAAATTAACGCATCTAACATCACATAGCAAACGGCTACAGTGGACAGTCGCCAAACAAGACCCAAGCCATGCCAAGTCAAGTGTAGCTCCAGTCAGTGCTCACAATGAGCTAATCAAGCCGACACTAGAACGTCACGGATGCCCCCAATTAGTGACCAATCCAGGCACGCATGCCAGCCACAATAGGCACTAAGCGATCAATTGCTCAAATTGCGCCTCCAGAGTCTCCGGCTCTGCTTGGCATGCCAGGCAGGCCCACCAGATAGACGGCAGATCGCCCGATTAGTCAGACGGCAGACAACGAACAATCGATACGATCTGCCCCAACTGGCCTCAGCTATATGTATCTCTATATATAGTATCTGTGCGACGCGACACTTGCTCAGTTGTCGCTCAGCAGTTGCGCGGACAGCTTGAAATAAACTGTCCAAAACTAATTAGCTGACAAGCCAAAGCCAGAAAAAAAAAAGCAGAAAAAAAAAAAAAATAAACAGAAAAATCTAATTCGATTGTAAGTGAATTTAAAGTTTGCTTAACGAGCTGAAATTACTTAATTTAAAAAGATTAACTAAATGCTAAATGTGAGCCGAGTGTGTAACTGTAACTGTATCGAATCTGTATATTAAGCCAGTGTAATTTGTTGTTATATAAACACCTTGGACCTTGGATATATATCTATATATATTTGCATACTTTGAGTGTTGAAATATAGCAGTGCTCAAAAGACTTAAAAAAAATATATATAAAAAAAATAAAATAAAATAAAAATATGATACTAAAAATAATTTTTTCAATTTTAATTTCTAATTTCTTAACTTGCTAAAAATTTGAAATGTGCTTAAATTAAATAAATAGAAAATAATATCTCAGATAGTGTCATTTCGATTTCAACTTGTTAACGAATTCGTAAGATATTAATATTAATAATTATTTTGTACTGTGCAAATTGTTGTTTACTTATAATGACAATGTTTTTATTTGGCTTTGTCATTAACTACTAACTAAGTACTTATATGACGATAGTGTCATTAGAATATCTTCAAGATATATTCGACATTTTCAGCTGAGTTTAAAGTCTGCTAATTTCATTCGCAAAGTCTGTCATTTATAATTTTTTTTATTTAATATTTATGCAAATATTTACGTAACAAAAAATAATGTGAATTTTGTCAGCCATTTTATTGTATTTTTAAGATACTTTTTGTTGAGCACATATCTCAGCAAGTATTATTTATAGAATTGCAATTTTTGGTTTGGTTTAGTCTTCAGCTATATTTAAGTTTTTTTCTTGCACTGCCATCGATATATCTTTGAGTTAACTTAAATTTCGGCTACTTTACTGCAGTGGCATTGCTCACAGCTCACAGATACTTGCACATTTCACCGCAGCTTCCACTCGGCGTCAGCTCAATTGCACAGTTTTGAAAGCTCAAGTCAAGGTCGATCTTTCGTTAGTAGCGCAAACATCGAACCGGTTTGAGTTGGACTTTTGTTTATTTAGTTTTTGCTGAGCCAAGCTTTTGGCCAGACTCGAAGCAGTAGTTGCACATCAATCACTCAGCCGAGCACGTCGCACACTCGCACTCGTTTACTAAAGGAAGAAAAATCTCTCTTATTTTAATCAAACAGTTTCTTCCCACTTTGGCGAAATGAGGTTCAACTCCGCTTTGATTCTGCTGGGTGCCGCAGTGATTGGCTTTGCCGCTGCCACCGATGTGAGGCCATGCCCGAAATGTGAGTAGAATCACAACGACCACGCCCACACACACACACACACACACAGCTAAACAAGCTAAATTGCTTCACCTCTTCAACTAGCCAAAGCACGTGCTCTGGGCCCCGATGAGGTCACCATATCGAACTGCCCCAAGAACAAGTGCATCCTGAAGCGCAACTCCGAGGCCAGCATCACGATGAAGATCAAGCCGGAGCGCGACTTTGCCGAGCTCACCTCCGACATCCAGGGCATCATTCTGGATGTGCCGCTGCCCTTCCCCGGCTACTATGGCACCAGCGCCTGCCCGCACATCTACGACGCTTCGGGCGAGAACAAGGTGGGCTGCCCGCTGAAGGCCGGCGAGACGTATACGTACAAGAACAGCTTCAAGATACTGCCCGTCTATCCGACGGTCAGTCTGGAGATCCATTGGGGCCTGGGCGACAAGGAGGGCGACGCCGCCTGCTTCCAGATACCCGCCAAAATCAAGGCTTAGACGGAGATCAGATTGCTTTGCACTATAGTTCATAAGTTTTATTTGTTACTATTAAAACGTGTTGTATGTATAGAATAATAGTTACTTTACTTTCGGTTAAGTACAATTTAAATTGATTATGAATTTGAATTCTGAATTTGGAATTCGTATATTTGATATATATTCAAAAACATTTGATTAATTGATCTAGGCAATATTGCGGCATCCAGCCAATGGCGCAATATTGTGCTCGCAAAGCGCAGAGAGGGAAGAAAACAAGAAATATGCATATAATGTGGTTATAATAATAATATTGATATTGTTATTGAAAGTATAAGTAATTGAAAACAAAAGCTTAAAATGTTTCTATCATTTACATTTAATGTTGCTTAATAATACAATAGATCATTCGCATTTAACGCTTAGCTCTTGCTAGCTGGCCGACGTGTCGTATACGCGATTCGCGTGCAGAAATTCCAAAGTTGCGATCAAAAACTTTTGTTTGCCATTTTGTTGTAGTTGTTGTTGTTGTAGTTTTTTTTTTTAATTTTTTAATTTTTTAATTGGGGCGCAGCATGCAAAGATCACTTATCTGATGGAATAAATATCGTTTAATTGTTTTTGCTTAACTTCAGCTCAATTTGTTTATGCGTGTGGCTGTCTGTCTCTGTGTGTGAGTGAGTGTGTGTGTATGTGTGTGTGTGTGTATCTGTGCCTCGTATACATGATTTTCTCATTATTCGGTCAACGTTCACTTTGCAAGTTCATAAAAGTCGGCAACCGGCAACAGTTGCTGCTGCTGCTGCTGCTGCTGCTGCTGCTGCTGCTCTGCCTCGGCCAATGCTTGCTGCAACTTGCGCCAGCTCTCGGCTGCATCGCTCGCATCGAACTGGCGTTGCATCTGGCGCAGCTGCAAGCGATGCTGTCGCAGCAGCTGCCTCCATTTTGCCTCGTTCACATCTCGATTGCGTTCGGCTGCGCTCGATTCGCTCGCTGAGGGCGTCAAAGCGGACGCAGCTTGGGGCAAGTTGTAGTTCTTCATATTGTTGTTGTTGTTGTTGTCATTATTATTGTTGTTGCTGTCATCGTCAATAGCATTCATATTGTTGTTGAAGAGCTGCTCAGCCAGGCTGTCGGCCAGAGGTGTTGGCTACAGACGAATGGAGGGAAAGAAGAAGAAATTAGATATAGTTTTGCAACGAGTGACAGACAAGATAAAAGATATGGGGTTCTATTGTTGTTTGCATGCCATCAGTTGCTTGGATTGGTTATTATTATATCTCGAATAATATTGCAAGCTAATTACGACAAAATTTCTTTCATATAAGAGGTAAGGCAAATGATCTCCATATATCTATATGTTACGATATTATTATAAAAACAAGATACCCTAAGCTCTCTTGTGTTCTTTTAATCATTTTAGCCTAAACTAACCAAAGTTAAAGGCTAGTCAAACAAGACTTTTAAATTTAGTTAACGAGGAGTACAGGATTAAAAATATTGGAATAGTTTGAGTATGACTTTCAGTCAATAGCAAAAGTGAGAGGTAAGCTCAAATAACTGAGTTTGATTTAAATTACTGAGCTGAAACTGAAAGATCAATTGATTGTTTAAAAAAGAAGAACCAAAGTCTAAGATCTGATGTCTCTAGCTGTTATGGCTGCTGAGTTAGAGCTAAACAAGCGGCTCTATCGAATTGGTTACTTAGGCAGATCCAAGAGTAGATACATATAAGCAAATAAATAATAATGGGATCGTTGACCTGTTCTTCTGTCAGCAAAATGCATTTAAACCAAATCCCATTTAATTTGAATTGGGGTTATAAACAAGCTTCAAATGTGCTAAGCAAATACTTCAGAGTAATATTCAAGTGAATAAGTTAACGCCAAAATTCCATTAAATATATTAAATAAAGCAATAAAACTTTGAAACACAGCTAAGAACAAAGACTTAAGAGTCGAATATGAATTCTAGCATATAATTAATGGCTAAATAAATATAAAGCTAAATATGTTTAAAAGTTTTTATAGTTTTATAGCTATATATTATATATTTAATAATTGTAATTAATTTTGGTTGTCGCTAATTATTTTAGCTAAGGGCCGCGACACCATAAAAAAAAAAAAAAAAAAAAAACATTTCCTGTCCCAATTAATATATCAATTGACACGCAGTCAAATTGCGCCATTTCAACTGGGTTATTTAGCTATAAATCCAGCTGAAGCTAAATGCTGCCGGATAAGATTAGCTCGATAATGGTGCTTTATGATGTGGCTCAACATTTGTCAAATCATCGCAATGGGGAACTCACCTGCTTAGCTGCAATTGCCGCCCTGTTGCCCGACCGCTTGCCGTGAGCTATGCCAATCAGAGAGAGAGAGAGAGAGAGAGGGAGATATAGGATGATGCCACATAACGTCAGTTTACAACTTACCGCCCCAGCACGAGTGTCCAAATTCCAAACAGGAGCCTGCAAGCAACAGGGAAAGCAAAATAATGTGGACTTAATAAATCATCATCATTCCGGCAAGCCACTGAAGAGTTAAGCTATGCAAAGGAGTAAATTATGACAGAGCGCCACGAACTGCCCCGCTGCGCTGCACTGATCACAGCGGTACATGGAGTCCAGGCGTGGCTGTGTAGGCGTGGCAGCTGACTTAAAAAGTTAAGAATTGCCCAGAAGTTATGGCGGCTGCTGCGGTTTCCTGGTTTACTTTCATTTTACATATATTTGCCCTTTAGGCAGAGTATTTTAATGTAAAACATGAATCTGACAATATATGGTGTGCACAGTGCTCGACAAATATATGTGTATCCCTTAAGCAATTATTTATTTTCTTGTTCAATTAAAATTGGCTTTACTTCAAAATATATTTTAGGGCATAAATTATAAATAAAATAATAAATTAATTTTGGGTATAGGCATTGTCACTCAAAAGTCCAAAAAGGCAAATCCATCAAAGGTATGCATATATTTGTCGATTACTGTAGATATGTATACGCCCAAAGGCTATTTACTGCCTCACTGGGCTGGGCTCTATACAGTTTAATAGCTCTAGGACTGACATCGTATAGCCATAGTGCAACCATAGTAAAATTAAAGTATTACAAATGCCTTTATCCGATATGCTTTATATAAATATTCATATTATAAATTTGATTGATTGATATATCTATGCAAATTTCATAATACTCATACCAATCTCAGCACATGATACGTGAATAGTCGTATATCAAATCAGGCAAAGCTAACGAGAGAACTCTTTAAGAGTATTGTGTGTGCGCCTCGACGCTGTACAGTAGTACTCCATTATGGTTGCCATGGAAGTGTTATATAATGCCGCGACCTGTGATAAATTTAGTCCATTACAAAGTCGTTTGATATGGCGCGTAATAAGCATGCACCTGGGTAATGTGTTGTTGAAAGCAGCTCTCAGCTGGCTGGAGAAGTGCTAAAACTAGATGCAGAGTGAGATAGAGACAGAGAGAGATAGAGGGTGGAAGAGAGAGGGCTGGAGTGTGAGGAGCTGTTATGCAGCTCGACGTAGATAGGGGAAGGACTATTATGCACTGTCCTTGATGCTGCAGTTCATTGTGTGGCCAAAAACTAATCGCACAAATGGATAGCCACGTCGACAAGTCCACACAAAGGACTTTGGCTTGGCTCACATGTCACACAATGAGGCGTCAAAGAGTCAACATAAGAGCAGCTGCGACACTTGGATAAGTTTACGCAATCCATTCAAGGAGCAACAGCAGCAGCAGCACCGGCACCAGCAGCACCAGGAGCCGCCGGAGCAGCATTTCCTGGCAACAAAGCGACGCAGCTGGGCCGCCCCTTCGTAAGTGTCCTTTGCGTAATCTCCTCCTGGCCGGTGCCAGGCACATTGATAACGGAAAAATCAACTTTGACTGGCCAAACAGAGCCGTCTATCATGCCATGAGCCATGTGCCAAGAGCCATTGGATGACTCTATCTATGACGCCGTATTTAGCTGTTGCCAACGCCCGTTGTCGCCGCCATATGTCCGATGTGTAATCATTTGTCAATTACTTAAGCCATGGATTAATTGTGGCCAACCGCGCTATAGAGATAGCCCCCGCTCAGGGATTTGGATGACGCGTCGGCGGCCAATCGAAAGGCTGTCATTAAATGGCCAAAGAGGACCCTTCTAAGCGCCTAATTAACGTGCCCAGCCACTTGACTGATGCACTGTGTCCAGTTGCTGTTGACGTTGGCGTTGCCATCGACCCTCTTCATTCCGAGTAAAGCCAATTCTTTCCTTTTAATAGCCCCACACAAGTCGCACGTCTAAATTAAAAGTGTTACGCCATTGGGTAATAAAGCTATTTTTAAGTGTCCCGAAGTAAATGCGGGCATAAAATTGTCATTTTTGACAGGGGAATCACCTCTTACGAGGCAGTTAAAAGAATATATATATTCTAAGCTCGCTCATAAGCCAACCTGTTGAATGAATTGCTTCAGGCGTGATTTGGCTTTAGATAAAATTTGAATTTTACAAATTATAACTTTACTATGAATTTTATTCCCGGAACTATAAATGTAATCAGTGAGCTGAGTAGGGAAATAGTATTATGAAAAGTAATGCTTAAATTGCTTAGAAGATTAATCAGTTAAGCAAACGAAAAGTTCTTGAATTTATCGCATTCTCCACTCTATTTAGAGCCACTTCTAACTGCTGATAAGAGTAAGCTAACATCAAAAAACTTCCAAAATACAATATTGCATAGTCTCTAGTCGCTCCAGACATATGAGCAATAGTAAATGCCTTTCCCATATGATGGAAATGCCTGTGCTAATCGCTCGCCTAATCTGTCATCCTGAACCTAGGCCAACCCAGCTAGTTTTCCATTATCTGAGACTCAGTTCAAAGGCCAGTGCCGACACAAGGGCTGCAATCTAAATTGTGCTGAGGATAAGCATGGTCCGTATTAAGCCGCAAGCAACCACAACTGCAGTGGGCTGCAGGCGGTGGCACAGCTTGAGTGGTTCACACGACTCTTTTTTTTTTTTTTTTGCTTCGTCACCTAAGAGTGGAGCTGAAGCTATTGCTATTGCTGCTCCTATTGCTGTTGTTGCTGTTGTTGTTGTTGCTGTTATTTGGCACGCAATTTGGATTAATTTACGACTGCAATTAAAATCGCTGGGGCATTTGCAGGCATTTTGTATACCGTTGCCGTGTGACAATCGACGCAGTTGACGCCGCGACGTAACGAAAAATTATAGCAAATATGCCTGATGGGCGTGCTAACTAATGGGCGTGGCACGACTTGATCAAAGAGCAACGGGAAAATGTGCATAAAATAGATAATGCGCATTACAATTTGCAAAAAAAGAAAAAAAAAAAAAAAAACAAAAAAAAAAAAGAATGAAAGAACAGGAACAACATAATATTAACAGCAATATGTGTTAATCAGGTAGTTGGTGGTTCTTGCTTTTATGGCCGACACCGCATATTATTGTGGGAAATTCTAAGAAGGCTTTTCCAATGACGCATGGTCAGCGCTAGTTTTGTCATGTTGCTGTTATTAAATATGTACTATGTGCAGGTTCTACTAAAATGCAATGGAGTCATGATAATCCAACTCTTGAGTCGAGCACTGCTAAATTCTGATCTAATTGAAATTATGATCCATTATGCAACTGAGATCGATATAATTCTATTTGCAAAAAACTTGTTGATGTTTAATGATAACTTTGAGTTTCCCCCTTCTTCCCTTTGCTGACCTACATAGAGTGCAGATAGGCGATAACAATTAGGGCAAGCGTCATTAAAAGTCACGCTAGTTATGCAGCCACCACTAACCTCTATAACTCAACTGAAGCTTGCCATATAATCTTAGTTTTATAATTAATTAATAAGCGGGTTTATTAAGAGCAAGGGTAAAACTCAGAGGACAAAGCCATAAAAGATGCAACTGCATTTTTATAGCATACTTTTAGGCTGATCCGTTTTTGGCTACCTATAAAACCGAATTAATTAATCAATTTTTGTACAGATTCAGCGCTTAAAATATACATATATACAAAAAAAAAAAAAAAAAATTTTTAACTATTCGATAGGCATATAATTTGGACTTCAAATAAATAATTTCCTCCAACCCAAGTGACTTTAGCTTAGCTTAGATTTATTAATTGTTGACTACTGATTTTAACTGTCGTTATTGCATAAGGTAATACAAAATTGATTACAAATTTATATGAATTATAATATATATTAATATATTAATTATTAATAAGTTAATTATACTTCCTCTAAACTTTCAAATATTAAATTTAAAATATATTAATATATATATTATATATTAATAATTAACGTATTAATATATATTAAATCTAGATAAATTATTTAATAATAATTAAAATATTCGTATGTACTATATTTACATATATTATGTAAATATTAATATATATTATATTTCATGCAAAAATATTTTAAAATGTATATGAATTGTCATTTACTTATATGAATACATGTATTTTTGGATTTAAAAAAAAAAAAAAAAAAAAATTAATATTTATATACTTTTTGAAAAAAAAAAGAAAAACAAATTTTGATACAAATACTATACAAAGTATGCGTCAATTTGTATCAACTTATGTGGGATTTCTTTTGGTACTTTACCTGTCACAAGCGTAAAGAGGACCAGAAATACAAAGATAGTCCAGCTAAATTTCTGGCAGCACATTTTCAGATCGAAGTGAGCACGTTTTAAACTGTCAAAGGGAATTTGTACGATATCAACTGTGGCCCGCTTTCAACTTCACTTTTAATGCACTGGCGATAAAAAACTTTGTGCAACAGTTGCGCTGTGTAGGTGCTCTGTGATGCAGGTGTAAACTGGAATGCGTGTGTTCGAAACACTTTTCGAATTGGCAGCAAAATGCGTTAGACGTGCGCCTTTTATAGCTCGACCCGTGCACAATATATATAACAGAGAGCCGTTACGGCAATGAGATAACGACAGCCAATGCGAGCGTCCACACACGAAGCAGCTGGGCCAGACGAAGGACGACGATGGCAACGCCGCCAACGCACGACCGACGCAATGCCGCCAATGAGCGTTGCGTTCCGTTCCGTTACTTTGCCAGGACCAGCAACAGGCTGATATGGGAGACATAGGGGTTAGACCGCGTGCTCGAGCCCGACCAAAAGGAAAAGCTTTCATTTTAATGCTCTTTAAAGAAAAAACGCAATCTGAACAATTGTTTATTGTCATATCCTAACATAGTTGTGTAAGTCGCCTGTGATGTGCCTGTGCTCCTTAGTATTATCAAGTGTAGTATTATTATTCAAGTGTTTAGCTACCAAATACAACATTTCATCAATCATTTAGTTTCGAACGCAGTGTGGGTTGTGTGTATTGTATCTGAACTGTGTTATAAGTCCCCGATCTGTCTAAGTGTGCGATGTTTCATGTAAAATGGGCCGATAGTCGATGCAGTGTATGGACTTTGGCTTATTCCAGCTTGGCCAAGATGTCGCTTTCGCGGAATAGCACGTATTCGCGCTTATCATCCATGTCCACCTTGGTGCCGCCATATTTCGGCAAGAGCACACGATCGCCCTCCTTGACGCCCACCGGCAAGTGTCCAGCACCAACGGGGTTACGTGCTCCGGGTCCCACAGCTACGACGACACCCTGCATCTCCTTGGGCACTGAGTCCTCTGGCAGCAAGATGCCTCCTGCTGTAGTAGTCTTTACCTCGGCGCGCAGTATTAAAATGCGATCCAGCATTGGCACAACCTTCTTGATAACGTTAGCCATACTTCTGCAGGGCCAGAAAAAAAAACCAAAAAAAAAAAAAAAAAACAAGAAATTGATATCCAAAAACGAATTTTTCCTCAATAAGAAAAAAAAAAAATAATAAATAAAATATTTGTCACTATTTTTGCCAAAACTTTTACCTCAGGTTTTTTAAAACAATTTTTTTATTTTTTTTATAATTTTTTTTCAGCCGTTCACTTCGAGTGCTAGAAACAGACTGAGCTATACGAGTTCTACGGGAGGTAAGGAGCATTACAATTACATGGCCTGCTCAGTTTCAAAATTTGTTTAGCCTACTATGATTTTGGTTCACCCTAAAAAATGCTCAACAGTGTCCCTTTTGGCGTTCAGTGTAATTGTGTTTCAACAAACTTCAGTTACGCGCAATTGAATTATGTGTGAAACTAGTATAAAAACTTTCTAGCTGTGTGTGTGTGTACGTGTATGTGTGTGTACGTACACATACTTCGTAGCTGTTTGAAATAATTTCATGGTATTTGCGCGTTGTTTTCATGAAATTCCCACGCTGCATGCGTCAGCGCCACCTGTCGGCGCTACTGCGCACTAACAACCATGTTTGTGTGAATGCGCGCGAAAATGCTTTTACGTACACGTATGTGTGTGTGTGTGTTTCTTCTTTGACTTCCCGACTAAATGATTGGGATGAAATCGGTGCTTTTTGTACTTCTAACTGTTATTGCTGACAACTTTTTGCCAGAATTTCGCTTTTTTGTTTCCCGAATTGCTCGTAAATCACTAAACTTCACACTCTCTACGTCATTTTGCGGGCGGCCCATGTGTATCAGTGGGTGTGTCTATCGACATACATATAAATGTGTGTGAGTGTGTGGATCATTTTTTCTTTTTTTCTATTGGCTCGAAGGTATTTGTTAGTTCCATGTGACGTACGCGAATGATATGTGAATGAAAGTGTTTAATGGGTATATTAACTATCGCTTGAAGTTTGTGACGCTTACACGGATAACTTGCCTGAAGTTTAACTCAGTTTATTCACATACACGAATTCAATCTGTATTTAGTTTTATCTTTAAAATAGAGACATATATTGTTTTAAAGTTATGTTAAAGTTATTGCAAATAAGAAATTATCATTTGAATCATAATTATTGATAAATCTGTAATTGTTTTACTTAGCACATTTTTGATATACACTAAAAAGCTTAATTATGAATGAAGAAGTTTTTTTTTTTTGCAGATATACATATAAAGCTGTAAATTACAAATAATCTTCTGCAGATTGTGTAAAACTTATGTTAAAAGAAGATTCAAAATTTTTGCACAATACCATAAATAAAGATAAGATAAATAAAGATAAATACTTTATTAATTACTCTAAGTCAGTCTCGGTAAATAATCATCTCAAAACATTTGGAATAAAAGTGTTATAATATATAAAATTTCTTTTAGTAACTTACCAGATATTTACAAAAAATTAAGTCAAATCAATATGTACCATATAATTATGTTTATTATTTTATCAACAAACAAAAATATATTTTTCACTACTCCACAAAGTATTTAGTATTTATTATATTGTGAGCGTGCTTTTGGTATATATGATAAATAAATAATGAAGCTTAGCTCAATTAGCTTAATTATGAAGGAGAGCTTTACTGACTACAGTAACGGAATATATAGAAGATACGAATTTTGCAAACAGAAGAAAATATTTGAGAGTATTCATATATCATCCATGCTATCGTAAGCAATACAATTTGTACTTGCTTATAGATTTATGCTTATGCGCCAGGGATAATTCTAATTGCAGCCAAATCATGACGCATTTGGAAAGTGTTTATGGCCAACTAGCTGTGAATACGTCAGTGAATAGAATGCAGAAGTCGATGCCGGGATGGGAGACAATCACAATGATATGTGGCTAGTCCATTTGCTTGATTGCATTTTCATAAGAAATGCACCTTTGAGTGGGTGAGCGATATTACGCATTCGCCACGTTGACAGTCGCCTGCGATTGCAGTTCGTGACCCTGAGCTGATTATAATCGCAGTGCACGGTGTGTGGGACCTGATTAACATATTACTTATTTATGCAAACACCGAGCGCATTTTCATTTCATTTTCATTTTCATTTGCCTGCAAACCAAATCGATACTAACAAATTTTGCTTACGCGCATTGCGATATAACGAATAGAAAATACATATTTTTTCCACGTCTCCAACTCTAGCACAACAAAAATGGGCAAATTAACGAAACCCTACAAAAAATAATTAACTTTGCTACTTAGTTATTTTATGTGTTTTGTTTTTCATTCACACCAAATATAAATACACTTCAATGCGTACACTTCTTAAAGCTTTATCATCATCATCATCATCAATTAAACTCTCCTTCAGCATTGACATTGTTTACTTTCCGGTAGAAGAAAAGTGCGATATCCTCCTTTTACCCTCTGCTCATTTGTCAATAAAAAATGACAGATTGAACTATTGACGCAGCTCAGCTAAAGTTTGGCAAAACTTTTATTAAGCTATAAGACTTAAAAATGGGAAAAGATTTGCAATTTCAATTTGATTTAAAGATATATTTTTGTATAATAATACTTTAATAATTTCTCATTTATATATATGTCAATATTTTTTCTGAATAATAGAGTTATGCATACAATAATGTAACATGTGTATAAATTGCTATATATATATATATTTATATTTTGGAAACTGATTAGCATAGTACTTCGTTTACAGTATTGTTTATATAACGTTAAATTAATGTTTAATATAATAAGTTTTACAATAATACAGTACATAATACAGTGCATTCTTGTATGCTTAGAAATACGCCAAAATACATCGGATTCACTTGAGAAATGAATTACATTTATAATAGTCTCTTTTAATTAATTTATTTTTTAATTTATCATCTCTTCACTACAGATAATATATTTAAGAATAACGACTAGTTAGTCCAGCATGTCGCACTTACTTAGCTTTTTTTTTTTTTTTTAATAAATAAAAATACTTGCAGCGTTGTCTGAACCTTCAAATTATATTAAATGCGAATTATATTAATACATTTTTCAACTGACATATTTTTAAAGTAAGAAATAAACTCTAAATGAGAAACAAACTAGAACTTGTACTAAACGCTTTGGTAGCTGTTGGTAAACAAATTAGCTTAGAATTTATATAAAAACTAAAGCGACTTACATAGGGGGAGCAAAAAATTATAAATTACAATAAGTTAACACTAGAAGTAAACAGAAAAACGATATATGAATATCGATAAATGAATTCACTATAATTAGCAGTGCATTGTGCATTGCAAATTACGAAACTAGTTGCGACCTTGCCGGCAGCGGGCGTTCATTTAGAGCTATCTAAAGCGACAGAGTGAGCGAGAGAGGGGGAAAGAGAGAGAGAGAGGGAGAGAGAGAAAAGAAATAGAGACAAAGAGAGAGAGATAGAGAGATAGAGAGAGAAGAGTGAGATGAGGAGAGACGAAATCATATAAACAATTGATGTTCTATTGCGTAATTTTAAGTAATATTACTCATACGATCAGTGTTACAGACCTGCATTAGCGTGTGCTTCGACTCAGTGGAATCTCGTTGCGTCTGCGACGACGAGTTGAGGGTTGTTGTGCGCCGCAAGCGACGCGACTCCGGCTGATGGCGTGAGTTCAACGAGCCCTTCGAGTACTTCTTGCCCAGCAGCACAGCCTGCAGCAGATCAATCAAAGAATAAGCAAATATATATATAAAGAGCGCCAGAGTGGAGACTCACTTTGAAGGCCTCGCGGAACTTGTTGCTCATCAGATTGTAGAGCAACGGATTGATGCAAGTGGACAGATAGTAGAGCACACCCGAAATGTATGTCATCACCGTGTAGAGGAGCTCATGCTGATCATGGAGCTGGGCGCCCCGCGCTGGCGCGTAAATGGCAATCAGACGCTGCGCGTGAAATGGTGCCCAGCACAGAAAGAAACAGATGACGACGGCAACTGCGAAACGAATAGATAAACCGAACAATTGTATGTGTATTTATATTCATAAACGCTATGACAACTGTCATCAGCTAATATCATCTATACTCTGTTTAGTTTGATGTTGTTGTTGTTGTTTTTTTTTTTTTTTTTTCGGGGCCCAATAAACGCGAGCGACTCATAAATGTCGAGCATGTCAAATGACAGACGCTATAAATGGGCCAGTGAATGGCTGATTAAACGTGCTCATCGTGTGCCCTCTGCCCTCTGCCCTCTGCCCCCGCTCGGTGCAGGCAAATATAGCCAGAAATTGGTTATTGGGCTCACAGCCTGCGGCCATTCTACATAATTGGCTGTCATCACTGCCGAACCACACTCACCCAGCATCCGCAGCACTCGGCGCGTGCCATAATGATTCAGTCGCCCTCGCACCGAACTCAGCTGCGGCCCCGAACTGTTCGCCAAAGTCGAGCTGGAGCCGGCATAGCGGTAGAGTACCGTATCACTTTGCACCGCCTTCATTTGCTGCTTCTGGAGCCGCACGCCGCTGTAGCCAAAGCCGGCTGACGATCCCCCGCCGCCACCGCTGCCCCCGCCTCCGCCACCGCCGCCAATGACGCTCGATCGGTAGAGATGCAGTCCAATGCACAGGTACAGCACCAAGATGATGGACATGGGTGCGAAAAAGAAGATGATTGTGGACAGCTGGAACGAGTGCTGCACTATGACGCGCACCACCACGCACTTGTCGATGCCGCCGTAGTTGTTGATGCCGAACTGTGCCGCCTGCGGTATGGCCGTCAGCACGGCCAGCAGCCAGATGAGAAATATGATGCGGATGGCGCGGCTCAGCTTGCTCATGGCCTGGCCGAGGAACGGATGGCAAATGGCCATGTAGCGCTCCACGGTAAATGCTGTGATGGTCAATACGGTGGCATTGGCGGATGTTTCGGCCAGCAGGCCACGGCCGATGCAGAAGTATTCGCCGAATACATACGGATACTTGGACCAAATGAAGTACATCTCCTGCGGCACACCCGAGAGCAGCAGCATGAAATCCGATATGGCCAGCGAGAAGAGATAGTAGTTGGTGGCCGTGTGCATGGAGCGATTCTTCTTGATCACAATGCAGGTGCTGATGTTGCCCACGACGCCGGTCAGGAAGATGAGGCAGTAGACCACCGTCACGGGTATGACAATGGCCAGTGGATCGCGCTGGGCCCCAAACAGCTGGCTAATTGCTGACACGTTCTGATTGATGGCAGGTGGCTCGGTTGCCGGCGACATGTTTGCTCGAAATTTTCCTTCAACTGTGCGCTTTTTTGTTTATATTCATTCAAAATTTCCACTTGCGCTGGAATGTGGAGAGCCGCTTAACTGCCAATATATCCCCATATGCTAATTATTATAATTCGATGTCACGACTAAGGTAACAGCGCCACAGAACTTGAGCTAGCCAATCTCCGCTCAACTCGACTCAACTCAACTCGTTTCTTGACTGACACGCAACACACACACAACAGACGACACTAAAGTATATAGCCGGCCCAGCGAGGTCGCGATCGAATCCAGCCACGTTGCCAAATGCCCCCGCCCAGCGATTGCTACGAGCACTGGACGCTGGACACTGCGTTCATTTGATTACAACAACTGGCCAAGCAGCTCCCAGCTAGCCGCTCTCAGCTCACAGCTCACAGCTCGCAGCTCTATATGACAATGCTTGAATGCATTGAGCCCAGCTGCATTAAGCCCGTTGCCCGTATCCGAGTTGCGAACCAAAACCCGAACCCGAACCGCACGCTAGCGCGCTCTGAACTTATCTGATAAGCACTGGCGACAATTTCATTCAGATTTCTATCCACGACGACGCGTCGCTGTCGCTGCTGCTGCTGCTGCTTCTGCTGCTGTCGTTGCCTCTGCCGCTGCCAGTTGACATGTGCATATTTGTAAGTGCTTCGGTCTGTGCCTGGCTTTGTTTGTGTTTTGGCCACAATTTCTCATGGTCGCAAAAAAAAAAAAAAAAAAAACATTGCCAGCTACCCACCCACACTCCGATGCCAACATAAACAAGAGCAGCAATAAGAAACCCCACGATGACGGCTGGCAAAAAGTTTCATTCCATGCGTTTTGTCAGTGCCAGATCTATTTTCCGTTCCACGTAGCTGACGAGTGACATTTTCGTTGGCCGCATCATATATATTAGATACACACACATATATCTCATTCATTTATATTATTTCGTTTAGCGCCACCTTAACTAACTGAACACCCACTTCCCCAGCCACCTCCCTCCCCCACCCGGCGGTGTCAAAGTGCGTGCGTTGTTTTCGAAATAGTTGCACACATACATAGACAAGGAGACTACACGAAAATGGTGGCTGTCATGAGCTACATGTGTGTGAGTGCGTGTGTGGGGGAGAGTATGTGTGAGCTTCAGCAATTGCTTGCTTTAAAATCTCTAACTGCAATCTGGCTTCTCTGTTTGCTTATATACGGCAACTTAACTACAATAATTTCATATACATATACAAAGTGTTCAACAGATTTTAGAGAGCGAAAGTTACACTAAGTAGCAGTATTTACGAATCGAGAAGCAGAGTAAAAAGACATGTGATAGGGGCAAGATTCTGTATTTCATTTTTTAGCCAATTAATCTATGAAATTAGGATTAATTTCAAATTTATAAACAAAAAAATTCCACGTTACTGAACTTTGTTGGCCTGTGTTGTTTAGAGCTCGTGTGTGTTTGATTTATCATATTAAGATTGCTTGCATACATTTAATATATACTCTTATTAACGGTGTATAATGATCTGAATAATATTGAATGCTTAAACCGCCGCCTTTGTTCTAACTCGGAGTCTAGAGTCCAATTCATTTTATCTCAGGCGCTTTCCAGTCTCGTGTTTCGTTAACTTGCAGAGATTTAAGTATTCCAGTTGACTTTTAGTATAACTACAATTTCCCAATTGTCAGCTTCCTTTTCACTTAAAAAAATAACAGGAAAAAGAAATCAAACAATTTTATATAGTTAGACAAATAGATTGAGATGCAACATCAATTTTATTATGTTATGTGATAAATCGTTCGGTAAGACTTAAGACAAATTATTATAATTATAGAGAAATGTGAATACACTCATATATTCCCTATATCAAAAGACAAAGACTTGATCAAATGAAGTCAGTAAATATATCATTAAATCACTGGACACGTATTCAACCAGCCTTCACCGGGATCGGAGCCCGGAACATCGTTCTTCGTTACCTATTCAATAGACATTTACCAATGCATGGGTTATGACACAAAAGTTTATATGCGTTTAGTATTAAAGACTTGGCAAGAACCAATCGTATAATATATGCAATCAACAACACATATGAAATATCTACTCAGTTGCGCATGGCAATAATTATATAGTTGTAGTATATATATATTTATGTATATAATATGTTTGTAAATACTATCAAACTACTAAATATTTATTCTTAAAATGTATTCATTCTACTTCCACATGTTATATCATACACTTAAGTATGATATGGTACTGTTAAAAAAGAAAAAGAAAAAAAAAAAAAAAACCTTAAAACAATACAATCTTAAATCAATTTCATTCTTTTCTTTTCAAACCACAGATTTGTTAGCTGTCAGTAAACAACCTTTTCATGATTTTTCAATATCATTATAAATTAATTAGAATCACTAAACTAGGATAGTTGAGAAAATTTGTTTTCCTTCCTCAATGAATACCCTAAGTATTTAAGTTTTTATTTCTATTCGTAAATATTCCCAAAACTTGTGTAAAATTCAACTGATTTAAATAATCAGAGGGCTATTTCCGGGAAATCTTTTGCTTTGTTTTATTTAACTTAGCTCAATTGATGTACTTTTATGCAACAGGTGCTCATCTGATACACTTGTTCAGCATAATTAATGGGAGAGGGAAATGTTGTTAATAAATGCTATCGACCCATATAAGAAATCTCATCAATATTAGTTATGAGCTATTTCATTGATCATTTAAGTCGATCAAATTTTACACAAGTTCAAGTTCAAGTAATTAGTATTGAAAGCCTCATTCTGTATTTGGCATTGTATAATGTAAATGCGGATAAATATCTGTATATCTATATAGATATATATGTATATAAGTATTTTCGATTATGGTGCAAGTTCGCAATGGGCGGCATTTTTGTACATATAGAGTAAATACATCGATATATCGTATTGATCTTATGATCGTTATGTTGCTCAATAATTTTGACACTTTGAATATATTTTAGACATATATATGTATATCTGTTCTGTATAGTATATATGTATATCTGCTCATAATATATGACTCACAATAAAAGTGTCTTGTAGTGAAGCTCGATAAGTTGGTAAGTCTAGACTTGACTAGTTTTCCCAATTCTGCTTGGGATCATCATTATACTTTGCTATATCACATAACAAAATTTTTGGATAGCTTTCATGTATCTGATAGTTCTTGAAGAATTTTGACTTTTTGAAATGTTTGGATTCATTTATTTAGAGGTATGTTAGTAGCATGACTTTTTGGCTTGAACTATTGTTGAGTTGAGAACCATAGCAGTTACATGAGTTATTGTATATGTATATATAATATTATCTCAACTAACTGTTGAGCGAATTACAACATTTCCTCTAAGTGTATGAATTTGTATATACGTATATGATTTCACCTAAAGTTTACGACATTGTGAAGCACATTTTAATGTTTTGTGTAAAACTTAAATATATATTACTATGTAATAAACAAAAACATGAGACATGAGAAAGGGAAACATGCGTAAAACAATTTGAATAAATTAGATTAAAATATAGGAAGTAATTATTATAATATAGAAAATAATCACTAAAGTCAGATTAGACAGTGAATAGAAGTAGATTCGATCGTATTGCATAGATCTGGCTCAGATAACAATCTCGATGATTTCCGGTTCGTCCTCGTCGTCGGTTCCCCAGCCGGCGTGGGGATTGTTTTCGTCTAGTCAGTGAACCAGCCTCTCCTGCTATAGCGTCACATGCTTCAGTTCTGGCAGCTGTCGCGAAAGAATCTTCTGTGCTGCATCTTGGTCGAGTCCATCAATGCTGCAAGCAATCAATTCCCGCAGATTCCGGCCATGTTTGGCAATATATTTGAAGGCCTGCAGTGTGAGGATCGAGCAGTTGCTGATGGTGAGACTGCGCAGGCGTTTCAAATTGACAACGATGTAGCCCACCGCATCGTCATTGATCAGCGAGCAGCTGGCCACGGACAGCTTTTCCAGGGCTGGGCAGTTGACACTGAGCGCCGCTATGCCATTGGCCTCCAAGCGATTGCAGTAGTCCAGCGTGAGGTCCAGCAGCTCCGGCAGATGCAGCGCTCGCTTAAGCAGACGATCTGTCAGATTGCGACAGCCTCGCACATTGAGCTCATGCAAGCCGCGCAAGCGACTGATGGGCGCCGGCTGATTGCCAAATCCTATGAAGCCCATGTCGGTTACCTTGATGCAGTGGTCGATCCTTAGGAGGCGCAGCAGTGTCTGGTGGCGGAAGATGGTGGAGAGGGTGCGATCGGTGGTTGCCTGGCGGCAGTTGTCCAGGCTGAGCTTGCGCAGGTTGGGCAGACGCTCCAGCATTGTGCACATTGACGCCTCATCGATGAAGCACACATCCTCCAGGAAGAGCTCCTGCAGCGTATAGTTTATCTGCGTGGTCAGGCCCTCGACGAGGCCCCTGCCGGTCAGTGCGCGGCAGTAGGCCATGGTCAAGGACTCTAGGCAGCCGTTCATCTTACGCAGGGCCGACACACAGCGCACGTCCAGTTGCACACAGAACATGAGATCGAGTGAGCGCAGAGTCTTGTGCCACTTGTCCGCTATGCAGAGCAGCATTTCATTGGTTAGCGACAGCATGCCAGTGAGATCGAGGTGCTCTAGTTTGCTCGTTTCGGGAATCGCGTCCAGAATATCATCGAGGAGCACGAGATGACAGTTGCCAGAGAGCTTGAGAGTGCGCAGATTGTTCATCCGCTTGAAGGCCGCACACCAGCGCAGAGTTTCGATGCCCGGCGAGCAGCTGAAGAAGAGGTCAACGCACTCCAAGGTCGGCGCATGATCGTAGAGCACCTGCAGCAGTGCAGTCTCATTGTTACGGCGATACTCGAATTGCAGATGACGCAATCGCACCTTATTCTCCACGCGGCGCAGCTGCAACAGCATCAACAGCTTCAGAGCTGCATCCAAGCTGACGCCATCGCACTCGAAGCCGGTCAGATGCATGAATTGCTTCATATTGATGCCATCGATGGTCATGTTGACATCATCCAGGAAGCTGGTGGTAACTATTTTCAAGATCTTCAAATTGGGCAGCTTGCCATCCATGTTACGAAAGACTGGCGCATGCCGGACCTCCATGTGCTTCACCTCCGGTCCCACCATCTTCAAGAACTGCGACAGCTCGGGACTTTGCGTCAGATCACGCAACTCAACATCGTCGAAGCGCAAATACGAAACTCCACGCTCGATGTGCGCCTTCATTGCAATCAGATTCTCTTTGGTAACAATCACCTTGCCCTTGGATGTGAAATACCGTCGATTGACCAATTCGCGACAGCGCCAAGATACCAAACGCAGTTGCTGCAAGTCTCTGAATGACAAATATGTCATAATCTCGATCCATAGATCATTGGGCAGTTGCTCTATGTGCAGCGGCAGACGTGTTCCATCCTCGCTAAAGGGCATCAGCGAGCTGCTAGTCCCAGTGGCCTCCATATCTGGGTCAACCTTGTTTTCCTATAAAAAAAAAATTCAATTAAGCTTGATGAATTAGATTGGTGTTTGATAATCAACGCGATTCGATATCGAAAAGCTGATATGTCTAGACTATAATTATATTATTATATTTTATAATATAACAGTCAGTCAAATAAAGTTGCGAATATCACAATAGTTAAGTTAATTCAAGCGAGACGAATGGCTTTGAGTCAAACTACTTTTGTGGAGTTGAGGGTATAGTAGGTTTACTTGCAATAAGACGGATAAAGAAAATGTTTAATAAATTATTTATTTTTAAATTATTTATTTAGTGAATTTTTAATTAATACACTTTTATTGAGTTTGTATTGCGACAATATTTCTAATTAATCATATATTACCTATGATTTTTTTTATTTTTTATATATTTTAATGAATTTCTTTTTTATTTATTAATTTTTTAAATTTTATTTTATTTGTTTTATTTATTTTTTATTTTTATTATTATTATTTTTTTTTTATTAGGTAGTGCAATTTACTTTATTTATGATGGGGATGTTAATAATAATTTTTTAACTATTATTTATTAGCTTTTTAATTGACTTTACCTTTTCTCTTTTATTGCGCCAAAACTTATTTATTTTATTTATATATATATATATATATATATATATATATATATATATATATATATATATATATATATATATATATATATATATATATATATATATATATATTTTTATATTTATTTATATTGTATATTTTTCTTTAACTAAATGTTGACACTTTTATTCATGATATAAAATTAAGTTTCATAAATCATTAGTTTTTAAAATTTTGAATATATATTTATTTTCGTTTGTACTCTATGAAATCTTTAATATTATTTGCTTTCTGCTTTCTTTTTTTTGCGACAATATTAATTTGGTTTTGCTATTGACAATTGCTTCTGATTGATTATCATGAAAATATTGAGTATATAGCAGTTGCCTACTCAAACTTCACATCATTCATATATACTTGAAGTTTTCAGTAACAGGGGTGTTTGACAACTAATACCAAGGGTTAAAGCGCCTACTAGCCTCTGTGCAGGTGGGCTGCACGGACTTGTTGGCCTGTCCAGACTGTCCGGGCTGTCCGAAGTGCAGCCGTTAGCTGTTGCTATGCATTGCAGCGCCAGCCCAGGCAGAGCTGGGTTTGCTTCCCAGTCGAACCTCCATTTATATGGTTTATGTATAGATACATGAATGCATGTACGCTTCGATTGCAGTTATACCCACACGACACCCACACAACACCCACGAAGATGCAATTGGGATACTTTTTCAGTGGTGTCAGTGGTGGTTTGACAGCGCGGCGCCTACACAATTTTCACTCACCTGCGCCTCGACGGGCCTTTCGAAGAACACAATTCTGCCCCGGTTTATCCGTACCAATCCACTCGTAGTTAAGTTGTTTCCCATCCAGACAATTTAGGGTTTCGTGTAGAGCAAGCGAGAAATAATTGTTATCTGCGTCAAATTGCGCATTTATGAATGCCGATTCGAATAAGTCTGTCGTCTGTCGTTTGTCAGCCACTCGAGTCGAGTTTTCCAGCGCTCTTTTCCAGTTGAAGTTTTAGAATATTTCTCCTGAATTATTATTATTATCTTTCAATTAATTTATGTATTTCATTTGCAGTGGCAGTTCCCTGTGCGACAGCAACCTGCTCACTGTTCGAATCACAAAACACGAATACCAAGGGGGAACAAGAGCCACGCACTGTCCATACAGCTGTGTATCTAATAATGAAAATCAAACTGCCAGATACTTTTGTGCATGCTGATAGATAATTTACCGTGGCAACGCATGCTCGCATGCTCAACTCGCTCTCACAGTGAGCTCTCTCAGCGACGCACCGTCTCGCTTGCACGCAGTCTGTTGCGCCCCCTGCCTCCTCTCAGTGTTGCGGTCCCACTCTGACTTATGCTCAGCGTTTGTTTATGTTTGTTGCTGGTGACCCAGTTCCGAAAAACAAGAAACTTATATTTTGGGCCGGCAGTGACCTTAGTGGTTGCTTGGAAACGAAAATTCTATTCAGTTTGTCAAGTGTGCGGAAGGGCTGCTCTTTACATTTACAAATACAACAAATATGTGGCTTATAATGAGCGCTATCAGCCGAGCGGACATTGAATTGCCAAACAAATATGTCATTCGGACCACGATAACAATCTACAAAAGTCAGAGTAAATTTGTTTAAATGCGATAATTGAATAAATCTAGACACTTTATTTAACATGAGAATTAATCAGCTGTTTAAATTCAAGTATTTAATTGATATATGTATATATATATATTGATATATATATAAAAAAAAAAAAAAAAAAACAAAAACAAAAACAAAAAATATTTTGAAATTAACTTTTGGTAAAGCTTAAAAATTATTTTAAAAACATATATATATTTTTTAAATCAATAATAAATATTACTACTACTGTGAAGTTTATCAACATTTCTATATTGTATTTACTATGAGTGTAGAAGAAATAGTTAACTCACCTATAAGCTTATAAGCACTTCTGTATATTGTATTTAATTTTATGTAGTTGTTCAAGTGACAGTGAAGTTAGGGCCCACGAACCGCAGCCAACTTCGCGTCTAAAGTCTGTGCTGCCAGATTGTTTCGAAAACATGTTTGTCAATGTAACGGAAAACTTCAATATCAAATTTTCTCAATACGGCAACCGAGATTTCAGCTAATGTATTTACATTGAATTCTCTTAAGAATTAATTTGGATTGACTCTACATTAGAGTCTGCACTGTGGTTTTATATATCGTTTTTTAACGGAAATAAGTTATACAAATATTGAAAATAATGCAGTTCTATCAGATAAGGCATTTATTTAAGATATTAAGCAAACATAATTAAGATTAATTGCTAAAGTTAATTCATATATTAAGCATATTGCTAAGTTTTCTAGATTCTCTAAATAGTAGTAATGCACGTTCCATCGATAGCAAAACCTTTACAGTTAGACCTGAGCAGTTCGGACAGAGCCGGCGCAGTTGCCTCTAAGGATGCGTCTGTTTGCTCAGACGCAGCGAGGGGCGACGCATGCCGACCCCGGGCGCAGCAGTGGTCAGACGGGGCAGACGGGAATTCACTGGCGGACCCATCAGACGATCGGGACCATCCGCCACGATAATGTGCTCGGCGTGACCTTCAATGGCCGGCAAAGGCGAGGCGGGTGACCATTCGGAGCTAGAACTAGAGCCCGGGGAATCGGAGCTGCAGGCAAATGAGATATACATAAATATTGCACATAAAGAGTCAGACAGAGAGAGAGAGACAGAGACAGAGAGAGAAATGAGTGCTGACCTACCCAGCTGTGTATATGGGCGGCAGCTTCTTGTCGTAGCTGCTCGTGCTGGGCGTGACAACTCCCGCGTGTATCTCCTGCTGGTAGAGACCGTAGAGTTCGCGCAGCTCATCCGGCAGCTCCACGTTGCCCTCCTCGATGAGTCGGCGCTGCGAGCTAATGATGTCCTCGCACAGTCGCCTCTGCCGTTCGGCGCGCAGCAGCTGCAGATCCCGACGCCGCAGCTCCGCCTGGCGCGCCAGCCGCTCCGCTTGCAAGGAGACCTTGTCCGCCTCCAGTTCATGCACGCGGCAGAGCAGGGCGAGCAGCTCGCGCTCCTCATCGCTTGAAATGCGCTCTGGAAGCTCCTGAGGATCAATGATTAAATAATGAAATTGCTTATAGTTTCTCGATTAAAGCAGTTCTTAGAAGTAGTTTTAGTTAGAGTAGTAGTCCTCGCACTTACATCCTCTAGTTTGACGCCCTTCTGGCGACACTGCTCCAATTCGTGTTCAGTGTGCTCACGAATTTCCTTATATCGTCGCGTCTCCTTCTCAATAGCCGCCAATTCACCCCACGCATTCTTCAAAGCCACGGATCCCTCTGACTCAATGTCTGTATAAGAGAAGAAATTGAGATAAGAAAACAATGAATCCATAATTCAAAATCAGCTATATCATATAGAGTATAATTAAGATCTACTATCAAACTTTCAGTTATTATATTCCCATATATCAAGAGATTAGATCTAGAGATATCCTATCAAACTTTTAGTTATTATATTCCCATTATATCTTAAGATCTACTATCAAACTTTCAGTTATTATATTCCCATATATCAAGAGATTAGATCTAGAGATATCCTATCAAACTTTTAGTTATTATATTCCCATTATATCTAGAGTATATTATTCCCTTAACATATATCAAGAGATTAGATCTAGAGATATCCTATCAAACTTTCAGTTATTATATTCCCATTATATCTAGAGTATATTATTCTCTTAACTCAATGCTCACCATCTTCTCCGGGCGCATCGTACAGTTTGCCGATGCGTCCCTGCCAATGTGATATGATCATGTGCTGTCGCTCGGCATCCAGCTCAAGGCCCAACAGATGGCTCTCGGCCTCGAGCAGTTTGCGACGCAGCTTCATCTGCTGCTTGAAGGTCAGCACAATCTGTTCGCGCAGATACCGCAGCTCCGCCTTGCGCTGCTCGTTCTGCTCCTCGCTGGGCGGCTGCTGGGCGGCGATTGAAGCGGCAGCGGCGGCAGCACCGCTGCGCGGGCGATCCGTTAGCATTTTGGTGCGCAGGCGGGTGACCTCGTCTCGCAGCTCTGAGACGAGGCTCTGATAGTGTTTGGTGGGGAAATTCTTGAACTCATCGATGTAGACGGAGCTCTGCAGCTTGGTGGTGATGCTGTTCGCGCGGTCCGCGTACACCAGCGTGTTCTTGGTCTCGTCCCGATGCTTGCTCTCAGGCGCCACATGGGCTATCATAACCGTCTTGCAGCGACCACTGAGCGCCTCTTTGAGCAGACGGGTGAGCTTCGAGTCCCGGTAGTTTACGTAGCGAGCACCGCCAGACAGTGCATTGATGCAGTTGCCCAGGGCCAGTAGACTGCGATTGATGTGGGCGCCCTCCTGCAAGCGCTTGCCCCGATTCTTAGTCTTCTTGGCCCGCTCCGAGCCGGCCAGATCAGTGAGGAAGAGCCTTCCCTGCTTGGTGCCCAGGGACGTGCGCGTCTGCACGGTAATACTGAGGAGGGCATGGCTGCGCGAAGAAGTCTGGTTGGCCGCAGTTGGCTCCATTGTTCTCGACTTGTTGCCCTTGATGAGCAGGCTGACGACCTCCTTGCGGCTAGACGTAGTTATCTCGGAAAGGCCAGCCACTGTGATGCGCTGACCCCTGTGATCTTCCCTTAGTTCCAGCGGGCCGCCAGGATTGAGCAAGTCCCGTATTAGCTCGTTGTAGATTTCCAGATACGATATGGATACCTTGGTGGAACTCTCCGGCCCAGCCGCCTCGATGTGACCAAAAATATCCTCAATGGCGCGCACCATTAGGCCAATGTCCTGACTGCTAACGTCAGCCTCGTAGCCAACGACTGCCGTCGGCCCACGATCCGCCGTGGAGGGCTTCTTCCGGGGCACAGGACCGAGCATTGTGTGCGTTTTGCCGGAGCCTGTGGCGCCATAGGCAAACACGGCCGCATTATAGCCATTCAGGACGTCCTTGACCAGTGGTGCTGTGGTGGTTTTGTACACCTGCTCCTGTGTGTCGTTCTCCTTGAAGACGTGATCGTATGAGTACTTGCGTGGCCGGCTCTTGCCGCCGTCGTCATAGAGCAGAGAGCCGCTGGAGATGACCTCGATGCAGCGCTCCGTGGCCTCCAGGCTGGGACGTACGCGCACCGCCACCTGGACAATGCGAGGGCGTGAAGGTTCATTTACCTCAGGTGCCTGATGTTTGATTAACTTACCACTAAACGCTCTTCCTGGGCGGGCTGGGCGGTCGCCAGCTGGCGTCCTTGGGAGGATGTGCTGCCCCCGCTGCTGCCCGACCAGCTGCTGGCACCAGCGCTAGCCGCCATCTTTGATCAGTTGACTGTCCTTCACAGGTGGGCCACGTGCCTTTGCAATGCTGATAACCTGAAACAAGGCAACAACAATAGCAACAACTGCTCACAAATGGTGTCAATTTGTTGTCAACAATCGTAAAACTGTCATTAACTGGGTGTTTCCCAATGTCCCCACCTCCCGCCTACCATCTCCCATCTCCCATCTCCCACCATCCGCCAACACCTTCAAGTAGTCGTAATGGATTGAAAACTTTAGCGCCAAGGTCTTTCCTGCCATGAACATGACTTGGCTTAATCGATGTTGTTGGCCAAGTTTGGCAGGTGAAAGTCCCGCGGGCTTTGTTTACGGCGTGGCGTGCGCCATAAATTAAGCCGTGAACTTGAACACCTTCCTTGCATTTGCGTGTCCTCGCATGTAAATCAACGAGCATTAACTCTTCAAGAGTTCGATGGCAGCTCAAAAGCCCAATAACTTTCCGGATGACCAAGCTGACCGGCAAGGAAAACGGCATAAGCAGACCATGACTCAAAGTTTCGATATTCTTCAAGAATATTATCATTATCGGATAATGAATGTCGAACTTTCAAGTAATATAAACTAGAAAATGTATGCAAATTTCTATAAACCATTTATACGTATATTATTCCAGGTAAAAGCAGAAATTTCGTGTAAGGAGCCGAATCAAGTTTCAAATTAGTGTTCAATTATAAAATAAGTCTCACTTGAAGTGAATATCCATTGTTGACCGCTTGCTCAATTAGTTAATGAATGAATTATGTTAATCAAGTCAATTAAGTATGTGAATTCTGAAGAGCCAAATCATTGTAATAAATTGTATTTTGCGTTAAGTACAAGCCGCAATAAGTTGACCTCGTCAAATTAAATAGTTATCTAGAATAAGTATCACCTGATACCAGACACACACATACTAAGCCGCAATGCCACCCATTTTCATTTCCATAACGATTTTCTTTTTATGGAATAAAACACCTTTCCTTGGCAGTGAATTAATTATAAAGTGTGCGCAGTTGTGGTCAATATTTGGGCGTTAGAATGCATGAAATATTCAATGGATTCAGCCTATAAGTGCTTAAATTATAAAGTGGAATTTCGTATAAACAAACGCGCTGCAATTGGTGAGTGCGTGGCATGTAGACAAATTACCGGCCTTCAGTGTCAATAAAACAAATCGAGTAATCCTCGGGCACGCCCACTGGCAAACCAGGTCTTTGTACATTAAGTAAATATAGGCAATTCCCAATAGATCATCATAGACCCAGCCTATCATGAATTTGATATTCAAATCGATTCACATTGAACGCTTCGTATGCCCCAATCAAAATCAACCTGAATTTTTGTCGACTATTCGCTGCTGCTACTTCTCTTTGAATACCCTGTCAATTTGATTATCAAAATGTCCTCTTCTATAGAGAAATATACGTACATATATGTATAGCATATCAGTAATATCCGAATGAAATTGGCCATTATAGATATCTATGACTACAGACTTTATAAAAAAACAGAATGTTGATATTGAAGAAAAATTAGAAAACTTTTTTAAGGCAAGTTTTATTCGTTTATGATCAAGATCTAACTTCAAAGATGTCTCAATCTGTGCGTATACTTCAGCTGCAGAGTATATTTTAGTCAGTCATTCGCAGCAAGTTGTCTCTATTTATTATGAGTCCATCGAAAATAGAAAATTAGGGTATATAGGATTTCAGAAAAAGTATGTACCTATTTTCAATCAAGGCGGCTGTCCGTCCATATGAATGCTGCGATATTAAAAAGTAATCTGTACATAGTATGAGTTTATAACTTGTTCCGTTAGCTTTCTACCTCCCCGCTTCCTAAATATAGAAGAACTTATGAACTTTAATTACCACCTAGCTGGCTTACAGTATCAGCTCATCGTGTTATACAGAGTATCTCTGAACAAAGCAGTCTCGACTGGAGCACTCATACCTGTTCGCTATTGCTGCTTATTGAAATTGTGTAAATTGCCCGTAGACACGACAACTGTAGAGCAAAGGGACTAAATTTATTTGGTGTCCAGGTGAATAGCTATACAGAGACGTACTTCCCTTTATGTGTGCGTGGTTGTCCATGCTTTTGGTTTTGTTATTTGACGTTGTCGCACTCTCATTGTTAATGTTTTAATATTTTGAAAGACCGCATTTGATTTGATTTCGGTCAGGAGAGTCCGCGACAAAACTTAGCCCAGATTACGCCCAGCGATAGGCCCCCCCACTGCGCTTGCTTAAAGCATGGGGGCAACCCCTTGCATTATGTATATGCATATATGTATATGTAAGTGTGTATATGGGGTATATATTCGTATTGAGGCTCATTAGTGGCCAGCGGGCCTCTCACACCTACTTAGGTGGTATGTATGAGTAAATAAATATATCAGTGGGAGCGCGTGCTCCAAATGAGCTCCACCATTTTTCATTTGCATTCCTGTGTATGTGCTCAGGCCCAGCTCCCAACTCGACTGTCGCATATTGACAAATTGCCGAGCGCTAAACAAATTTCATTTATATTTACTGCGAAAAATCAGCGACAATACACATTTGTTTATCGAGCGCACACTCATAAAATGAAGCCACGCACATTTGTGTGTGTGCTTAAAAAATCTGCAGTAAATTTGTTGGATTAAATATTTTATGCGATTTCTTAACGGAACTGACTTTAATTTATGTGAAATTATTGGATATCTCATACTGAATTCTGAATCTATCAGATAGTTATGTTTTATTAGCTGCTCCTTCATTTAGTTTTTTATTACAATATTCTGTTTCTCCTTTATCCCAGTCTCTTTTTTATTTTCTTCAGATATCAATGTCGTTCACCACATGATCTAGGCTCTACAAAAGAAGGCTGTGGTTCGTCCGTAATTCATGAATTCATAAAGATCTCAGCCAGGAGCAGATATCCTTCTACTCAAGTTGATAAACGGCTCAATTTGGTATTTAAATTTTTCAGTTCACAATCTGAATTAAATACGAAACTGTTAGCTCTCACGTTTAACTATAATTTTACCTTTGACTCTCTGGTCTTAAAATAGTCTATTTTAACACACAAGTACAACTTTTAATTGCAACAAAACGAAAAGTTATTTCTGTTCTCATTTTTGTTCCGAACTTGTTTCGAATCAACAGTTAATTCATGCAGCTAAAACTACTAAAATAAAGTTTTCACTAATTAGAACACAAATAAAAATTAAAAAAATAAATAAAACGCAGTCAACTCATTTATAATAATTTAAGCTTGTGCAGTCCAGGGCTCTAGGGATTGTGATTGATGGCCAGCATTTGTGGCCAATAGTTAATTACGTGTGCTCAGTTGTAGGTGTGTTTTATGGCTATTTATAGAGTCCATCAAATAAAATGTGCCTGGCTAATCGTTGTAATATGAAGTTTTTCCTGGCCACACTTCATCATAAGCCAGCAGAGTGAGCCACGAATTTTGTTGCTGGTTTCGTGGGGCTTCAAGGGAAACTGTTAACCTTCAGGCTGGGCAATTAGTCGGCGCAATTAAAAAACTCGAGACGTTAACGCCAAAACGTCTTTGCAAAGCAGGTGTGCGTGCCACAATCTCAAGTGCTTGTCCTGGCTTAGAATGGAGGGCAACTGCTTCGCATTGTTTACAGTGCCGACGAAAGTTTTCGCACATTTCAAAACAAAATGACGCCCGGTTGGCCCCAATCTGAGCATGAAATAATGTAATATTTTACAATTCAGCTAAAAGTAAATGCAATGCGAGCAGAGATGGCCGCGATAAGCGGCTCAGGCAAGCGCCTCCAACTAGGTCAATTATATGCGCAAACAGCTGAAGGACCGCCAGGACCACCAACAGTCGCTCATAACTGTATGCCCAAACTTAGCATCGATTAACTTCACCAAGAGAACAAAACCTTTGCGCCACTCGATGGCAAAGTTTTTCAGCACCTCTGCAGAATGCCGCACTTACGAAATGTTGTTTGTTCACCAACTATTTGAATATTACGGCAGGGCCTAGATAAATAAATGTTGATATATATGTGTTTGTGTATTTATATATATATATATGTATATTTATTTAGACACTCTCGAGCAAAACTTGACTCGCGCCAACAGCGAACCGTTCGCGTGAACTGACAAAACTCAACTGAAAGTCCACCGGCTCTATCGGACTCTCTGGCCTGGTCGACTCTGGTCAAATTATAGGCATAGAGTACGGCATAGTACCTAGTCGGGAGCTATTGGATACACCCCTAACTGTCGGCTGGCTCTGTGCTGCGCTGTGTTTTGTTCTGTTATGTCCTGGCCGCATAGCTCAATCAATTTCTCAGTTGTTGTTTCTTGGCTCTATTTCTTTTTTTTTTTTTTTTTTTTGTGTAACTCCACTCGTTTTTCGAATTGTTGAAATGCTAATGCGCCATTTTGCATACATTTCTTTGACGTTGGCCAGTTGAGCGTTCGCCCAGGGATTCTTGAATGTGAGCGGATTTGTAATTGTTGGCCTGCATAGCTATGAGGATGGCCGATGGCAGCCATAGAATCCCAAGTTAAGTTAAGTTAGCTGTAAATACCAATTCAAGCTCTTGTTTGCACTTCATAATGATAATTGCCTGGGCATATATAAGTAGCTAAATATATTTATTTCTTAGGCAATATAATATTGCAGAAATGTAACTAGCTAAAAGAGTCGAAATACCTTTCTTATGCATTTACTGACATATATATCTGATAAATAAAAATAAAATTTGCAATACAAGTCCATATTTTTATATTCATAATATTTAAAATACCTATATTAAAAATGAAATATCAAGGCATAAGTTAAGCCTTTATTAAATTTTTATTCCAATCTGCAAAAAATTGCGCATTTTGTTTATCAAAGTTAATTTTAAGAAATAATAATAATGAATTTTTTTTTTTTTTTTTTCATATATAAAAGAAAGAAATCAATATAAAGTTGCATTTATTTTAATTTTGCGTTTTTTCCAGGAGTTAAACCCTTTTTACTTTTTATGCAAATCACTTTAGGTTTTAGTTTTTGCTGCGACATAGTGAAGTCTAGTCGGGCAGCCGGCGCCTGTCCGGAAAACTAGAAACGTTTCCGCCCCATCGATCTCACACCATGCCACAATGGGTCGACTCAAGTCGAGTGAATGGGGCCTGATAATAAATGTTGCAAGTAAAAAAGTGTTACACATCAACATGAAGGCATTAATTTCCGTGTCGTCCTGGCTGGCTGTGGGAGAGCTGTTTGGCCCGATGCCGTTTTGCGAGCGCGACATTGAAATGTGAATTGTTTATATTCATGCAGCAATGGAAAATTGATTGATTGATAGAATTGGGCGGGAGCTTGATAAGCGTTGGCATTTGTAAATATTTTATTGAGAGCAGTCCAACAGCCGGGCACCCACGTCAGGCATCACTCACGAGTCCAGAAGCCAGGGACGTACTCGCATTACCCTTTCAAACTGAGCACTTTCACTGGGCGTCCCAATTTTCATAAAAGATTTCCCCAGGCACACGTGCATCCGGCACGAAAAGGTCGAGAGGTCCTTGGTATGCAAACGAGCAATGCCAAATTGCATGGTCAAACAACGAACAGAGCTTTTGAAATTTGAAATTTTTATTAGCTATTAGACCATATAATGCATGTGGAGCTGTATATATTATAAATGTAATTTGATTTCTTTGTTTTTTTGCAATTTCACTTTAACTAAATCTTTAGTATGCATTGACGCAAAATAATATTTATATATGCAAATTGCAGTGTTCTTGTAAATAATCATGTGTGCATAAGAAAATGCATAACCAATTGGCCAATACTTAAATGCTAAAGGCTAACTGAAATTCGTATAACCTACGATACTGCGGGAATTGGGGGGGGGGGGGGGTCTGGTGGAGGCGTGGTGCAAGCGCAATGTAAACAATAAAAACCATTTTAACACAAATTGTGGTAAGCGCCGGCAGTTGTTTAACCACTTTATACTTTGGGCCGAATTCGTCTATATGTCAGTATAATATAGTTGATATATATATATATTTTTTTTGTATACATATATATGTATGTTCTCAATTTCATGAATTTTTCATTCCTTTGGGCTATTTTCGTCTATTAGATTATTGAATTAGTTTATAGTTAGTTTACTTTATGTAGAAAATAGCGAGCGCGCTCATATAAATGCTCTGACAATTGTTGCTGGAGTGTGCGTGCGTGTGTGTTTATGCATGTATGCGTGTGTGTGTGTGTCTGTGTGTGTGAGAGTTTGTTGACCACTTGTACATATTCAACTATATGTAACCAGTTGCCATTCCGTTTATGCTAGTGGAATACTTTTGGAGCGTACGCTGCGGCTGTAGTTGTATAACTATCATTATCAATATGCGCAATTCTTATCGTTTGCGTTATAATGCATATTATTGTTATTGTTAATTCCGTTGGCAGTGCTTAGACACAGGGCTCGACATAATTTCCCGGGAACAGACCGGTTACACCATCCATAACTCCCTCCCACCAGCCATCGTCATTCTTCTTCAGCACATACAGAACGGAACTCTCCTGGAAGCTGAGCTCGTCATCCTTGTCAGCATAATAATCATAAATAGCCACCACTAAAAGGAAAAAAAAGACAATACATATGAGAATACACATCAAAAAATATATGTATATGCTCTGGAACTTACCCTTTTCAATGTAGTTTTTGGGCACCCAGCCAGGTAAGTTCTGATCCTCCGGCACAATTGGGGCCAATTGTGGGCCCGTTGAAGTGCGTGGTCGCCCAAAGTCTTGGTGCTCATCCTCTGGCGGCGGCGGTGGTGGCAACGGCGGCGACTGCGATCCAGGGCGAGCGAAGTTCAAGCTGAAATGATTTCTAGGCACACGAAAGAATTAACATAAAACTTAACTAAATAGTAAAAAGCATGCAATTTACCTATTCGGATTCCTGTGGCAGGTAAATGGCATTAAAATGGTACGATATGAGTAATATACAAACGAACAATGAGAACATGCTATGTGTGGTTGCTTACCTATTGATGTTGCGACCCAGGGTGTGCATGCCAATGTGACTCTGTTCGGTCATCTCGTGCTGCGAGACGGTCAACGGCGAGGGAGGCGCTGCTAAGGGTAATCACAAGAGTTTTCAGTATTTGCTTTTCGCAATTCAATTCAAATCGCTCGACTTACGCGGCATGCTGCTCCTGTCGTCGTAGGTGGTAGGCGGCGGCGGTGGCAGCGACTGCATCATGCCAGCCGAGGGCAGATTTACGTGCGTGGCAATCTGCTGGCTAGGCGGCATGGGCAGCGCACTGTAGCCGGCGGCGCGCTCATTGCCCGCTGCACCGCCACCAGTGGTGGTGGTTGTGGTGGACGAGGCCGTTGACATGCGCTTGGGATGTCCAATTGGATAGTTGGGAGCATAGTGTGAGGGCACTTGCGGTGGATTTACCACTGGAGGCGTGCGGTACTCCCGCGAACTCTTGCCAAGTGTTCCAGTGTTGCTGACCGATTTGCCCAGAGTGCCCGTGTTGCCGGCACGCGACATTTGTGGTGGTGTCGGTGGCTTCGTGGTGGGCGGCGGACCCACCGATGACGGCACCAGAGATTGAACAGAACCATGACTCGAACCGCGGTGCTTCTGCCGCACTACATGCTGATTGGAGGAATTTATCCCATGTCCAATCTCATCCAGTATGGAATAGTCGATGGGCTTGCGCACATACTTGATGGGCTTCTCGGGATTAATGGGCGCCACAATCTTGAACTGGCGTGAGCTCACCTTATTGGCCGTGAGCACACCAATCTCCCTGTAAGAATATATGATTAAAGAAACTCAAATGGTTATTTGTCTTAATATGGTCTTACCGTCTGGCTACCTTCTCCTTATGTATGTGCACGGTTTGAGCGATGTGGTTCATCTGCGACTCCATTTCGCTGAGCTGCTGCGCCTGCAAATCCAACAGCTGCATGTAGCTGTAGGCAAGAGTGTTGATCTGATACGCGACACTGGCCAGCGACTGAGTGGTGTAGTTCTTGGTGGCCTCAAGTGCAGCCTTTTTATTGTCAGCACGATAGTAGGTGTCCTCGCAGTAGTCGGCCACACGCTCGAGATTCGTGTAGCTGTCGCGTAGACTCTGGCGGCCATCGGGAATTTCGGTACGGATCAAAGATGCTAGTTCGTCCATTATGTTGTCGCTGGCCATGAGCGCTTCGGTTAACATGGGTATGGATGCTGCAATGAACACAAGCAAAAGTTTTTGTTTAACTTCAATGATTGCATTTCATATTCGATTTTCACGACATAAACAAGCGGAAGTAAACATTCGTAGCAGTAGGGCGGTGACGAGCGCTGACGCTGACGTTGGCAGCGACTGAGATAATGACAGAGGCAGCGAGAGCGTGTATGTAGCTTAATACTAATTGGAGCGTGGAATGCTTGGCACTTTAGCTGCGACCTGTTTGTTCACTCACTTGATTCACTACACGATTGCACTAGAAATTGGTTTTTGATTGGACTGCGTCGCGATAAATGCAATTAAATGCAGCTTCTGTTTTACATTTTACGGACGTGAAAAGAACGCAGAGCAAGTGATAGTGCTGTAAAACGCACTGTTAATTGCTCAAACTCTGGTCGCACTACCATAAAATGGTGCTGCCAGATAGTGCACTGTTTCTGTGCAAAATGTAAACAAAGATAAAATGATGCCACCTATGCCACACAAAATTAAAAGAGGTGGCATCGCCGCTTTTCTTGTGAGTAATACACTTTTTTTCTCCTATTAGAATTTAGAATTGCACTCAGTTCACAATGTCGCACCAAACAGGCATCAAAGGTAAGCTAGCGGAACTGCAAGAAAGAAAATATAAGCAATAATTCTATTGGTATAAATTTACATTATTATTAATATCAGCCAACGAGCAACTAGCAAAAGTGTTTGCCAAGGCCAAGAACGGTAAAATACGGGTGATAAAAGTATCAATTGAAAATGGTGAGTGGAACACACACACATAGATATACACATATCTATATGAATATGAATCAAAATATAACACCGGAAATGTTATTTCCGTTTGCTGATTCGCCCCCACAGAACAGCTCAGCTGCAGCGCCACAGCTGATGTGAAAAAAGACTGGGAGCGAGACTATGATAAGCTAATGTCACCCCTAATTGAGGAGAGTGTTCCCTGCTATCTCTTGTACCGCATGGATACGAAGCTGCCTCTGGGCTATGGCTGGCTACTAATCAGTTGGATTCCAGACACTGCCAGCATTCGCCAAAAGATGGTCTACGCCTCAACGAAAGCCACACTCAAGACCGAATTCGGTTCAGCGTACATCATGGAGGAGCTGCATGCCACGACTCTAGAGGAAACCACCCTGGAGGGTTACAAAAAGCATAAGCGTGAATTTGCTGCGCCGGCGCCGCTTACTATGCGTGAAGAGGAGATAAAGGAACTTCAGAAATCTGAAGTGCGCACCGAGATATCCACGGATACACGGCACCAGACGCTGGGCGGCATCTCCTGCCCACTGACGGACGCAACACGGACAGCAGTGCAGGATATGTTGCGCGGCAACTATGACTACTTGCAGTTCCGCATTAGCCTGGAGGAAGAGCGCATTCATGTATCCCATGCAGCCAATGTGGAGTTGAGCGATCTGCCAAAGCAGGTGCCCGACGACCATGCGCGTTACCATCTATATCTGTTCAAGCACACCCACGAGGGCGACTACTTGGAGTCCTTTATATTCATATACTCTATGCCCGGATACTCTTGCTCTGTGCGCGAGCGCATGATGTACTCCAGTTGCAAGGCTCCGTTCCTTGAAGAGCTAGCCTCTTACGGCATAGAAATAGCCAAGAAGGTGAGCAAATCAAGCTCTGTTCAAGGCGCTGGTTGAAACTCATTTGATCTATTTACAATACAGCTGGAAATCGACAGCGGCAACGAACTCACCGAGCAATACCTGCAGGACGAGCTGCATCCCAAGAAGATATTGCATCGCCCAGCGTTTGCAAAGCCAAAGGGCCCACCGAACCGCGGAGCCAAGCGCCTAACGCGTCCCTCCAACGAAGACGAAGTCTGAAATTTATCGAGTCATATTCTTCACACGCATAATTTATGTTTCTTGTTTTCCTCGCAAAGCATTTAATTTATTGCATTTAAATTCTGTGCTCCATCTTCACTGTATCTGAGTCATATCTGTATCTTTAGTTGCACTAGGCATCAACTGAACAATTGAAACGCATAGCAGTAGCCGACTTGGGCTTCCTTAATTGTATTGTCTGTACATTTCGAGGACATTATTGCAATTTATTATTTAAATAAAAAGTATCTAAAGTTACATTGAGCTGCTTCACTTGACCGTCTCCAATGTCACCGTCTCGCCCACACGTTTATCGTGCGCGGTGAACAGATCGGGCGCATCCTTTTCGGCTTGGTTCTTTAAGGCTTGACGGATGTCATCGTCGCGCTGCACCCGCCATTTGTACTGCCAGTAACGCACTTCCTCCATGGTGGTGCCCGAAGCCTTCATTAGCAGCAGCGATGCCACGCCGGCAACGCCGCCCATGAAGCCACCAATGATGCCTCCAGCTGCCATGCCACGCAGGCCCAAGTTGAGTTTATAGAGTGCGCCAGTTATGGAGCCCGCTGCTAAGTACTCGTAAATTGACGACTTGCCCCGGTAAACGGATATACCGGTTATGATGCCGCTGGTGAAAGAGCCAACTCGTTAGGAATCTAGTGGGACAAATTATCTATAAAGACTTACAAGTAGGAGGTGGTAAACAGGCCGACGCGCCAGCCCCATTTGAAGCCGCCTTTTGCGAAATTCACCGTAAACTGATCCTGCAGCTTTTTCTGCAAGTTTCATTGAAAAGTCTACTTATTCAATTTACTGTATGAACTGAGGTGTCTTACCTTGGCATCGAAATGTGATTTGAACGCTGTCGCTTGATTGTTCTCCATGAAGTTCATGTAGCTCACTCGTGATTGTGTAACACCGCCATAGATGGCTCCAACGAGGAAGCCGAAGAAGCCCACCTGGTAGATCGAGTTGAGCTCTGAGGATATGCTGCCGAATTCACTGAAATATGAAGTATTGTTATTTCAAGTGTCTTGACGTCGTTTCAGTTGCTTTACTTACTCCACGGTAAACATTTGCTTGAGCCGCTCCATGCCAGTTTCATCGTCTCTTCTATGAGCTAAGAATGATTTGTATGTTTTGCTCTCTTTGTCGACAACATCGTTAGCGCTGCGGTCAATGCCCGGCAGAATGCCGGCAATCAAAAACCGGCCGCCTTTCCTTAAGAAACTCATGTGAAGTCCAGCGTTAAATAACAAAAAAGTACAAGAAAAACATGCAACGGCACAAACAGCTGTTCCCGCTGATAGCGATGGGCACGCGATATCGTAAAGTCTGTCGCAAACAGACCATGAAAAGTATGAGAAGGATACCCTATGTAAAAACTATTAGAAAACATATTGGTTTAACAAACGTAAAAAGCAAAAAATCATTTATGCTTAAAGTTAAGATCAACAATTATTTTTCCTCTTTGAGCTACTATCTATAATAATGTATTTACATATTGGCTTATGAATTAATAATATTTATTTGAGTATCTCAAAAAACAAAAGGTTTCGGATCAGCATATCTTGCAAATAATACATGATGAAATTGCTATGCATCGGATGCACAGCATACTGGGCACTGTACGCTATCGATATCTATAAGCATCGTTACTGAGCACTAACTATCGATATTCAAGTACTTCGGTGTTACTAACACTAGTCCCAACAGAATCGCCGCTTATTGCGGTGCTTGTAGGATTCGTCATATCAATTTCATCAATTTATTTAAAAAATTAAAGGATTCTTGATATACCAATTTCTTTTATTTTCATCAGTGCACAAAGTGCAACAAGCTAACAAGTCAACATGATGTACGATAATGAAGAAGGTAAGAATACGTCTAACAAAATTGCAGCGCACGCCGCGCAAAAAATTAACATGGCGGCGGAGGCGCTGGCGTTGTCTGCAGAAAATCAACTGAAAAATAAATATTTTTGCAGAGAATTTCGATGAGGAAAATGCAGAGGAAATCTCTCACGAGCTCTGGCAGGAGGCCTGCTGGATCGTGATCAACGCCTATTTCGACGAGAAAGGCCTTGTGCGTCAGCAGCTGGACAGCTTCGATGAGTTCATACAAATGTCTGTGCAGCGCATTGTTGAGGACTCGCCAGCCATTGAGCTGCAGGCTGAGGCCCAGCATACATCTGGCGAAGTGGAGACACCTCCTCGATTTTCCCTAAAATTCGAACAGATTTACTTGTCCAAGCCGACGCATTGGGAAAAGGATGGCTCACCCAGTCCTATGATGCCCAACGAGGCGCGCTTGCGCAATTTGACCTATTCAGCTCCACTATATGTGGATATTACAAAGACAAAGAATGTCGAGGGCATGGATCCCGTGGAGACGCAGCATCAAAAGACCTTCATTGGCAAAATTCCCATCATGTTGAGATCAACATATTGTCTGCTCTCACAGCTCACCGATCGTGATTTGACTGAGCTTAACGAGTGCCCGCTAGATCCGGGTGGCTACTTCATCATTAACGGCTCAGAGAAAGTCCTCATCGCCCAGGAGAAGATGGCCACGAACACGGTGTACGTATTCAGCATGAAGGATGGCAAGTACGCCTTCAAAACGGAGATACGCTCCTGCCTGGAGCACAGCTCGCGCCCCACCTCTACGCTCTGGGTGAACATGATGGCGCGTGGCTCGCAAAACATCAAGAAATCGGCGATTGGACAGCGGATCATTGCCATTCTCCCATACATTAAGCAAGAGATACCCATAATGATAGTTTTTCGTGCCCTGGGATTTGTGGCTGATCGCGATATTTTAGAGCATATTATATACGACTTTGACGATCCCGAGATGATGGAGATGGTGAAGCCCTCCCTGGACGAGGCCTTCGTGGTGCAGGAGCAGAATGTAGCCCTTAATTTCATTGGCGCTCGCGGCGCACGCCCCGGCGTCACCAAGGACAAGCGTATAAAGTACGCCAAGGAAATTCTGCAGAAGGAAATGTTGCCGCATGTCGGCGTCTCTGACTTTTGCGAGACAAAGAAGGCCTATTTTCTAGGGTACATGGTGCATCGCTTGCTGCTGGCCTCGCTGGGTCGCCGAGAGCTCGACGATCGTGATCACTATGGCAACAAGCGCCTGGATCTTGCTGGTCCTCTGCTGGCCTTCCTCTTCCGTGGCCTCTTCAAGAACTTGATGAAAGAGGTGCGCATGTACACACAGAAGTTCATTGACCGCGGCAAGGACTTCAATCTGGAGCTGGCCATAAAAACAAACATTATCACTGACGGTCTGCGCTACTCGCTGGCCACCGGCAACTGGGGCGATCAGAAGAAGGCGCATCAGGCTCGCGCCGGTGTCTCGCAGGTGTTGAATCGTCTCACATTCGCCTCCACATTGTCCCATCTGCGTCGCGTCAACTCACCCATTGGACGCGACGGCAAGCTGGCCAAGCCACGTCAGTTGCATAACACACTGTGGGGCATGTTGTGTCCGGCAGAAACGCCTGAGGGCGCAGCTGTGGGCTTGGTAAAGAATCTGGCACTGATGGCTTACATTTCCGTGGGCTCACAGCCGTCGCCGATTCTGGAGTTCTTGGAAGAGTGGTCAATGGAGAATCTGGAGGAAATCGCGCCCTCTGCTATTGCAGATGCTACCAAAATCTTCGTGAATGGCTGTTGGGTGGGCATACATCGAGATCCCGAGCAACTGATGGCCACACTGCGTAAGCTGCGTCGTCAGATGGACATCATTGTATCAGAGGTGTCCATGATTCGCGACATTCGCGATCGCGAGATCCGAATCTACACAGATGCGGGTCGCATTTGTAGACCTCTGCTCATTGTCGAGAATGGCACGCTACTGTTAAAGAAGACTCACGTGGAGATGTTGAAGGAGCGAGACTACAATAACTACAGCTGGCAGGTGCTGGTTGCTTCTGGTGTTGTTGAGTACATTGACACACTCGAGGAGGAAACGGTCATGATTGCCATGTCGCCCTACGATCTCAAGCAGGACAAGGACTACGCCTATTGTACCACCTACACTCACTGTGAGATTCATCCGGCCATGATCTTGGGTGTCTGTGCCTCTATTATACCCTTCCCCGATCACAATCAGAGTCCACGTAACACCTATCAAAGCGCTATGGGTAAGCAGCAGATGATCACTCTGATTAAAGTGTATATTAACAATTTCTCCCTATTTCTGGACTCTAGGTAAGCAGGCCATGGGTGTATATATAACCAACTTCCACGTACGTATGGACACCCTGGCGCACGTGCTGTATTATCCCATGAAGCCATTGGTGACAACCCGATCCATGGAGTATTTGCGTTTCCGTGAGCTTCCTGCGGGCATCAATTCGATTGTGGCTATTTTGTGCTACACTGGATACAACCAGGAGGATTCCGTTATTCTGAATGCCTCCGCCGTGGAGCGTGGCTTCTTCCGGTCGGTGTTCTATCGATCGTACAAGGATGCGGAGAATAAACGCGTCGGTGATCAAGAAGAGAACTTTGAGAAACCGCATCGCGGCACTTGCCAGGGCATGCGAAACGCTCATTATGACAAACTGGACGATGATGGCATCATTGCGCCTGGCATTCGTGTCTCTGGCGACGATGTCGTCATTGGCAAGACAATTACGCTACCCGAGAACGACGATGAACTGGACAGCAATACAAAGCGATTCGCCAAGCGCGATGCCTCCACATTTTTGCGTAACTCTGAGACGGGCATTGTAGATCAGGTTATGTTGACACTAAACAGCGAGGGCTACAAGTTCTGCAAGATTCGTGTGCGTTCCGTGCGCATACCACAGATTGGCGACAAGTTCGCCTCTCGTCACGGGCAGAAGGGAACATGTGGCATCCAGTATCGACAGGAGGACATGCCGTTCACCTGCGAGGGATTGGCGCCAGATATTATCATCAATCCCCACGCCATTCCCTCTCGTATGACAATTGGCCATTTGATCGAGTGTCTGCAGGGAAAGCTTGGCTCCAATAAGGGCGAAATCGGCGACGCCACGCCCTTCAACGATGCCGTCAACGTACAAAAGATTTCTACTTTCCTTCAGGAGTACGGCTACCATCTACGTGGCAACGAGGTCATGTACAATGGTCACACTGGCCGGAAAATTAATGCTCAGGTAAAGAGGAATATCCTGGCTGTATAAATGAATGAATATTTAAAAAAATGTCTGTTGCAGGTATTTTTGGGCCCAACCTACTATCAGCGCCTCAAGCACATGGTGGACGACAAAATCCACTCCCGTGCCCGTGGTCCAGTGCAGATCCTAGTGCGCCAGCCTATGGAGGGCAGAGCCCGTGACGGCGGCTTGCGTTTCGGTGAGATGGAGCGTGACTGTCAAATCTCTCACGGTGCTGCTCAGTTCCTGCGCGAGCGACTGTTCGAAGTGTCCGATCCGTATCGCGTGCACATTTGCAACTTTTGCGGCCTGATTGCCATTGCCAATCTGCGCAACAATACGTTCGAGTGCAAAGGCTGCAAGAACAAGACGCAGATCTCGCAAGTGAGACTGCCGTACGCGGCGAAGCTGCTCTTCCAGGAGCTCATGTCAATGAACATAGCGCCGCGCCTGATGGTTAGCTGAGCTCCTGATAATTTATATTAATGTAATAAGCATCATTTCGGAGCTCTTTGTACTTCATTTAGTAAATAATGATTTTCTCGTAACTATAACCAACTTAAACCCTATGCGAATTGTATTTTCTACATTGTCTTCTAAGTCCATCTCGCAAGTGGAGCAAATGCGTGCGCAGAATTGTAAAGATGTGAACGTGTCTGAGACTCTTAAATAGCTGAGCGAAAGTCTGCATTAAAAATTTACAACGTTTAATTAATCTGAGCCGAAGAGATTTTTCAGATGGATCGCTCGGTTTTCATACAAAGTTTGTAACGTGTAATGAAGCAATGCAAGATTTCAGAATTATCAGGTTTAATATCAGAGTTAGGAGTATATAAGATTGCAATCTAGCGATCTCTATAAGATACACTCTCAATATTGCCAATTTGTTCTTAACATGTAATTGTTTGGCATACTTCATATGGTATACTTTAAATATGGTTATCTCTGTATGTGTCTATCCTAAATTTAAACATGTCTATTTCCATCAATATATCTATATATGTATGCTGTCTGACTGTTAACGCTCTTACTCTGATTATTCTCTCTTATTCAGAGCTGGCATATTTCAATGGAATCGAATTTTCAAAGCAGGTTTCGCGTATTTCATCATTCATCATTAATTTTTTTAACATATAGGCTTGCAGATTTTGGGATATATGAAATTTCAATAAGTTAGAATTAAGAAAAGTTAATGAATAGAATTTACCTAGTACTCATCTAAAATACTAGGTAATTATTTAAAATGTTTATTTGCCTCATTTTGAACAGCTTCGTTTTCGCCTTACTTTCGACTTCTCCCTGGTATCGTCAACTGCAGCTATCACCTATCTTATGTAGCGAGTGTATTCGCACAGGGGCTCTATGATAGCTTTCCTTTCATGGCATTTTGTTGCTATTGTTGCTTTCTATGATTTTGACGTAATGTTTGGCCCGCGGTCTGTGCTGGCCGATGACAAAAGGGGATTAGTTCTTTGTTGTGATGCTGGAGCTTTGAGTTGGCTTTAGTTGTGGCAACCAATTGACTGACAGTTATTAATTGCCGCTTGACGTGAGCCCGTGCGAAGCGCGTGAAATTGTGGCTGTCTGGGGCTTTGGGGGGTTGGCGCTGTTGCCACCGCCCATCATTCAGCGGCAAATGCGGCCGCCTTTGTTATGGATAATTGAAATGGCATGTAAATCGTCTCGCCAAAGCGTGTCTGATAAGAGCCTTTCGGCAGTATTTGAACAGCTCCAGAGGCATTTATTTATAGCGGCTTATATACATAACATAAAAAACTTAAAAGCTTAAGTGCAACAAGGATGCAGCACTCGGAACTACCCTCCCCCTATTCACTTCTCGCCGTTGCGGAAAACGGTGATCGCATAGAACTCGGGCAGTCGATAGACCTTTAGGCGCTCGTGACTGAATTGTCCATTGGCTCGCGCCTTCACAAAGAATATGTCCTTAATGCTCAGCTCTTTGCGGCGCTGGGGCTTCTCCACGTGTCGCTGCTGCTTGGGCCGATAGCCATCCAATTTGTCCGGGAGCAACTTGACGTAAATTATGTCCTGCTCCCCATCGCCTGCCGCTGTGCGCGCCTGATAGAGAAACTCCTGCGTTTCGGGATAAATCAGCAGCGGCTCAATGGGCAGCACTTCACTTGGGGCCTCTGGATATGTCACGAGATTCCTGTCAAAATTTGAAACTGGAGCACCAAGCGATTTGTCGACAGTCAAGCTGAAGCACATGCATATTATCAATGCTGAATGGACGGGCTGTGGAAAGGAAGGAATGATAGGTATAGAATATTTTTAATATAATTAAAATAATGCTGAATACCATAAACATAAAAATTTAGAAATGTGAGAAATTATGCTCTGATATGATATGATGAACATATTGAAAATTTCAGTTTAATCTAAAGTAAATTCTAAAACATATTTCTTGTCAAGATTAATTCGCGAAATAAAAAACAATAGTAATCATTTGATATGAAATTCAGAGAAACAAATGCATTATACTATAAATTAAAAAATTTGTAATTACGAAATTAGCTACCACTGTTACACTATCCAACATAGTTTTTAACCAAGAACCGGAATATACTTAACGCTTAGAAAGAATATTTAAGCAAGAAGCTTACACTAGTAATTCATTATATATATGGTAATGAAAATAAATTTTTAAGCTTGTTTTTAAATCGGTTTAATTTTGTAAGTCAAGAGTTTTTAAAAGTATAACTATAATATATAATAAATATAGTAACATATAATACAAAATTATAACACACTATAAACACTTTTATATAAAATGACTAAAGGCTGGTTGCCTAATGGCAACACGGTGGCTAAAACGAGATTTTAAATAGGCAAATCCCAAAACATATTATTTTAGATTTTGTTATTCTATTGTGATTATTATTTAAAATGTATTATATTTTCATTAATACGAAGTACTTAAGTTTGTAGTCATATAAAAAATGCTTGGTAATCAAGCTACTAATTAGTTTTGCGATAGTATCCGACCATGGCCAGATGATTGTTTTGAAAATCATCACTTTTTTTTTGTTTGTTACTATTTTTAAATTATCTTTACACTGTTTAATTTGTGTCCCGTTTTGCAGTTACCGTTTTGAACTTATGCTGCGACATGTTGACTGATAAATCGTGGCACGCTGATTAGGCTTTAAGGCAAATTGGATTCTATAATTTAAGCCGATTTACGCGCTGCCAAATATATATAATAATAGCCGAATGTCGCGATCAGAGCCGTTGTGTGCGAATAGTCTTGAGGCAGTTGAGTTTAGAGCCAAGCGCGACGCGCAAATGTTAAGCAGAGACTGGCGCGCGACAAGGCCAGGTTACTTCATTTACCAAGTCCAAGTCCAAGCCGGCGATGGCGACGGCGACGGCGACGGCGACTGTCTGCGTCTGCGTAAGCGTCGTCAGCGTCATCAGCGACGACGGCGACGGCGTTCTGCGCAAAATGAATCGTAAATTGAAGGTAAATAAATAACGGCTAAGTAAAATGTTAAATGTAGAGGCGTTGGGGCGTTGAAGCTTTGAAGTTGCTAAGTAGCTGCCGGTATCGTCTAATGGCAGCAGCTAATAATAATATTCATAATATTATTGATATTAATTGATCACTAGGTCGTTGGGGCCGAGCCAAGTCAGCGCGGGTTCAATGCTATCGACATGCTGCGCTTCGAGAAGCTCTCTAACACCCGCAGCAGATGCTCAGCTGACAGGCATTTACATTTAGAAATAACAAGGTTTGCTTGTGTATTTTATGCTTTTACGCGCAATGATGTCAATTTTATTATTATTGCCCAGATAAATAAGAGTGAGAGAGTGAGAGAGAGAGAGAGAGGGGGAAAAACATGCGCAGAAATGTTTAATTAGCAAATATTTGCGCATACCTGAAGAACTGTTTGGTTCTGCTTGACTATTGTCTTTGGCCAAATTATAATAAACATTTCTATGATTTGTGGTATTATTAGCCTAGCTGATTGGCTACTTTGAATTGACATTGATGAGTTTCTGCGACTGTTGATTGCAATTGAACGTTGCGCGCTGTAAGCAGAAGCGTTTATTCAATTTGAGATTTATGAATATGAATGACGTGGAAACCCTTACGAAACTTTTGCTTTGGTCGTATAAGTAGTATATAATTGATAATTATAATTGTCAGTAAATTGTTGAATATTGTTATAGCTGCTTGCTGTAAAGGAGCGGGAGCGAGAGAAATTGCATTATTAGATATATTTTTGAGTATTCTTCGTTTTGTTAAAGTATTTGCTATTTATCTTCTTATTGAATCGATCAATAATGAGCAATAGACTTGCCACGAGCATGAACCTAAATAGGTAGCTCCCGGTTGATCTCATTTAAGGATTAACTTTTATAAAGAATAATAGGCTTTCATTACATTTAGTTTTAGTTGTTGTTGTTGTTGCTGTCCAGAAAGAGTATTAATCAGTCGGTTATTTATACCTAAGTTTGACGAAAGGTGTTAAATACCTCAACTAAGTGACGATAGGCATCAAATTATTTTTTATTTATTTTGTTTTATTTAATTTAGTAATTTGAGATTTTCCACCTTCCAAATATATAATTAATAAATTAATGTTAATCCCTACATCTTTTATTCTAATATAATAATAATGCCTTTCAGTCTAATAAAAAATATATATAAATGAAAAACCAGACCAATAATAATATATTTTTTTCTAGTTTCCTACTTCCATATTTTGTACGCACAACTGGCGTGAAGCGCTTAAATACTTTCCATTATTTATCGGGTTGACCTTAAGTTTAGCTATTTACCAAATAGAAACGAAATATTGTTATTTTACTGTGTAAGTAATTTATAATTAATCATGCGTCCCATGGACTCCACTGCCTCACAAGCTTTCCAGTAGCAATGAAAAAAAAAAAGCCTGCCTAACAACATTGTATACACTATATCTAATGATGTTTACGCAAGCTAGAGGAAACCGTGCATCAGCTTTTGAAGTAAAAATCACAACAAACTAAGCCCAAATAATTGAAGTAGCAACACAACACGCTGCGCTCTTAAGAGTTACCAACTGGGCATTATCAAGGCCATAAGCGAAATTTAATCGCTTTAAATGTGAAATTATTTACAAGCTAGAAAAATAGAAAAAAGAGCATGCAAAAAATGAAACTGAAATGAGGCTGAAATTGAATTCGAAGCACATCACATAATCAAAACAGTTGTCGCTTGATTTCATTTTTGAGCGCGGGTCGAGTACGAATTCGTGATTTTTTAATTGTAGCAGCGCATCTCTCACCTGTTTTGCTTACGGCTTACGGCGTACGGCTTACGGCTTATGCTTTCAGCGCATCGCCAATGGGCGATCTGATTTGAGCCACTCTACGCTCTGGCATTCAATTTTCGTTTCGTTTCGTTCTATTCCACCAGAAGCGAACACGATTAATGGCCACATTCGTATGCAGCCGGGGAGTTGTGTGAAAGGTGAATACTTATCGCATATCGAGTCGCCTCTGGCGTTACTTAGCTTTGATTCCGATGGTGCTACCGTTTCAGCAAATGTCACGAAAAGTGAAAGCCCAGCTGTGGCGCCAGCATTAGCCATAAATATATACACATATATGTATATGTTTGCACATATGTATTATGGTTTATTTGTATGGCAAAGCTATCATCACAGAGTTATTGGTTTGTTAGTTAGGGCGCCTAATTTAAACTGGCGACCATTGGCATTTCTCTTTAAAATGCAAACCTGTTTATTATAGCGAAGTCGAAACTCTCATGATAGTTAATATGTTTCTGACTTTATTATCAGCTCATTTTGCTTTCATCATTCGCTTCCGCATATCTGGATTATATATGTAACAATCTTTTGGAATATAATTTAATTGTAATATAACTAAGTATTTCCTTTAAGTATTTCCTCTTAGTATTTACTCTTAGTATTTCCTCTTAGTATTTCCTCCAATTATTTCCACTTAGCCTTTAATGCTTAGCTGAACGGTCACTCAATTCACTTCACTTCACTTTACTGCACTGCGACTGACCCTCACCAGGCCTGGGTGACTGAAGAAATGCTGCAGCTGCTGCCCTTTATATAGGACAACTTTAACTCAATCACTTAGTCGCTCTCAAATGTTGAGCCCGATGTCAGTCGAGCCTTAAGTGACCAATGGGAACACTCTCTGCTGCTGAAGCACTCTAATTTCGTTTTAAATGACCTTCGGTCCTCATTCTTCGTTCCTTACTCTTGTTAGGTACACAGACAGAGACACTGCCAGAGAGACATACGAACAGATATGTGTCAACACGACGATCTCTATAAGCTACACGAGCTAGAGAGCTAGCCTCGTGCAGATCGAAGAACGCTAAGCATTTTTCCTCTTCGCGTGCACACATACATTCAAACACGCATGGGCTGTATTCTATGTGAATATGCGTGCATTCTAGTATATTCTACAAATCACAATTATTATGCAATTGGGGATACTGTTATAAGAGACTTGATGAAAATATTTCAAAGAAACTGTATGGAAATATAAACAACATATATTGACAGTTATAATGCAGTTTATAAAAATTATATATATAAAAATTGTTGGGTATTGATATATCATATATGCGAACCATGTTTAACTTTATGTCTGTTGTTTTTTAAGCAAACTTCAGGCTTAAATTTGTTAGGTAAACTTCACATCTGCTGCAGTGTCTCACCTGCTCTTTTTTGTGATTCCTTCTAATTATAGATATTCTCAAACACTTTGAATGCAAAAAAGAACTAAGCCGCTTTGCCCCTTAATAAAATTGCTCTTTCCCTGCTCCTTGATTTCAATTCAATCATAACAAAATATAATAATAACATTTTAGCAAAACATATATATGTATATTTCATATTTAATCAAGAGGCCGACTTTCACAAAGATTTATTGAAACTATTTTAGCAAATTGGTTTTCCGTGTCATACTATTTAAACCAGAGAAGCATTCAAAAGTCAAGAAAACTTTGGGAAAATAGTTGGGTATGGTGTACGTACAGGCAGCTATAAAATGTTTATCTGTAGCCAGCTTTAATGGCCAAAACTTGTGTCTGCTATGGCTTGTTCAATGTGCTTTTCCAGCTACGTGATGAAATAAAATTATACTGAAGGAGAATCTAAAAAGCCAGAAAGGTGCTTCACTATACAATAAGGCACGAGGAAGACAAGTCGGTGCTCTTTTAATTACCATAATTACATAACTGCACACACGCACAGGCACACGCACACACACACACACACACACACTTACAATGATAATATTGCGGTTGCCTATAAGTATGCAGCACTTTTAATTGGTGGAAGCGAAACAGCAAATGTTTGTGGAGTGGGCTAAGTGCAAAAACGACGGAAGAGAGTGAGCGTGAGAGAGAGAGAGAGGGAGTGAAGCTACAGGACAGGCATGTGCCACCCTGTTGCTCTGCTTTTATTGTCCTTATCGCATAAACTTAAATAGTTTTTACCAGCCACTTTGCGGTTTTTAAGTTATTTTGCGTGCAGCACTCTCAAGTCGCCTACTCAAGCACGGGGAAGCCAGCTTTCCTATACGCCTCTCACTCTCACTCGCTCTCTCTCCCTCTGCTGCTTTTCCTCGCTCGTATTTTCTTTATTGTTTGCTGCCAGGGCAAATTAAAGCTGACTTTTGAGGTTCTGTGCGAGAGCTGCAAGGAGCAGGTGTTTAGAGTCTTACGCGGGGCGCCAAAGTTCGAATGTTAAACTAGTTATTTGGCTAATTAAATCGCAGGTCCAGTCTGATATTCATCTGGCCGCAAGTCTTATTTGAAACTTTTAATTATTTCTCATAAGATGGGGTTAACCTAAGGTACATTCAGACCCACAGTTTGCACGGCAACTCAACCCACCTGCTTCCTACCATACCTTAGCACTTAGCCGCCCGGCTTAAATGTTTCGCAATTAATTTTCATGCAACTCGGTTATTAACCCACCTAACATATGAGGCGAGTGGGTCGATGTGGTCTTTGTTGGCCTCTTTAATTTTCCCAGCGATTTGTTCTGCTTGGGGGCGTGTTGCCGGTGGGCGTGTTCGCTGTACTAAATCAAAGCTCTTACCTATTTGCATTCAAACACTCTTGCATTTATAATTGCAAAATAACTAGTGATTAGCACGTTCAGCTATTTGGGCCAATGGTCTGACTTTAGTTTTTATACAAAGGGTTTACTGATGGGAATTAAATTTATATAAAATCTATTTCAATAAATATAAATTTCTAATTAGTAAAAATATGTGTTAATTAATCACTGTTAAAGAGAATATTTTCCCATACAATATACAATATATACATATGTATATAAAATCCACATTTTTTATTGCTGTAAAATATTTTCATTTATTGCATTTCCTCGATAATTTATTCTGTCGGACACGAATTTATGCAGAGCACTAAAAATTTACATAAAAACAAAAAGGCTTAAATTTGTTACATATGCAAATTCCATTCCATCAATAATAAAAAATATGGTGTCAAACAATTTAATTTTCAATTGCAAGCGAAGTATTTGTTTGTGACATAATTTAAATTCATATCAGATTTTCTTTTAATTGCGTTACTCGGGATTGTTTAGGCTTATGACATTAAACTGTCGCTTTATAAGCAAATTATTGTTAAATCAATTGCAATCAGGAATTGCAAGGTAAATTGTTGACTGTAACAAGTTGTCTTGTACTACTTTTACTACTCCTACTACTATTATTTTTACTACTATTGCCATTACTTTTACTACTATTACTTTTACTACTATTGCTATTACTTTTACTACTATTACTTTTACTACTATTGCTATTACTTTTACTACTATTACTTTTACTACTATTGCTATTACTTTTACTACTATTACTTTTACTACTATTGCTATTATTTTTACTACTATTACTTTTGCTACTATTACTACTACTACTTTTACTGACACTACTACTACTTCTTTTACTGCTACTACTACTACTACTTTTACTGCTACTACTACTACTACTTTAACTGCTGCTACTACTACTACTTTTACTGCTACTACTACTACTACTTTTACTGCTACTACTACTACTTCTCTTACTGCTACTACTACTACTACTACTACTTTTACTGCTACTACTAGTACTTCTTTTACTGCTACTACTACTACTACTACTTCTTTTACTGCTACTACTACTACTTCTTTTACTGATACGAATACTACTTCTTATTCAACTGTTACTACTACTTCTTTTACTGCTACTACTAATCCTACTTCTCTTCAACTACAATTGCTACTATTACTAATAGTACTACGACTTCAAGTAATACTTCTACTAGTACTACTACCACTTATCACTATTACAACTACTACACAAATAAGTACTACCATTACTATTAATACTAATACTACTAATAAGGGTACTACTAATAATACATCTCAAACAATTCTATTTATGACAAATTATATATTTGGACTTGACTTGCGTTTTCTGGCTTGTGTCTGAATGCAAATAAGTTATACAAAAGGCATTTATTAGGAAAGCATTGGTACTTATGCTTACCTATTTATTTAGCAAACAGTCTGAGACTAGAATTTTAACTTTATTGACCTGTTGTCCAATCGGGCAAAATGGCCAAGTTATACGTGCGTGCGTGTCTATCAAATTGCCTTTGCTGGCAATTTCAATTTCATGATTCGGTCACAATTTCCATTGTCGAGTGCCCCAAATGCATTTGGCTTTCATAAATAAATAAGTCCGTTAAATTGTCCATGCTCCAGAGGCTCAGTGCCTTTGTTAGCATGTTCTGTCTCCTGGCCATGCTCTGTTTTCTGCTTGTTTGTCACTTTCTGGCATCGGATTTGAATGTTACTTTGCTATGCTTATCACGTGCCTCAGTCCATGTCCATGTCCATGTCCAACCCAGTACTGAGTCCATGTTAAAATTGTCAGATGTTTGCTAGCTATTATCCCCACGGCTCAAGCGGCCATTTAAGCGGCTTACGGAAAATGCGATTGAAAATTTCCATGAATTTCTGTTTTGCCAAAGGAACACCGAAAAAAAAAAAAACAAAATATCTATATTTATATATATATATACAAAACATTGACAGCATCCGATTTGTAACTAACGTCCAGCTTTAAGTTCGTTTTCTAGTTGCTCGTTAGCTGATTATAATTAACTACATTGAAATGTTCTCCAACGTCTTTCAACTGGCAAGTAATTGATTTTTGCAAAACACTTTTGATTCTCCATTAAATGCCAAAACTTGCTGGCTATGGCTGAAGGAAAGAGGAAAAATGGCGTAACTTTGATTGCCAATTTTGTTTGCCTCAACCAAAGCTCATTTTGTATGCTCCACTAAGTGAGAGAGGGTATAATGCAATATTACGAATTGTATGTGGAAGTTATCAATTTATTCAGAGAACCCCATCGTTCGACTTTTTTATATTAAGTAATTTTCTATCCATAAAAGAGAGCCTAGAAAAATATACTGGTATTCTGGTATTCTATTGTCATTAGTAAAGATTCTTCATTCTAATGGGTATCTTCTAGTTGTTTAGTCCCACGTCCGTTGAGCTCTTCGTTTGTGTGTTGCAAATGCAGTTTTGTCTGTGCGCGCTTTTTGCAGCTATTTCGACTGTTTTTCTTCGCTTCCTTTTCTTTCTATCTTACATTTTTTAGCAGATACTTTCCATTTTTTTCGTTCTTGGCATTTTTCATTTACCCACCTTGTGTACCTTTTGCCTTGCAAAACAAATCCTAAATCGAGTGTGGCCTGGCAATGTTTACTGCTTAGTTTTGCCAGCAGCTGCAGGATAAAACAATTTGATGCCAATGTCAACAGCGAAGTATTTAGAGCAACAAAAATTGTGCCATAAGCTCAGCTTTATGCATTTTGCTTTTTGCATATATAATAAAAGAGAGTTGACTTCTTATTTTGCTAGGTAAGTTTCGACATGTCTGGTAGTTTTAGAAATGGAAATTGATTTTTCGGTGAAGCAGGATTAAATAATAAATATCGCTTTTGCCTTGGGAAGTTTTGAAGTTTATCTAAAAATTGCAATCAATTAACTTTAGCAAATTTGTTTTTTTTTTTTTAGATGATACGAATATTATGACAGATTTTCATACTAAAATAACAAAAGAAAATGTTTAATTAGAGGTAAAGTTTATTTAATTCACTTTTATGTTCAATTCTTCTTATAATGTAAATACTGTTTTTTAAAAAACAACAAACTGACCTTTAAGTATCATAAACTTTTTATACCTCTGCCTATTTACTTATTCGTGTGTATATGTATGCATGTGCATGTCTATGTGTGTGTGTGTGTGTGTGTGTTCAAAGTTACAAGCGCATTGACAGGAAACACATAGAGGTCTAATGGCACTTAAACGGTAGAAAAACTATAATGTCGACAAACAGAATAACGATATGAGATTGTTGCTTGGACACTGCAGAGAAACAGAGACAGAGCAATACAGGCATAGAGAACGAGACGGAGAGAAATGGGGAATAAGAGATAGAGTCTGGCAGCATAGAAACTTTGCAGACACGCAGCGAAAACTTTTGGCGTACCTGGCGAGTGCGAGCAGTCGAAGATGCGTGTGCTGAATTTTATTGATGGGCAGACGAAACGTTTGCTGCTGCGAAACAAGGCAGCTAGCTAGCTGTATTTACAGCCTTATCCAGTGATATGTCAACTGTCAACGGCTGTCAATTCTTAATTAAATGTATACCGGCAACTAGGTGACCAGCAACTGTGCCTAAGCACACTTGATTTATATATGAGCCAGTCAGCTGGATGCCGCCTGTCACCCATTGTACGAGTAGTATTCGAGGAAATACAGCTCCAGTCAGCAGTGCCAATCTACCAGATACTTTGTAATGGGAGCTGTTCCATCTACAACTCTATACAGGCTCATAAAAGTTTATACATATATGCACATATAAATGAGATGTCTCATCCCAACTCGTGTCCGGAATACCCAGTTGTCGTGCTGTGCGGAGTGCAGGATATTACAAACATGATACACAGTAGTTCTGTGTGTGGTTGCCCTATGTTAATACTGGAATTGCCCTGACATTTTTATTGCTCGTTACTAATAACTTAATTGGCATATTTGATTGCATGTGTGTGGGTGTATGGGTGTGTGTGTGATTTATGTGCGGTTGTTTGTGTGCGTTTTATGCAATTTGTTAAATTGCTCATTTAAATGCTACAATTAAATGTCTGTGTAAAAGTAAAAATATAATATTTGCATAATTTCTTTTTGACTCCCGCTCTCCCTCGCTCTCTCACTGTGTGCGTGGCCGTTGATGTGCTATTGGTTTAAATTTAATCTTGAGTTATGCCCAGAATGTTGAGTATATCGAGGAATATGTTGATGACATCCAAGTAGAGATTGAGCGTCGCGAATATGTATTCTTCGGGACTAATCGCATATTTGTGAGTGCCGCCCATCATTAGCTGAGTATCGTAGACCAGGTAGATGGAGAAGAGCACGGCGCCGGCCGATGAATACATCAGCGATATGATTTTGCCGTGCATGAAGATGGTCAAGACTCCAAAGAATAAGAGGGCCACCAAGCAAGCGATCAGAATGCCGCCCATCATTGTGAAATCGTACTTGGTCTGAAGGGCGAACACCGTCAAGGCCAAGCAAATGGCGGCTGTTATGCCAATTGCCATTAGCACCTCCTTGGGAGCGAAGCGACTGGCCGCGACTCCAAGCAGAAACGATTCAGCTACAGTGAACATGCCCAGAAATATGAAATTGGTGGGCGTCTCGCGGCGCACCCTCTCGCAGCAGATCATGGACAGCATGGTCAGCAGCATGGTTCCTATAGCCACCCAGAAGAGCCATAGATTCTGGGCCGCAAAGTTCTTGGCGTCTTCGCTGTACACAAACACAGCCACAGCCCCAAATGTGATCACCAGCTGTCCCAGGAGTATCATGTACACCTTGCGTATGAATCCGCGGCGTATGCTCTCATTGTCAAAGGTCAAACCCTTCGCCTGGGCCTCGGCATCGGAGCCATAGTCCCCATAGCCAATAGCGACATTCACTTCAGGTCGACTGTGATAGACAGCGTATGGATATTGTTGGCCGCAATCATTTGATGCCATTTCCTCGGTTAGCCAAAGGTCTTGCAAATGATGAATAGTGCAGAATGTTTGAGTTGTTTTATAAAAAGTTATATAGCTAGATCGACGACTACTTGTGAATTGTTGAAAGATATTTGAAAGATGTAGAAAATCCTTGAGCAGTAGATTGAAAAATTTCACTTGATTTTTGTACTGGGAAATTTAGTTTCAAATATTATTATTATTATCAAATATTTTTGTGGCATCCTTTTCCATGAAATTTTAATGCTCTGTATATTTCGATTTTCAGCCTATTTCTAACTCATAAAATGGCAATTGATAGGTTCCCAAATTATTTATTTAGCACACGAATTTTAATCTGTCCATAAGCCTTGTTTTGATCTAACTATATTATGACTTGTACCTACATAATTTGAATATTACACAAGATAATTTAATCAGTTAATTGCTTATTATCTATTGTGATTTCTAGTGCTTGCATGAATTAACAATGTTCTCAATGCATTGTCAATTCGATTTGGCTTGGCATACATATCACACTTGACAACTGATAACTCGCTGGAAAACAACAACAGGTGTGCCTTTTCCCCATTAAAGTGATTTGCATATGCTTTTCTCTGCTACGCTCTCTTTCCCTCTATCTCTCTCTCTCTTTCTCTATCGCTCTCTCGCTCACATTCCCTCTCTCTCTGTTTCTGACTCTCGCTCGTATTTCGCGTTTGCGCTCTGCGTTTATTCAGCAAACATTTCTTGCTGTGAACCTCTGCTCTGAGCTTTTTTTTTGTTGGTTTTGCAAAATGATTTTCAGTATTTTCAGCGCCTTTGTCGGTTTAAGTGGCCAAAGGAATTGAAAATTGGGCTAGGCAGGAGCTACGCTTGGCATCTTCTGATTGCCTGGTCACCGAAATTGTCGTATTTTTCGGGCTTTCATTGACCGTTTTCAATTGATAGAAAATATTTCTGTTTGAATTTACAATTATTTGTCAGTCGTTTTTTTTCAGATTTTGCATGCCTAATGAATAGAAGTCAACAGAAAAAAAATTGACAGTTCGTGTTATGAAAAGTCAGTAACGAGCATAACCTAGTTCCACTGGCAGCACATTCAAATATTTATGCTCAAGAAATGCACAGCGTACTGCAAACCCTGTACATTGGTTGCAGTCATTCAAAAGCAAATTCTGTTTGCATTGAATAGTTCTCCTATACTTGGGAAGGAGTGTCTAAGATTTCAGAATCATGCTCAAAGTTGATGAAAAATTATCCACACTAAACCTAAATTATGACTGAACTGCGGATTCGCAATAAAATGAATCTGCTGTAGAAAAAACGTTGATTTGAATATTTTCTTTTATAATTTTAATAACTTGAATTCCATTTGAAAAATCTTCTCTAGAGCTCAGTGTTGTCTGATACCAATGCGCATCTATTTCTTTAACTTTTCATATAAATATTACATTTAGGAGTTTGCAATTGAAAAGTTTGGGAGTTACTAACTAAAAGTTGATTTATTGCGCTAGCTCCAGTTCTCCGAGCAGCTGCTAAAATTTGGGTTTGCTTTGCTGACTTGCTTTTTGTCCGCCTGTACAGGGTATTAAAAATATTGTGATAGGCGAATGAATTTTCACATGCCGTCTGTCAATTGCCAGCCTTTTGTTTTGTGCCACACATCAATCAAAATGCCATTTGGGCAGGCATGCGATGCGACCCAACTTCCGAAACCTTACATTTTTTTCTTTCTCTCTTTTTTTGTTTTGCTATTTTTTCGATTGAGCCTGAAATGCTTCTGCCAGCTGGCACGGCACGTGTACCTTTTTAAAGTTGGCTTAAAGCCCGCAAAATCTCCCAGTCGCTGTCTGCAAACTATCAACAAGTTTTATTTGCGGTCGTTCCCTTTTCGTTGTCAGGGCTACGCAATAAGAAGGTCGCCAAAGTGATAAAAAAGCGGATTAGGCGATCAAATGGCCTGTGGGCAAGGCTCCAAGTTTTGAGTAGCATTTTTGTAATATTTAGAGTAAATAGTTATGGGGCCATGCAGACTTGGCTTATTGTTAATAATTTTGGATGCATCTATAAAAACGCTTTTTGCAAACTGTAGATAAGCAACATATGTAAATATAAATCACATTTCTTTTTGCTATAATAAGAATAAAGCGAAATTCAGCTATAAAGTACTTGACTTAGAAGAAACTTTTTTCCAACATTCCCTACGATTGCCGCATGTGAACCTTAACTCGAGGGTAGCCAAAAATAATAGAGGTGAAGTAAGTTACGCGTTGCCCTAATCCCCATTGCTGACACATCCAGCCAGTGAAACTGGCTGCAGCCAAACTTTAAGAGCTCAGCATGGTCGCAAGGGTTTGGCTGCCAGTCAGTTAGGCATCTATCAACAACAAAAGTACGAAAGCGAAAAAAAAAAAAAACAAAAACTACACTTTAAAACTTTAAATGAGTTTTTGTGCGGCGCAAAGTTTGGGCCAAAAATCAGGAGAAATCTCAGCGAGGAAAACTGAGTAGATAAGAGGGGGAAGAAAAGCCAGGCAGCCACAGCCACAGCAAATCGCTAACAATTTATCGACCAAATCGCAGGCGTTGACAGTCTGGCCAAAAATTGAAAATGGTCTAAGCCAAAGTTGTGACAAGTCTTGACCATAGCCAAGATAAATACAAATACAAACACAAAGTACACAGTACACAGTACACAGTACTTAAAAGAAGTATATATATATTCCAAAGATTCGGTAAAAATAAAATACAAACCACACAGCTTAACAAGCAACAAAAAGCTTGTGCAGCTCGAAAAAAAAAAAAAAATCTCCAAGCAACAGCACAAACAACAATGACCACATCATTATGACATACTTTTCGTCTGACCAAAAAACGCGAACTCCATTGCAGTTTAATCTATGCAAATCCAAAAGAAAAACTAATTTTGTGGCTTTCAACTTCATGAAACTCAGATGAAGCCTTTTCAACAACGACGACGACGACGACGGCGACGACGATGACAACCGCAACTGCAAACAAAGACTGTTGAGTCCACGCAAATTTTGCAGTAGTTTCTGTGTACTTTAGTTGGCGAGAGGAGGAGATTTCTGGCGTGGGAATTATTATTGGGGTCCTTTTGTTTTTGTGTATTTCCATACTGGCATAAGATAACAAACTGCGAGTGCATCATACTTATATTTTAATGCGGTTTCTCTGCAGCCTCAATCAACATATTCAAATTTTAAATATAGATGCCGAATTTCACATGGCTTTATTATTATTTCAGTTTAATTAACATTTATGAGAGTTTCATTAAATTGATTTTCACAAGAATTAGTCGAACGCCTACTAATGAGGCATGAAATAAATAGCCCTTTGGGTATTTCAGCAGTCTTTGTGCTGTAATCTAAGCTTTGACTAAGAAAGCAAAGTTCAAATCCAACGAGAGAGTGTTAGTCGAATATGATTAACTCAGAGATACCTTAAGTTCTGGGCAGAATATGCGAAGATGTCATAAAAGCGGATGTTCTTTTGAATTTTTTGTTAGCAAATTTTAAATGATATATGAAAAAGAACTGTATATTTTATAAATGAGTGCAATCAATTTCATATATTTGTATGGAATCATATTCTGGACACATATTCAATGGTATAATGACTTCTCTTTTCAATTAGACTCTACTGGATATATTTCTATCAGGTATATCTAATAATTAATATACAAGTTTCTTTGCCGAAACCACAGAAGACTTCAAGAAGGCAGCAAATTTCTGCACTTTGTGAAAGCTTTCAAAAAGTTTTTGTTTCATGTTACCGCAGTTTATATACCAATTTTTGTTATTAACTCAGCTAAGAATATGCTGATAATCAAAGAAAGGTTACTAGAGATAATATCTTATATATATTTCATTATAAATTTGTATTTTTATAGAAAAATAGGCTAATAATGGAGAATATTATTTAATTATTATTTATATTTTCACTTAACAGCTTGACTTAACTCATTCTGAAGCTTAATTACTATTTTAATATTCATTTATTGGCAACATCTTCTGCTGACTGAATTTTTATTTGCCTTAAACATTTTGTGTGCAATTGCGAAAGTTAACTCATTTTTCTGTCCATTGACTCCAAATATGAAAACATTTAAGCACATTTTCTTTTTTAATGCGTTGCACTTTCGCAACGAGGTCGGATATATGTATATTGCTGGACAGTAGCTGCTATTATTTTTGCTGTTGCTGCTGTGTAAATATTTTGCAAGTAAGCAAAACATTTGTCAAGACATCGACAGACAGTTGGACAGACAGACACCCAGACAGATAGATAGATAGAGAGACTGACAGACAAGCCACAGGCGATGGCAACGATGTTCTGTGTCATCAAACACATTCAGTCAATGACTCGTTCCATGTGTTCCATGCTAGGAATGTTTGTTGGCAATTGAGTTTGCTCTAGCCAGACGCAATGAAAGTGCTTATTTAAAAGCATTTATTAGCTTTCAAGATACACAGATTAAGGATTTAACCTACCCACTAAAAGATACTTTCATTATGCAATGCGAATGCTGTGGTTAATATCATCTGAGATACTGTGAATAAATTTGTTTAATTGAATTTCATGCGGTGTTCAGCCATGCAAAAACCTCTCGCTCTTTGAGTGACTCTGAACATGTGTATGTGTGTGGGTGTATGTATGAGTGAGTCTGTGTGTGACCCACTTGTGCGCACTGCTGTGGATACTTTTTTGTTTCCCATTTGTGGCGAGTCGAAAAGAGTTGGTTCTGGTTGCAAGCCAGCCAGCAAATTGAATAATAAGTGTATTCGTAATTAATTGAATTTATGCCGTCATTTCGAACTCTTTATAATGATAAATAATAATTGAGAGCGCGAAATGTAATATTTCTATTAGTTTTCTGCCATAGAATATTAGTTAAATGGCCGTACGCAAATGAAAAATATCAATATTCCACTATAAAACAGAGAAGCTTAAAAAAGTTGATGTATTTTTTTATTTAAAATTCCGTTTTGGGTCAAAGAGTTGTTCGGGTATTTAAGCTTGTTTTTACTGTTGTTTGACAACGCATTTGTGTGGCTAAAAATATTTATATTCCTGGCCGAAAATACAGGCAGCAAATAAAATAGTTTTATGTCATTGGAACGAAATGCTACAGCTGCTGCTGCTGCTGTTCTGATTTGATAAAATGTGAAAATGAAATTCAAGCATTTTCGGTTTATCCTATTTTATGCAAATATAATAAAAATGCTTTAGCATGGCGATTCGTGCGTATGTTTGCATGCATATTTTATTGCATACTTTGCGGAGCGCTGTGTCAAACGACCTCGCCTGCAGCTCATATGGATGACACCCAAGCACGCCCCCCGGTCTCAGTGGGAATGCCTGTGCATTCAAAAAACGCATAATTAAAAAGTTTTATTTTCAGCACTTTTTACGCCGATGCGTAGCGCCGAGGGCCTGCCCCTTTACCCATAAACAAACTGGCGACACTATATGGTAGCTCTCGGGCAAACCTTTCGGGCAGCTTTGTTCATTAAATGTGGATTCAGTGCAACTGCCTTGAGGACGTAGCAAAATGTGAAAGTTAAACGCTTTGAATATTAAAGAAATAAAGCTAGAAAATAAACTCGATATTTCTGCTATTAGCCACCTTGTTTTAATTACCAGGGAGCAGAAAAAATGCTTCGCCAACAAAGTCACGCAAAAAACTTAGCGCTCGAATCGCCAAAGCAAACCACTTTAACGCTTTAGTCTAGAACTTTTCTCTTTCGACTTTTAACTCCTGTTTTACCCTCTAGCCCAACCTAATTAAAGGTCATGCGGGCTAAGCAAAACTGTTTAATGAACTTAAGCTGTTGGAAATTCAACAAGAAACGTTGAGTCTTTAAAGTATGTAATATACTGAATTTAAATGTTAAATTATTTTTGTCCATTAATCTCTGACATTCTTTACAAACCATATCATAATTTTAAACATTACCTTATGCATAAGAAATAAGTTCTTTAATTTATAGTATATATAATTAAGCTATAAAGACTAAGCAATGAAATAAAAATTACAAAATTATACACAAAATACTTTAACAGAAAAACTGAAAGCCTGTCAAAGACTGAAAAATTCGCTCGATAGTTTAAAAGCCTCGTACTGTTAAAAATTTTGCAATTTGACCTTTCAGCAAAAGTTTCTTTTATTATTTTTGTTCATTCTCTAACATCGGTTTTTACACATTTATAGAATTTGTGTGCGGTTTCTTTTACCCTAGAGTAGTAATAGTAGTAATACTAAATCAATTTTTTTTTTGAATTAGCTTTGGAACTGATATTCATTTAAAGAACTCACACAAATCCAATGAGGGGTATCTCAGCATTGAACTCTTGTATGTAAGCTTTTACTATTTGCCGTTGTTTTCATTTTCTCGTTTTGCAAATTGCTTTACAAAATGTGTGTTTGTATTTTCCTGGACATAATAGTTGCATAATACACACACACATGAATTCACTAACATTTTCCGGTTACGCTGCATAGTTATAGTTGACGCTGTTTGTTCCGCATACGCAGCGTTGGCACAGCGTCGCTTCGAGCACTTTTGCATTAATTAGGCCAACGTTTGCATTGAAGTTGCATGCCAACATGCGACTGTTGCCGTCCACTGCTAGCCGCTTGCATGGCTCTGGCTATTAAAATGCGCCAATCGAATTTTCAATTAAAATTGGGAATTTTCTGAACCGCAAACGTTCGAATTTTTGGTCAAATACCATTTGCCATTTCAAATCTTTCTCTTATGACAAAAAAAAAAAAAAAAAAGAGAGAGCCAAAATCGAATACTGATGCAGCCAGCTGGCTGTTTTCAGTGGGAGCAGCAGGTGTCGCATAGCTAGCAACTACATCTCTCCCTCTTTTCGCTTGTTGTGTTGTTGCAATCGCATCGCATTGCATTTGGCTCAGCGGGCTGGCAAAGCTAAAACAGAAATCTGCGAACGGCTAACTGCGAACTGCCAACTGGCCAAAATGGCAACCGGCTAGCCGACAGCTGGCAAATGGTAACAGCGACACGCGCAGCTGCCTTCAAATTGCAAAAAGTGCCAGAAGCGCAAGAGCGAGAGCTGCAAAACTTTTGCAAATGAGTTAGACAGATTAAGGCGGGGAGTTGGGGAGGGGGCGTGGTGGGCACAACTTCTAGGGAACTTCAAAATGATGGGGCAACGGACGGGCCTTGGGGCATTTACACAACTACAGTCATAATTATAATGAATTATGAAACAATAACTCTGCCTAATGGATCCGGCCCCAGGCCACACGCTCAATACGCATCTCCGGCCGGTTTTTGGCACTCACGTAACTAATTGACAAATGATGATAAAGTGTCTTGGTCAGTACCCAAACGACTTGACTTTATTTTTAAACATTCTCATTTCTTCCTAATGCGGCTGTCCATGTTGGACGGTGTTTTCTTTCGCGATTGTGCTTCACGCTTTCAGGTGTTGGTCTTGCCGCATTTTACATGAAAATCTGATAAAAGCTTTGACTCTGACGCCGGAAACGGATGTTAGCTGCCAGGCCGTATGGACACTGGCATGACTGGCACAAATTGGACTCGAGAGTGGCATGACGAGCAGATTTACACTATTGTGTGAATGCAAGCAACTGGTGTGTGATGCTTAACAATGGAGCTCATATATCATAAAACCACATTAAATTTTTAGTATTAATATTGAGTTGTTATTAAACTGCCAGAAGTTGAACAAATTAAAAAATTTACCAATTAAATTCAAGTAACAAAAATATATACCACTTTAGATCCCTTATCAAACGTCAAATTATATTTTCTTTTTACCTTAGAGTATTTCGTGTTTTGTGTTCGTTTCGCTTTGCGCTAAAATCTGTTCGCCTTTTGACCTCTTGTGGCGAAGCGAACAAATGAACAAATATTTTGCATGAAGACTTCATAATGTTGACCCTTAAATTTTGACCTTTTGCTTTCTGTTGGTCGCGACTCTCAATGTCACATGTTTGCCGCTGAGGCTTAATGTTTAATAAGCCCTTTACCAGAACTCTTGATTCTTTTCCAGGTTTGCATAATGATATTGTGTGTCGTTGAGTCATTAAAAATGTACATTTCATGTTTATTATGCACAAAGCATAAATATTTACAGAATACAAGGTGTAAGGATTTTTGTTGAAATATTTATGTATTGTATGAATATTACGAATATTGCAGGCGTCTAACCATAATTTTTGCAAACAAACAAAATCGAGGAGTTGAATATTGGAAAAATAATATTTTCGCATGAATGTGAATAATTTAGTAGGTAAACTTATATTTATTTATCAAAATGATTTATTTTCTATCGCAAATATCCCTAGGGCATGGTGTGATATAGTGTGAGGGAGGGTCACGCTCCCACGCTGACCATTTGAATAATTCTTCTTCTTGCTTACAATTTCTGCCAGCAGGTATTTGTTGTAGACTTAAGCTTTCGTTCTTAGTCACTTTTTTCCCCTGCGACTTTTTGCTTAATTGCCGCAATGCCTTTAATTAAAATTTTGTATTTGCGTAAATTTGATACCTTTTTGGGTCGCACTCCTTCAGCCTCACCTGTTTATGCCCTCAAAGTATTGCAAATGCGTGAACAGGTATATATTGCCATTGGGCGAATGTATATGTATAAGTTTGCTCAAGGCTCTGCAGCTATGTCTGTCTAAGAATGTCTGTCTGTCAGTCCTTCTATGTGTTATTTAATATAAATATGAGATGAAATTTAAAAAATCGCTTCAAGATTCTTTAAAATGAATTGAGTATATTACAAGTGCTTTAATATTTCACACATTACAACATAGGTAAAAATAATTAATAAATAATTCAAATATATTCACAGAAATTTAGAGTAATTCTGAGAAAATGGAAATAAATGTAAAGTGTAAAGCGCCTTCGGGGAGCGTGATTAAATATTTGTGTGTATAAGAGGAAGCTTAGGCTAAAAGGCTCATAAGCGTAGAGGCAACTGATTAAGGATATCTCATATTTGCATACTTGCGATTAGAGAACTCTTTGTTGTTCAGATTTTTCCTTTTTCCGCATTAGAGCGCGGGTCATTAAGCAGGCTTGATTGCAGAGTCTAATTTACGCAACTCAACTCATCCCTTCCCTCCCTCATTGAAACAGCAATAGTCCGAGTGCCTACTTATAATTGATTATTGTTCTTGTTTCAGTATACGAATTGTGAGTAGGGAAACACATTGATGGAATGCTAATCAAGAATGAGGCCTAAGCTGCTTGGGCTTTACATATTCGCAATGCTAAGCATGTGTACAATTGTAGTTAATACATGAGCCTGGCCGCCTTAGTCTGTCCTAATTTCATGGGCTTAATCAATATGTTTCTTGTAAAGTAAATATTTAACAAATAATATATATTACTGTATTTTCGATTAGTATGAATCGGAAGAAATCAATACGACATATTTAAAGTCTATGAAATGACTTATTCCGAATTCATTCGATTCATTATGCCCTGTTAAATGATTTGCATCCGAAAAAAACTTTTATTATTAAATGTATAAAAATTTGTCGTCTGTTACATAAAAAATGGTGAAAATTTGGTTATCCAAATGTAAAATTAAACTTGATTCATTTGCCGCGATAAAAGATGAAATATTGCCAAATAGGCAAGGAGGACATGGACGTCGAGATCAACGAATTTGGCTCATCACATGGAGGGCTAACTGTTGTATTGAGGGCCTCGTCCCCATTTCCAGACACACCGTCTTTAGATACACTTCCAGCTGATGCACCATATGCAGGGCGAGTGTGTGACGTCCCCATGTAGTGCAGTTATAGCTGCACCAAATGAGGCTTAAACTGCTTACATAAATCGGCGCTGAATACAAATAAGCCGCAAATGTATGGTTGGTGTTGCTGATGGGGACGTGCGTTAGTTTCTCATCTTGATTAGCTCTAATACGGGCAGTAGCAGCACGGATAGCAGCACGGGGTCATACAGGAATTGTAGTACTGGCAGGGGTCGTAGCCTCTGCCCAGCCGCGGCATTGTCTCGAGCGGCGGCATAATCATCGAGTTCATGAGCTGCTTCTTGTGTTCCTCGTAAGTGAGTCCATCGGGTGCCACGACGGGCGGGATCGGCTTCGGGTTCTTTGGCTGAGGATTGTTTGGATCCCAAGGCTTAGGCAGGGCGCCATCTTCTCTCAAATACTGAATAAGATCGATACCCTTCTTTTTCCGTGCAATCTCATTTTTAATCGCATCCTTAGCCGCTTGCTTAGCATCTTTAACTGCTTTAATATCTTTATCACGCATGCGAACAGGGATGGGTGCGGACTTCCCAGTTCCCTTCTTCTTAAGGCCGGGGAATGATTTGTCGAATAGTGCTCCCATTCCACCAGCGCCGCCAGGGCCTCCACCCATGCCACCGCCAGCACCGCCTCTTCCGCCACCACCTCTACCACCACCGGCGCCACCACGCATGGGCCCGCCGTGGCCGGAGCCCCATATGCCGGGTGGCTTCGGTCTTCCACCCGGAGCCGCAGAGGCCCCGTGTGGTCCACCGCCTCCGTGGCCAAAAAGGCCATCCTCAAACACAGGCTCACCAGGCTTGCCAAATGCTGTGCCGGTGTACCGATCGCCTGCAGCACAGTCGTAGACTCGCCAATAGGGATGGATCACAGTTGGATATTTCGGAGTTACTTTCAAGTCAGCCGCGGCCGTCTGCGTTTCATGGTTATGCGTCTTGGGCTTGACGTATTTCTGCGGCGATGCCGCTGGCGGTGACACATCAAAGTCGAATTCCATCTCACTGTCGCTGGTGTCTGTCAGCACCAACTGAGCGACACAGCTTTCCATATGCCGACGCTTGCACTCCTTCTGCAGCGCGGCCTCCAGGCACTTCTTCTCGAAGATATCACGGCATACGCACATCATCAAGGGCTTGTGACAGGTGCACTTGCGGAATCCCTTCGCTTTGAACTTCTTCTTGATCTGACTTAGAGCCACGCCCAGATCACTTTTGACCACCTTGAAGACAATCGGCTTCATGGTCACATTCGGATTATCGAGGGCGCGCAAAGTGATGAAGATTTCGCCGTTCTTCTTGCGCAAATTGAGGATGGGCGGCTTGTCTTTCTTCTCTAGCTCCATTAGTTCCTTGCACTTCTCAGCTGCCAATTTCTCAGGTGAGCCCTGCAAGAAGAATTTCATAATTCTTTTAATCGGCTTGCGCACGAGTCCTGGCTGCCAGCCATGCTTGAGTGCCTCCTCGCTGGCGTACCAGTTCCAGCCGTGATTCGCCGGAATAGAGGGCACGCGGTTCGCGCATTTCTTGTGGGAGGGCGAAATTCTTCGATGGGGTTTGGAGGATCTGCGTTTGATCGGAGCTTTACGCTCGCTGGGAGCGGCTGCTGGCTTCTTCTCATCCTTTCCACAGGTACCAGCTTGCAGTCGCCCGGCTTGCATTCTTTCCGCTTTCTCTTTCCTTGCGCACTCCTTCTGCAGCACGTCGAAAGGTTTGATATCCTTGATATTATTTAAGTCGCGTATTTCGGAGAATACGCGCGATAGAAATGGACGAGAGTCTGTTTCTTTGACGCCCACCTCAGACGTTTCCTGGTCGGAGTCCTCGTATACAAGAGACTCCCTAGGTGGCTTCTCAATGTCATAAAAGTCGGCCACCTTTTCGCGAACTCGACAAAAGGGGCACAATTTGCCGGCCCTGCAAGTGCACCGACATTTCCTCGGCTTCACCTCATCTGGTGGCGTATCTTCTGGTGGTATAATTAGATTACTATAAATCAGATCGTCATCGGGTACTTTTATATTGGGTTTTTGAGGCAATAGCATCGGCTTTAGGCCGCACTTAGGACAGGCAGCCAATATGGGAAGCCACGTCAAATTGGTGAGGCAAATGGGACAGAAACGTTTTTCCTTCAGAAGGTCATTTTTCCTTTCACTTAGTGTGTTGTATTCTTCCGGATCTAGCGGTGGTATGCGCGTGAAACATGGAAGCCGAAGATTACTCTCCTCGAGAGGCATTCTACAGGAATTGTAGTGCATATTCAAAGTGCAAGGATGGCCGAGTGGGTCAGGGGGCCCTCGGCAAGGCGGTCTTAATTTCTTGTTATGATCCAAGCTGATCGTAATTGCGTCAACAGTATCGTTACAGTCCTGAGCCATTTCCTGTACACACAAAAGTATCGTTAAACGCAATCTGGTGGAGGTCTACTTTATTCATAGTTACCTTCACTTCACAACAGATAGCATTGCCAACTGGATTATGAAGAAACCTAGGTGCAGGTGGCTTGCATTTAATATTCTCGTTTGCGAAACTTTGAGTGCCAAATTTGAGATATTCAGAGTCCTCAACGCTGTCTAATGCACCTAGGCAGGGATCGGTGCACTGCTGGGACTCGCTCATAATAAATAGGATATCCTTTTCGTTGATACTTTTGTCCTTGAAGAGCTGGCACGTGCTCTCCTTCCCCCTGGCAAATGATAAAACAGGAATAGAACTTCTTTACTTCATAGCAAAACCGTTTACTCACTTTTCCTCGTCGACACATTTCAGCTGCAGAGAGCATAGCATTTCTACTCTGCCAACAACTTTGCCGTCGCGATCAACCGTACAGGACTCTGTGAGGACCAATTGCTTCATGCTGTCCCCTATCCCCTCCAAGTCTTCTGGACGAAAGCGAACAGCTCCCATACCAACTAGAAAGTCTTCATACCTTACTGATATGGGTACTCCGCATTCCTCGATAGTCTGGCGGAGAACGGTCGGGTCTATGATGACATCCGTGCTATACTCGGGCATGAGCTCGGGCACATTGAAGCCACTTTGTCTTATTGTTATAAAAGCATTACAAAAATTGACCTCAACTTGTACTTTTTGCAGATCCTGAAAATCTGGATTATTTAACTCAATGCTAGTCAGCACTGCATTAAAGCCAAAAGTACAGTTAGCCATTTTTTTTTATTTAAAAGTGTGCGAAAGAGCAAAATGGTAAAAAAAATTTATTGTCAATTTTCAAAAAATATTGAATTTAAGGCACAGCAAATTTTAAGTGAATAATAATGAAACAGAATGCTATGCTGATACACCAAAGGTCTCTATGATTTTGTTTTGATGGCTTACACAAATGCCAAATATACATACATAATATGTATTTAAATTTTAAAATGAAATGAACTCAATTGTTTTACCATGCTAATTCTTAAATAGCTAAAGGTGTTTATTGTATGACTTTACGCTGGTAATTCAGAAGATCATTTAAGTTGTCTATATGTATGCAGCAGAATTATTTTACTTGCAGCTGCAGAGTGTGTTTCCATTGGTCACTTAAGGGTCGACTGCAACGAGCCCTACCTGGCACCGTCTCAACATTTGAGAGCGACTTAGTGATTGAGTGAAAATTGTCATATATAAGCCGCAGCAGCTTCTGCATTTCTTCAGTCAGTCATGTATTGCAGTGCAGTGCAGTAAAGTAGGAAAAAGTGAAGTGTCTGATCATTACAGACTTAGAAGAAATATTTGGAGGAAGGAAGTACTTAGAAGCTTAGGAGAAATGACTAGGGAAAATACTTAGAGGAAAGACTTGGAGGAAATACTTATACGCAATACTCAAATCTGAAATAAAAGGTTATTCATCTAACGCTCTGAGGCCATCACACAAATAAAAAGCTGAACTGACTAATAATAACATTTTATAACATATACATTGCATTTACTCATACAATAATTTATGCTTAGAAATTGTTAAAACGAGTACATAAACATTTGGTGGTACGCGTATTCTGGCACTCGTTGTCCTTGCGATTGGCCAGCTCGATGGGCGGTGAGGAAATTTGCAAGAAAGCGCGTTGTCTCTTCTGTAAGTCGGTCAGGCCATCATGGCTGAGTAGAGGCTTTGGCTTAGTAAATGAGCCGCTTTTCTTCAAATAATGCATGTCCCTATTCAGTTTTCTCTTTGCTATTTCGTTTTCCTTATCTGCAGTCTGGGAGTTGACGTTATTTTTGGTTTTCATCGCCAGCCGCTTGGGCATTGCTTTTGGCATGCACTTGGAATCGCATTGCCCGTTAGCCGGCTGCTTGTTTAATCCAGGTATAAGCTGAACAGCCATCCCGCCAGTAAGGCGTCCGTCGTTGAGAAGACGACCCTTAAAGCTTGGGACAAACATACTTTTGATCAGCTTGTGTTCAGGGGGTTGAGCACGCCCCATATACTCATGAGTTTTATAATCACATTGGAGCGAGCCACTGCTGGTGCTCCCCGGAGTAGTATTCCCTTTGTACAGACCGCCACCCATTTGCCCAAAGACCCCGTCCTCAAGCACTACCGCTGCCGGTCTGCCGAAGACTGTGCCCGTGTATCGGCCACTGGTAGCACAGTCATAGACACGCCGGTAGGGATTTTGCTTGAGGGGATATCTGGGTGGGATGCATAGACTAACATTCTTCACCTGGGTGGCATTATTAACGGTCGGGGGTTTCAGATTCGCCTCTGGAGTCGGCGCCGTCACATTAATGTCAAACTCCATTTCGCTGTCGCTGGTGTCTGTTAGCACGAGATGGTTCGCACAGCTTTCTATGCCGCGACGTGTGCACTCCTTTTGCAGAGCTCCCTCGAGTTTCTTTTTCTCGCAGACGCTGCGACAGACGCACATCATCAGCGTATTGTGACAGGTGCACTTCCGGTAGCCCTTGGCCTTAAGCTTCTTCTTGATGTCGCTTAGAGCGGCGGCTAGGTCGCTCTTAACAATCTTGAACACAATCGGTTTTACTTCAGCTTCCGCGTTGCTGGCAGCGCGCAGCGTTATGAAGATTTCGCCACTCTTCTTGTATATGCGGAGAGTGGGCAAGTTGTGTTCATTCTCGTTCTGTTTCTTTGCCATGCTCAGGCACCTGTTGAATGCATTGCGCTCGGGCAGGTATTGCAAAAAGAATTTCATAATCCGTTTGATGGACTTGCGCACGAAGCCTGGCTGCCAGCCGTACTTGCGGGTCTCGTCGCTCTTGGTCCAGGCCCATCCGTGATTTGGCGGCACGTTGCCGGGCAGCTGAGCGCAGAACTTGTGGCCGATTTTGATGGGCAATCGCTTTGGCAGGACAGTTGTTGATAAGGTTTTCTCGAGCTTCACCAATGGTTTAGTTTTCAATTTGGGCTTGGCACTCGCATTCAAGTTGTTGTCCTTTGGTTTGCATGCCACTGGATCGCATTTAAGCTCTTTAAGCTCTTCCGAGAGCTTAGTTGCATTGATGTCGTATAGATCGCGGAGCTCGGAGAACACCCGCGTCAGATGTGGGCCGCACTTCTCTGTCGTCTTATTTTCCATGCAAATGTCCTCGATCGTGTGCTCTTTCGCGTCGAGGCAAGCAACGGGCTTCTCATCCTCATGGAAAATATCGGCGCAGAGCTTACGTATTCGGCAGTGGGCACAGGTTCTCCCGTTCTGGCAAGTGCACCGACATGCGGGCCTTAGATCTTTTTCCTCAACCACAACTGTGGCGGGTGGCTTACTGCAGTAGTCTTCAATAGTTTCTGGCGGCTTGCCCAGTAAATCCTTTAAGATTTCGTCAGCCGTTGGCGTCTTCTCCTTGTGGCGCTCCTCAATAACTGGCACAGGCTTAGCACCGCACTTCACGCAGGCCGCAAACTTGGGCAGCCACGACATGTTGGTCAGGCAGATGGGGCAGAAGCGTGTGCCCTTAATGTCTGCATTTTGCAAATCTTCCACATCCACTTCCGCTTCCACTGGGACTAGCCGCGGGCCATACAAATCATTGTTGATCACCTCGCTGACTGGATCGTTTACAGAGTAGTGAATATTTGGGGTGCTACGACTGTCCGACAGAAAGCTAACTGCATTGCTGCTTCGTCCAATGGATTTGCGGGCAGACAGCTTGAATGGATGAAATTCGTTTCCTCCCCTTGCGACTATGTCGGTAAATCGCTCAGGTCGGCGGCCCAAGGTCTGTGAATAGAAGCAAAATCTAAGGGGCGAGCTTTTCCAAATGTTGTATGTGTAGCAACCTTTATGCCACAAGTGGCGCCACTAGTTACGGGCTTATTCGGCAAAGGTTCCAAGGGTCGAAGGGGATCAGCTTTTGGCCCAGCACTTTGGTATGACTCCAATTCGAATCGTAGTTTGTTGTCATCTGGCGGCAGTATATCTGGGCAAATATCGCTGGCCTTGGGGCAGTGGAGCACATCTCCCATAAGGAACATAATATCCTGCGGGTGAATGCTATTCTTTGCAGTTTGGCCACAGTCCGATTCGCGCGGCCTGAGACGAAGCACGATTAAGCAATTTAATTCATTGATTTGTGAATCTGACTAGGGAACTACATACCTTGATGTATCCGTACACTTCATGTAGAGGCGACAGAGTACCTCAAGAGTGCCGGCAACTTTGCCCGCCAGCTGAAACCTGCAACTGCTGGCACACAATATATCGTTCATGTTCGCATCTATGCGATCAATGAACACGGGAGGAAATCCGATGTTTCCCAGCCCGATAACCTTGTCATTGTATTTGACGATCACTGGCATGCCATACGCTGCTACATTCTGCCGCAAGATTTCTGCATTGCTGCTAAACTCAAAGGATGACTCGCCCTTGAAGTCCTTCACATTAATCCGACTGGATGTTATCTGCAGCGGTTTGTTATCAAAGCAAACATCAACTTGCAACTTCTTGGGATCTTCGATCTCGATTTCTGTTGTCTTTAAATAGGTGACAATGACATCGAGCATATAAGTACACGCCGCCGTGTCCATCTTTCACTTGCTCATCCAAATTTATTCAAACAAATAATTTTAATATCGAACGGCTAGCTAAATCTGATCTGTGCGCTAAATTCAATTGAAACACAATAAAACTGTAGTCTCTTAGTATTTTATTGTCAAAATTTTTAAATCAAATGGTGGCTTGATTAAAAAAAAAAAAATTAAAATAAATATAAATATTTAAATATATAAAATTCTATACCAGCTACTCAGCTACTACGCTCTGGCTTTGGGACTCTGTGTCTTCGACTTGGCGCCCTTACTCATCATGTACTTCATCATTTCAGCTGTTTTTTTCTTGGCCGTCTCAGCCTGGGCCATCTTGGCTTCTTGGGCGGCTAATTCGCGAGCCCGATAGTAACGCTTCGTCATTCGGACAGGAATTGGATCGCTTTTGACTGGTGGCGCTTTCGGAATACCCGGAAATGTTTTTCCGCCCGGAATGCCCCGACCACCGCGCATTGGTCCGCCAGGTGCTGGCCCCCAAATGGCTGCATTTTTCGGCTGGGCGCCAGGAGGCACTCCGTGTGGACCCCCCTTTTTATATCCAAAGAGCCCATCCTCAAACACGATTTCGCCATAGTCGCCAAACGCCGTGTTTGCAAATCGATCACCGGCAGCACAGTTGTAGAAGCGCCAGTAGGGCGAGTACTTGATCGGAAAGGGTTTCGGCTCTGGCACAGGCTTGGTGGCTGTCTGCATACCGAAATTGACGGTAGACGGCTTAGGCGAAGGCGGCTTAGCCACGCCTGCCGGCGTATTCACGTCGATATCGAACTCCGCCTCGCTGTCGCTGCTGTCCGCCATCACGAGCTGATCCACGCAGCTCTCCATGCCACGCCGCCTGCACTCGCTCTGTATCGCCTGCTCCAGGTATTTCTTCTCCACGACATCGCGACAGACGCACATCATCACCGAGTTGCGGCAGCTGCACTCGCTGAAGCCCTTAGCCCTCAGCTTCCTTTTCATCTCGCTGAGTGCGACGGCAAGATCGCTTTTGACCACCCTAAAGACAATGGGCTGCATCTGCACATGGCTGTTGCTATTGGGCCGCAACGTAATGGTGATTTCGCCGTTCTTCTTGGTCAAGTTGAGCACTGCGGGCCCACATTCATTTTCCTCGTGGCTTCTCAGCACATCCATGCACGTTTTACGCGTGGAGCTTCTTGCCGAGCCATATAAAAAGAAATTCATCAGTTTTTTTATTGACTTGAGTATGGCGCCGGGTCGCCAGCCATATTTGCGCGCCTCCTTGCTGGAGGACCAAGCCCAGCCGTGACGGCGCGCGACGGGTCGTTTAGACTTCACGCAATGTCTGTGAGTTTTACTTTTATTCGATTTTCGCTTTCGACTCTTGCCGCTAATGTTATTTGGTGGGGTTCTTTTCTTAGCCCTGGGCTTGGCTACTTTTTCTACTTCTCGGACATGCTCAACTGGAGCGACTTCCTTCCCCTTCTCCTTCTCCTTCTCCGGCTGAGCACAAGTCTCCTCGTTCGGCTGCTTTCCCACATCAATGTCATACATCTGGCGCAGCTCAGAGAAGACGCGTGATAGAAACGGACGATATTCCGAAGACTTCTTCGTATCTAAACAATAATGTTCGGGATCCGAATCGGTGTCCTCCTCAGATGGCATTGGGACATCTGTTGACCTGGGCTGCATAATGTCCGGATATTGTTTGCGCAGTCGGCAGTTGGCACAGAGCTTGCCATTCTTGCATGTGCAGCGGCACGTGGACTTGGACGACTTTTCCTTGGACGACGCATTGGATGGAAGCTTACACAAGTCGTCGAGGGTGGGCGGGGGCTTGCCCAGATAATCGTTCAGTATTTCATCAGCTGTCATTCGTCTGGGCTTGCGCTCTTTAACGATTGGTATCTGTTTAATCCCGCACTTGGGACAGTTGGCGTATTTCGGCAGCCACGACATATTATTCTGGCACACAGGACAGAAGCGCAGCTCGTAATTAGGCTGTGAGTTGATTGCACTGGGTGGTGCAGCGGCACACATGTTGCTGCTGTAATTATATGGAGAGTACTGACTCGATGACAAGTTCGACAAGGCCAGGTCTATGGGACTGGGGGTCGCCGTTGAGTGTGGGTAGCAGCACGGTGTTCCACAGGGACTTTTCAATGCTCCCGCTGTTTGGCGGGATGTGTTCTTCTGGCTCGCCAGCTGAGTAATTGAGTCGATTATTTCGCCATACTGAGTTGCCATTTTCCTCAAGTCCTCGCAAATGGAGGGGCGCATTAAGTCGTATTTAAAAATCTCTTCATGCTTAAATTGACTTGGCTCCACATCGGGATAGCGTCCCAAATCCAATTTTATATACTCGTCCTCATCTGGCTGCCATGCATCTAGACTAGGCAAAGCTGAGTAGGGATTGCGCTGGGAGTCGCTCATAATAAACAAAATATCCTGCGGTTTAATGCTTTTGTCCATATCACGAAGGCAACTGCTGACATCGATTCTGCAAAGAAAAGTTTCCCATCAGATATAGTAAAGTAGTAGGAAGACTCCCGGACTTACCTTGGCTGAGCTTCGCATGTCATAACAAGCCGACAAATCAGCTCTAGGGTACCAACAACTAACGATCCCTTCCCTATGAAGCAGGTATCCATATGTTGAAGCTCGGGCATGTCCTTGTTGATGTTGTCAATGATTTCCTGGGGAAAACTGATCTGGGCGGTGCCTAGAATTTGACCCGAACACTTTACAATAAGCGGCATTCCACATGATTCTAGACTTTGACGCAGCTTCTCTGGTGATTCAACGAATTCTGTACTTGAGCCGTACTCAAATTCTGATACATTAATTCGACTCGAAGTTATCTTAATTACTTTATTGTTCAAAGTGACCTCTACACTAATGTTGTTCAGGTCCTCATTGCTTACATACGGTGACTCGAATTGAGTTACTATAATATCGAAAACAAAATTGCATGCCATGTTAGTTGATCTCAATATGTCACTTTGGGCAATTTCTGGACTCTGGTAAAATTAGAGGAAATAACATACAAACGAAAATTTCAAATTTATTGTAAATTTTTAAAATTCAAATTTCGATGACTGTGTACACTTAAACATTACAATGGAAACAATAAATAATTTGTTCATTTCTGTACCACATATACATAAAAAAGCAACTATGATGAAGTAAAATTAGCTTCGAATTTCTTAAACAGTATTATTATTTTTAACAGTATGTTAACAGTAAAAGAAAAAACAATGGATTATTCTTGAATTGATGAAATACTTCTGTTTCTACTCCATTGCGGCATACTTGGATATTTTACAGATTTTCGTACATTACACAAATAGCTTTTCGCCTCAACCATAGTAAGTCCATGGGGAGCACCATTGCTGATAACATTGGTTATAGTTTTGATAGCATTGTGCAGCACACGGGTCGAAGCCCCTTCCGAGTCGGGGCGCAAATTCGATGGGACACAGGGGAGCCTGTAGCTGCGAGCGTCGCATACGTTGTGCCGCGGCTTGAGCATCTCGGCCAGCTGTAGAGCTTGACTTGGATTTTACTTTCGTAAATACGTCATGATCCTTCAAATACTCCAACATATTTATGTGTTTATTCGCTGGAGCTGGAGCCGATGGAGGTACTTTTTTCATAAAGTTCTTGGTTAACTTTACAGGAATTGGCTTTTGGCTCGTTGCTTCGTTACCCCGTTTTTTCAGCCCAGCAAATGGTATACGGTTCTTTTGGCTTAATACATTGTCAGAATCTCGTACAGAACGTCTACTTTTAAGAACTGTGCGCGCGCCAAAGCGATTCCTCCATGGATTAACACCGTGCGGACCGCCACCCATGTGCCCAAAGAAACCGTCCTCAAACACCGTCTGTCCTGGTGCGCCGAAGACTGTGCCCGTGTACCGACCACCGGCAACACAGTCGTGGGCACGCCAGTACTTACTTTGCTTGATTGGATATCTAGGGGGAATCTTTCGATTAATATTAGTTATTTGGGTAGCATGCTCAACGGTCCGTCGCTTCAGCATCGCCGGCGTTTGCGGCGCTCTGGATGGCGGAGACACGTTAATATCGAAGTCTGCTTCACTGTCGCTGGTGTCTGTGAGCACCAGATCGTTCACACAGCTTTCAAGGCCTCGACGCTCGCACTCATCCTGTAGAGCCACCTCTAGTTGCTTTTTTTCAACGTTGCTGCGACAGACGCACATCATCAACGACTTGTGGCAGGTGCACTTGCGAAAGCCCTGGGCCTTGAGCCTCTTTTTGATGTCGTTTAAAGTCACAGCAAAATCGCTCTTAACTATCTTAAACACAATAGAGCTCTTCTCTAATTTACCGCCATTCATTGCTCGGAGTGTAACATACGTTTCGCCTGCTTTCTTACACACCTGTAGAATCGGAGGGAGATGCTTCATTTCCTCTCTGGCATGCCATTTCTCCTTGCGCATATTATCGGCTTTTTCAGCGGGCAGATAATACAAGAAATAGTCCATGAGTTTTTTGATGGGCCTCAGGATTGCACCTGGCTTCCAACCATATCTGCGGGCCTCTTGGGTAGAGGGCCAATCCCAGCCGTGACGACGCGGGACTAGAGCCTGCTGTCTCGCGCAGGCCTTCTGAGTTGTCCGTCGTCCCTTTGCTGCATACTGATTCCTACTGTCCTTGTGACTAATGTTTGAGCTGCTAAGTTTTTTATTATCTCCATATACGTTTTTTTCCTGTTTAGGAACGGTGTCTAAATTTGTGTTGTGTTTTTTCTCTTTACATTGATGATTGAGCAACGAACGGTCTTTGGTGTCCTTTACATTATAGAGATCGCGTAGATCGGAAAATACTTTAGCCAAATGTGGACGAGAGTCCTCAGACTTAATACAATGGTCGGACGGCTTTTGCTCAATGCACGCTTCAGAAGATTTAAAGATATCGGAGCACAGCTTACGTATTCGGCAATGAGCACACAGTTTGTTTTCGCACGAGCACCGACATCTTGACTGGCCTTGTTGGGTTACATCCTCTTCAATTGCCAGTTCATTGGGATCAACAGACCTATCTAGTCTGTCAGCCTGGGGCTTGCCCAGGTAATCCTTTAATATTTGATCGGCCGTCAGATTCTTCATTTCGTCAGGCTCACTGTTGACCGGTATGGGCTTGACACCGCACTTGGGACATGCGGCGAATTTCGGTAGCCAGGACATATTATTCAGACAGAGGGGACAGAAACGAATGGGCTTTATCTGCTGGTTATTTTCATTAATGACGATCATATCTGGCGGCTTTGGACTACAGAAATCAACGAGCTTCTCAGAGGTTAAGTCCGAACTACTATGAGCTTCGGGTATAACAGGAAAGTTTTTGTGTCTTGAATTAAAACCTGATTCACCGCAACAACTTTTCAAATTTATAGATTCAATAATGCTCTTGCAGTCCTCTACCAATTTCTGTAAATAGAATTGTGCATCAAAAAGTTATACAAAAGATGATGTAAAAAAAACTAGAACCTTAAGTGGCTTGAGGGCGTCAATAACATTATTGTTATTTATAAAAATATTCGAGTACTTTTCTTCATCAGTATTCACGCCCTGATAGCGATGCAAATCCAAATCCAGGCATTTGTCGAAATCACTCGATTCCCATTTCTCTACACAAGGCTCGCAATTATTGGGACAGTGCTGCGAATTGCTGACAAGGAACATGATATCCTGCATGTTAATGTTATTGTCTAGCGGCCTTCCAGGATGTGTTGAGCATTAATACCAACTCCATATACTCGAAAAATATACTTACTCATCATCGCATTTAATAATGAGACGGCAGCGAATATCAAGCGTACCCACAACTCGATTGTGATTCACGATGTCAACGGACTCTGTGTGGATGAGGTCAGACATACCCCTCTGAATACTTTCGATGTACCTCTCTGGAAAGTATATCTGAGCTCTTCCCACACAATCAGCTTCGTTATATATGAGCATGGGCAGGCCACACCTTATGAGGGCATCGCGTACCTTTTTTGCCGACGCTTTAAATTCTGTGGCTGTACCAGCTTGAAAATCATTTACATTGATGCAACTGGATGTTAGGCATATATCTTTATTATAAATTTTTGCCAACACTTTCAATTTACTGCCATCATTAATAGCCATGTTGGCCACATTTAATTTTGTGACGACAATGTCAAAGACAAAGCTACTACTAACACTCATGGTGTCTTTTGTGCGATTGGGGCTTGTTAGTTTCTTAAAAGTTGCAAATAAATCCCAGAAGAGCAAAAGTTAACAATTTGTAAAATAATTTTGTTTGTAAAACAATAAATCGTGATTCGTGTGACAAAATAAGAGATGTTGTAAAAAAAATTAAACATTACGTTTTCGATCCTATAACTAGGCTTGACTAATTTTTTAAGTATAAACTAAATGTTGCGACTGGGAAGCAATATCAGAAGACTCCCCCAATCTTTTAACAGAATTCCTCTTGACAGCTCATTGACTACAAATTTTAGTCCATCATTAAATCATCACTAATCTGAAAATCCAAACTGTACACAATTAGCAACATACCGAAGAATGCAATTATGATATCTAGTTTATTGTAAAAGTTTATTCTGACAACTGAACATTGGCATTTTACTGGTACTTGAGCCTACTACTGATAGGACCAACACGGATAGCAACACTGGGCTGCGCATGGGTTGCATGGATTGCATGGATTGCATGGATTGTAGTAGCATTGGCAGGGATCGTAGCCCCTGCCCAAACGAGGCATACTTTCGAGGGGGGGTATGCACGCGCCCAGCAGGGCGCGTCGTTTACGCTCTCCAGCCTGGAGTCTTTCCTTCTTTTCTATTTCCTCCTTTAGCAAGTCCTTGGCGGTTTTCTTTGGGGCTGGATTGTTCGGGTCCCAGGGTTTACTAATAGCGCCATCTTTCATTAAGTAATCAATGAGGTTAACGCCCTTCTTCTTTTTGGCTATCTCTTTAAGTTTTGCCTCTTTTTCAGCCTTAGCAGCCTGTTTCAGCTTCTCATAGTGCTTCTTGGGCATTCGAACTGGGATTGGGGCGCTCTTGCCCTTGCCTTCCTTATCTTTATTACCGGGGAACGATTTGTCTTTAAAGAGGGCAGCTAGTGGTCCACCTGGTCCTCCTGGTCCACCTGGTCCGCCTGGCCCTCCTCTTCCGCCTGGTCCGCCTCCTCCGCCTGCCCCGGAGCGTCCACCACCAGTCATAGGACCCCCCTGGCCGGAGCCCCATATTCCTGGCACCTTTGGCCTTCCACCCGGAGCTGCAGAAGCCCCGTGTGGTCCGCCGCCTCCGTGTCCGAAGAATCCATCCTCAAACACAATCTCACCCGGTGAACCAAATGCCGTACCGGTGTAGCGATCGCCCGCCGCACAGTCATACTGTCGCCAATAGGGACCCAGCTTAGTTGGATACTTTGATGGGACTACTAAGTCCTTCTTGACTGTCTGCGTGCCATTGTTCATAGTGATGCGCTTCGAGCGCGGAGACGCTGAAGCAGCTGGCGGGGACACATTAAAGTCGTACTCCATATCGCTCTCACTGGTGTCGGTGAGCACCAGTTCGTTCGCACAGCTTTCTATTCCGCAACGTTTGCTTTCTTTCTCTACTGCCTTTTCGAGATGCCTTTTGGCTATCGGGTCCCGGCAGACACACATTCTCACCGTATTGTGGCAGGTGCACTTGGGGAAGCCCTTTGCTTTGAGCTTCCTCTTGATGGCGCTAAGGGCAACTGCTAGATCACTCTTGACTACCCTGAACACAATCGGCTTCATTTGCACAGTTCCATTGTTGATGGGCTGCAGTGTAACTAGGATCTCGCCATTCTTTTTGCATACGTTCAGAGTCGGTGTCTCTTGTTCCTTTCTCATTGCTTCTTCTTCTGCTACATTTGTGCAGGTATTGAAAGCTGTGTCATCTGGAGAATAGCGCAAGAAGAAATCCATCAGCCGCTTGACTGACTTTTTGACGAATCCTGGACGCCAGCCGTACTTCCATGCCTCCTCCCGTAGGCCCCATGCCCAGCCACGATTGCGAGCGACTGCCCCTTCCGATTTCACGCAATTCTTGTGCAGGGCGCTGATAACTGGTGGCTTGCGCTTGATTGGCTTATAACTTTTCACAGTCTTTACACTCTTGCTGACCGGTATTTTTTCCAACGAGACTGTTTCTCCTGTTTCATTCTGTTTCATTCCACAATTATTACTGCGGAGCGTGTCTTTGATCTCGTATAAGTCCCTCAGTTCGGAGAACACACGCGCTAGATATGGCTTACAATCTTGAGAGTCTTCATCTTTCACACAAAAATCTTCGGAGGACTTCGGCTTAACCTTGGGGCATATCATCTCATTTTTAGTAGCTTTAAAAATGTCCGCACAGAGCTGACGTATGCGACAGTGGACACAAAATTTTCCACCCTTGCACTCGCATTTTCTCGAGCATTCACCCTCATCGTTCCTCTCTCTCTCCGCTTTTTCGCAGGGATCTTCGCAAAAATCAGCATTGGTAGTCTTTCCCAAATATTCCTGTATTATTTGGTCTGGAGTCAATTTTTTCTCTTTATGCCGTTCCTCAAGCACCGGCATAGCCTTGGCACCGCACTTGGGGCAGGCAGCCAACTTGGGAAGCCACGACATGTTGGCCAGACAGACGGGACAAAAGCGTGGTGGTTTAATAAATGGCTTATTTAAGTCACTAATTGGGGCAGGTATTAGCGCGGGATCGCAGAAATCGGGACTATCATCTTGTCGTGCTGGTATATACGAGAAGCACGGGCCATAGGCATCAGCCAGTGCTATACTATCCTGAAAATATTGACTCGGTATACTACAAATACCATCCAGTTCTGGGCCTTCTGGTACACGGCAGGGTGGCTTGATATCCTTGGGTTGACCCACGCGAGCGGTAATGGAGTCAACAATCTGTTCACACTCATTTGCCATTTGCTGCAACAAAAGCAAAGCTCAATTTCAGAGTCGCTACGAAATCAATCGTCGACTTACTTTGAGCTCACAACAAGCTTTTGATCCTGTGGGTTTATGTGTAAAAATTTCTGATATTCTCTGGCTCTTGCCGGTTGGGCTACGATAACGTCCTAAATCGAGAGTCAGCCTCTCATCACCATCATCTGTCTCCAAGGCATCCTGACAAGGGTCACAAAAGCTCGGACATCGCTGGGTATCACTCAATACGAACATGATGTCCTGCTTATTAATCGCCTTATCCACATTACTCACGCATGGAGTGTGTTCCTCACTGTAAAATGCATAACGCATATAAGATCAAGATCAAGAACAAACTTTGCACATGGGTTTACTCACTTGGCCAGCTCATCGCATTTAATGATGAGGCGACAATACACTTCTACCTTGCCAACATACTCGCCTTCCCTCTCGATTGAGCAAGAGCCCACATACATTAAATCTGACATTCCTGCGTCTATCATATCTATTGTCTTTTGAGGCACTGATATTTGGCCGGCCCCGATCACCTTATTGTTATACGAGACCGTCACCACTATGCCACATTCCTCAAGACTCTTACGAAATTTTTTGGGTGAAGTTTTGAGATTAACTCCAGCACCACTTTTGAAGTCTGTTACATTTATGCTGCTCGCTGACAGATTCACTCTTGCATTGCCAAAATTTGCGGTTACTTGCGCTTTACTGAAATCTTTAATTTCGGGACTTTCCAACTGGGTAACGATAATGTCGAGCACAAAGTTAATGCTCTCCATTGTGCAGTTTGCTTGATTGCTTATAGATTATAATGATATTTTAGATTCTGTGTCTGAGCTTATTCGATTAAAACCAAAAATTTTGAAGGGGGTTCTCTTGTAATGGTATTTAGTACATTAAATTTTAATTACAATTTTTTTAGTGTTTTATACATTAATTTTTTATAGACAATACTATTGCATTACTTAAGAATTTTTCAAAATCTGATTTCTGAAGCTCCGGATGTATACACGTTCTAAATCAAATGCTACTATGATAAAATAATACATATGCTTGCCTTCGTTAAATACGCGGCTAGCTTTTCTAATCAAATCGAACTATGCGTATATTTCCTAAGTTGAATACAAACCCATTTTGCCATTCGAACGCAAATTTCCGAGCAAAATAAACAATACACAAATGCTTAATTTTTTATTTTAAGTGTCTTATTACTTATAATTAGTATCTAAGTTGCGTTCTAAATCATCAACTTTCAGGAATAGCAATAATGATAACAATTTTGTGTTGCACTCTGCATCGGTCGTTCCATCTGGCCTTATAAGAGGTCCAGTCATCCATTTATATCATATATCCAGCACAAGTGACTGCCAGTCACTTTCACCATGGCACCCGCCAATGATTTCTGGGTTCCGAGACTGTTTGAAATCCAATAAATATTCATTGGAGCAGTTTTCTTCTTTCTCTTTTTATATAACGATCTCGAGGATCAGCAGATACTAAGGGTCAGCAAATACTAAGGGCTAAGTAAGGAGTGCACATTGAAAGTGATATAGTATTGAGCTCCACTGTAAAACAAGATTCTTCATTTTCGTTAGATTCTTTCCAAATTGCTTAATGCTTATTAATAGTTTTTCTTGACTGTCCGCTTTTTAGCAGGTTTATGTCCACAATAAGCCCTACGCTGCATGTCTTTCATGCGGTACAAGTCCCTTAGCTCAGAGAACACATGTGTCAGATGTGTCGTGCACTCTTGAGGGTCAATCACTTTCACACAAAAGTCCTCGGAGGCACCTGGCGTAGCATTGGGGCATTCAACTTCATTTTTGGCAGCTTTGAAAATGCCAGCACAGAGCTGACGTATGCGACAGTGGACACAAAATTGGCCACCCTTGCACTCGCACTGTTTGTTGCATTCCCCCTCATCGTTCCTCTCTCTCTCCCTTTCCGCTTTTTGGCAAGGATCCTCGCATATTTCGGAGTCAGTCTTCGGCTCTCCCAAAATCTCTTTTATTATTTGCTCCGATGTGAGTTTCTTCTCCCTATGCCGTTCCTCAATGACCGGCATAGCCTTGGCACCGCATCTGGGACAGTCGGCCAGCCTGGGAAGCCACGACATGTTGGTCAGGCAGATGGGACAAAAGCGAGGTGGTTTAATAAATGGCTTATTTATGTCACTGATTTCCGCTGGTATCAGAGTCGGATCGCAAAAGTCCGGACTGTAGCCTTCACGTGCTGGTATATAGGAGAAACATGGACCACGTAAATCACTTGGTATTGTACTATCCTGATGATATTGATTGATGGGACTGGAAGTACCGCCCAGATCCTTTCCGTCTGGTCCCCAGCAGAACGACGTTACAGTCTTTGGCCGACCAAAGCGACAGGTAAGGGAGTCAATCATCTTCTCACATTCCTTTGTCATTTGCTGCAAATAGACAAAACATCAGGGGCGCTAAAAAAAACTAATCGACGATTTAAACCATTTCCACCCACTCTCACCTTTAACTGACAACAGGCGTTGCTACCAATGGGCTTACTTGTGGTAGTTGCTGCAGTTACTCTTTGGGCCTTGGTAGCTGAGCCTCTGTAGCGTCCCAGATCTAGATTAAGCCTTTCATCGCCCTCATCTGGCTCCAAGACTTCCTGACAAGGTTCACAAACGTCTGGACATTCCTGAGGGTCGCTCAAAACAAACAGGATGTCCTGCTTATTAATCGCTTTTTCCACATTGCGCACGCACGGAACCTTCTGCTCCCTGTAAAAGATATGATGCATATAGGAGCCACACTTTTACACTTTGCACATAGGTCTACTAACTCCATTTCCACTTCATCGCATTTGATGATGATGCGACATAGGACTTCTGCCTTGCCAACATACACGCCTTCCCTCTCAATGGTGCAGGTGTCTATATACATCAGATCAGACATTCCCGCTTCTATCATGTCTATGGTCTCTTGAGGCATATTTAGTTGACCGGTACCGATGACCTTACTCCTATACGAGACAGCCATCGTAATTCCATTGTCCTCAAGGTTTTTGCGCAGCTTTGCCGATGGTACTGCGATATCCACTCCCGCACCAGTTTTGAAGTCGGTCACATTTATGCAGTCGGCTGGCAATTTCATTTTTGTGCCACCGAACTTGGCCGCAATTTGCACAGTACTGAAATCTTCAATATCGGGACTCTCCAAGTTTGTAACGATGAGGTCGACCACAAAGTTAAGGGTATCCATTTTGTTTGCTTATGTTTTAGAAAGATATTCTGATGCTGATATTATTTTATGAAGGCAGGGACAGTTTTGACGGATGTTTAGTAGCCGGGAATCTAAATGCGTCTAATTAAAAATTTTTGAAAAATGTTTTTGTTTATTTTTTATTTTTTATAAAAATAGTATTACATTATCTAAGAATTTTTGAAAATTGGATTTTGGACGTTACAAACATAAAGCAAACATGTGTAACTTAAAATGCTACTGTGATGAAGTTAATAGTTTCGAATAGAATTCCCCATGAATTTATCGACTCGGCTCGCTGACCCGTTAAAATTCTCTAATCATGCCCATCTACTTTGTGAAGTAAATAAATTCTCGTATTGAAGATGCATTTAGCAACACAAAATAAAAACACTTTTGAATTCTCTTAATAGTAAGATAAAATTTATAAACTTTATATTCAAATTATTAATTTGTTTATATATATATATATATATATATATATATATATATATATATATATATATATATATATATATATATATCTTAACATGTTCACATTCACCTAGTTCGATGTCCTACTTAAATTTGATTAGTAATGGGCATACTTTATCTGGCATCCCAGTATAAATATCTTCCTGATTATTTTAACAATAGTAGGGACAAGGATTGCAATATTGGACGCATGGAGTGTAGCACTGATTAGCGCATGGATAGTAGCATTGATTGATGCACGGATCGATACCCTTACCCAGCTTGGCTAAGCTGTCAAAAGGTGGTGCGCAAACCTGGTTGAGAGCCTTTCGTTTGCGCTGCTCATCGGTCAACCCATCTGCCCCAACAACCGGACCCGTCTTGACCTTAGACTTGACTTCTGGTTTCGGCTCATTCGGATTCCACGGGGTGGGAATAGAGCCATCTTTCATTAAGTACTTCATCAGGTCAATACCCTTCTTCCGTCGAGCAATTTCATTCTTAACTGCATCTTTTTCGGCTTGGATAGCTCGTTTAACAGCTTCAACGTGGCGCTTAGGCATTCGTACAGGGATGAACGGAGTTGGCTCTGGTTTCTTTTTACCACCTGGAAAATCTTTTCCGCCTCTGCCTCCCCCAATACCCCCAGGTCCACCAATGCCTCCAGGACCACCACGCCCACCTCCTAGTGCACCGCTACGTGCGCCCCCACGCATAGGCCCACCTTGGCCGGAGCCCCATATTCCAGGGAGCTTAGGTCTGCCCCCGGGCGAACCTGATGCACCGTGCGGTCCACCGCCTTCGTGTCCAAACAGTCCATCCTCAAATATAGCCTCCCCGGGCTTACCAAAGGCTGTTCCAGTGTACCGATCGCCCGCAGCGCAGTCGTAGACACGCCAATAGGGATCGAGCTCGGTTGGATACAGTGGTGGAACCTTTTTATCTTTTTCATCTGTTTGGGTACTCAATGTAAAGGTACGTGGCTTAATCGCTAGCTGGGGCTTGCCGACAGCCAAGGGGGGTGTCACATCGAAATTAAACTCCATCTCACTCTCACTGGTGTCCGTGAGGATCAAGTGATCTATGCAGCTTTCCATTCTTCGTAGCTTACACTCTTTCTGCAGTGCGCGTGCGAGATGTTTCTTATCCACTGCGTCCCGGCAGACGCACATCATAACGGACTTGTGGCACACGCATTTAGGAAAGCCTCTTTGCTTCAGCTTCTTCTTGATCTCCCTGAGAGCGACAGCGAGATCGCTCTTGACTATCTTGAACACAATGGGTTTCATCTCCACGTGCGGGCTATTCACCGCACGTAGAGTTATATAAATTGCGCCATTCTTCTTGCGCATATTGAGAATCGAGTGCTGTATGTTCCTCTCGTCCTCTTCCGCTTCCTGACAGGTGTTAAATGCATTATTTTCCGCTGAGCATAAGAAAAATCTCATTACGGCTCCGGCATAGCGGCAAATAGCTCCCGGACGCCAGCCGTATTTGCGTGCCTTTTTGGTCGACGGCCACGCCCAGCCATGACGTCTGGATACATTGAGCTCTTGCCTTAAGCAAGTCTTGTGCCCAATTTTCGGCCCATGCAGGCGATGCATAAAGGTTGGACTTCCGGTCACCTTCACGATGGCACCCGTCGATGACTTTTGGGTCAGCACATGTGAGCTGTTCTGGGATAGTTTGAGCTGCAATAGATTCTGCGCGCATTGCCTCTTTAAAAGAGCAGCCTTATTCTCGTCTCTTTTTTTATAAAGATCTCGAAGCTCGACAAATACTCGTTCCAAGTAAGGGCTGCACGACAGCTGATTGGGCTCGACTATAACACAAAAGTCCTCGTTTTCGTTTGGCTCCACTTTGGGACACCCCTTCCCGGGGCCAGGCGGGGGACCCAGAATGTCTGCACACATACAGCGGATGCGACAATGGGTGCAATACTGGCCTCCCTTGCAGGTACAGGTTGTCGTACACAACTTCTCTTTCTCGTCACTGGCTGGCTCCGCACAGGGATCTTCGCAAAAGTCGTCGGCTAGTTTTTTGGGTTTTCTCAGACACTGATTAATGATTTCATCGGCAGTCAGAGGTTTCTCTGGAATAAGGTCAAGCTTGGGCATTGCCTTCGTGTCGCACTTGGGACAGGGCGAGTATTTGGGCAGAGAGGACATTGGGGTGAGGCACACGGGGCAGTAGCGAATGGGCTTTATGCCCATCACTTCAATGTCGCCAAGCGGAACACTTATTGTGCGATCGACATACTTTTGCCTGAACGGCGTCTGTTGGCCACTCCAGTCTGTGAATATGAGCTCGTTTTTGGGCAATTGCTTTACTTTCTTCATAACGGAGTCAATTGCAAGACCGCATTGATCTGTCATAGCCTTCAGCACGGAGGTCGCTTCCAGCTTATAGTTCTCCGCAGGCGGCAAAGTTGCCCGCTGATTGTCGCCGCGATAGCGATTCAGATCCATTCGGAGTCGTTCATCGCCCTCCACAGTCTCTATCTGCTCTGCACACGGCTCACATACCGAATCGCAGGGGTCATTCCTGCCAATTACAAACAAAATGTCTGCCTCCTTTATGGCCTTTCCTAGGTTGGCACAGCTCTTCTTACAGGGTCTAAGTGAACCAGTAGAATGTCAGTCGAATGCTTTGGATAAATTACGGGTTGCCTTACTCTGTTGTTTCTACAAGGGTCTCACACTTGATGATTAGACTGCAAAACACTTCCAAAGTGCCAGCCACTGCATCGCGCTTAACTAGAGTGCACGAATCCTGATGAAATAGGTCGCTCATGCCGTCCTGAATGCGATCGATGAAGGATTGGGGAAACTTGAATGTTGCAGTTCCCACAGTCATTCCACTGTAACGCACAGTCATTGGCATTCCTTGCGTCTCGAGACCTTGGCGGAGGATCTCGGGATCACATGTGATTGCTGACTGACGTCCTGCCTTAAAATTAGCTACGTTTATACGGCTGGGCGTTATGGACATGGGAATATTATTAAACTTTAGATTAACAATTAGTTTTGATGGATCATCGACTTTATCCTTGGTGAGCTGCAACCGAGTTACAATAATGTCGAAAAGGAAGGTCGGTACCTTCGACTGATGTTCCGACATATTTAATTTACTATTAAAATAAAAACTACAAAGAATCTAAGAAAATAAAAATAAAATTATAAGTTAAGATTTGGCACTCCGAAACCCGTTAAAAACTCTACAATAATGAATTAGAAATTTATCATGACTGAAAATGCTGTTCGGTTCGATTTCTACAAACTTCAAACGGAAATATATTTCAATTTTTAAGGCGGGTGAATTATTAATGCAAGTTGCAATACGAAATTGAAACGGAAAAAACTGATATTACGTATATTAAATGCATTTTTGTCTTTTATTGAAATTCTCATTAAATAGATTCGGCCTAAAGACTTTGCCTATTACAATATTTGCCTAGTTGTGTGTGGAATGCACTTAAAACCAACTCCACAGACCCAAACAAAGCATTCCGAACTAAGCCACAAACCTGCTTTAGCGCCACACATTTATCGCTTCGGCTGCCTTTGATTTGCCTGTAAGCCGCTTAGCACGCAATGTGCCGCCACCACGCGCTCCACTCGCACCACTCGCACCACATATATTTTTGTTGCTCTCGTGTTCGAAGTGTGTGATATTATTTCACCTCATGCACTTATCTAAATTAAGTTCAATTTTAATTAAATTTTGCGCATTAATTTGGCGTTCAGCTTGCGTCTGCGCTCTGTTCATGAGCGAGTGAACGATGGACTTTTTCAATGATAATACATTTACCGTTAACCTTTTGGGGAATAATGCTTGATTGTTTTTGTATGACTGCATTCTGGGGGCCGGTGCATTTATCTCCGAAGACAAGTGCTTAATATACTCTAAAATTTATTGTTTAATTTTTGGTGATAAATAAAAATACAAAAAAAAAATGTTTTTTATTTATATTGATTTATTCAAAAACATCAATTGCCATCATGGAATAGATGTCTTCTCGCTTGACATCGCCTATAATAAATTATTTATCATTATAAATTATTCACTGAGCTATTAAAATTGTAAGTTAAAAAAAAGCGATTCAAATCTATTTATATAAATTAAGATACATATATTTGCACAAAATACGATATATTACAATGATTTGGTGTTTAGACCCCCACCGAGTTGGGACCTCGTGCGAGACTTTTGCACTTTGTGGTCCCTTTGACGGTAGAGATAATTGAGCTCCATTAATACATTTCTCAGTTGTGGACGATTATTGATGGACGACATGTCGTCTTCATCTGTTTTGGATGGACTTATCTGGTCTGTTGATGAGATTAGCTCCGCGCACATTTTGCGAACGCGACAGTGGGAGCACATTTTGTGTCTCTTGCACTGGCAACGGTCGCGGTGTCTAGTCGTCTTATGCTCTTCCTTCTCTGGAGGTTCACAGACCTCCTTAGCAGACTCTTCTTCTGTCGTGGCAGACAGCTTCTTCATGGCGGCTTCTTCAGGCTCCTCGACATAGGACTTTATGATTTGGTCAGCTGTGGGCAATCCCTCCGGATCGATCTCGACCAGTGGCACAGGCTTCGTCCAGCATCGAGGACAGTGAGCGTATTTGGGCATCCAGGACACAGAGTTACAGCAAATGGGACAGAACCGTATTGGCTTCATATCCGCCTCATCCGCATCAGTAACGGAAGCTGGCATAAGGCAATCCGTGAGTTCGGAATTGTTAATATACTGTAGATCCTCGTCATCTGCGTCTTGACAACTTATATCTGGCGTCGACGAAGATAATTCTGTGATTTTCTCAAGAACCGAGTCGATGATTTGTGCGTACTCCGTGGCCATGGCCCTAAGCAGATTACACGCTTCTGTTCCGCTTGAATCCTCCGATGACTGGCTCATACGTTGATTAATGCTGCGATATCGGCTGAGATCTAGCCCCAGTTGTATGTCGTTTTCTTGCTCCTCCGGCTCCGTCAAATATGATTTGTCTGCTATTGCGTCGGTATCTGGATTACGCATTAATATCATGATGTCCTTCTTGGCAATGTTCCCGCAGGCGTCTTTGCATGGTCTAGGGAGGTCAATATGGCATCAGTACTGGAATACCTATCGATAATTGCGAAATATGTCCTCTTACCCTACGAAATCATCTTGACTCTCGCACTTGATGGTCAGCAAACACATCACATCGATAGAGCCCACAAGGCTGTGGTGTCCAAAGAGGTTGCAGGTGCCTGCATAGGTCAAATAGTCCATATCATAGTCAATCTGGTTAATAAAACTTTCGAGGAAGGGGACGCATCCTTTCCCTAGAACCACACCGTTGTATCGCACGATTATGGTCAGACCATTCGCTTCCAGATAGTCACGTAATACTGCTGGATCTGTTTGGCAATTAATGCCTTTCGTTACATCGAACTGGTCCACGTTTATGCGGCTCGATGTGACTTTAAGCTGATTCTTATTAAAGTCCACATTCACCAATAGATTTTGTGGCTCATCGATTTCATGCTTACTCAGCTCTAGGCGCGTTACAATAATGTTAAATAAAAAACTTGCTTTAGCCATTATCGTTGAAAAACCTGAAATTTTCTATAAAATAATTGCAACTTAATAATTTTCTGTTCGTCGAGCAAATATTTAAATGGTTATATATAAAATTTTGTGAGTGAAACTTATGTGATGATATAAATCGAACTGAAATTATGTAAACCTAACTAGTCATGACACTAGGTTCAAAGGTTGCTTCATTAAGTGTGAGTCTTATACAGCTGCTTCTACAATATCGCCTCGATATAGCCAATTATTAAACACGGGCGCACTTGAGCCAAAATTGCCCGCGAGAATTGGCAAGCCATGGCCGTCAAATTGGGTTAGGTGTCATTGTTTAAGGGTATTGCTCATTAAGGCGGCAGCTACTTAACAGGACGATGCACTTGGCGGCTGCGTAAATCCCGCGAGGACAGCCACAGCAACAACAAGCCAAACGTCTGGCCAATTTCTGCCTTTGATTTACTCATAAGCGCCTTAGCACGCAATGCGTTGCGAATCACACCTTCAATGTTAAGAGCTTCAGAGACTCTCAGCAAGCGACAATAGGCCGCAGGTGCTTATCTAAATTAAAATCATATTAATTAACTTTTCGCCTAACTATGGCTTCTAGACTACAGACATTAAAGTCAAACTATAAACTTTCACTCTTATTTACTCATGCCTATTCGAGGAAAACAAAAATTTTAATGACTAAATGAATATAAATCTCAATCTTAAGACTTAATTTAGCGTCTTTAAGGATTACTAGGTAGAAAATAATTCAAAATAAATGATTCATGATTTACAGAAATTGCTATATAGCTTTAATGCTTGGGAACTGATATGATATGACAATGCGAAGAAATTAAAGAAGTTACCGATGACAACCAATGAGAGTAGTAAAAAGTGTTATAAAAATTATTTATATAATCTAGCTCCGGAGTTACGCAATTGATAATTGAGTAACAAATGAACTTCATTGCGGTTAAAACTTAAATAGTTATCAATAATTTTAAATATAACAGTGTATTTACACACACAACCACTTCATTTCATAGCTTTAAAAGCTACATATATATAAAATATTGCACTTTAGCTTTAGCTATGAAATGAATGAACAAATTTAAGTAAATTAAAAAAAAAAAAGAATTAATTTTTCATAGTCATAACACAAGAATAATTGCGTCATATTGTTTCAATATATGATTGTTGAAATTGAATAAATCACACAATGGAATAATAAATTTGTAAATTATTTAAGCTCTCGTTTCTATAAAGCGCTGCCGAGAAAAGACTTGATAGCTTCCAACAAAGACTTATAATCGTTGACTACCTCTGCATTATAGGAAATGGAAAATTTACTTTGGGCATGTTATTGAAAATCTTCAACAAATCGTTTTGTTCTCCCATAACACTGAAATCAAGTGGTTGGAATAGTTTTTAAATAACAGTATACATATGTATGTATCTACTTTGTATTTGTTTACACTATAAGTTCAAGCAGCAGGAATATTTGTTTATATATACACCTACATATATGCATATATTATATGTACATATATGTAAGATACACACACCTGCACTCTAATCAGTTCACACTCCACTTCTCGTTCAATAAAGTTCTGTGCGAATGGCGAAGTGCAAGTCTGTGGCTGCAGCCGTGGTTTCGGCAAGCCACAAGCAGATTCTGTTGCTGGTAAACAAATGAGCAATGCCATTAAATGCGTTTGAAATATGCTGGCAAATCATTTACAGCAGCCACAGAGGAGCAGGTCTGACTGCCTCACTGCCTCACTGCCTGCCTGCCTGCCTGCCTGCCTGGTTGCTTGCTGGTTTTCCAATAAATCTGAAAATGCTGAAACTGACATGGCTTAAGGCTGCCAGCTAAATGAAAATCGGTGGAAAGTTCAATAGAGTTTGGGTTAGGGCTTTGCTATCCTGCAGGCAACGTGGCGCACAGCTATAAATACGTTCCGCCTTTAACCTTTTAGACGATTCAGAATAGAAATATATACTGAGTCTATATACATACATACGTGAACTATATACATATATACTGTATGCATGTAGCCATGTATGTGTGTATTTGTTCTGCTTTTTATTGCTTTTTCGAATTTGCAGCATTTTTGGAATTAGCACGTTTTATTTCTATCAATGCTTAACGATCGCAAAAACTTTTTTGTTTGTCCAATTTGATGAAAATAACTAAAAAGTTTTTTTGTGTTTTTTTTTTCTTCTTCTTCTTTCTTTTCTTTTAACGCTATTTGCTAGTATAGATTCATAAAAAGTTTCTCTTTTCTTAATTTTATATCTTTTTTTAAGAGCTAATATCTAATATCTTTAGGGAATTTCTTAAATAAAACTAGATTATTTAGTTTACATATGATATAAAAAGTCCCTCTGCACACAGCACTAAGTGGCATATATCAGCCGCAGGTTTGCATCGCGATTGGTCGTTTGCCGTTTGGCAGTGAATTTTATTTGGGGGCTGCCCCCAGATATGCAAACTTTTCGGGTATCATTTGCTGACTGGTTTTACCCTATGGAAAAATGGGAATGCTGGGTATGATGAAGAATAAAAACAAAAAAACTGACTCGCAATTTCGTTTAATTCAAGAGCCGAGTTAATTTTTTAAATAATATCTAACAGCTAATATTCGCATAAATTTATTTATTTTACATCAATTGTAAGGCCTAACTCGTAGATAATTATTATTATTATGTACTCAGCATGATTCTCAATATGGTACAGGATATTTACCAGTCGAGTGGCGTTGTCTAGACCATTTTTTGTACTTTATTTCTTTTAGCTTATGCGAATCATGTTTTTCATTAAAATTTTTTACTCACTTTAATGTGTTGAACTCTCGCATTGCCTTGAGGTTATTTGTACGTTTTATTTGAATCCTGCTGCTGCCGTTGCAGCAGTTGGTCTGAAAGCTAAATAAAAGCACATACACGATTAGCCTTGGAAATTGGATATATGCAGACAAATATGTTAAGCAGATGTGAGCCAGCCGATGAGTGTACAGTAGAGCCTTTGTGTGGAAAATGTAACCAAACTCAAATATTTTCAAATATTCAAAAGAGTTTAATAAATTCATGCCGAATTGTATAATCTGTTAACCCGAAAAGGGTATTATCCCTATAATTATAAAGCAAGCGAAATATTATTATTATTATTCTTATTTTTTTTTAATCTCAAAAATACTTATTTAAAATGTGAATGTATAGCTCGTTTTTTGAAATGAAAGTAATCCCCTGTAAAAAAAAAAAAAAAAAAAAAAAATAGCACACACTGTGCGATGGCGCATAAAACGAAGTAAGTTCATCTATTTTTTATTTTTTATTTTTATCTGCTTTAGCCAGATGCCCTCAAAGGCATAAATGTATATTGTGTGTTTGCATGAAGACTCGGTCCATTATGGTTGAAAAGAATCTCCTTTTGGCTTTTGTTGCATTCCTTTTTTCATTCCTTTTTAGCATTCGTGCCGTATTCAGATGGCAGACATTGTGCCAAGGTAAACAAATTTAGGAATAGAATATTTAATAAAATTTAAACATGACTAGATGCAGAGTGGGTTACATCTTGACAAAAGTACCTACCTACATTGCAAAAAATATTAATAATAACAACAATGCCAACAAGGCTCCTCTTCATAAAACCTCTCAAAAGATACTTGTTGTAGGCTCGTGTTCAATCCTTACTTCATATTGAAAACCCTATAACATATTTTAATAAACTCATATCGCATGCTGTGCAGTTAACAATGGATGTATATCCATGGACATTTAGGATAAGCATAGAAAACAGATTAGAAATGCTTTGAGCTTTTCATTTCTACAAAAGAGACAAAGAGAGAGGAAGAGAGAGAGAGAAAGAGAGAGAGAGCGAGAGAGAGAGAAACTGCTATACCATTTAGATAGGCTTTGACCTCTAAAGCTATATGGAATTACAAATTTCATTTAAATTTAAAGAGCAATATAAATTAACAATTATTATATTACACATGCTTCCATACTTATTATAACACGTACTTACCGAAAACAGTCTGATTACGAACCAAGTCCCTCCACATAAATAAACAATGATGAGTTTTCTTATTAATATATTCAGTATTTATTTAAGTAATGCTCAGTAGGTTTTTAACTTAACAATAACTTTGAAATGTACAATTGATAATCATCAATAATTGAATTCATTAAGCGAAGAGAACAGCTGCGGCCTTTGCCAATGGGGTGATCCAAGTTCTTAAATAAATATGGATTATCATCTCTATATAGACATTCACACATAGAACTAATTCCTAGCTCTATTCGAGTATTTTGCAGGGAGTTCTATTTGCTTTATATTTTGTTGTTTTCGCTTTCGCTTTTGTTTTTGGTTTATCTATCCAATAATACTATATATGTTCTCTTATATTTGCATACAATGATTGAACGCACACACTTACATCAATGCTATTATTATTAGACAGTAACATTTAACAATAATTTCTGGCTACATCGAAACATAATATACACATATCATTAGTTATATACGTATATATTGATAATCCATGTGGGGCTTTGACTATACTTTTGCAATCATCGATAAGTGTTTAGCTATCAATATTTCTAGTCCTCCTCAAGGTATATTTATACTATTAAATGCTTTTAGCATAGTTTTTACCTAAGATTAGCCTGTGCATTGGTTTAAGCAATAAAATTCATTTCTGTTGTCAGTTTCCATTAATTCATATAGTAAGTAGTATATAGTTGTTGTTGCTTAGCCATATATATATTATATATACTGTTTTATAAGTTATACTTAGTAGTTAGTTGTAGGGTTCCTTAATAAATTCGAAAGTGGGAATCAGAAGGTACAAAAGAGCTTTGTCATACACATTCATGGGTCTAGTTTTATACATAGATGCATACAGTTATTCCGAGAGAAACACACACATATTGATATTATTTATGTTTATATATGTAAGTAATAGTCTCTATTTGCGTATATCTATATACTGTCATCTCAGCTTTAGTCAATAACATATCGTATAACATAAAGTATTCTCGTAAATTTGGTTTAATTTTTTTTTAACTTCGAATTATACATTTATTTATAATTATTTTTATTAGCTATTTGTTCTTTGGTTATCTAGCCAATTTCTGGTTAAGTCCTCTTCGAGTAGTTATTTACATTTAGCTATTTGGTTACAAGTAATGCAGTTGGCTTAAGTTGCTAAGGTTTCGGGAAGTGGCTTCCGTAAACTTATCTGAGTATGTATGCGTATTGGGGGTCTGTTTGTGGGCTAAAGATATGTGGCCAATGCTATCAAAGTAGCAGGATACTCTTCGCAATCAAGAGTCTTCTGATATGTCTCACAATGTCTGCGTGGCATTCCTTCAGACAGCACACCCAGTGCATTGTGTGTAAGTATGTGTAAGTGTGTGTATGTGCGTGTGTGTGTGTCTGTCTGTGTGTGGGCTGACAAACGTGTGCCGACACTATGCCGCATTGTCATTTCCGCATCGGGCATTCGTATTGACATTTGCACTAATGGCACAGACGCTTGGCTTGTGCATTTGCCGTAACCCAGAAAAAGAGAAGTCTACCCGGAGTCATGCGGTTCGTTATTTTATATTTTATAAAAGCAACATGGCAATATCTATTCGTCAGCCCGTGGCTTGCCTGTCACGGGCTGTGTGCACTAGCCGGGAACGAAGCGAATGCTCCGCAAAGTGGAGCTCAGCTATGGGGAATATCCTTTAATACTTGGCGCTTCGCTCGCATTGGGGGCAACACTAAAATAAATATAACATATAAAACTGTATATACTCTCTGGAATATGTCAACTTCGGTGCCAATTGTGCGCCCATTAAACTATTGCGCTACAGATGCGATGCTGGCTCAGCAGCGCTGCAGCGCTGCAGCGCCCCTCCTCTCCTCAGCTGCTCAGGTTGATATGAAATTCGACATCTTGACAATTTTCAACAGTTTTGACATTTCGACAAATTTCGCAATTTCAAGTTATCTCCCGATGCAGGCAACTGGATGCAAAAAACGTGCCAATCGATGAATGTCTTTGTGCTTTATTGGGGGTCAAGCGGACCTTTGACAGCTCAAGCTTTTGCTCGTAAACATTTTAATAGTCTGGCACTTAAGTCGAAAGAAATGCTGAAATTGCATTAACCAGTGCAACCAGAGAGCTGGAGGCTTACCATTCTTGTACTACAGATATTATTTGCCCCAGTTTAGTCGAAGAAGAAGTTTAAGAAGAGCTGTCCATTCCGGTTTTTTCATTTCAATTTTGCTGTATGCAAACGACTTGGTCGAAAATGCCCCGAAGTCGCTTGAAAAGAAACTCCTTTCACATACTTTCAACGGAAAGCAATTAAGAACCAATCCGGTACAAAGGCTACACTGTCTGCAACTAGTAGCAAATGCTTTTCCTTTTTTTAAGTGTACACACAAACAGCTGATTGTTGCGGTTTTAAGTATGTAAATATTTAGCAAACGGAAAAAATAGACAAACAACCAAATAAAAATACAAGAGTATTGGGAAAGGACCACGCCGGCATTAATTTATGCACGAAAAGTGGACGCAAACGTGTTGAAACTTGCTGGGCGATGCCAAAATGGGCGGGGCCGAGAGGGAGCCGGGCCCGAAATCTCGCAGAGCATTGTTTGCGCTGCTCCGCTTTCAGTTTTTTCCTGCGCCAATTGCAGCTGAAACTCAAACAAAAACAACAGCGCCAAAAAAATGGGGTGTATATATTAAACAAACAAAAGCAAGGAAAAAGAAAATAGAGGCGAAAATTGCCGGCGTGGTGAGGCCTAGTGAAGCCTGGTGAGGCGCAGTGAGCAAACATTTCAGAATTGTTTTTCGCCTTTCTTTGCATGCCGTCGTTAAATGAAAATTCGTGCGAAATATTTAAGCCAAATCTATGTCAGCAGCTCCAGCCAAGCCATAACATTGCCAGCCAGCATACAAATTCACAGCAAAGCTCGTCAACTTTGACCCTCGAATTTCAGCTCAGCAATGCAACTTGATCTATTGCACTCAATTTGGCACTTCACACTAAAGTTTTTATTCATTAGGAGGATGCTTAAATTTCAAATGGCAAATTGCGACTAGTTCTCACAGTTTTCTCTATTTACTTAAAGTCGCGGGACTGAAGTAGTTAATTTTCATTCAAAAGACAAGTATGATAGCATTATCATATTTATTTTCGATTTAACGCTTGATTATTTCTTTAAGATCTGCTACTTCCTCAAGAAAGCTATATACCTCTCTGGCATTTGCTTATCTGATATTTCAGTCCTCTTGGCATAGAGTCATTTCTCTAATCAGCGGCTGAGTTGACACGAAAGTTTCAAACTACAAATTATTCCAAAGATGTTGTGTTTTATAAACAGGCAGCGAGTCACATTTAATAAGCGAGCATTAATGCTCAAAGGGAGAAATAATTTGTATTTACTTGACGTATAATTGATTGCAATTCGCTCCCAACTGCAATCAGTATGCCAAGGATAGCAGCTCTATCCTGTTTTAACTTAGGGCGGCACTTAATTGAATGTTGGGATGCAATTTATTTAATTTCCAAGTGGAAAACTCTGGTTGCGAAACTGCAAGTGAAAGAGGAGAACGAAAAAGAGGGAGATAAAGAGAAAGAGAGAGAGAGAGAGAGTAGGAAAACTTTTTAATGATGCTTATCGATTGGTTTATTGGTCAGCAAATCCAAATCAAAGTTTTGTTAAGTCCGCATCTTCAAATTGGATAATTGAAGTTTTGGCAAATGTTCTCGCATTGTAATTTGCGGACAATTAATTTGTCATAGTAAGTCGTTAAATTGTCTTGGCCTCGGCTGTGTCAATTAATTAAGGATTCGGAAAATTCAAATTGCAAATCAAAGTAACTGAATAATGCTTAAATTCCGAGTCAAGCCACATTCATAGTCTGGCAATTAAACTTCTCTCTGGCTAATGGCCAGTGTATTGAGTAAATCAACTTTAAGTAAATGCCACATTTTGGCTAAGGTCAAGCGAAGCCTCTCCATGCTGCTGTTAGCCCACATGATTAATGATTGCTGCCGCAGAAGCAACAGGAAAGAAATGGAACGCCAAAACATTTAGACAACAGTTTCATGATTTATATCAAACAAATGGTTCACATTTACACGCACAGGCAAGGGGAGGGGGAGGGGGCGTTGCCTTTGCTGAGCTGACCAGCAGCTAGCAAGTAGGCGTGCTACACTTGGGGGCGTGACAATTCGCAGAACTCGCCGTAGGCGATGCCCTAGCCTCTGTCAGAAGAGCACTAAGAGACATTTTTAAGAGAAATCCTGCTGCCTAATAGGCAATTAGCCGAAATAATAAAAGTACACTGCGAGCCGTTTACATTTCGATGAGGCTTCAGTGGGAATGCAGCGCAGCGTAAAAGGCGCTAAGGGAGCCCGTGCCTGAGCTGGAGCTTGCCAGCGCGTATAAATTACAATTAAGTGTAATTAATCATCCGCCGATGGCCGGCCGAGCCGAGGCTGGGGCTGCTGTCCTGCTACAGTTCAGTCAACGTCTATTTCTTGGCCCGCAGGCGTCTGTAATTTATTAGCCGGGGCCACGGTCAAGACATCAACATCAACAGCGTTGTCGACATCGTTGCACAAGACGCAACATGCGGTCCAGCCGCACCTTGCCCACTTGTGGGACGCGCGGGTTGGCGCTCGATTGGTCAATCACACGGCCACTTAGCAAGCTAGCAAAACAACAACAACAACAACAACAACTAGGCCAACACCATCTCTAAGTGACGGAACAGTGCCGGTGACTTACAAACGCTTTTAATAGCCGGCCAAATGGCCAACTTTGCCTCGGGGCACACGCTCTTCTGCGCTAGTTGGTCCTGGCAAAAGCAAATCAATGAATGGATATTCATTCAGAATGACGCATAGCCAAAGGGTTGCACGGACTCTGAGGAACAATGGCAGTGCCCACACAGTGGACTAACAGCACCACCACCACCACCACCAGCACCAGGAGAGCAGCAGCAGCAGGAGCCGGCTTGGGAGCGGAAGCGGCAGAGCGACTCCATCGGCAGCTCGTTCGGCTGGAAAACTTATTGCGCCAGAAGTAATTCTATAAAGAAAGCTCAGTAGCTGTCTATCCCTCCTGCTCACTCTCTCTCACTCCCTCTCTCTCTATCTCTCTCTCTCTCTTTGTCACGTGATATCTTTCCAGCCTTGTCTAACCGAGCGGCTCGTTTAGTTTTCTTGTTGATGAAAATGATTTGCTTTTGGCTGCTGCGGTTGCTGCTGCTGCTGCAAACGCCATGTTATTTTGGTGGCAAATACAAAATCGAAATATAGAATACGTGGAATACGTTAGGTGCATATACATATATAAATATATCAAAATATATATAAACTGGGCGATCGATATTCTCGAGCACTTGGGCTATTTACAGCTCGGCCAGCGAGCCAGCCCTATGGCAAGAAACTCGACTTGGGGCAGTAGATTGACAAAAATATTCGATTTCCAGCATCGAATTTTTGGCTACTGTATTGTGTTGGTTTGGGTTAGGATTTTGTTCAGGGGTAGGGTATGGGTTTGGGATTGGGCTTGGGTTCGGTTGCTTTCGACTGTATCGAATTTTATATTTTGTAAAAATAAATTTAATTTGATTAGTTGGGTTCATTCGCACGACTCAAGCGCACACACGGGCCACAACCCCGTTGACCGGCTGGTCGAAATTGATTTTTCTTCAACGGTTTAATTTGACAACATAATTTAATAATAAACTTTGGCACTTTTAGCCATTACAAAGTCTGGAAAATCGGCACGCAAGCGGAACTGCGAAGCCAGCATGAAGTTGAGCTGGGGCCCGTTGAAGCCTGAAATGCAAGCCATAATGCCAGCATTGTTGGCCCACAGCTAGCCTAGCCGTAAGAGCTCCCGCCCCGTTACCCTCGTCCAGCTGCCTGTCAGAGCCATGCCCGTATCCACGGGCGCTCCTTGGCGTTAGACTGTGGCTACAACTGTGCCTGCGGCTCAGTGGCCGCACTCGCATTTTTATGGCATTTGTTGGCTGGAATTCGAATATTACGCTGCCAGCAGAAATGATTATTTTAAATAGTTTACTCCCATCGCAGTCAGCTGAAAGGTTATTCGAGCTGTTTTATTTTGCGGCTGTCGCAGCTGACGATTATTATTGTTTAATTTAGGAGCAACAACAGCAGCTGCGGTTGCCACCAATAAAAATATTTATCAATTAATGCAACACTAATGTGAGCTGAGCATAAACACCATTTGGCCGACTAATTTATGGGAATCTGTCAAATCTAATTTATGCTCAAATTGTCACGCGCACAGCAATAAATGCAAATTATTGTATACATATATTTATATATATGTATATATACGTTGCGAAATTATTTGCTAATTACGAATTAAGCGGGCTCAATTAGAATTAATATATTGATGTCGATTTAAATTGACAAGTCATCGTTATTATTATTGAGGATTATAATGCGTTAAATATTATTTGTTTCATTATCTGATATACGATATACAGCTAATAATGCTTTTTTAATGTTTAATTTTCAACAGGCTTAAAGCATTTAACAGTCGAGCAATTGACTATAGATTATGAATTAAATTAGGTATTTTATGCTTAAAGGTGTAAACAGTGGTTAATTATAATTTCTTATTTTTGTTATTTCAGCAAAATGTTTAAAGAAATAGATGTTAAAGAAATATGTGCTGGCAAAAGATTTGATTTGGATATGAAGCTGCTTATAACAATTTTATAAGTAGCTCCATTAAATTATGGAAAAATTTTTTTTTTTAAATATTTGGAAAGCACATGACTTATATACTCTTCATGTCTCTATTAGAAGCTGTTACATTTAAGAGAAGCAAATAAGTATATTTATATATAAGTTTATGATAATCACCGTGCTACAAATGAAGTTTTTATTGAATCATGAGTCCTGACACAAATTGATTTTTCTTATATACAAAATTTTATTTAGGAAAATTTACACGCTTCAGCAAACTAACTGATTTATGAATATATAAAATCCAAACACACAACTATATAGTATTTTTTATTAGTGCATAACTTAAAATGTAAGTGAATGAGGAAGACTGCACAAAATATGCTTAACAAGAATTTTTTCACCAACAAGCGAAAGCAACCAGAGGCGCAAGTCAGCAACAAACTACACAATTAAGGCCAGCATATACCCTGTAAAGCTATGAATATTGACAGTAACTAAGATCCATTTAATTTAAATTTTAAAAGTACAGCAAATCGAAGTGGAATAAGAACTATATATAGGTCTTTATTTTCTTTTTTAATATCTTTAACATGAAATACTCATTAGCATAAATTGCATAAGTATATGTGTCTCTGAATAACATTTGTCGCTCTTGTACAGGGTAAAAAATGTACGCTGCGCAACAACTTTAGCCTCGGTGGGAGGGTGCGAGGGGGCAACGATGACGCGGTAATTTAATTTGGGTTTAAAATTGCAAACTATATGTCGTTGGCTGTCCGGGCACGGCTTACGCAGACATATATGTATGTTTATTTGTATGTATGTGTATGTATATGAGTATCGGCTGATAACGTGAAATGGAATGGCGAAAGAAGGAGGATTCTCAGGATGCTGCTGTCCAACTCTTTGCCGTGCTCTGCTGTGCTTGTCGCTTGTCGCTTGTCACGGCCTTTTTAATTAAAATGCATGTCAGGCAACTGTGTCTGCTGCTTGTACTTGTGCAGATCGATTGAGTGCAGCTTAAGTTAAGTAAGCCGTCACACATCCACTGGGAGTGCAGGGAGTGCTGTTATCCACATGAAAGATTAATTAATCAATGTTATTTTGTGCACGAGCAACAATTAAAAGGCCAAGAACTATACGCAAACTTGACTCGCCTTACAATACACAATTTACAATTTGCAAGTTGCAATACGAACTTGATTTCAGGCCGCCCATCAACCGTCAGCCGGCTGAAGCGAAACAAAAACTTTCCATCAGGAGTCAAGTTCGAAATTGAATTTGTTTTTCAATTAAATTGCCATAATTGAAATGGCGGAAGACAAACAGAAAACGGCACTAGGAAAAGATTCGTGAATCGAGAATCTGGCATCGAGAGCTCATTCGAAATGTGCATTATGAAAATGTGCAGCAGCAGTGAAAACTTTTGGCTCTAGGCGGATGTTCTGAGCATTTTCATTTTTAGATAATGGCAGAAGCAGGGTGTGGCCCGTCGGCCAGGTGGTTGAATCTGACTAAGCCGCCGCCAGCGACTCCCCAAGGTGGGCTGGGGCGAGCTGTCAAAACTTTCTGCATTGTTATTGTTGCAGCTCGAGAAACTTTTGGCGTCGCAACTTTGCCACTGCAACAAATGGTAAAATACAAAATGAAATAAAACCAAAAAAAAAAGACGCAACGAGCGAAAGTTTATGCGGCAAACGAAAAGTTGGTGTAACAGCTTTAAGCGCTTTAAGTTTTGCCAAATGCCAAAGATTGCGCATACGCAGTGTTGCCCTTGCCAAAAGTCAAAGTAGCTGCACTGCCAGGTCAATGGAGCAGCTGCCCTTTAACGTTAACCCCCACAATATCTGCCGGCCGCAAGGTCAAGGCATAGGTCGGCCAACGGTACACTGTACACCGCGCTTATCTAGCTCGGCCATGTATGCAAAATTTGCGACATCCATCAAACGCTTAGCCGAAATCCTGGCGCATAAGCAAAAATTGTGATTAAAAGTGTGTTTTTATGAAGCATTGAGTCGTGACCCGGGGCAATAAATGGAGCGCGGTGCCTCCATGTATAAATTAGCACGACCCACAACTCTGGCAATAAAACGCTTTCGGGCGACGTATACGTAGCGTATACGTAATGCAAGCCACGCTCCACTCTGCTGTTCGGCCTCAAAGAGAAAAGTAGGCAACCGAATGACACGCGCCAACGGAATTTGTAGAAAGTCGTAAAACGAAATAAACACTTTAAGGCGCAAAGTCATAAAAGCACCGAAATAAATTCAGAGCCCAGGGGCTAGGAGGTGTTGCGAGTGTTATGAGTGGTGCGGGAATGTGAGCTGGGTGTGCGCTCCACTAAAGTTTCAACTACAGTTCCGGGCGACATTTTGTGTTAGTTATTGGGCACACTGTTCACAACTGTTGCTGGCGGGGAAGGGGCGCTGGTTGGGCAGCAGCTGCAAGTTTCTCAGCTCAGTTGGTTACGCTCTGCAAATGAAATGTCAATCTGTGAATCTGGCAGCCACTAAAAAAAGAAGAGGAACTTGCTAGCTCACAAAAAAACCCATCCAAATGTAACTGGAATTTAGCACTCGCAGATCGCACATCAGGCATTTATCCAGCCATCAATCAATCAGTGCGTTTGGCCCGCCTGATGGCCAATGCTGCTCGTCTCCTTGGCAATCGTCATGCAATTTATGCAAAACGCTGACATTTATCGCCGAGCATTTTGAGTCGCCCGCACTCGGCTTATTTGACTTTTAGCTTTGCCCAAATAGCACGAAGAGCGACGTCAAGTGTAAATGTACGTAAATTGTATACAAACATTTAAAGGGTCTCAAAGGCTTTAGCAACTGCATATATATACATAAGGGATATGTCAAAGGACTGCCGCTCCTGCTGCTGTTGCTGCTGCTGCCTTGTTGACTTTGGGTAGGCTGTATTTAAGGCCAGATTTTGAGTCAGTTTTAAGTCGGCTTTAATTCTGGAGAATATTTTTGCCATCATCTGCATTGAAGTAATCTGTTTGAATTGCGTCAAGGACTTAAGGAAAACTTTTTAAGCATATATGCGCTTATCAAACAGATGTTAAAGCTTTTAAATTATGCAAAGGAGCAAATAGCAAAAGTAAAAGAGAAATCTGTAAATAAATAGCAATTTCTCATTTCAATGTGTCGAAGCTCTTGAATGCAACGAAAACTGATTTCAATTGTGTCAAGCCATAAGCGCAGTGGCACTTTTTTAATGAACCATTAATTGGAGGTAAATGTTTATTTAACATTCATTTGTGTTATTTATGTTTTTTTTTTTTTTTTTTTTTTTTTTTTTTTTTTTTTTTTTTTTTTTTTTTTAATCGAACACGCGCTGAATTGTAAGTGAATTGTATTTGTGTTTGCATTTGCTTTTTTATTTGTATTGAAATTTTAATTGTTTGCTTTGGCTGTTGACACTGATGGCTGTTTGTGTGTTTTGCTTTCCTTTTCTCAACTTCTCTGTGAATCTTTGTGGCAAATAATTGAATTGCGAAAGCAATTACAAGAAATCTGTTTGTTTAAGTAGCAGCAGCAGCAGCAGCAGCAGTAGCAAGTGCAGCGGTGCGTATGAGTAATGTCCAATAGGGCATCCCATGCCGACGGCCGCATTCGCCACACTCGGGCAGCACGAGCGATTCTTTGTTCAGCGATTATGGTAATGAAGGGGCAACTGTGGTATGTTTTATGCAACAGTGGGCTGATTTAGGCCCAAGTCCGCTCAGGCCAAGGGACTCATTTGATTCTTGTTATGCACGGCACGTCGCGGACCAATTGTATACATACCTACACACCTACATACATATCTATGTATATAAATACAGAGAAATATAAATTAAAGAACACGCAACATGAAATAGGTCGACTTCCTGCAAACGAAGCGAAACGATAAATGATTCAATTAAACTACGCAAAAAGTCAATTCGTGACGTGCAAAAGAACGGGACAAAGAAGTTCCCGTTGCTAAAGAAAATTGCATAAAAAATCAAAGTTATTTTAATTGAGGTGACCAAAAAAGAAATTCCAAGAACCTGCAGTACGACACTCTAAGGTGTCTCGCATGCCAGCCACGCCCCCCAATGTCAGGAGACATCAATAGAGAGTTTGGCAAAGACAAAAAGCAATCGATGTAGCAAATCCAAGGAATGCAGCCTTGTATCCAATTCTCTAAACTGAAATGGGCGCAGCAATGCGGCTGGCTTCTAAATATAACCACATATTACTGGCACGTGGCATTTGCTTGGCATATTTATCATGCCATTTGCTGTTTGCCATTTGCCAGTTAGGCGGGCTGCAAAACACCAAAGTCAATGCCAATAGCAATGACAATGGCTCGATAGGAACTCCTCGCCCCGCCCCCACCTGCCTGCACGGTGCGTGCGTGCCGAGCACAGTAGGCGCTGAGCACAATTCAAGCCTTTCGCTGACTTGGAGAGTCACAGCTCCTAAGCCCCGATGCCGGAAAACTTGGCACGTGCGATCAGCATGCGCTGGGCAAACAAAAGTGGAATTGATTGCGTGCCAGATGCTGAAAGGAAATGAGCCAGAGGCTTGGGCAAACCTTGGCATAGGCTCACGGGCGGTGGGCGTGGCAAAGTGAATGAATGAATTCCGTCGCTGTGCGAGTCAGTATAAATAAGTATATTGTAATTAAAATGACGACAGCAGCTGCTTTTAATAAACTGCCAAAACAAATGAAAACCGAAAAAAAAAAAATAAATAAAGTTATTGTAACTTAGAATGCTTGACTAGAAGGTACCCTAGATGGAATATTAATTTAAATAATATATATATTATGTATACAAATTAAAATTGATAATGATTGATAATAATATAAAGTTCCAAGCATTAATTTTATTTATTTTTTTTCTGTATATGTGGACTTTATTTTTAATTTGAATAATTAATTCATAATTTTAGGAAAATATTAAATTGTGAAATAAAGATAGATCAAAGGTTAAAATTTATTATTTGTTTAAAAGCATTCAAGAAAGACTTTCATAAAAGGTAATTGAAAAATGAACACACGAAGTGGATAGGGTCCAGCCCTAATGTTTATGAACTTTTTACCTCACACAAATTTACCAAATCCATATGTTTTTCCAATATAATACAGTAATTGCACAAGCTTATACCCATTTGATTATTTTCTTTGGGTAATGGGTATAAAAAGAAGACATAAGCTTGATTGCGAATATTTGAGCGGATTGTCAGGGACTACACATAATTAACAGAGCAAAGAGTTGCGTTGCGGTAAGGAGGTGGCTGAAGGGTGCCGCAAGGGATTCCGGCACACACAAATACTCAAGTGAAAATGTGTCTGTAGCCTCAAACCGAAAGCAAAACAAAGCAGACAGAAGAAAGAAGCACGAAGAGAAGCTAAAGCAGCGTAATTTTTCATTATATGACTGAGGATGGAGAGCGGCTTGTGTTGTCTTGGCATGAAACGCAAACTGTTTACATTTGTTTCCCTTCAGCGGCGAACGCCAGTGGGCCGGCAGCCAGCGGGCCACATGTTCATTATCTGCCGTCTGACAGGCAGACACGGCTGGGAAGGGCCCGGTGGAGGAGGCGGCGGTGGGAGTCGTTGAGTAGTTAAGGTGTTATCGCCGTCAACAGAGCGAACCCGCATTGCGGCGCTTCAGGTGCGGCTCATTAAATCATTCGGCAATCAGGGAGCAATGCTCAGCCCCTAAGCAACTTGGCGTTTTTATTTCGCCTCAATTTCGGGTCTGTCAATCACAGTTGAAGGCAAATTAAAATTTCAACTCTGCCGGCTTTCAACAGTTGTATCCTTTTTACTCAAAATTGCGCTTATTAAATGAATATTAGTTGATGTTCTTACAGTTTGACAGCCCAAATGAATGAATGCGCATTGCTACAGGCGATAAATTTGCATAGATATAAATCAGATTGAGAAATTCGACACTAACATAAGCGGAATAGTAAACGCTGGGGATCTCAACATTTTACTTATAATGCTCCCAAATCGACATAATTCTCTGAATGATTTATGCGTGCTGTTGGCAGCTTTATGGCACGCTGACTCTTCGACATGTACCGCTTTGCCATATAAATTTACAATAATAATTCAAATGTAAAGCTTCGTTTGCTATCCGTATACGGAAAATGCAAGCGAGTGCCACGTTTTGTTGTTGGTCTTGAATGAAACTGTGTCAATCCATGTATCTCTATATATGTGTGCGTGTGAGTGTGTGTGTGTGTGTCGGTGGATGTATATTGTCCGATTGTGAAATTTGTTTGACTGATGCCCTTAGCTGGCTTAGTCATAATAATCACAACTTCAGCTCCTTGTTAGGATGCTACAATGGTATTACAGCAAACGTTATTCATTCGAGCTCTTGGCCACATGCAAATTGTGTTTTATTGTATTGTTAACGGCTATTGATTGTTGCCGTTGCTTGGCTTGAATCTTAACAAAATCTTAAGGGATCAACTACACGTATTTAGAAGCTCTTTGGTGTGTGGGGATCTTAGACCTAATCACGACTCGGTTGCTAATTAGTAAGTTGTTTCACACATTCATCAAGTTGTAACTTATGTTTACGATTAAGTATAAACACTGTCACATATGACGGCTTGTTAGTAGTAGATTGCTTAGGATACTAGAATACGCTGATAATACTTACAGGCTCTGCATTTGCTTTGGGATTGGGGTAAGCGAGCTTTGGGCTGGACTGGGCTGGGCTGGGAGTGTTACGCATGGATAGATGCGTGTAGGAACCCAATTGCTGACCAGCTTTAGACAAGCTCCGTTTCCATTTGTGCGGCCTCCACTGTCTCCACGATGGTCGTTGTGGCCGCCGCGACCGAATCTCATGGAACGTACCTTGTGGTCAGAACACCATCATCGTCGTCGTCCACATTCAAGCCGCTGCCAGTGCAGCAGCCGCTGCACAGAAGCCAATTGGTTGCGTTGCCGGTGCGTTTTGGTCAAATCGCAGACACCTGCTCCAGCTCGGCACTGGAGCGGCCCGAGTTCATGACCACAACATTCTTGGCGGCATAGTCGGTGATGAATCGATCGCTATTGCGCGGATGTATGTTGCCCACGTCCTGGGCGCAGCACCACGGATTGCGCATGGTCAGGATGCGCTTGAACGCATCCCTGAACTCCTTGTTGAAAATTGAGTAGATGATCGGATTGAAAGCGGAGTTCGAGTAGCCTAGCCAGGTGAGTATCTTGAATGTCTGGCCGCCGATGCACGTCTTGCAGAAGGCAGCCGTGATATTCACGCAGAAGAACGGCACCCAGCATATGAGGAATACGCCCATTATGACGCCCACGGTGACGGCTGCCTTGTGATCGGACACGTGATAGGGCGAGCTGTGGTGCAGATTGCGCACCTTGAACTTCTTCGGCTGGTTCTTGGGCCGACGTATGCTCTTGTATCGTTGCTTCTCGGCCACCTCGCCGGGTCTTGTTACCGCCTTAATTGACTTCACGTGTTTCTGGGCATAGCAGTAGAGCCTGCGGAGTGGAGAGTACACGAGTTCAGGTAATTAATCGATCTTATACGAAACTTGGATTACAGTTAATCAATTTCAAGATGTTTAGAAAATGCCTAAAGCTGATTTTCTCCTTTATTAATAGCCTTGGCCCTGATTTGACTACGATTATAGGTTATGCGCTCTCTGCCAAATCCAACGTAATTTGATAATAGTAGTAGAATAGTAGCTCGGCCCTCAAGCAACGTTTGCCTAACGAACCTATCGAACCGCCTTGTGTAATTTCAATGGAAGGGCATTTGATTAGTGTCTATCTAGTTGTTGACCTGAGTGTTTCTGCCTGCCGCCTATTGTTATAAGTGATATGATAATTATTTACTTTTGCAGCCCTGCCAATTATCAGCCTGCCCCAGGGAACTCCCACTGGGCTAGCAGCTCGCAATCGACAGCTGTCTGCTGGGCCACACAGTGCGTATACTCAATACGCAACGTAGCTCTGCGGCGTGTACGGCGTGTACGGCGTGTACGGCGTGTGCTGCCATACATGGCCGCTCATTTACCGAGCATACGGTCCGGATGGAAACATGAAAAGGATAAGATGGCTACGCACAAATTATGGCGATAAAAGTCTATTTACTCTGTAATTCAAACGAAATTTGATAGAACATTCCACTGGCAGCCACTAGATGCTTTAGTGGATGCCCGGAGCCTCAGCTCGATGGGCGAACAGCTTGTCTCCATTTGTTGCCTAGTTGCCCATTGGCCGCAAATCTCGTTAAGCCAAAATGGCAACGTGCCCAACGCCGTCGGCTATTTTCCTGATGAGCGGCCCTATCGCAGTGCTGTCTGTGATGATGATGATGATGATGATGATGTTGTTGGCATCCTGTTGCCGCCCCTACACCTATTGTCTAGCCCTTTTCGCACACGCCCTCTGCCCGCCTTTGGCTTAGCTCAGGGATTACTTAGCTGGACACTAATGCGTGTGCTTATTTGTTTGCTTTATTTGCTTCGCGTCCCACTCCCAGCACTCTCAGCACTCAAAGCACTCAACACCCAACCAACATCCCAGTTTCAGTTTCTAACTTCAAGTTATCCCAATGCAGCCGATCTCGTGTCTGGGCCACATCAGCGTCGAGGTCCTGACGGCCTTTCAGCATTACGAAAGTAATTTCAAAAGTGTTTGCCATTATTTTATTATTTCCGTCTTACGACTTTTCGTAGCACATAAAAATATTTAAGTTCTTATTATATTTGCTCAAGCCACATTTAATTGTTGACCTAGTTCGTCATCAATTTGTTTATAGGTTAATTGCCTTAACTATTATTTATATTCTGGTTGCAATAAATTCTTTTGTAAGCCAAGTTAAATTGTTTTCCTATATATGAAGTATTCGATAATTGAAAAGACCTTGATCTAAATATATATTTGAGATTTAGTATTTAGTATTTCCTGCTTGCATTTAATTTTGAGCAAAACTCCAAGTGTCGTAAGGCAAAGGCATAAAATTATTTAAGATATATATATATGTATATATATAAGTTTAGCTGTTGACTCTGCACATCTCTGATTTGGTATGCCAACCATTTTCATTTGAAAGTTTTCCCATTACATTTGCTATTCCTTTTGTTTGTGCTTTCATATCTGGCCGCTGAATAATTGTGGCCCGAGAAGTTTTGGGCCATGTTTCATAGAAGTTTATGACGGTACTTATCTAACCATACTCACCGACAGTAGATGCCAATCATGACCACACAGGGAAAGTAGAAGCTGATACAGCTGGAGACGACAGCGTACGTGGGTGTCAGGTCCAGTGCGCATGTGGGATACTTCTTGCCATTATCCATGAAAATCAGCGGCTGGTCGGGTCGATGGATCCCCAGCGAGATGGGCACAAACGAGACGAATGCGGCCAGCAGCCAAATAGCTGCAATGGTTATAACAGCCACCCGGCGTGTCACCCAGCGGCCGTATCTGTAATGAAAGTCACAGAAAGAGATAGAGAAAGAGGACCACATCAATTTTGAGTAAAGGAAGTGCTTGTGATTGTCCCTTGCGGTTGCCTGCAGTAAAATGGTTAAGCGACGGCAGCAGGAGTAGTCCATGGCAAGAGTCAGAAGAAAGAGTCGCACATTATGATTGCGGCTTTGCGTGCTGAGGGCAGTCCGGGGCGACACCAATTTCCGAGAGCAAGCGGCGACAACTGTTGCGGTGCAGAGCGGTGCCGAAATTCAGCCGGCCAAAAGGTGCGCATGGAACAGTCGTGTAATGGCCACTGCGGTTCGCCTGCATGTCATTAATTACCCGAACAGCGTAGGCGGTGCCAAATCAGCCTGAGCCAAAAGCCCAACCGCAGCACAAACCATTGAACACGACGCATTCTCCAAGGGCTGTGCGGTGATATACAGATATACTACATAGTATGTCTGTATGTAGGCCTAGCTTTGCTCTGTGCACATATGCAAATCATCGTGTATGGATTTTTGTAGCACTTCGATTTTGACAACGGTCGCACAATTTGCATTTACAGCAACGGAAATGAGCAGGCAGAAACGCAGAAAGCTGATGGCATTTTATGGCCCACTGTGTGCATGTGTGTGTGCTCGTGTGTGCTTGTGTATGTTTGTACACATTGGCATATGCTGCCGCATTTTGGCTTGTGCGAATGTAACCGCCGGCTGTGCGGCAGACATGGGCAGGAAATCAAACAAAATAATTCAATTTCAATTCAAAGACGCACTCAGTCAACGTGCAGACCGAAAATACTAAAGATGACAGAGGCGTCTGCAGCAGGTGGGCGGGGGAGGCCGAAAGGACAACAAAGCGGAAAAGGAAGTTTTGGTAATTGTGTTCACAAACAAATTCGATTTCATGTGCCACCAAAATTGATTTCTATTCGAGCAGCGACGACATCAGCCCGCACCGGTAGCCATTTAGTTGCCACGCCAAGCCCCCGTCCGTAAGCCCATTGGAGCACAGGAACTGGCACAGACACTGAAAGTAAGTGCAAATACCTGACAGTCCTATTACTCCAAAGAGTTTGCCATGTGCCAAGTGGGGCTAGACGCGTCCACTGATGGAGCAACCAATCATACCCCAAAGAGCTAATTGAAATCGTGTGACTCTGTGTCAGTGTGTGTGTGTGTATGTGTGTGTGCCTCAGTTCTAGACGAAAGTCCGCCCGCATTTGCATTTAATGTTGCCCCTAGGTGTGTGTGTGAGTGTGTTGCACGCACTCAAGAAATTGGAGACAGACACGCACGGTGCTAGCTGTGCGTGTGTGTGTGTGTGTGTGTGTGTGTGTGTGTGGGTTGGGGCTGCATAGCTCGGCTAACTCTGTCGTTTATTTTGTTTGCCTCTTGTCATATGCGGTTTTATGAGCGTTTTGCACAGTGAGTGCCTAAATGTTGCAAGCACACGATGTTGCGATTGTTGCTGTTATTGCTGTTGTTGTTTCAAGTGTTGCGGGCATAGTGGAGAGAGTGCTTACCCAACCCAGGCCCAGGCCCAGCCAGTCCAAAACACAATTACAAACATTCCCAAAGCGGCATTCTCGTTCGCTTTTGTCGCTTAACTGTTATACCTCTCGCTCACGCATGCATGTAACACCTATTCGCCCCAGCCCCAGCCCCAGCCCCAGCCCCATTTCCCACTCGCCCTCTCCTGCATGCGGATGACATAAAAAGTTTGCGTCGCTTTTTATTGCAGTTTAAAGTGAATTTTATGCATGATACGAGTGTGCACACATATGTTTGCTCTGGCCCTGACAGTTACGACGATGACAGGCGCCACCAGATTCAACTTTAGCGCATAAAACAAAGCCAACAGAAAATACAACAAATACAACAAAAGTGATGTTCCTTATATCTGGCATAATTTTAACTTTGTCAGCGGCTGCTTCTAATTAGATTTCCACGCGCTTTTCATTCAAATTATTTCTTTTTTCGCCAATTTTCGCTGGCACTGCACAAATCTGGGCAGGCGCAATTAAATTAAACGCTTGCAATTATTCTAAGACGCTGGGAAAATACGACAAATTTCTCTACGCCAGAGGTGGGCATCCTAATGAGACGCCCAGCCCCGAACAGTTCGCGAACTTTGACACGTCGCGCCACGGCGAGAAAAACTGAAGAACACAAATGCTGTCCCTACTTTGACATGCAAATAAATCAGATTTGCATAAAGAGCAACCCAAGCTCAGGGCCAAGCCTGCTGGCAACGTTCTTCAGGGCCGGCACTAATACCGCTAGACAGGCAGCATTCAGACGCAGACGCACCCCCATCCGTCAGCCTTATTATGTATATCTAGCTTCAGACGAAGATCAAATACTCTTCATTGAATTTGAAATGCATTAATAGTCAAAGCATCCTTATGTAAAACATATCTAGATTTGTGATTCCAGTATATACTTTACTAAGAAAAACTATTCCCAATAAGATTTAGTAAAGGATTTATAAAGCAAGTATGCTTGCCTATAAATGTATAAACAAGTTTCTTGGAAATCTCTTTTTATTCGCTCTTAAGAAAATATTTGCAGATTAAATGTTAGATAATGAGTTCTAAGAAAACATAGTTTCATTCATTAGTCTAAGATAAAAGGGAAAAAGGACAAACTGGTTGCCAAGCTAAATTTCAATTTCAATTACATTTCGCATTATTTATTATTTCGAGTTTTCTTAAGAAATTGTTGAACAAAAATGAATACAGTTCCGAAGTTACATTCCTTACGACAGCACTTAAGAACGTGCTCAGCGAGGGTATATGAATGTAGTAGAGTGTGAGATGCGATGCCTGTGAGACTGGGCGTGGCTTACTCGCAGGAGTGCTAGGCCAGAAGCTTGACGCCTTAAGTACAGCCGCAGACACACTTGGGCCAGAAATTCATGGCGAGTCCAGAAGCCAAACTCGATTTCATTGTGTTTAAATTGAACCGCAGGACACGCGCAAATTTGCAGCAAAGTAGGCAATGCTTTTGTTACCTGCCACGCCAACGCTCTTCAATACAAATTATTTGGTCCGAGATAATTTAAAAATAATATTGAGTCTTATAAGCATTATCGCTCAAACGCCTTGAGTACAATGGAAAATATGAATGAAATGATGTTGATGTTAATGTTGACGTTGCGGCCAGCCCAAGAACATCGCGTTAATTACGCTCAACTGCCAATTATTTCAAAATGATGAGTTAATTAAATTTCTCTCAATAAAAAATGCTTTATGGCTTTATAATGCGGAGCCACTGTAGCAGCTGTGAATTAAAAAAGCGCAAGCCAACTTTTCGCATTCAAATATTTTCGCCACCTCAATTTGCAAAATTTACGAGCACGTCAACTTTGCCAACGCAATGAAGTGTGCTCCAGCATCAGCTCATTATGCGCTGAAAGTATTGCCAATAAAGAAGAACATGACTTCATTTGAAGGCAGCAGCTGCAGTGGCTGGAGCTGCCGAAGATTTAGTGTGTAACATTCTTAATAAACAAATAAAGTTTCACCGTGGACTTGGCAGGTGTGTCAGGCGACAGTAGCCTAGAGACTGTGCACATAAATAGAGAGATGATGGACAGCAAGCCAAAAGGGGTATTCTATGGCTGTGGCTGTGCCAGTAGCTGTGGCTGTGGCTGTGGCTGTGGTGAGCAGAAAATATTTTTCCACTTTTGGCTTGCACTGAAAATAGCATCAAAGCATTTATTACGGCTATTTGCAACAGCAGCTGCTAACGTGCCACTCACAGCCAGCAGTGTCTCGTCGTCATATGTGGACAGCAGCTAAGTTCTTTTCTTTTCTTCTTTTTTTTTTTTTTTTTTTAATTCTACTGCCTGAAATCGCTTGGTGGCAGGTCCTTTGCAGCCATTGAGGCACATCAACTTCATTTGTCTTGCTGCTGTGAATTTTTCCTTGGCCAGCGCAATTTCTAACACACACACACACACACACACAGCAAAAGTGATACAAAACCTGTAGGACATGTCTGTCTGCGTGTGTGTGTGTGGTTATTCTATTGTTTGTTCTGTTTGTGACATGTTGCTGACATGTCATAAATGTTCGTTTGATTTTGTCCAAAAATTGTTTGGCTTCCTGAATGAAATTGTTGGTTTCCTCCTCGATTTTTTGCGTTGCGGAATTGGCAAAAACAAATTTAATTAACCCACAATTGTTAAGCCACAATGCGAGGTACAAACGAATCGCTGATATATATAGTTGTTCCCACTTGCCGGCTTGTCCTTTGTGCCAGCTACATTCTTTGACAGCCAATTCGGGTTGCAGGGCCAACAATCTCAGCTGCCACAAAGCAATCGCACACGCAGCTTGCATAGCGCCCGCAGACGACAAAACTGGCAGAGCTGACAAAATGCAGTACAAGCAGCCGAACAAGACATTATGTCACACCCAGCTGTAGAAGTTAAACTGAGGACTTGGCACAATTTCATTGCGTTTGCCCGGACAGCAGACACACACACATATACGCACACACATGCTTTTACACTCGTAAATACTTGTCTACTAGTGTGTGAAATTAAATTGGAAGCAGGTGAATTTTGTGCGTCTTTAAGAAATAATGGTGCTCGAGCACTGCTAATGGCCGGAATTCTTTATCGCCTGTGCTCTAGAAGAAGGACGTCAAAATTTCGTAGTAAATTATTTCAGAATTCCTGACTCAATTTGCAATTGTTTTCATTTCAAATCTGAAATTCAGATGCTACACATGAGACTGCAGAAATGTACAAGTTGCATCAGTTCTGATTTCAATCGTAGAATACTTAAACAGCTTTAAGCACAATGACTTGCTGAATACATTAAAGTAGATGTAAGCTAAGCCAACAAATCAGTGTCTCGTGAGGCAGCGAAAGTGCTTAGCAAACTCTTATATGCAATGGCTAAAAATGTAGTCAGCATACTGATTCTGTTAGTCGGCAAAAAAGAAATATATATATATATATATATATAAATATCGGTAATCCCCCATAAATCTGTTACTAATGAAACAATTATGAGCTGCGATTAATGAGAGGCGGCGCCATAAACAAATCGAGTGTCTGTGGAGCCACAAAGTGAACGACCAAAACGCTGGCAATGAGAAACGTGACGTGCATGGCAACGCGGCGGATGAGCAATATGCATGAGGAAGGTTGCTGCTCTACGGCAAATTAATGGATGGGGGCTATGTAGGGGAAGAGGCAGGTGTCACTTCAACTGTCTGTTTTTAATAAATCGATATTTAATCGGTCCTCCATCGGGAGCGTCAATGTCACATCAATAATATTTCCACTCTATTGCTGACATATAAGTACAACAACAGCCCTGCATGAGACTGAGAGTCAATGCTAAACTAAATAGGGTTTGCACTCTGCGTTATGCTAACTCACTCCACGCATAGTTCGGTTTCGTCTGACCGCTCGGTCAGATTCCATGAACAATTAATTTTGGATTTTGGATAGGCTCGTGCGAAGGACGCGATGACAGGCAGCTGAGGCTATTGACAAATTGTATTATTCATGCATGTGACAGTGTCATCAGCATTGTCGTCAGCATGATTAGTTATGGCACTCACCTGAGCGGATCCTTGATGTGTATGTAGCGGTCCATGGATATGGCGCACAGATTCAAAATGGAGGCTGTCGAGCACATGACATCAAAGGCCACCCACGTATCACAAAACTCTGCGCCAAAGATCCAATAGCCTGCAATCAAAGAAGTAAACGGCAAATTATTGATTGAATAATTGATTGATTGGCAAATGATTGAGTAACTGTCGCACTGATTGCTTGTTTAAAATACTTAATGACTCCTCCAATACGACCGACTCACTGTACAAATGCAATTTAAGTGACTATGCATGAGCTGGAGCGGAAATTGCCACGTTCCGGCCGTCAGGAGTCACTGGCAAATTCTTAATTTTCTCGACAGCCAGCAGAGGCTGTAACGAGCGGAAAAGGACCGCAGAGCCATATAAATGTCAAAGCTTCTCAGTCAAGCTGCTATAAAGGGGCATGGTCAGCAAATGCAAGTAATTTGCGTATGATAAGGAAATATATATTTATCAATGGGAAATCTACCAGACAGCTTTTCTATTTTCCACATAACTCCAAGTCGACTATGCGAGAAAAAGTCTTAAAGGACTTAAAGGTGTTTTCTATCTTAAAGTCAGCCCAAATCGTTTTGCCACATGCAATACAATCCGCACGCTCTTGCCAACTGCCTCAAGTTAGAGTTGCAAACAATTTCGTACACTCAATCAAGTGAAATGGCTCTCGACAAAGTTTATGGTATCTGGCTTTCGATCATGTTTTCGTTGCTGCAGAGCTCTTGCTAACATGAGTGCTTGTATTTACTTATTCATAACGCAAATTGGGTTTAAACGATTTCATAAATTAATTTCCGTTTCCTGTTTCGCTGCAGACATCAGGATGGCTGTCTGCAAAAGCATGTCTCATATGTTATTTGCATTTGATTTTTGCTGGCGATACAGCGATCCCTTTTTGATAGCATTTCCATAAATGCAGCAATTACGGAAAAGGACTCTGAACAAAAAAAAAAAAAAAAAAAAAAAACCCCAACCGGCGAAGTAATCTACGTGCTCTCTACCAACAACCCGAGCGGATGTCCGGCGCTCTGTCCACTGCACCCTGAACGCTGAACGCGTGAAGGAAATCAGCATCGCACGCAAAACATATAAATGCTTAGCTATAATAAATTTAATATCAGATCTCATAGCCCAAACATATTTATTCAGCGTGCGTGGGTGTGCGCTGACTTCATGACATTTAATGATACACATACGTCATGCTTATACGTCCGCCTTGGCCTTTACGCCACGCCAGCCATGTCACAGGATATGGCTCTTTAGCGCACAGGATGCGGCGCATCAACAAAAAGGGCTTAGCCCGTCTCAGGCGATTATCTGCCGTCGCAAAGTGCAGCACTGAATGCAGGCTATCGATTACGTAATTTCTTGCTCTATCTGCTTATGCCATCTGCGCCCATAACTCTGACGACAGTCATAAATCCATCCTTACATTGTGAGATCCTCTGAACTTTATAATTCATCTATAAATATTTTACTACAGATGAGTAAAACTCATTTCGTGCAACACTAAAAGCAGCAACCGAAAATAAAAGTATTAAAGTTTGAGGAAAACTATTGTTCAATGCTGAAGTAATTTAATTCATTAAATGAAAGCAGAAATCAAATTGGAATTCAATTGCTAAAAATACATATAGTAAGATAGATATACTAAATGGGCGATGATTTGCGCATTTATTTATATATGTATATCAGACAGTCTTGTAAGTGAGGACCTTTCAGAGTTATATACTTGACAATTGCATTGTTAGATCTTTTGCATTGCTCCCGGCTGACACGAAACCTCGTCAAGTTATTCAAGCCAGCCCTGTACATATATCTATAAATACTTATTGGTTATGCCCAATCCACTATAGGAGTATATATAGAGCATATATACTCAATGACTTTGCGTGTGTATTTTCTGAGCTGGCGCAGCTGCTGCCGCCTCGCAGCTTCCCTGTGGCCCGTGTTGTTGCTCAAATTTGTATAAATATGCTGGCGCTTGTGCGTTTATTTGCTGATTTGCCAGCCTTGGAGCATGCCAAATGTTGTTTTACTGGCACCCACACAGGTTCATGTTTGCCGGCACTTTGTCGAAAATAATTTGACTCAACAGCTCTCAATTCACATGTGTACCCCGGCATATATGTATGTATGTGTGTGTGCTGGCTGGCCCTCAGGCACCTCTGCTGGCACTCCAGATGCTGTTTGTCTTCAACACTCTGCAGCCAGAGCATTTTTATTTATTTTTTCACACTTTCTGCTTACGCAGCAGCAGCAGCAACAACACCACCACCACTAGCAGGAACCTCAAGAACGGCGCCTGGATTCGGATTCAAGCTCTGGATCCATCTCGAAGTAGCAAAGTCGTTTATTATTTTCACGCACAGGCAGACAAACGGAATGACAGCCATACATCGAGCCCCATATATATATGGGGCGCGTTGACGTCGCTGTGTCTCCCGGTTCCTGTATTTGCTGTTACCGAGGTAACGCATCACTAGACTTCAGCACATTTCCTCCAAGCATTGCCTGGCCAGCTGCTTCCCATGTTTTATTTTTTTCATATAAACATACATACATACATATGTATATATACTTGGCATCTCGCCCTCCCCATTAAGTAAATACTGAGCAAGCATTGATGTCAGCTGCATGTGGGACTCTTCTCCTATGTAGGCAATTGTCGCTGCCGGCAAGCAGCAAGTCTTCAAAGTGATTCCTTTGATTTGCCTGCTGTTTGCTTAGAATTTGTACTTTTAATTCTTAGCTGGCGGTTTTAGTACATCAATTCAGAGGCTCTCAAATGGCCAACTGCTGCTGGTGGTCTAGTTATAGCCATGGCATCTCGACAGCTATGCTTTTATGGCCAATAATAATTCGTACTGGCTGGGTTAATGGCAGCAGCTGCATTTTGTATGCAGGCTGAGAGCAATGAAACTCGGCTTAGATATGAGCATACATCAAATAGGCATTCGTGTTGCCTGAGTTGTTTCACCTTTTTGCCGAGTGAAAGTGCATTGTGCACTCAGTGCAGGACAGGCTAATGCTCGATGTGCTTTGCGACCACTCAGCCGGCTGAGCAGAGCAGCTGACACTTTAAAAGGCATTGCACCAAGCCATACGAGGAGCCTGCTTTAAGCGCTGCCAGGCATGTCAAGTGGGCTCCTCTGCCAGCCAGCTGACTGTGCTTCCATTAGCCCCATCGAAGATTCGCTTTTGCACGACAGCCTGTAGCATTTTGCATAAATTTGTGGCTCGAGAACTTCAATTTCGAATTTTGTGCTCCACTGTCTGCGTATGAGATTCACACTTACCCAGCAAATCGTTGACGCCCGCAAATGTCATCACCAGAGAGGCCACGAACAGATCCGCAATCGCTAATGAGGCCAGAAACAGATTGCCAATGCGGCGCAGGCTGCGCTCCGTGTAGATGGCCAGGCAGACGAGAATATTGCCGGCGACCGAGAGGAATATCAGAACCGATAGAAAGACGCCTATGGGCGGGACAGAGAGTGGCGGATTAAACGTATATGTATTGGACGTAAGAAACGTGAACATTCATAAACATAGCATACTTATGAGGGGTCGAGCGTGTGCGTGTGCGTGTGCGTGTGCCTATGTGTGTATACGTGTGTGCTTGTATTGTAAGCCACATGCGTTTCTGTGCACTAATTGAACAGCAAATATTTTGCTCGATACTGTGAAAAGTGGTGAAGTGTGCGAACATGTGGTGGTGCGAATGGTGTGGGTGGTGCGGGTGGTGCGGGTGGTGGCGGTGCTGGTGTCTGTTTCGCTTGTTACACGTTCAACGACATTTACTTTACCAACAACTACAATTGACACAAGCGAGAGCTCTTCCGGTTCCTCACCCACTATTGTATCCATTTCAGAGGCGTTAGTCCAGCTCGTTTCATTGTAGTACGATGTCAGCTGCAACGGTATAAAAATTAAATTTAAGTGACTTTAAGTGTAATCAAGATGGAACCTTTAAGAGTATGCTGTATGCTCCAGATCTGTAAAGTGGCAACAGCTGCCAGCATCAGAATATTATCCTTTGTCTCCACTAAATTCTCCTCTAATTACGTGGCATTCAAGTTGCCACACAAAACACAAGGCGACGCGAATTTTGAGGCATAGCGAGAGCACGGCGCTGCGACAACTTTTAATTAACATCAAAGACTTTGACTTGTCTTCACGCTAAGCTAATTAAATATATAAATTCTGAATATGACACAAACTGCTGCAGAATGAAACATTTTACACTAATTAAACTCCAGACTCTATTTCGCATGAGTCTAATTTTCAATTACGTCGTGTTTGCCTTGACTCTGGCCCCGGCATGCAGGACGGATTCTTTGACAGCCCTAGCCCTGCGGTTTGTGGTCTGTGCGCCACATGTCCTGCTCCTGCCGTTGACTTGGCCCACACAGCAACTATCAATCACTTGGTAGATGCGGTTGCCCAGGAGCGAATCACTTGGCTAGGCGCACTAAACCGCATTATTCATAATTAAAATCGACAAGCTTGAGCCTCTGCTCCATCACGTTTTAAATGATAGATGTCTGGGCTATTCTATAATCAATTTGCAACTATTGTTGTCCGCATAGATGCATCACTCAGTGCGAATTGGCTTTGGGCTTTTGCGGCAAGTGGGCAAGTAGACTCTATTCTCTGTGAGCTCGGCATTGGGGCAATGTATTTGCATGTTGGCATTTCAGTGGTTGGCTCATCATCGCCCCCCGGTTGCTGGCCTATGTTATGCATGCATGCATGAATCTAATTCGATTTCAAACCAAAACTGAGAAACGATTCGATGCGAGGCCTTCTTCGACAACACAATATGAAATACCAAAAAAATGCAATTAAAACGCCAAAACCATTTGAAGCCAAGCTTGAGGCTTGTCTACTCGATGGCATTAATATGCATACCAGACAAGCCCTGGCAGTAATAATGAAGGAGCAAGATCTTCAGCAGCTGACATGAGTATAGTATTTCACAGTCACATTGCAATAATTTGCAGCTTGGCTATCTATCTAAGATCTTAATAAATATCTCAGTTGGAAAGCAATAACTAACCTCAGTTAAAGATAAAACTGAATCAAAAATAAATATAAATACATATATGAATATAATATATAATAAATCTAACAGAAGTTCAACCAACTGCTGATGGCAACTTGTTAATTGAAAAAGTTTTACTTCTCGCAGCTGGCAGAGTATTCAAAGCTGTCTGCTCTCTCGCAGTCAATTTAGCGCATTGTTAGGCCCACGCGGCGTATGTGAAACATTCATTTACCACAGCAATGGCTCACACACAAAACATAAGCAACGAAAATGCAAATGAGAATGTGCTAAAAGCCAGCCTCAAAACCGCTGACATATGCAATTAATTAATTTAAACATAAAAGCGCTGCTGCTGCAAAAGTATATTTAACTTGCTGCGGGCTGAGGGGCGAACAGGTGGCAAGGGCGGTAATTGTGATGATGGGTGTTGTGCACCTGTAGACGGAGAGACAGCCAGGTGGCTGGTTAACGTTGTTTTTTTTTTTTTTTTTAATTTTTCTCAGTTTGTTGTTAATTCATATTTTAAGCAGCTTAAATGTTGCTAATTAGTTGAAAATCACGCTATTCATTATATGATGCAATCGGCTTAGCCCAGATATTGTGGGAGTAAGCGAAAGGAGAAAGGTACCTCATACAGTTAAAGCAGCCATGACATATTCCTACAAAACTTTTTAATTAAATACAATACATAAAGGGCAATGTTTCAGTCATTCCATTGAAACGTCCAAAGTGTAGGCTTAATGTTGACAATATGAGCTCCTTCAATCAAATCAATAATGAATATTAAGTCGCTATGATCTGTTAAGTCTGTCCGTCAGAATGCTAAATTGAATTTAATTTGAATATTTTAAAAGCCTAATTTCAAATTCAATATTTACGTAGACAATGTTTAGGTCAAGTGCATAATAAAATAATTACGTTTAAGTGAGTAATTGAGCAGCTCAGAGCGGGCTCAAAGGCATCTGAAACGGCGACTTCGTATCGTTGCTCTGCATGTAAACAATATGAATGGCTTTTTCTGTGGATGGCCAAAATTGAATACCAGACAATATACAGCCAACTAAGTCGGCTAGCAATATAAAAGCTTTTATACGTCGTAATAAATGCTAATGGCTGAGATATTTAAGGATTACGCATGCATTCGCCATAAACAAAGTTAATTGTCGCAAACAGCTTCAGAGCTTCAATCCCTTGGCCATTAAACCATCCTGTGCATCCATCATATAGACACTTGAGATTAAAAATGAAATACGATATAAATTCACTTTTCTGTTTCATGGGCTGACGGAAACATATTCATTAAATGAGCAGATTTTAAATGATGTCAGACACAACGGCATGAATGCTGCCACAAGAGAGGGGAGTAGCACACCGTTATTTTTATGATAATTTTCATAGCATATTGTATTTTTATATATTGGCAGCCTTTTAAGATATGGCATCGCATCATTTGTGGCTGCTCATGATACAAAAATTAGTGTTATTTGTTGCTATCTTGATGCTTCGTGTTTTCATTAACAGTGAGAGTTACCAAACTTTCTTTTTTTTTTTTTTTTGAATGAACACAATTTCATATATAATCATTTTAAATTTGTTTTTATTCATACTGTATTAAATCTAAATTATTGGAGACTTTCTTTTCTAATAATAATAATAATTATAATATATGAGTTAAAATATGTAGTATATGCAGGTTCGAAAAAGTATGCATGGGAAAAAGTTTTAGTGCTAAAATAGAAGACCTTTAAGTGATTTAGAATTTAATACTATTTATCCTATATACTAAAATATCTTATTTGGAAAACTCATACCAGGGGACTAACAGTCAAGCACTGCAGATGACTTGCTTGCCGTTTCCTTCTTTTCTCTCTACCCATTCGCAATCAATGCCACATATAAATAACCAAAGTAGCTACGCTAAGCCGTATGTAGGGCTACATTTAATGTCATTGCTTGTTGTTAATTAAATTTCTAATTTTAACTATTTTACAATTGAAACAATTAGCTAGAGGGTAAGAGTCTGAGCTGAATCTGTTTCATAGACAACAGAGCATTTTGTGAGTGAATGTGTAATAGAATTAGAAAAGTTGGATTCCAGATGCGAGAGCTAAAACAGCAGCTGCAGCATTTAATTGGCAATAAAAAGTGAACAAAAAATGTCATGGAGCAGCTAGAGAGGGTCGCCCTCTGAACTATTTGATCTAGTTCTAAATTTGTTAGCTAATAGAGTGAGAAAAGCTTTAAATAATTATTTAAATTACGCGAAATGAAAAAACAAACTGACGATCAAATATCTGGCAATAAATATATTTTATATTCCCCTAAACAAATTAATTTATTTCTAAGTCTAACATTACGGATTTTGTATAAAATGTTACTCTATTCTGCAAAGATTTTAATATTAAAATAAATTAAAAATAAATCTAAAAATGAGAAATAGAAGATGGTTTGACCTAGCTTAGTTCTATTTCTAATTTTTGGATAGAATTTTATTGGCGCGTCTATATATATGGCAGATACATATACAAATAGCACTTTGAACTCTTAAAGCGTGAAATATTTGTTCTTTTCGTTCGACATTTATACCAAGCCATTTAGCTATGAAGAAATGAATGCTGCATTTTATTTTCATTTTTATTTGTATGCCGCATGAATTGTACTTTTTGTTGAACTCCAGTTGCCAAGTACTTAGCAGCAAGGCGCTAAAAGTCTTCTTTGTCGATTTTTGGATAAATTTTTAAACAACAATTTCGAAGAAAATAAGAACGTTTTATGTTTTTAGTGCAACGGTGCCAGCTACAGCGCCAGCTTCAGTGGGGCAATGCCAGTTGGCCTTCGGTGACCAATGCGAAATGTCATACATTTTTAAGGAGCACTTTCAAGTATTTTTATGTGGCCGGATTGTTATTAAGCTGCTCCCGATAAGGCAGGCAGTGTACGAGATAAGCAAGAGCAACAGAACGGGCACAAAAAACAACACGCCGCAGGATGTTGCTTTGAATTAAAGTGGTCTTGTGTGTGTGTGTGTGTGTGTGTGTGTGTGTGTGTGTAGGCGCTTAGGTTTTGTTTGTAAAGTTAAATGGTACAATGCGTTGATTAAACGCACACCCACTCCAGCACACTCTAGCACACACACACACAGAGAGAAAAAACGGACACTTACACTTACAGCCACACAAATTGCCCAATGGCGGCAGCCAAGCGAGCAACGCAGCAAAGTCGACTACAATAATATTGCGCAGGAGGCGAGTCGCAGAACCTGTGCACCCAACAACAATGACAGAAACAAAACACAACAATAATAGCAACAAGAGCAACAACAGCAACAGCTGTTGATACAGCTCCCTTCGGCAGCACGCCTCCTTTATCTGTCCGCCCAATTGGCTGTCTGACTGTCGGCTTTCTGTGCGTTCGCCATGTAGGCGAGTGTATAAGTGCAAATATGAGCGCCCGACGCGTCGGAAGTAGTGTGATTTACAGGCACGACGCGGCAACAGCCCACGAACGCGCATAATAAGCAAAGCCAGCAGCGACATCAAGCTCTGCAGCTGCGTTGAGTTTCCATTTACGTTCCATTCGCCAGCTTTACGGCCCAATGGAGCCTGTGTACTTTAGTACCTTTACAGTGTCATCTAAGCAGTTCCGCCACTTGAACTGCTGTTTTTTCTTGTTTCGCTCCCCATCCTCCTCTTCGCTTTTTATTGCCAGAACAAACAAACAGGAAGTATACGAAAATAGTTGCTTAGGTTTCAAAAAGCCGCTTTCAAGTATTTCACAAGAATGCAAATATTTTAATGGGAAATTACTTTGAAGTCAGCTCATTGAGCAATTTACAAATAGCATAAATATTTATTAAAGCAATGTATATTAAATCTATCTGTGGTATTTTATTCTAATAAGAAATATATTTATATATACACAGCATGAAGGTAACATCTAATGTAAATGTAACTGCAGGGAGCCAGCGCTTATTTGGTATATTGGCCAGTATCTGTTAAATTATAAGTCAACAAGACACTGGCCAATATCCGGAATGATTGCCTTATAAATCTATGCGATACTAGCCAATATCCGGCACAAGAGCTCTGTCTTGCTGTCCTCGGTATATTTTATCACACACAAAAAATAAATACAAAAAATAAATAGATAACAAATAAACATTTGAAATCGTGACTCAACTGCGGCGTATTTGTACACGATAGTTCTTCGATATATTCTTGTGTGCTGTTGGCATTTCTAACGGTTGCAAATGCATCAACTGCAGCTTTTACTGTTTATACAAAGTCAGTTGCCATATACCACATATACAGATATATTAGTCATATCCTATTTAAGAATCATAAAAATAGAAGATAAAAAAGTGCAAATTTATATTGCATATTATATGAAGATAAATGAATTTTAATATTCCATATAATAAAAGATAAATGAGTATTTATATTCTATGCTTATGTGCTGACAAATTTTCTTAAGTAGATAAATTTTCATTTCCCTTAGCGACCAAGAGCTCTGGCAGTAAAAGTAGTTTCATGTGTATAGAAGTAAGTGCAAATAATTGAAAAAGCTGCTCGATACTAGGTTAAGGGTATTTTCTAGTCACGCACGCCCCCGGGCATTGAGACTGTTTCAGTTTTATTTCCTTTGTCCTTTCGCTTGACACCGCTGCAACTAAGCTCGTTATTTAACTGGCTGCTTTCAGTCGACAGTTTTATTCGAATCGACTGCTCTTAGATTACATTGGCACATTCCGAACGAAGTGCTAGATTTCCTGTGCATAAGCAATTTTTTTCAGCTGGCTGACTGCACTAAGCTTAATAGAAATCAGCTAATAAAACTTTGCAACTTCTGTCGGCGATGATTTAAAGCGGCCTTTAACTGCAACGCCTGAATAATTCAAATTCCAGCACACGATGAACTTCCATGTGTAGAAAGGTAACATGTATTCAATATGTATTCATTGTTAAGCCCACACATACCACAGGCAGCTGCTTATTTTGCTAGCTTTCGTAAACTGTGGCATGGTGAGCTTGCACTTTACGATCAGACAAGCCACAACAATGATTAGCATAAATTTAAATTCACATAATAAACATGAAAATTCGTAGGAGTTTCCTGCTCAGCTCTATTTACCACACACCCACACACACTTGGATACACACATGCACACACACAGTCATACTTGCAACACGTATTTAGTTTGGCAAGTCGTGAAATTGGGCAGAAGGAAGCGTATATATATTAGTGTATGCACAGCATGGTGCTGCTCGACTTGCTTATAGATATGATAATAACTGTGCTAACATGCTGATTTATGCGCTGCGCAAATATTTGTTAAGGCAGCCCAAAGCCTGAAGTCGACTTTAAAAAGTTTCTTAAGCCCGAAGTCATCCCTCGGCCTGATTGCTGGCACACATACAGCGTACGTCTATTTATGTTATGTGAGTGTTGACATTTAAGCAGACTTTTAAAGTTTGGTATACTCTGTATTGAGTTAGAGCAAAGGATGTGGCCATAGTGATGATAAACTCTTAAATTACATCACTTGAATTGCTATTTTAAATAAATATATTCGGCATTTGAAATCAAAGAGCAAAGAGAAACATTTGTACGATTTCTGCTTTGGCTTCGCCAACTGTTCAAATGCCTATTCTTATGCTCGCCTTCTGACAGCACGCTTCTTTCTTGCCCCGCCCACCCACTCAATGAAAATATATGCTGCAATAACAATTGTCAGAGTGCTCGTCGTGCCATTGTTTGCGCTGTCAATGGCTCTGCGCCAGTTGACAATTGCATCCAGCTGGCAGGGCAGCGCCTTGTTTCCACATGTTCACATGCTGCAGAGGAGTTGTGCCTGTTTGCATTTGTCTACGATTGTCAAGGCACAGGCCCTGTGTGTGTGTGTGGGTGTGTGTGTGTGTACATATGTTTGGCTGACACTGTCTGCGACTTGTTTGAGTTCATTGTTGGCATTTGGCATAATTAAACGCAGCTGAAAGTCATGTCAACATGGCTGAAACACACTCACAGCAGACACAATGTTGGAGCCATTGTAATTACGCAAATAGACACTGCGACACTTGGGCTCTCCGGCACGCCCAAAAGTATGCAACAGCCGCTCCACATGTGCTGCCTGTCAAATCTGGCAGCTCATCATAATTGAAGCAAAGCATCTATGAAATTTTTAAAGGCCTTAACGAGCCTCTGCCCAAATGCAAATGAGCATTTAATGGAAAGAAATGCCGTGGCAGAAACACGATAACATATTTTATGGCCAAGCACTTGCGGGCTTAAAAAAATGTATGCGTTGAGTGCTTGATGGCAATTTCAATTATTAAAGCATTAATTAGATAAGTTTCGCACGCAAACAGAACATTATCTACTCCCAGGACACTCGGGTCTGATTTGAGCTTGGACTCAGCCAACTTCCGAGGTGGCAGCTATCACGCCCAACGTAATCTCGTTTGCACATATCCAATTTATGCACTTGATAAATAATTAAAAAGGTTCTCAGCCTCTCTCTCTCTCGTTTTTTGGGCATAACAGTTATTAAGATTCTTCATGGCCAAACACAGCCCTCTGTATCTCTTCTCCCCTCCCTCTACCAATCGACCTCTGAGCTTGTGAACTCTGCAGCTGTCAACTGACCCAGTTTGAAGCTTATCTACACGATTTGTTATCTTGTGCAGTCTCACAGAGAATACGTTTTAAATCAACTGTAATCATGAGCATGACAATTGTTTGAATGTTAATAATTGGGGAACGTGCTCAAAGACATTTGCATATATACACATATCGTATGTATATATTACGAGTACAGAACTAGATAAATTAGCATATCCCACTACAATTGCAATATGTATCAATTTGCGTGTGTATGTGTGTGTGTGTTTGACAATTGCAATGCAACAAATAGAGGTAGATGCTAATTTATCATGAGCTGTGCTACGGCTTTCCATCTGACGGAGCTGCTGTGGCAAACTGTCAATTAGCTGTGTAATTGTTTGGCTATGTCAACGTCACCTGCTCTGCTCTTGTCTGAGATGAGATGAGATGAAGCAATCGATTGCCTCGCAGATTTTCAGGCTATCAACAGCACAATAATTAGCTGCTAGAGCACTTGGGCTTGTTGAACGCCACTCGAAAGCAAGTTGACTTAAGCTGATTGCGATTTGCAGACTGTCAATCGACGACGAGTCGACTGCCGATTTCAATCTGAATTTCCCGCTTTTGCTGCCTTGGTGTTGCTGCTTCATCACACTTTAACTAGCAGTGAAAGCCAATCGATTTTCTGCCATGTGTCGCATTTTTTGCACTTGCCATGCAAGTGAATTTGAGTGGAAGACTTGTAAAGCGAATGGCACTGTGGCTCTCTGTACCTCAGCGCGCGGCGAAGGCTGCGCTCCTCTGCTACATCAGCAACACACACAACCTCGCAGCAGCACCTCTTATTCTGTGAGCTTGAAGCCAAAGAGGTCTGCTCCTACCATTCTCTGCACTCGTCCTGAGCTCTATTGATTGTTGCACATTTATCCAAAAATAAAGACCTGCACTCCCTCACACACGCACACACACACACACTTGGAATGTCATTGCGGCTGCTGAATGGCAAATTATAAATAGTTCTCGATTTATTTCAGTTATCAACTTTTTTGAACATCCTCAACGGACTCGATTTTATTGCAAATTTCTAGTCCAAGTAACTTGTGCATCATTGTTGTATCGCAATTACATGCTCAACTTGCAGGGCTTGAGCTGCACTCATCGATCCCGGCATGAATAGGGCAATGGCTGGAAATCCACAATAAAAAGTACGTAATGAAAGTAGCAAAAAAACGGCTCATGTTTTATGGTCAATAAAAAGCGGAGCCTTTTGGGTTTATTGAAACCCTTGGACTGTGCGGCATTGAAAAATCTTTTCCTGCCATCTGACCCTCGTCAAAAGGAGACGACCTATCACTGAAAACTGAAATGCAGACAACATAAAAATCAGAAAGTACCATTCTCATTTGCTCCACAAGACAGACAGAGAGCGACCAAGAGAGAGAGAGAGAAAGAAAATGACAGACATATATATATATAGAGTGGCAAAGGACATAATGCTCTGCGCAATTATATGGCAACATCCATACAAACGTTGCGGCTACTGTGGTTAAGCTTAATGGCTAAGTAGAGGTGTGAAAAGACCAGAGTCGCTTCCCCTAAGCGGCTAAATGGCAGACGCACAGTTTCACACCTACACAGCATTGCAACTGGCCAACGAGTTATGAGTAAGTGTGTGTGTATGGGTGGGGTGAGTGTGTGTGTGCTTGTGTCTGCATTCCCTTTTTGCGGTTTTTATTTGTGACCCAATTTATGGCCAGGCTAGAATGAGCGCATTGCACCCAGACATTGTGTTCATTTGTTCCCATAATAACGTCAGGCATCTGCCAACAGCACGCACACCCACACACACACACATACACACATGGTTGGTGGTATTTAAATCCGGCTAATAAAATTCAATTGCTGCGATTCTCTCACCGTTACTGATGATTTAATTCAGTTGTGCCACATCAAAATAAATGTTTGCATTTACATTTTTAGCTAGGATACAAATTTTAATTACAGCAAGATAAACTGATTATTTATAAAAACGTTATCTGATTAGCTCTCACAAATATATCTGCCCCAAATTATAGATATATGTTCGCTGAGCCAGCAAATTGGTGTTGAACCATTATGAGAGGTATGCGCTATTCCCCTCGCAGTCTGATTGACCGGTAATCGATGCCGCTTGTCACGCCCACCGGCAGCGATACAATCCTAATCGAATTCAACAAATTATTGGCGGAAATGTTTGCACATTTCAATTGGCACCAAGGCCCACATTGTGCGCGATTCTGTTTGCATTGTATTTGACCGACAACAGCCTGTGGGCTGTGGTCATAGCAGGGGCAAATATGGGACAATAAACGCTACATTGTGAAACATCAACAATGGCTAATGCTATTAATATTTTATTATTATTATTATTATTACTACATACTTCGTAGCTATGCCGAACAATGGCAAAAACTGGGCATTCTGTGCTCCTCCTGCCGGCTAATGGAGAATGCCGAATTAAATCCAACACAGCATCGCAGACAAATAATAATGGCAACAATAGCGTCACTGTGTAGTTGTATGGGTGTGTATACGGGTGTGTGGACTGTGTGGGTGTGTATACATTTGCACATCCCAAGGCAACGGAAAAAGTCGGACGTGTGGATTAATAATTCAATTGGATTGCACAATGCGTCGCATGCGTTTTGCACTCTAAATGCAAAGTGCCTGCCAGGGCGAGAGAAAAAATAAGCATAGCCCGGAAGTGCCCAACTAGCAGATACCCTGTACAAATGTTAATATGCTTATACATACAGATTACATATTTATTTATTTATTGTTGTATTTTTATTCTGATCATTTTAGGTTTCATTTCACTAAGAACTACGGTTGTCGAAAATATAACAAAATATAAATATTTTTATGTAAAAAATACATTTATATCGGAATATTCTTTTTGATATATTTGAGTGACAAGTGAAGCAAGCGAAAAGTACGAATATTGAACATGGTGAAAACGAATTATTCTGAATTTAATTTGGGCATTAAAGTAATAAGAGCAAGTGCCTAACACATCAGAGACTCTGGAGTTAAGCAGTTTTTAGCATATAAATAAAAAATACTTATTGTTATTATTCTTGTTTTTTGGGACGGATTATAAATTGATTGAGGAAAATCTATATATATAAAAGAAAGTTGTGTAAAAGTGAAGACTGCTTATAACTTGATTTGGGCTGAACCAATTTTCATGGTTTTTGATTTGTTGGATTTGTCTCCGCAACGAGTTTAGTATAGGGTCTTAAAAATACTGAAAAAATTTGCCGAATACTTGAAAAACGCGGTTTTTTCCCCAAATGTTCAAATTTTTTTTATACCCAGTAGGCTTGGTAACAGTGACAGTTTTGACAATAGTGTAGAAGTAAATAAACAAATGTAGTCAGTCAGTCTACGGTCTCCTGACCTCGAGCAGACCTGACTATTCAAAAATAAAAAAAAAAAAAATTTTCAAATCAAAAGGAAAAATATTTCAAATCAAAAATCTGCAAAAAATCAAAAGATTAAAACCTGACTGTTCAAAAAATAAATAAAAAATTAAAAATTCGAAATTAAAAAAAAAAAAGGTAATTATTAAAAAGTGTATTTTTGGCTTTTTATATTTTCGGACTTTTAAACTTTATAAATATTTCAAATCAAAAATCTGCAAAAATTAAAAAAAAAATCAAAAGATTAAAACCTAACAATCAAAAATAAATAAAAAATTCAAAATTCAAAATTCGAAATTAAAAAAAAAAAAGTTAATTATTAAAAATTGTATTTTTGGACTTTTACAAAAGCTAAATATCTCGAAAGTTCAGGTATTTGTTTGTCTCAAACATAAATTTGTGTAAATTATTTATATTTATATTTCTCGATTGTTTTATATGGTTTTGTGCGAGGGCAGTATTACTATTAATAAAAATGCCGCGTCCTAGAAGATCTAATCTTTCCCGGCGGACCCATAATGCAATTAGGCAACGGAATAGCGCGAGTCAATTATCTGACGAAGAGCGAGAAATCGCCCGAGAAAGGCTCCGCGTTAGTACCCAGGGAAGAAGGGCCTTAATTCGTGCTTCTCAAAGAGAGGCAGCCCGTGAAATGGCAATAAGAAATGGTTCAAGGATTGATTTGAATCGAGCAGCGTTTCGATATGATTGCACCATTGATTACAGCTTGAATCGTTTAGTTTGCATTGGTCCAATGGACGTTGTTTGCTAGCATTGTGGCGCATTGAAGTTTGCTGGTGAAACGCCCGGTTTGTGCTGCCTTAGTGGTAAAGTGACATTGCCATTAGCGGTCACCATAGCCATTGCGTTCCCTGCTTTATGGCGAAACACTAGAATCACGACATTTTCTAGCGAACACTCAAAAATACAATGCCTGTTTCCAAATGACATAATTTGGGGCGGAAAATATTGGAGACGGATATTTAAGGTAATTTACGTTAAAAATTTTATTTTCTATGACTGCCAAAAAAAATTTTGAATAATGTAGTTTGTTAGATTTCTGTAAATAGTGTTTGTAAATATAACTATAATAACTATGGCTTTGAATTTAAAGATTCAAGGCCAGATTTGCCATCGCATTGGATCATTGCAACCTATTGAAGATGCACAGCAAAAATTCTTGCAAATATACTTCATGGGCAATATGGAAGAACAACTTGACCGGCGTCAAGAAATGAACACAGCTATGAAAAGAGCAATTCTCCATGATTTGCATGCTTAGAAATTTAAACCAACCAAAACTGTGCAATGGAACGCGTTTGGTGATAAGAAAACTGATGAGCAATGTGATTCACGCGTTGATACTCAAAGGAAAATTTAAAGATGAGGAAGTTCTTATTCCTAGGATTCCGATGAGCTCAACAGATATGCCCTTTGAATTTAAACGAATTCAATTCCCGCTTCGTCTTGCCTTCGCCATGACGATCAACAAGTCACAGGGCCAATCTTTGACTATTTGTGGCCTCAATCTAGAAAATGCGTGTTTTTCTCATGGTCAATTGTACGTGGCATGCTCACGTGTTGGCAAACGATCCGCATTATTTGTTCTTGCACCCGACCAAAAAACGAAGAATGTCGTTTACAACAAGGTGCTTGAATGAAAATCCGATTAATAAATTTATCAGTGTATCCCAGCCTGAACAACATAGCTTTCAACAATTTTTTACCTAGAAATAATATAGAGGGCAATGCAACGTTTGCCGGGCCAGCTAGTTATATAATATAATATAATATTGATATATCGATATTTTAAAGTTGCATACCAAGTATCACATTGATATTTTTCAAAACCTAAAATACAGCGATACGATATTTTAAAATTGTTTGGCAGCCCTAGTAAGTAACTTTATAACCTCTTAAAGACTAAATATTCATACTATATCTTTAGTTCATCTACATAGATTTTCAGTATACTATATAGATACTTGAATATAAACTCATCAGCCTGTTTGAGTGTATAATATCAGTATTAATCTCTATTCTCTATTATCAATTATCTCTGTTATTATTTGTCTATTATTACTCTCTTATATTCTTTGCCATAAGTGCACTAACAAATATACCCGTTTCTTTTCAAGTTGAATGGGTAAACAAAAACTCATATACATGCAAGTTTAATATGAGCATATTTTGTTCATTCAAATGTTGCTCTGTTGCAATACCAATTTCAATGGCAGTCGACTACAAATTCTCCACCAAAAATGTATGCAAACTTTGCAATTTATCGATTAGATGTGCTTTTCGAAAGTTATGCAAATGTTTGATTGTCAATTAAGTTGACAACATTGTTAGGCAAATTGACACAAATTGCGTTATGAACAATGTTGCCATAGTTTCCGTATTATAATGTTGTTAATAGTCCATCCACTTGCGCAATTGCTCGTTTAATTAGTTAGAGGTCCATTTAGACATAAACTGTTTAACGACGAATATGGCTAATTGCTGCCTGCTCGGACAGGTGCGTACGTAGGTGAGTCAGCAGCAATGACAACAGCAACGGTAACGGCAACAGCAACCGCAACAGGGTTATTCTCAAAGCACTGCACGTTAACTTCGTTCTAGTCATTATTTACATTCGATTGAAAGTTAAGCGTGCAAACAGTTCAGCACAGAGAAAACTTTATCGTTGTATGGATGGGATACGGGCTACGAATAAATACTATATAGTGCGCTCTGAATTTGTATCTGTGTGGCAGCATCCATATATATATATATATATATATATATATATATATATATATATATTTCGAGTACTTTTCATATCCTTTACGTGGCACGTAAATTTTTCGTTAGCCAAAAACAGGATAAAGTTTGGCACCGCCGCGCATTACCCCTGCCATCTGTGGACCCTTTTCAAAAGTGGATTATGCATCGATATGTACATACATCGCATCCATATATATGTATACGATTATACATACATATAAATATTGTATACATATAGATTTACCCATATCTGACTCGTGAAAAGTTTCGCCTGTGCGTGTTCTGCTAATGAGTCCCACATTAATATCCATTTAGCACCTGGTTACTGAGCAATGAAATAGAAAGACACATACTATTTATATAAGCATATAATCATCCCCCCAATCCTCAGCCATAGTTCGTGATTATTTCAATAAACTATAGCGTGGGTAACTATGGCAAGTTAAGTCTCATATGTATAGCTTCAACTAATGTGTACTAGAGCATCTAATATTAATATATATATATTATATATTCATGATATGATCATAGTAAATTCTTTGCATTTTATTTTTTCCGCCCAAAACTATTTACTGCTCACATTTATTGAAGTCTTTAACTCTTTTAGTATGATTACATTTTCCAGCTCAAATATGTCACTGACATTGACAGCCCAAAAATGTTCATCACAGACCAAGTTTACTACCCATCAATACAGAACGGCAGAGAAGGTGAACAGGTTTTTGCAGCTTTTAAATGCTTTTAATATTACCAGATTTGTTTTATCTTTACAATATTGTCTCGGCAAACTTAAATACAAAATGAATCAAGCTTTATATGTGAATAATATTCTCATATACTGAGATGCGTAATCACATATCGACTTTCGATTACCACAATGTCAAGTAGATGCCTTCTTTTCGGCGCTTTTCTATTCTTTGGTTGTTGTTTGCGCTTGACAACTCGTGCATCGGGCGAGGCTAGTGCAGATATTTATTGCGTATACGCTCCATAAACCGCATGCAATCAAGCTACAATGTTAGAGGATATGCGCGCGCGTAATAAAAGTGAGTTCATAAAAGCTGATGGCTGCTGCTATATGCCGGATGCCGGATGCCTGGTGTGGCTTGGCTGATGGCTGATGGGCAATGGCTGATGGCCGATGGCCGATGGCTGTCGTAGTCATGTAGCCGATCAAACAGTAAATTACAGGAGCATCTGAGTCAACAGCAATACCTGAGTCTTTTGTGTGGCAAAGGATAATTTTACGAGCATTCCGAGGACATAAGGCAACCTAAGCCATACCGATAAACCCATTCACAATCGATGTGCCATGCCCATTAACTTACCGTAGTGCCGTCGTAGCCATTTGTCAGCAGTTGAATGTCGATTTCCAGCTCCAGATCCACTTTGGAGGTTGTTAGTTGCAGCGGCAGGTGATCGACAGCCAACAGCCCGCTGTGGTTGCGTCGGCTGCTAGTGCCACTGTGATTGCTGCTGCTGCTGGTGGTGGTATTGCTGCCCGGCAGTAAAGTGGCCTCGCTGAGGTTTCTGTTGTTGCCGCCGCCATGATTAGAGGCAGCCGCAGCCGCCATGGCGGCGGACAGAGCTGCGATGGCCGTTGCGGCGCTCACGGCATTTATCATATTGCTTTCGAGGGGGATGGGGCTGGGGCAGTTAGGCGAGTTGGATGAGAGGACTGGGGGACAATAAGCTGGCTGGTTCTCTTACAGCCGCTGCGTGCGGTAGTATGTGCAATCGAAGTGCAATCTCAGAACGAACAACAATTCGCCAGGCGATTGTGGCATGGCATTTTGGCCTTGATTGTTATGTCTAATTATTGCGTCCTTTGGCTGAGTGGCTCGACGTGTACTTATTGGCTCCAAGCATTATTGCTGCAGCTGCTGCTGCCCTCGATTGTTCTATTCATTAGCGTAAGGCGCATATGCATATGCATTTCCCATTTCCCATTTTGCAGTCGGCACACACATATGCACATATGCACTTAAACAATTGTGAATGCAGCATAAACACTGTGTAAATCAACGTCTCCTAGGCGTGTGCTGAGCTGTGCCCAGTCATCGTCATGCCACATTTCCCCAACGGAAATTGCATATTTTCAACAGTTTTTTGCCGTGCGCCTCCGACTGCAGAGTCATTTATTATTAGCCACGACTATAACATGGCCAAGACGTGACCATTCGACGGCAACTGTGCTTCACTTTCTGTCTGCGTGTGTGTGTTTGTATGTGTTTTGAATGGCACTAAGTAACCGTTCAGTGGAACACTGCATGCAGCCTGGCGCTAGGCCAGTGCCTCTGCCACGCCCTTTTGTAATCAGGCAAATTATCAAATTATCATTTGAGTTTGAGCTCGAGTTTGAGTTGATATTGGGCCAATAAGCCCCGCCACTAGATGTCTTCGATTTGGAATCACACTCGAATCTTGCACTCGGCACTTTAGTGCTTGCACCTTCGCGCGATGTGCACAGCAAGCGGCTTCAACGGAGGCAACTGATCAAGAGTCACTCACGCATACGCACTTACACACACGCACCTGCACACACGGACTGCTGGAAGAACTGCGTCGGCTACTGTTTCGGCCGATGGAGGCTGCTGCCGCGCCGAACTGCGCGATTTGAAGGCTGAACGTTGACTGCCCGTTAACAGGCACGCACGAGCGACACGTTGCTCCATGGCGGGCATACGGACAGGCAGGCAGGCAGGCAGGCAGGCCGGCAGTCGGGCGGGCGGGCGGAACGCAGGCGAATGCCGTGCGTTCATTTGCCAGTGCCGCTCGGTATGCAACAAATTTGAAGCGATTTCTAACGACACTGGCGGCGAAGGCTCCAACGATTCAACAGGATGTGCCAAATGGCTAGTAGCACAGGCGAAATATGTGCGCAGCGCACAGCAGAGCGAGCTTTGCCGAGCGAAAAGAGTGACGAGAAAACGAGAGAGCGGCAACTAGGCAGATTGAGAGTGAGAGGGAGGTGCACAGAAAGCACCCGCTCTTATCGGCTAAGCACCTGTTGTACCACATCGCATTTGGCGCGTTTCATGCGCGTTTTATGCGCTGTTTATGCGCGACTCCTGCTTACATCCCCGCCCGCAATTTAGCTACGTTACCGCCAGCTCGACTCAGCGCGACAGTGTGAAGTGCAAGTGTAATGAAACTAAATTGCGACCTCTGACAAATTGCACTTGCCCAGCAATTTTTCAATTTCAATTTCATCTAACTTAGGCTAGCATTTATTTAGGCACACAATTGAAAATATATATATCTATCTCTCTCTATATTCTCTCTCTCTCTCTCTCTCTCTCTCTCTCTCTTCCACTTATCACAAGTTAACTAAAGCCTAAAAAGAAACGAGTCGAGTCAGAGCCAGATGTGCTGGCGCAGCCAACTAATATGCCTCGCCAGATCTGTATAGATGACGGGCTGCGTCAAATCGCAGCGATTGGTAAACACCTGGCCAGCGGAGACGACGCCGCGCAGCAGCCAGATATTGTTCTCCTGGAGCATGAGGCCGCCGCCGGAGTCGCCGCTGCAGGGTCCCGCCGCCTGTTTATTGCTCGCACAAATTGTGTTTTGCGTGACCAGTCTGATGCCCTCGCTGGATCTCAGACTGCGCAGGCACTCGGCCTCTGTGATAATATCCGTATCGGTCATCTTGGCTACGCGCGTGTTCGGGTTTCCATGCTCGTCGGATCCCCAGCCAGCCACGTAGGACTTGTAGCCAGATGGCAGCTGCAACCGAAAATTCTCATTCCACAGGCAAATGGGCTTGATGTATTCGCCAAAGCTGCAAAAGAAAATGCCAATGAAATTCAGTTTATCAGCAGTTGTTAAGGGCACTATCGAAACCTACCTCACTGGAGACGAAAGCTTGAGCAGCGCTATGTCCGCATTCGAGTAGTTTCTGGGCGTGTATGCTTCGTGTACCATCAGCACAGATACCTCACCCAACAGGCCGTCCGATACCAAGTCCAATGTGTTGCGGCCCAGCGAAACACCGACACGGCTCGGCGGCAAGTTTCGCTCGGCGTAAACGAAGCAGTGCGCCGCCGACAGCACCGTAGAGGCCGAGATGAGCGTACCGCCACAGAAGAAGCGAAGACCGTCGGGACCACGCTCATACAGGGCGGCCATCCAAGGCAGCTGGCCGCGACGCACCTGGCTGCCAAAGTGAAGTAGAGGCGATGTGACCGGCCCTTCTCGGCCGCAGATCTCAGAGAGCTGGGCAAGTCCGCCTGCAGCGGTTGCTGGTGCGGGTGCGGGTGCTGGTGGCCTGGGGCGAGGAGCAACTTTAGCAGGCGGCAATTGTGGCGCTACTGATGTCGGAATAGGCACTTGTGGATTACTGAATGTGGGCCGCTGTGGTTGCGGTTGCGCCACACTTTGTCCCCAAATAGGTCGCTGTGGCTGATTTGTTTGCTGGACGAATCGAGGATCTTGGGTGAACAGCGGCACTGAGGTAGAGCGTAGCGAATGTGACAACGTCAGCGTTACACTGCTCGGGGGATCTGTAAGGGAAATGTAATCAGCTTCGGCTCACTTTTAATAATAATCTACGAGTCACTTACATGGCGATGCCCGGCATAGGACAACATCGTTGATCATCATCAATGTCAGCTTAGGCAGCACGCCGGGAGTGGGAAAATCCACGCGATACTTGATAGGAAGTCCATAGCGCAGGTTAGACTTGGTTGTCTCTTCGTCATCCCACAGAGTGAGGCTGCCGACGTAATTCTGAATAAATAAGATTCTCATTAATGGATGTAGGAAAAAATAAAAAACAAAACCGGAAACCCCTGTTCAGCATTGCTCTTTTATTCCCGATAATGTTAACGATGATATTTTATAATATTTAGCACCGACTCACACACAATAAAAAAGTCGAGCTTTGTCTTTTACATAGACATATAATCATGTATATATAAATAAATTGATTTGGTAAAACCAACAGCGTTGCGGTTTTATTTTTGAGGCAAGAGGCAATACGATTTATGGCAGCAGAGTAAATTAAATAATACAATCGATTGTCAAGAAACCGGTCACACAACTTCTAAAACCCAAGTATCAAAGCAAGAGAGCTGCGTCGTACCATCTAGAATCTTATATTTTGCACTGTGTACTATTTATTGAATCGTAATAATAATTGAAAAACGATTTCTGCTTTTACTATAACACACTCTACAATGATAATATTAACAATATAAACAATCCATTTGCGAGGTCGCTAATACAGGGAAAAATCAAAAGTCTAATCTTCGCTCGGGGTCAGCGTGTGATAAGAGCATAGAACAAATCAATTGGTATGAGACTTGAGCGGAGGGAATTCCAAATACGAAAAATCAAAGAGTAATTTCGAAAATTATTTCTCACCGAGCTTAGACTTCCTGGCTGTGAGAACTCAACTCTGAGCGTGTTTTCCTGATACTGTGGATCATGTCGTATCGAAATGCGACCCACGTATTCCTGATTGTATGCCAGATACTCAAAGTATTCCGGGCAGGCAATGGGCGGCACTTGCTGTGCCGAGCTGAGCCTAGGCAGAAGAAGCAGCTTTATAATGATACCGCACAGTATCAAGAACTGTTCCATAATCTAAATGAGCCGAGACGCGAGACTAATTGAACAAGCGCAGTCACGATTCAGACCTCAATGGAAGAGCGCCAAGCGGTGACTATTGTATGGGGAGTTCTGTTCCGACACGCAGCGGTCAACAATCGATGAGCATCGATGATCTGGGTGAAACCCGTTTCGTTTTCGCTCTGTTTCTCTCTCGCTCCCTCTCACACTCGCTCTGTAACAACAAAGCAATAGTTGGACGATCTCTCTCGTGCTGTGTTTAGATCGATATCAATGTATTAATTTCTCTTTTTTATTCATCTTTTTACTCTCTTTTGAACGGGTATTTATTCTAGATTATCAGTGTTTTGGTTCGTAAATAAACGAGCTTATTTACTCAGAGTCAGCATATTATTGACAGCGTATCTCGACAAGGGAATTTGCATATATATAATCCACCCTGGTGACGTTCATAGTAGTAGCTGGGGTATAGAGCGAATATTTGTATAAATGTTTGATTTATTTATAAATTATTTACAGGAAGAATTTGACTTAGAGCTGAGTAATTAATAATAGGTAGAGCAAAATGCTTTTATGGCACTATTTGGAGACTGGCTAATCCCACATGTTCTGGCGGAGCCAGGCAATGTGTTTGGCCACGTCCGTGTAGATGGAGGGTCGGTTGAGATCACATGTGTTGTTTTTTTGCAGGCCAAGGGAGATGACTCCACGCAGCAGCCAGACATTGTTATCTCGCAGCATCAGTCCGCCGCCTCCGTCGCTGGCGCATGGACCGGCCCCCATGCGCTTCGCACAGATCGTGTTCGGCTGCACCAGGGAGCGCACACTCTCGCGCAGACAGTCGGACTCGCTGACGACGTTCGTGTCCGTGATTTTCGAGAACTGCGTGTTGACATTCCCGTTCTCATCGGCTCCCCAGCCAGCTACGTACATCTTAGTGCCTGCTGGCAGCTGCAGCGGATAGTTCTCGTTCCATAGGCAAATGGGAACAATGTAATCGTTGAAGCTAAAAGGGAATCGAGATAAGTTAATTCCATCGGATATGATCGTACATCGGCTTACATGACTTTCTTTGCTAGTCTAATGAGCACCATGTCCGCATTCGCGCTAAAGGCTTCATATGCGTCGTGGAAGAGCAGCTCTGAGACCTCGCGCAATTCACCCTCCGAAATGATGTCGATGGTGTTGCGACCCAGAGACACGACTGCGCGGTCAGCAGGCAGATCCCGACCAGGTAAGCGGAAGCAGTGCGCCGCCGACAGCACCGTCCTCGAGGATATAAGCGAGCCGCCACAAAAGAAGATCAGACCATTGTCTGTCCCGCGCTCGAAGAGACCGACCAACCAGGGCAGCTGGCCCCGCTGCAGCTGCTGGCCTTGGAAAATCAGTGGCGTTGTAACTGCTTGCTCCCGTCCGCAGACAGTCGTCAGCGTTTGATCTATGGGCACGGGCGTAGGATTCACCCTACTATTCAAATTAGTTTGCTGCTCTACGGCGGGCCGTGACCTGGGAGTTGTTCTAGGCGCCGGCACTTGAATCTGCGGTATCGTGTAGTCCGGTAGCTTCGCAGCCGGAATGGATGGCCCAAGGTCCCACTGCCGAATGAACCCGCTCTGACCACGCCTGGAGTCCAGGAAGGCAAGCGGCACCGTTGTGGACAGCAGTGAATGCCTAAGTATGATGGCGGTCTTTGGTGGTGGATCTGCAGAAAGATGCGAAAATTAGATGGACAACTTAACTATACTGGATTAAGTGACTCACACTGCGCTGCACTGCAGAGCACCTCATTATTGAGAGTGATTTTTGTCAATTTGGGCGGATCGCCGGGTATGGGAAAGTCGACGCGATAGTTAACGGGCTCGCCATTAGCTAAATGGGACTTGGTAACCTCCGGATTGTCCATTAGTGTCAAGCTTCCCACATAGCTCTAAGTAGATGAGAGTTAGAAAAATATATGATTAAATAAATAATTGCACTTGATAAAAACAAAAACAAAATCTGTTTTTTGTCGTTAAAGCTTCATACTTTTGGTAGGGTTATAAAGATGCCGGGGATCCACAGTTGGGTTGATAAAAACAAAAACAAAAGCTGTATATAAACTGGTCGCAGCTGTTTGGCCATGCACCAATACATGCATAGCTAATGCCACTTCGACTACCCACACAGAGAGCAGCAGAATCGAGCAATCAAGGGAACCACTTCAGCTTGTGAAACTTGCTCTTTGCGGCTATTAATAACTGTTCTCTAAGGTTTTCGCTCTCATGTTGACTCAGTCAATTAGGCATCTCATTGATTGACAACTCATTGCGTGCACACCATAAAAAAATATTCACATTTGTTTTTACATTCACTTATTGCTTTTAAATGGGGTTTTACCATGTCTATTAACTAATGCAACTATAACTATTCTGAATTATTAAGTGCATTAGCGTTCACAGCAAACAAACACACTTGTTGGGGTCAATGTGTGATAAGAGCAGAAAAATTAGCACAAAGCAGTCCAGCGGGCAGATCTTACTTACCCATTGATAAGCACCGTACTGTGAGAATTCCACAACGAGCTCGTTGCTCTCGTATTGCGGGTCATGTCGTACTGCAATGTGTCCTATGAACTGCTGATTGTACGATAAATACTCAAAGAACTGTGGGCAAGCGATAGTCGGCAAACGCTGAGCCGATATCGGCGAGATGAGTCCATGCAGTGACAGCAATATGCCGGATAATAGCAACGCACTCTCCATATAAATGGCTACTTGATGAACTGTTGATTATGATGATATGAAAATATAGAATCTACTCGTAAACTACACACGCGATTCACGCTGAAGCGAATGTCTATGTGGAACAGCGACGCACCTCGCGCTTTGAGCATCGGCACACGAATGATTTGTGTTTGCTTCAGAGCATTAAATACTAAGAGAATCGATCTGGTTCACTCAATTTGCTCGGGCGAAACCGGATAGCCACACGTGTGCGCATCGTCTGGTAAAAATATTACTCCTTCACGTGGAGTCTCCCAGTTTCAAAATTCTATTTCCCTTTGGGAATATATTGTTCGAAATATTGATAATCACTTTATGGATGCCTAGCTTATATGTAGAGTGATTATGGTTATATTGTTAAAGGTAAAAAACAAATGAATAAATAAATAAACAGGTTTATTCTGTATTTGGCTAAAACTCTTTTGTGTCAGTTTATTTATTAAATGTTTATATTTTGATTAAGTACTTATCTTCTTCTTCTTATCAGCGTTTTTCAACAAATTTAATAATTATGTATTCATATATGTGTGTATTATTATAATATTTTTCAAATAATAATTATTATTATTACTATATTATTATTTTTAATTTATTTCGAGAAATGTCAGCTGCCTCTGTTCGCTTGGTATATATGTACAAATATTTCCAATTATTAATAGCAATTAAAGATGTTCCTAAATGATTTATTTTTTTAAATTTTCTTTGAAATTAGTTTTTTGTTATTATAAATAAATATCATTATCAGATTCATATGTCATATGTAAAATAATTTTTAGGTTTAGCGCATTTTATTCTTTACAAGAAATTTAGGCAAAATAAATAATTAACGTGCCGACAAAATAATACTTATATTAATATATTTATTGACATTAGACGGCAAAGCATCCGCTTTTAACCAGCTGTAGCATATATTTACGTACTGAGTTTATTAAATTTACATAATACATATACACAGAGATTAGCGTATGTGTTGGTTAATCCAGGACATATGCTTGGCAAGATCGCAATAGAGGACATACTGGTTGTTGTTATTGCAATTGCCAATCGTACTGCGTTCGCCCAGCGAGACAATTCCGCGGAGCAGCCAACGGTTGTTGCGCTTGATCATCAGGCCTCCGCCGGAATCGCCGAGACACGGTCCGGAGCCGTCCAGATTGCCAGCGCAGAGCGTGCGATCCAGAATCTTCTGCACCTTCCAACGGCGTGCGCATTCACCCACAGTGGCTATCCTCGCAGTGACGACACGCGGAAAGCGGGTCATTGAGTTGCCGTTCTCGTCGGTGCCCCAGCCGGCAATGGAACCGATCTCGGGCTCGGCTGGATCCCTCTCAGCTGGATCCCACAGGCAAATGGGACTGATGATGTCATTGAAGCTGTTCAGTACACGAAAAGATCATGAGTCAGAGTTAAACAATCGATCAAAACAAAAGGCGGTTTAACCCACATGACTGGACTATCTAATGTGATCAGCGCAATATCTGCATCGGGCTGCAGCTGAAGGCGCGAGGAATACTCTGGATGCATCACGATGCGACTGGCGTCTCTCACTTCGGCACCGTCCTCGCTGTAATTGTCCAGGTCATAGCGCCCCAGGGCCACCAAGACGCGATCCTCTCTTATTTTGTAGACACAATGAGCCGCAGTGATGACTAAGCTCGTCGAGATGAGCGAGCCACCGCACTTGAAGGCGAGCGAGAAGGACTCTTTGTGATACACAGCTGTCAGCCAGGGATATCGGCCACGAGGAAACTCCATGCCACGTTGAATATAGGGCACCCCCGTGCCTTCCTGGCCACAGACAAACGAAGGCCAAGCTACCCCAGGGGGAGGATTTCCACGAATGCGATTTGGAATGAAAGACGGTGCAGGCACTACTGGTGCCCAAGGCACAGCAGCAGTTCGAGAAGTTGTTGCTGCTGGTAGAGTAGGCCAGATCTGACGAGGCACTGATGAAGTTATGCCAACTATTGCCGGTGACCTGGGCGACCAATCGGCTGCGGTGGACTGCTCATTCACCAGGTCGCCTAGAATACGAGATATCGATCCTTCTGCGCCATCAAGAACTACTGTCTTAATCTGCACATCGCTCGATCCCTCTGAAAAATTGCGAATGCCTGGCGTGGGCGACAGGCGACGAGGCGATGGTGATCCCTTGATTGGAAGCTCGAAGAAACGGTTGAAGAAACTCTGCGGATTATCTACAAACGCAATCTGCATATCATTGCCGTTGGCCAACTAGATCGCAATGTGGCTTACTTACACTCGCTGGCTCTGCACAGTATCTGATTATTGTGTTGCAATCTCGTGAGCTTGGGCAGCACACCCGACGCATCCGGCCAGAGGCTAACTCGAAACTTGGCGGCTCCCGGATTAGCCTGGACTTTGGCCTCATCGGGATACGGCAGCAGAGCGCCAACAGCAGATTGCTGTCAGTCAAGTCATATTGGAATTCAGTGGCACAATCAGTTCACTATTTCAATCGCAACAATCTAATCAGCTTATAGAATAACTACATACATCGTGAGTGCCACGCTGCGAGAATCGCACATCGATTCGATTGAGACCATTCGGTAGGCCAAGCGTCACCTCGCCTTGAAAAGCGCCAATGCCAATCTGCACATACTGGAAATGCTGGGCGCATGGGTTTTCCGGGAAGCGCTGTGCAACGGAAGCCATTAACACCATGGCCAATAGCAGCAGCAGCAGCGCTAGCTGCGCGTCCATTGGAACGTAAAAAAAATGATAATTAAAAACAAATAACAATTCCAGTTAAAATCTTGTCTAGTTATTGAATGCACACGCGACAAGCGCCAGTGGGCGAATATTACTGCATTCGATAATGACAGCTCAATTGCACTGAGCACCGAGCACCGCTGAGCAGTGAGCACCACTGAGCGAGTATGGCAAGAAAACTGGAAATACTACATCGTTCTAGAGCTGATAAAGCCGACATCTACGATAGAGCATCTTTAGAGAGTAAAAAGTGCTGAGAGGAAACTGCAAACTGAAAAGTGAAAATTGAAAACAGAGAACGGAACGAGAACTATACAGAAGCGTGGCTATTAGGAGATAAGCAGGCAGCTCTTTGTTTATTTTGTTAGCTTATTTGTTGGCACTCATCTCACAATATTCCGCTCGACCCAGCCGAGATGTCGAGCAACGTCACAGTAGATGACGTATCGCGACAAATCGCAGCCATTGCCAGAGCGCTGGGCCAGCGAGACAATGCCGCGCACGAACCACCGGTTGTTGCGGAGCACCATCAAGCCACCACCGGAGTCGCCCAGACAGGGGCCATGCCCCTGGCTGTTGCCCGCGCAGAGAGTGCGGGGCGTTAGGAAGTCCTTGGCGGTAACCATCTCACGTAGACATTGCTCCTGGGACACTGGCCGCACGTTGACTGTTGAGGGGAAGCGCGTTGGCTTGAAGTTCGCATCGATTCCCCAGCCGGCGACAGCAGTCTGTTCGCTGTCATCGATGCCGAGCGAGGTGCTGCTGGGCCACAGGCAAATCGGACGCACGTAGGTGGAGTATTGCACCCGCTCGGTAAGCACCAGGAGGCCCACGTCCAGATCGGGCACCAGATTGCCCACAAAGTCCGGGGGCGTGTGCACGGACTGCACGGCCATCAGGGAGGCATCCTTTTCGGGATGCAAGCTGATGTCGTGACGACCCACATAAACTCTTAGCTGAGCCGGCGTAAAGCCGTAGATGCAATGCGCCGCAGTTATCACGGTGCGAGCCGAGATCAGCGTCGTTACGCACTTGTAGGACAGCTCAATCTTGTTGGGATCCACGTTGCTGTCGTGATAGAGCGCGGCCAGCCAGGGGAAACGGCCCCTGGGCAGTGTTTCGCCGCCAATCTGTAGGCCGACGAGACCCTCCACGCCGCACTCATACGCCGCCGGCTCATGCCGCGTATCCACGGTGACAAGAGGCCTTCTGCTCGCCAACGAATTCAAAAATGGATTATCATTCACTACAAAGGACGTAGTCGGACTAGCCGTTGCAGTGGGTCTGATTCTGGTCGTCGTGAATGTGTTCAGCTTTGTGGATGTCGGCACTTGAGCCGATGCATAAGTCACAAGCTGATTGAAGAATGAATCTGGATCTATCGGTTTATACTGCGGCAGTCTCGTTGGGGGCTGCGATGGCGTCTCGTGCATTTGATATGTGGTCGTCGATGAGACAGCCATGTTCAGCTCCCGCGTTGATGTAGTGGCAGAGCCTTCGTCTAAGAAATATGAGATCGATGTGAATATTGATTGAAAACAATATTGTAAGAGCAACAGTTTAATCGATCGTATATGGCTAATTACACATTGCAAATAATATACCATAATAATTGCGTTATTAATACTGCTAAGCTACGTAATTCGAGACGTTAATCAATTTGATTCGATTACTCACATGAGCTGGCTGTGCATAGCACTTGGCCGTTCAATTCGATGCGCACTATCTTGGGCAGCTCGTCGCCGTAGCCAGTAAAGCGAACGAAGCACTCGGCCCGACCACCGTCGTGCATATTCTGTAGAGCGACTTCCTTGCTCGGATACGGTGCCAGGGAACTTATCGTGCCTGGCTGCGAGCAGGTGCAATCGGATGACGTTAGAAACGGGTCTTGCCACAGATACGCGCTGTGTCTACCTACATACGTACCGTGTTAACGCCGTGCGACACAAAGCGCAGTGTCCAGCTGACGCTCTTGAGGCCATCTTGAGGCGGGGTAACGTGGCCAATCCATTGATCGCCCTGGCGCCGATACTGGAAAATGCTGCCGCAACCATTGGGTGGCAGACGCTGCGTCAGAGCGAGGCGCAGACAAAGAGCTAGCGCCGCGAGGCTCAGTGTTCGCTTCACGATGCCCATTGAATGTCGTTTCAGAACTGTCGCTGATAGCAGTCGGGCGAGAACTGAGCATCTCGATTGCCCATGAGGCTGGAATTATCACAACGCCAGCCAGCACTCAGCTAGCTCTCTGCGCACTGTGAAATACCCGAGCGTAAGAGCGACTGACGAAGCCACCATCAGGACAGGTTTTCGGGCTTTGCCCGTTGGGCCCCTCAGGTGAAGTCAGTTTGAAAACTGAATATATATAGTATTCTGGAACCTAAAGCACATGCTATCTACGTGCATATAGTCCGATTATACTGATGCTTGAATGAAGGCAGCCAGCACTTTGTTTACAAAATAAAAACTACACTCTTTCTCTCTTCTCTCTCTCTCTCTTTTTCACTATCTCGACTTTAATCTCAACCGGTTGGAATATGGCTCTCCCTGGGGTGCCTCCCCGTGCTCTCTGTGCATCTCTGATGCGCTCTCAACAGCCAGCATAAGTGCATTTGAGCGAAACGAGTTTGACGGCAGAGGCGCAGATGCTACCTGCATATTAGCTAGTTTTATGGAAATACAGCTTGAATAACTGAATAAATTCCCCTTCTCGCAGCATTTTCCAGTTTAAAGCACGTTTTCCTGGTCTTAACCAAAAATCCTGGCATTGATAAAACTTTTCACTGACGCCACAATTTTCACTTATTATACGAAAAGTTATAGATTATATCAGACAGAAGGCAACTTTTAATGCTGTAACGCAAAGTATTTGTATGTAAATATATATTGAATATTCTGGTACACACGCAAGTGTCAGTATGTACTTGTCAAAGTAGCAGAACTTTTAACAACAATATAAACGCACCCAATTCCGACGTTTAGCTGGAGCAACGAAATTCCGGCACCTTTGGGGCTGGATGACATTGTTGTAGCACTGGCATGCTCTGGCTCGGGCTTCTTTTTTTCACACCAACTTTTATAATCAGCTCAAGTTTGTAAAGCTTTTGTGGTAATTTGTTCGGATTTCTCGTAAATTTCATTCGCTTTGCCAAATATAATAAATGAAAATGAAATATGGCTCCTCTTGGCTAACAACTTGCTGCCAAGTTTCGGGGCTAATGGCCGACAAAGTTGACGCCGCTGGCATTCGTGACAGCCGCCAGCATTGCCCCGAATGCCTCAACAAGCACACTGAGACGTCTATATCCGACCAATTTGACAGCTCCTCAAGGCGTTTGCAATTGCTTCCTAACAGTCGATGCAAGTCGCCCAATGCCAGCTGCAGGAAGTGCCTGCGCCCCGTAAATTGTGTGCACTCGAAAGCCTTTGATTGCCACTGCGGGGCTACGCCATAGGTTAATTAGAGGCAGCCACTACAGAACTACCTACCAAAGGGATCAATACTTTAAGATGAGCTGAAGTGTTTTGCATTTTCCGTTCAATAAATCATTAGTATTATTATTATAAAACTTAGCCTAGTCTCAAACAAAAAAGATTAATTTAGGCCGACTCTGACTATTCGCTATGCATGTACTGAGTATAAGATATGTTTTAAATATCATTAATCATTTTATGATATAATTTATTTGTCAATTTTAAACTCTGAACCAATTGAAAATGGGCACTTAAAATTGGGTGATTCATTTTTTAAATTTATTTATACATTTACAAAGTAATTAAAAACTTCAAAATTTAATTTAAAATATACGAATAAGAATTACATTGTGAAATTCTAGTGAAATCCTAATTGAAAATCCCGGAACAATTTTACGATCTGCATAGAGTTGCTACGTTTCTTGTTTTGTTATATCCTGATAATAATTACCTTAACACACACAAACTTGAATTTTCATACTGTACATCGTTCGTATTAAATCAACAAGTTAATAGATAAATTTGTTAGTTAGATTGCCAATAATCAAGTGCGGCGCAAAATTTTGAAGGTGTCGCAGGTGCAGAGACCGCGATAACGCGAGAAAATGAAAACAAATGCATCGGCGCAGTTTTTGAAGAGCTCCAATCTGGTGGCCTCTTTGAGTCCCGTGCGGAGGGAGCAGTGCAGCTCCTCGTGCCAAGAGTTGCGCATATTTTCCTCTATTATCAACGTGTGGAAGACGTTGAGGAGCTGCAGGTGCCGCTGGACGCGCGGACAGCGCACCAGACACAGCATCTGGACGTATCGACGGAACTTTGTCCAGCGCAAGAAGTCGTCGGCGCAGACCTCAGTGCTGGCATCAATTATCATAAGCTTGCAGTCATAGTGATAGATGCCCTCCAGGATGGCACGCTCCATCGGGCAGAAGAACTCATCGCGCACCTCATCCGTGAGCAGGAAGCTGATCTCCTGCACTGGTGTTTGCATGGTCCACGGATATGCGCGATTGGCAAAGGAGTAGGCCAAGCGCTGGCGATGCTCCTGCGCCTCGCACTGGTGCTTGACCTCGTTGTCAATGCGCACGATGCCACGCGAGCCGGTGGGCTGATAGTCGCCAATAGCCTTTTCATTGAGCTCTTCAGTGGCTTTATTGGCCTCAGTTTCGGCCAACTTCTCCAAGTCCTCCTCGTCCTTGGCGGCCTGGCAGCATCGCATATTATGTGGCTGCTCATATAGCGGAAAGCCAACCTTGGCCAGCATGCTATGCCAATGCAGATAATCGAATGGTATGCGCGGTATGAAAAATTCAACGGATTCGCTTTCCACTCGACACTGATTATCGTCCAATATCAGGGGCCACAGCGTTTCGAAGAAGGAGCTATCCAAGGACTTATTGTCGTCCCGACTATCACTGTTTGAGTGGCTGCTGGCCTCCATGTTGAGGCTTTTTCAGAAACCAAAAACAAAAACTTGGAATTTGTATGATTGTTATTTAGTAGCTTGAAGAATGTAGCTATAAGTTGTGCCTATCTGACAGGCAATGCCCCAGTGCCTTACTCTCTAGCATACTATTTGATAGTCCATACGATACGCACACTTGTTGTGCTCTCGTTCAACGAGGCGTATGAGCAACAATTTCATTTTATTATCAGCTCATAAATCAGCTGCTGACTCGCATTCTCTGGACATTTGTTTATATTTGTCTCGAATTTATGTACGCCCATGGCAATAACGGCATCAGCAACAACAACGACAACAGTTCGAGTATATTTTATGCCATTTCTGTCGTAGGTAGTCGCCGATCGCCGTCGTCATTTTATGAGCTCGCCTGTGCCGGAGCTGTACTGATTTTATGAAGCAATGTATGCACTGCAATATGCCTACGATTTTCATTATGTGATGAGAGCTGCGATGGGCATGGCTCCTCTAATAACACCCACGAATTTGTGTTTGTTTTTGTTTCGGGCTCATTAGCTTTAATGCCTTGGATTTTATTGCCACGCACGCACAGCGACATTTCAGACATGCCATTCGATGCGACGCATCAAACAGCCATTGCTCATTACAAAACAAAACAACAACAGATAGCAGACAGCTGACAGACATGGGTAAACCAATTCTTGATCTTGACAATGGGCATGAGCAGTTAAATAGAAAATACACAAGCAGGCCAGCAAAAAGAAAAAGGGGAATCGAATCCTTACACATATACATACATACATATGTATTATCTAATTATAGGCTTGAACCCCTTTTGCACTTATTTTTTAACAAAATCAAGCAAAAAATTTAAATTGCTTCGTCAAACAAATTGAACCCCCAGATATCCTTACCTTAAAACCTCCTTCGAGTCGCGGCTGCCGTTAATTATAGTGTGTTCGGGCGTTCTGTGGTGAGGTGTGCGTACCCACTGTGCCATGCTACAGAGATTGAGTATACGCCACATGTGGGCAATAAATTTTCATAAATCAATTGCGCGTGCTACTTTCAACGCGCCCCACTGACTAACTGACACGCCCATTGTCCGCCCACCTTATGCCCACCAGCCAAATTGAAATCAACATCAAATCCGAAAGCCCTTATACCTTATACTTTGCCGTCGTACATTTTTGAATACCCTGTAGTGTACTGATAATGGCTAATCACAAGAGTGGAAGGAGGGGAAAAGAGAAGAGAGCAGACTGCATTGAGAATCAATTCAGATTGATTCTGGTCACACTCAAAACATTAAGTATGCTGTAGGGTATATTCCAGCCGGTCATTCTTCTCCCATTCTCTGGTATCAAATTTATATGCACACAATTATTTCAAGTTCGTTGCGGCTGCCAAATGTAAAGAATAAAATTTAGTGACGAATGCTTATTTTACGCTTCAGCTTTCGACAACTTACGGCAAATGTGATTTCATTTCCAAATTCTGTTATTCATTCGTTTTCGCTTTCGTTTTTTCAGTTTTTTTTTTTTTTGCGTCACGGTGCGAAAATTTGATTTGTGCTCTGAAGCAGAAGCTGCCGTTTTAATTTAATTCTGTTTGGATTCTTATTGCCTTCTACATGTGCGAGTGAAGATTTATGGCATACCGTTTTACCAACACCGGCTGCTCTCGAACCTTGTGGAGGGATAGAGAGGGGCGGGCGCAATGGCAAGGGCGAGTCTCGAAATGTATTTTTAATATTTATGCCGAGTTTCAATGAAATAGCTGAACACTATCATGCTCTTAGCCTCCCACTCGGACAGGCTGAACTAAAAGTTGCGGCAAAGTTTCCCCATACCAATCGGTTTGGGCCAACATGTTTGGGTGCTATTAAAATGCGACAAGAATTCCGCGACATTCATCCGCAGGCGAAACGGCAGCTTAAACGAATGAAAATTATTTGTATATTTATTGTGTTTTATTGAAGCACTCAAAATTCGAGCTGTAAGAGGATACACGGAAGTAAAAAAGTGGAAAATGTGAGAGATACTCATGCGAATGAAAAACACAAGGAAAACAAACGGCGAAAGCACCGCAACAAGAGAGAAGTAAAATCCATATTGACATAAAAGCCAATCATTTTAAAATAGCTTTAAGCAGAGTCTACGAGTCTGTACCAGGCAGAAAAAAAAAAACGAAAAAAATAAAAACATCAAAAGGTCCTGCCAGTGAGGAAAATACCAAGTACACGTCCAATTTGGAGGCACTGTGGAGAGCTGTGTAGCACAGCTTCTGGCTGGCTGCAAGTGTGTTGTGGACAAAGTGAATGCATTTTTCTGCTTGAGCACAAAACCACCGCAGCACTGACACCAGCAACAAGCACCACATCCGCTGGAAGCAACATTTCGGTTGCAGACAGCCACAGCCTTATGCACTTTGAACTATCGCCAGTCCTTCGCCGTGGGTCTCTTGGCCGACCGAGTGCCGCTGCACGCTTTGCAAGTTAGATTCGGGAAGCTATTAGCAATGCATGGACAACGCGTACGCGTAGCCTTGGAGTGCAAACTTAAAGCTGCCCAAATATGGGGGCTACGGCAAATCAATCAATTATCACTGAAGCGCAAGACTCCATGAATAATGTGCCCGACGCCAAACATCAATCATCGTTCAACTTAAGTGTAGTGCTCTGTGGCGAGTAGATAAATCAGAATCAATGCGTTAGTCTGGAGAGCTGACGTTGCAGCTGCACATATAGCCCTTCATATATTATGGTTTTCGACAACAATGATTAAAGACACAAAAGTCATCTGTTCAACATTCAAAATAATGCTCAATAGAAGAGTTTCATGGTATTTACTTTTTGATTATACAGCTCAAATGTGTGGCACAGTCAATAATACAACTTTTTATTACTTTGGCAAATAATACAAAAAATATATATATATATATATATTTTTTTTTTCATAAAATAAAATAAAATACAAAAAATTAAATTTAATTACTTTTATCTTAAATTAAAATTGTATATATTCTATTGTTTAACAATTTAATTTTCTCTATAATAATAATAATATATGATAATATTAATAATAAATATATGATTTTATGCTAATTAAGTATTTGTCATACATAAACTTCCTCTCAGTCTAGCTTTCAGTCTTATTCTGTTAAAAAATAAAAAATAAAATAAAAAAAAAAAAAAAAAAAAAACATTTAGGAGTCCCCTAAGTCTTCGTTAAGTATATTGTTTGGACTTACGTAATTTTATTTTGTTTTAAATATTTTATTAGTCTAAATTAAGCATACGAGTTCGTAGTATATGCTCAAGTACAACAGAGTTACTTGAGGTCTTGTTATAAAACTCGCAGTATTTTTATAAAGACACGCAAAAGGCTTACGTTTTTAAGCGGATTATTGTCAAAAACACAATAAATATGATTTCACACTCAAACAAAAAATAAGTCAATAAATACATGTCACTCGGAGCTTAAATTTCAGCTAAGTAATTGCCAACACTTTTGCTTTGATTAGATCTTAGAGAGATTTAAATCTTGGCCACAATACATTCATATTTTATATATTTTAAGTAAATAAAATTGATATAGGAAATATTTGCATGCCATTTGAGTGATTGCATGTCTAATGCTGCCATTTAAACCTGTTATCCAGATAATCGTTTACACAATTTAAGAGAACAAAATTTAAGCGTAGTTTTCCTTAGCAGCCATCGTGTGTATTTGTAGATATGCAAATTGATTTTGCAAGGTTAAGTGCCTTCAAAATTCTTGCAATACTTCTGAGTAAATATTTGATGTTTGCTCGCTGGTGCATAAAAATAACTCAGCTTTTGCAGCATTAAATGCATTCAGCTCGAGCATGCAAGAGAGTTCGTACTGAAATAGACTGTCCTAGTGCTGCACAGATAAACTGCTCAATTTCAAGGCAAGCTCTTGCCGCATTTTCCAAATAAGACAGCAGCATATAATCGGCAGATCGGAAAACTAGTCATCAATTTGAGGCTTGACCCCGTGCCGAATAGATGGCTTTGATCAGTGAAGTGAACAGACGCGAAATGTGTATTTAACTTGGGGAAAGTGCAATAAGCACTTGAGGGCAAGTCGGCCACGACTCGCCTGGCGGCAATATTTTATCACCCACGTGAAAACAATTTCGTCTCTATTTTATCTGGCTGACTGACTCATGCTATGCACAAATTGAAGCTCTCCTTCATACTTGCAAACTCCTGCGGCTTACACTTTATCGATTTTACACCTTGCAACTGGCAATCAGTTTTCGGAATAGCTGCCCTCAGTAGCGTTTAAAGTTGCAAATATTTTATCAGCTGGTAAATTGCTTCTCTCGTTGCACAGATAATGACCACAAGTATTTACGTTGGCAGCGCAAGGATGCAATCAGCTTTGCCCATTGTGCTTAAAAGTTTCATTGCAATTGCTTTTCGCTTTTAAGTCAATCGGCTTTAAGGCCAGCTGGCCAACAGCATTGGCCACATGCTCACGTTAAGTGCACATCAACTGGCGAGTATTAATTGCCACAGGCATCTTTGCTCAATGAGCTTCATTATGTTGTGTTTGTGCTTAGCTTTGACCAACTCCAAGTTTGCCAACGCCAACCATCAACCATCAACCATAAACCATCAACCAGCCCAAGGACCCCACAGAGTGCATAAACATTTTCTGGTCGTGTCGAGTTCGACTCTATCGAGAGCAGCGTAGCCCACAGCACTGCGAGCACTCGCGGTTTAGTTAAACGAATTATAAACGTTTATAATTATGCTTCACAGCAGAAATTAGATTATGTCTTTATTTCAATTTAAATGCACTTAGCTCGATTGATTGCATGCATGCATATGTTATTCATTTTTTATACTACTACCCATAGAACTGGAAATTTCAACAAATATTCACGCCTTTGAATTGTTTAGCAAGAGAGCATGCTCAACTGGTCGATACCCAGCAATGCGTATGAACATGAGTGTCGTTGCTTCGAAAGAGGAGAGCTTCAACGGGTGAGGCTTATTTGAGTTTGTTTTACTGACTTGCAATAGCAAGTTACTCTAAAGTAAGGCTATATATACATATGTACATCCAGAGAGTGAGATGTGCCATTCTTAGACAGTTGTATTATCAGCAGATTTGGCCATCATTGCTTTACTGCTCCTTCTAAGCCATAGCCAGCTTATAATTCCTTTCACAATTATACTGGACTAAAAGAACTTGACTATTGGAGAGTATACACACTGATACTCTTTATAGTTCATAGCTCATCAATACAGGGTATGCTAAAAACAAATTTCAATTGCCATTTTTTTGTATATATATTTGTTTTTTGCCTTTTCTTTGCAGTGCTTGTTGTCAATTTGTGTGGTCGCCCTCAATGCTTCTGCATTTGAATATTCGTGTGTGTACGTGTGTCAATTTGTGATTGCGTGTTTGTGTGTGTGTGTGTCAGCTCGTGCGTGTGTGCGTGTGTGTATGAGTGCGTGTTTGTCGCTGCTCGGAAATCAATATTTAAACAGCGTATGCTCGTTTAGTCCTTGCCTTCGTTGCTTCAGCCAGTGAGCGTTTAAAAATAAAATCCAAACTCATTCAACTCGTTCAACGACTCAATAAATGTTGCAAATGTGCTCGTTGTCGCTGTGGTTGCTTATTGCTGTTGTTGTTGTTGTTGTTGCTGCTGTTGCTGTTGCTGTTGTAGCTGTTGCTGGCTGGTGAGCGTGCTGTACCATTTTATTTATATAGTGGCCAGGGGTATGAGGAAGCGGATAAGAACATATCCTACCATGTCTGCGCTCTGTGCGCTTCACTCGAGTGTGTAACAAATTTTGCTACAGCAACATTTCAAACGTTATTTATCTTGATTTCTCTAGCTCCGGCTGTGGCTGTTGCTCTGGGTCGTTCGTCGGGCTATGGCTCGCTCGCTCTGATGTTTGTTATTTGCTAACCGAAATGATATATACATTGCTGGCCACAGTTATCATTAATCATGCTTTGTTTCACAGACAGTCGCACACTCGTCCACACACACACACACACACACACACACACACATTCGAGCATACACATCCTTTGGGGCATTTAGCCAGCATTTCGTATACTTGATATAGCATATTGTTCGTGTCCCGCCTAACCTCGTTTATCGATTAGTAAAAACTTTGCATAAACTTTCTGCATAATTCAAACGAATTTTGAACTTTCTGCACATTTCAATGCTCAAGTCTATAAAAGTACAAAGCCATCAAGAAGGCCGTCAACAAACGTTGCCGTTAATTACTCGAAATTTCAGTTCCTCAAGTGCTTTAGTTAAATTAGTATCAACTTTTCAAAATATCGACAGCCCCAAAAGTTTTCTTATGCAAGGTTGCCAAACGGCATTAGCCGTTTTATTGCCAATACTCTATGGGCGGATGGCAGGCGACAATCTAGCCATTATTAGCGACTCGGCATGCCCTAAACTGCAATTGACGTTGGCTAAACATTTTTGAAATTTCCCAACACACAAATGTCAAGCAGCAGCCTGTTGGGCCATAATCAAAATCTATTAACGTCAGCTCAGCTCAGCCCCACTCAACACAATATTGACACAAATCGACTCAGCTAAGTAAACCAACAACTGCTCGGTACTCGCGTCGCTAAATACTCTTAGAGCCAACTGAGTGTTCATAAATAATTCACTTACTTAATTGAACGCAAAGGACGCGAGACCAAATTATGTTTGTTGCTGCTTTTTACTTAGTTTGAGATTAAATTTTAGACATTTGACATTTTCATTTTGAGCATTGATAAATTAAGTAGCTAATATTAGTTTGACATTCTAAATATAAATTGACGCCAACTAAATTGTAGGCTATATCAGACTCCCATCTAGATGATTGTTAGCTCTCATAAATTATATAAAATTATATATTACATTATATTTCATTATATATATTTAAATTATATATTTCATACATTTGAATTTATTATATTTTTTCGCGTTTGCCTCAAAGCAATATAGATCTATGAATGAATGAGTTTTGCCAAATCCAAAATTCATCTAGCTATTGACAACCCATTCAGTGCTCTTTAAATTCACATTTATTTCATTTTTAACGCACATATACAAATTAATAATTTATATTTACGCACACGTATATTTATATACAAACAGTCTAATTTGAGAAAACAGCAGCAACAATTACTAATCTGCTTTTACTCATATTTTACATATATTTTGATAACATGAATATATTCATCTCTTATCCGATGTATGTTTTCATTTAAAATATTTATCTTTAACCCAAAACTTTTAGTAAAACTGCAATAAATTTCATTTCCCTTTTACTAAGCAAATATTAAAACGTTAAATAAATTTAGTCATATTAAAAAAATAGCCAGTGTATAAATGCATTACCAGCACACAATAGAAACTCAAATCAAGTGCATTTAAAATAAAACAAAAAACTTGCATAAATATTTCAATCGATAATTAATTATGGAGTGCATATTGTTACAGCTAGTAGTTTCAGGGCCACAGGGGACTTCAGAAAGCATAACAAAAATTTAAAACCATTTGTTTTTATGAATACAATTTGCACTGAATGGACTCTGAAAATTTAATGGAAGTGAGAAAAACAAGAGAATAAAACAAAACAGCCGCAAAGCTTCCCCAATGCTCGCATAGCATAAAAATACACAAGTTAAATGTAAAATTTAGATATAAGCCCAAAGCTTGTTTTACAATACGATTCCGGTTGTAGCTCGGCTGGGGAGGGGAGGGGAGGGGGCCGCTTAAACTGATTGCAACAATAAAGCGAAATAGTCCCAAAACAAAAAGGGTCGAAACCTGAGCTCCGAAGTCGAAGCACTTGCAGCTGGGTGTTTAGTTGAGTTATCTGCCTCAAGCTGAGCCGATAACTTTATGCGCCCAATTCCATTTGATTGATGAGATTTATGCTCACTACGCCCACTCAGATTTGCAATTTATTTTTATTTTTATTTTTACTTATATTTGTATGTAGTGGTGCCTCGAAATGTAGCTACAAATTCAAGCCTGTTGCACGAATTCCTGTTGTTGTTTTTCTTGTAGCTTTTATTTCTCGGATCCCAAAACAAAGTCAAATAAATAAAAAGACATTTAAAGCGGCTCAGCGCCAACTGTTGAAGGGCAAGTCCTTTATTCCGGTTGCTTTACGCATCAAGTCAAGTCTGCCTGTTGCGCCGTACGAAAGGAAATCAAGTGGATTTATTGTCAAAAGACGTATTAAGGCTTTGTCTTTATGTCATTGTCATTTTTAATTGGCTTCATTGTGCTCTTTGATATGAAAACAGTCCGGCACCAGGTGGATCGGCATTAATTAGTAACTGCAGCAACGCACCTACAGGTCGACGACTTTAACATCTCCCATTTCAGACAAACCTCACTCATGTCAAATGCCATGGCTACAGGACTCGATGTAAGATATCTTTGCTCAAATACCTCTTAATACGCCGACTCCAGGTGCTCCCACACAGCCATATATATAGATGCAGGCAGGCTGAGCGGGTAGAAGACAAGGGATGCTCTCACAGCTGCCTATATGTACTTTCGTTGGATATATGGATATGTTTACCGTGTCGACCAATGCATGCATGCAGCCTTTGACAGAACTCCTACATTATTCATTCTCTGACTACGACGCGTCGTCCACAGGAGTAGCAACTCGAGTTGTCATAACTCACAGAACTCATAGCTTTCAACATCAAAGCCAATAGCAATTCACACATAACTTACAGATGCATAAGCCCACTAATATATTGATACGTTTCAATTTAGCTATTCGGTTTCTATATATTTTTTAAATTTTATTATCAAACATAGAAGAAAATACAAAGATATAAAATATTGATGATTTTATAGGGGTTTCCTTTTTCTTTTTTTTTTTTTTTTTTTTTTAATATCACATGTATTATTATAGTATTATATTCGAATGTTTTTATACAATTTTTGCCAATGTCAACTGGATTTTGACTAGATTTTATTAGTTACTCTAATAATAACAAGTACTTTGATGATAGTTAATAGTGATAATTATGAAGATCAGTGTCATAAAAAAAATTTTTTAAAATGGGCTCAGGGTATAATGAGAGCAAATTCCAATACTGACCTGTCCATTGATTAGAAATACATTACTTAATTAGTCAATCTAAACAATTTGATTACAAGCATTACATACATATGTGGGATTCGTAAAAATTGCAACACCCCTGGCAGATGAACCGCAGGGAATCGGAGTAAACGTTAGTTTTTGAACTAGATCAAGAGTCGTTCTTAGAAGAAGAAGAGTCGTTATGCAGTCGTCGACTAAGAGTCGCGAGGCAGCCGTCAAGCAGCTAAGACGTACAACAGAATCAAGTGTCGCTAAGTAAAAGTACCGAATAAGATAAAGAAGAACAGAAGTGAAATAGAGATCACAAGAAGTGAAAAGATCATGAACACGTACAATTAATTAAATAACCTAAGTGTAACTAAAATTAATCTCTATAATAAAATACAATATAATATAATATAATTTTGTAGACATTTGTTGTAAAACTCGTTATAGTTTAAAGTTAAAAGGAAATCGTTAAATTGACTTTTAATTTACTCAATAAATGTAAAATCCTACACATATATAAATCTATAAGAGCTCAGCTGCGGTGCATATATGTATTTTGTGTACTGAAAGTAATTGCAGAAGACAAACCTTGACATTACACAAGCACACAGCATCTGCACACCTACACCTACACACCTACAAACACCCACACACAAAGGCATAGCCGGGGTAAGAATATTGCAGTCGAAATTAATTTTCTTGCGCTCATTTGTCGACTGTCGGCGCCTTAGTCTTTGTCGTCCCGCTCGTCTTGAGCTCAAGCTGTTGTTTGCCCACGCTTTATATTACAATTTTGCATAGCCTTCTAGCTGCTCCCTTCGCTGGCTGCTTGCTGCTTTAGCAGCTCATATTTATTGCATAGTTATCCATGCCAGTTGGCAAGCAATCAAACAGAAAAAAAACACTCATACTGCATATTATGCTGTAAATTGATTAACCTCACTTCATCAGCGAAAATATGTATGATCGTTACCAAAATAAAATTAAAAGAAAAATTAAAGCTTGCATCTACTGGTAATACATATTGAGACCTTTAAAGACGTACGAGATTAAACTAATTGTATAAACAAGCAATAACAGCTATAACCTGCCTGGAACCACACCCGGCGAGAGCCAACACTTAGCCTTGTTTAGTGTTTGGGCCAACCAGACCACACACCAATACTTGAGCAACACACGCAAACAGACACCCTTTCAGCGTGAGGTTAATAAAGGTTCTACGACATTGTGACCTACAAAAAATCTATGTATATGTATATATATATATATAAAATAAAATGGCTACCAGTCTGTTGCTTCCGCAGTGCTGGCCATGTTGTTGTTTTTGCTGCTGTCGACTCTCCAGCTGCGCCGACAGCCTGAAAGTATGCTTCAAATAGTGGCATAGTAAAATATTTACTTTGGCAGCGGCTGCAACGACAAGTGGCCCACAGCCGGGCAGGGATGGGGCCATAGCAGCAGCAGCAGCAACAGCAACAGCAACGGCAACGGCAAGGGAAGGGCACAGGCGAAGGGAACGGCAAAGCCAATGGCAAAGGCAAAGTGCGGCTGCCACTGTTGCCCACTATAAAATGAAAACCAAAAGCCGGGCAAGCAGAAAAAATTCATTAAAAGGGATAATGACTCACATAGTTTGCAGCGCTCGTTGTGTGTGTATGTGTATGTAACGGATTAAGGATTTTGGTAGCATTTTTGAGCGAAATTTAATTACAAATTATGTGAAGCGGCAAAACAGTTAGACAGTGGACGATTCGGCTTTAAGTAGGCCAACCACGCGGTTAAGTGCCATTCAGCTGGCTCTCTAACTGGCTAACATAGTTCACAAACAAAAAGCGGCTTATACCGACATTTTCGCATACTTGAAACCGTCCATGTTGCGGAATTTATTGTTGCGCCAGTCCCACTCGAGCGTCAGTGACAAAAATATAAAAATTCTGCACTAATTAACGAGTTTTTCTAATTAAAAGCCAAATTTGCTTTACTCTATTTACATATTTAATTGGCTTCTTTATTAAATTACACGAGATTGACTCGATGACCCTTTGCCATTTTATGGCAATTTAAGCGCATTAAATTTTTGTTAGCTTTAAACAGTAAATATGAAGGATTTTGTTTTTCTTTTTTTTTTTTTTCTTTTAAATCGAGGTGGTGAAAAATATGAATATTTATAATTTTAAATATTATACAGCAATAATTTATTTGGATTCTATATTTTCACACTCCAGTTTTTAAATTTGAATTGCCTTTTTAAATCTTATATTACACTAACATTTGCTTTGAGTATCAAACAGCCGATTAAAGGTTTTTATAGAAATGAAATAAATTAGTATTGGTTTCATATTTGATCTGTATGAGTTTTGTTTAATGTGCATATAATACATATATAGCAAATACTAATATTTCAATAAACAAATGCATTTTTAATTATCAATTTTAAAGTGAATAAATACAGTTATAGTCTGGTAATATAAATTTCAACTTTGACTACAAATAATGAAAATTCGGAATATTAGTATTCCAAAGAAAATGTGAAATAAAACCTTGCTGCACATAAAGCTCGGTTTATTTTCTATAGTTTCCATGCTCGTTTCAAAGATGTCTATCTGTTAAGATTATTAAAAAAAACATGCTCTGCTGGCTTTTTGTTTTGGATTTTCATAAAACCAAAGATTCGTAGCCTGCTTCTATAAGGAGTCATTCATGAAATTCAGCTCTGTTCATAACGGATGCGCTTGAGGCACACTTCAGTCATGACTTGCCACATGCAGCATATGCAGCAGCTCAACTTGCCGCATCACTCACTCAACTGCAACGGCAGTAGCCGGAGCATGCCCCGAAGAGTGCTGACTAAGCAAAGCACCAGGAGCACCAGAAGCACCAGGAGCACCACGAATACCACGGCACATCAACTCAGACTGCAACTGCAGCAGCCACTAAACAAGAGCAACAACAATGTGGCTTTAATCGCTGACAGTGGTGCAGAAATTAAAGTGCTCGAGAAGCTGTACGATTTTTAATCAGAGCGCACAAATGTACTTTTGAATATTAAAGGAGGCAACGAACGGACAACTTAACTCAAAGCAATCAACGTTCTATAAGTCAAGCGGCGTCTCGCATCTACTCCTGCTGCTGCTGCCAGTTCTGATTTTGCATCAGCAGCTCGTTCCGCAGCTACTCTGTCAGATTTCTGTGCGCACTTCATTCAAGTGATGCACGTGCATTTTTGTTCTTTTTTTTTCGGCATTCGCTAGCGGATGCAGCGCACAAAAGCTCAAGGATACCGTTGCCATTTGGCAGCAGCCTTAAAGAGTAACAGGAAACGAAATCAATTTGCGCTTTGATGTCTGATTCCAGCTGAACTCAATCTGCGATTGTTGTAATACTCCAGCCCGAAGCACATTTAGCCTGGCCAATGCGCTTAATTTGGAGTATCGCACATACGCCACGTAAGACCAAGACGCAATTAAATTATGCATCGTGCTCAAAGGTAATGGAAGCGATAGCAATCCGGTAAGATCCGTGTATGCATATCCAATTAATCAAAGTGCAATAGCACTAATGAACCTTTAACGCTTCTGCTCGAGCTTAAGCAGCATTAAGTCGGAGCAGTCGCTAAACGCATTACCTACTGCAGGAGACCACCACCGCACGGTGTCCTGCGGCTCGCTGCCGCACTGCTGCTGCCGCCACTTCATCCACAACCGCAGCTGGAAGCTTCCAGGCTGCCGGCTGTTGCTATAATTAAATTTATTATGCAAAACCAGCAAGTCAAGCATGTTGTTGCTGCTCTCGCAGCGGTCGCAATCACTTGAAACTAGTCGCGCATCCGTATCCTATCATCTGCCTTTGGCATTTTCTGACCGCACTGACGCCTCTCGCCAACGAGGTGTGTATCAAAAATAACTGGAATATTATCATTTAACTCAGCTCGAGCGTTAGTACAACGCCCACGCACATACAGTACCCAGCGGCAGAATAGCCCAACTAATGGAAAATAGTCCAGATGCCGGGCATTGCACATGCCATGCAAAGCAGTTTTGCCTGGCACATGGCGACATATATGGCAGGACATTCCGCATTACCTTTATAGGCGCAGCGCCTCCTGCTAACCCATATACCACCTCTTGGCCGCGCGCACAATCCAATTTATTGAAAAGCAGAAGCATTTAAAAATAGGCAGACTAAACAGCTCGGACTTTCGAGTTCAAGTTGAAAGGCTGATTATTAATCTACCACGAAGCTCAAGTTGAGGTCTGTGAAATATATAATTCGGTATGAAAAGCGAATCATATTTTTACATTATTTTGATGAAATCAAGAAATCCTAATCAAGATATAATAATAAATATATAGTAGTGAATATAAAATAATAAAAAATATATCAATAATTTACCAGGCGTATAATTGATAAGGATATGGAGGGGCATGTTAAATTTTTTTAAATTACGTAGGTTTTTTGACAAAAGTATATAAAACTATATTAAATCAATATTTATTGACCTAAAATGTTTCTTTGTCACATCTGACTATTTTTTCAAATTTATGTCATTTGGATTTCCCAAGAAAAATGTCAAACCTACGACATTTTCTATAGAGACATTTTATATATTGCCAAAAACTTTAATGCCGCAATTATAATCTTGCTCCAAACTGACGTGAACAGCGCACACGAAAGTCTAAAGCCCTTTCACTCTGCTAAACGCAGCCGTAAGAAATCAGTTATGAAAACCCTCTAGAAGTAACGCAAGAACTTAAAGCAACCAAAAAATATGTGTTCATCTGCATGTTTTTGTGGGCGTTAGGGCTTACACGTTGTTAAACAGCTTGTATCTATTTCACTAATTAGACTCACTTCATGTGCGTTGACACGAATGTGCGGCAAGTTGTTGCCAGCGCCCGGCTACAAACAAATCTGAAAGTTGCAAGAGCCCTTCAGCTGCTGCACACGGACGGAGGACGACAGCCGACACAGGATCCGGCAGGCTGTGCGTCGCGTTAGTTTTATTAATTGGCAGGCGCTGCTTATGGGCAGCTTGGCAACGCGGCATATTAAAAGGCAACAGCAACTGGCCTTTTTGTCTGCCAACACTTTGTTGCAACAGGCCAGCACTTCACTCGGCGTATACGCAACGTTTTATTATTGCCTGCTTAGCCTAATCAGCATTGGCTCGTTGCCGTGTTGCCTCGTTATTGCAGTCGCTGCAGGAGGTCAACTGAAGTGCCTCCTTCTTCTTTGTTAAGATGCCCTTTGAGTGCGCTGAGTGGGCGTTATTTCTCAGCTGGCTCAAACCTTTTATAACTCGTCTTAAGTTTCACTCTCAGCATTGGCAAATGAAAACAAGTTAACAAGCTCCAGTGACGAGGCAAATTGCTCGCACAGCATCTCTCTAGCTAGCTTATATCATTAAGTACTTTAAAGGCGGAGACGCAGCTGCTTTAGCACTCGGCCCCGCCGGCCATAAATAAAGCACGAGCACCTGAACGAATCTCCATTATGTGCAATAAATAACAAAATATGCCGCTGATATGCGACCGGAATGTGACTACAAGATAGATTCGAGTATCGGAGGCCGTTGTTCCGCTCTTGGCGCATAATTAAGTGGATTTTAATGAGCGTCGGCCCGAGTAGAAGCTTCGACCGTCCCCGGCTCAGAGTCAAATAATAATGGGCTCAGTTGTGCGCTGCTCGGGCTTTGATTTGTGGCCACTTGGGCTGGCTATTTAGATTAAGTATACGCAGCGTGCCACAAGCCCCAATTCATAAATGTCACGACGAAGCCAAATGAATACATTCAGTGGAGAGTTAAGAGTTGAGTTGAACTACTCGAGCTGGGCTACAGTTTATTACAGCTACGTGCCGGGCTAACTCAGGACATGGTTGCTGATGTCTTTCGTTCTCTTTTGGATTTACTTCGCTTGGATTGCGCCGCAGACTGTGCTCGCTGCTCTCTCGGTTTATCCTGCTGCTCGACAATGCGCTGGAATAAAAGTGCACTGCTGTGCTCGTCCAGCTGATGGCTCTCGGGCCCGTTGCCAGAAGTGGCCGTGGCGAAGCTCTCGCCCAAATGCCGCCAGCTGCGCTGCGCTATGGGCACGTTCAGCTTATCGAGCAGGCGGCTGGTCAGCTGCGGCATCATTGGCTGCAGCACAATGCCGCAAAGCCGCAACGCGTCCATTGTCATAGCGATGATTGTCTGGAGGCGTTGTGCATTGGGTGAGCTGCCGCCCGCCTTCAGCTCCCAGGGTTTGGCGCACTCAAAGAAATTGTTAGCCGCATGCAGTGCTGCGATGGCCGTGTCCGCCACCAAGTGGAAGTGATTGCCTTCGTAGTGCTGCTCGCAGCGCCCTGTAAATGCAAATGGGAATGAAAGTGGAGGCATTACTTGGCTGCTTTCTGGCTGGCCGCACTCTCAAGTGCACTTCGCCCACAGTTATTTTGCCGGAAACGCGCTTGCCAGCGACATCCAGGCAACAAACTTAACTTCACTCAGCCACTTCGGAGCGGCTGCTTAAATATTAAAATGACAAACACGCTGACTTACCAGCCAGATGGAACAGCGCCTCCTGCAGCCGTTTGCCAGCATCCAAGTGCTGCAGCAGCTGTGACAAGTGCTCCACATGCGCCTCCGGATACATTTGTTGCGGGTTTAGCGACTTGGCACAGGCGCGCGACAACAAATTACCCAAGGTGTCGGCCAGCTCCGAGTTTAAAATGCGCAGCGCCTTCACGTGGCTGAAATCTGCAAAGGTTTAAACAATTTAGCAGCGTCAGCAAAATATTCACCTAAAATGCCCCTCCCAAGCGAAATTAAGCTGGGCGCCTGATTGATGTTCCCTTATCGACGGCCAGCCAGCCAAGCTCCAGAGGCCAAGCATTTAGCTTTTAACTGCCTGCAGCATGGCCTATTCCCTTAAACTCGTTGTCCATTAAGGCGTTTACAGCAACAACAAATGCCTAAACTGAATAATGTGCTGCTGGGCCACGTCCAAAAGGCTGCTCGGCAGATAAACTGATGTTAAAGCAAATACGACAAGGCAAATAAATATGCATGCGAATCACTAAGCGAAGCGAAGGCCGCACACACAGCTGCAGCATGCAAATACCAGAATAAACTGTTGCCACAAATCCAATCCAGTTCAGCTCGAAATATCGCATTTTTCAAATCTGCAACAAATGTTTAAGTTGCTCAACGAAGCAAAGGATTCTCTACAAATTGTACATCAATTTTGCTCTGCTGCTCGATGCCAAATGATGCTGGGCCAATTTATAAGTGAGGCTAGGACAAATGACGACCCTGAAGTGATTTGTATGCAACTTAAACTTACTTAATAAACTGAATGTAGATTCAATATATAGTATAGATGATAACCCTGAAAGGATTTGTATGCAAGTTAAAAGTCTACTCTATATAGTACAGATGACTACAACTTAAAAATCCACACATACAATATATATCACAAGTTAAAAAACCAATATATACCCTATATAAATATATATATAGCGACGAGCCTAAAATAATTTTTATGAAAGTTAAGTCAGTATCTACCCTATATATATTATATATACATATATTTAGATATGCAAATGTATTCGTATACCAAGAGGTTTCTTTTGTTATGCTTGAATACTTGTGGAGCTAAAATATCACAATACTATAAATAAAATAAAAAAATTTTTAATTAAAAAATTAAGTATTTACTAATTATGTATTGTCCTTAGAGTTGAGCAGACATGACTTCGTTATAGGCCTATCATTATTTTACTATTTATTCAAATTAATTCCGCTTAGTTAAACAAAACTGATGCCAATTTCCCTAACTTTCTTTCAGCTGCTCTTTAATTTTTACAAAAAATTTACAAAATATTGCAGAAAAGTCAACTCAGTTGTGGCTCAATTCAATATTGAAGCCCACAACCAGGCGCAGATTGGCAAAAAGTATTGAAAATGGGGCAACCATAGCAACCTGTATTAATCAAGACATAAAAAAGTTCATTCGCTGCCAACATTCGATACGTTATTGCCGGAATAATAATCCATATATTGGACCGGGGCAACCAAAATTGAGCCGCAGGCTTGAAGCATTGCCATATGCGTGATTCACACCTAATGAATGAGTGCCAGAAAAACCTCAATTATTTTACTGATGGAAAATATCCCAGATAATGGAGTCGCTTACGTTCGTTTACTTAACATAATGGACAATGCTGTGCGTAATTCTGATTCATTGCGTTATTGCGATGCCAGTTCAATAGATTAGCAATGGCCCACAGTCCACGAATATTGAACCCGCTCAACTGCCAAACACTAACTAAGTAAATGGATAACAATTAGCAGTGAGGTGGATTTATTTACCTGTCTAACTGTTTACTGAACGCGACAATATTAGTTACATTTCATTCCCAATTAGCGTCGCTAATAATAACCGACATCATTATCTGGGCAAAAGCATCAGATTCGCCCAAGCGAATTTCAGAATTTCGCATGCAGCGTTAATTAAAATACATGAAATTTGATTTCCATGCGACAGGCGCATCCGCAGGTCGCAGCACGGCCCGAACAATGGCCGCCGATCAAAGTTGGCCATTGCATAATTTTGGCCAACAATACATTGCTGTTGCCAGTCCATGTTGCCTGTCCATGTTGCTGCCAGTTGCGACTGTTGTTATAGGTAATTAAAAGTTTGCCGCATTGGCCCTGGCTGATGCATAAATTGCACGTGGCATACGGCCAGCTATTGCGACAATTGATTGACGCTGGCTTTTCCAATAAAAACAGATTTCGGTGCTAATTAGTTGTAGCCATAGGAAATCATTGAGTCATTGCAGCCCGGTAGCTGCGTGCAGCGCACTCAAATTCACATTCACATTCACATTCAAATTCAAATGCAAATTCTAAGCTCCCGCACAACTACACACACAATGCTACTTGTTATTCAAGTATGCATAAAACTCGCTGTGGTTTTACAGTGCAGGGAATTGCATTTCCATGTCGAGAACTTGAGCCCAGCTCCGGTAGTTGAGCAGCTGTCGTGTGTTCCAAAAACAAAAACAACAAATGCATATGCATGCGCATTACACCTGCACTAACGAGAGTGTAAATGTGTGTGTGTGGGTGTGAGAGAGTGGGCCTGTTGCTGGGGATATTTCGCTCTCTGTAACCTGAGGTTTGACAGCGACCAGGGTTTCTTTCTTTCCCCTCTTCTTTTTGGCCATGCAGCTGCAACGACCAAAAGTGTTGCCTGCTTCTGGGCGCCCACATCATTAATGCAATTGTATTGCCGCTGCCTGCTCAACTTTTTGCTGCTGCCGAACTCTGCTCCAAAGTCAAGTTGGCAGCCAGCTGAATTTGAATGCCAAAGCACACGGGCGTGCAGTCACATGTATAAATACAATACTTACATGCAACGTGGCTCTGCTTGACGAACAAATGAATATTTCGGCCAGCCAATCGCATGACTCTCGCAACACCCTGTTTGGAGTGAATTTTTCAAATTCTATGACCCCAAGGCTGATTCATTGTGTTATAAATATAATTATTTATATTTTTTTCTATATTTTCTATATGTAATTTTCTCGATTTTATGAAATCATGTTTAGATGAGTTTTTTCTTATTTTAATTATATTTCCCTATCTCTTTCTAGGGATATATCTTTTCTTATACTCCAGATTTCTCTTCCTCTCCCTCTCCCTCTCTTTCTATATATCTGTATATGTCTCTCACTTCTCTTTCTGTTTGCTTCTTCTTATTTCTATTGATTCCTTCCTTAGCTCGTTTATTCTTTTTTTTTCTCTCTCACTCTTATGATTGATAGGAAAAACCTTTCCTCGACTTCCCAATATTTTTAACAGTTCTTCCCAGCTTAGCTTTATTTGTCATCTGAGAATGGTCTCCTTTGCCACATGTTCAATTCTCAGGCACACATAGACACACATGTAATATTGCAGCACTACATAATGTAGTCTGGTATACCCATGTGATTGATGAGTATTGAAAATTCATTCAATTTGCTTAAACGAGTGTTGAATTGAATTGAATTGAGTTTTCCGTTGAGCAGCATTTGATTTTCTATGCATTGCATTGTGAGGGTCATGGCTGCAAGTTACGTTCGGCTTGAATCAATCGCAATCCCCATCGCAATTGGAAAGAGAAATTGCGAAATGTACTCAAACATTGACCCACTTCACAGCCATTTGGGTAGCAATTATGCCGACGCGGGTTAGTTTTTGATGCACGGGAGCGAGCCCAGAGACCCGCAACACGTGGCCTAACAGCAATGTTCAGCTATCCCAATCGCAGATGCAATCGCACTCGCAATCGTAATCGCAATCCAACCAACTCTGTCTGCCGGCCGGGCCATGTTGCTTTTAACTGCTTACGTGTGCAGCTGCAAATTGCAAAGCCGGCGCTAGCAACAACAACAGCGCCGACTCCGGCGACATGAGGCGCGTTACAGCCCAAGGGGCACATGCAATGCCAGGTGCAGCAGTCGCCGCCATAACATCCGTAATTTCGCCAAAGTTTTGCACATGTTGCACAACGGGGCACGTGACTGTCGTACTAGATGGGGGTCGGTGGCCCATAGACAAATGTTGTGCCATTTGTTGCCCATAACAAAAAAAAAAAAAAAAACAAAAAAAAAAATACTTCCATACCATTCAGGTTCTTTGTTTTTTGTATTTTTGGCCGACTTCAGGCACTGGAAATTGCTTAAATGACTTGTCGCATGTTTTTCCTGTCACCTACAAAGCGTTTGGCCCTTTTTTCGGTGCTACTCCTTCGGGCAACTGACTATCGCAGCCGTAATCCCGCTCTCTGCGTATATGTGAGCCTTTTTTTGCAAATTACATCGCTGCAAGTCTGACAGCCACACCCTCTGGAATTTCGGGTGGCCCCGGGGCGGAGAAATGCCAGCTTGATGAGCGTCAACGTCAACTATTTGAGCGTTTTTATAACGCCCATTGCCGAATTTAAAAACACCTAAAGCGACTCAGTCTCACGCTGCCTGTGGGCAGTGGGAGTGGATCAATATTTATCAATATTTCCATAAATCTTTATGGCATCGGAGTCTGTCACCTTTTTTGACTACTTTACTTTACTTAAAGCAGGTGCATCTACCTGCTTTATTTCCACGGTAATAAAAGTGCTCTGATGCATGATTGTTTAACAATATTCAACAATGAACAATAATATGATGAATTAGAAAATTAAAATAGTTTGATCAATTGACTCTTGACGTATTAAATATATCCTCAACATAAACACTCTTCTATATCTCAGAAAATTAATTACATTATCTAAAAAAAACTCGAAACACTATCTATCATCGATAAGAATCATGCCTTTCCCTTTAACTGTCACAGAGAAAATCTACCATATTTTCTATATCTATACATAAGATTATAACACGGTTTATTGAGCAAAACCTCAGGAAAGCAAAAATTCTAGCTCGAGAGATTAGATTGTTACCCCAAGTTAGGCTTAGCTGGGCTCTATGTACTGTCATATTACGTACTGAGGCTGGGATAATACTCATAGTTTACTGGGTGTCGACCTATAATCCATAAAATATATCCGTAGAATTACGCTTTGAGGGGGCAATGAGCTTGAATGGGAAGAGAGAAGGATAGGAAGAGAGAGGTAGAGGTAGAGAGAGGGGGGAAGGTTGAGGGGCAAAGTCTAATGGAGCTTGGAGGGCTAGGGCATAGGATGGGAAGGGCGTGGAAGGGGATGGGGTGGGAGTGGAAAGGCGAGGAAGGGGGTGGGATAGGATTGGGAGCTTGTGGTGAAGAGAGAGGGGGAGAGAGACTAGTTTAATAAATTCTTGATTAGGGGTGGGGGGTAAAAATTAACAAAAATCTAAATTTTATAAAGTATATATGAATCTACATTGTACGCTGTATATACGGACATAAAAAAAATGCAGGTCTCAAGCTCTTATCGAAAATCGACTCAGCTCGTCACCCTGATCAAAATATATATACAAAATATATATCCTTCTGCATGTTACATACATTTCAAGAAAACCATTATACCCTGATTTCCCCTTTGAAATGGGTTCAGGGTACAAAAATAAAAGCAAATCAATAAGTAAATAGATAAACAAATGAATAAATTCATAACTACAAAATAATAAATAAAATTACTCAATCACATTAAAAATAACAATCAAAGATATTGCATTGCCATCCTGGAAAATATTTTATAAAGCTGTGATCAGAATGTTAGTTGAGAGACAGCAGCACAACGTGATAACTGACATTGAGCACACATAATATTTATTTATAAGCCATTGCGGGGCAATCCCATGGAGTTGGGTGTAATTTAATGCAGACAAGTGCTTCAGTCCGTAGATAGTTGAGCAAGTGCTTGATATTTAAACCGAATGACGCCTTTGGGGTGCTCTGTCAGTTGAGTTTTTTTTTTTTTTTTTTTTTTTCTTATTCGTTTTTTATATTTATTTGCGCGTGTTTTCTCATGTCCATAAAACTTGACGGGGGCGATGCTCTGAGGCATTCCGTTAGCAGTCGCCCGGACACTTTCGCCAAATGCAGTTCCAGTGTCGCAGCAGGAGGCGGACAGCTTTCTCAAGGCTGAGGCGGAAGTGGGCCGGCGGCACCGATGCAGCGACCGCAGTGGCAGAATTTCAAAATTAAATTGTTGGTAATGAAAAGTTGCGCACTTAATGATGTGGCCTCCAATGCGAACGATGATTGCGCCGCTGTTGACGCTTGTGCTCGCCATAAAAACTGCGCTCAAATGCTGTTAGCTGATGGAGGCGGATGTCGCCAATCAGCGCCACCGGGAATAAACGAACGCAATCCAAAAACTTATTCAAATGCACATTGAAATGGGGGGATTGGGGGGGGGGGGGGGGGGGGGGCGGCCCCGGAGTGGCGCTGGATGCGTATTGAGTATACGCCGCATTATGCAATCCTTGGCGACTGTGGGCTCGACCTGTAGCAAATCTGATTTCAAATCGCAGAACCAATATGGAACAACTTATAAAGGAGAAACACGCCAGAAAGCGGCCTAATTGAATTCAACATGCAGAGCGCTGCAAATTTGCTGCTTTTCTTCTGAATGAGCGCAATATTAACGCGAAGCGCTCAAAATGCAATAAAAATGCAATTAAATTAGCCGCAAGGCAACAGGCCAAACAAAAAAATAAAATAAAAAATAAAAATAAATATAACCGAGAGCCAAACAGAGTCGAGCTGCCCGACAGCCAACAGAGAAATTCATCAGCCATAAACTGTAGAGGCAAATTGAATAAAGGCAGGTGTGGGCGTGGCCGAGCCGAGCAGAACGGAAAGGCAAAGTTGGCAATAATTGAAAATTGAAATTAAATTTAAATTCCTGGCAAACAAAGCAGCCGAAAAGCCATTAAGCTTCAGACTCGGCAGCGGCCATTTATGCAAATTGAATACCGAAAAGGTTATGGAATCAATCAAATCGCATCAAAAGTGGGCGTGACAAACAACAACAGAAACGCGCTGCAGCAACAACAGCAACAACAACAACGACGGCAGCTCTCAAAGTGATTTTGATGACTTCTGGCTGTTTGTCGAGCCGTGTTAATTGCTTTAGCAAAATTTGTGCGTGTCTCTGACGGCTGAGTCGTGTCCAACAGCCTCTTGTTGGTAGCAAAACAATTGAAATTAGTTTATCCCTATGTGAAACTGGTGCTGCATGATGGGCATGCATGAGCTGCATGCCTGGGCTGCTCACCTGCTGATGGTACAATAGATTGAAGATGCTCGGCCCAGCATTAAATCATTTCGCCATCCATTGTGCCGGGAATGAATTTTACGGTTGAGCGAAGAGAAAATATTAAAGTGTGGCGGAGGTGGTCACGGAGGCGGAGCAGTGGGTGGTGGAGACAAATGACAAACTAATCATATCCAACAGAAACTTGCCCTCAACTTTCGACAGCCAGCCACAAGCTCGAGTGGGAGGCAGCCTTAGGAATTAGCCAGCGGTGCTCTTATGCAAATCAGCAAATCCTGAGCCAAGGTTCAAGATACAAAAACTTTGCCAGCAAATAAACAAAAGTCGGTTTGGCAGCAGCAGCAACAGAGGCAACAGCAACAGCAACAGCAACAGCAGCAGCAGACGAAAAGTTTTTTCCGCTTCTTGCTATAAAATTGAAATGCAAATTCAACTAAGGTACAAGCAAAACTAACGAAATCAGCAAACTGACGAGGCAGACATATTTGCATGCGCAGATGTGTAGGGGCTCCGCTGATAGGGGAAAGCAAACTCTTGAAATAACCGCGGGTGGTGTTTGGTCATTTTGGCTTGATAGATTGCAGTGACTGCAGCAGCCACAAGGGTCGGAAGTTGGCTGGAATTACTTACTGCCATCGCTGTGCGCCACGCCCTCGCGCAGCAGAAAGTAGCGCAGGCCCTCCATCGTATACTGCTTGGCTGCCTCGACGGGATCTACGACATTGTGCTTGCTCTTGGACATCTTCTGACCATCCACAGTCCAGTGAGAGTGCACATGCAGCTGGCGCGGCGGCTCCAGGCCGGCAGCCAACAGAAAGGCGGGCCAATAGATGCCGTGGAACTTCAGTATGTCCTTTCCAATGACCTGCTGCGCCGGCGGCCAATGAGCCAGATACTACAAAGGCGAAAGATACGCTCTAGTCAGCAATAGGTCTAAGATTTCTCTGATATAGTTGCGCTAACCTGTTCATTGGGATAGCCCAGGGAGCTGAGATAGTTAATGAGAGCATCCAACCAAACATAGACCGTTTGCGTCTCGTCATTCGGCACGGGAATGGCCCAATGCACACGATTCGCTGGCCGGGAGATGGACACGTCGGGCAATGGTTCGCTTAGCGTATCAAGCAAAATCTTTTCAAATTTAGCGGGACGAATGCGCGCTTCCTGCTTTACCCAGTGACGCACGTCATCCTGAAACTGGGACAAGGGAAACATGTAGTTCGTCTCCTCAGTCCACTCCACGGGATGGCCAGACTCTAAGGAATAACGGGCTCCACTTGCTTCATCCAGTCGCAGCTGCGAGTCAGTCAGAAAGGTCTCATCAGAAACGCAGTACCAGCCGCTATATGCCGCCGAGTAGATATGGCCACGCGATTGCAATCTGTGCTGTGGAGGATACAAGATAGTTAATGGGGATTAGCAATCAGCAACTGGACTAACTCACCCAGAAATCAGATACGGCCAATTTGTGTCGCTGCTCGGTGGTGCGAATGAAATCATCGTATTCTATCCGCGCCGCCTTAAACACTTCACGATAGCGCGCGGAAATCTCATCGCAGTACTGCCCCACAGGCACCTCGTGCGCTGCTGCCGCCTGTTGAATCTTTGTGCCGTGCTCATCCGTGCCGGTGCAGAGGCGCACTTCAGTGTCCGGATAACGCAGTCGCTGGTAGCGGCAATGTGCATCAGCTATGACCGCTGAGTAGAGATGTCCAATGTGTGGAGCTACTCAAGGGAATGATTATTCTCAAACTGTTATTCAATATGCACGCGCCTTACGCGTACCTGCATTAACGTAGAATATTGGCGTTGTAACGTAGTGGGAGCTTCTGTAACGGACTCCAAGTAGTTGGATGTGCCTTATTTTACTAAATAACATTTTAAAACAAGTGCATTACTTTTTTCACTTTATAAATAAACTAATATAACAATTTGCCGGCTTCTTTAGCTGGGTACAGCTGTTTGGCAGTGCTGCCCATCGGTTCAACAGCAGATGAATTGCCATAACAGCGAGCATCAGCTGTTAATAACAGGTTGACAAATGTTATTTAGTATATTCTGAAATCAGAACTGTTAATAAGCGATTGGGACTTTTGGCAGTGCTACCAATAATTCAGCGCTGGGGAAATTTATTTTTGAACAAAAACCCCTAATGAGAAATGCAACCCCAAATTTTAATTATGTAACGGCTTAAAGGAATTCAAACAAAACCAACAAGAACATAACAGGTGGACCATAAATATCAACTGAAGCTAACAAAAGTTTGAAGCCTATAAAGAGATTAAGCACTACTTCTTGGTGGCAGAACCAGATTTCATTGAATCTTTTGCTTGATGCCAACGAGTAACCATGCGACGATTTCTGGCAGCTTTTTGTTTGGCCTCGACTGCTGCACAGGCTGCTTTATATGCAGCCTTCTTCGTCTTCTCAAAGTCCTGCTTGGCCTCGTTGAGCTGGCGATTGAGGCCCTCCACGCGATTCTTGGCCGCCTCCAGGAGTTGTGTTTTCTCAGCCAGCTCCTGCTGCGCACCGTTTGCCACATTCTCAATATTGGCCAGATTCGCTGTGAAGGCGGCTACCAAGCGTTTCAACTGATTGAGCTGGGCTTGCGACTCGGCGACAACTTGTGTGGCGGTGTTGGCATTCGCCTGTGTGGTCTGCAGTGATGTGGTAATGTCCGCCACAACGGCATCCGCTTCTGTCATTTCCTGCTCCAGTTGCTCCACAATCTGCTGCTTGCCGGCCAGCGCGGCCTCGGCGGCACGTGCCGACTGCGCCGCCCGCTCGGCCAACTCCTGCTTGACCTGCGTGGCAGCTGCCTCTGCGGCGGCCATCTGCGCATCACTGGCGGCCCTCGCCTCCTGTGCCGCCTTCTGGGCAATATTCGACGCCTTTGTCTTGGGATCACTTTTGTCCAACATATTGGCGGTCTTTTTGCTGCAGCCGTCATCCGAGCATCCGCCCGTATCCTGTTCGCCAAGAGCTCGCTCTTCCCTCTTAGCAGGCTCGTCATAGCTGTAGCTGCTCAGCCGCGGTATGGCCTGCAGCAATAGCAGTAGCAACAGCAACACGGTTTTATAAAACATATTCGACAGCGACTTCACAGCTTTGATGCCAGTTTTCACATTGACTAAGTTTTCACAGCACGAGAAATCAAAGTACTCCAAATATCTAAAAGCCTATGAATCAAACTTGAATCGACATTAACTTCCATTGCTCCATGATTGATATCGTATTTTATTAGCATCACATTCCCATCGCTGTATACGATATTCTCAAATTTGCGCAGGAAGTGATGCCAGTGATGCCCCTACATAAATCTTATCACAGCAGATTCTATTGGAATCGAATTTTATTGAAATCAATATTTCCCTAATCTTGTTCTCAGGCATAAAGTCGCAGACATTGCGCAGTGTCTGCTGATAAAAAATATACAATATGAGATAAATGGTCAAGGAGAAGGTGATTTGGGATCTGCGGCTCTACGTCGAGTCCTCTGCGCCTTCTGCTTGGCCTCGACCGCCGAGCAGGCGGCTTTGTAGGCCGCCTTCTTGGTCTTATCGTAGTCCTGCTTGGCCAAGTTCAGCTGACGCAATAGGCTGTCCACTCGATTCTTGGCCGCCTCCAGCAGCTGCGTCTTCTCGGCCAACTCCTGCTGTGCGCCGCCCGAGACGTTCTCGATGTTGGCCAGATTCGCAATGGATGCCTGCACCAGCTGCTTTAGCTTTCCGAGTTGGTTCTTAGCCTCGTTGGCCGCATCGCTGGCCGCTGCGGCATTCGCCTGTGTATTCTGTAGGGAGTTACTTACGTCCTGAACGACCGCCTCGGCCTCGCGATGCTCCGCCTCCAGTTGCTCCATGATTTGTTGCTTGCCCGCCAGAGCTGCCTCGGCCGCGCGGGCCGACTGTAGCGCCTTCTCGGCCAGCTGGATTTTCACCTGTGACGCAGCTGCCTCTGCGGCGGCCACCTGTGCATCATTCGCCGCCTTCGCCTCCTGCGCCGCCTTCTGGGCAATATTTGTGGCTTTGGTTTTCGGGTCGGTCACCCCAATGGAAAGAGCTCCAGAGCACGTCTTGGTTTCACACTCCTGACCAGTCCCGCCGCCAGCGTCTTTCGCAGCACCCGAATCCTCCAGCTTCACCGTGTCCGGATATATATCGAGGCTACGTTTGCTGGAGGCCTGGCAGCCCACGTTAAATTCTAGATTCTAAAATTAAATTCTAAATCCCAATCACATTCTACTGACCTTCTCGCGCGCACCGATCTTATAGCTCTGGGATAAGCAGCCGAAGTTAAGGACCAGTAATACGTATATATAGTGCATTGTGCTAGCCCTTTTAAGTTCATTGTTTCGATTTCAAGTTTGACGACTAAAACTTTTATAGAGAAAATAAAACATGTGGAAGTGCTCTAGTCAACACTGCTCGACTAGAGGAGCCCCTGAACCCCGCATATTCCTATCATTCTGAGCTACACACACACATATGCACACGCAGACAGAAACACGTTAGCCTTATTATAGGATGGATATAGATGACGACCATAACCGACCATAACATCACTGATCTGTGGATCTGTGGATTGGCAGGTCTTGCAAATAGAGTAACCCCATGAAATTGGTGACATTATTGAAATATATATTTTACTGTTCTTAATCAGGTTGTACATTGTGCTTGTTCAAGGACGATTTACCTCAACACCATCTTTCCGAGGCAGGTTTCAGTTTTTTTTTTTTTCAGGTACAAAAGTGTTTCAGTCTTCTATAATACATAGCAAATATACAAGAAAATTTATTTTTGCATCTTTGATGCTATAAAGCTTAAACAACATTATTCGATTGCTTAAAATCATTCACAGTTCGATTGAAATTATTCTGACGCCGACTCCTTTGCGCCTTCTGCTTGGCCTCGACTGCTGCACAGGTTGCCTTGTAGGCGGCCTTCTTGGTGTCCTCGTAGTCGTTCTTGGCCTTCAGCAGCTGGCTGGCCAGGGTTTGCTGGCGATTCTTGGCCGCCTCCAGCAGCTGGGTCTTCTCGGCCAGCTCCTGTTGGGCCCCAGTCGATATGTTCTCCATGCTTTCGAGATTCTTGGTGAAAGCTCGCACAAGTCTCTTGAGGTTTTCCAGTTGGTTCCTTGCCTCGACGATGGCATCGTTGGCAGCGATAGCATTCGCCTGCGTATTGTGCAGCGAGCTGTCGACTTCCTGCACCACAGATTCGGCTTCGCGGTTCTCCAGCTGCAGTTGCTCGAAGATCTGCTGCTTGCCGGCCAGAGCGGCCTCGGCAGCGCGTGCGGACTGAAAGGCCTTCTCGGCGAGCTCCAGCTTGACCTGAGTCGCGGCAGCATTTGCCGCTGTCATTTGTGCATCATTCGCCGCCTTTGCTTCTTGAGCCGCTTTCTGGGCAATGCTGGAGGCCTTGGACTTGGCATCTGATTTGCCAATCGAAATTTTGCAGTCCTTGGGGTCCTCACCGCCTCCATCCTTTTTATTATTACATTCCTCGGCCAGCCGCGCAATATTTGGAAATATCTCAAGGCTACGTTTGCTGTAGATCTGTCAGTTTGGGTTTGATTCAAGCTGGAATGGGAATATCGCACTACTGACCTTCTCCGACGGCCTGATGACAGAGCTCTGGGATATACAGCCGATGTTTAGGACCACAAATACGGAAATATAGAGCATTGTGCCGCCCTTTCCATATTCATTATTATGAAACACAGCTGTCAAGTGGCACCATGTTTTGAAACTGAGAAAGTGAAAAATGTTTGTTAGTACGGAAAATGCGACTAAACTTTCAAATCATGTGGTTCATTGTATTGTCGTCCGTTACACAAATAGAATTCACTTCGGGCTACTCATCCCGCCGGGATCTGCATAGAGCAGCGCATCAGGCTCGGTTTAAGCGGCTATTGAACCACGATAGCAAATTCGTCGACGACAGAGTCAGTTTCCAGGGCACTGGGGAGAGGGATCACTCGGGCTGTGACAATGATGGCGACAAGCCGTCGCCTCAACCCAGACCCAGAAAGTTGAACTCGAAATCCCATGGGACGGGCATAGCGATGAAAGCAGCGATGGAGGCTAAACAGGCCAACGACGATATGGAGAGTGCGGTGAAGGAGGCGTCCGATCGGATTAAGCTCGAGTTTTCGGAGAAGGCGGCCGCAGCTGCCAGGGCGGCGGAAGCTGTGCTGTCAGGAAAACTTCAGGTGCTCGAGCAGCTGGAGATGGAGGTGCGGGAGGCCGAGATAATTGTGCATGAGGAATCCTCGGAGCTCAGCTCAGCCGAGTCGAACAGCCAGTTGGCGCTCAAAGCACACCGACAGGCCCAGGAGGAACTAAAGCTGCTTATCGCCGGCCAGAAGCTGGCCAGAGAGAATTGCGATAGCGCAGAGCAGGTCTCGGCCGCCTGCCAGCAGTCCATGTCGGACAAGACCAGCCTCCTGGAAGCTGCCCAGAAGCGCGTCTCCGTTCTGCTGCGCCAACTGAGTGAAGCCCGCAACGACTACGCCAAAACCCAGAAAGCCGCACGCAACGCACTCTGCGCGGCCAACGAGGCGAGGCAGCGAATTGATCACGCCAAACCCTGAGCTAATCGCAGAAATTTGTCTCTCAAGGAGTTTAATTTCTTTCAGCATACTTGTGTATGTATATATATATTTTGTATTGATCAATCTGTAGAATAAGAGAAAAACAAAATAGTCCGTAGATCCTCATTTGATCCTCATCATTTTCCAAGAAAAAGCAATATACATTGTTTAAAATAATTTATTCTGTAGTTTATTAAACTTTTTTCTTTAGGGAATAAAAATATAAAATTCCTTGACGTCGGACAAAAAGTGCCCGCGTCTGAATGGCTGCCAAAAATGCTGTGGAACTTTGCCTGTACATTCGTATGCTTGCTAGCTTTCGTATGATTCCGAACCGAACTATGTAAGTTATACTATAGATAATGTGGTTGAATTAATCAAACCGACTTTTGACAAAAATACAAATATAAAACGAGCTAAAAGTAGGCTTAACCGAATCAATACATATTACAACTAGTAGAATACAAGGGAGCTGCTTAATAAATAAGGATTACTTGTAAAAGCCGGCAATAAGAGGCTGATGTGACGCATAAAAAATAAAAGAACAATTTTACATATTTAAACTAGTTATAAATTTAGAACACAATCTTTTGTTTTTAAGCGACGACAAACGAATTACACGAATTTACATAGAATTTAAGAATCGACAAGAAATACATAAATAAATCGCACGAATACGTGCTCATTTGAAAACTATAGTATAATTATGCGTTTGTTTGTCGCTTCTTTACAATTACATTGGTGTTTTCTGTTCACAAAATAATTTCAAAGGTGATGCTTAGTTACTTCTCGCGTAGCCAATACTAACATACATATGTGTATGTGTGTTTGTGGTGTGTATGCATGTTTAAGTATATATGTATGTATATATATTAGATTAGGCCATTGGATTATTATTATTTGTAATAGTTAGTTAGTTAGTAAGTTCAATTGCAACAAACATAAATACTCAATTTGCAAGTGCGCATATATCTACATAAAATAGTTGAATCTGCTTCTTTTATAATTAGAGATTTGTTGCTTCTTATGCATAAATATTTAATTACCTAACACTTTATATTTAATTCAATGTTCGTTTTTGTTTCTTTATATACAATCTAACACAAGCCCCTGTAAATAATCATTAAATGGTTGTCCACCGATTTGGCCATTCATGGATTGATAATCTGACCAAACAGGTATACATATATATTGATCTTGATCGCGTGATTTGCAACATTATTATGCCTAGGTTAATTATTTTAATATATATAGAATCTGTCAAGCCTTAATATACTGAATTTCATATCTGGTAGCTAATACATATGTATATAATGCATATATTTTAAACATAGTTCATATACAGTTAAACCATTTTCGCCGAATACTGAAATCATCGAGTTTTTCCATATTATTATTATGTGTGTGTGTGTGTATGAGTGTGTTACAGTGTAAATCTACACACTTTAGATACATGATAAAATATATATTTCGTACAGATTATATCAATGGGTTTGCCATATAGATATGAGCACAAGTCGCGTTATATTATTAGAATATTAGTTGTTTATATACGAATATGTATGGGATATATATTTTATATAATATCAACGTTTAACTCTTACGTGTACAACTGTTTTAACTACGTCTACTTAAAATATATGCTATCAAATGAAATGTATCACGATTGACCAAAAATAAGATCGAAATAACCGTTAACTACACATGTTGCTTGTTTGTCGTATTCTTCATTGAGTATGTCCTGGACGAGCGCGCTGCGCCGTCCATTATTTGTATTCTATATATGTTTCTATATGCATTTTGGATCTGGCCTAGTTTAAGTACTTGCGGCAACGCTTTGAGCCGCATGAGCATGGTATTTTCTCATCCTCGAATGGAAATTTGTAGTCATAGGTCAGCTCCTCGCCCTGCACGATGCGACGCAGGGCGAAGATGATGATGTGCTTGTGTCCAAGTATATCGACGACTTTCGAGTAGCAATTCGGCTGTGAAAGACAAAATCATTCCAATTTTATTATCAATGTATTGGATCAACCTAAAGCAGTACCACTCACCTCACAAGAGTGATTGATAAAACGTGCCGCATTGCCACGCATTGTGGCATCCACAACTAGATTGTCGTCAATCTTGAACATGTAGCAGCCAATGCCGCGGCTGTCATAATACCGCTCCCGCTTGTCCGTCAGCGTAGAGCGTATCAGTTCTCCAGCGTACTCGATAACCATTTCACCTGTGGAAAATTAGTTGCTCAACAATTAGCTTAAATTCATAGAAAGTTCAAGGACATTACGCACCCGCTTCGATATCTTTAGTGCAGTAGAGACCACGTCCATGGATGTGAGAGCGGAAGACGCCCACGTAATCCTTGTAGGTCTCCTTCAGCGTACGGTACTTCATGGCCATGGGAAGATTGCTTCCAGTTCCGCGTCTACAAAATAAATCGTGGATTAGTTCAGTTCGCATATCACTCAAAGTGATGTGACCTACCTGGGCACCAATTCGTTATCGGAAGGCTGTACAAACACCTGGATGGGCTGCTTGCGATGCCTGGACGCCAGCCAGCTAAACATGTCGTATTCGGAGCGACTGCTATAGGGCTCACAGCGTGCACACTCGTATGCGTTCTCCTGCAGCTCCTCCTGATCAGAGCCGTAGTCTATAATCGGCTGGCCATCCGTTCCAGTGCCAAGAAGTGCTGCACTGTTGCCAGACGCCCCGCTGGCCGCATGCCCAGCTCCGGCAGATGTGGACACATTCCCGTTGCGCTTGTGATATTTGGGCGTGTACTTGACGCACTTCTCGACGCCCGGCAGTTGCTCGATCAGATACTTGAGAGCGTTCGTCTTGAGCCCGATCATTTGCACTCCGCTCATGTCGGCCAGTGGTCCTTCTGGCAAGGGCGTCAGACCGTGAGCACGCCGTGCCACCTGCACAGCTTCGAACACCTTCTCCCATATCTCGGCAATCGAGCTCGACTTGTAGGTGAAGCCGTCTTCGCTTTGTATCTCGTACAGCAGGTGGGGTCCACTAATCTTCTTGGGGTCGCGCACTGGCGGCGGCTGCTGTGGGGCAGCGGCTGTGGGCATCTCATTAGGCTGCACGGCATCTGGCTGCTGTGGCAGGTCGAGTTTGGGTTTCTTCAGCTCCAGCTCAACACCCGCTTGTAGCTTCAGCTGCAGCTCATGGGCTTCGGCCATTTCGTTGATGTAGCTGGCCGCTGCTTCTACTGCAGCCGTCTCCTCTGCTGTGGCCGTGAAGGCTTCGTCATCCGTAGCCACTGAGCCGGCGCCAGTCGTGGCCAGCACATCCTCGACCATTTGCTGATAGCCAGCGCTCGCTTCGACTGTGGTTGCCGTGGCTATTGAATCGGCACAATCATCGTTTGTCAGGTTGTCCAGAATCTTGCTGATCTTCTCCTTTACCGCTGGCTCCTCACTATCGGACATCTCGTGATCATTGCATGCCGACGTTGCCATCTTCAAGCTAAAGTCATCGTCGTCTTCCTCCTCCTCATCGGCATCATCCACTTGACCCAGCCCCTCAGTGCCGTTGCCGTTCTTCAGGCTGTCATAATGATCGTCCGTCTCCATGGGCACAGCCTCCACATGGAAGCCATTCTTCTCCAGCAGGCAGCTCCCGTTAGATGTTAGCTGAAAGCCATTACTAACTATATCCATATGCTGTTGCTGTTGTTGTTGTTGTTGCTGCTGCTGTTGCTGTTGGCATGAGGTGGAGTCAATGAGCATGAGATCGTTGGCTTTCGGTTTCTCCAGCTGTGGCTGTGCCTCCGACTGCTTCTCGAAGATGTGTTCGTTGTAGAGCGGCTCCTGTTGCTGCTGCTGCAACTGCAGCGTCGTTATGGCATTCGCCTGCACGAGACTATCCAATGTGGTGTTCGTCTTCAATTCCGCCTCGTAGCCAGGAGATTTCTGCTCCTGCTGCGCGTAGCATTTGAGCACTGCCTTCTGGGTGGATGCGGCCGCAATCACTGGCTCCTCTATAGGCTTAGGTGGCGTCGGCGACTGAACCACGGCGTCGCAGTTCAGTGGCGCCGGCTCCTGCCGCTGTTGCATGGGCAGCACCCGATTCGTGGGCCGGCTATTTATCGTAATGCTGTTCTGCGACGCCGCAGTGGTGCTGTTGTTGGTGGTGCTAACAGCTATCGGCTGCTGCAGCTGCAGAGGATTTACCACATTCGTGGGTAACGAATTGCTGGTATAGTGCTGCAGCCTCGTAGGATTGCCATTGATGAGAAGATCCGGCTGCTGCTGCTGCAACTGCTGTGGCTGTTGGGACTGCTGCTGCTCCAGCAGCTGTATGGGCTGTGCCTGCACCGTCGGCGTAATTACAAACTGGGTGGTTGCCTGGGGCTCTGATGTGTTCACTATGCTGATGATTGGCTGCTGTGTGGGCAGCAGTTGAGGCACGGATAGCTGCTGCTGTTGTTGCTGCTGCGGCTGTAGTTGCTGCTGCTGCTGCTGTAATTGCTGTTGCTGGAGCGGTGCGGGCAGGCGCTGTTGTAACAGCGCCACCTTAGGCATCTGATTAGCCACCGCTGACGGCTGCTGCTGCTGCTGTTGTTGAATTGCAGCTGCCGAAGTGGGTAGCTTGGGTGCCGGCTTCATAAGCTTTGGCTTCACCTCAACCTTGTGAATGGGCCTGATCAGGTTGGTTTTCTTCTGCAGCGGCTTCGAGGCTATGCTGGGTGGTGCGCCACACGTGGTGCCCGTCTGCTGCTGCACCGCTGCCTGCTTGGTCTTCAGCTCATTCGTCAGCTGCTGCCGCTGAAATTGTGACGTATGTTTCACATTCAGGTGACTCGCTTGCTGCTGCTTTGGCTGCGGATGATGCTGCTGCTGCTGCTGTTGCTGCTGTTGTTGTTGTTGTTGCTGTGGCTGCTGCTGATACTGCTGCTGTTGTTGTTGCTGTTGCTGCTGCTGTGTAACCACATTGGTGGGCAGCACTTTGTTGACCACTTGTGGCTGCTGTGGCTGCGGCTGCACCTTGCTGAGCACCGAGATGTTTGCCTTCGTCGCGTTTGCATTGCGCTTCACTTGTGCCACCGGCGGCACCTTGGCCGTAACCACCATTGGGGCCACATAGTCCGACATGGTCTGCTGTGCGGACGATGTGGGTGTGGCGGTCTGGAACTGAAAGCCAGCATTCTGCAGCAGCTGTGTGGTAGCGTCCTCTGTCGTCTGGGACTGGCTCTGCTGCAGCACGCTGGCAGTATTCCAGCCGGTGCTGCTGCCCGCATCCACCGCATTGTTGAGCACCACATAGCCAGCGGGGAGATCGACAATCGGCTCGATCTTGCTGGCCTGGAACACCTGCGTCGTCGTGGCCGAGAAACTTGCATTCTGGCTGAGCACACCCGGCATGGCCGTGGACACAAACTGCTGCGAAGACATCACCGTGTTCTGGACTATCGTCTCCAGGCCGTAGTACATGGGCTGCGTGGCCAGTATGACCTGAGGCGTCGTAGTGGCAAACTCCAGCCCAGTGGCAGCACCACCAGTTGCACCACCCAGTATGAGTGGCTGCTGTGTTGTCGCACCCTGCGTTCCATCTCCCCCCGTGGTTAGCTGTAGCGTCTGCGGCTGGATGAGCGTACCGATGACCTGGGGCTGTGCCTGCAGCGATCCGGTGAGCATCTGCAGGCCCGAGTTGGTCGGAGCGGTGGTTAGCACCAGATTTCCACTTGCATCGGTTTGCAGAAATGTCGCGCCGCCGCCCGGCGCTGTCAGGAACGTGGGCGTGGCCGTCGTCTGCTGTGACTTATAGTCATTGGCCGTCGGTATCGAGATGTACTGCAGCGGCTGGTTCTGACTGCCGTCCCCGGTCACAAACGAAATGATGTTCTGCGCCTGCGTTTGCGGCAGCAGCAGCTGCGATGTTTGCGGCTGCGAGTTGCTCTGGAACAGCAGCTGGGGCTGCAGCAAATTCTGGCCAAGCAGCTGGGTGGTGCCAGCGGTGACCGTGATGGGCTGTTGTTGTTGATGCTGCTGCTGCTGTTGTTGCTGCTGTTGTTGTTGCTGTTGCTGCTGCTGCTGGGGCTGCAACTTCGCCTGAATGGGCTTGACGCCTTGCGCTGACTTCAGCTGCTTCTGCTTAGCCGCTGCTGTTGCCTGCTGCGCCGCTTTCGTGGCCACCGTCTTGAGCGGCTTGGCGGTGCCACGCAGCGGCAGGACGATCTTCTTATCGCTGTTGGTCGCCTGCAGCGTTTGGTATGTGGTCGTTGGCATGGCTGTTGGCGCAGTCGTCTGCAGCAGCTGTGGCGCAGCTCCATTGGCCTGTGGTATCTGTATGAACTGCTGCGTTCCATCCGGGTTCGTGGAGAGCGCTATTAGCTGTGGTTGCGCCTGTGCATTAACCGTGGGCTGTGTCAGGGCAAAGCCGCCGCCCAGGTTGGCCGCCAGATTCTGCAATGAGTTCGCATAGAGCTGCAGCTCATCGTTGCCATTGGACGTCGCCTGTGTGGCATTTGGCTGGGACAGAAAGAAGCCATTGCCCAGAGACTGCGCCTGCAGCTGTAGCGCCTGCAAGCCCTGCAGACCCTGCACTCCGAACTGGCCCAAGGTGGTCAGGTTCTGCACCTGCGGAAAGGAGGTCTGCAAATAGTTGAGTCCGCCCGTGTTGCCCAGCGTGGCTGCGGCGATTGCCTGTTTCTGCAGCTCGTTGAGGCTCTCGGCGCTGAGCTGAGTGGGCCCCGTCGTGGTCTCCGACTCCGATTCGCTGGTGGACATGGGCTCACAGCTGGCCAAGTGTCGCTGGAAGGAGTCGTAGTTGCGATATGTGCACTGGCAGCGCTCACACTTCACCTGCCCCGTGAACTGGGCCGTCGACAGGTTGCCATCGCTGCCAATAATCCGATACTCGGTTATGGAGTCGTCCACGCCATCCATTTGCATAATCTTCAATTTGGCTGCCTCGTCGCGAGACTCGCTCTTCTCGAAATATCGCTTCGCTGCACTCCACGTAAAGCTCTTGGTGCGCATGGCTGCGTTTCCCTCGGCGAGCAGCTCGCTGCTGCCGCAGATCGACTGACGCCTCGTGATGCCGGCCACGGTGGCCATTTCCTTTTTGTTGCGCTGATTGAGACTGAGGAGCACGCCCTCGGGCAGGTTCTTGGAGAGCTTGCGCCGCTTGAAGACCGCAACGCTGCTGCCATCCATCTTGGGCCAGGAGCGCGTTTGGGCTGTGGCCGTTTTCTTAAGCACCTCGCTGTTTCGCTGCTTCGCCTGGTTGGAGCTGCGTGTGGCGGACAGCATGGCATCTTCAACGGGATTGCTGGCTGGCCAGCAATTACTGAGCTCCAGCTGCTTGCTGAGGCTATTTGAGTTGCGCGTGTCATCGTCGCAGATGCTCACTGATCCGCCTGTCGCCTGTGATGTGGCCGTTGTGCCGTCCTTGGACTGCTCGCTCATGGCGAACAGTTCGGTCTTGTCGCCCAGATCTTCGTACATGAATATGTCCAGCATGGAGATGCCATCGAGCAGTTCGTGCGGCAAGTCCTCGAATATGGCATCCTTTATCTCTGGCGGCAACAGATCCGCATTCTGTTGCGGCTCCTCCTCGGTATTCTCATCGGGTGGCACATACGAATTCGGAAACTCGGCCCAGTCCGTCTCCAGCAGGTCGCTGCGCGCCAGACTGCTGTGCCATCGCGCTATCTGCGCCAGCCCCAGCTGCACCAGCGAATAGTTCGGATTGGTGTGATCCACAGTGAAGTTTCGCCCGGCGTCGAGTGTCAGTGTGGACGAGTAGCTGTTCTGTATGGTGGTGCGCACCGTGTACTCAACGATCTTCCAGGGCTCCTTGGAGGACCAATACAGCCGGCTGCACAGGAAATTGATCGGAACTAGGGCTTCGAAGGAGTCAGAGAAGCGCGGCACAATGGAACCCAGCTGTCGCACCTCTAGCGATCCAATGTGGAATTGCACCTTGGCGGGCTCAATCAGCTTTTTACGCTTGCGATCCAGCTCCACGTAAACGGGACGCGAGACCTCAAAGTTCGTTTCGTAGGTAACGCCCGGGGACCCATTCGCCTTGAGCGCATTGCGAGCATGAACCGGACAGTACATGGACTTGTCAGTGAGGAAGGCACAGTCGATGCTTCGCGCACAGGGATAATGATAGTGCTCGCCACACGACTTGACATTGCAGCCAACTGTGGCGCCGCGATTGCCGCAGACGGTGCACTTGATCATCCGACCGCGGGCCACCGCGCTGTGCACATTCTGCAGCGAGCCATCGATCTCCTCGAACACCTCGGCGGACCACATGGCGCAGTTCGTGTGCACCCAACAGTCGTGGCCACAGTAAAGTAGACGCGCTTCCTCCCCGGATAAGCCCTCGCCGCTCTTGCGGCAAAAGAGGCAGACGCGCGTGTCGAGACGTGTCTTCACCGCACATCCACCCAGATCGTCCACGTCGGCCAGCGGTATGTCCAGGAGGCCGGCACTTGGTGGCTGCGTTGCTGTATTGTGCTCGGCATATGCGGACGGAGACTCCTCTAGTTCCTCATAGCCGCACGACTCAAACATATCCTCCTCGAGCGCATCCGTGCAGGCCTTGGTCTCGTTCTGAAACCAGGGAAACTGCTCGCTCAGCAGCTCCTTGTAGGCTATGTCCAGCTCATCACAGTTGCTCTGCTGTATCACCTGGCTCATGTCGTAATTGAACTCCGCCAGCGAAACGTAGGCATTGTTCGCGATCTTCTGCTTAATGTCGACGAGGCTGAACGACTGCGATTGGGTCGATGGCTGCAGGCAGGTACATGGCACCGGAGTCGAAGGCTTCGGATTGGATGAGCTCTGCTGCTCCTTGAACTCGTACACATCGTCGCTGTTCTGGCTCTCGCCATCGCTGCCCAGTCCGTTGTAGGTGAACTGCAGCGCCTTGGGCTGCAGCTTGCCTTGAGCCTGAGCCTTGCCTCCTCCTGCAGCACAGCTGCAACGGAGTTTCTTGCGCGGACTCAGCTTGAGCAAGGCGCACGCTTGCCGTGACTTGCTGAGCAACTTGAGCACACTGTACAGGCTCGACTTGAACTCCTCCATGACAGCCTGACGCCACTCGTCCGCTTTTTGGCGGGAGACATCGCAGCGCCTGGCGCACTTCTTGCATATGAACTCAATGGATTCCGGCAGCGTGCTCAGCAGATTGTACTGCTCGTCGCTGAGGCCCTCGCATTTGGAGTGCACCCACTGGTTGCAGTCGCCGCACTCCATCATCTTCAGGTCGAAGTCGTTGTCGTCGTAGCACTTTTGGCAGATAGGGCAGAAGTTGCCCTTCTTGCGCAGCTTGAAGCAGGCGGTGCACATGGGCAGATTGCCCACGAACTTGGACACCTTGGTGGTGGCGCAGGACTTACACTTCAGACAGTTGACGCAGATTAGGGGCCGATCCGCACCCAGCAGACGCTTGCTGGTGCCCAGGCACGTGCTGTGGTAGTTCTTCTGGCACTTCTGACACTTCACCTTCGACCCGGACGACATGTTGCACGTATAGCAAACGGTGCACCGCGGACATAGCCAGTTGAGTCGCTGCGTCAGCTGATTCAGCGCCGTATTCGTTGCCGCTGAAATGGCGCAGGCATTGCTGGACGTGTCTAACAGGCTATTCATCAGCGTATCCTCGAAGGAGCTGTGCTTCAGATTATACTCGTCCAGCACACAATACTGATGGTAGGGCTCACAGCAGCAGGCGCAAAAGATGAGCGGATCCAGGCCCGTCGAGCCGCACAGAAAGCACAAAGCACGCTGCGCCACTGGCTCCGTGACAATCAATCCAAATCCCGTTTGACATACTTCGGCCGGATCGTAGTTCTCCCAGAAATCGATTGAAATCAACGCCTTTAGCCGGTTCACTTCCTTGCCCAGGGCACGGCGACTCTGAGGAGCAGCCGCCTGATTGCCAGCCGTGCTGCTCCCCTCGTAATTCCGCTGCTTCTTGCTGGGCATCAGACCGCTGGCCGCTGATGTCACAGTTGCAGTCGCATTTCGCGTAGTAACCTTGCCCTTGGAGGAGGCCGATGTAGTTGTCGCCTTTTTAGCCTCTGTTTGCGCACTTGATTTACCGCTCTTCGGTTCCAGCGCAGCCTTAGCGACTGGCTGGGCTTCTGCTGTGGCTTCATTAGTCGCTGGCTTGCAGGTGGCACAGTTGTCGTTCTCATCGATGATCATCTGCACGGTCTGTGGCGACTTGGGCTTCTTGGCGTTGGCCTCTGACACAGTTGCTGGCGGTGCTGTCTCTGCCGCTGCCAACTCATCTTCCTCGTCGCCAAAAGTGGCTAGCGGCTGACCAAGAACTATGGATGCACTGCGGCACACGTGTTTCACACGCGGCCCCTTCAGGTCAATGCGCTGCCGCTTCAAGTTATCCGGCGCTGTCGATGTCGGTGTGGAGGCTGCCTCAGCCGTCTCCATTGCACTGTGGGTGGCGGAAGTGGAGTTCGTTTGGGCTGCAGAAGAGCTGGTGATGGACGCTCCAATCGCTGCAGCTGGCGGATGTTGTTGTTCATCCTTTTGAGTCTCCGATATGTTGACATCAGCCGCTTTTCTTGTGCTGGGACTAAGCTGCTTATCGCCTTCCTGTTCCTTTGCTTTCTCCTTGTCCTGCTTGGCCTTGCGCGTGGCTTTGTTTGGCGCAGCTACTGATGGTTCACTGGTGCTGGGCACTGGACTTAGAGCAACCGCCTCCGTGGACGCGGACGCGACTTTTAATTCTTTCGGCTTTTTGTTATCGCTGGCTATCTTTAAGAACAACGGCTTTTCGAGTATTGCAGGTCGGAGCAATGGAGTGCTGCCAAAGGTAACATTATTCTCTGCCAGAGGATTCGACTTGATGATGTTCACTGCAGACTCCGCACTGGACTTCCACATGATGGTCGTGCCGGAGCTCGCCGACGTGGCGGAGCTAGTCGGCGCTGTGAAGCGCATGTTAGCCGTGGGCGACAGCAGCTCCGAGCTTTTATCATCCTTGGGTGCGCTCTCTTCGCGCATATTGGCGGGCAGCATGGCACTCAAGCGGCTTCTATGCCCCGAGGGCAGCTGGAATACCGTTATGCATTTCTTAAGCCAACAAGCCGTGCAGCGCTCCTTGTAGAGCTTCTTGAAGTTCTTCAGCTGGCTCTTGGCCGATTGTATGCTGCAGTTGCCGCCTGTAGATTGAGGAAATATTATTCATGTATCTATTAGCAATAATTTTGATAGATGCATACCGTTTGTGCCCTTGCACTGCAGTTGCTGGGCCGACTGTGTTGGCGTCGATAGCTTGGATACCTTTGTCATTCTTGAGTTGAACTTCCGACAAACATCACAGGCAATTGCGCCATATTTTCGCTCCAGCGTCGCATTCTTGCTGTTCACTGGCGCTGAGCAAATGGCGCATGACGTACTCACAGCTGAAATTACCAAAAACTCAATAAAAAACGATGCTCTAAAGGTGCTTCAACTCCACGATTCCCATACCTGAATTGGCATTATTGAGAGAGCCAAAGGATAAAGCATTTGCTAACGAAATGGCACTGGATAACGCAGGCGATGGCGACGCTGTGGGCAGCTTGGCGCCCACAAACGACGCACCCTTGTCACTTTGGAACTGCAGGCGCGGCTGGCGCATCACAAAACTGCTGTTGAGCTTCGTTGTGCCAAAGCTCGGAAACGTTTCCTTCAACAGCTTCTGGCTCAATGCAACGGACGATGATGATGACGATGATGCTGACGACGTCGAAGCGGCCATTTCGCTGGCAAAGTCCGTCAGCCCAAAGTAGTTCTTCGGCTTAGGCTTGCTAACGGCATCGCTGTTGCTCTTCTTGCTACTTATCCCGCCCATGTCAAGAAGACGCTTATTGGGCTTTATGATGCGAGATGAGCGCGTGCTGCGTTTGGGCAACACGAAATGCTTATCCACGACCAGCTGCCTGTCGTCCCCATCCTTTTCATCCAGATTAGCTGTTGTTTCAGCACTCTTCTCCGGCTTCGCCTCTTCCTTGTCCTCCACTTCTTCATCATCAATGCCTTCATCGTCCTCAATGTCATCGCTACTTTCGGAGCTAGAAATTATAATAAAAATTTCGTTTAGTTATCATTTCAAAATATTTTGTATATTAAATTAGATCCCTGAATGTTCCGCGAAAATTATAAATAGGAATTAGATAAACAATGAATGCGCTAATTCACTCAATTATTAATTAATTAATACACTTACCCATCATCGTCGTTGTCTTCCGTTGCTCTCGACTGGGGCTCCTCCTTGCGAAATGTGACACCGCCCGAAACGGTGTCCTCGTCGTCCATGGGGGCGCCAAAGGCTCGACTCAGACCAGAGCCAAAGAGACTTGCGGAGCTCGATTCCTGTGCGGTGCTTGCCGAGGCGTGCGCTGAGCGAAATTTCAGCGAGTTGAGCTTGTCGATGTTGGAGTTTTTGTTGAGTATCTTGGACAGTATGGAGGGACGCACAATGAACTCGCTGCCCCGGCAATAGGTGAGCGGTCGGTTCAAGCTGTCCTTCTTCATGATCGAAACGAGCGGCACCCGATTGTCCGGATTGTAGAAACGCTTCACCACCGACTTGTCATCACTGGTCTCGAGTATATTCTTGAAGGTGACCGTCTTCTTCTGCTTGGTCGCCGTGGGGGCCCCTGGGGCGGCACTCGTGCCGGCCACCGCATTGGCGCTGGGACTGCACCCATTCGATTTGCCTGCGGCGACAGCGGCTTCTGGGCCGGCCTCAGTGCCCATTTCGTTTGAAGCCTTTAGCTGGAAAAACGCAAACGGCAGGTTAGTCATAAAGGTTCCCCTCCATGTCTTTTGGCCAATCAATAATGCATGCAAGTAAAAACAACTAAAGCGAGTAAATAACATGCATGCTCGTAAAATAAAAAAAAAGCAAACAAACAAAAAAAAAACTAAAGCAGGCGGAAGAGCATGCAAAGCAAAGCAAAGCAAAACAAAGCAGGGCAAGGGATATGCGAATAGGAGTATGGGGATGCAGAGGCCGGGGTGCAGGGTGGGGAGAGCAGTAAGCAAGTGCAAGTTTTGGGGGAAAAACGAGTTATTTGCAGGTACAGACAGGCAGGTAGGTAGGTAGGTAGCTAAGTAAGTAAGTAAGCAGACAGGCGGGGCGAAGCGCGAAAACGTCATAAGAGCCAATTAAGCAGGTAAGCGAGCAGCTCACAGGCAATAGTCAGACAAGCAGGCGATAGGGTAACCACTAGTTAGTTAGCAATCCGAGGGGCGCATAATTTAGCGCCCGACTTGACGGGATTCTTATTTACATTGCCTGAAATGGGGCAGAATAAGCAAATAACACGCAATACACATAAGACGAGACACCAAACCAAAATACAACAAAAATCACTGAGTTAAATCGCTTTTAACTTATTTTTGTGTATATATATATATATAAACATATGTACATGTATGTGTTGCATGTTGCTGTAGGTGCGCATTTATTAAGCGGGCGCGTATCGTGTGTGTACAGTACAACATGATCTAAAGAAATCCACTTACCATTGCAACATCTTCGCCAGCGCCTGCTGCTGCTGTTGCTGCTGATGCGGCTGCCGATGCAGCGGCTGCTGCCTCTGCCACGTTTGTCTCGACGCTGGCAAAGGGGTTCGCCAGAAGGCCAGCAGCAGTGCCTCCCCCGCCCCCAGCAGCTGCTGCCAGTGACGTCCCAGGCATGCTTGACGCCGACGACGACGTTGACGTTGACGTCGTTGCCGTCGTCGATGCCAGCGCGGCAATCGCTAAAGCCGTCGCCTTTGTTGTCGTAGGAGCGGATGACGATGAAGACGATGAAGGGCAATTAAGTTGCAATTGCTGTTGTTGTTGTTGTTGTTGCTGCTGCTGCTGCTGCTGCTTGAGTTTCGACGTTGAGGGCAACATCACCTCCGCTCTGGCCAGATTCAAGTTTTTGAATTTTTTATTGCCTCCTTTGCGTGCACGCTGCAACGCACCGAGCCCGGGCCCGAAAGAGACAACGCCGGCTGTTGCCTTCCTGTCATTGCCACTGTCATCCTCGTCATCGTTGTTTGTGTCCTCGGCGTCATCGGGCCCAGCGCCAATGCAGTTGTTGGGCTCGATATTGTTGCCTTGATTTTTGCATTCCTTGACCTCTGCCGACAGTGGGGCTGCAGCTGTGGCGTTCTTGTGGTGACTGCCTCCATTTACATTGCCGCCATTTGTTGTGTTACCCCCGCTGGACCCGTTATCGGCGCTGCTGCCACCTTCGGTGGCAGTGGCACCCGCAACTCCTCCGGATGTACTACTGTTTCCGCTGGTCGTCGCACCACTTGGCGCATTATCATCGTCATCGTTATCACAATTGTTGCCCTTCTCCCGCGACGCTGAGCCGGCGCTTTGCTCGCCCTGCTGATGCTGCTCTGTTGCCGCTGTGCTAGCCGCAGCGCTAGCCGCCGCCGCCGCTGCATCATCCTCCAATTGCAGGACACTTATCCGTTTACGGTTGATCGACTTGGATGGTTTCCCGGGGAACTTAGAGCGGCCCATAATATACGCACTTGCTGATCTTTGATTTTTTGCATTTGTCTATGCATTTGCATTGGCAAATCGTTTATATTGACCTGGCTCTGTATTTGCAACGCGTTGTTGGCGGCACAAACTTTCTTTGCAGCGGCTGCTGGGAACAATGCAAAAATACGATAAAAAAAAAAAAATAACAACGTTCACGTGAGTCGAAAAGACCGGTATTAGCAACGCGGGACTGCAATATCAACAAAAGCAGCGGCAACAGCTACAAGAGAAACAACGTCAGAGTCAGCGTCAGCCTATGCCTGTAACCGAACCGCGTTTGGAATGCGTCAATTTCCCCCTTGAGCACTCACAAGCACTCTTACACACACACACACACTCACACAGGGACAGACACTAGTGGGCTTTTGTTGCTGTGGTTACCGATTCCACTCTACTACGCCCTCTACTCCCCTCTTCAAAAACGCTTTACTCGTTTCGTCAGCTCGTTCCTTTTCTCGTTTTGCTTAGCTCGTTTTCGCGCGCGTTCCTCGCTCCTTGCTTTGCAAATTACAACTACTAAAGCCGAATGGCCGAAGGTGACGTCGCGACGCGCGGCAGCCGCTTCGTTTACTTCGTTTGTTGTTCGTTCGTTTCGGCCCTCGTTTGCGCTCTCTGCCTCTCGGCACACACGAAACATGTACAGAGAAGCCGCTCTCTCGGCTGTCGCTCTTTGGCGCTCCTGTCGCTGTCGCTGTTGTTGCTGCTGCCGCTACCGCTGCCGCTGCTAAAGGTGCAATTGCAGCTGCCTTTGTCTCGCTGTTATTATTGGTTCGGCTCCTGCAGACGATTGCCACGTCTTGCGTGACCACCAGCACACACACACACCACCTTTTCACTCTACTACCACTAAATATATAGTTTACAAAAATATATATCTAAAAAAAAAAAACGTCGTCGCAATAACAACAACGGCTGCTTCTTAGCTCCTTAGCACGCGTTCGTCTTTGTCGCTCGCAGATTCCTGTCGCGCCCTACCTCCCTCCCGCCCTTGTCTAACACCTTTTTACGCTCTCTCTCGCTCGCGCTCTAGCTCTAGCCTACGCTCGCTCTTCTGACGCGTTAATCGCATCGCTCGTCCGACCCCGTCAGCGTTTCATCGATGTTTTAAGTGGTTTTTCTACTTCGGACTTGAACTTTTTTTCTACTTCGCAGGATTTTCTTGTTATTCGCTGTTGTTGTTGCTTTTGTTTTCTTTACTTTATTTATTTTTTGCTAGAAATTGAAATTCTTACTGTTGTTGTTGTTGCTGTTGAAGCCCACTACCCTGTTAAGTGGTGGGTTTTCCTTTATGACTGCCTTTTTACGACAGTTTTTCTTTCCTTTATGGGTGTCTTATGGTGACGCGAGCATGAAAATTCTTCTTTTTGCGCGTTTAGTTTTTCTGCGTTTTGAGTTTTTGGTCGTATTTACAATTTTCCACATTGCTGTACTTTCGCGAAACGTTGCTCAACTATGTTAGCAGTGCGGCCGCGGCTGCCACATTAAAATCAACAACATCTTCATCATGATTATCATTATGATCGCTTTCATTATCATTGCAATCATCTACATCATTAGATACTAGCAACACACTCACACATATACTAGCACACTTTTTGCGCATTTATATGCGTGCCTGTGTATGTGTGTATCTGCGCGAATTTTTGTCTTAGCGCGATTTCTTGAATCTGGAAAAATGATTGAAAAGGGGGAAAACAAAGTAGAAATTTATTAGTTCGCTTCGTCGCAGTTGGCAAACAAGTTCAGATTTTTACTGTGTGGGTGTGCGATGACTGTATGAGTGTGTGTATGTGCGTGTGAGTGAGACAGTGAATGAATGAATGTATGTGAGTGCACGGGTGAATGTATTTGATGTGCTACTGTTGTTGTTGCTGTTCTTGTTGTTTTTGCTACTGCTGCTGCTGCTGCTGCTGCTATTTGCAGGAGCTACATGTGACGGTTAACCAGGTTTGCTGCTGAACTACTTAATGGCCGATGGAATAAAAATGAGGTGAAAAACGTTCAACTGCGTGTGCGCCTCTCCACTCCACTTCAGTCCACACTATGTCCCACCCTCACCGCCACTGCTATACTCATCCCATTCTTTTGACGACTTGTTATTGCAGTTTTCTTCTTTTTCACTCCCTCTCTCTCTTTACATATATTTTATTTGCTGTTTCTGTTGTTTTTAACAAGCTACTGCTGCAATTGAGTTCGAGTTCGAGCATGAGTCGGTTCGTCAGTTGGTCGCTTCGTCAGTTCGTGCTAGGCTGATTGTTTTTGTGCAAAAGGTGTTTGTATTTGCCTAGAGACACACGACACGGCACGACACCAGGCGACCCGGTAGCGGCACCAATTACCACAACAGTTACTGCTGTTTGTGGCACCACTGACTTGTCGGCCCGGCCAAAGCTGGTTAGCTGTTAGCTAGTTAATTATGCAGCTAGTCGATCATGTCAACTGTACTCCAAGTGCAGTTTTGCTTTATAGTTTGTTTTCCTCCAATACCCTTTATGCACCAAATTGCTTCAGCAGGGTATGCCTGTACAGCAAACCATAACAAAACTTCACTCGAAATACTTTATTCATAAAAAATATTTTATATTCTATTTAAAAAATTGAGATCAACACCAAGCAATGCCATCCAACGGCAGTACGTTGATCTGATTTACAATACAGACTACAGGGTACTTTTTCGTCCATCATTCTTAGTTTTGTATTTTTTTTTTTTAATATATTTCTGGACAGTCAATTATTTATTTTCCCATACACACACACATATATGTATGTATGTACATGACGTCTATAAGCAACTCTATCTGAGATTGGAGATTGTAATTTCATTTCAAGCTTGAATTGCTCGTTGTCGATTTTCCTTTGATCTGCGACATGATGTAAGCATTAAGTTCAAAACGATCGACTAACGCTTAACGCACATACATATACATATATAAATTCCCTGTGTATACAATGTGCCTTGCGATTACACAAATTGCATAGAGATAATATCGACAAGTATATCGGGATTTTGCATGCTAAATAAAATCAATTCATATAGTGATTTATTTTCAGGTGCGATTCATTTGATCAATATTCAATTCACTGGATTAGCACCTCATTCTGCATTGACTTGAACTGAAACATCGTGAAATGCAACTATATATTACCTCAGGACTGCATTCCGATTAATAAGTCTGCTGATGTCACGATGAGTGCATGCAAATTATTTTAATTGTGAGACAGAATCAATGGCAATTAAGTACTAGCTATTTCAATCAATTTGAATATTGATGCACATATTCACATAACATGACAGATGACATAACAAACTAAAGGTTAATTTGCTCAAGCTCAAAACAATTGTCAACAATTTGCTACTCTTCGAGTCGTTCGCACACAACACGAGCGCAGCAAACTACAAACTGCGCTTTAAATTGTAAATGGAATACTAAATGACATAAAAGTTTGCAAACTAGAATTAATAACAACGCGGCGTTGACATCAATTAAGTAAATCGCAACAATTATACACACATGTAAACATACATAGGTATGCATGTGTGTGCTGCCCGGCACTGGTAGCCACAGTTGAGCGTAATGTAATGCTTAATGTTGAACTAATCAATAAAATCTCAATAGATGACAAAATACAATCGAATGGCATTCAAATATACCCACAAAGCAGCAGATGAAAGCAAGTCAAAATGTAAACAGGGACAGACAGAGAACCGACTAAAAGATACCCTGTGTATTAAGCAGTTTCATTTAATATATGTGTATTGCATATGTACATATGTATATCATCATATTAAATACGGATGAGTCGCGACAGGCAACATCGTTAACAAATGCGAATAACCTTCTTTAAGAGTGTATAAAATAAGCAACTGATGGAAATAATTTGAATACTACAAATAAATAAGAGTCACGCGAGGTGCGTGGCTTATGGTGGAGCACGAACGTGGTGCTCTGGCCGAAGGTGGCTGACAACAAACCACATATGCATACATACATGTTATGGTACATATGTATCAACAAAATATACATTCGCCGATGTACGAGCGAGCCAATTTGTGCAAGCGAATGAAAGACGACCGAAACCGAAAAGATACGAGCCAAAGGAGCCGAGCAAAAACGACGACAACAACGTCAAGGCGCGAGGCCGCACACACACCTTTAATTTAATTGCCATCAATTATGGTAAAAAGATTAAGAAATCAAAACAAGCTCAAAACGTACAGCAACATGAATAAGGCGAACGAGAAGCAAAACGAAACGAAACATGAAGACAGACTGTCACACAGACACAGCCACGCACCGCCACAGGCACACGCACACACGCTCAGCCAGGTAAGCAATGAGATAGACAGAGACAGTGACTTACTCAAACAGTCGCACACACAACTTGCAAATTGCGAGTAATTGAGCAGATTAAAGTCAAGCAGCGACAGCAACAGCAACAGCGACAGCGACAGAAACAGAGGAGGGAGCAGACCAGACAGTCAGGCAAGCAGGCAGGTAGCTAACAACAACAACGATGCCTGCGAGATGTCGATTGAAAACCGAATCGACTGACGAACGATTAAAAACGTGAGCACGACAATCACAACAGCGAACTATAGAATAGATACACACACATATATGCATACATACCTTCAAATGTATGCACACAGAGCGCGACAAAATATGCACGCTTACACCAACACACAGATATGCTAATTTGCATGAAATTATGCAAAAATGCCCAAATTATGTGTACATATGAAGGCATGTGCAGGCGAGAGCAGCACAAAAAGAAACTTAAAGGAGACCAAAGACCAGTGTGTAAATAAAGAGCGCAATGGAGCCGAACAAGAGAAAGCCCAACAGGCCAAGCGGAGCAGCTGAAGATGTTGAATTAAGCAGCCAAAGACAACAAGCAACAAATGTGTCCCGTCTAAAGATAAAAAAAAGAGCGTCTAAAACCAAAAGAGCGGGAAGGTGAAAGAGAGGGAGAGGGCCGGAGCCGAATCCAAAAAGAAACGAAACGAAGGTGGGGCCAAATAATGAGCGTGAGAGCAAATTTGCGGGGGTGTGAGAGTCAAATAAGGACAGAGAGAGAGATAGAGAGTGAGAGGGAGACTGAATATATATATGAAAATATATATGTGTGTGTGAGTGAGTAAATGCGGCATAAGCGATTGAGCAGCCAAAAAAGACGTCGAAATCAAAACACGCAGTAAAGGTGAAAGAAAATGTGCGCGCCAATACATAAGTATGTGGGAGCGCAGCCCAGAGGCACTATACATATGCATATGTGTGTGCTTGTGACTTCATGAATGAGCATTTAACACTGAGCGCGAAAATGATGTTTGGTGCTCGATTGCCACGAATGCGAACACAACATCAACATCAACAGCTGCAGCAGCACCCAATTTTAGCTGTTGCACTGTTGCTACTGCTGTTATTTGAATCAAAGATGGGTGTTAGATGTTTTGTTGGCACGAGATGAAAACACACCTCAAATCGAAAACACATCCCAAACCGGATTAATTAGTCAGTGATTTGCTTCTTTTTTTTTCATTTAAAAGCGTGCATACGTTAAATTGGATTCGAATATTAAGTGGAGTCATACACAAGTTGAAGCGGCTCGTGTATGCTCGTGTCACGACACTCGTGCAACTGCGGTAGGCTTTATTATTGTTGACGTTGGTAATTGTTGGTGGTGTCGGTGGTGGGTTCTTTTCAAGTGGCAGCAGCTGCTGCGCAAAAACCAATAGAATTGAAAACTAATATTTCGCCAAGCGATGTAAATTGTGCGAGATGAGTTCGTAAAGTTTTCGGTAGTTGCAGTTCCCGCTGCAGACATCGCGGCGTTGCGTCCGCTTAACAGAGCGTGAAAAGCAAATTTGTGACGTTTCAATAATTCAGGCATTAACCCATGGCCCACTGGCTGTGGCTGCTGTTAGCTATTGAAAGGCAATATATTGCATACAATCAACATTCACACACCAACTCACACACTTGCACATTCAAATGCAAATACACAATATGAGCAATTACTCATTTCGTACGCGCTCACACACTTAATATTCGGAATTCGCCGATTTATTTTTATTTTTTTGATCGACTAAAATGCCTAAGCAAATGTGGTGTCAAAAGAGAGCGCGCGTGAGAGATTGAAAGAGGTAGGGACACACACACGCACAACAAACAAGCATATATATATACACACACACATGGCCTATGCAAATAAATAAAACAAAAACACATAAAAAATATTTCGTAATTATTTATCAAAAAATTAACATCGACGGCCACAGCAGCCGCAAATATCAACGCGACCGGCCACGACACAGCAACAAAAACAACAACAAAGACAAGAACGACAATAACAATAATAAAACTGAGAGAGCAAGAACAACAAATACAAGCCGTATTGTCGTAAGCACAGCAACTCGGGCCAATCGATTTGCCAGCTATTCATTTTATTATATACACACACACACACATACATATGCATGTGTATGAGTGTGTACATAATTTATTAAAAAGTTTTAACACCAACGCAAGTGATCAGCGCAATTTTAGTTATAAATACAAGCACTTGGCCGCATTGGTGCGTGCGAGATGCAAAATTTGGTAGACAACGAGAGTATGAGACCGAGATAGCACGAGCATTTGATTTTAAATGAGAGCTTTTAACAAAAACAATTAACTGTAGGTACTAACTAGACACATTAAACTGTTATTTATTGATGCTGTTTTATTGCTTTGTTTGTTGCTCCTAACTGCCGCGCGCTCTCCGTGTCTAACTCTCTTGCTCTCTCGCGCGCTCAGACACACACATACCGTCAGCTTTTATATGCATGTGTGTGTGGTGTTTTCCAACTTGCTTTCTATAGTATTTAATATTGCGAGTATATTTGTAAATAACTAAACGACGTAGATACAAAAATATTGTATTTAGATGCAAGTAACTGTATAATTTGTAGACTTTTGCTATTGGGCGTCGCGTAGCGCCTTCGGTTCAATGTAAACTAACTACAACTACACATGACAATTATCTAGCTAAGTATATATATGTATGTAAATGAGTTGTTAGTTTAAGTGTCAAAATGCATTTGTTAGAAACGATACGATTTGATGACTACATTAAGTGAAAAAAAAAAAATCAAATATGAAACAAAAAAGAAAACAAAACTCGAGCGTCTGACTCATCGACCAAAACAAATCCGCCGACAACGCCTGGATGTAGCATTATTTTGTATTTACCTTATTTTTCTTCTTCCCGCAATGATATTACGACGTATCCAACTTTTTATGTCTGCGTCAAAACATAATTCACCTTGCAGAAATGCACAAACGCTCAAACAATACTTAACATTCAACAATACAACATTTAGCGCACACGACTTGTTCGATATTCGGTATTTTTCGTTTTTATTTTCGTTCACTTATTTGTTGGTTTTTGCTTTGCTCTCGCATTCGCCTTGTTGGCGCGCTGCTCTCGCTCTCTCTCACCGACACGAGCACACAAAACAGCGCAACACACTCACGCATACAATTACACATTCAACTCTACTCACGCTCTTTCTTTCTCTCTCGCGCCCGCGCGTTATTTATACATATTTACAGCTGCGTGTGTGTGCGTGAGAATGTCTGTATGTATTTTACGACTATGAAAAAAGCCTGCCTCTTCACAAATCAGGTTTGCAGCCTTCTTATTTCACATTTTTGAGCATTTTCTAAAGAAAATTAGATTACAATTCACTTTATAAAGCACTTATAAACACTTTTTACAATAAATTATCAATTTATTGCGACATTTCGACCGTTTTTAACGAAATTTCTCGAGCAGCTTCTGAACGCTGGCTGTTGCCAGATATCATCGCGTATCGATATTAAAATTTCCACCCTGCGCAGCTAAAATACTATCGGTATTAGGACTACTCTAATCGAAACATTATCGAATTTACGTGAAGATAAATTAATGTCTATAAGTTTTTATTATAATGTTAAACTAGAATAACTAGAATATTTCTAAAGCAAATGTAGACATTTTTATTACGACTAAATGCTAGCTAAATTTATGCTAAACTCATATAGTAATGTTACAAAGCAGTCGCAATGTAAGCATCAGCGGCACCTGGTGGGCTTATAAGGAAACATTTAGATCGGTTAAATTTTGAATTGGCGGCAATTTAAATAGAATGTTTTTTTTTTTAACATTTTTTTAGCTCTAATGGTAATGTTAAAACCCCAATGTATGCATTAGCGACACCTAGCGGAACCACAAGTACTGATATGAATCGGTTAAAATAGAAATTGGAGTCAATTCAAATTAAAGCAATAAATTTTACAATTTATTTCATTTATGGTTCACATCAAGCAATATAAGCTAACGATATTGCTGGTAGCTCCCTGCTCCATAAGAGAATCTCTCTTCCGAACTGTGATAACTATCCTGTTGTGAGAGAATTATATTATAATCCCGAAGTTTTTTGCTCGCCAGATACTGAATTCGCTTCTTCGCCTCGGTCAAAGAGCTGCGGAATGCACCCAAATGTGATTCGAGAACAGCATTCAACGCAGTCGTCGCCTCGATTACATTTTCATCCATCGGAAAACAGGCCAAGGCGTTCTGGAACATCGTCCTCAGCCTCTCGATTAAATGCTCAAAGTTCTGGATCTCGTCGTTGTCCAGCATGAAACGCAATGTTTCCCAGTCCAGCTTGTCCTCGACATCGTGGTTGTAGTGTAGATTCTGGCTGTACTGGCGCCACAGATCACCGGAGCGGAAGGGCCAGTTGATGTGGTCCCGCTTGCGCTTGGTCAGGCACTGGAGCATCCGCAACGAGTGGTTCTTCTCCACAAGATAGATCTGCCAATCGATCAGTATGTCCGGGGTCGAATCGAACTCAACGGGCTCCCCGTCAGGCTCATCGTCAACATCAGAATCAGACTCGCTATCGTCTCCCTCCTGAGTCTGGCATGCACCATCGTCCAGCCTAGGTAACTTGCTTGGAACTGGGTACGCACGCTCTAGCTGCAGTGGCCGCACCTTGCGTCTCCGTAGCAACGATTTGGTATTCAGCTGCGTCTCGTTGCTCATGTCGATCATGGAGAGACACGTGCGGTAGATGGCAGACAGTTGCTTGCCGGCGGCGTGCACTCGTGACCCCGGCATAAAAAACAAACTGGAGTTGGCGAAGATCAACTCGAAGTCTTCCAGCGCCTCGTTCGCCCGCCAGTAGTAGTTGTTGTTCAGGCGCTGGCGTATGGTGCTCAGGTCCATGGGATGCTTAATCACAGTGTGGTAGTCCGGAATGCAGAGCTTAGACGCATCCACCGGTTTCTTGAAGTAACTCGACCAGCGGCTCCTCCACAGAGACTCCAGCACCGACTTCAGGCTCTCCAGCACGTTGGTCAGCCGGCCAGGCCTCTCCGGCGGCGGTATCACCGGCGGCTGAACAACCCCATTCACCGGCAGAACACACGGCTCGATACGAGGCGGTATCTCCTCAATGGATGGCTTCGCCTGCTTTGGCTTCATCTTGCCCTTGCCCAACTTATACATTCTCGAAAAATTCTTTACAATCCGATTCAGAACTCTCAATGAAATCAAATGTCAAACCGAAGGCCAGCTCAGCGTTTGCACTTGCTTTGACAACTGGCATCAAATGCAAAGGTAACTAAGCTGGCAACATTTAGAATTTATTTTCGATTATTCTGAATTTGAATGCAAATTGTAACGAGAAAAAAAAACAACAAAATTTTAAGAATGTATATTGTAAACATATGAATTTTTATTGAAACTGAATATTATTAAAAAGTTAAATTTTAAAGCTTTAAGAAAGTAATATAATAAACAAAACTGCCTTGAATATGAGTAATCTTTTGAATGATCAGAAAATATTAAAATCTAAATAAATGCAACAAATTACAATAAAAGTAATCTGAAGATACAGTCGATTCTCAATAATTTGTACCCTGCTATTTCAAATCGAACAAATTATAGCCCTTGAAAAAGTTTTATTCTCGATAATGATCGATTATTGTAACTTCAGTGTAAATCGAAAAGAATGCCCTTGCCATTTCGAATTATCGGAGTTCGATTATGTCGATATTAATAATTTATTTTTTTGTTATTTGTTCTTAACTTGTTTGAACATTATATTTAAATTATGTTCTTATATTAAAATATAGATATTAAATATAATTTTAAAATATAAGATATCTAAATTGAATAATATATATTAATAAAGTCTCAATAAAAATATTCATTTATGATTTTAAAAATCTAAGATAAGTAAAATTAATATTAAATAATAGTAAATAAAATTAAATAAATTTAAACAGCTACAAAAAAAATGTACAGTAATTCATAAAAAATATTTGAAAGTGGTTTTCTTTAACTTGAGATCACTTGAATAGATTTAACATTCACTTGACGGCAGGCTCTCCACACTTCAAGGCGAAACGAACTTAATTTTGAGTCCAATTCAGCTGAAGTGTCATCCATATTTCCAGACTTGCCGCTACGCAAATTAAGGGCACTAATCGATTTGTTAGGGGTATTCCGCAGTGAGAAGACTCGCTACTTTGTATTATTCATTTCAGTCTTTGATTGGATTGCACAAGATGTTGACTCTCAAGCTAGTTTTAGTGGCGCTGCTGCTGCAGCTGCTGGCAGGAGCCACGTCATCTCACGACATGGTCCGGGTACTGCAGGGCGAGGACGATCTGTTCAAGGATCTGAGACTCTATGTGGCAGCTCTGGAGCGCAAGGCGCGGACGACTCGCCTGTAAGTGAATCACTGAAGTTGATCTCTATATACAATATAAATCTATATATTTCTCTAGAGTCTTAGAGGATGCCCTGGCCAGGCTGGAGGAGTCGCAGATTGATCCCACGGCCTATGTCGAAAGTCCGTTGGTCGCTTTTTCCTTGGTGCGACGCATGCACATGGATGCGGGCAAGATATTGAACTACCTGAAGCAAGATGCGGGCGCAGGTAAACCAATTCGGCAAAAGCTCATTCGACAGTGACACCAGACTTTATACCGCCCACAGATCTACAACAGATTGCGGACTATCGTCTGGACATCATCACTGAGGAGGATCTGGCGAAGGCTACGCAGGGCTTGCTCCGCCAGCAACAGCTCCAGGGCCTGAGTGAGCGCGATGTGGCTCGGGGTCTGCTAGGCCCGAAGCAATACAAGTGGGTCTCTAGTCTGTAGATCGCCAAGTGGACTAGGTTCGATATCTTCGTCTCTTATATCCATTGCAGCGCCAGCCTGAGCACGCCCGACTGTCTGACCCTGGCGCAGCACCTGCTCAAAAAGGGGGAGGATGAGCAAGCCAATAAGTGGCTAGAGCTGGCACTGGAGCTCTATGAAGGGACGCCGGAGCGCGTCTACGAGCTGCTGAGTATCGATAGTGAAACCATATTACGTGACATGGTCGACATTCATGCTTCCAGGGGTTAGTGCCATGAATAAACAATGAATCCAACTCGACTTTCTGGTGGTTTTTGTGATTTCCTTGCAGAGAATTGGCTGCGCGTTCGGGCAGTTCTTCTGCAGATGCTTGAGCTCGCTCAGGACAAGCAGCACATCTTGAACTTGCTGCGCTCCGTGGACTTTCATCTCACGAACTTTGAGATCTGTCGGGGTCAGAGGCAGCTGCCCGTTAGCGACTCGCTGCGCTGTCGCTATAATGCAGAGGGCTCGCCCTTTCTCCGACTCGCTCCACTCAAGCTCGAGCAGCTGAGCATCGATCCATATGTGGCGCTCTGCCACAATGCCATCCATGACAATGAGCTGGAGTACATCATCGAGCAGAGCAGGCCCTATCTGAAGCGTGCCCTTGTCGATCAAGGCGTCGTGCATGAGAAGCGGGTCACCATGGATGCGGCATTCGACCTAAATGCCTCCACCCAGGGACGAACTCTGCGCCAGCGGCTGGAGGATATGTCCGGCTTCGATCTAAGCAACAGCGATCAGCTGGCAGTGCTCAACTATGGCATCGGAGGTCACTACTCCATGCACTTTGATTGCTGGTCTAGCAGGGACAACGTGAGTGCTACGAATGGGTCTCAAATTCTATATGGTAGTAGAGGTAGGCCTGGGTAGCGGTAGACTGACTGATTGAGCTACGGAACTTGACTGAGGTTCAGATGACTTCACTTTCCTATTGGGCAAATAACTGGATGATTGAGTCATAGATTGAATGGCTGATTGAACAAATCATAGAACTTCTAACTTCTTGACTGACTGATTGACAAATTCAGTGAATAATCTAGATATTTATTGACTGGTTGATTATCGGCATGATTGACTGTCTCATATATTGATTGATTGACTGATTGATAGCTTGATCGATAGATTGACAGAACGAATGATTGCATATTGATCGACTGATTGATAGCTTGATCGATAGATTGACAGAACGAATGATTGCATATTAATGGACTTAGTGATTGAGTAATTGATTGACTAATCACTGATTGAATGACTGACAGATTAAATGATTGATTGACAAACTCATTGGCAAATTGATTGACTGATACACTAATTGCTGATAGGCCGACTAATTGATTGACTGGGTGAGTAGTTGAGCTATTGACAAACTGATCAATATACATAGATTAAATTTAGTAATGGAGTAACTGATTGATCGACGCAGATTGAATAACTGATTGGCTGACTGATAGCAACCCTCTGACTGACAAATGATTTAGTGACTGATTGATTGACTAACTTAGGAGTTGGGACAGCTTTCAGACTGATCAGTATTGATTACTCTAAAATTCTACCATACTTCCAATTTAACTGCAATTAATTACAGTAGTTCAAGTTTACTTGCGATTACCCATTCCTTTATGCCTTTATGCTTTGCAAAGGGATTAACTTTCACTTTTTGTTGAGAGAAATCTTTGAAGTTTTTAATGCAAGTTTTGGCCAAGGAATCTGTTAGGCAGGCCCGACTTGTCGGAGCTCCAGTGCTGGGCACACTGACAGCCGCTGCTGAATGCCTCGGATTTATGTATGTAAATACTCTTTTTTGGCAGGCAGCCTATGAGGCTTACATCAGGAGTAATCGCATTGCTACCATTTTGCTGTACGTAAGTAGAGGGCTTAAATCGCATATTGCGCGCCAGTTGCTTCCTCACTCTTGTTTATCTTCTCCTCTTCTCGGCGTCCTGCTCGTCCTTTGCAGCTGAACGAAGTGCAGCTTGGCGGCATTACATCCTTTCCCGCTCTAGGCCTGGGCGTGCAGCCAATCAAGGGCTCGGCCCTGATCTGGCATAATATGAACCATGAGATTGAGTGCGACTACCGAACCCTGCACGCCGCCTGTCCCACTCTGCTGGGCAATCGCTGGGGTAAGCTAATTAATTGAATGCACTGTACGAGGGCCGTTCTAAAGCTAACCGACCTAGCAAACGCATGATATCTGGCAAAGCAAACTTTCATTGGCCAACTTGCTGTTCGATTCAGTTTTCCCAGCCATTTCCAATAACTTCAATTTCCTGTTTATAATGAGAACTGTCTAGCTCAAAATAGATATTTGCGATAGATTTCAGTTCTTTACGGCTGAACTTTTTTCGGAAAACCATTTTATTGAGTTAGTTTTTTAATACAAAAAATATAGATAAAACAGATCAAATATAAAATATTTCAGGGGTTTTCAAAATGAAAAAGTATTCGATGGCGAAGCTATTCCTATATTAATGCCTGGCTTTTATACTCGCTCACACAGTGAAAAGAGTATATTGATTACGCGTAATGCTTGACATGCTCTGATTTCGTCTTATTGTTCGTCCGTCCGTTCGGTTGCTCTTCCGTCTCTTTGTCCATCCATCTTCTCGTCCGGATATCCGCCAGTCTGATTGAACGAAAATCATTTCACCGCTACTGAAGCTGTATAGTTTTGGGAATTTTTACCGTAACATTTTTTGTATGATTTTTGAATACATCCAGGGAATGAAAAATATATATGTATATATTTGGTATACATAGGTTATGAAACGATTGAGTTTGGACACTTGAAATATTGAAGAAATCATAAATCTCATCTAGGAATGTGGGGCAGACGTAGCAGATCGAGAATAGCTAATGATGTAACGGGAACGATATAATTAAAGACTATACATATGCCATGTATATTATTTATCATATACTATGTAGATGATTCATTATTAAAAGATATTATACGACTGAAAAAATAAGCTGATATAACTATTTGTATATAGAGACAGCCGTTGCATTTGAATTCCTCTATAGAGGGTTCTATAAATTATTAGGTATATACATTCCGTCAACGTGCAGTATGCAATATCTCACGAAACTACCCTCGCCCCTAGGCTATTTCTCTCATACTCACCTCGACCACAACGCGTCGAGTCAGCTTCGATAATCGTTGCAATGAAGGCTTTGACATGAATGCATTGAGTCCTCGTGTCATAGAGCATAGGCTGGTCGGTTGCCTTTGGAAGTCTCTGCTTGTTGCAATGTCCGCCTATTTTTTGCTCACACATCCCGTTTATATGTATGTCTTCTTCTTTGTGCAGTGGCCACCCAGTGGGTCGACGTGGACGGGCAGTGGCGCAGAAAGCGCTGCACGCGCAGCTCCCCGAATTAAAGAGGGAAGAACGCATCTGGCTTAGTTTTGCGATAATTTATTCAATAATTTTCCATTAATTACATTTATGCACTATTTTATAGTATTCATGTGTCTTCATATGCAATGCGACATATTTATTTACTTTATTCTTATTTTTTGGCATTATTTTCCATTTGCCATCTCTTTCTTTTGTTTTTCTTCTTCGTTTCGGTTATTTATGGGGGGAAAGGACTTTGAACAACAATTCTCGTGATACGTATTTAAATGATATTCGCGGGGTGGGGGAGCTTGGGGCCCACAGCGCTTTTGTAATATGTTTAGCAGTACGTTGCATATATGTATGTATATATATGTATATAAAAATGTTAAAAAGAAATTGTAAAAATGAACCAAAACATTGGGAACAAATTGAAAGCCCTAACAAAAACAACAAACAACACAGACGCTGATAAGGAATTATGGGGGTCGCGGGGCTTGAGCGGGAGCGTAAGCGAAACACTTTGCGGAGGGATGGGGGATATCGGCTCAAGGGCTGGGTAACACCTGTAGGAATACTTGATTGCCGGCTCTCGCTCAATTTTGATATCACGCACTCCAAGCGCACAGCAGCAGCAGCAGCAGGGGCAGCATCAGCCACGCCGTCTGCTTGAAGACGGCGGCCACATTGCGAGCCTCGTCGTCCAGACCTGCCGGCGGAAATGAGAAATCGGAAATCGGCGTCAGTAATTGGCTTGAGAATTGTGGAGCGTACGAAAAAAGTGAGTGGAGCTTACCGCCAATGAAATTGAGGCTCTCATCGTTGCTGGCCGAGGCGCCCGGATGTAGCTTGATTTCTAAAACAATCGCAAGGTCAAAGGTTAGACAAATCGCATGGGAATGGGGCATGGGAATTGTGTGTGCCGATAACGCATACGCACCGTATAGCCGTAACGTGCCCTCGGCACGGCCCAGCGAGTTTGTGCTGACGCAGTGATAGGTGCCCACATCGGAGGCAGAGAAGGAACGCACCACCAGCAGCATGACGCCGCGATAGCCATCGCGCTTTTCCGTGATGCCATATTTGGGCCTGGATAGCAAATTCGTGAGATTGTTTGACTTGTGCAGGGCTAAAAATATTGGCCCACGGCTCAACCACTCACCCATCCAAGAGCATTTCGGGCCCGGGCGAGCCGGACTCCAGGCTGGACGTCGAGATGCTGGCGAACCCGTTCGAAGTGCGCGCGCCCTTCAGCCAGTAGGAGACGGGCGACGGGGAGGCCTCCACCTGGCACTCGAGCTGCACATCAGAGCCGAGCGGCGTGCCCAGCAGCTGGCTGGGGGCACGCACCATGGGCGCAACTGGAATTGGGGAATGACAGACAAACGCAACAATGAATCCCACTTATCCCACTGACACTGGGGCAGATACCTACACTGTACGCTTAGGGAGACGCGCTTGCTAACCGCCGGCGGCACATCGTTGGAGGCGATGCAGAGGTAAGCGCCCATTTGACGGCGCTCCAGGCGAATCAGCCTCAGCGAGGACCCATTGTAGGTTTCCACTGTGAGTGAAGATTGTGATGGAGCTTAAGCTGTCGGGCTACATGACGTTGTGGCACTCACCTTTCATTAGCTCCCGGCTGCCCGGCTTACGTATTAGTATCATTTCGCCGTCCTCACGCCGCCAGATGACTCGCGGCTGCGGATTGCCCGTGGCCTTGCACGTGAGCGTCGCATCCTCGCCCTCCTGCACGGCCAGATCGGCCGAGGACTCCTCGTTACTAATGTCCGGTGGCACTGCGAGCAACCAACATGGCATTACATATATATTCGCATATTCTCTTCAATAGAGCAACTCTCAAATACCTTGCACATCGATGCAGCCCACCTGCTTCTTCATGGGACTCGTGTTGATTTGGCACATGTAGCAGCCGCGGTCGGACTCCCTCAGCTTGCTGATCTTTAACTTCCAGCTAATTGGCCGTAGCAATATGGGAATATAACAAAGAAACAGATGAGAATATGTATTCTAATTAAGATAATATATTGTATATATGAAGTGCTAAGTCAATAAATCGTTTGCATAGATCAACATTGATCTTTCAATATTATAATTGATCTTCATTCTACGAAAAGTGTTTAGGAAAAAGCAAATATCTCCGTTGAATATATTTATGTTTATGAAAGAGCTTCGACTTTCAGCTAAATTTAGCAAGAATATTGTTATTAAATTCTCAAGCTCTACCTATATAAATCAATATATAATAGTTCAAGTCTTTATATAGTTAACTTGTATATCGAAGTTCTTCAAAACTAAAAGTTTTTTAAGCGGCCCAAGTCTATTCAGTGGACAAGAACTGCACATCGACCAACTTTTCAACCTCTGCCCACACTTGGTAAGGTTCATTCTATCGCTTTATGGCGAAAAATTGCTGTAGCACTTATTTCTTGAATCTTGGTTTCCCTATAAAATAAAAAACTTATTTTAAAATAAAAGTAATTAAACAGCTTATTGAATTAATTCCTCTTAAGGGTCTATGCTGCATCATTAATTGTAAAATTTAATTGTAATAATACTAATAAAAATTATAATAATAATACAAATAATGTTAATAATAGTATTAATATTGATATAACATTTTTTTTTATTTATTTATTATTTATATTTTATTTTTAATGTATTAAAAAATATATGTATACTAATATCAATAATAACTTAATTAATTTCTGAATTATTATTAAAATATATAAAATAAAATGTATTTTGTATGCCAATCAACCCACTCTAGGTGCTTCACTTACGTGTGCATATCCTGATGCATGACACTGATCCGTGCATTGTGAGTTACGACGCGTCCTTGCAGGGCCAGGACCGTCTGATCGGAGGCACGCAGCCAGCCGACCTGAGGAGCGCAGCAGAAAGGCAGAAAATACGATCAATAGGAATTAGATGGTGTGCAACTTGAGTCAGCCAGGTGAATGGAATAGTTGACCTACTTTATTCTTGCCCAGATTGCGCACGGAGCAGGCGAGAACGGCCTCACGACCAGCCGGATACGTGACATTGTTGATGAAGCCAATAAACTCCGGATCGGGATCCAGCTGTGAGTTTAACTCTGTGCACAGCACGTGGCATTAAATTGAATTAGAATTTGATGTTGGGGCCAATGGGGGCAATTGAATGCTTGCCCCTGCTCGACGCTCTACTTACCATGATGCTGATTCTGTGGATTTCCATTGGCGCATTTGGCGGCCATTATCAAAATGACAAAGAGCAGGCCTAAATGGCTCTTCATTTTGTTATTGTTGCTGTTGTTGTTGCCCCTCCTGCTGTTGTTGTTATCGTTATTGTTGTTGTTGTTGTTGTTGTTGTTGTTGTTGTTGCGGCTTGTTTTTTCGCTCTGCAGCTGACGTTTGTTATTTGCAGCAGCTGTTGCTCGATTCGCTGTTGCCGTTGTTGCCGTTGTTGCCGTTGTTGCTGCTTTTGTTATTTTATGGGTATTTTTTGTAGCGAACGCCACAAATTCTATTTGCATTTGAATTTCTATTTCTATTGCTATTTGCCGCATGCGTTGTTTGTGCAAATTGCGCAAGGGGCTTTGATTTCACTGCATCTGCATCATTCCCAAGTGCTGTTGACATCTGCAAGCAAATAGGAAAAAATAGCAAAAACAAAATAAAATGGCATCAGCATAAAACACCCAAAACAAAACATCAAAAATTTCTAACCAAAAATTTATTTCACCAAACAACAACAACTGCAATTGAGTTTAGTTTAAGTGCTGCAGCAGCAACAGCAGCAGCAACACCAACAGCAACACCAACAGCAACAGCAAAGCTGCAACAATAGCAATCAAGTGCTGGGCTGCTGAACTGGTTGTTTGTGGAGCTCACTGGGCCGTGTTGGGGGCTGTGGCGCTGTTAACTTGATTATGTGCGGCGCACAGTTTAACAATGTTACGTTGGCTGCTTTTAGGCGCGGCCAATATGGCCCACAGTCCGGCAGAGAGTCGTGGTCCGCTATCTTCTTTAGCCGCTGCTCAAAGTGAACGCAAATGCAATTTTCAACACAAACACAAATTTATGGCATGGCCATCGTGCCACGCCCATGTCACGCCCATCCACCCAGCAATAAAAGAAAAAGTGCGCTCTGACGACGAGCTGCAAAATAAAATATAACTGGAACAAAATAAGAGCACGAGTTGCGAGCGTTGCGAGCCAGAGCCGAAGCCGAAGCCAAAGCCAAAGCCAAAGGTGCAAAATATGAATGTAAATATTAAAAAAGTTTCAAGACGCAAAAACTAACGAGATGTACGCTCATTTGCCCAGCTTCCACCGGGGACCAGCCGGCACCACCAGGCACTACCAAACACCATCAGGCACCAGCATCCAGCGAGCTGCTGCACTTTGCTGCATCTGTAATTTAATTTCTGTGTGAAATTGAGCGCTGGGCTAATACTGAATTTGCAGTAAACCAGTTAGCAAGCCAGGCCGAAGCCAAAGTGCATTCAAGTCAAATACGGAACGGGGGGCTGGTTGCGGGGCGGCTGCGGGGCGGGCCAAGTGCAAACTTTTGACGAGGTGTCAATGCCGATGCCACGGGGCTAAAATGCGCGAAATGCCGTCAGTGGATGCGATGCCAAGGAAGGCAACTTTCTAGCAACGGAAATGCGATTTGCTTATTGAATTACCTTTTGGCTGCACAGAGTTGCGACAGTGCAGCTGCCACGACCAGGAGTAGCACGAATAGCAGGAGCAGCACCAGCAACAACAACAGCAACAGCAGAGCACACCGCGATTGATTAAATAATATTGTTCGCCTATTCGCATAATTGAATTTCTGAACAAAGCACTGGAGAGCTTTGCGTTCAATACAAATAGCTTTGCTATGCGTCCTTAAAGAGCTGACCACAGGACGACGTCATTTCAAAAAGCCAGACTAAAACATTATTTTTCAATATTTATCGATCAAATTTTGCATATACATAAGCGAGGTATTAAGAAGGCTCCAGGTCAGAGCTCTCCTTCAACTCTGTTGGTTTATTGGTACACATTAGGATAACCTAATTATTACCTTTGATATTCCATTCAATATTCGAATCAATGTGTATTCAAAGGTCTGTGGAGTAAGCAGATCCAGTGCAAAAAATTATTGCCGAACAAATGTTGCATTTGATCTTTGAGTAAGTTACAGGGCTCTAAACGGGAGTTCTTTGTGATTAAATGTTTAAATGACGACAGCCTAAGAATCGTTAATTGTGCTGAGGCATATAAAGTAAGGAGAACCTAACAATTTATTGTACTCTACCGATTATCGCTTCGCTTTAATTTAGAATATTTAAAATTTTGAGGGCACAAATGGGTTACTTATGTCCAGTTCCTCGTTTTATTTGTTGTAGGATATAATTTAAATCCCTCAATTCCACAGCTGAGACTCAACAACACTTGTTCATCATAGGGAATGATTATAGCCAGTGGCGCAGTGGATATCGGGGTTTGAAATAACCCGAGTTTTTAGAGTCGCAAATCTATTGATAATGAATCGGCCAATCTAGAGATTTTTGTTAACCTTGCTTTTTCTATTTTTTTTTTTTTTTTTTTTTTTTTTTTTTTTTTTTTTTTTTTTTTTTTTTTTTGCTTTTAATTGTTTGTATCGATTTTTTTAATAGTCACATAAAAGGTACACAAAATGGATCGTTATGTGTGCATTCGGATATCAGGATATTTATCACTCCAATTAATAATAATCTATATTAATTTCTTTCTGTAATCTAACAAACTGGCAATTAATAAGAATCAATAAGAATCACCTCCCATTATCGACAAAGTCGCTACGCCTCTGCAGGTGAAAATATGAGTTCTTGCTACAGTTCTATCAAACTCTACTTTAGAATTTAGAATTTATTGTACTACTAGCATGCACTCGATAGTTCTTGATCTATCTTTCTCTCTCTCTCTCTCTCATGCTTTCATGTTTTGCAAATGTAAATTCACCTGACTATTTCCAATCTATATGTATAAGCCAATTGCCCTTTGCAATTGAGTTGATTTTCTTTTAATAGCTTACAGATGAAAAATATGCTCAAGGTACTTCGATAAATATATAGTTTATTTATAGTTAATTCTGACGAGGCTTCGCATTGCTGTCTATAGAGCAGTTAAGTGGATAAAACAAAATGTCGCCGGCAGCTCATCCACAAAGTTTTGTGTTTGTGTGTGTGTGTGTGTGAACATTTAATTTTTAATTGTGGCACATAGTCCGAGGCAATGCAATTTATGAGCGAGCTAAATTGTTGTGAAAATGCCAGCGGAATTCAAACTTGAAGTGAAATTTCAACTCATCAACTTGAACAATTGTGTTTGCTTCCATAGCTATTTGGGCGCTTTTTGTCGCTGTCAGGAAAAACAAATTTGCATCCGCACTCAAGAAAGGGAATATTTAAGAATGGGCTCCGAAAAATGTGCCACAGCGCGAACATAAATAAATTTGCCGTGTAAACAGAAAATATGGCAGAAAAAAAAAAAAAAATGGAGAGAAGGATAAAAGGAAAAAGTGCGGCAAACAAATGAAAAGTAGAAAGTAGAAACTGCAAATCAGCGCAGTTGCAGCTGCAAGGTACGCCAACAGCTGCCCCAGAGAAAGACACAGGCATACATAGAAAGAGTGAGAGAGAGCGAGAGAGAGAGAGAGAGAGAGGGCGAGATGGAGCTGGAGTGTGGGTGAGACAGCATCTGAGTGAGCAAGCGTTGTAGCAAAGTGGCAGCTGAGCCGGCGGTAACAAAAAGAGCAAAGGCGAACTAACACAGCGCCAAAACCTTTTGAAGTCGCACAGCTGGCAACAACAACAACAACAACAGCAAACTGGGCAACAACAACAAAGAGGGCGTGCAGGATGGCGAGGGCAAGCACTTGAGCGACAAGCGTCAGCAGGAGCTTGCTCGCTGACAGCTGAGCCAGGTCCTACGGCCAGCGAATGGAAAATGTCTTAAATGCCTATGCCGTATGGTTGATGGCGGCCCGAGGAGGGCGGGTCAGATGTGTTGCTAAAGGCTAACGGTAAACTGTAAATGACCGACGCTGCTAAGCGGCAAAGTGATTTGACTTAAAAGTGCTGAGCACTTGCTCGGACGCCAGCAGCCAACAGGCAGGCACTCAGGCAGGCAGCGTGGGCGCGTGGGCGCGTCAGCCTCGCGGAGCTGCTGTCACAGCGACAACAGCAATGCCAGCAAATAAGCAGCGGGCCGGGCCTTAAAGGATCAGGTTTAAGCTCATTTATTTAAATTAAAACAAACACTGCGGGGCTAAAAAGCCAAAGTCAAGTTGCGAAAGGGGCTGCTGGGCGGGATCTCGCACAAATCCACAAAGTCACGACTGAGTGCATCCAACTACACACATTGTGCGCTCGACTCCACAGCTGCGTGAGTGTGTGTGTGCGTGTGTGAGTTTTACGTATGCCTGCAAGGCGCGGCTCTCCCTCTCTCCCTTTCTCTCTCTCTCTCTGTGCGTGTGTGTGTGTGTGACTGCTGTAGAACTTTGGTAACATTTCCGATTGCTAACGCTGGCTTTAGTCGCAGTTCTGGCATTGTCCTTTGTCCCTTGGCCGTCAGCCGCCCAGCCCGACCAGCCCGCCCGCCCGCCTGACTGTCATTTGTCCACTACACAAACAGGGCAAATTGTTTGCAATAATGCGCGTGGCAAGTGGGCGGCATGCCTCGCCCATTAGCCAACGCCCCCACATTCGCCTCCAGCCGCGCCCGTTAACACATGCGCCGGCATTGATATGACAACGAATGCTCGCTGCAGGTAGCCCACCTGGCATTCCCCCCTCAGTTGCGCTGGCCATTGGGGATAATGAATTTCGCTGGCAATGGCAACAACCGCAACAACACTAACACCAGAAGTAGCAACAACAACAACAACAACAACAACAACAGTGACAACAACAGCACTGACAAGTGCGATAAATAACGATGCAAAGTTTAAGCAGAAAATCACAAAATGAAAATGTTAATTGTTTGGCTCACTTTTCTTATTGCTTTGATTGCGCCTCATACCCTGGGAAATGCCATAAGGGAGAATATGCACTATGAGAACTAGGTTGAATATTAATCTGTATATGAATGTTAAATTAAACAATAATAAATGTGTATATACGTATATATATGTGTATGAATATTTTTAAAAAAATATATGAAATGTTATTATATAAATTATTTTCTATTTTCTATTTTTTTCCTATTATTTATATTTCAATTTTATATTATTATTTTTTTTTATAATTATTTTATATATATATATATATATAAATAATTTTTAGATTTTATATAGGCATATATATTTTTATATTTTATGTTTTTTAATATAATTATTTATAATCTTTTATTAATTAATTTATTATTATTATTATTATTATTATTATTTTTTTTTTTAATAATATTTACACAAGTACCTAATATCTACGTTTTTTCTTTACGTTAATAACATAATGTTATGCTATGTAATGTTATCTGCTTATAATATGTTGTTAATATAATAACATAGCTTCGATAAGGAAAGTAAACCAGATCACAAGGTATCAATTCGTCGTACACTTTATAACACTTTTGTTTGTTTAACTTTTGTTTTATTTTTTCTGCATTTTTTTTTTTTTTTTTTTTTTTTTTTTTTTTTTTTTTGTATGCAGAAAAGTTGTGCAGCATTGCTCAATGAGATTTTTTATTGCAGTCGGCGAAAGTTTTTATGTGGCGCCATTAGTAGCCAATTATTGGCGACTTTTTACGCCCGAACGCTCGAAGCTTAGAGTTCTGGCTGACAGAGTGGACTTATAGCATCGCAGACTGGCAGCTGGCAGCTCGGCAGCTGGGCAGTCTGGAGGCTGGCAATCTGGGTGGCTGGCAGCTGGCAAGCCAATTTATATTCGCTGTCAGCGGCTGCAAAACTATTTGACTGTCTGCATTAAAAAGTTCAATAATTAGCTACTAATAACTCAATTTGCGATTCAGCCAGAAAGGGAGCTGCTAATTAAAACCGCTGTCAGAGGACAGAATGTCGCTTAATTCAGTTGCAGGGCGAGGCGCAAACGAGTGCAACGTTGCATTTTAGCTAAATTAAACATTGGCGCCTCCGTTTTAATTGATTGTGAACAAACTGTAAAGCAGACGTGGTCGTTGGAGCGACGCGGAACAAGACGGCGAACTGGATGAGTGACTGGCTGAGAGACAGGGAAAGATGTAAATAAACAATTTAACTAAATGCGCCGCAAAGTAGGCAACGCTGCCGTCGCCGTCGCCGTCGCTGCTGTCACAAAAGCCTTGAGCATTAGACGTGGCATAGAAATGATGCTTTCAAAGTGTAAATGTAAACAGAGCCGTGGAACAAAAGGCCGGCAAGGAGTCGCGCACGAACAATGCGTAGGGCCAAATGAATAGCAATGCGAATGGGCACGGGTAAGGGTACGAATAGGGCTGTGGGTGTGGCTGGTGATGCGGATGTGGATGTGGATGTGGATGTGGATCTGGGTGTGGAAGATGCTAGTGCTGCTCTAGGCCGTTAGCTGGCGGCGACTGCTCGCTGCTCACTGCTCGCTGCTGCACGACTGAATGAATGAATAGCAATGGCTATGATTGTAGGTTTGGTTTTCACGGCTGCTGGCGGCGCGTCGCGTCGAGGGTCGAGGGTCCCGCCCCCTTGCCCCTAGGCAGCAGCAAAAATAACAATGGAAGCGGCGCACAGTGTGCCGGCACAATTGTGATAATTGCCGTTGTCTCACACCTTTTGCCAGCGGCAGCGGGTCGTGAAATGATGACAAGCAAAAGCTCTTCCGCTGTCTGTTTGTCTGCCACTCGTAGGCATAGCAAATAAACTGTTGCCCCCTCGCTGCCCCCCGCTATTTATTTTATAATTTCATTGTTTACATTTATGTTTTAGCTTTAACACACACACACCAGCACACACACACACACACACGCACATGCAGAGAGTCGGGGTACATAAGCCCTGGCATCATGTGTGCGCCTCGTCTATGCATGCGGCACAAGTTTCTCCGGCTCCTTGCTGCTCGTCGCCTTTTCTCTCTAGTCGAATTTTCTTTCATTTTGGCGCTTTCTCAACTTTTTCGCGCACAATTTGCATGCGAATTTGCCGCTGTCTGTTCGCCCAAAACTTTGCCCCGTTCGTCTGTTCGGCTCGTCCTGCACATCTGTCTGTCCCTGCCGGTCGTCCGACCATTTGCTATCCTCCGGCTTCATGCGCGTGCCTTTTACTGCACGACTGCCACTTGCCAGTTGCCTGCCGCCTCTCGACCCTCTCGGCTGTCTTCCCCCACACACACCCTGCACATCTAGTGTCAGCTCTACATGGCCGCCTGCCTGGTCTCGTGCAGTTTTTCTTTCATTTTTTATGCGCCGTTAACAACTTTTGCTCGGTTTACTTTTTCCGTGTCGAGCGGCGACGCCGGCGCTGCTTCTTTCAAACTTTAATTGTTGTTGCATGTCCTTTAGCGCACTCCTCGACGGCATCGTCGTCGTCCTCGTCGTCGACGTCGTCTTTGCCATCCCTGTCCTTCTTTTCTCTCGCGCATTCCCCCATCATCATCGCTGTTCTCATAGCTGTTACTTTTGTTGTTGCCCATGTTGTTGTTTTTCTGGCGTAAATTGTACGCCTCACGTTTTTACGCCTGCAGCCAAAGGACACCCATCTGCATATGTGTGAGACTGTGTGTGTGTGTGTGTGTGTGTGTAAGTGTGCACGTGTGTATGTCTGTGGCGACGGAAGTGTGAAACTGAAATTGAGCAACTAAAGGACCAAAAGACTCTGCAGGTTGCCTACTTGCCATAACTAAACACTGGTTTCAATTCTGCTTAAATTATTATGAAAATAATATCAATTAGGAAAATAAAAAAGATTTTATTTTACGAAGAAAAAATTTTAAGTGCACGCTTTTCATATATGTAATATGATTATTACTTATATTTAATAAAATATACCTATAATGGTAAATAAATAATAATAAATATTTAGACAAAAAATATATAAATTTTTAAATTGGATTCATGAGTTTTATATATATGAATGCAATATATATTTTCTTATATTAATAATTCCAGAAATTCTCGACGATACTGATTTGTTTTTACATCTTTTGTATATTATTTATGTTATATGCCCTACGGAAAAATAATCTAAGGTATCTTGCTAACAGTAGTTATATTGAAGTTAAACGATATTTCCAAGACATTTTTAATTTTCATGTAAAATAAATATAATCAAACTCATAAATTAATTAAATTACTCAAAATTAATAAAAATAATAAAAGAAAAGTGATATATACATTTTTTCATAAGCAAGTAACTTTTTTATAAAACATAAATAAAATGTAAATTTGTTTTTGTTCTGCACAAATATTAAATATTGCAATATTTATGGCATTTAACACTTGCAGTGAAAAATAAACGGATGAATATATTTTCATATCAAAAATACGAAAATAATGAATTCATTTCGGTTTCGCATGTGTTGGTCCACTGTGCCTGGCCTGTGCATTTGTGTTCATTGCCAACGTCTGTTACTGTTAAATGTGCGTGCGTGTAAGTATCTGAGAGAGCTATGTGCGTGTGTGTGTGTGTGTAAGTTTGTGTGCATGTGCTCGACTTTATTTGGTTTTGCGTAGCACTTGGCATTTATTTGCCCACACCGGGACATGAGGATGCCGCCACCACGCCCCGCTCCCACTAGACGTAGCAAAAAACTTCGTTTGTCGTTTCGCTTCGCTTCGTTTTTTTTTTTTTTTTTTTTTTTTTTCTGAGAAAAAAGTTGGTTTCGAAATAGCTTTAGGGAGTTTGTAAAACGCATTGTGCTGAACGCTTTTAGCAATAGCCCCATTGAACCGGGCACGCGTGTTTGTGCTGTCTTCTTCTTCATTTTATTTATTTTTTTATTTTTATATCTGTACAGCTAGGCGAGCTGGATAAGATAACCCATATGGCTGGATAAAAGGCTACATTTGTTTGACATGAGTTATCTAATAGTCGTGATTGCTCAATCAATTCGCAAATATCATTATAATTGAAAGCGACTCGTAAAGGATGATTGAGATCGGAGTGTTTCCATTAGAGGCTTCAGCAGCAGTTGACATACTCGACGGAATTATGACAAGTTGTCAATGAACTCAGCCTCTGGCTTTCAATTGAGGCACAGCTGGCTGCTGATTCGGGCCCAAGGCAGCGCTCCTTTGTGTAGGGGCCAGATTGTTTGTGGCTTTAATGGTTGAAAAATTCTTAACAACTGCTGGATTGTAATTGCCGCTGCTTGCTGCATTCGTTACCATAATTGCTGTTGGCTTAATTTCAACTGCCGACTTCCGGACCGGCAACTTCAACTGCTTCTGCTGCTTCTGCTGCTTTTGCTTCGCCTGCGTTGGTTTCTCGAGCTCCCGTTGTTGTAGGCAGCTTCAGACAAGCCAGCGACGGCGACTACGACGACAATAAGAAAACCCATTTGACTTACAATCTTGTGAACGTTACATGTGTGTACGACTGCAAATGTGTGTGTGCTCGTGTGTGTGTATGTGTTTGTATGTGTGTGTGTGCTTGTGCGGTTTGCTCATTTGGTTGGCTTTCTTGGACAGCAGCCGTTCCCTGGCTCCTTGGCTGCAAATGAACTTGCTTTCAACTGCGCTTGCTTCTGTCATTTTTATACTCTGAATCCATCGAACATGGGAAATCAGGGCATCACAGCTTTGGTAAAATGTATGTTACAGCCAGAAGGAGGCGTGGCAGACTCCATAAGGTATACATATTCTTGATCAGGGCGAGCTTTTTCGGTTAGTTTGCATGGTCGTATATTTGAACGCATCGATTTCATAACCTGTTAGAGCTAGATCCTTGAAGGCTATCGATAACCCACGTTATTTATCGATTAAAAGCCTGATGATGATGATTTAGTTATACATTTTTCTCTCATACATTTAAACAAATCTGTAGCTAACGCACGTTGCAAGCAGCTCTGTGCTGTAATAAGCTCTACGTGTGCACACATTCAATCACGCGTTCAAACTCGTGTAAGAATCGCAACTGCGATTGAATTGTGCTTGAGTTTACAGCTGCTACTTTAGTTTAGATTGAAGATATTAGGATTTGGAATCATTGGAATTTTGATTTCGTTTCTTATAAGCGTGAAGAGGCGGTGGGATTAGAGCCTAAAGGCTTTGACAAGTACATAGAAGATGTTTGGAGTCCAGGAGAGCTGATATCAGTTTTGTTTCATTTACTTCATATTATTTTATTTATTTCTGTTCAATAAATATGAAACTTGATTGTTAAAGTGCAAGTTCTAAAGTCCTGAATATTTTAATGCCAATGCTAAAAAGCCGGAGTATATTTGAAAACGTTGATCTGACGGGCTTCAGGGAGTCTCGTAGTCGGGCACCTCGGCAATGGCTGTCCTACTTGTTATTGTTGGCTTCTTGTCGACTCTGTGTGCGGGCCTTGCTCTCATTGAGCTCTCGGTGGGCATTGCCTTTGCCTTTAACTTCGTATGTGGTTCTGGCTAGCTTGCTTCCCCCTGTCCCCTCTCTGCTGTCCTCCTGTCTCCTGTCCATGGTTGTCTTAAAACTGCGGGCCTCTTCGTCCGACTGCATCTTGCACCTTGCCTTCACATACAACGCTCATCAACGCCACATTTACTTGCCTCTTGCTTGCCACCCTCTTCTGACTGCAGTCCTTGCTCGTTGGTCCTTGGTCCTTGGTCCTTGCTCCTTGTCCATTACCGTGTCTCTCTATCCGCAAGCATTTCAGCTGCACATTTGCCTGCTCGCTTGAGCAGCAATTCAACTGTGCACTGGTCACAGCCAGCCAGTGCTGCTGGCGCCACCCGGCTGCCATATTACCATAGCTCACCTCAGAGCCCCCGCCCGCCCGTCGGTTCGTCCGTCTGCCTTCTGCATCCTTTTTGCATAAATGACTGCGCCTGTATATTTGGCATGACTCTTGAATTAATTTTGCAACATTTTAAATTGAGCGCAATTAATTGCAAAAATGTTTTATTTTTACCCACTTGCGCTCGTTTTACCACTCACGAACACCCACACATTGAGTGTGTGTGCGAGAGTGTGTGAGTGTGTTTGGGGTTTTTGAATGGGCTGCTGTGCATTTTGTGTAGTCGCATTCGCTGCTGTTGTTGATGTTGTTGCTTTTTGTGTGCAAGTGCGAACACGCGCATTCAAGCATATGGACGACGGCCCGGCTGAACACTATATGCATGCATACATTCACACTCACACTCACACACACATGCAAATAAATTTGCATGTGTGCGACGTTGCTTTTTGTGCCCCCATCGTTTGGACGTGTTGGCTTTTTGCATTTCTTTTCTCTTTTATACATTGCTTTTATCGCGCTTTCCATGCGTCTCGCATACATTCATTTTCTCCATACCCTTTAACTAGACACATATACACACACACACACACACACACTCACTCAGTCACTCGCTCACAGTACGCATCGCCTAAAAGTATGCAGCATGCATTGAAAGCCTTTTTACATGACGCTCCCCCCACCCCTCAGCTGCTGGGCCCATTTTTTGTGCCCCGTGCATGTCGCCATTTCTGTTATTGTTTTTGTTGTTCTTTCAGTTGCTGTAGTTGTAGTTGCTGCTATTGTTGATGTTGTTGTTGTTGTTGTTGTTGTTGCCGACGCTGCTGCTATTGCTGTTAATTTTTGGGACGCTTCTGTTGCATTTTTGCCATTTTGTTGCCTAGCGCATTTCATTTGGGTCTCACTTTACATCCGACTCTGCCCCAGTCTCCACCATCCCGCACCGCGCTGCCCCACTCTGTCACGCTCGCTCCGTTAGTGTGTGCGCTGGCGTACAGTGTCGCTTATTTATATCCAATTGTTCATTTGTCTTTGGTTTATGTTACGCATACGTCATGTTTGCCCATATTTTATATTTTCATATATGTATATACACATGCATTATAGTTGCACGCTTCGCTTCAGCAACAACCGAATGTATGTCTATATATATATATATATTATGTGTGTGTGTGCTTGTACATATATCTGGGTCTTACAATCAGAGTGGTGGACCACAAATGTAAAATATTTTTCGTTATATTTATGCGTGTTTTCAGTTTTCCTTTATAAATTAAATGTGTCAGCCTTTTGCAAGGAATTCCATATCGTTCATGCACGGGCATTGGAAATGCATTTCGGCTTTCGCCATCCTCGCAAATTTAAGCAAACGGATTAAAAGCTATATGCTATAAAACCATATTTTATATGTGGCACAAGAAGCACACTCGCAAATTTCTGTCACTGAAATGATATTCAAACTGTTTTAACAATTATTTATAATTATCTCTTAATAACCAATAAATTAGTTAATTAAGCCCTTGACATAACGTGAACTAACAAATCCTTGTGCAGAAGAGGATGAATGAAGAATTCAATTGTTTCAATATTTCCATTCCATATAATAAATTCAATCTATCGACACAGCCGCACACGTACACACGCACACATGCACACACGTACAATATTTTATATGTGTATTTACTTAGCTCCACTGTCAGACATTTGTCAAAAAACAGTGACAGCTGTACGTATCTATCGCATCTGTCAATCCATACAGTCAGTGCTTAATTCTATAGGGTATATTCGCTTCGCTCCACTCTGCTCCGGTTCGTAAATCTCGTTACACATGCATACAATTTTGCACTTTCGCTTCAGCATAAAGTACAACAATAACAACGACAATAGCAATAGCAACAACAGCAACTACAACAAAACAAAAAATGAAATAAAATAACAAAATCAATGTAATTTTTCTTTTCAGTATGCAATTTTTTATTTTTGTTAGTTGAATGGGTCTTATATTTCGTTTTCGTATATTCGAAGCTTGATTTTTTAGTTTATTTCTGTGTTGCCCTTTTGTATATATATATATATATATATATATATATATATATGTATGTTTGAGCATGTATATATAGAGTTGAATTTTTTTATTCAGCTTGTTCTCTTGCAGCAGCAGCAGCAGCGGCAAAAATGGCAATAATAAATACAGGAACAACAACAAAATCAGCAATGACAACAAATTTGTCTTGCAAAAAGTTTTATTTTGTTTGTTTGTTTGTTTGTTTGTTGTGTTTTTTATATTTTTTTTTTTATTTACGCTTTTCACATTTTCTTATTGTAGCTGATAAACTTCCTACTTCGTGCCCCAATCTGTTGCAAAAGGCCATGTCCAAGTGTCTATGACTGTTTATGGGCCGTCAGTCAGTATGTCAGTTTGTCAGTCTGTCCGTCAGTCCGTCTGTGACGCTGCCTGTCTGTACGTGTGTGAGTGTCTGTCTATATGTCTGTCTGTCTGTTTGCGTGTGCCTGTCTACATGTTTTCGTTTTTTATTATTCAGTAAATCAAATCAGTTTCCTAACAACTCAATCCAAACACTTGCAGCACGCTTCATGGACATGGTCCGAACACCTCGCCTCTCGTTTCTCTGTTCTTCATCGTTGCGCTTCCGTCGCAGCCTCCACTCCCGCACTATGTTGGACTCAACTAAACTTACTCGCAGGACAGTTAGCATGCTCCCGCTGCTGGGCATTGCCTCATCTTTTTTGCCCCTCCCCTCACTCGCTCCCTCGCTCCCTCGCTCACTTAGTCAGCTGCAGCATGTCTCTGCGATATCTCTCTGTCCGCCAGCCTCTGCCTGTCATAGCCATGGCTCTAGTTGTAGATGCTGCTGCTATCTTTTGTATGTTGTTTTTGTATAATGGTGATGTTGCTGTTGTTGTCGCTGTTGTTATTTTTACAGTTAAGTCAATATGCAGCCGTCAAAAGCAACACTTGATACTTTTGTGTGCTACTTGGGTTGGCCAAGTCCGATTTTCTTGCTAACCCCCCGGCCACCCGCAAAGCAGCTCGACTCTTTGATGAGTGTCACAGTTATTGCGACTTTTTCTTCATTTTGTTTGCGAAAGTTCTCTGAACACAGACATGAACTTGGCAATAGAGCAGCATAACAAATTTATGGTCATATGAACAAAAAAAAAAGAAAGATGCAAACAACTAAGTACACACACACACACAAACACACTCGCTCACACATTCAGATAAGAAACAGTGGTTAGGCAAAGGGTGACCATAATCGACTTATGTGCATAAGCCGTCGCCCAAAAAGCTTGAACTATCAACCTAAAAAGTTAGTGGGCTCCTGGTCCATAAGCGCCAACAAGATGCCGTATCAGACAGGATTGCCAGCCGGATAGTCAGTCAGACAGTCGGCCAGCCAGTCCGATGTCCCACTTGATGTGGCTTTGATGATAGAGTTGCCATCTTTTTCTGTTTTTTTTTCTGCTTCTTTTTGTTTTTGTTTCTCTGCATTAAGCTGCAGTTACTGCAATGTAAATATCATGACTTAAATTCGTGGAAAGCCGATTGCTATCAATCAAGGCAAGTCATAAAGGTGCGCCCACAGCAGAGCTTCAATAACAAATGTCGACCATTTATTCAAAGTTAACTGAGAATATTTTCGCTCGATTTAAGCTGTCTTTAAGACCCAACTAGTATTTACAGAAGTTGCAAAACTGTTGCCCGGCAACGCATCGGCTGTGAAACATTTTAAATCCCGACTCGAAATGAAGCAAAATTGTAAAATCAAACGTAAAATCAAAACTCATGTCTTTTTAATGATTTGACATCAGACTTTGGTTTTAATTCAGTGAAAACATATCGCTTTGTCAGCTCTGAACTGGAACGAGCTGTGGGAGCCGGTTTTAATTATTTTCTCATCTTTAATTGAACAACTGAAACATATAAAATATTTATGTGTGAAAATCGAAACTTAATGAATTCAGAGACAACGGCATATTGTTTGTTGCTTGCAATTTTGTTTTAGTTAAATTAGCCTGAAATTTTTGAACATGAACAAAAATTGTACCATTTTTTTAGACATTTTAATTACTCGAGTTGAACTCTCAGCCATGGCCAAAGGAGTCTAACCATTTCTGTGTATGTCGGACTTGTTTTATTAGCAAATATGCCAATGAAGGAACAGAAAATGATTATCAATGAATGAACTGCCTGCAGATTCGATGAGCTGGACTAGTTGCTAATATTGACAGAGTCAAGCGAAGAGCAGAGAAGAGTAGTATTCGCATAATCAATATTTGATATTGACGTTCCCATTGATTAATTGACGACAGTCGATTTGAAAGTTCTCTTTGGACATGGCATTTGATTTAGAAAACACTAGTGCCAAGATGTTAATGACCAGCAAGGTCTCTCCTCGAAAACAATTTTCCGACAATGTCTGCGCCGACGATCCGCATGGCAGTAGCTGAGGCACGTAGCTTCCGTCCGGCGCTTGGCGCTTCGTCCTACACCTATCGTTGCTGCCGTTCGCCTGGGTATTGTTCTGCTGGCAACCTTTTTTTACGATTTACGTGCCGTCTCCTCGGGCAGTGGGGGCGGTGGAGGCTGGGGCCACTCTCAGATGTCCGTGGCTCATGCATGGCTTTTAATAATGCTCATATTTTTATGGCTCGCCCAGACGACGCGGCGGGTGGGACGTGTAGTCGGGGGACGTCATCACATTTCGTGTGATTTTCTTTCTTTTCTTCTGTTGTTTTTTCTGCATTTTCATTTTCGTTTTCATTTTCGTTTTCAGTTTTATTTTTGTTGATTTCATTTTTTTTTTTTTTGCCAGTTGTTTGTGACTTTTGTTGCTTAAATTAACAAGTTCGGCCCGCCAAAGCCACATGCTGTGGCACGTATGGGCCAATTGCAAATATTGATGTTTGTTCTGTTTAACCTAAATCCGCTTTAATTGAACACGCCAAAGCCGCGAGACATTTTCAGTTATTAATGCAATGCAATTTTAATTATCAAATGCGCATTTGTGCTCCCATTTCAAGTCATGGCCGATTTGCCAGCCATTGGCAATGCAAAAAATTCCACTAAACCAGCAACAAAAACTCATACTTATACTCTCTCGCATGCAGGATACTATAGCAAGTGAATCGAAGCTAAGGTAACGATGAGATATGGTAGCAGACCAAAGATGATATATAGTTCAAAATAATTTATATTTTAAGATATTTGCTGCAGCTATTATATAAATAAGCATCTGTCAAAGTGTGTTTATTTTCATAATATTTATAAATTACAATATTTGCAGAAACAGTTTTTAAAAAGTTTTTAAATCAGTTAGATTGATATGTTTTGGCAGTTATGTTAGCAAATATTTTAATATATAATAAATTATAATTTCAAATAATACTTGACTTTCAAAAATTTTGGAAGTGAAATATATGAAATATTGTAGAGATTTTCTAGTTTCAAAATTTATCAAAATTCGTTTGTGTAAAATATGAACTGCTTCTCAAAGTAAATTAATCAGAAAGCATTGCATGAGAAAGCAGAAAAACTACCAGAATTTTATCTGAAACCTCAGCAAAATAAGAACAGACATAGCTTCTAATTATTATTATATTATTTAAAAATGAATGTCTTGAGATGAAAAATTGTAAAAAATCCTATTAAAAAATCCTTATATTATGTTTAGTAATCAGTTTGCTGTTTTTAATTCAAACAAAAAATAAGCCAAATATGAACCAACACAATTAAAATTTTAATATTTGAAATGAAGTTTTCAGTTATTTTACATACATACAAATATATGTATTTAATTAAATATACAGTACAGTAAGAATTCATCAAAAATTAATTCATATTAAGATACGATTGATAACTTCTGATATTCCTTGTCGCCCATGCTAGGGTATCTATGCTGCTGCATTTGAAAAATAAATTGTGTTGTTTCTAGTTATTGTCGACATTGTTATTCATGCCATTGTGAGTTTGGATGTGGTTGTTTGCATGTGTGCTCGCTCATGCCTTGGGCCTCAGTGCTGTAATTGAATTTGAGTAAACAAACTTTGTGTTGATCAGCTCAGTTGAGTGGAGTTCAGTTGATTATTTGAGCAACGCCGCATCAGCGCATTACCTGCCAGGCTCATTTGCTGTTATGCTGCATATTTAATGCAACAAATTTTTATTATCCTTATGCGCTCGTGTGTCTGTGGGCGTGTGTGGGCGTGTGTCGGTGTGAGCGTGTGGCAAGGCACAAACAAAGCCAAGAAAGTTTAAATAAACTTTTAACTTGAAGGCATCAGCGCAAGTTCGGTTCGAATGTCAAGCATCAGACGGCAGGCGGTGGGCGGTTGACGGTGGGTGCTGGGAGGTGGAGGACGGGCGGCAAAGAGCAGCAGCAGCGTCAGCAGCACCATCAGCAACAGCATCAGCATCCATCTAGGGAGTTGTCAGTGTCGCTCCGCTTCCGTTCCGTGCTATGCTATGCTATGCTTGGCCCCGACATGCCCTGTGTCGCCCTGCCAGTGTCCTGTGGCCCATTTGCCACTTGCTGCCGAAACAGAGGAGTCATCATCTTGCCCCCGCCTGGCCATTGTTATGCTTGTTGTTGTTGCTGTTGTTGTTGCTGCTGCTGTTGCTGTTACTGTTGTTGTTGCTGTTGCTGTGGTTGCTGCCAAGGGTTGGCAAAAATGAAGTTTTTCTCTTGCCATGAATTGATAATGTACACATGTTCATATATGGGGAGGTGCTGATACGATGCTGATATTTGCATAACCATATACACTCTAGCATCTATGTGGGTGCGTTACTGTTGCTCTGTTTTCCTGTGTGTGTGTGTGTGTTTCAGATTATTTAGCTAAAAGTTGAAAGGTATTCGAAATGCTGCAGCCAAACTAAAACCAAAAAAAACAAACAACAAAAAATGGAAAAAGTAAAAAGGAGGAAGAAAACCCAAAAACTTTTATTAAGTTGAAGATATTTTGTTGAAATTTATACACATTTGCCATTTGCCATTTTTCTTTGCACATTTTCCCGTTCGCCCGTTGCCCATTTCCCCACATTTCGTATTGTTTTTGTTACTGTGGCTGGTGCTACTTCTTTTGCCATTTTTTGCACTTGGCCGTTAAAAAAAAAAAAAAAAAAAAAAAAAACTACAACCAAACGGCTGGCTACAACATTTGGCATTTCTTTTGCGTGCATCTCGCTTCATGGGGATTTATATTTTCAAATGGAAAGTTAAGCTTATAATAAACTGTAACGAAAAAGGAGCTGCTTATATTGTTGTTCGCCATTTCATTTTTCTTGAGGTTTTATAAGGTTCCATTGGTCGTTCGTTTCGCTTTTCTTTAAGCTCAGCCGAAATATTTGCCAGCCCATCTGGCTGGCCCCCACCCAAGAAGAATAAAGAAAGTTGAGCTGCCAACAAAACCAATGCTGACACTGCCCTAAACCAATAATTAAACCGTAAAGGATTTCGCTCTTTTGAATTTAGTTGTCCATTTATAGTGCGCGACCACAAACCTACTGAACTTAAAACTGCATTTGAATTGCTATGTGCTCGCTTCGTCCAGCTTTTCAAATAGGCAATCAGAATGCACATTCACAAATGATACGAAACAATTCTATTTTCGATTTACATATAAATTGAATAATACAACAATTAGGAGTGCTATCGTCGCTATGATCGCACAGGGAATACCCTTGAAGGCCTCTTTCCATTGATATCCATATACCCTACATAGACTATAAGCCACTTATGTACATGGTAAACTAGGTTGACTGTGTTCCTTGACTGAGTTACTATGCATTTTATTTGACAAATATATATACATACATATGTATGCGTACATATATATGTATATGTATATCAATCAAATTTTTAATTTTATTTTTATATTTAATTCAAATGAAATTAATTAGGTAGCAAACCCGACATTGACAGGCTTTAGATATACTAAACCTTGCTTTAAGATATACGAGTTAAATATTCGATTTTTTATTTTATTTTTCCCAATAAATATTCTTAACGTACTTGTGCTGCAAAGGAATATTATTAAATCTCTAAAATTGCTAAAATCAATAGGTAAGCGGCCTGAGGTAATAAATTGTTATTTTATTTTATCTACTTTAGAGAAATTATTATGTTAAAAAATTGTTATTTGCGTTAGAGAAATTTATTTTTAGATTAAATCGCATTTAAGTTATTTTTACGCCACACCAATGGATTGGCAGTAATTTAAAAACTATCATATTTACACTAAGTGTAAGAGATTTCATGCATATATGAAGCACTTCAGGCACAATTAAATCGTATTTTATAATTAAAATGATCAGATTCCTAATTATATAAATGATAAAATTTAACTTTGTAGTTTATTGCTGAAGTGCAAATTAATTTAATATGAATGATTTATTTTATTTATTTTTTTTTTTAGCATCAGAAGCCTTTCAACTTGACAAATATTCTGATTGAAATTCTAATTTAAATATGTTAGCGCTTTACTTAATATTTTATTGAATATGCAATTCTGCAAACAGCCTGTATTTCATCTATGAAATCTAATCGATATATAACCCAACTTCGATCCATCACAGACTCTCCCAAAAAATTATGCATGCCCATAAACAAACACTGTTTACAGGGTGTCAAAACATAAAAAACAAAAACAACATCTAAATCAGATGAAACAAAATTCATTAGGAGAAATCTGAATAATATTTTAGTCCGAGTGTAAATCGATAATGAAAAGCATGCAATAAATTACAGAATTATTATAGAACACAAACAACACAATGTCGCAATTCCGCAAAGCAGCTGCAATGCGATAGAATGCAAGTGGCATTGGATGGGCGGGAGTGGCGTTTGGAAAACATATTTATAAATAATTTCCATGCTAATATGCATTTTATGTAATTAGCGGTTAAAATAATAAATACACTACATAATTATCGCCCATTGGCTGACCGCATAGCACGGCAGCGATAAAAATGAACTCGCCAGAGAAGGCGGCAGAGCAGACACATTGACAGTAAGTGGGTGGATGGGTGGATGGAGGATGGGGCACATATATAGTAGATACACATACATTATGTGCATATTATATCTGTAGTCCGACACTTATCGCTACGTGTGCACCACCAATTTATGTGTGTTGTGTGTGTGTCTGTGTGTGTGTGTGTGTATGTGTGAATGGGCGTAGGCATTAGCATTAAGGCATTAGCACCGCAGAAACATCAACTAATTGTGCATTTTAGCGATAATAAACATAGGCAACAAGAGTTTATTATTTCAGGCTTCGTTGCGCATACGCGATGTGTGCCAACGAAAGCTGAGAGCTCAACGGTGTGACAAAAGTTTGAAACTCGACGAGCTCACACACGCACACGCACACGCACACACACACATATGCATGCCCAGGGCAAAATTAATAAGCATCGCATTTATTAGCAGTCAAATAAAGAGATAAATGTCACTCATACGCACCGTATGATGGCGCCCAACAGCAGCTGCTGCCAGACCCCAGTAAAATGTTAAAATATTTAATTTGAATGGCAACTGTATGCGATGGCAGCCAGCCCAGTCAGCCAGCCCAGTCAGCCAGTTAGCCATCCAACCATTCAACCATGCCCATACGGCATATATTTCAAGTAGTTAAGCGCATTAGCGGCACTTTTGGTTGGCTTTGTCATTGAGCGAGCCAGCCAGGGGCAGGGCGTCTGAGTGGGTGCGGCAAGTGTGAGCCCTTTTTGCATATGGCAGTTATCGTACATCGCGCATACGCAGCGGGTGCCGCAGCCAATTAAAGTTCTTAAGCCCCTCGGTGCCCATAGACCAATCTTGTTACACACACACACACACACCCAAACACACAGTCCCTCCCACTCCTTCTCTCTGCAGTCGACAGCACCCAGCAAGTGGAGGACACAAACAGAGCTGGCAGCTTGTGCATTATCCAATGCAATTGTTTAATGAACTTTTGCACACTCTAATGACTTCATTAACAAGAATCAAAAACGAAAAACTTTCGCATTGAGTCGACGTAATTTTGTTAGCATGTTGCAAAATGTTTTCCATACATTTTTAATTTGCCCACATGGCAGCTGCACGTACATATATGTATGTATATGTGCGAAATCAAATTGCAGTCGGTCGTCAACGAAAAACACTAAATGCTTGCATACATTTAGCAATTTTAATAAATCATTTTGTGTTTTAGTAATGAGCCAACAACTCTCCAGTGTCGGAGCGTAGCTCAAATATTAATGTCATGTCAAACAGCAATTACAACATGTAACAACAACAACAGCAACAGCAACACGAACACCAACAACAACAACTACAACGACAGCAACAACATGCAGCTAATAAATGTGGCATTCATTCTTTGACATACGCACACTTGAGCAATTTGGCAAATAAATCATTATTATTTCATCAAATTTGTCATTGATAATGTTCAAATATTATCCATGTCTGTTTGGTGTGTGCTTGTGGGTGTGCCGCTTGTGTGCACTCAGTTGAAACGAGCTAAAAGCCATTTGAGTAATTCATTGAAGCAATAGACATCATGTTAGCTGGACGACTTTAAATTGGCAATGTTTTAGAAATTTGCATATTCAATGCATTCGGCTCGGCATTCTGTAATGCATTTCAAGAGTCCTTATCAACGCAGTTGCCATTGCCAAATCTTTGTAGCTATCAAATTTGCACAATGAACCTGCAATGCAACGAGAACTATATCATGCCGCAACAGCAGCAGGAGCAACAGCAGGAGCAGCAGCAGGAGCAGCAGCAGGAGCAGCAGCAGCAGGAGCAGCAGCAGCAGCAGCAGGAGCAGCAGCAGCAGCAGCAGCAGCAGCAGCAGAGGCTGTAAATGCAGATAGCAATGCATGTTAACAATATTACTGACAATTATCAATTTACATACACACGCACGCACACTCACACACATTGGCACACATATGGACGTATACAAATTGGAATTTAATATGAAAATATTTTGGACTCCAGCCAGCCACAGCGGCAGATTGAATTAGAGCCAATGGACGCACGGACGACTGTTAATTAAATTTATATAGAGATATCAGTTGACTTTTATTAGCTGATTTCATTTTGGTTAATGCGCATTACAAATTTGCATCTGCTGTTGCAGCATTCAGTGCCCAAATAGTCTGCTTGATTACCGCATATGTATGACTTAAAATATTGCAGCTATCTCTCCACATAAAGCAAGTTTCCAGCACTAAATCAAATTAATTAAATTATTCGATTGCCCTGCGCACGCTTCAAATGCCATTAGCGTAGAATTTCTATCGTCATTGGCTGCAAAGTATTTACAAATGTTGGCCAAAAACAAATATGGAATTTGCTCTAAATTTGTCCTAATTTATTTAATTTGCTTATTTACTCTTACCTTTGTATACGATTTAATTAGAACTAAAAGTTTATTTGGCCGCTAAGGACTATTACAGCTCTTTAAATAACAAATTATTTTCATAAAGACATCATTGAATGATTTTAATAAACTGAGATGCTCAGCAATGAAAAACTTAATTACATAAAATTAATAATATTTCTTTATTTTGGAGATTACAAATATATACACATAAAGATCAAGAATTTGTGTTCTATGCATATGCTCAAAAATAAATTACTTTTAAATTTATAATATAATTAATACATATATGTAAATTCTTGGAGAGTGAGTCACATACAAAAATTAATGAATAAATTATAACAGAAGAATTTTGTAATACTCATCCTATATTTGCGGCTGCCAATCCAAATTAAGAATTGATTAAATTGAGTTAAGGGGTCAAACAAACAACCTTGGCTTGAATATTCTGGTAGTTGTTTATCAACAGAAAGCTAACGAAATATCAGACTTATTTCAATGCAAGATATTTTTCAGCGTCTTGTCAAGCATTTCTTTGAATTAAAAACTTTTATTTATTATAATTACTTTTAAATCTTTATTGATCGCTTAACTTTACATCTGGCTAATATGAGTGTTTAGAGTGCAATATATTGCCTTAGTCATTTGCTACTCATTAATTTGAAGGCTTTTAAATTTTATAGCTTAGCCTTAAGCAATTTAAAAACTATTTGATTGCTACAAATACACAAATAGATAAAATAAGAGATGTCACGTTCCAGCCCACACCGAAGCCCAATTATATAAATATAAATAAATAGAATGAGTCTGCCTATCGTAAAAAATCATCATTCTGTGAGGCTCTCGTTTGAGCATCCAGAGCGGAATAATTTGAGTGCATTGCCATGCAAATGAACCAGAAGCTAAAACAATTCAAAGGAAGCAGAACGCAATAATTTATTAGTTTTTGCAGAACTTATCAAAATTTATGATTCATTGATTTATGCATACTACAATAATAATAATAATAATAATAATAACAATAATTTTAAAAATGAGCCATGTGAGTGGCGCAGGTGAGCAGAATGCCTTGTCGGTTGCGTCTCATTATGCGGTATGGCAAATAATTATCCACGCACACAGAGACAAATATGTTATTTGCATAATTCATGGATGCCATTAGTGTGTTTGTGTTTGTGTTAGTGTTTGTGCTAGTGATAAAGTATCGGGACATATAGCTAGGAGTGGAATGCAAATCCTTTTCACTTACCCACACCGCAAACGCGCGACAGAAGCGGATTTCCGTCAATGCCAGGCACTTGAGAATTAATATCAATTTGTATTCATTTGTGAATATTACAAAAGGATTATACAAAATTAATTAAAATTTGCACAATTTACGTTCGACGGCAGCGACTATGGCATCGGCATTCGCAACGACATCGCCTGCGCCATCGTCTGTCGCATTGACAGCGACAAAGACAACGCGTTAGTATCGCTAATGCTGTTGCTTGTCGTTGGGATCTGTGGGAAAAGTTTTGAGCAGCTGGCGAGGCGCGAGTGTTGGCGCTTAATGGAGTTTAATCGCATTGATGAGCATCAATTAATCATGCCTCAAACGCAAACGCAAACGCAAACGCAAACTCAAACGCAAATGACAGCGCGCACAGACCAATGCGCACACCCAATTGTCCTAATCCTAATCAACGGCCGTTAAGCCCGCACATTATGCATACGACACGTACGCCAAGCAGAAGGAAAATCGAATAGCCAATTAAAAACGGAACAGGCCGAGCCAAACACTTGGCAATTACAACATAATCGAAAGCAAACACCCACTGCTAGCTGCACAGCCAGTCCACGCCCCCAGCCTCCAATCACTCACGCACGCCCACACGCACGCAGGAAGTGAAGGAGAAACCGCACAGTTAAAGCACTCAATAAACGGCATCATTTGTGCTGGCTGTCAAGGAACTGTGAACTGAGCACTGCGCGCCGAGAACTTAAAGCCCGGCACACCTGTCGCCAGGCGAGGCAATTGCCAGCGATTGTGACTATATACAAACGAAACAAGCCATTATCATAATGCGACGCAAAGATGCCGAAGGAGTGTGACAGCCAAAGTCGACATCGATGACGATGCAGACATCCAGCGAGGCATACACACACACACACACACACACACACAAACGTATATACTTATATGCATATATACATACAGTAAGACATGCACACAGACACCTTTAGCGATTCAGGTTAAGTGAAGCACGCGATATGGCGGCAACAGTTCGTGTTCGCATAACTGAGCATAATCGACGCCTTTCGGTTATAATTAACTCATTAAACTGAAACGTCAGCCGCAGGATGTGGCAACGCTAACAGAAGGCAAACCATCAAAGCGCACATGTAATCCTACTCTTCAGATGACGGCGATATCGACAACGGCGGCTACACTGACAGCAACGGCAACGGCAACGACAACGGCGCCGGCGACGGCGACGGCAGCTGAGCAACAGCTGCTAATAGTCGCAAAAGGTGGGAGCTAACCAAGCGTAAGCCACACATACTCGTAAATAAGAAATGAAATCAAAGTAAACATTTTGTAAATCGGGTTTTTATAACTTTTCCTTGTGCCACATACAAATACGCATTTAACGCGAGTACACACGCACACGTACAAACACACACACACCTAGAGAGCTGTAAGGCACACGAGATGTGAAATTGCAATTAAATTAATGTCACGCATACGCCGCGTATAGCACGCATTCTCTCGCTCCGTCTCCCACGCTGTTGCGCTCAAGTGAAATGGTACAGGAATTGCGGAAAAGCGGGCAACATAGCTCAGGTTTTATTGCTGAGCCACAAACAACAGTAGCAACAACAACAGCAACAACAATAACAACAACAACAACAGTCACAACAATTAGTGCGTGTTGGCAACCAGCAGCAGCTGCTACTCCCGCTTGTTATATGTTGTGGGAGCGTGGACGCGGCAGAGTGGCGGCGCACTGGGCCGGGGGTGGACGGCGGCTTGTGTGCTGCATATAAATCGATGCTGATGCTGTGAAAATTTGCCAAAATAACTACAGACATACACTTGCCAAAAGCAATTAAACTGCTAAAACCACATTTTGTGCGAGAAATAATTGCAAAAATGCCAAAACATAAGGCCAAAGCCAAACAACAAGCATGCTATTGGCAAAAACAGCCCAAATATATACAACAACAACAACAACAGCAACAAAATGAAGAAAAACAAAAAACAAACAAAATAGGCAATAACAAAAACAGTTGCCAATTACAATAAAGTATAGATGCGATGCGTGGCACTGATCGACATGGCCTACAAAAAGTCAAGCCAAATAAATAGGCCGTCAGAAAAAAAAAAATAAATAAATCAAACAAAAAATATATGTATATACACATATATGTATACATATATATATATGTATATCACCCATATATGCAGGCAACAAAAAAAAAATGAAAACAAACAAAACGACAAATTCCAACAACAAATCAAATATATTATAGCATAAAAACAAACCAAAGTCAACGCCACTTCCAATAACAACAGCCTAGCCTGGGCCTGATATGGCTGGCGGTGGTGCGGTGGTGCGGTGGTTGCTTTTTGAATGCCAGCTCTAGCGCCACAATTCAGTTGCGGCGGCTTTGTTTACACTTTACAACGGGATTTTGTGGGGATTTCTCGAATGAAAACCAAAAATTTGTAGTTTTATTCATTTTGCGTTAGCTCAAAACTAATGCGAATGATCGCAGGCGGCTGACAAAATTTGAAAAAATTCATATGCAATTTATCAAAAATGATTCGTCGAGTGCATAAAACGTTGCAATTTTAATGTAGTTAATTGAAATGTGATGGCTCGTTCGCAGTTCTAGGCAAATCGACATGGTCAGCAGAACAACAACTGCAACAAAAAAAACTGTTTTCGTGTTTGTCATACTGATTGAATATGTATGAAGGATATCAAAAACAATTTCAGTGTTCCTAGCTTAATGAGAGAAATACTCTTTTTTCCCCGGTAATATTTAAATTTAATTCTTAAAAACACGTTCACTTTTTATAGGCCTACAAAGCCATGTCCATGAACTTAACTTTCACATAATGCCAGCGTATTATACGAGGTTGTTTCCATAATTACCCAATCTCATTAGTAAGAGGTGGGCATTAAGTTAAGATATTAAAAAAAAATTATTTTAAAAAATTTAACTGCTAATTTTAACTGATTTTTCCATTTTTATAAATTTTCTAAGATCTTTCCTCAATTGCCACTGTTCAACAATGTAATTAAACGAATATTAAAGCCGAACTTGATTCTATTCTGGTAGCGTCTGTTCCATCGTTTAGAAGCACAAAATATTTGTTAGCAGACTTTAAAGCTCACAGGTGTGTGAGGTAAAGAAAAGGTAAAATTGAAAGCATTAAAAGCAGAAAGTGCTATGCAGCATATATTGACCGGAAAATTTGAGATGAAAAACTGTTTGCAAGACAACTGCAAAGAATAAAGAGGTAGACAAAAAGGCGTCAGTAGATGGCTGAGTCGATGAGCCTGACAGTTCATACTATAAACTGAGCATTGAAGCTATAGAATATCCCTATTGCTAAAAGAAGACTAGAAGAAGCTAGACAGCTCAAATTATAAACGGAGTATTGAAGCTAATGAATAAAGCTAAAGGCAGATGAATCATACTATAAACGAAGTATTGAAGCCATAGAGCTAAAAGAAGCCTCGAAGAAGCCAAACAGCTCATACTATAAACCTTAAAAGCCAGTTGAAGCTATATAATATCGCGAAAAAAAAAAAAAACATAATGTTCAATAAATACAAAATGTTTGGTGTTTTCTTTGTTAGTTCGTGTACTTCTGGGACGGCCCGCGTATTCAATCTTAATAATAAGATGGAAATAGGAGTGTCAAAATCCAGGGTAGGGTTAAAATTGCACAAGAAAAACAAACGGGATGAAGATGTGCACAGCAGCAAGAAACGAAAAGGATCCATTACAGTTTGACAACACACAAAAGTGGGCAACAATTTATCAGGTGTTCAGTCGGTTATTGGACAGACGGACAGATAGAGAAGAGATATAACCTGAAGATGTCTCAGCTGACTGGGAAATTCCAATTGCCGTGCATGGTAGAGCACAAGAAAAATCACAGCAGCCAAGAGACAAAATCAACAACAACAACTACAACAACAGGGAGAGTAACAACAGCAACAACGAAAGAATGAAAATGAAAACGACAAAACAAAATGAATGGCAATCGCGGTTCAGTCGGCGCCAGTCGCGCGAGTGAAAGACAAATTAAGATTATAAAAAAAATAATAAAAATACACAACGGGGGTAGCAAAAAAAAAAAGAAATCGAATTGATTGATTGATCTATCAAAAGTATATATATTCACATATACATATATTTATTTGGCTTTGTGCGTGCGAGTGTGCGGCACAGGGTGCGTGAGTAGGGAGGAAGAGGAGCTCGAGTCCTGCGGCCCTCCACTGCGAGTATCTGTGCCTCTAGCGGCACGACGCACGCCTCGCCTTTGTGTTTTGACAGACAAACTGACAGCAGCAAGACGCGGGCTGAGGGCTATGCCGCGGGCAGTGCCAGACAAACGGGCCACAGACAAGTAGCGACCTGTGACTGACTGTCGCCGTTTATGTATTCGCGCAATTCCCAGCCATGCCCCGCCCTGCCCTGCGCTGCCCAGCCACAGCAACGCCAACCCTCTGCCTCTATGTACCGCCCGCACCTGCTCAGGCAGCCTACGCATTGTGTCAGTGTGCGTTAGGTATGTGCCTATGATGCGGTGATTGTATTTGTATTTGTGTATACGCATGTGTGTGTGTGTGTTTGATTTTGCGTTTGTGTGTGCGACACGTAGCACATTTTATTTTCCAAGTAATAAATCAATTTTCCGCACCACTAAAAATGAAAACGAAAAACGAATTGAAGCTGAAGCTGACGCTTCCTATCGACTGAAGTGTTTGTGTGTGTATGTGTGCGTGCTAGTGGGGTGGGGGTGGCGTTGGGTAAGTAAAATTTCGCTAGGGATGAGTCGTGGATTGAGCCGGCTGCCAGGCGGTCACAGCTGCTTGGGCAGCTTCGATACATCGGGGGTGGGGGGCAACAGTCGGTGCACCTGAGGAGAGCGTAAATTAAAGTCACTAAATCAAAAAATTCCCAAAAACACAGCACAAAATGAAACGGAGCAAACGAGAAAGTTAACATTTGTTTACGTGGTTCTTGGACGGCCGCGCCTGAAACTAAGATTAGCCAACGGTATGTGGCGGCGGCAGGGGCAGGTAGGTGTGGCCAAAACTTGGCACGGCTAGCTCCAGTCATTTATTGGCCAAACTTGGCCAACAGACACAGGCGCATAAAGGAACGGGCTCCGGCAACGGGCAGCAAATGAGCAACTTGGCGCACAACAAAAAGTAAGCAAAACAATTTGCTGTTTGTTTTTGTTGCTGTTGTTTTTCTTCTATTTTTTCACTTTTTCACTTTTCCCTTTTTTTTTTATTTTATTTGATTTTTTCTTTACTGCTGCTTTCCACCTTGACTTCTACTTTGCACACTTTTGTTGCCTTCTGTTTGGTGCGTCCAGTGCGGCAATTTGTTTTGAGTGGGCTGTGTGGGTGGCCCGATGGGCCGAAAGGCAGCAAAACAAATCAAGTCAACAATCAGCAGCACACACACACACACACAGACACAGAGACACGCCACACATATAGACGTTAAGGTAGACACTCTGTAAAAGTTAATGTAACGGCGCATTTAATTGCACGCACGGCACAATTCCAACGCGCCAGACTGCCCACAATGCGGAGCCCCTGCCCCCCTCCCCCCCCGCCCGCACATCAGCACAGACTGCCCATAATGTGCGTCTCCCCCCGCGCCCCCCGCCCCGTTCTGGCCGAAAAGTGGACAAGCGTAACTTTTTGCCCAGGGCACTTACTTGGCTTTTTGGCCCCGCCGTTTCAGGTGAGACTTGCTCTCGCTCAAGTAAGTAAAAATGGCTATTAGCCAAAGCATTTTATGTGGCTCCTTTTACTTGGGCACGCCCATTGGCTCGACGGCGATGCAGTGCCAGTTGGCCAGACAGTGGAAACTTGAACGGCTGCCGCAGGCAGCTTTTGTTGCCTAATGCGCTTTGCAATTTTTTTTGCTCTATCTTCTTTTTTGCTCTTGTTCTCTCTTGTTTTTTAATTATAGCGCAAGTTACCTGCGAATGAAAAGTAAAAGGGCTGCCAAGACGACAGCAATGAGACGACGGCGACGACGACGACGTCGACAACAGCACGGCCGCATCCCCATCCGCATCCCCATCCGCATCCCCATCCGCATCCCCATCCGTGTCCGCATCCGTGTCCTGGCGAAGGAAGTGGAATCAGGCAAGACACGAAAACGCTGTAACAGACACACTTAAATGCCTTTTAGCTGCAGCAACAGCGAAAAAATCGCTGGCAACAATTTTAATTGCGTAAAGTGTGCATTCTCCTCGCACACTTCGCAACGCCCCTAACTGCTATGCACACTCTCTCTCTCCCTATCTCTCTCGCTCACTCACTCTCTCGCTCTCTCTCTCTGTTCTACTGTCATTCCGCACACTACGATTTTCGCCGTCTGTGCTGTGTCTGCAACGCCAAAGGCCAAGCTGCAACAAAATTAAATTACTCATTCGCTCAGTTGGTCAGCAGCAGCAGCAACGGCAACGGCAGCAGCAACGCCTGCACTCGAGACTGCAACGGATTTATTGTTAATTGGAAATGAGGCATGCTCGGACTATTTGATGCGCAAAATATTTCCGCCACTCAACAAGAGACCAAAACTGCTTCTCATTTCTGCAGCAGCACAGAAAAAATCCACAAACCAGAGACCAGAGAGTAGAAGAAAAATTGCTGACAAATAGCACGCGTAATTAGAAATTAAGTTGGCGCTGCTGTAACCGAGTTTTCGATGATTAAGAGGAATGATAATCGAAATGTGGCAAGCACAGACTGGAGCAATCCAAATAGCTTAGCATTCCAATGCCTTCATTACTAATCAATAATGCCATACATATGTATGTACATATGTGTTAGTATATGTGTGTGTACATATAAATTAAATGATTTACTTTTAACGCAGATGATACCAAAATACTCAACAGTTGCAGGCCTGCCGATTACTTTGGCCAAGTTAATTGAAATTTATTATTTCAATAGCTAAATTCTTAAAAACATCAATTTGTATATGCATATAAAGCGCACAATTGCAATGGAATAGAAAATACAATAATTTGAAAACGAGTGCGTAAAACATTTCTGGCTCGCAAAGCATTCACAATTTCGCACTCCAAATGAGACTTAATTACTGTTCCAAAGCAATGTAAATGAACGCATAATTTATTTATAATTTTCTAAGTACAAATTGTTGTTCTGTCAACTAATTACATTAAAATCGCATATCCAATATTGCACAGAATTGTTTCGAACGATTCTTATATATTGCTTAAAAATACAAGCATTAATCTACGTCATTTATTATATCGCTTTTTACTTTAATAAATTGACGCAATTTATTCTTTTTTTTTTCATGTTCTTAAGTATTTTAACTGCTTGACATTTTGAAATTTTATTATGTTTTTATATCGTACATAATAATTCGGAGTATAATTCATTATGTATTCGCATTTATGACGCTGTGCCATCAAAGTAAAGAGATTTGATTATCGAAGAATATTTTTGCACCGATTTTCAACAGTAATTCTGTATATGTATATATATAAATGTGTGTAAATGAATTACAGGAGTCGAAAGTAAATTTAAATACAATTTTTTCACAGGCTTTGAGTAAAAGTTTGATATGCTGCCAATTGGATTTATTGGACATGTATGAAGAGCTTTATGCCCAAACTGTAATTGAAGCCTAATTTGATAATACTGAAATGCTGCATTCGCTGTTCTATAAACTCGTTCGTTACTTTGTGCTCAATTTTCCGTGTTGTGGAAACAGCGTGAGTTTCTGACAAATGCAACGAATGTGGAAAATAATACTTACTGAATTGCAAAATCAGCGCTCTACCGACATTCTCTCATTTATTCAGGTAAAGTTAAGCAAGTCAGATTGACTGGACACATCAGCGAATGCTTTTCAGAAATAATGAACCAATTTATGCAATGAAATTCATTTCAGTCAGTCAATCAAATTGTAAAAATATTCTTCAATGCAATTAAAATGGCATTATAAAACAATTATATTGAAAACGTTTAGCATTTGTTTTTTTTTTTTTTCAATTTTGTTCGAAATTTCAGTTATTCCAGAAGGCAATGCTCTGGATTCTTCCTTTTCTATAATTGTGAGGATATTTGAAAATTGTGTTGAATTTTGAGTATCGCATGGGAACGAAATTCATTCAGCAGTTTCTTTGATAGAGTATCTATTAAAAATTTAATGTATATTCTAGAAAATTTAGAGAAAATAATTTGTAGGTACATTTGAAATATTCCTATTTATTTATTTTTCACAGATATCATAGTAATATAAAGATTTATTTATTCATTTCCTTTCCAAAATAAGTTACACTGAATTATAGAATGATACAACCATTATTATTATTATTCAACTAAAAAAAATATATATATATATAAATAAATAAATTTAAAAAAATAAAAATCTTTTTTGCAGAGAGGTAGAGCTTTCTATACACCTAGCCATATGACATTTAAAGAAACAATAATTAGATAATGATTAATTTTTAGCTAGGAATTTTTTAACCGTAATTGCTTCTTGTTTATTAAAATAATCGTAATAAAAATATTTAAAAAATTCTAACTCTAACATTTCCTCTATCAACATACACAAACGTTATTAGTAAAGGTTGACAATTGTCGCCAATCAATGCTTAAACGAAGACAAATATACCTTGTCAACATATTTATAGAGCACCTCGTCCCATTCTGCACACAGTGCTGGTATTTTTGAGCAATTAGCCCGGTAGACGAGAGAATGACCAATTGCTGATTGTACACATTTTGCCTAGGCTCAGTCGAGGAGAAGTATTGCCAGCCCGTGGCAAGTGGAACTTTCGAATTTGTAAAGTGTCCTTGTAATGGTGCCAATAGTGACCAGCAGTTAAATTACTTGTCGTTTATTTTAAACTGTGAAAAATATGTGCGAATGCTCGGCCAGCAGCAGAAGCAGGAGCAGCAGGAGCAGCAGCAGCCATTGCAATATAATGCCGAACGAGCACACTCAAACGGATACGAATCCGAGTGCGAATGCGAATGCGAATAGCCCGAATGGCGGTGTGAGTGCCGCACGAATAAAAAGCGTCGAGACAAACGCTGGCAGCAATGAGCCAGAGCCAGAGCCAGAGCCAGAGCCAATGCACAAACACGATGAAAGTGTTTTGCACAATTCGCTGCGAAATTTGTGCGCTGTATTTTCAAATAATGCGAAAACTTTTCGCCTATGTTATTAAGGGGGGCGTGGACCGGGTGTTCCAGTTGCACTGGGAAGCAGCCAACCGGGAGCTTTCAATATACTATGCCTTTGTTGCTTCGCCTCCATTGTCCTGCATTTGAGCGTTTTGGTTGCGTCAAATGCAATTTCTCATATTTGCATAACTGCAGACAGCAGATAGCTCAAAATAAAGTTGAAATTTTGGTGCAGCGGCTGTGTTTGCAGCCACCATAGCAACAACAACAACAACAACAAGAACAACAACTGCAACGGCAACAACAATTAAAGCAACTAGAGAGTGAGTAATAACAACAACTTTAATATCAACACACTGTGCTGCGTAATTGTCCCTCTGCCGCCACGCCCCCCTAGCAACCTTAGCAACGGCCAACAGTGGCGTAATCCTTCCGCTTGGCTCATGTACGCAGCGCTTTGCTTTCCGGTAGTAGTTTCAACAATACGGCGCACGAACTGCAGCGGTGTGGCATCTAAATTCAAATCGACGAAGTCACACACACACACACACACACATGCAATGACAGCTTTAATACACACACACACCCACACATACAAGCGCGGACTCTCGCGAATCACAACTCGCAGTACGTGTAAGACAAAGCATACTTTCGAGCGCAAATAACAGGCGGAACAACGAAACAAGCGAGAACGCTAGCAACTGAGCCAGCAACCCACGCCGGATATCGAGCTCGGAACTGCGGCTATTCTATTAGGGCATACACACACACACACACATTCCAATTTACACACACAAATTACAGAGGGAGCTAGCATTCCAAATTATACGCACAAAAGCAAACAAGTGGGCCAAACGTTGCGCTGTGCGTTTTGTGCTCTGCGTCCTGCCTCCTGCGTCCTGCGTTCTGCGTCCAGTGCCAACATCATCGATGACCAAAGCAAACATAATTGATATCGTAATCAATTCAAAAATCCAGCAAAACTAAAAACAGCAAATGCTGTGAAAGCAACGTCGTCGCTCGCTCGCTCGCGCTGCCAGGATGCTGAGCACATGGCCACAAACATGGCAGCGTATGGCCACAGGCATGTCAGCAATGCGCACGTAGACCCACTACCACCCCCCTCCTCCCCCTTCTACCCCGTCCCCAGACACTTTGCCACTCCGCGTCACGCCCCACGCCCCGCCCGCTTGCCTATCCCTATCATATATGTATGGACCTTAGTGTATATATATATATATGTGTGCGTGTGTGTGTGTGTGATGTGTGGCAGTGCGTGCCACTCAATCAACTCTGAAAAAGTCTACAAATATTAGCCCCTAATGCCATTGAGACCAGGACCAAGACGTAGCTGCGCTGCACACACATGCCCATGCCCACGCTCTTGCCCATGCCCAAGTCCATGGCCATAAAAAACTGGAATTGTGTATAAAAATGAAGCAGCAAAAAAAGTGGCAGCTTCAAATAAAATTGTTGCGACAAAGGCTCAAACAACAACAACAACAACAACAAGAACAGCAACAGCAACAGCTACATCGACAGCGACAACAGGCGCGGCAGTTGAAGGAGCAGCAGCCAGAGAAGCTGCATCGGGCACGACGATAACATTAAGACGAAGTATCGAAAAAATGTGTAGTGGCATACAAAAAGAAGCTGAGGCAACGGCAGAGGCAACGGCAGCGGCAACGGCAGCGGCGACAAGGACACAAAAGCAGAATAACAACACAATCAAGCGAGGCGCGCGCCATAGCCAGGACGTGCAGGAGAGGGAAGCGTGTCCGGGCATAAGCGGCACTGCATAACTTGGCACTGCCAACGCCAGCAACAGCGACAGTCTCAGCGCCGGCGAAAGCGGCACGTAATAACATTTTTCTAAAGAAAGCAAAAGAAAAAGAAAAACCGAGGGAAAATAAAGAAAAGAAGACCGTTACACTCGTCTGCCAGGATGGCGACACAGATGAAGACGCAGACGTCAAGCGAATCCAAAGCTGATGCTGAAGCCGAAGCCGAAGCCAGGCCGAGCCAGGACGAGCCAGGACGAGGCAGCCAAGTCGTGGCAAAAACGTGCGTAGTGTGTGCTGACGCTTGTGGAATGCTGTCAGGAGACAAGTTATTGTTTTTGATTTCATTTTTCTTGCGTTTTTTGCGGCTCCTGCTCACTTTATGGCCAATCCAAGGCTGGGGAGCCAAGGCATGTGGATTTGACTGCGGCTGTGGCTCTGCCTGTGGATGTGGTTGTGGATGTGGATGCGAATGAGAATGAGAATGTGAATGTGGATATGGGCATATGTGAATATGTGGAGCTGCTTATTTCCATACAGGAATGTGTTTGCTCTCTGGCCCCCTCCACGCCCCTCTACACCCCTCTCTCCACACACGTCCCTACGAAATTGGCTAGTTTGGCTAATCGAGGCATTTGCCAGAGGCATAAGCTGGATTTTTTTTTTTTTTTTTTTGGATTTATATTTTTATGACTATATGGAAAATTGCCTCCGGCAGCGTTCATATATATTATTAGTATTATTACTATTATTATTATTATTATCATTTTTATTAAAAGTGCGCCAAATCCAAGAAGTGAAATATTTCCAAAGTCAGCAACTTGGAAGTAATTCCAAATGGGCAGGTGGAGGATTAGAATTGACTCGACTTAAGCTTTCGAAAGACGTCTTATCTGCTTATCATATTGAAATATTGAAATTTAAAACTTGCCTTGGGTTATTCTATAAATAGTTAGGCAAGATAATCATTTTGACATTTTAAGCTCGTTGGCGCCTTAGGTATGCTTAACACTTCAACTTTACTTGATAGTAAAGTGATAATAATAATAAAAATAGACGAATGCCTAGATGTGTTTTAAATGATAAAATTTAATGTGTGAGCAATATTTATATTTTATGTAACGTTCGTTAAACTAGAGAGTAAACAAGAAAATGAAGAAGAAGAAGAAAATGAATTTGATAAAAATTAAATATGATAGACAAAATGAGATGAAGGGAGAGTATGAGTAGATGAGAGGGAGATGAAAAGAGAGAGAGAGGGATGAAAGATGAGAGATAGAGGGAGATAGCGGGAGACATAAAGATAAACACATAAGGACACAGAGGACTAATAAAATTATTGTGAGAAACCGAGAATGAAATAAACAAAGAGGATCGAGATGAAGTTTCTCTCTCTTCATTTCGATAGAGAAGGGAGCGAGAAAGCCAACTATAGACTGCGAGAGAGAGAGAGAGAGAGAGAGAGAGAGAGAGAGAGAGAGGAAGATAGGTAGAGTGAAAGAAAAATAGTAAGAGTACTTATAAAGACGTGAGTAGAGAGAGATCCTGGCCATAGGGAGTTAAGATGAGATATAGAGGGAAAACGTCACAGAGAGGGACAGAAAAAAGAACAGAAATAAATCGAAATGAGAAAATAGAAGAGCAAGCGAAAGATCCTAATCATTTAATGTATGAAAAAAGAGGGAAAGATGGAAGGGTGAAAAAAGAAAACTGAAAACTATTTTTACCCTTCAATTCCATATTTCTGACCAGTAAATACACGGTCCAAGGGTCTTTGGAAATTCAATTAAACTATACACTCAATGAAAATCGCAAACTGCGAACAGAATCGAGTAATATACACTGTAATTTACAGCCATCTATAACAATCAATCATTCCGTTGGCAATATAACTTGCGCTATTTCTCTTGTCGCTTGTCTGTTGTCAGACAGAGCGGCATCATTAGGCTTGCAGCATTTCAGAATTTTGTTCGCAACTTTGGTTGTGCAACACTCTCAAACTAACTTTAAAACTTTCTAATAAAATAGCCCTAGACCGCCATAGCGCTACAAGACGCCGAAAGGTCCATTGTGGGCAGGACAACCAGGGCCACGATGACGATTCGCTTGCGACTCAGTCCTTCTGCAGCTAATGTCGTTGCTGGCGGCAGTATAAGCAACCAAAACCGCAACAGCAGCAGCAGCAGCAGCAGCAGCAGCAGCGGCAGAGGCGGTAGCAGCAGCAGCAGCGGCAAAGGCTACACTCCTGCTAGTGCAACAGACAATGATGCTGCATTAAACCCAACCTGCAGCACAGCACGAGACCCAAACAGCAGCTCCGTGCGCTCTCACTCACTCCCACTCGCACTCGCATACGCCAGCCAGGCACAGTCACTACACACGCAACAGACTTAAATGCAGTTTCCCGTTACAAGAGAGCACAACAGAGAAAAAGCTTTTTATACTGGCGTTGCTGTTTCTCTTTCGTTTTTGCCTTCGTCTTTGCCTTTGCCTTTGCTTAACGCTCGGCGCTCAGTTGTTCGTTTCCACTTGTTTCAGTCGGCGTGCGTATGTGTGTGTGTGTGTGTGTGTATTTGTGTGTGCTTGAGTACAGCACACATACACGGCCGCAACATCCGTTACAATTTTTTACGACTGCGACTCTGTCTGGCGCTGGTGCTGACGTTGATGTTGATGCTTTTGGCGGCGGCAGCGGCGGCAGCAGCAGCCACTGAGATGCTTTGTGGTTGCTCTATGGCCGCCCTAAGTATGCGTGCGTATGTATGTGTGCCGGAGAGGGGAATGGAGGGAGTAGAGAAGAGGGAAGAGTAGTAGTAGATGCATGGGCATGTCGTATTCAAGGATTGAGTAAATTTTTGTGGGTTGCTTCAGTAATGATATGGAATGTGTTGGAATTTCAAGAAGTTACTAGAGATTTCTTTATTTATTTAAATGAGCAGCCACTGAGATGCCACTGTGTCTGCCCCGCGAATGTCTGTATTTGACTTCATATTTGTGTCTGCGGTTGTTGGGCAGCCAGCCAAGCAGCCAACCAGCCAACCAGCAGCCAGTGAACAACTTCAATTGACTGACTCGCTGGCTGTGACGGACTAACTCACTCTCTGACTGAGCAGCGTGCAGCTAAATGAGCCTGTTATCAGTCTCTGCTGCTCCCCATGCAACTGTCGCTTCGCTCTGTTCGAGTGCTGCCAACTGTATTTATATATGTGTGTCTGTGTGTTGGTGTGTGTGTGACTGTGCGTGTAATTGTAATGGTACAAGAGGCGTCGAGGCAGCAGCCGGAAACGGCAATCGCCTAAGAGAAAACCCACCAGCACCGTCATTGAAATTTATGCGCGCTGTACATTCGTGTAGTGATATTTGTATTGGGAATTAAAACTATGCCCCCGGGACTATAGCCTAATTTTTGGCACTGTGCGTTTTGGCTCTTCATTTATGGCACGCCCCATCCACGCTGGATAATACCTCCTCCTGGTTTCCTGCCTGTTTGCCTGTCAGACTGTCAGACTGTCTTCCCGTCTGTCTGTCTGTCTGGCTGTCTTCTCGTTGCCGGTTTTACTTTTCATTGCTCTTGTTGCCGTGTAATTAAAATAAAGGCGTGGAGTAATTGCTGAGGTCAGTGAGCAGCAGCAGTCGGCGAGTACTTTGCAACGTACTCCTACATAATGCTAACTAAGCGCACAGCGCAACGCTGAAATTAACACTTTTTTTTCCTGCCAGCTACTCGGTTTTTGGGTGTGTATTTTTTCCCTCGTTTTTTTTTTTTTATTTTATTTTATTTTTTTCTGTTTTGCCTGGTCAGTGTATTCTTTGGAGCTGGCCCTGAATTACCGAATCGCAGATAAAATTCTCAGTTTAACACTTTGTTAAAATGCTGCCCCAAATGCCATGCGGTGCGGCCCTTCCGCCCATAAAATGTGCCCACTCTCCATTAAATGGGCAAGTCTAGCCTTGGGTCAAACTAGCTGGCCATTTGGTATGGCATCGCATCGACTTGGTCTTGGTCTTGGAATTGGAATTGGAATTGAAATTGCTGCCGAGCCACAGTACCACAGAGTACCTTCAGCCATGCCATTGCCCCTCCTGCACTCTCGGCAAATTTCATTTACAGCCCATCAATAGAGCATGGCATTTATACCCGAAATATCCATGTTAATTGGCGTAGCCCCATGCACACAAGATTTACAAATAGTAAAGCCAACTTTAACAAGTCCTAATTGGCCGACAGGATATCGAGCAAGCTGCTGCTGCTGCTTGCAATCGCTCACAAATTATGAAAAGTGATTTGTGCAGAACATCTCATAACTGACTAGTTTGTTCTTACTCCTCTTTTTATTACTTCAATTCCAATTGGGTTTTTGTTACTCGGAGCTACAGACAGATTCAAATGTGCACGTCAAACCGGTTGAAATTGGGAGCATCGACTGTCTGGCAGCAAAAGGTAAATCGATGTGGAATCTATTGATGCAATGGGATAGGCTAATCAGGTGATTTATGGAATGTTGTTATTTATACAAGTATAGTAGAATCCGAACGGACAATGCGACGTTAATTCTGATCCCCAGACAAACTTATATGAGTAAACTTATATAGGTATAGCGTCATACGATTATAGCCGGATTCCACTGTATATATAGGATATGTAATATTTAGGACATGGTGTACATAGTATATAGGACATATAATATATATAGCACCTTAATATTTGTACAAAGAATTTAGAAAGAACAAGAGATTCTTATAAATATTCAATATTCCAAAATTGATTATTTTACAAATATTTTATACTTTTCGATTCGTTTCTAAACAATCAAACAACAAGTAAAGAAATAAATTTAAAATAAATTTAAAAATAAATAATCAATTTAAAAAAAAACAAGTAAGAACGTTGCAGTCGGGCGATACCGATTGCAGAAGACTCATTCACAGCCCAAACGCTGTCAACCAGAGTATATAGTGCAATTTTCAAGTCTAGTGCGCAACAAAAAACAGGGCATGATCCCATTTAAAATGGGAAAATCATCGATAGCTATTGCTATGATCATTGCATAATTGCATTCAAATTACATGCATATGTATATAATTTATACAATTTTGACTTTTAATAATATACATGTATTTATATCCATATATTGGATACCGGCTTCAAGCTAGCAGCAGATCAGCGCGATTTTACTATACATGTGCACACACTCATCGTCTATTCTATGCGTACAGACAGAAGCGCGCCTTTTCTCACATTCTTAGAATTTCGATTGATTTCTGGACTTTCTAGCCGTTACTGTAGTTTTGTCTGATGACGCTCTCTTATTAAGCTATTCTATTTTAGCAGCTGAGTGCTCGAGCAAAGCAATGGCGCGGGTGCTAAGGGCGACGCAAGTAACGTTAGAGTAGGGAGGTTCGAACCTCTACTATGTTTTTTTTTTTTTTTTTCATACATTTTTCGTTTTTTATAAAATAGATATTTTATTGGGAAGGTGCGAGCTTGACTGAATGGCACTTAATACTTTTCATTTTCTTAGTCGAATAATTTTATAAGTTTAAATTTGTTTCTTCTTAAATAGCCCTCAAATACATATATGCAAATACATACATATGTATATATGTAAGTGTGCACGCATAGCATCAAGCATTCCAGCCTTATACACGCGCTCATTTGTATGTGTGTATGTATGCACACATAAATGCGTACTCTAGCATATTCTAAGAATCTCGTTGCGATTGATTTGTCTTTGCATTGTTTTTGAATTTCCAGCCACCACTCTGGCTTTTCTTTGCTATGTGGCGTCATAACAATAATGTGATTTCGTTTTAACTTCTATTGATCGAAACGACGCGGTGGTGCTGTAGGCTGAAGCGCCGACGACCATTATTTTAGCTATTTTGACAAACATGCTGTTTGGGTTGGGTGCGAGTTCAAATCCCGCGGAAAACACTTTTTTGTAAATTGCAAATTTTTGTTATTTTAGCTTCTTTTAAATTTTTTTTAAATTCATAAAAATGTTTCCTTTTGTATTATGAATATCTATTAAGCTTATTTATATGTACAAATGCATAAATAGATGGCTGACGCATATAAATGTCGCGATACGGGCACTGTTAATGCCGATTGCCACGCCCCTAGTGGCCGTCGACTCCTCAATTTTAGCCAGTTCTTAGAACGAGTAACCGGTTACCTAAATGCAAAATTTGAATTCTTACGCTCAAAAAATGTGAAAATTACAGGGTATTTTTCGATATGCCACGCCCCTAAAGAGGCTTAAAAATTATTTTTGGGGCATCGATAGAGGAGGCTACCAGTAACTTAACTATCCAAATTTGAAGCTTCTAGCTCTTAAATTGTAGGAGATATAAACTTTTGCGGTTTGCCACGCCCCCTATGGGCGGACATATATCTACCATAGCTCGTTGGACTTGGGTGATCAACCCGCGTATATATACCAAATTTCAGATCTCTAGCATCAATAGTGCCTAAAATATAGCAGAATTCGAAAAATCACTATATCTTCAGGTCCGATTTGCCACGCCCCTAAGGGACGTAGATATATAATTTTTTTCACCCATCTTCATAGAATTAAAACATTAGCTTACGTGCAAAATTTCAGCATTCTAGGTTTATAACTTTAGGAGATACAGTTTTGTCCGATTTGCCACGCCCCTAATGGGCGGAGATATATCCGCCATAGCTTGTGATCTTGGGTGGTTGGCGCGGACCTACATACCAAATTTCAGCTTTCTAGCTCTTCAACAAACATGATTTCTGGTATATCGGAAAATGCATTTTCCGATTTGCCACGCCCCTAGTGGGCGGATCAGGAAAATTTTAACACTTTATAAATCGGAGATATACACGAGTATGTGTTCCAAATTTCAAGTCTCTAGCTTCAATAGCGCCGAAATAGATTGCGTTCATACGGACAGACGGACAGACGGACAGACGGACAGACGGACAGACGGACGGACAGCAAGACGGACATTGCACAAAACCAATATACTCATTTCACTTTCGTGAATGAGTCTAATAAATAAATTTAAGAAAAACAAGAAGAACAGAAGAAAACTCGAACCAACTTCAAATTACTACTCAAAGCATTTCAACTCTTCTAGCTATTTCACAAATTTGTATTCTCTAAATCTCATACTCTACATTATTTATTATTCTATTCTTACATCATTTATTAATACTACTACAATTAATGTTTAATAGTTAAGCATTCAGATTGCGTTTACTAAGAGTACAATAGATGTATTCGCTATTGTATTCACTTGAGGTAAATTACTTCATTAGCATTTTGGTTCGCTGATTAGCTCGCAAACAATCAACTGCATAACTGTATAACAAACAATTAAACAGTTTCGTAAACAGCCTTCAATCAACTTTGCGGCAATGAACTATTCATAATATCAAAACTAAGTTTGCAAACTTTTTAATCCCGAGAAATCAACAGTGGTTGACTAAACGAAACAATAGATAATTCAATAGAGCTCCTCATTAGCTCAGATTTCAATTGTGGCAAGTGTTGCGTAAACTATGTAACTAATAGGATTAACTGCAATATCACATTGCAGTACTTCAGATTAAAATGACATCTATACTATTGTTCTCCTCAGTGCTTTAGTTGAACACATTTGAGAGCCTATTAAACAGTTTTAACATTATCATTTGTGGCCTTGAATTAGCTAAATTACAAAATACCTGGTAAGGGACCGCTGGATGCCCAGCGGAGCAGCAACATCTGCAGTCGACCTGACGATTGTGTAAGGGAAGGAGGGGAAATGAGAATGGGAATGAGAATGAGAATGGTCGCTGTTGAAGTGCCCAACTGCTAACTAAGCCAAATTGTACGCTCAAGTGCCATAAAGCCATAAAGTAATCAAAGTTGATATCAAAGTACCAAACTGCTAACTTATGCTCTCATGTATTCAATTAGGACAGATTTCAAATGGGGCTGTCCTCGTTCATTTTGAAAGAATTAAGCACTTTTGTGGGGCGCAGCTGCTAAGAAAATACCGCAGCTCCAAAAACCAGTTTCAGCTGCAGCTCCTGGTCTGCAGGTCGCCCTTAGCACAACTTTCAACAACTTCCTATGCTCAAAGTTTCCACAAATTAGTTATGCAAATTATGTGAGTCGCCTCTACCTCAGCGGCAGCAGTCAACCGCCAGTTACAACAACAACAATGGCGGCAACAACAACAACAACAACAACAAGAATTACGACAAGAACAACAACAACTTTGACGCTGGCTGTTAGAAATCCGTATTTAAAACAATGAAGACTCTGTCCATCTTTCCATCTCCCCATCTTTCCATCCGCCACCCAAACATGGCCCTAAACTCAAAACTCAATCCTCAGCCCGATTAGGGCGCATAACAAAGCAGAATTTGTGTAAGTTCCTATTTAACATGCTTTATGCATTCCTCAATTATAAATAGATTAAAGTCCAAAATAGAGTAAAGTTAAATGTTAACTTTCCGGCCGAGCCGGACACCATTCACAAAGCAATTAACGCGCCCCAAGGAAGCAACGCCAGCGGCAAGGACGCCGCCAAGGGTCTGCGGGCAACAGCGGGGGCCAAGGGCCAAGGGCCAAGAGCCAACGGCGACGCCTAAGCAGAACTCAATTTAACTGACTGCCAACTTTCACAATCACTGCCCATCATCAATTTCAGATTTTGCTGTATGTTTTATGTAGTAGCTGAAGAAGAGGCCACGCCATTCAATTCCTCACTCATTCACTCAGTCAGTCAGGCAGTGAGGCAGTCAGTCAGTCAATCAGCTAGTCGGATTGGGGAAAAAAGTGAAAACAATGCCGAAACAGCCAACTCGCAAATGGCTGTGAATGGTTGCCCAGGGAAGCGACCGTCAGAGAGCCCGAAAGTGTTTCAGTGTGTGTGTGTGTGTGTGTGTGTGTGTGTGCGAGGGTGTGTTGATCTGTGTGTCTTGGTGTGTGTTTGCTTAAGCGTAAGTCTCGCACCGCCCCTGGCACCACCTTGCACTAAGCTTAAACCACACAACAATGGCAGCCAGATAAAACAGCGAACGGACAAAAAAGGGTTTGCCGTTGAGCAACGTCTGCCTGGTTGCGTCTTAAAGGATTGCTCAAGTTTTTGGTAACCAATATGTAAATGTGCGTGCTGTGATTAAGCACAATGGACCTGATCAAACCTTGCCAAGAAAACATAGACACACAAACAGACAGACAGACAGAAAAAGAGAAAGAGGGAGAGAGAGGATGAGAGGGTGAGAGAAGGACAGACAGACAAGTCTTTGCTTAACCTAAACCGAAAACCCAAGCCCAAACCCAAACCCAATCTGAAACCTAAACCTAAACCGAAATCTAACCACAATTTGAAGAGCACAAAATGTGAAACCAAAACAAACTGAAAAACGCAGCCGAGTCGATGGCTGGACAAGGCCAACTTTACACACCTCAAGTGTTTGTTTAGGCTGCCAAAAGTCGGACCGCATTGAGGTGGTAGTGGAGCATTCGCCATGACCATTTGCTGTCTTGTTGTTTTTGGCCAGTGGCTACATAAATCTTGTCTTGCCAAACAAAGGCTCGCACCAGAGTTAGCGATATGCCACCTCAGAGCGATGCTCCGCCCAGCTGCCCCAATAAGTGGCGCTAAAGACAATGCCGGACGAGTCGTCGTCCGTCGGCAACAACCGAAACTATTAGTGAAGCGCCTTCGACTTTGAGGCCTCGTCCCGAACCCATATCCGCCAGCAGCTTGCAAGATGTGTGCGAATTTTTAAGGAGCACGCACATAAATTGCAACCGCCAGGTAAGCAATGCTGCCACAGTGTATGGTTGTGCAGGTGTGTATAGGTGTGTGGGGGTGTAGGGGTGTAGGTGTGTAGGTGTGTCGGGCGCCTTGATGTATCACACAAACAGACACAAATGTGTTTATGCTGTGGGATGGAGGGAATGGAGGCGTCTGCAAGATTCGCTTCTTATGGGCATCAGCCGCGTTCCGGCCGTAATAAAAACTAAAATCCGCACAACAATATGTGCGGGGATAATGCCATTTCCGTTTTATGTGAAATCCTCTCTCAGTAGTCCGTGTCCGCATATTCGCATATCTGTCGCCCCCTGCGCCCACAACTCGCTCACATGTGTGTGGGTGTGTGTGTGTGTGTGTGCGGGGCTTCAGCTCGAAGGTGTGCGCTTTCCCTCGGCCTTGGCCAATGGGTTCGCTACACAGTGCCGAAATAGGAGTACGGTCGAAAAACTTTTTTTCGTTATGGCACTTTTGGAATGCGGATGGATGGCTAAATGGATGGGCCAGTTTTTATGGATTCGCCCGCCCGTTCAGGTTAGGCGCAATAGACACCATTGAGGAGCCTAGACTGCATGCCGCTAAATAAAAGCTTTTAAAATAGCAACAGCAAGAGCAGATGGTGATGATGATGTGACGATGATGATGATGATGTTGATAAAGAGAGCAGATTATAGCTATATCAAAGCATACCAAATTACGAAAACAACTATTACCGTTACTTTTATTGTTATTTACAATTGGTAATTATACAAATTTATAATTATGATATTCGGAGAAATTTTTTGAAAACACAGTTACTTTTTCTTATCAAAGTCTATATTATCGGGATCATAAGTTCGATCAAATTTATTTATTTAAAATAAATGAGTTCATTTCTGAGAGGAATCTAAAATTTATTTTATTTATATTTTTCAATAGGAATTTTAAGCGTTTTTACTGTTGCAGAAGCTCAAATTTAATTATATAAAATCAGTAAATAATAAAGTGGCAAATATAAATATATATATTTTCAAATTAAACATTTCGTTAAAATTTTGCATTTAACTTATTTTCTATTTTAATTATTCAATAATTGAATGCAATGCATAATTTTTGTAAAAATAATAAATTGCAATTAATGTTGGCAAAACTATTTACATAAAATGATTTATGAAATAAATTAATGCTTATAGTAAATAAACATGCATAGTTCGCTTAATTGTGTATAATGAGTTGAAATATTATTATAATTTATCGCATTGATTTGTATAGTTGAAATATGACATGTTAGCAGCTTTTCAAAGAGAATAATACCATATAAATGATATATAATACTAGTATTTATTTGAACTATTTTCAATAATTCTGAATGGAATAAACTCAGAAATGCTGTCTATATGAACTTTTCATTTTATCGAAAACAAATTGTGTGTAAAATTGAGTGAAAGTATTTAAAATTGTAGCAAATAGTTTAGTGAGAAATTTATGATTATTCACAGTTATTTCTTCAGTTGCTGCAGAGCTTATTTGTCAGTTCCCGCGTGGGATTATAACTACTGCTCATTTGCAACATTGTGGACTCATAGTTGTAATCAACATCAAATGGAAGCCTTGGCAACGCCATAATCGCTCAGCTCTGCCATAATCGAGTGCAAAATGTAAATGTGGCGCTGTTTTTGCTCAGTGTGCGAGGCGAGCGCCAAGATGAAACAAACGTGCATCTTCGAGTGGCAAAAAGCGCAGCGCTGGCGTGCGAGACGGCAGCAAATGTAGAAAACAGAAACGGAAGAAGAAATACCATAACTAAATCCATTGCCATACCCAAATCCGAGGCAAAGTCTGCGATGCAAATAGTAGAGATTATGGGGCTGCCGCTGCTGCAGATGAATAAGAACAAGAGCAAGGCAGCCGCCGTGCTGGTGTTGGATGAGTTTCTATTCGCTGCTTGGGCAGCGTGCAAGCTTCAGTAGGTGTTTACAGTAAGTCGCTACGTGTGTGTATATATATGTGTGTGTGTGTGAGTGTGAGCATGTAGCAACGTGGCTATGTGTGGCACAATAAATCTTACAAGGGTGCCGAATGGCCGGGCCCAGCCCCGGGTCCGCGCACGGTACGATGTCGAAGCCAATGCTGGAATAGAGCTGCGACCGAGTGCCGCCAGTGAAAACCAAAACCAAATAAAACTGACATTATGCGAAAAGCGAAAGCCATAACTAAAAGTTGGGCTAACGTGGCATGATGGAGCAGCACTAAGCTTGATACCGGCGTAAAAAGGGGCGGACAGAAAAAAAAAAAACAAAAAAAAAAAAGAAATAGCAAAATAGAAATGATAGCCGAGATATCCAGCTGGAGCTGAGTTAGGAAGTCAAAGCGAAGTTAAAGAGGCTATGCGGGCGCATCATGTGATCGCCCGCAAACGGAAATCGAGCTTTGGCCCTTACCTGACTGTGGGAGCCTGCGTTAGTTCAACTTGCAGCAAGTTATGCAAATGTCCTCAGTTGCCACCAATTCACTGCTGCTGCTGTTGCTGGTGCTGTTTGTTGTTGCATTTGCTGATGTTGCTGTTGGTGGTGCTGCTTGTGTTGGTGGTGTTGGTGGTGCTATCAATCGAGAACAGCGACGTTGACGCTGGCTGTGTCGTGTGCTAATGACATTTGCTTTGATTGCGACCAGAACTTCAAACTGTCATTTTCACTGGCTGAGAATTATTTCATCTACTTGTCGTGTTGTTGCCGCTGTTGTTATTGTTATTGTCCTTGTGCAACTGTGGAGCATTTGCTGTGGCGTCTGTCTGTTTATTTAATTTGCATGCAATTTTCAATTTTTATGCCAAATACTTTGAATTGACAGCAAACGACGCGCGCACACACACACACACACACACTCACACACACACTCTTTTCGTCCATGTACAATAGAAATTGAATTGCAAAATTTGTTTGCCAGTCAATCGGCGGCGGAGCAGATAGAGTTTGTCTACTTGAGGGGGGGCAAGGGACGGCCTGCAGAGACAGCAGCGGCAAAGTGCGCCACGTTCATGGCAATGTCACAGCCACAGCCTGAAGAAATCGCACAATTTGGCGGCGAAAATGTCAAGTATTCTGAATGCCACGACCGGGTCGTCTAGTAGGACGAGCACGACTGTCACCACAATGGGCGCCTGCAACAACAATGATGCCGGCAAATATGCACACACACATACACATACGCATACACAGACATAAGCACTCACTCACCAATACACTTGCACACACAAACACTGCAATTCACATAAACTGAATTAGAGTCAAGTCGAAACATATATATTGAAAGCGAATGAGTCAGTCGTAGGGCTTTCAAATTTACGCAATTCGCATAAAAAAACGTCTGATATAAACAGAGGCGCGAAATCGAGACACGTTGTCGCTGCGGTCAACTGGCTGCTGCCTAAAGGTTGGCTTGGTTGTTCCGCTAATGCGACCGACTGCAACGACGAACGCTTCGAAACTGAAACACAAGCGGAATCCTGCAAGCCTCAAAGGATGCTGAACAAAGCGCCAAGCGAGGCCGACGACGACAACAAAACCCGATGCTGTTGCCGAACCAAACGATGCTGGTAGATGCTGCTGCTGCCGCTGCTGCTGCTGCGGCCCTAAGAGAGTGACAAAGCGGCCAAAAGAGAGGGCAAGCGAGCGTGAGCGCCAGAAAGCAGCTGTTGGGATGCTGGCGCTCTCTACAGTTGGCGACGGCAGTGACTAACGTGCGACTTCGTTAAATTTCTGCGGCGACAGCACACAAAACGGATTCGGAAGCGGAAGTAGCAAGTAAGCGAGCGAACGAACGAGCGCCAAGGGAGGGTGGGCTGATGCTATAGATGATGCTGTAGCTCAAGTTGAAGCTGAAGCTGAAGCTGAAGCTGATGCTGATGCTGCTGCTGTGCAATCAGAAAGTAGGCGAAGTAACGCGAAGTAGCTGCCTCCAGTCGAGTGGCCGTCGGCTGCGGGGCACGCGAAGAAGCATGAGCCATGGGAGCGAGGGGGCATGGGGTCGGGTGGTAGTTAGAAAGTGGGTGGACTGGAGTGGCTGGTCTGGGTGTGCGGCATCAATATTCACATTCGCACTTGTGCGAGTATTTTCTGATTTGCCGCAATCGCATTGCCAACAATCTTTACAAGAGCAACAACAACAACAACAACAACGTGGACATATAGAACAAATTTTCAACCGGATGCAGAGCAAATCTTTTTTGCGCCGGATACTAACGGTGTCTTCGACAGAGCCAAACACGGCAGCACATCCTTGCACCCATAGACACATGCAGGTGCGCCTGTTTCTCTATATCGATAACTAATAATGGCATTACATTTATGTTGGCCAAACACAGCCTCCTGCCGTCTGCCGTCTGTCGTCTGTCGTCTGCCTCCTGCTTGTTTACCCTGCTAGAGGTAGAGCGTTTGGCTCGTTAGTCCTTTGGCTGCAGCCTCGCACAATATTTCAGTTTTTAGTTTTCCGTTCTCACTGCTCGCTGTCCCATTTCCTCCTCTCGTGTTCGTCTCTTCTCTGAGCAGTTGTTGTTGTTTTTGTGTTGTCTGTTTTTGTTAGTTTCTGCAATTGCATTCGTCCTTTGCCCACAGACACACACACACACACCCACGGACACACACATACAGACACCAGCAACTAATTAGAAACACTTGCCATACGCTGCAGCTGCTATAGCCAGTGTTTTTGTGTGCAGCTCATTCCGGGAATGGGTGTGAGCGATGAGTGAGCAGGTTGAACTGGAGTGGAATGGGGGATTGGCAATTGCTTAGTTGATTTTCATTGACTGCCCTTTGGCCGTGTGGACAGATATTGTAGTTGTTCGCTGTCATTAATTGGCTGTTGGTTGTTGTTGTCATTTCCTTTTAGTGACAGCTCAAAATGATCTCACCGTGGATAGAGGCTGCGCATTTGGCTAATGCAACTGACTTCACTGAGATTATCTTTTAATGCCATAAAGAGCTTTGCATGACTTTTAATTGAGTCTCGTTTTTGCATCTGACATTATTAATTATTGATGCTGCCTTTCTAATAAAAGTCCTTACTTCATTCGCTTCACTCATGCAGCTCATAATTAGGTTACGATTCACCAGGCATTATTAATTACCCGTCAGCCCGGTGCAGTTGAGTGATACTCTAGGTTCTCTAATAAAAGTCTTGGCCCCACTACTTCATTTCCTCGCCCCACGCGCGCTGCTCATAATCAGCTTCCGACTTGGAAATTTCAAAGGCTTTCGCAAACTTAACGGCTTCCGGTCTCTGGTCTGGTCTGGTTTTGTCGGACCGCTTTCTTATTCACAAATATCAAAGTTCTTCAATCGAGAAGACTTCCGCTTTTTACAGCCACATATTGCAGTTCTGGCCCATGGTGCACTGCTGGCTCCGCTCGGAGTGGCCCCAAGCCAGACCTAGCACGAACATCGCCACAACCACAGCCACAGCCCCACATACACAAACACAAGCGCACACAAACAGGACATTGAATTTGTTTTGGGTTTTGATTTTTCGATTTAAAATTGTCCGTTTCAATGGCAATGGTCTGCCCAGAGCCAGCTGGGCAACGGGTCGACTGGTCAACTGGTCGACTGGTCGCCTGGTCGACTGGTCGACTGGTCGCTTGGTCTAGTTGTCTAGTGGGCGATTGTTTTTGCTCAAGTTGAGGTGTTGCTTTTTACACATTTATGTTGGATGCTGCACTTCTCGCCGCACATGATATTTCATTGACAAAATATTTAAGAGCTCTTCCATTCGACTCTCAGCGCTCAGCTCTCAGTCTTAGTTATATGTTATAAGCTATGCAATAAAGTAATTAAGTTGTATGCCTGCCACACCCTCACTCGCCCACACTCTGTGTGCAAATCTAACTATAAATTTGAGTTTGATGCCAATATTTGCTGTCTCAATTTACGTAATTGGGAAATTGTATTTGGATTCTCCCTAAATTTATCTAATTTTCAAATGAAATACTTTTCGAAGCCAATTGCTGCCATGCCAAACTTATCAATATTATTTGACTTGTATATTGATATTGAAATTGTTAATCTATAAAACTTTTGAGGCACAAATTTCCGTTATTCATTCATACAAAGCAGCAGCAGCCAGAACAATAAGACGATATTCGCTTTAAATGTACCCGAACCCAAAGCTTCTGAGTAATCCGATTAATCTGCCCAATCAACGCCATGATAATCCATTCGGTACCTATCTCGCGGCTGAAACAAGTAAACTGATTAGTAAACTGATTATGAAAGTGTAATCTAATTATACAGTTTGATTGCAAAGTTAATTTCATCGGATTACATTGCAGGCAAAAAAACATCGAAATAAAGTTTTGCATGTTTTTGATTAAGTTTCACATATGCAATTCATGCATTTTATTATATTTACATATTTCATTTGAAAGTTGTACTGCTGGAATTTCTTGCACAATTTCGATTTTTTTTTTTTATCTTTTTAACCTGATCCCATTAAATATAAGAAATCCGGATATATAATATATTATATATTAAAATTAAGACTTTAAATAAATATAAGAAAAATATATATATATTGAAAAGCAAAACGGAAAAAAATATTTATAAATACGCAAATATATTCCTTAGTATTTGAGTTGAAATAATTGAGAAAATTGTATGCTTCATTAGTTTGGAAAATGATATCTTTTATAATTTCATATTAATAAATTTTGTGCTCTCAATAAATCTAAAATAATGATAGTAGTAAATTGGCTATCAATAAATTATTATCAATAATAATTATAATAGTAGCTAGTCATAATATAGAAATATTTTATGAAATATTGTTGTTAATTGTGATTTTTCAGCTTAGACTATATTATATTTTGCCTTTACTGGCAATGGAATTAATTATTATATTTTGCAAATTTGTATAATGTATAATCACTTATTCGAAATTATATTGTCTCATCTGTATCTGAAAAATAAAACCTATTATGCTAGAGCAGACGTGCATTGCAGTGTTCAACTGAAATAATATTGCAAGTAAATAATAGAATCCATGATCTCTTAGCGCTGTTTCTCTGTAACAAATGGCAGAAAGGTGACTACAGCTAAAGCCTGGCTTAATGATTCAGAATTTCGCTCATTAAGGGGATCAGTGCTTGGTGAGCTGCAGGTTTATAAGCAAATGCCGTCAATGCAGGGGTTGCCTAGTAGTTAAACTACGCAGAGCTCTGGCCGCGACTCGACAACTTCTAGTTAAGAAATTGAGGTGAGCAAAGCTGCTCCTGCTGCTGCTGCTGCTGCTGCTGCGGCACTGCATTGACAGTCGCCATAATTGTAAACGATGTTGGCATAGTGCCCTTTAGACCTAGACATGTTGCAGCTGCAGCCTTTTACATAAAGCGTTTCGCGGGTCTCAGCGTTATCTGAAGCGAAGGCTGCAAGTTGCCGCGTGTTGCCGTGACTCCAATAAAAACTAGCTTCGCGTGGCAAATGGAAGAGAAATGTTATTTCCCGTTGCAGTCGCTGCTGCTGCCTGTGCCTGTGCCGCTGCTGCTGCTGCTGCCGACGTCGCAGTTGACGCTGCTCTGTTGTCCTGTGCTTGTTGTTTACGCTAGTTGCACTCGTCATTGCTGGCGATGTCGGCAGCCTTTGAGCGATCGCTTTGACTGCGACTAACAACGCCTTATTGTTCATGTAGTTGCTGTTGCTTGTTGTTGTAGTTGCTGTTGTTGTTGTTGTTGTTGTTGCTGTTTGCAGAGCTGGTCACGCTCATTTGCGCTGTACCGTGAAATGCCGTAAAAAGCAAAGATGAAAACTTGTTTACCAGTTTCTATCGCTGCCGCCTCTGGCTTTGCTTTTTGCCATAGTTGGTGTTATTGTTTTGTTTTGTTGCTGCATATCCTAGACTATTTGCAGCATTATGGGCATAATGCGCACCCACACACACACACACACACACGCACACCGACACAGCATATACAAATATCCAATACACACACACGCACAGAGCTCACAATGCGACTGTAATACATTTAAACTTCTTAGGGCTCACTCCGCTTGAGGGCAGGCATCCGCAAAGTTTCGAGCTGGCGAGCTTAGCAGTTGGGCTTAGTTGGGGCCAAGCGCTCTCAGCCGCATCCTCATACAGCAGGCAAAGCTTTAGCCACAGCCACAGCTACAGCCACAACCACAGTGTGCGCCAATGGACGCAAGTGAGCGGCTTTTGGAAGGCAAAGGATAAATACGGATTGAAGTGAGCTGCATCGACTTCTACTGCTTCTGCTGCTGCCACTGCTGCTGCTGCTGCTGCTCCTGCTGCTGCTGCTGCTGCCACTGCTGCTTCTGCTTCTGCTGCTGACGCCATAGCAACTTTTGTTGCCTCTGCTTTCGCCTGCTGCTGTTGTTTACCAAGTTCTTTCTTTGCCTTTGCCGCTTTGCTGCTTTGCTACGGCCCTGGACTAGAGACGCGGCGCAATGCCTCAGTTCGCCTGGTTTAGAGTCGGGACGGTTTTCGGGTTTGTTTGTTTGTTTGCCTGCCTGGTACCCGAGCGATTCGGCGCTTGGCTGCCTGGCCGCACTCTGCCCACCTTGCGCCCTACCGCCCTACCGCCCTACCGCCCTACCGCCCTCCCGCCCTGCCGTCCTGCACACAATCTGCGTTATCGAGTTGATTGATATTTTTAAATTATGTGCCGCAGTCGGCATAAATTTAAATTTTCGGCTGCTGATGCTGTTAATCCAGAGCGGCTCAAGGCATCGTCAGGCACTGTCCAGGGCGCTGTCGTGTCAAAATGCCAATCGAGCGTCGGGCGTCGAGCCCGATGATGCTGATGCTGATAATGATGACTGTGCTGATGATGATCCCGTTGATGTTAATGTTGATGTTGATGCTGATTGGTATTGGGCAGCGCCGTAGCCGCTGCGGTTGGGCGGCGCTGCCATTTTCTTGGTTACATTTTCCCCGTTGTCGATTTTAGCATAAAATTAACATTAATTTACTTGCGGTCTTTGAAGTTATTGTCGGCTGCGTCGACTTCTTGTTGCTCACACAGCCGCTACAGTCTTGCCTGCTTTGTTCTTGTTTTTGAATTATGGAGCGTTTTTGATACTGGCCCCAGAATCAGAGCCGGCCAAACAATGCGCTGCCAGCCATTACGCACCATGCATTTGGATTCCAGCAACAACAACAGCAACAGCAACATTCACGTCGGCGTCGACGCTTATCGAAGCATGGCACAAACGTTATCGGCCATTTCCATTAAGAGGCGGCCGTTTAATGAATTCTAAAGTGCTGCCAACGACAACGCTGCCAAGGATAGCAGCGCAGTAGACGCCAACGCCGACGGCGACGGCAACGGCGACGGCGTCGGCGCCGTTGAAGGATGTTCGTCCGGCTTTGAAAAGATTCGATTTTGGCTTTTCAATTGTTCGCACGGCAGCGCGGCCCAAAACTAATTTGCGGGTAACGTTTTCGGGCGCCGGAAATGGCTGAAGCCATTAGGCTCGGTCTATGGTTACGTCAAGGCCCCTGTCTCTAGCCAAAGTGCTCGCATCGAATGGCTTATGTGGAATGGATGCCATTGCCATTGCCATTTGCATTGGCGTTGGCGCTGCGTCGACCTCGTCTAGCACATGACGATTCTGGCATTTTGATAAGCCGGCGTAACAAATTTAACGCCTGGAGCTAACTGAGACGGCTGGCATTGATTAACTATTTTACCGTTGCCACCGCCCCTGCCCTGCCCCAAAATGTAGGCCCTGTTTTTTTATACCCTGAACCCATTTTCAATGGGAAATCAGGGTATAATGGTTTTGTTGAAATGTATGTAACAGGGAGAAGGAGGCGTGGCAGACCCCACAAAGTATATATATTCTTGATCAGGGTGACGAGCTGAGTTGATTTGGCCCTGTCCGTCTGTCTGTCCGTCTGTCCGTCTGTCCGTATGTATGAACGCGTCGATTTCAGAAGATATAAGAGCTAGAGACTTCAAATTTTTTTTAAAATGTCCGTAATTACAGCGCGCATATCAAGTTTATCATTAAAATTCGATAACTCATCCCGATCTTTTTTTATCGATAAAAAACCTTATCGAAAACCAGTTATAAAATTATATCTTCTACACCTTTATTGCTAGAGTCTCCAAATTTTTAATGTATGCTTATATGCAATTTATACAATTTCGGTTTTTGTTAAAATTTACCCCCCACCCTTAAATTAACCCCCTTACCCTCAATTTTGTAAAAAGCGTATTTCAAATACTAGAGACTTGTGCTTTGGCAATTACATGCATATCCATGTTATAATCATAATCTGAAAGTTTCATGAAGATCGTACGTCCATAAAAAAAGTTATTAAACAATTAAGTTCTCATAGTAAGCGCACACTGCAGCCCATGCGTGTTTATGCGTGAGTGCTTGTGTGTGTATGTGTTTGTGTATGTGTGTGTATGTGTTTGTGTATGTGTGTGTGTATGTGTATGTGTGTGTGTATGCGTTTGTGTATGTATGCGTGTGTGTGTATGTGTGTCTGTATGCGTGTGTGTGTATGTATGCCTGTGTGTGTGTGTGTGCGTGTTTCTTGTGTAAGCTGAAAGACGCGAAAAATTATTGAAATATCTATTGCTCCAAGGGTTCAGGGGATCTCGTAGTCGAGCAGTCTCGACTAGAGCTTTCTTACTTGTTTTATTTTGAAACTTGATTACGTGATGGATTCGAGTCATTATGACTGGAAGTTAATTTGCATTGTTTGCGTCTCCGGCGTATACGTAATACGCTGAGAGTGAGAATTTGTGGAAGTCAATTGCTTCAGCTTGACATAACAGTGGCTTAAGTGCATAAGCCATCTCTAAACTGACAGGAATCTGTCACATCCCACATCGACCTGCTGGGAGCGCACATCACGGACAGGCGGCGTATGCGTAACATTTGCACAACTTCAATTCCCAGAAATTCGCAAGCAACAAGCACATAATAGCTAGACATTATGCAGCAAAATGCATTCGAACGCACATAGCCGATTCGATTCATAACTCACAGAAAGAGAGAGCGAACAAGTGAGTGAGAGAGAGAGAGAGAGAGAGAGAGCGCGAGGCTGACATACGTTGGCTATGTCACTTACTTATTCAAATCAACATAACAAGCCAATGCAATTAATTCAAGTGGCTCATGTGAGCACTGCTTAGATATTAGCCAAATTAAAATGTGCTTTACGTTATGAATGGAAATATTTGAATCTGGCCCAGGATGATGGCCTCGGCCATTTGGAGTCAAATACTTAGGCACATTGTTAAGACGGCTTCTGTTACTTATTGGCAGTTCAATGGCAATGGATGCGACTGGATTGGCTTGCCAAACAATGCCAACTAAACAGTTCAAAGTTGGCCAAGTCGCGGCCAAAGGCCATTCTCAGTTGGAGTCAAACAAATGGCAGTTCAAAAGCGATTTGAAAATAATGCCAAAGACAAATAACATTACCTGTTACACACGTTCGCATTCAGAGTTCACGCACAGACACCCACACCCACACCCACACACACACACACACACACACAAACACAGACAAATATTTTGGCAGAGCCTTGGGCGATGTCGGCTTATTTATTTAATCAACACTCCACAGTTGGCTTAGTCAGGTTTTCTGGTATGCCTTTAAGCCAAATAAAGTGCGGCGCTTAATCTTTGCCACATTTTATCAATTTAATTATTTCAATTTGAGCGTAAGCAGCAACAACAACACCAACACCAACAGCAACAGCCACCGACAATTTCTGTTTCAGATGCGGCATACTCGCACACACCCACACACACACATACACAGACACCACAGGCACATACTATATAGACAGGCAGCTAGGACGCGGCAAGGAGGCATTCACTAGCATCCTGTCTGTCCTGCCATGCCCTACCCCTCCAGTATTCCTCCTGGCTAAAATGCGCGCAATCTGCGCATCAATAAACGCTTTAATCTCTACTTGCCTGCCATGTTGCTGCTGCTGCTGCTGCTGCTGCTGCTGCTGCTGCTGCTGCTGCTATTGCTGCTGTGGCTGTTGCTGACTTGTTTCGTGCTGTTGTTCCTCTTGTTGTTGGCTGCCTAGCTTGGCTGGCTGGCTGACAGTCTGGCTGTCTGTCTGGCTGGCTGGCTGGCTGGTTGTCTGACTGTTCGTGAGCTTTGACCTAAAGCGATTCAATAATCAACTGCCAACAATTTTACCGTACTTTACTTTATTTTCACGCTAAACTATCTCAAAGATGCGAGCTCAAAGATACGCTACAGCGATTTTTTGTGCGGATTGCGAGCACACCCTCAGTACCATCCACACACAGTAAGCAAGACACACACACACACACACATACAGCCATGTGCTGGCTGTGTGCAGCCTTAGGCCAAAAGTTACCATACTAACTTGTTTTTAGTTTCGAGTTCGTACGACATCATTTTACTTTAAGCACTTAAATATACTTTGTGCCCACACCCCGAAAACAGCCAGCGGCCACCGGGCGGGTTCAGGGAGGCGGACAGGCAGGCAGCCAGCCAAACCGCCTGGCTAAGCTATTCCGTTCTATTCTATTCTGCTCTGCTCTATTTTATTCCATGTCTGTGAGGCGGCCACTCGAGCAGTCCACACTTTTTATATCGGTAAACTTTTGTTGCTCGCCGAGTTGTTTGTGTTTTTCTTTTGCAGTTTTCAGTTTGTTTTTCTGTCTCTTTCAGCAGTGCTCCCTCTCTCTCTCTCTCTCTCTCTCTCTCTCTCTGTCTCTCAACCTCTACTCTTCAAATACATATATCTTTATATATGTATATAAATATCTCGCTTGTCCCCGTGTTTGCCTTTGGTTGATCTAGAGATTTCTGTGCAGCTACCTAGAACCAATGTGCCAGCTCACCTCCCTGGACCCCCCCTCCCAATCGCTTATAGCGGGAAGCTATGGGAATGAGAGCTGTGTCCCAGTGCCTCGCCAAAGGGAGGCGTATTGAAAATGGCATAAAAATCGCATTTGAATGTAGACGCCTTCTCGACCCCTTGATGCTGTTGTTGTTGCTTTTTGTTGCTGCTGTTGTTGTTGTTGCTGTTGCGTATGCCGTCCAGAAGTTCCTTGGGGGGAGGTTCTGGTCGAACGCGCCACTTTGGGCAGCGCGTTAAGTCAACGACGCGGCCGGTCGACCCTTTTAGAATCTGCAGCGCATATAAATTTTTGCTGGCGGGCAGCCCACACGATGTTGCTATTGCTGTTATTGTTGTCGCAGTGATTGTTGTTGTTGTAACTGTTGTAGCTGCTGCTGCTGCTGCTGCTGCTCTTGTTGTTGATGCTGGCGACATCGGCAGAGCCATTGCCATCGCCAGCGTCGTTTTCGGCCTTGTGGGGCATTAAGGCAAATCGGGTTTAATTGAAAATAAAAATTCTTAATGGTCTTTAACCCAAGATTATGGGGCTGTATTGCTTGCGCCTTTTAGTGGCCTCTTTTATTAAACGGATGAGTGTGAGTGTGGCTGTGTGTGTGTGTGGCTGTGTGTGTGTAAGTGTGAGTGGAGCAACCCTTTGCGCCCCAAACTGCCAGGATGTGCCTTGGACTCGACGCTGGTCAGCGCCAAGCGCCATTTTTATGTCGCCGGAAGTGGCGTGTAATCGTTTTTATTTTGTAATTGTTTTAGTGGCACTTCCTTTCGTGTTTTTTATGTGTCGCCCGCTTGCCGCATCTTTCGGCTTGGTCCTTTTTTCATTCTTGGCTGCTGTTGTCGTCCAACGGTTTTATTTTTGTTGTTGCGCACTTTTGGGGCAAATAGGTGGCCTCATAAATCAAATATGTCACAGCAATTTAGGTGTCAGAAATTTTATTTTTTATTTTTATAACGTTTTCTGGCCAAGACGCAGCCCATCGGTCCCAAAAGGGGCCACGACGAAAGGCCAAACAAAATGCGTAAAACCCACAAGAAAAAAAATATATATACACTTATATATATATATATATATATATATATATATATATATATATATATATATATATATATATATATATATATATATATATATATGTATATATGTATGTATATATTTGCGCTGAATGGATGGCAGTGGGTTAAGCCAAATGGGGTGGGCGTTGGCCATTCGGTTAGCTGGCGCAAATATTTTCAAGGGTTCGAAGCGCCGCATAAGAAAAACGCTAAATTTAATGAAAAAAGTTTCATAAATATGGCAATGAATTTAATTAAAACACACAAAATACAAAAAATAGAAGAGAGAAATGCGAGCGTAAAAAAAATGAGGGAAAATCGCCCAACATGGAAAACATACCCGAAAATGTCGGCGCACTAATTACGCGAATTAAACGTCAATTTGCAAAAACAATTCGTTTCGCCCGAAAACAAGTCGAATCTGAAATATACCTAAAAGCTCAAATGCCCTATTATTAATACACTTTATACAAATTATTTGTATTTTTGTATCATTATTATTTGTATACCAGGATCCCTTTGAAAATAGAAAATCGGGCTATTATGGTTATGTTAAAATGTGTAAATTATTGATCAGGGCGACGAACTGAATCGATTCAACTTTTTCTATATCAAAACCTATGCTAACTAAAAACTTGAAAATATTTTTGTAGGTCTATGTATAGACGCGCAAATCAATTCTGTTTATAAAAACTCTATAACTATTCTCGCTTTAGACTGTATAATAAGAAACCAAAAAAGGAAAAACTATTTTTTTTTTATTTATCATCATTAAAATATATATTTTTATATATGCCCCTTAACCATTTATTTAATATTTTACCAATAACAAAATTTTAATATTAATAATTCATTTATTTTTTGTAATGCCTGTATTGCTGTGTATATTGTGTAAAAACAACCTAACCTAACAATAAAATAAATAAATTTATTTGATTGGATTAATTAATTATGTTATTATTGTTTAAACCTATCCATAATTTAATTTCGCTATTATAAATCCAATCAGAATGCAAATTTCTTATTTTTATTTTGACTGAAATGTCAGTAATATACCCAATTAATGTTATAACAGAGATATACCAACTACATGAATTACATGCAATCCTGATCAGTATTAATTCAAAATGCTCCTAATTTTTGTTTGCTTACACATCTACTTATATATGGTATTTAAGTGCGTATTTCTCAGATGAAAATCGAATCGAACTGAGCATTAAATAAAACCAGTTTTTAAATATTTCTTATTGCCATTTTGCAAATAGCTTTATAAGTGCAGTATGGAGTATATAGAGAGCAGAGAATATTTCTCAAAGTATTTGATTCTACTGGCTATCCAATAAACTTTATTGGCTTACTCGTTTACTCGTTTACAAAGCAAACAGTTTATATTGTTTTTAAATTTGCTCTTCCCCTCCATGGAATGTGGATAATTTGGTTTCTTTATTTTTCGTCTACCGAGATATGAGCGCAAGTTATATGTGATGTTATTAAAGTTTCTGTTTCTTTTAAAAACGCTTATCATTCATTTCATTTCATTATTTTAATACATACTATTTGTTCAAAGGGAAATCTGCCTACTCGACAATCGCATTGATTCATTAAATGAAGTGTACAAAAGCCCAGATACATATGCACATATATGTATGGTTGTATGTACCTAGATGCATGTATAAAATCTGCATAAGCTCTTTTAATTAAGGGCCATTGTTGAATTAATGTAACTCTTTAAACACCTTCTGCAATTACGCAAAACACTTAACACACATATTTACAAATTGAAACTCAATTGCTGAGCTTTGCACCACTCAAAAGTTAAAGCTGCAGTGGGAGCTGCTGGAGCTCGAGCCGCTGCTGTTGCCTTAGCCGCTGAGGTCGTGCCTGGATCAAGTATCAGTGAATTAAGGCGAATTATCTTTGAATATCTTGCCGTTAATGTTGCGGCAGACGCCACAAGCACACGATGCGAACGTGAGCAACTTAAAGCATCAGCCAACATCCAACTGCCAACAGCCAGCAGACAAAAATCAGCCGCTTCGATAGAGATTCATTAACTGAGTGCCATCACAGTTCACGTTTTGTTGTTCTGTTGTTCTGTTGGCGAAGTTTCGTGTTCTGGCCGTGGCAAAATGTTAATGAACGCACACGGACATGCCCAGTTGTTGCTAGGGCCAGTTCGAGTGACTGTCTGGCCGACTTGCTGGCAGTACATCATTGTAATTGAGTGTTCATTAGCGGGCGGGTCGAAACAATTTTGGCATATTGGTTGCGGCCAGAAAATTGACGGTACAGCGTCATTAACTTACAACCCAGTCATGTGGGCCGAGCCATGCTGTGCCAATGCCATGCCATGCCATGCTATGCCATGCCATGCCACGCCCCCGCATCAAGGCTCATTATCGTCATCAAGTCATCATCTTTATTCGCTAATATTTGTGATGTACGCGCCAACTTTGGCCAATTTTATTGTACATTAAAGCCAACTGTGGGTCGGGGGGTGGCTCTGAAGCGACAATATGGCGAGGGGTTGGGCTGGTGTGGAGTTGTGGCGCTGGGTGGCGAGAAGTTTACAAATATAATTTTGTAAATGTGCGTTATGGCAATGAAAAGGACGCTAACTCTTTGGCTAAAACGTTGCCGGGTGAATGCCAAGTGGACGAGTGGCTCAAAGCCACCGCGGGGCCTGGACCCACTGCTTGTTAAGGACCGACTGCCAAGAATAACAACAACAAATTGCTGTCGCTGTTGTTGTAGTTGTTGTGCTGCTGTTGTGCTCAAGTTTTTTGGCAGCGCGCAACATCTGACTTGGATTTGATTAATTCTGAAGTCGGTTTAACGGCTATGCCACCAACTGAAAGAGGAAGCGGTGGGTGGTGGTGGTGGCAATGCTCGCAATACTGGCAATGCTCGCAATGGTGGGCATTCGGTTTCCGGGCCGGAGGAGCTGCTCATTCATTTTACTGTGGCTGCCGCGCTGTCTGTTGGGGTAAACTTTGATGAGCAACAAGAGGACGCCAACAGACGTTAAACCGAAAGTAGCACGAATAACAACTTTGATTATAAAATGCAACAACTGTAAATGTTATCATAGCGAATATGTACGTGCAATACCAGACCCACCAGCGGTGCGGGCTAAGCAGACGGGCTAAACTGACAGCTGGGACATCTTGGTCCCACACTTAGTCGCGGCATTGTTCTGGCTCAACTGTCAGGTCAAATTAGTGCCATCGAGATGCGGTTGCTTTGCAATCTTGTAGAAACTTGAATTATGTGCGTCTGATGAGATTCAGTCCAGCTCTGCAGGCAATCGCTTCCAAGCTATCCTCAGTTCGAGGCACTAAAATCTATTTTATTACTAATTTTTTGTATATATGTGACTTTTAAATTTTAGTTACTTTATCCCCTTTTGAGTAGCTTCAAATGCGATAATGGCAAATGTGGTACAATTCAAATGCAAATTGCCAAAATCGCTTCAGACACCGACTTTAGCCGCAAGAAGTTTAGTGATAAATCCACTTTAAAAGTCAGATAATCAAAAACAACTTTTAAACTGGCTAAAGCCCTAATGTACTATACGAATAAAGAATTATATTGCTAAGCTCGACATCAGACAGACCCTTGTGATGGTGGTGATGCTGCTGCTGCTGCTGCTGCTGCTGCTGCTACTGTTGCTTCCTGCTACTGTTTGGATGTCAATCCAGAGCAGCTACAACAGTCAAGTGGGAGCGCAGCTCGAGTGGCAGCTCGGCCAATGGACAGACCACTCTGCTGATAGTTAATTTCAGTCATTCACATAGAACTGGCTGCATTTGTTGCTGTTGGGAAACTTGAATTATGTGCATGTCATTGTGTAACTACACTCGCATAAAACTCATTTGCCATTGCCACCAACAGTGTGGCGGCCACACAGCTCAGCTTACTTGGACGCGAACCCAAACTTGTGCTTGAAGTTGGAGCTGGAGCTGGAGTTGGTGTCCATCGTTGTCCTGGTCATCGTCATTATCATTCAACTATCTAACTGCGACAACGATCAAAAAACACCAGAATATTTCCCTTTAGCAAACAAAATAAATTAGAATTGAAATAATTCGTAGCAAACTTTGCGTTTTTCCTAGTTTTTAATAAAGCAAACGGCGCGCTCTGCAAACTTTTGCCCAGCGGCAACGCTGCGTATGGGCAATATGCAAAATGCCAGCAGACCAAGTCCTCTTGCCATCTATCTCCTCTATATCTATCTCTCTCTCTCTCTCTCTCCCTCCATCTCTATGTCTCTCCGCCTGTTGGCTCGTCAGCGCTGCCCGACTGGGGCCGGATAGATTTTGCGGTTGGACTCGTAGCTAACAAACAAACAAGCATTACAAAATGAAGGAACAGTAAAGGCAACGAAGTAACAGCAACAGCAACAACAGCAGCAGCAGCAGCAGCAGCAGCGACAGCAGCACGAGCAGCATGGAGAAACAAGAACCTACGACTCGGGACAAACGGGCAGCTGGCTTGCCATAAATAAATAAAATTTCAAGGATGCGTGCGCTTTTATCTTCGCAACTAGGTTTTGCCTTCAGTGGTTTTTATTACATTTTGCTGTGTGCACTTTTTCATATGTTGTAAATAGCTGCGCTCAAAAAATAAAATAAAAATGAAAAAAGCAAAAACAAAATAAGTTAGAAGAAAGAAGCGACATCGCTTCCCCAAAAACTTTTTGCGGCAATTCAAACTAATGATTAAACATTTTCAGTTATACGCTTTGTGCTGGTGCTATGACATTTCAGCATGCGACCGTTCTCCATTCATGCCTCGACTACTGCCCCACTGTCTCACTGGCGCCAGGACATCCCTGCACGACGTTTTTTTTTTTTTTGCCTTTGCTTTTGCTTTTTGGTGTGGGCGTCGCTTCATTCATGATGGTTGTCTTGTTGTTCGGTCAGCAACCGCAATTTGAATATATAAATACATTTTAATGATGTCGCCGCTCATTAATCATAATCTATTCATTAATTTTTGACCCATCTCGGAATCTGACTCCACTGCTGCCCAGTCACCCACTCGCCCGCCCCAGCTGACATGTCAGGAAAATCTTAAACAAAAAGTGAAATGTGTACAAATGTTTAGACCTTTGTTCTACATGGAATTTAGATAGGATCTCGGTCGAAAAGGAAAGGCAGCGGCATGGCAAAAACAAATAGAACACGTCATGCCAGCTAATTAACGAATATTTTTCGCCGGGCACCATGCAGCAGGCACCCGGCACCCGGCACTCGGCACCAGACACCAGGTACCAGCGCCAACACCTGCCCAATTAGTGAAAAACGAGCATCGCGCTTTTCTTAATGGCAATGACAAATTTTGTTTGTATAAATTATGTATTAGCTGGAGACGCTAAACGCTTTTGGAGACAGCCGGCACAAGCTCTCAGCACCAAATACTATTAAATATTTGAAAGATAAGTAGAAGCTCAGCCGGAGACCGAGCCGGAGCCGGAGCCGGAGCCGCAGCCAGAGCCGAAGCTAAGCCAAAGCCACTCGCCGTAGCTGAGAGGATGATGCTGTTACATAGAATGTGACCCATTAGCCGTTTTCTTTTACTTCTACTTCTTCTTCATCTTCTTTTTTTTTTTTTTTGTATATTAAATTCAAGCACAGTTGTTCGACTGGTGCTGGATTTTGGACTACTCGCCATTTTGTGTGCGATTTGATGGGTCCCGAGAAATCGAAGCGAGATAATTTGTCACCAGAGAGAAAATGGTCAAACATTAAATTTGCCAAATAAATGGACACTTGTTTGTCATAACGCTACAAATGCGTCCAAAAACGACTAAAAATAAAAATGAAAAAACCGAAAGGGACGATGCCAAGCCAATGGCCAGAGCAATGCCAATGGCAATGGCAATGCCGATGGCAATAGCAATGCCAATGCTAACGGCTACGGCGACAGCTACGATGTTATCCAAGCAGAGAGAGAGCGAGAGAGAGAAGAAAAAAAAAGAAATTTTAAAAATGAAAAACAAGACCATTTTCATTTTGTGCAATAAAATAGAAAACAACAATAAAAATGAGTGTGTGAGAAAAAAATAATAATAAATGGCTTACTATAGCCAACTAGCGAAATACACTAACTGCAAATGTTTTTAAAGATCTTTTAGAGCCCTTTTACCAGGAAAAATATATCTAAATGTAAAAATCTATATAAATCATATTTGAAACGAATGGAATAGACGGTATAACGATAAATTCTGATACAATATTTGTTAATGTTTCAGAAATATTTTATATATGCAAGGCATAGTAAAATTTTTGGAACTGATCGTATTATCAGAGAAGAAGAATATTAAAATCTTTTGAGTTTTCTTCAGGTAAAAATTCCTCCCATAAGATCAACATTCAACGATCATATGGTATTCAAATAGCTCCTGTTTATTACCATATATGCAGCCTAAAATAATAGCGATAAACTCTTAAAAATATCTAAATATATTCTGTGGCGTGAAAGCGCTTAAGGATTTTCGAAAATATACAAAGCATGAAATCCAGATTAAAATTGCTTTTAATGTCCATATGCCAGAGCTAGTTGCTGCATTGTGCGAGCGAGAGAGTGAGTGAGAAGAGAGGGTATTTGCCAAAATATACGACGGGCGGAGCAACAAACGGCAAATGGCAATGGCAAAAAGTAAATAAATCGCTTCAAATTTTCGCATGGGTTGCGAGTCAGGGGAACGGACCAAAACTGCTGAGCACAACGCTCAACTGAGCTGAGTCCCAATCGGTGGCAGCTACAAAGAGAGAGACAGGAAGAATGAGGCAGAGAGAGATAGAGAGGGACAGAGTGAGAGTGAGAGAAATGTAGCCTAGAAGCGTGGAGCCGTAAGTAGAAGAAAAAGCCGGCGTAACTGCAGTGAAGCAATGGGAAGTGAAAAACTGGGAAACTGGGAAACTGGAAGATGGGAACTTACACCAAACCCTATACGACTTGGTCCTTTATTGTTTTTGTTGAATGTTGTTTCTTTTATTTTTTTTTTTTTTTTTGCTCCTGCTCTTGTTGTTTGCTGGTTTTGTTGGTGTCGTAGGTTGTAGAGGTTCTGCTTTTAGCTCTGGTTAGGGACATTTTCTTCGTAGTATGTACCAGGTGCAATCTATCGATTCATTCCTTGGCCCCGCAACAACATCGTCGTAGTCCTAATGCGCGTTCGCTCGCTTGCTCCTGCTCCTGCTCCTGCTGCTGTTGCTGCTCGTTATTGCTGCTGCTGCTGCTGCTGTCCATGTTGCTCGCATTGTTGTTGCTGTTGCTGTTGCCGCTCCTGTTCCCTAGTTGTTGCAGTTGAAATATTTACGATGTACGTTGGGCTATTTCACTATTTGTAACACCCCAACCCGCAGTTAAAGTCGCACTCGCAGTCTCGGAGACACACGCACAAGTGTTGCCATTCATGCTGTTGTTGTTGTTCTTGCTGTTGTTGTTGTCGGCGGTGCGTCAGCTTTTTTATTGTTCTTTGGCTTGTAACGACAAAAATGAAAACAGTTGCACCAAAATATATAAAATTATCAAATAAAAAAGCAAACCGAAAAAAAGAGAAAATTACAAATAGAGCGCTTAGCAAACATGTTCAGCATCAGAGAGTTCGACTATGTAATGCTCTATTGATGATGCTCTTATCATATAATTATAATAATAATCGTATCATATAATTAATCTAAATAGCTGCTGCGCTCGTGTGGACAACAAAAACACGCTCTAGCTACATTAAAGCTACTAACTAGATGAACGTTCTATGAGATGACTAGACCGAATTACACTAATTACACTCGAAAGTTTCTTTAAAAAATTTATATTTGTTATTTAACAGTGAGGTCTATATATATATATATATATATATATATATATATATATATATATATTAAACATTTATCCAATATTGCAATTAGAATTGAACTTTGTTATGCCAGAATAGAAATAAAATAATTATACTATATAATAATTATATACAATATATTCATAAATAATCCATACTATACCTATATATTCAAATATCGTTCTTATTATACATAATCCAAGTCACTTATCACATCTGTTAGTAAGCATACTCCATTAAATGACTATTCTGAAATATACTAAACATTTAAATTGGTAGCTTCAGCGAAAACAAAACAAAACGGTACAAATTTCCATTCATAAAATTCGCTTTGTCTATTTTGCAAACGCTTAAAATGCAATTAGCTTAAATGTTCAACAATGTAAAAAAAAGGAGTATAACAAAAATGAAAAGGAAAAAAATAGTTGGCGTTAAAACAGGATGCATGCGGGCAATAGGTGATTTTGACGGAATAACAAAGCACTGTAAAGCGATAAGGGATATATACATATATATATGGTTTTTTTATGAACTTGCCAAAGTAAACTATATTTGAATTGAAATTGGTTGTATCATCATGCTCGCTTGCGAAGTAAAACGAGTATGCACCATCTCCCTCTTGCTATGCGTTCGTCCGTCCATTCTTATGAACGCAATTTATTTCGCTACTATTGAAGATGGTAAATTAAAATTTGAGAGATATACACGCTCGTTATACCCTCTTTTTCAATAGAAAAATATTATAAGACATACCTATCTTAAATTATATTTATATAACATGAAAATATTTTGAATCACAAATATTTCTTTAAAATGTACTTCTACGATACAATTATAAAAGCTTTAGACAATACCTCAAGTAAGCCTTTTTAAAGTTCGACTTTTAAACTAAGTATTCTTTGTTTGACAGTTTGACTTTAAGTTTATAAAATATGAATTCCTATAAATAAAAAAAAAATATATTCTTTAGCTTATATGTAGATAAAAGTCAGTAATTTAAAAAGGTTTTAAATTTCTTAAGTTTATTAAAATATCAACTAGTCTCTTATTGATATCTTTAATTTACATTCCATATAGAGTGCTTAAGTAATATGCACCACATCTTAACTACCCCTAACGAGGGTATATTGTTGGCGCTGCACGCGTTGCTTTCATTTATAATTTTGTTTATTTTCTCAATGCATTTTGCGCAAATAAAGAAATAAAATGAACGCAAAAAATATAATAATTTGTGCAAATTTTATTTGCCGGCGCTTTTCATTATTTTTATTTGCTGTAACGAACGTGAAGCGGGAGAGGCGGGAGAGGCGGCAGAGGCGGGAGGAGGCAACCGCAGCGTCAGACAAGATGAAGAAGAAGAAGATGAAGAAGGAGGAGGAGAAGGAGTTGGAGTATTTTAATAAAACCACACATACAAATACACATACACCCATACATACACGCACGCAAAGTCGCATACAGTCACACACTTTGTCAGGGGCAAAGAAAGCAATTGAGTTGCGTTGAAGTGGCATAAAGTAGTAACAAGTGGCGGTTGCGCTGCGTTCGGCGTAGTTGTTGGGCTGGGCTTGCTTTTTAACCATTTTGTTTGGTCTATGAGCTTTCCCTTTGGACGGGCGTACGCGGTGCTCAGGTGGAAGCACAGCCAAGGCTCGAGATGGTGGCAATGAATGCCAGATATCCCCAGCGCTGGGCTCTACAAATGTAATGGGAAATGAAATGAATGAATGAGCATAAGCACTTCTTTGTTTGTATGCTTGTCTCTCGGCCCGGTCTGACTCTCCGTCTGTCCGTCTGTCCGTTTGTCTGTCTGCATGTCTGCCTGTCTGTATGTCTGTCTGTTTGTTTGTTTGTTTGTGGCCGTAGATGCGTGCAGCGAGTGCAGCGGGGTAAAACTGAGATGCTGCACTTCAAATTAAAATGCGAATGCAAGCGAAAACTTCAAAAGAAGCACTAGAACAGAAAACAGGAGCGCAAACGAGATACTAATAGACAATGGCAAAGCCAAGTGCTGGGAGTGAAGGGGACAGCGAGGGGTAGACCTGGCAGGGGCGGCTAAGCAAGAAGGGGCGTGTTTGCTTGCTACGTATATGCTGCAATTGAAAAGCACATAAACACACTAACACACTGCGATAGCGAAAGTGTCGCTGACTATGAGTGTGCATGTGTCTGTGAGTGTGTGTGTTTGTGCTGTACCAGGCAGCTAGCCAGCCAAGGATAAAGTTAGCGACAGCAGCAGCAGCAGCAGCAGCATCAACAGCATCAGTAGCAGCAGTGCAGGACATACAAATGCACTTTGGACGTGGACGACGCGCACTAAATTCGCTTTAATTCACTTTTCATACAAAACAGCAGCAGCAGCAGCAGCAGCAGCAGCAGCGGCGGAGACAGCGGCAGCGGCTGTAGCGGCGTCGACAGTCTAGGCAGTCGAGCCACAAGCACAAAAGCACGCGCCTCACACAGACTTTGACTCTCACACGTACACACACACACGCACACAGAGACAAGCACGTGTTTGTTGTAATTAATTTAAAATATTATTATATGCGCGCGCGAGCGCTAAACTAAAGCTGGGAAACTAAGGCAAAGGAGCTGCCGGCACAGAAGCAGAGGCTGAGGCAGAGCCAACGCAAAGAAACGACTGAAACAGAGACATAGAGAAAGAGGGAGGAGAGTGTGTGTGTGTGTGTGTGTGAGATGCACAGCAAGGGTGGGCGTGTGAGAAAGTAGGAGCACTGACAAGGCAGGGCTAAATAATTATAGCCCACGCGAGCTGCACACGAAGCGGCAGTCAAACAAGCAAAACAACAAGTAAAACCAACTATAGAATTACAAGCAGATGTGCGAGTGTGTGTATGTGAATGTGTGTATTAATGTGTGTCCGTGTCCGTGTCCGTGTCCGTGTCCGTGTCCGTGTGTCCGTGCCCGTGTGCCCGTGTGCTGACACATGTGTAACCTATGAAGTTAAATACAAAACCAAGTACTCTAGTCAAGTTTTTTAATTGACGGAACACAGCGCGACTGGGGCAATGCCATCGTTCCACTAATAACTAACAACAAATTAACAACTGACTGCAATGCACAAACACAAGCGCAAAACTAGTTCAAAACAACACGCACACACACATGCACACTCACACAGATAGACAGGCAGACATCGTGTATGTGCAAGCTCGACATGCTAGACTGTGCGCCAAATGCCAAAAATACCGAAGACGACGAAATTGAAAAAAGTAATAAACGTAAAGCTATTACAAAATCTGATAATGGTCTACTGCTGGCAGTGGAGCGAAAATGCCGGCACATGGACACAAACACAGACTTAGACTAAACTCACACACACTGATAGACAGACACACATGTACAACAGAAAGAGCATGCTAGCAACTAAGAGAAATTCAAGAGAAGAGAGCATGAAACAAATTGGAATCGGAACACAACAACTTGGCAATGGGCAACGCAAGTGTTACACTATGCAGGCAGCGGGAGCAGGCCACATAAAGAACCGTTACAATATGCAGCTGCAGCGCCAGCGCTACAACAACATGCGACGTCAAACATAAACATTGTGGCGCGCGTGCTGCTGCTGCCACGGCCACTGCCGCTGCCGCTGCCTCCGCTGCCTCTGCTGCTCGAATCGTGGCTGGCGCAATATTAATTTCACGAATGAACAACCCTTGAATAACCATACACTTCATGTCCCGTTATTATGGCATTGCTACGTGAATGAGAGAGCGCCAGCGAGAGACACGAATGCACTGAGAGCCGATGCTCGCTCGGAAAGCTTTCAATTTGCCGAACCCGAACGACATAGACAACACGACAAAGTTGCTTCGTTTTGTTTGTTCGGCTGTGAAGAGCCGACAGCTTCTCTGTGTACGCGTGTGTGTGTGTGGGATGGCACTGAGTTTTGTGCGTGTCTGTATGTGCGTGTGTGTGTTTGCCTGTGCTTTTTCATTGTGCATTTCCCAGAGGTGCATTTTTCTGAAAATCTAATTTGAGAGATTGAGATTGTTTGGTCTTTCAATGTTCTGCTCGCTCGTTCGTGTTGCGACGCTTGCAATTTTAGCCCCAGCCACAGCAACAGTAACCATTCTTATATTTATGTGCGTACACATACATACATACAATACATACACACAGTACATACATACGTGTACACATACTTTCGCACAAATGTAGGCAACATATTGGGGAGTTATTACTCAGCTACCGCACATTCCGCTTGTCTGTCTGCCTGTACTTATACACGCACGCACACACACACACACACACACTCACATATACACCGCTTACTTTAATTGGACGCGCGGGCGTTACGCTGTCGTAATTTTTTGAAAAATCTACATACTTGGCCTCAGCATTCGCATCCGCATTCACAACAGCATACGCATTCGCATCAGCATCAGCATCAGTATCCGCATTCGCATCCGCATCCGCGTCTCAACGATAACGATGCGACGCGTCGCAATGGCTTCAATCATTGCGCGCAGCGCTCACTGCGGTTTGACAAACATTTTTCACTGACTGTGCAACGGCAACGACAGAGCGTCGCGTCGCCTCGCGTCCTTCCACAACAGATCTGCCACACACACACACACACACTTACACACACACCCCCTCCGACAATCCGTGTATGTTTGATGAGTGTGCGAGAGTTTTATGGCTGTATTGGGAATGAGCCGTCCAGGCTGAGTAAGCGAATAGCTCCAAGCAGGGGAGTTCGGGGCATTGGGGGCTACGGCTGAGTAGGAGCTGGGGTGATTGGGTTATGCTCTGATTTTAATTTTGAAATCATACAAGTGCAGCACTGCAAAGTGATACATGCGGATTTATTTATTTATATACGTAAGTGCCCATTCATATGAGTGTGTGTGTGTGTGTGTGTGGATACAAATGCGTTTGTTTGTACCCCACAGTCATTCACTCGCTCTCTCTCTCTCTCTCTCTCTCTCTCTCTCTCTCTCTTTCGCATTCTCGCTATGCATGTGTGCGCGAGATACGATAAAGCGACTTACAGGATTTGGATGATGGCTGAAGGCAATGCCGCTTCTGTTTGCAATTTGATAAGCTCTCTGGCATTATTTTTACGACATTTCTTTCTGACAAGCCGCTCGCCTGAAAGTATGCAATAAAAATATCAATGTTGAGTCAATGTGTAAATCTTATTGTTTTAGCATTTTTCCATTTTCCTCTTTTGCTGCTTTTCGCTTTGCCAATGCTAACAACCTCTTCCAATGCCAACATCGAATGTCCAATCAATGCACTTCAAAGTACAGCTTGAAAAGCTACTTCGCAATAGCTAAGTGGAAAAAAATGTTCAAAATATACAAATCAGCATATCCTGTTGCATTAGTTACCATTGACATTTTCATCTTATTAGCAACTATAATCCCATCATCTTTACGTAATCTTCTTATTACCCTGATTTTCCATTTTCAATGGGTTTTGGAAAAAAAAATGTGTGTAAGAGGCCAAAGAAGCCGCAGTAGACCCCATAAAGTATATATATTTTTCATCAGCGCAACGACCTGAGTCGATGTAAATATAACATAAGATATCTATAAGAAAAGCAAATCAGCATCTAAAATATTTAAACACTATAAACATTTTCTTTCATTTAAAAAAATAAAGCAGTATTATTTTGCATCAATCGAAGAACTTTATTACATTAAAATCAAATTTCAATTAACATATCCCAAAAAATATAAAGCGATTTTTATTGCAATTCGATTAGGTTCGTACATAAATATATACACAGTATGTGTTACTTGATCGATCATCTTTAGCAGAAGTTGTACATTTACAAACTAAGACTAAACAGAATAACGGATAGAGCGCTTTAACCATAGGACTAAACGTAATCAATGTGTCGAGGTGCCCTAAATACTATAACTAAGCTAATCCGAAGTTAGAATGTTCCAGATACAATACAAAATGACAAAAGTTAACCTTGATTTTCGACAATATACACAAAGATGCTTTAAAAAATTCTATGCTTTAAAGAAAATAAACTTGATAATCCCGTAGAGCGCCCAAGCCGTTAATGAATAGACGATGGCCAATGTGCTATAATGCAGAACCATCATGCTGAAAAATCGAAAATCACATATAAGATAATATTTGTATATTTATGAGTTCTTAGACTCACCGCTTAATGCGCTTGATGGATTCGGGTAAGTTGCTGGGATCATCCTTCACGACGTACAAGCGCAGCCCATATAAGCTGACCCGGAATAGATTTATCCAGTCCAAGTCCCGCATATCGAAGGCGAATATTCGCTTGTCCCGCTCATCCAATTTGTCTGCCAGCCGTCGCACATTGTCATTATCGAACCGGAACTCATTTGAGCTGAAGAACTTTAAAACGTTGCTGAACTTGTGTATCTTGCGATAGATTTTCATCATTCTGAATGGATGGAATAATAAGACTTCAATATGCGAAATGCAAGGCAAAAAATCACTAATCACACAACTACCTTGGCTTCTTGCCCATCAGAACCATAATTAAGTCCATGAACATGGCGGGCAACGTGTGGTATAAGAAGCAGAGAATGTGATATTGCCACATGTATGGCACGATGGTGAAGCACGGATACCAGATGGACTTGCGCATGGGAATGTCGTTGACGTGCTTGAACCCCGTCTCCATATAGTTGCGCCAGGTGACCATGTTGTCCACATCAGGCACATAGTTATATATGGGCGGCGTTTCATATCTATTGCGTAAAGGTATTAAGTACCACACTGCACTGTTGACGGCTCTGATGCGACTGCACTTACGTGTTTCGTGCCACATCCCAGGCGCTGGCCAGCAAGGCATTCACACACAAATCCACCGGCACTATGTGCGCTTTGTTATCCATATTCCCAGTGAAAACCCGCAACACCCCCGAGCCGATGCCCACAATGACGCCGCAGGGCCCGTACATATTGTCAATCCAACCAGTCACTGGCTCCCGATAGCTGGTGATAACTGAAAAGCGTAGAGCACGAGTCGTAATGCAGTAGAGAAGCCATACAGCTGCCGTAATTCTATATCAAAGCTCATCTTACCAATGCCTGGCCGAAATATGGTCACGGGCAATTTCTTTGCATCCTGCTGCACCACGTTCTCAGCAAGCACTTTGGTGTAGGTATATGTATTCGGGTATCCCTTTATCAGTGTCGGCGTCAGCGTATTCAGCGTGTGCTCGTCCAGGCACTCAGTCAGCTTGCAGGCATTGTCGCCAGTCATTGGGCCGCTGTAGAACTTCTCCTGGATATAGCGCATATTGCAATGGGCAAATGCGGTCGAGACGTGCACGAGAGCCTGAGGATTGAAAGCAATTAATTTAGCTCAATTCTGTCAAGTGGCAAATATAATATGACATATATAATATATAATATTCTTAGGAAGTCAACTTAGTCTGACCTTAAAGAGGGTACATGTATATTGTATATATTATGATATAAGATCTGATTAGCTAATACATATAGCACTCAATTCTTTTATGTAGATAAAGATGAAATTCAACTAATTCTGACTTTAAATGCGCTATATATGCATATACATTATTTATGTATGTATATAATCAAGATCAAGATCTGAATGGAATTAGCTAATATTTAACTCTCGTTTCTCTCAAGCAACGAGAATAATATGTGACTAAGATGGAAATCCGCTAAGCTTTGTCTACGTCTATGGAGTATATATACCTATATGTATTCAATCAAGAGCTGAAAGCGATTAGCATATATATATATCTAAAAGTTCTTTTAAAAATGTAAGATGAAATTCAGCTAAGCTTTGTTGGACTATATAGAGAATCTGAGTATCTGTTTACAATTAGTATCTGAAATGGATTTTTTCAAGCAACGAATACAATATCTTGACTGAGATGGAATCTAAGCTAAGCAATGTCTAACAATTGAATAATATCGAATAACATATCTGTCCATACGGAGATCTATGCTCGATTAGCTCATATACTGACTTGTGGGGATATTTCAAATCAAAGGTTTATACTAATAAGCCCTGTATATCTCTCAATGCTGTCTAATGTGAAATTCACTTAAGCTTTGATTGAGACTGTCCGTATATAGACAGAGTATATATACATCAAAATCTGTGTGGGATTAGTTAGCAGTCTCAACTGTATCCAGGTAATATAATTTATATTATATAGCTTCAGTTATAATCGAGCTTACCTTTAGGTGAACAATCTCTTTGGCCAGCTTGATTAGCTCCTTTGTGCCATGCACATTGATTGCGATTGCCATTTTGAGCTTCTCGTCGAAGCGCACTGTGGCGGCACTGTGTAGCACAATGTTTACATTCTCCTTGATGATCTCGCGTTCGTTCGGGGAGATGCCCAGGCCAGGCAGCGAGCAATCACCGCTGATGATTGTGATCTGACAGCGATACTTTGGATTGGCCTGTTTCATTTTGGCAAAGACCTATGCCGGAGCGAGCGAATAAAGTAGGAGCAATTAATCAGAATTGGATATTCGACAAATCAGTTAGCCATCTATATTGGACAAATTATTTACCGGATCATTGAACAAATCCTCAATGCGTGCATGGGCATCCTTGCCCTTTTTGGTGCGTATCAGCAAATATATTTGGGCCACCTCCGTAACACGCAACAGTTTCTCAATAATAACTGCGTACAAAATCAGTTCGTAAGTAATCAATTATTCAAGTCACGTCCGCGTTTGCCAACTTACTTTTGCCAAAGAATCCAGTGCCGCCAGTGAGAAAGACGCCCTTATCCTTGTAGAACATTTGCATGGGCGACTCATCTGCAAAGATCAATGCAAACAGCCATTAAACAATTAGCCAATTTGATGCGCATCATTGTGCCACTCGTGGGCCTCCCCGCCGAGCTGTGGCAACGGTGGCAACGGTGGCAGCAGCCCCACTCACCATGCTGAATGCTTGTTTGCCACCCACTTGACGCGCGTCACGAATTTAAATGCGCGCCCCAAAAGCCACTTCAATTGCGCATAATTCACGCCGTCACACACAAACACACACACGCATGCACGCACACAGCACGCACACACACGCACACAGCACGTACATAGTCACATAGAGAGTTACACCCAGTCGCACGTAAAGAGCGTTTGGCATGTGGCTGCATTTTGGCCATATGTCAAAATGGCAACAACAACACTCAAAGTTAACGCCAATGCTGACATTGTTGTCGGCTGCCGCTGCTGCTGCTGCTGCTGCTGCTGCTGCTGCTGCTGTTGCTGTTGCTGCTGTGGCTGGCTGCCACTTGTGGGGCACTCATAAATATTTGCAAGTTAGCAGCTCGTCGAGCTATTCATCTATCGTACAAAAGCACACACATTCGTATGCACACACACACACGCACACATGTTTGCATATATAAATGTGTTTAGTAGGCACATTCCTGTGTCTTCAAGGTGCCCATGGTCGGGCCTGGTCTGGTCTGGCCTAATTGCCAATCGACGACGTAAATCACTGTCACTGCATCGGTTATACAGGCTATGCACACACACTTGAGCGCATTGCCCACTCGATAATTGCATAATAAATGCAACATTGTTAAGGACTTCAACTGGCCCATTGGCTGCGGCGTCAAACATAACACACACACACGCACACACATACATATGAAATGCTATTCAGACAAATACGGACACTTAGTGGAGCTGACACCTATTCATCGTATAGATGGATACAGCAGCCCTCCACCATCTATCAGCAGCACCCCAGGGGTCGCACTCAACCAAAAGCACTTGGCGTGCTCACTCAAATGTTTTGTTTACCTATGCTAATTGGCTTAAATGCAACTCAAGCGCACTTCTCATCGCGCCAAGCCGAAACTGAGCCGACGCCGACGCCGACGCCAAAATGGCCCGCCCCCCAGCCCAAACCCATCCACTACCCCACTGCTGGGCACCCGGCCACCATTGTTTATGAGCGCTTCGGAATTGAGCTCCAGACCCCAACGCGTGGCCTCACTTGGAGTGCGGCGTGCGGCATTCGGAATGCGGCATGAGGCGTACGGCGTGCGGCATGCGCATTTAAAGCTTTTGAGCGCTTTGGGGCATTTGTTCAGCGCCAGCGCCAGCGCCAAAGCTAACAACAACAACAACAGCAGCAGCAGCAACAGCAGCATTGCCACTTTGAGTGAATTGTCAACAATTGTGTTGGCTCTTTGGATTTGCGCGCCACCGTTGTCGACGTCGCTGTTGCTGTTGCTGTTGCTATTGCTGTTTTTGTTGTTGTTGCTGGGGCTGTTGCTGTTGTTGCTGTGGCTGTTGCTCGTTGTCTCTCGCAGACAAAAAGTCTGTCACATAATTTGTCAATTTCAACAATTTTGTTTACCACCCCCGCGCACGCCGTGCAGTCTCCGGAAGACAAACGTAATTCTTCATGAATGTTTATTGTTTTTAAGAAACACTGAACTGCTTGCTTTGTGTTTGTATATGTATTGTATATATATATATACTAAGTATATGTGTGTGCTCAGTATTATTGTATATTCACTTTTTGCGGTCATGTCTGAGCCTGACTCTGACTTTGACCCTGAGCTGGAGCCTGACCGTGGCATTGCCCTTCACACTCCACAGGTCACTCACCCTTTGTGCCAGTTATAAGCTGACAATGATCGTCCAATGATTTCGTAAATCCATTCCGCAGGTTCATTAATTTTGCCTCGTCCATGTTAGCCAGAATAGGATTTTGTCGGGCTGCAAATAAGAAATGCAAATTAATCAAACTAATTAATTAAATATGTAAATTTAGAATAATTCTCATATTTTTTTTTTTATTCAAATTAAAATGATTGACAAATTAATTTTTTAAATGTCAAACAGTGTGATTATACCATATTTGGAATATTATTAAATTCGATTAATATGTGATGAGATTTAATAATGGAGTGCAGCATACAAAGCCTCAACAGTTTAAGCCCTTAAAAGTTTTTTGATCACATTGAGCAACCATACCAACAAATTTCATTATTATTGAGTGCAAAATTTAGAATTTATAGTTAGATATTAAACTTTCTACATCAAAATATATAAAAAAAAATTTCTGCCTGACAATTTATTTAATCATTTTATTTCTTTATCTTTTTATTATACATATTATAAAAAAAAAAAAAAAAAAAAATATATATATATATATATAATTTTTATTATATTTTTTTCATATTATTTTATTTTTATTTATTTATTATTTTTATTTATTTTTTTTATTTTATTTATTTATTTTATTTTATTTTTTTTTTTTTATTTTTATTATTTTTTTGCCAAAACAATTTTAAGTTCAAGCATCGAAATGAAACAAAACGAAATTCTAATCTATGTATTATACTCTGAGCCATTTCAATATATTTCTTTATTAGCTTCTGCTTGACTATATAATTTGCAAGATTTTCAAATTTTATTATATCACTAGATCTCACATACATTTTTTGAGGGATATAAACGCCGAGTTTATGTGGTTTTGCATTTGAACAATTTGATGTGGCTCCATTTTGAGCTGAAAGTTGCGAATCCTTTGAAGCAATTAGAGAGTTTGAATGTCTCTTTCTAATTAGGAAATGTTTCAATTGAAATGTGCTAAAGCAATTACAAGACCGGCGGCGGTCTCTATGCGACTGTTTCGTGGCGACTAAAAATCAAATATAAGTGAATTTCATTACAAATTTAATTAAAACTTTACTCTGGCTTTGTGTTCGGCAAAACCGTCACAAGAGTATCGCTACACTAAAATTCTGTAATGAAGTGCCAGACGCACCTGTTGACAGAGGGCGGCAAAAACAAAAACAGAGAAGAAAAAAACAAAAAAACAAAAAAGAAACCAAAAACCAAAACGAAAACCCCAATTTCAACTCGGGTACAAATTTAATAAAATTCATACTAAGCGGCGAAGTGAAAGTCAAAATGAAAGTGGATATCCTCTATACAAAGCCCCACAAGCACTAAATGTGCTATTGTTGGGTTCTTTTAATTAATGCTCCATCGAGAAACACAATAAAAAAAAAAAAAAAAAAAACCCAAAAACTATGTCGGCCAAACCAAAAAATGCCATTGAACGCTTTAAATATTCAAGCCATTCTATTGCGAAATTGCGAGAATAAAAATAAATTACAATATAAATAGTGTAAGTCTATTTTTATATAATGAAATTCAGTTGAGGGCATATATGCTATGCTTCTTAATTAAATATAATCGTTATATTATATATTGTATAAATCAATCAGCGCAATTTTAATATACTCGATAAAACAAGTTTGTACTTTCGAAAATCCGACTTGTGATTTCTATAGTGGTGTCATACTGAGATCAAGCACTGTAAGTACGACTGATTAATTGCCTTTGATAGATAATTAGCTACTACAAATCGAAATGAGTAACTGCTAATTAACCCAACGTATAATTATTCCTTTCTAATAATACACAAGATAAACAAAATAAACATTGTATATAATTACTATATGTTTGAAAAATAATATAGAACAATAAACTGTATTGATTTCAAAATCAATTGTAATTTTACTTTTGCAATTTTATCTATGATTAAACACTCTTCCAAAGTATACATATATCCTTTTTTACACTTGAGGCTTCACAGTATGCTTGCATACAAAGTATGTTCAAGGAGCATCCGCTTCCGAACGGGAGAATACATCAACAGCTTTGAGCATCGTGGTTCATAAATAAGTTATACTGTTAAAACGGTGAGCTGCTTACACATATATGTATATATATATAACAACATTTCAGTATATACTTTAAGTCATTTTAACCTGTTTTCTCTGGAAACACATGTTCAGAGTGCAAAGAGCAGTGCATTTAATTTACTGGTATTTCTCATTAGGCCATATCGATAATATGTAAGTCGTAGAACAAACCCGCAATAAAAAACAAATACAAAAATCGATTAGGGTTGGCAAATCTAATAAAGCACATTCTAGAGAAATCACAATAATGGAAATTCGTAAATTTTCTAAGACCAAAATGAAGTCAAGATCAAACTAAAACTGAAATTCTCAATTTATACATAAATGCAAGAATATTCTCCCTTAATCTCCTTGATTCTACCCTGATAAACGTAAGTATTTGGAAAAGATAAAATATGCATAAAATTTAAATGGACTTGTGAAGAATTCCTGTATATATTTTCCCTTTAAATATTCAACTTAAAGCAATACATTAATTTATATGGAAAATTGTACAGGTATTAATTAAAAGTAAATTCAGTTAATGGACTGAAATATTTTCCTCAATCAGATTCGCAGAGTTTTTTATGTGAATATTTAAGAGTGTAAAACACGATTGAGAATTTAATGAAAAAAAAAATAAAAATAAACATAAATCCTATTTACATTTTCACAAATATTGATTGATAGGGGCATTAGCTGTGCTATATCCACCTATAAACCATTTATGGTTTCAGTATCGTAATGCTATGCTTCTGGCATTTCCTTAATGGATATTTAAGCTTATCAATCATTTTACTTCATGCGTAACATATAATTCCAATTATATTTGCAAATAAATAAAAATCACTACTAATTATACAGCGCGATGCCAATGGATATGAATATAGGCTTCGGGTTTTATGCATAATGAAGGTCAACAGATGTCTTTAAATATTTATGGCGTGTGTTTCAGAATGATGACACATATTCCAGTTCTATTTAAAAGAGAAGTCAATCGTGGTCAGTCTACAATGGATGCAAGAAACTGTCCCTATGGGCATATGATCTATTATAATCAGGGTAGACATAAATTGATTTCAGCATTTCAATCTCCTCAGATTCCTTAAAGCTAATATACTCTGATAACATTGCAAGCCAGTATGGGAACTATTATGTATAATCATAAGTTTAGATACTTCATGCTTTATTCTAGAAATATTTCAATTAAATGCTTCCGTTTCTAATGGGATTTTACATGCATACACATACACAGCTGTTTGCTCGCGTCGGGTCGAGTAATCGGACAATCAAGTTGTAAAACCAGCCAAACAGAAACACAATACACGGGCAATAATTACCTGGGCAGCTAGACAGCTACATCGGTAACTAGGAAGCCCCGTGGCTGGCTACTTATAGTCTTGAATAAAATTTAATTAAAATGCTCATGTCGATGACGCTGTAGAATTTTAATTGCGCACAAATTAAAAGTCAAAATGTCAACACCCAAAAACTAAACAGAAACTAGGAAAAAAAAACCATATATACAATGACAATTAATAATAAAAATGAAAATTACAAACTCAAAAGTACGCAATGATTTAATTACTTGATTATCGACGACTAGCTGGCAAGTTCAATGAAAATCTACTATAGGTAAATGGCGAGCGTATAACAATGGCCGCGTTGCCAGACTCATGTAATAAATGTAAAGAAACACGATTCGCTGCACAACAGACAATGCAATCGAGAGTGCGGGCCAGAGCAACGGGGGGCGGGGCGATATAAGAGTGGACATTAAATAATTTGAGTGTCGAAGCCGCGCACAATTAACCCATATTTGCAATGGAAACCAGCCAACAAGCCAGCCAGCCAACCTACCAGACACTCAACCAGTCAACCAGTCAACCAGTCAGTCAGTCAGTCAGTCAGTCAGTCAGTCAGTCAGTCAGTGAGGCAGTCAGCCAACTAGCATGTTGCATTTCACACCAATTGGGGGAATTTTCACCCGCTTGGCTCGGCGCTCACTCAATCGTATGAATGACGAAAGCACTGAGAGGTGAGGGGCGAGTGCATAGGCAGGTAGACTGCATGGGCAGCTTGCCAACCTGACTAGCTGGCTGACTACTGACAGACTCACAGACTCACTGACTGACTGACTGACTGAATGGCTGGCAATGTCGGGCAGAAAGCCACAGCAACTGATTGCACCACACCGGCGACCACAGCGCCACCAACGCCAACATCAAAATTGGAGAACGCACTGCACTGCACGAATTGTTGGCGACTTCAGCTATGATCCGGGCTTGATGGTGTCAGGGGCAGTTTGTAACTAAGGGTTGGGGGTTGTTTTTGTATGCGAATTTATACATTGTTTAACTATAGGCCACAGCTGCAGGCACTGTGCTCGCCTTTCTATTGTTGTTGTTATTAACTTTTTGTTGTTGCTGTTGTTGTTGTTGCGTCTGCTGTTGCCGCTGCTGTTGCCATCACTGTCGCTGTTGCCTGTTGCCTGTTGTCGGCGATGCACATCGAAGCGCAGCTAATTGAAACATTTTGCACACTGTGTCAAAACTATGCAAATAAATTTGCAATCATAAATATTTATTTAACAAACATAGCAATTTGTACGATATTGCTGTGTTATTCTAAATTATATATTGTTCAAGAAATTTAGTGTGCTGTGAATATTTTAAAATTTTACATTGCATTTTTAATATCGAAATTCACTTAGTTTGTACGAAAAATACGATTTAGTTAAATTTTCATTATGATATCATTTTCATTTCACTGGAAAATAATTTGCCTAATGATTTTTTATTTTTATACTCATTCACGAAAGTGAATCAGTATATTGGTTTTGTGCAATGTCCGTCTTGCTGTCCGTCCGTCTGTCCGTCTGTCCGTCCGTCCGTCTGTCCGTCTGTCCGTCTGTCCGTATGAACGCAATCTATTTCGGCGCTATTGAAGCTAGAGACTTGAAATTTGGAACACATACTCGTGTATATCTCCGGTTTATAAAGTGTTAAAATTTTCCCGATCCGCCCACTAGGGGCGTGGCAAATAGGAAAATGCATTTTCCGATATACCAGAAATCATGTTTGTTGAAGAGCTAGAAAGCTGAAACTTGGTATGTAGGTCCGCGTTGACCACCCAAGATCACGAGCTATGGCGGATATATCTACGCCCATTGGGGGCGTGGCAAATCGGATAAAACTGTATCTCCTAAAGTTGTAAACCTAGAATGCTGAAATTTTGCACGTCAGCTAATGGTATGATTCTATAAAGTCTGAAGATAAATTATAAGTCTACGCCCGTTGGGGGCGTGGCAAATCGGACCTGAAGATATAGTGATTTTTTAAATTCTCCTATATTTTGGACACTATTGATGACAGAGACCTCAAATTTTGTATATATACTCGGACTGATCACCCAAGACCAAAAAGTTTTGTCGGATATATGTCCGCCCACAGGGGGCGTGGCAAACCGCAAAAGTTTATATCTCCTAAAGTATAATAGCTAGAAGCTTCAAATTTGGATAGTTGAGTTACTGGTAGCCTCCTCTATCGATTCCCCAAAAATAATTTTTACGCCTCTTTGGGGGCGTGGCATATCGAAAAATACCCTGCAATTTTCACATTTTTTTAGGGTAAGCATTCAAACTTTGCAGTTAGGGTAACGTTATCTCTTTCTAAAAACTGACCAAAAATGAGGTGTCTACGCCCAGTTGTTGCGTGGCAAATCGGAAAAACCTGTATATTCTACAGTATTAGAACGAAACTTAACTACTAAATTGTTGATTGGATGTGAATGAGTATTCCGCAGTCGGTAACGCCCGACTGCAACGTTCTTACTTGTTAATAATAAAAATGACAATATTTTTTCATTTTCATTAATTTTAAATATTTTTATTTATTTTTTACAATAAATAATATAATTAATTATCATTTATTATTCATTGTTTTTTTATGCTCTTATAAAAATATTTAATTGTGTATAATTTATACGGCATATAATTTAATGCCATAATGAAATTAATAATTGTGATAGTACAATATTTCTAATTAAAATTCAGTTATCAATTCAGTTTCCAATTGAATAGCTGCCTACGTATAATAATAATATAATTAGCATCATGGTAAATTTCCCATAATTTTAATTACATTTATTTATGTTATTGTGAGCACAATGTAAACATACAGTATTATTAATTTATACCAACATAAAAATTGGTAATATTATTAATATTTAACTGTAAAGTAATTTACATAACAATCGAAAACTGAAAATATGAAGATGCACTTCAAAGTCTACTAATGGTAGACGGGACTGCCAAAGGAATACTTAAGTTGTTCCTCTATGTTATAAAAAAATATCAAAGAATTAACTCAATTCAGATCTTGAACCCTGATACCGATTACTTATCAAGAAATACATTAATTACCTATGGGCCGACTTGTGCTGACTGTAGCTATATCCCATTTATAGCAACACTTTGAACAAATCTCTTAAAGATTTTTTGAGGATTATATAAATTCCGTCACGATATTCGCATGGGCACAAGCCTTTTGCGACACTGTTGAAGTGATTCTCATCCCAATGCCATAATGCTTTTGGCACTTTTGATACTGATACTTGGCTGTGGTCCTCGTACTTTAGCGCTTGTTTACCGCCGATGCTGTGGCAACGGCAAAACTCGAAACAATGGTCCAAAACAAAAGACAAAAGTATGCACCGCAACAATAACAACAAAGCGAACAACAACAACAAACACCCAGAAAACTGAAAGCAATGCAACAAACATTGCAGCGTCAACGACTGCGCCTCGCATATTTCAATGAACCCAAATGCGAATCGAAGAGGCAGCTCCTCGCTGTTCCGTTAACACCGTTTGCCCCCACTGCTACATGCCTTCCATTCTCCTCTCCTTCTTCTCGTACTGGGTTGCCCGCACTTGCGAGGCCCATTCGCTTTGAATTTTATTTAATGCTTTTGTAATAAAGTGCAAAATGGTGAAAAAGTGCAAACAAGGGCTTTGGGAGCAGCGGAGGCAGTGAGCAGTAAACAGTAAGCAGTAAGCAGTGCACAGGGAAGCCCCATTGCATAATATCAACAACATCATCATCAAACGCAACAACAAACAACAGCAGCAACAGCAGCAACAAGGACATGGCAACAGCAATAAGAACGACGGCAGCAGCAGTGGCCACATTAAAAGAAGAAGAAATAATTAACAGCAACAGTTTGAAAGTCCATAAAGCGAAAATGGTTGTCGTTGCCATCAGCAGCGCAAAGCCTTCCACTTCGTCCGTCCATCCGTGCGTACGTCCGCCTTCAGCCTCTGCTGCATACTTCATCCCTCATTGGCTCCGCCGCATGTGGCATGGCCATACAACTTCCGGCTTCCGACTGGCTGACCGGTCGCTTGGCCCAACAACTACAACTACAACAACAGCAGCAGCTATATAGCTGGAGATTGTTTGTTGTTCTGTGTGCTGTGCTCTGAAGGAGGGATTGGGATTGGGATTGGCGACGGGATTGGGTGAGTACTGAATCTGTGCCGTGCCGCCCACAGTGGCAATAAGGACAGAGGCAAAGTCAGTGAGAAAAATATTCGTTAAATCTATTAAAAGATAATTACGTGAAGACAAATGAACGGTAGGTTGGGCACAGAACCGGGACCGGGACCGGGTCCTGGAACGGGACTGGCAACAGGACCGGGACTGAAGCTGTTATCTCTGCGGTTGTCTGCGGTGCACACAGACATATGTACGTTATTATTATTTGAGTTCGTTGATACGATAACGCTAATGGATATGGATATTGATTATAGTTTTTATGCTGCTTGCTGAAGCTGTCTGGCCCAGCTGCCACTCCCACTGTCCGGATAATGATCATTTCGATTATATTGATGCGTCATTTTATGAGCCGCAATGGTATTGAAATTGAGTGGCTTGTGACAGCTTCTAGTTTATGGCGGCACATTAATGGTCCACGCTTGCAACAACATATTCATGATGGCCCCAAACGCAGGGGAATCTCAATTATTAGCAGCTCTAATATGTCTATGTGTGTCTGGGGGATGCTTCTGAGTGTGCGTGTGTGTGTGTGTGTGTGTGCTTAGCTTTAATTAATACAACAAAATGCGAATGCATATACGTAATTATTTGTAGACACTGTGATATTGAGTTTGCTCATTTAACGTACATAAACACTTCAATTAGAATGCACATGAAGCGTGGTGGGAAAACTTTTTGAAAATCTTTTTCAAAAAAACGTAAATAGCTACGAAAATATAAACAAATTATTAACTGAAATGCATTGAATAAATAGCACAATAGTCAAGTGTCATCGAAAGTGATAATGTTTACCACTAATTGCGAGAAACACCTTTGCCTGCATCGTTAGCAACGAGGTGTGAAAGGTTGGGGTCAGCTAATTGCGTACAACCGTGAGATTTTCTGAGATACAAGCCCATTCGAATTGCATCAGCGGAGTGCACTCAAATCGAACTGTAAAAGTTCTTGCCATGCTAATTAGCCCGGCCAATTTAGTTGCGGAGGGGCACGTGTGAAATCTTTTACATATATGCCATTTATTCAATTATGAGTTTCATGCAAAGCAGACAAAACATTTTCAATTACAATGCTACGTGTCGCTTTCTCTCTCTTTCTCTCTCTTTCTCTCTCTCTCTCTCTCTCTCTGTCTCTGTTTGTCTGGTTATTCCCAATGCCAACCGACAGCTCTTATCAGCTTTACATCTGTCGAGCTAATGCCAAAGTGTTGCGCATGCGTAAACCGTTGAGGAGAGAAGGCGCGAGGGAGGCGGCGGAGGCGGGCAGAGCTCAAGCTAATGACCGTTGGCGTCAACGTCACATGGTTGATATGCCTCATTGATGCCATTGTGGTTGCGGTGCCCGCCACACCTCTCTGCCCACTTAAACACAGGCAAACTCACGCACATGAAGATACATCCATTGTGCGCACCTGAGTGTAACCGAATTGTTGTTGCTGGCTTACTGGCTGTGTTCGCATTGCTATTGCTGGTTATGTTGTGGGCCTGGCCATAACATTTGCCTATCAGTTAGGCAAATATTAAAAGCTCGCTTTCGCATTGCCACATGCCCAACAGCAATCATATCAAAATGCTCGTATAGCAGCTGTCATACATCATGATTGAGGCAGACGCCAGCCTGACACGCTTTGCATGTAATACCTAATTATGAAAGTTTTCAATGTTCAATGATAACAACTAAACGACAATCGAAATAAGACATTAAGTATACGCGGCATTGCACAATTAATATGCACGTATTACATTGTAATCAATTGCATTCCATCAACCCGTGTGTCTGTGTGTGTGTGTGCGTGTGTTTGTGTTTGCTTCAGTTTGTACTCATTTCTATCCAACTTACTCCGGTTGCTCTGGTGCAACCGTAAAAGCAATTTAATTATTGCCCATTATATCATTTGAATTATATGCCATGTTCATTTTGCAATGTAATTAATTTCTTATAATTTAATTTCGCTTTAATCAATTCCGCGACGCTTGAGCTGATTCAATTTTTTTCTGTGATTTGTGCGAGTATTTTCTAAATCAAATTCAATTGTTTCGTTGCGCAATTATTACACCAATTAATTTATGGCCAATATTTCAACATTGAAAATAGCCCACACAAATATATATAAAAAGAAAAAATCCACATAAGTCGCGCACTGAAATTTTAATTACATAATTCGCGCATTATCAATGACAAGTCCAAAAAAAAAAAACTTCATGTACACAAAAAACTAATTTAAATAACGGTAAAAAACCCCAACAACAACAAACACGAGACCTTACAAAATCTATTTGCAACAATAACATGCAATAAACATTGCCCGTTAGACTTGTAATTTATATTAATTAATAGGTTTTTTAGCGCTGTATTTCCAGCCAAAATCAACTGAGAAATAGCCCACAAAATAAAAAAAAATAAAAAAAATACCAGACATAAAAAACAACAATCAAATATATAAAAACATATATAAATAAATAATATATAAATAAATATCGAGCTGCAATTAACCTGAAGCCATTTGAATTACAGCGTATTTATTATTTCCAGCGACAAGCTTTTATTTTTGTCGTGCTGCTCTGCCAATATTTATTTTGTTAATATTTATGTTCGAATAAATGTACATAATTTAATGAAAAGTCTCCTCCTGACTCGTTGGTGCTACTGTATATTTAATTCACAATTTTATTAAATCTAATGCGCTGATTTGTGTTGCGGCTGCCACTGGTTTTCCGCAGTTAACTATATTTTGCCTTAATTTACACAAATGTAAATAATAATAATAATAATAAGCAATTAAGAGAGCTCTGATTGAGACTGCTCGACTGCGAGATGCCCTTCGATGAACTGACATACTCAAGCACGTATAAAATAAAATATAGCAGAAATCAAAGTTGCTATTAAATTTACTTTTATTTAAACATTTTTTATGGAATCTAGAGTCAAATAAATTTTTGGGGTCTGCTACGTTTCCTGCTGATATGGGCTTAGGGTCTAGTAAATGGGATGGATAATAATAAGCTTGTCTATTGCATTATCAAAAGCTGCAATTATTTTATAAACAATTTGCATTATTTGTTTGAAACATATAAAAGTTAATATATAATCAGATGATGTTTTAAATCAAAGTTTACTTGACTTCGCAAGAAAACAAATTATATTGCAAATATGTTGTGTTTATTTATAATCTAAATGAATTGAATTAAATGTCAGAAATATTTGAGGCTAGAATGAAATTTTTGTAATAGTTTTCAAAAATTTTGATTTGAGCTCAAACTTTAAATATATATCAGATGAAAGTTAATAAATAAAATAAAAATACAAATATGTACTTCATTGCATCAATTGAAATGCATAAGACTTCCTTCCTTTGTATTTAAATTTTAAAATGAATTCGCTTCAGTTTAAAAAGTAGACTGTAAGTAGTCGCTTTATGAATATACATAAAACCGAATATTTGCCTCAAGCCTCGATTTTAATATTGACTTATAATTCGGGAGTCGATGTGCTTTTGACTGTAAAAATAATATGTTCATCATGTATGAAAAAGTAAACAAAATCACTTAAAAATGCAACTTTTTTAAAGCAAATATTTCAATTTTTATATATATTTAAATTATTGATGGAAAATTAAAAAAAAAAATAAAAGCATAATTGAATCAATTATTAAAAGCATGAAATTTTATTATTCTTATTTAAATTGATCTCATTGCAGAAAACATGAGAAATAAAATCACAAGAATTTGTGAGACTTGCGGCTGAAATAATTATTGAAACCTATTTAAATTTCATGCGCTTGCTGTTGTTGACCTATGAACTGTTTTTCCAAGCAGATTTTGTGTGTTTTTATATACTGTATTAGTTTAGCTTACTGTTTTGCAAGTAGTTGGGTTTAACGGCAACAAATAAACTAATTAGTCGAGGTCAAAGACTAAATATAATAGTAAAGCTATGGCAAAAATACAAAATATTAATTATATATTTAGTTACACTACTCAACAGTTCCGACAAGCTGTAACTTATACAATTCGTAAAGGCATAGAAAGTAAGCATTAAGAACAAAAGAGAGATAAGTATTATATTAAAGCTGCCACTCATAATGCATTTCACGTTTTACTGGGTGAACGACTGTAAATAATCTATGTAAAAAGTCCATCATACGTGGTTGCCAAGAGCACACACACACTTTATAGAAGATACTAATCCCTTTAAATCTTAAATTCCCATTTTAGTCCACAAGCCCTGCTGGCTTAGCAATGTTAGCTATGTCTACCCCGTTTGCCAGACAAACACCTCACCCTCACACGGTGCTGCGCATACCAAAGGAATTCTGAGCACTGAAAATGGAGCTGAGGAACTCTTTATTAATATATTTTTCTTATTTTTTATTATTTTGTAATTAATTTAAGAACTTGATGTTTGTATGCTAGCGCTTAGTCTAATGCTAGTTGAAGAGGCTAAAGCTAAATCAAAAATCATTTATTGCTTACGAACAAAAAAGGCTATACCACACAGATTTATATTATAGCTAGCGATTATAGTCGATGTTTAATGGTTTGGACAGGAGTTTATTAAGGACACGCTGTTTATTCAATTCTGTTGAAATTACTACAATTTTATATGCATATATGAAGTGAGTTTACTTTTACTAAAATCTTATATGTACATATATATGTTGCGAATCATTGAAACGGTATCGTCTTACACGAATCATGCCACAAAAGGCTTTTAATTTAATAAGTCTGTATCACTAATTAGTATCTCATAGCAAGAGTCAAGCGTATAAAATGTAATCATCTACTCAGATTTCAATTCCTTTTTTATGTTTGTAATACAAAACCCAAAACGTATGAGCAGTACGTACGAGCATGTATAAGTGTAGATATATAGTATATATATGTACATATATATATTGACACAAGTGTGAAGGCGCATGAATAGCTGAAGAAATCACGCCATAAACGTGGCGAGCACGAATTATTTACAAAGCAAGCGAAAGCCCAAAAGAGGTCCCAATAAAATAACAATAAACTATGTCACACTTTGCTGGATAGCCTGGAGGTAAGTGTGAGTATGTGCGTGTGTGTGTGTGTGTATGTTGGTGTGTGCGACAAACCATAAAAACACAGCAACAATAAGAAGCCGCAAAAGCAAAAGCATAAACAATTGTATTACAAATGTGACTACAAATGCATAAAGCAGCAGAGCCTACAACAACAACAAACTAACAACAAGCTACAAAAAGCTCCTCTAGACGATTATTTATTGTTAACGATTAATATTTGCTATTGTTGTTGTGGATGATGTTTCTGCTAGTGCTGTTGTTGTCGCTGCTCAAAGTGCTCAGATTTCAAAACTGCCAACATAAGTACGATGCGACTCACATAGACTAGTTATGTATGTGTATGTGTGTGTGTGTGTATGTGTGTGTGTGTATGTGTGTGTGTGGGCGTGGGTGTACGTGCGAACGTTTGAGTGCGAGTGCCAGATTGCAAGCTGCGGGGGTCGATTGATGCGTGAGGCTAAGGAGGTGCTGTTGGGGTTGCCTACACATCAATTGAGCCCGATAGCCGGCTCAAGTGTCAACAGCGAGGCACGGATGAAAAGTCAGCTGGGCGTGGCATGAGCACACTGGCTGTCGGCTGGGGTGGGGTGGGGTGTGGTAGGCTGACTTTGGGTATTTTGCGTGCTATGCTAACGCCTGGATAAATAGATGAGCTACCTCTGCAGCAACAAACACAAACTGGTCGACTTGACTTTGGCTGAACACGCCCGGCCATGCCACGGCAGGGCACGGCAGAGCACGGTGCGGCACGGCACGGCACGGCACGGCATGGCATGGCCTGGCATGGCATGAACTGGCCGTAAGGCGAAAATGTTACAGATTGTTTTCCCACACGTTGCCGCATTGCGTTTCGTCATCGTCAACTGTGCGGCATGTTTGACAGCAATGAGTGCTTGACACGTACAAAGGCTTTTGTTCGGCCAAAGTGTTCTCTGGCTCATTGTTTTTGTTGTTGCTGTTGCTGTTGCTCATCTGGCCGTTTATCTTGGCATTGTGCACGTTATTTAGAGTTCACTGTTGTTGCTCTCACACCGAAAGCAATGTGCCGGTATTTTCTTTAGACGCATCTCCCTCTAGCTTTATCAATGCACGTGGAATGATTGTTCTCTGTGTGTGTGAGTGGGTGTGTATGTGTGTGTGTATGTGTTGACAAGATTTTTTGTCGAAATTCATTTGCTACGCTCGCTTAAAGGGCAATTTGTTGTTGTTACGCCCAATTCATTGAGTGCGCCACCCAATCTGGGCGGCGTTCGTCAACAACAGATCAAACAACCAATCTGGCAACAACCCCATCGGCTGTATGAACGACCGACTGACCCAGACAAAGTAGCACAAAGATGTTTTACTGCCAGACGCTGTTGCTACAATTTGCTCATTATTTTTTATCACTAGTACATCATCGCATTGCCACACCCGCCCATCGAGGGACAATCCCAGCATTCAGCCAGGCAATAGCCTTTGGCCCCAAAGTAAATTGTTGCCCCTTTCTATATGTATGTATATACATATATAAATATACATATTTTTGCTGTTTGTTGGCAGTCTCATCTCTTGTATTTTTTTTTTATAGATATTTCACTGATTTTTCCATTGTTAATTCCAATGATTGCGTTGCTTCTGCAGCACCCTCAAAGCCAACAACGAACTGCAAATAGACCAGACACAGCCAACAACAGCAACAGCAACAGCAGCAACAATTGCTGGTGTGGGGCAAAGTTCGAATTTCGTGTGTGGCATGTTTTGTGGCTAGAAGCATTTTGTTGCTTTCGCCATATAATTATACATTTGTGCATCCGGATACTTGATACAAAATATGAACAGACTAAGCTGGATGTGGCGGCACTCATATGCATTTGGCCAACTGGGCAGCTGGGCTGGCCGGGCTGACCGGTAACTGGATTTATGTTGCTCATTTTTATGCGGCCCACAAATTGCATGCAATTTATTTTGCTTGTTGCAAATCAAAAATTTCCATAAAATCAAATGCTTGGCACAATGTTTGCGCTGCGCATAAAAACATACAAACACACACACACACACGCACAGACATATGTACACATATTTAATGCAGCATAAAAGTTATTACTTCATTCATTTTAAAATGCAAATAAATTTATTTGTGGCCTTTTGATTTCAGATTTGTTTTCGTATCTTTTTCAAAATCGAGCAGCATATTAAATAAATTAGAATGTTGCATTAATCTTCTGTTGCGCAATACTTGGCATATCTCTTCATGGACATATGATTTCACATTGAAAATGTAAATTCAATATTGCTCAATTGATTGTTGTTCGTAAATCATTTTCTTCATATTCATAAATTTCATAAATGAATGGAATAATATTCCAAAATTAAATTTGATTGTATGTTCATTTATTTATTTTTATTTTTATTTATCAAATTTGAAGATGAAACAGCCTCAGCTGCATTAGCCACGTAGAGAGTAATTGAATATCAATTGGCTATAATAGCAAAACTAGGGGGAGTGGAAAAATAATAACAATTCACAATGTGGTTTACAATTCAGATTCAATTTAGCATTTTGTTGGACCTGTAACCAATGAATCGTTGATGTCGGTCATAACTATTTTGAGGCCAAGTATGTAACAGATAGAGGAACATGTTCGAGATGAATTTATAATTAGCTGTAGTTCCTCTAAGTGAACTAAAACTGACTTTAAATCTGACCTACATATGTACATATGTATATATGCTGAATTTTGAATAAAAGCATTTTCATCAATACTTAGCAGGCGTAATTTTTTTTTAGCCTAGGGTATCTCCCACGCCGTCTACTTGCAACTCAACAAATATCCTATTTCCACTTGATTTCTTTTAAGTTGTATTTTTTAATAAATACTAAAATAAAATCCAAATAAGTGCTTATCCCTAGCAGTAGCTTTAACTCCAGCAAAACTCGCACATACTGAAACACACACACACACACACACACACATACACACAGAGTAGCACGAGAGCAAGTCGAAATAGAAAATGCTTTGCGTATTTGCATAAGAAAACGAAGTTGAACCGAAATCAATGATTGCTCAAGCAATACTTGTGAGAACTACAAATGCCACGCCTCCTGCTTCAATGCAGCCGCCTCCAGCTAGACATATATCTATATATACATATATATATGTAGTGAAACACTGGTAGCTGCTGCGCTGTAAGTGGGTTTTTGGGCATGGGAATGGGAATGGGAATGGGGTTTGGGACATGCCGCTTTCATATTATTACTTTATGGTTGCCTCCAGTTATGCATACTATAACCATAAATATGCCCGAACCCTGGGCATGCCAGCCAAGTCAAGTGGGCGTCCAGCGACAGCAACAGTAACAACAGCAGCAAGAGCAGCAGGAGCAGCACGAGCAGGAGCAGCACAAGCGGCAGCAACAAAGGCATGTGAATCATATTTTGTGCTTGTATTAATACATCCCCATATTTATACTATAGCTCAAAACAATAAATAGTAAAAGCTGGATTATGATTAAATCGATTTCATGGAGCCTTTCCGATATTTTCTTGCTTGTGGGATGGGCCACACGCTCGTCTTGCTTATAATCCAGCGGATACATGGCTATATGTGTGTGTGTGTGGGTGTGTGTGTGTACTCATTGATTGCTTCTCTTTGACTGCAATGCGCCCAATCCGCCCACGCACGTTTATCGATTGCACTTGCATGCTTTAACTAACGCAACAAAATATATATATAAATAAAAAACAATAACTGTAAAGAGCAAACAAAACGGCGCAAGAAACCATAAAAAATAACTGAATCGTTTGTGGATGGTTGGGCCGGGCCTTGCCTGACCTGGCCTGGAGTGCTGCCTGCATGCCTGTTGGTTTAAGGGCGCCTCTATATATTTATATGTATATGTATACATATATACATATACATATGCATAAATGCAAAACAAAAATGTGTGTACTTACATACAAAACTCTTTGTGCACAAAATAAATACAAGAACGCAACATTCAGGCTTCATAAATGAATTGCTTGGTCGCCGCCAAACCAATGCATGGGCCATAGCCACTATCCCCAGCTCGGCCGTTTGGACCAGGCGCCCACTCGCATCTCGCCTCTCGCCCATCAATTGAATAAGAGACCGGACAAATTGAATGATTGAATCCAATCGCATGCAAATGCGATTGAAGTGCTGCAACAATTTCCGCCCTCTCCCCTCTCTCTCTCTCTCTCTCTATTTCTGACCGCCTCTGTCAATCTCTCTGGAGCTTTGTAGATGCCCACTTAGCTTCTGACAGATTTTTATATGAATTTTTACATTGATAAAACGGAGACTTTAACATGCTCACAAAACGTTCGCTTTTTAGTATCGAAATTGAATTTCCGCCCAGTCGAGAGAATCACAATTAGCACTGAGCCTCTTATTGACACAATTGTTTGCTCAAATCATCCGAAAATCAAGTAAACTGTGGCCATGTATTTATATTAGTGTATATCATTATTTACGCATCCGACCATGTATTTCTATTAAAGCTGCTCATTATTTAATCAACTGTTTAAACAGCCAACACTCATGTTCATTCATTCAGGCCAGCTCACGTGGCCATTGACCATTCGGCCTGCTGTGCCAGCCATAAGCTCACTCACATTTTTGTTTTTATTTTTGTATTTTAATATAGATGTCCTGCTGTGTAACCCGTTAACCAATTTCCTCTTTCTCCTGTCACTTGATATATATATTTATATTCATGCAAATATGTCTCACTGAACGCTCTTTGATTTTATGATTGAGCAGAACTCTATATATTTTTCTATGTATGCAATACGTGTTATTTTATTTCTTTTTTTTTCTCTCTCTCCCTCTCTCTTTCTCTCTTGATTTTATTTTATTTTTAGCCCAGAGCACTTTTCATTGCGATATTGCGTGTGTGCAGGCAGCGGTTTGCATTCATATACACTAATCTGAAGGGTAGTATCTATACTACTCTCTAAACATTAGCATACATTATCTTTATTGCAAAGTTGAAAAATACATTAAAATAAATTTATATCAAATACAATTAACGTTTAAACCTTTATGTTATATATCGCACATAAAAATACAAAAAATTACAACTCAACTATTAGGTATACAAAAAAAATAAATAAATAAATAAGTAAAAAAAATATATTAAATTATTTAAATTATGCATTAATTAAAAAGTTCGAAAAAAATTATATATATAATTCTATTATTATATATATATTTATATGATATTATAATATATTTTGTAGCCATATTCTTGAATATAAATTAAAAATTTGTATATTTTACGTTTTAGGTACAACAAAAATGAAATTTGAAATAAAATAGATAGATTTCGTTTAAGCCAATGAAAATGTTGAAGATTTATGTAATTTGTATGGAAAGAGTATTAGCTCTTCGTGGTACTGCTATTGTTTCCCTATTAACTAAATTTTTGTGGCATTTGTCTTTCGTTTGATGTATTTCTGCCAATGGCATTTAATACATAAAATAACTAAACCTAACTCAATATCTAATAAAGTAAGGCAAATTTGCACGTTATGATAATAAAAATAACAAAATAAAAAACAAAATAGCCTTGAAACGGTATAGAAATGTGGTTTACATGTATTATATGAGCTTATGTAAATTTGAAATAATAAATCAAGTTGGCAATCAACTGAACTTAAGATAAACGGCATTTGAATCGAGCGCGAATGGAGAACTTATCAGAGAACGAGCAAATCTATAAATATTTACAATGGATATGAATTTCTTGATTGCTCAGTAATAATTTATGAAATTAATTGCGCCGGAGGCCAGTTGCTAGGCCAGCTGCGAAAGTGGCTCACAAATGATATCACGTATTTTGACGAATATGTTAAAACGGAAGATTTTGAAACTGGGACTGGGCCGCGATTGGTAAGCGAAGCACAGGAAGAAAACTCGCGCACATGTTTCAACATCACCGAGCTGCGTAGTGCATAACAAAATTTGAATAAAACCAAACAAGAAAGACGAAATTAATGGAAAGCCCAATCGCAACACGTTTTGGGGGAACCGTTAAGAATCACCTACGTACGCACCATGACCGCTCATTATGGACATCTCACTCTGGCCAACACAACAAATATTAAATAGTGTGTGTGTGCGTGCGTATTTGTGTGTGCGGGTGTCAATGGAAGGGCTTGAGATTTAATGGGCAGTTTATTTATTTATATTTTTTTTTTTTTTTTTTAGTTTGTATTTTTCTTTTTTGTGGTGAGAATCCCGTGCAAGCACCACTCCTAGCAAACAACTTTTATTTTCACATATATCTGTTAGAAACCACGTACAAATGTGTACGTGTGTTGTCGTGCGTTTTGATATTTTAAACAAATATTTAAAACAAATTACCAAAGCGCAAAAGAAGCACGCAAATGTATATAAAAAGCTTAGAGAGGCGAAGCAGCCAAGCAATGTACAGTGGATGCCATCCAAGAGGATAAGTTGAAAGAAAGAGAGAATGTTTATTAAAGTCGGAGGAACTCTGAATGAATACGAAAACTATGAAAAATATGAAAACAATTTTTAAATTTGAAAATTTATATTTAAAATTAACTATTACAATAAATAAGTTAAGGCTTTATATAAATTATTTCAAATTATAATGCAGAAAATATGTATGTATATATATATTTGTTTTATTTTTGTAATAATAATATCTCTGCATAACTCTTACTGAAGGTATCAGAGCACTAACTGAATTTCGGAACATTTATGTAAAGGCAAGAAACATCACCTACTTTGGCCAGCTGCTTATTGGGTTTGAATTCAGTTGTATTAGGAAATCTATCCTATTTGGAATTTATAACTGAAAATTTCATTTAAAAGTCAAAATTGGATGCAAATAAATCTTGTCTTCAATCCTATTTTTTCATCTGAGATTTCCGGTTAATTTTCATTGAATTTGATAATTTAATTGGCCTTTACTTTGAGGCAATATATGCTTAATTGTATCCGAGATTTGCTGATTTGTGCCCACTGTGCACTTGGCATTGCTTTGATTTATTTACGAGCTGAAAGTTGGTAGTCACTATGGTGTAGGATTTTAGTTAGTATCACTGCTGCTACCAATGCATGCATACATACATATACACATACATACATATGCACATAGTTTGGATGTGGTTTCTGTGGCTAATATGTGCACACAGAGATACGCACGTCGGTTTGGGTTGGAAATTCGAAAAAAGATAGAAACTTTTTGGCTAGCCAGTCGACTGTGGACATGGGACAGCTGTGCGTGCGGCACTTTGAGGGTAGTCAGAGATGTGCGGTGGGTGAGGAGGGGGGAACGGCAACAGCTAACGGCTGTGAACCGACAGCGTTGGCGACTGTTGCGCATAAATTGTGCAAACAAACTGAACAACCGAAATGGTAGTGGCCCAAAGATATAGCAAAGCCAAACAGGCAAATGTGAAATGCAACACATCGTATCCATGAGATACAAATAAGCAATCAGATTCAAGCAGGCGGCCAACTGGCCAAAAACCAAACTTACTCAATAAAACGCCACTGCCATGCGTATGCCAGACGTTTCGATTCGCGAACGCTTGGCTCTCTTAATCAGGCTGGAACCTGTCGGCCGGCGCGCCTCTCTGTCAGTCAGTCAGCCAGTCAGTGAGTCGGCCCGGTCAGTCAGGTGTTTAGCTGTCCGTTTGGCCACATTTCGTGGCTGCAAAATGATGTCAAGCCAGCTGTTTGGATGGAGACTGCAATTGGCTCGCCGCACGATTGAAGCTCAGAAATTGTCTTGGAAGCTGTTCGGTCGCGGTATTTATTGTGGTGCAACCGACTTGATCTAAGGCAACGTAATCAACAGCCGGCAGCCAGGCAGGCAATCATACCAACTGCGCTCGTAAATAATGCGCAATGAAAACTTTTGTTTGCGGAAGCAGCCGTTCAATGGCAGGTTCCACTGCAATTTTCAGGTTCTGCACTAAACCAAGCCAAACCGGCTTCATCGATCGTTCGTACAAGCAATTAGCGTAGGACAATACACTTGAGTCAATTCAAGCCGAATTCAAAAAATACACTCATATTAAATTTCCATTATTGAAATCATTTCGTTTATCAGCGCATCCATGGCTGTGTTTTTATGTCGTTGACACAAGCCAAAAGAAACAAGTTTGAGCCTGTAAATATTAATGACGGCCGAACAGATACCATCAATATTTTGCAAATGTCATTCAGTGACTAAAGATCTACCCTAATTCTACTCAGAAATCACTTTGAATAGGACTCAAATATTTCAAACTGTACGTATTCCAACATCTTAAACTAATTTTAGTGATATATATTTTATACTAAATACCTCTTGAAATGCTAAATACAAACTGAAACCAGATTAGCTTTATCAAGTGGTATTTCTAATATTTTCTAAGAAAAATTTCTTCATTCAAAAGGCACATTCAAACTTTCTAATCAACAACTTTCATTTCACTATTTTAACAATCTTAGTTTTATTATCAGAGCAGAGTCTTCTCTCTCACTCTAACTAAATTTGTTGGTCTGCCTTATCTATATAATAAAAATGCAAAATATAATGTGTGCAGGTAGACAATATGACATATAAAAATATATTTCATAAATTTTGCTTTTAAACCTTATATTTATACAATATAAAATTATTTCCCACATTCAATGCGTTAATTTTCTGAAGATTCTTCAGATGCGCTCACATTTAAGCAAGTCTAGCATACCCACTTGATAAATATTCAATGTTTCCTGGGTATTAAAAAACTTACAAAAATTGGCGACATCGTGAAAAAAGAAATACATACATATATGTATATATACATGTGTATGGCGTATGTGTCAGTGTATGTAAATGGCAACTGTATAAATGCATCCTGAATCGAATTTAATTGTATTTGTTAGTCCATATGCGAGTGCACACTCGTATCTTTATCTGTGGCCGTATCTATAGCTGTATCAGTAACTGTAATTGTAGCTGTGACTACGCTCGCACATGTATGTATCAGCACGCTTGTCCATCTATCTGTCACGCTGTCTGGTATTTGCATCCGAAGCTGCGGCTTTCGGGTTTAATTGGCTGCGGAAATATTCCATGTGATTACTTAATGAGATCCAACTCAGTTTTATTACCCGCGGACTCAACACGGCTCTCAGCTAAAGTGCATAAAAGTTAAAAGGTTAACAAATTAAACAAGCAACAGCAACGCTGACTGCAGAATCAACAACAACAATAACAACAACAACAACAACAACAATAACAACTATTCGGCCAACTGCATCTAGGTACAAATATGTATTCCCTAGAGGAGGCGCGGGCGTGTGCATGTAGTTTATTATTCAATTATGCATTCATTAAGGTACAGAATTATTAATTCAATAAAAGTAACAACATTATTGCCTCAATTTGATTTTCTGTTCACTTAAATTACGTCATTTTTTTGCGTGTGTTAATTTCACTATTCACTAGACGGCAAATATATTTTAATTGGCTCTAGAGTAGTGTCAAGAGACTAACAGCATGGCACAGTTTATGTGGAGACAATGAAGAAACAATGCCAGATGAACAGAGATTAAAGACAAGAAATATTCTGTATAAAATAGCTTTAACCTATGGAATCTTTTTCTATAATCATCATATATTACACGCTTACCAGAGTACAAAAGCCAATAGAGTGAACTACTCTGTAAAATTAAAGCAACCTCTTTTACTTCTCAAACTACTTTAAGAATATTGTGTTTTATTACTCGTTCGAGATGGGAAAAGAGCATATAATATACTTATATAAATATTCTCTCGAATCAATATCTATAGAACTATCACAGCTATGCGCATACGAGAAAAACCAAGCAGAAAATATAAATTTTATTGAAATTTAACTGAGCAAACACCTTGAGCGAATATTAAACAGGCGATTGCACTCGGCTGTGAAGTGGCTTTCATTCTTTATTTAAATTCTCTATAAAACTTTGGCAACCACAGCATGAAGAATGTGTGTAAAAAGTAAAGAAGCTTACAATTAAGTCATATTAATACGAAGGCAAAGATATACTTGTGGCCACGATGCTCATAAAGCAGTTTGGCTTTTATACATGATAAAAATTGAATAAACTTTAAAGATGCGTGAAGGATTACATTCGATGAAATACACACATATATAAACAAAAAGTGCATTAACTTAAAAAGTCTTGTAGGATTGATCAATGACATTAGATGATGCAAAAATAAGCCGTGAATCATTGTGGAAAGTCTCATGATGAAGCATGATTCCTTGACGGCGTGTTTACAGCACGTTAGATTTAGTACAGTGCTCTACACGTTTGATGGCCTGTAAATCTGCGTTTTATGTACACGTTAAGTCAAGGTCTGTGGCAGCTGGCATTAGCCAGCTAGGCTGGATGGTAATGACCCAATTGCTTATGTTGGCAGACAAAACGTGGCGCTGGCCAAAATGTTTATGGCCAAATGAATAATTAAGAAGCTATTACGGGCAGTAAGTGCTCGCTGGCTTATTAAATACGGCAGGTAGGTAACCAAAGTTGACAAAGGAAAAAGATGAAGAAAAATATAAATTTAAATATGAGAGAAACTATCGCAATTAAACGTGCCGCATGGATGGTTGCATTTAACACGCTTAACCTTTCATTGGCCAGAGCCAAAGGCATAAATAATTTAATTGTGAGTGCGCTCTTTGGCCAGCAAAATGGCCACAGAGATGGCTGGCCATCGACAGATCTTGTGGCAGAGGCTAGCCCACAGCTTTTCACATTTTGAATGGGTTTGCCGTGCTCAAGCTCAAGCTCAGGCATCGCATAAGCACAGTCAAGGTGTTCCGGTGCATTTATTGCAATTAAACACTTGTTAATGCCAAAGCTGTTGGCCACTAAAAACAAAACCACATAGTATAACAAGAAGCTGGCGACGAATACAGATACACACATCTGTATTAGTGTGTGTGTGTGTGAGCTTGATTGTATTTACAACAAGATTAATACTTGGCATTGTGGCATGAATCAACGTTTCGTTTCGTTTAGAATTCGCTGGCGGCCGTTAGCAGAAGCCCCAAATAAACGGCAATGCGCTAACCTTGTCACTGGCAGCAGCAGCTACTTGCAACTGCAGCAGCTAAAAAATGCAGCGACGGCGGCAGTAGCGGCTGCTGCGGTTCGAGTGGTTTTCCTTGTATTTGATTTTTCAATTTTAACTGTAGAAATAGGCGGCACACTCGCACGTACATAATTAATGTGCCAAAGAATTGGCATAGTAAAGTTTTACCAGTTACACATATACACATACTAATGCATACTTATACACATACAATACGTATCTTTTGGTCTGGTGTGCATGCAAAATCGGCAAATGCCAAATGTTTTGATTGTTGATTTAAACGTATGCGCAATGTTCGCACATTTATCGATTACAAATCAATTTTATACTATTGCGCATCTCACGTAGCAGCTGGGCGAGCTGCTTGGTGGCGACCTCGACTTGGACTCTGTTGGCGTTGCCCAAGCCATCGAGATGGGGCCGAGGGTGGGGAGAGTGCAGGCTGGGGGCCTGTTTGCCAACTTTGTGCAACGCATTGCTGCTGCCGGATTACACTATTAACGCCAGTTGCATACAAATTGGCGCATTTCAGCATTTCAGGTGTGTGTTACCTGAGCTAACCGTAAGATACAGATACGCGGCTGCACTCGTTAGCGTTGTTAGTCGGTCGGTGTCGGTGTCAGTGTCGCTGTCGCTGCTTGCTTGTGTGTGTGTGTGTGTGTGAGTTTTCTGTTACTGTTGCTGAATCTGAATCTGAATCTGCATCTGCGCCTTCATCTGGGGGCATTCTGCGCCCATTTGCTTGCCTTTGGTGTGCGCCTCGAGTCGCAGCTTGCATAAACAACAGCCGCAGCAGCAGCGGCAGCGGCAGCGGCAGCGACTGCAAACGAGCCAAACAAATTGAATGCTGGAAAAAGTGCACAAGGTGCGATATATAAATTACACCTCGATTAAATTGCAATGCAAATTTCAGTTGTTTTCGTTTTCGTTTTCGTTTTTCTTTTTCTTTTTCAACTCCGCCCTGGACAGTGGCAAACTGGAAATACATGCAATACATCTGCGCTTGTGCATGCATGTGCTCATCTAAGAAGACTTTCGGCTTCTGCTTCAGTTACAGCTTAATGCTGTCAGACGCAGCTTCCTGCAATCCTCATCAGTATGACTGGCCGGCTACCCATCGAATACAGACGTGACGACAGCATAAGTAAGCAGCGCATTCGCGGGATTTGTCAAATATTTGCGCTACGCTGCGCTCATTCATAAAACCTTTGGCTAAAGCCTTGGCTCCACACTTCCACAGCTCTGACACCAGCCGCAACCTTAGCCTGTCAGTCTATGCATCTCTCTCTCACACACACACACACACTTTGATTGCATGCGCGCTCTCTCTCACTCGCTGTCTCTCCCTCTGACGCTGTCGTTCTGTCTCGCGCATTGCTGATGCAGTTTTTTACGCCTTTTGCGAGGAAAAACAAACTTTTTCAGACGTTGGGTAAAGTTCGGCAAGTTTAATGCTGTTTGACTTTGATTCAATATTTGCATCGATTAAGCTTTTCAAGGTTTTTACTTAGCTGAAAATCAAAATGGCAGGCACACACACACACAAACACACGCAAACAAACACATATAGCTTGATATATGTATGAATGCGAGCACTTGATAATTTTACATACGTGCAAAATATAAACATGCTTGAATTAATCTCTAGAGAACGGCAATCGCACAAATATTCATCAAAATATTTTTATTTATTAGAAATTCAATTTCAAATACAGAGTCAACTCAATTTGATGCCTCTCATTCATATTATCCATATATATTCAAGAAAACACTCAGAGTTAATCAAACTTATTTTGTTTGCAGCAAATCTATTGACTAATTTAGTTATTTAACACTGAAGTTATTAAATTCTAAATAGCATAGAACTTACTTTATTTGATTTAGAAATTCAATTAAATTGATCAATCCCTCAATATTTATTTCTATATATTCATTGCCTACTTTTGCTAATAAACAAATTGTTAAACAATACGGAATTCCCACAATTTCTATCCAAATCTATATAATTATCAGAATTCATACATCAAATTGTAGTTCAATTAATTATTGAAATGCAAAAATGTGTTTGATAATTTTCTTTGATGTGAAATAATAAAATTCCTAAATCATTGGCGATTATATCAATTAAATAATAAATTAGCTATACGTATTATACATACATATTTAGCACAATTATTTTAATGCTACACATTTTTCACATCTTAATAAACGGCAAAACATTTACATGTAATTTTCCTCGGGCAATTTAAATTATTTTTTTATTGCAAGGCAAAGTTCGTAGCTTCACTATACTATATATAAATATCAATCAATACATAAATCTATATATATATATATAATTATAAATGACTGCAAATTGAATAATCGAAAATAAGCTAACATAACTTTTTATTCAGAGTATTCGCTGTCGTAATTTAATATTAACATTCTTTTATTTTTAGAGACTCGCATAAAAATAATAAAATAATGCAAGTTAATAACAAAATAATTTCACAAACAATGCAATGCAAACAAATACTATTCTTTTCACAAAAATAATATACATTGTACGACACGTCGTATGTGTAATATGCTACCAAGCAATATATTTTGTCTGTGCTGATTTAACTGAATTATTGATACTTATTATTGAAATACAATTGCAAGTAGCTTAAATTACATTTGCATTTTTTTAGAGCTGCTTTTAAAATAAATTTCATCATAGCAGCGAATTGTGAGCAAAACTATTTTTTAGTCAATATCTGATTTACACAGAAACGTTGGTCGACAGCACAGCAATTTTATATATGATTATTATTATTAAGTATTGCAATTGTAATGAAATTTGTTCACTAGGCTTACTCTGTTGTTCGAATTCCAGAAATGCAGCGATTTCAATCACAGCTCCCTAATTTTGAGCTCTTCAATTGATCTATAATTTTGAATCTTGCCAAATGAGTGGAAAACTTCCTGTTTGCTGTGAGCGTGTGTATCCAAATTGTGCTTGGTGTAATCGATTGCGCACTTTCGAAATTTTCACGATTTTCACGCAGAGCCCCGATATTACACAATTGAGCTGGACTGTGGTAAAAAAAATCCAAACTCCCGAATTGGCAGCGAGCACAACGTCGAAAACGTATTTCAGGAAAATCAACTTGAAACTATTTTTTTATTTTTGTTTTTGTTTTGTTTTTCTGGCTTTTAGTGCGACAGCACAGCACCGAAACCACCGAAACCACCGAGCCAGCGAACCGAGCTTATTTTTCAACGAATTGAACGCGTTTCAGAACTGCGCTGCCAAGCAGACGAAAACCGACTCAGCTCGAGTGCGGCTTGCAAAAACGACAACACCTGAACAGGGGCCCAAACTGAGGCCTGAACGCGACTTGGTAACAATTGACGCTGCCGCCGCCGCCGCCGCCGCCGCTGCCACTGTCGCTGTCGCTGTCGCTGCGATTGCCTATGACGTATGGCGCCGACTGCAGCGTCAGTGTGGCCAAGCCTAGCTTGGGGGTAGTAAGCGTACGTCTCAGTGAGACTCAGCGACTCTAAGTAGCTGTCGCGCTCTAAGTAGCTGTCGCAGTCGCAGTCGCTGTTGCTGTCGCCGTCGCCGTCCCTGTTAGCGGCGCAGTCGCAGTCGCGATCGCAATTGCGATCGCTGTTACAAGCTTCACTCAAATTGAGTGGCGCTGTCGATAGCCAGAGCAGCAGCAGCAGCAGCAGCAGCAGCAGCAGCGAGAGTCGCCAAAACGAAACTGTTAATTAATAAACTAAGTAAACCTGCAAATGCTATTCGGCAGGCAGTTGGCTTGATGTTTATTTTCTCAAGCGTGAACTAAACGTGGCTTTTTCATGCGCGGAACAGAAATGATATCTAAAAATCTCTTAAAGCTACACCAAAGTTGAGACGATGTTTCTCATTTGCGATGGATGGCATTTCCCATTTAGCGCTCACGATGACCTGTTCTCTTGCACTCGAAGTTGCTCATGGATTTTTTATTTTATTTATTTATTATTATTATTATTATTTATTTTTTTTTTTTTTTCAAATTAATAGAGGTGTATTGACTTTATACACGGATTTCGAGCTCCCGTCAGCTTGATATCCTACCTATCTTGTCGCTAGCTTCTTTTTTGGTTTAACACGCAGCAGGGAGAACGCCAAGTTGAGCCTGTGGAGCGATTGAATCATCGCTGCCCATTGTCCAGTTCACATCCGTCAATTGATCCTAATTGGTATGCCTGCATTGTCCGCCCGAGACGTCGTTTGGAGTTGTTCGCTCATAAATCTACCAGTTCAGTAATTTTCCCCTTTTGTTTTATTTTTCTTGCCAATCTGTAGACGACAAAAGTGAATATTCTACAGTACACTCACTCTCAGAACTTTAATCGTGGCGCAGCCATCAATCACGTAATTGCCAGCGTGTTTGTTGCGCTGTTTGCATCTGTATCTTGCTTTTATATCTTTTCGCACAAAAAAAACTAAAATCTATTAACTGAAATACATATATGCATACAGAATATACATATAAGCAAACAAAAGACGGAATTATTCAAGACGCTTCACAAGCTACTGATTGTGCTTTAATGATGTGTGTAAGAAAGCAAGCATAAAAATAGACACTCATATTATATATTATATATGTATGACTCGAACATCGGTCCGTTATGCAAAAGTGCTAATAACAATAATAAATAAATTGCCAATAATAAAGACCCATGTATCCATGGCAACACTCTCCTCTTCTCAAACATTTACCTCTGCATTTTCTGCTCTCAATCCTCTAAAATATATTTTTATTCTCTCTTTACTCAACTTTACTTTGCGCCATCCTTTGTCGCCTACCCTCTATCTTCTATCCAGGATCCTTTATACTTTATCCTATATTCATTATACTCTATCGTCTATCCTCTATCCACAATGTTCTATTAGCGGACAGCGTCCTCTATCGTTTTTCCTATATCCCCTATCCTCAATCCTCTATCCTTTACTCTTTATCCTCCGCTCTCTATCCTCAATCCTCTATGTCCCGTATAGGATACGGTATATCCTACATAACTATTGTCCACTCTTTTCCCTATCCATTCTTATTCATATGTTTCGTCTATATTATACGTAGAGGACTACGATTGTCCTTTGCCAGCGACTTTAACCTCTTAATAATTGATAAAGAGCAAGGCATATCAAATTTAACTAAACATTTATTAAACATTGCCGTTTGTATGTTAAAAACCTTCATCATAAGGAAAACTAATTTAGAGCTTCAGACTAAAGCAGATTTATAAACATTGATCACAATAACATAAAACATTATTCATTCCGAATTCAACGTTAGGTACATAAACAAATTAAATTCCCATTTTTCCTCCGCGTTCAATTAAAGGTATTTGCATGATAAAGTCGCACTATTTGAGTGATAAGTAAAGCCAAAGCACGTGTTGTGCCTCGAATTTAACTAGCTTCATTTCGCATATCCCCATTACCACCCAAGTTGGCTCTTGTGCTAAGCACACTTGCCTATTACCTGTAATTATGATGAATAACATTATTTTTTTTCGGCCAGTCATGGTGTCTGTGGAATACCAAGCCGAAGCCGAGCCCAGACAACCGAATGTACAAAACGTACACAAACAAAATAGAGAATCATATAAAAGTCAATATCGAAATTAGCAACATTTCTCAGAGGTAATTGCTATTGTCGAATTGTGTGTGTGTTTGTGTGTGTGAGTAGTGGCAATACATAGATATGGGTACTACGAAATGGGAAACGGGGTGGTTCAATTGTCTGAAACCCTCGATATGCCATTGGCGTGATTTAACATCGACGCTTCTGTCAAGCTCTCTGATTTATTTTATGACTCAACACATCAGCCGTGCGGCGTACGACTTTAATTCCCTCCATATAAAAATACCTGTCATGATAGAACGCAAAAATTACCCGCACTTGTCCAAAGCGTCCGCACACAAAATCCATTGAAATTCCGGACGAGTTCAGCATGGGCCACAGCTACAAATCGCGTAAACAACTCGACTGCATTTCGTGGCAATGCCATCTTTCACCAGGCGCTCAGAGCCAGGCTAAGCTTCGAAATGCTGTTGTGTATATGCATGTGTGTGTGTGAATACTTGTGTGTGAGCGTATGCGTGCTCCTGCCTGTTTATACGTATATATATGTGTGTGTGTGTGTGTTTGTGTGGCAGCCACCAATAAAGCCGCAAATGCGATTTTTCTAAATGCATTCGAGTGTTTTATTTATTGAACTGCTTCGCGTGTGTTGCCCCTGTGCAGGTGCAAATATCTCGATAACTATTCATTTAAGCGCGTAAACAAATATATTTCAAGCTTATTCAAGCGTTGGATGGCAAGATAGTTACCGTTTGACAAATTATAAGACTAGCCCCAAGGCTAATAGAATAGTACAAAAATTGTACAACAATAATATGTTCTTCAACAAAATAATTTACATTAATTATATATTTGCAATATTGCGAATGATATTTCTTACGCTTGCACTTTTTGTTCAATACATGACAATTTGATTTTTTTTAGGATTTCTAAAATGCATCACAAATTTCTTGTTTACTTTACAGTTTTAAAGCAAAGTTCAAAATATTTGCTTATAGATGAAATGAGCAAACATTGTGCTTATACTTGATTGCACAAATTGCTACTTTATTGAATATTTACATTGCATTTCGAAGAAAAACAGATGTTCTCTGTACAAATTAGATAAATTGGGTATATTCACTTTTGAAATGCTTATTTACAATACATTGCATTACTATCCGAGTGCAATAAGAACAAAGCAAAATATAGCATATAAAGGGAGGCAATCCCAAATAGATATCCATATGTTGTCTTACTAAATGAAAGGGTTATAAGACTCTCGTGTAAATAGGGAAAATTTATGGGAAAATATACGGGAATATCACCGATTGTTAGAAGCATACTCGATCTGCTGCTACTATACAAGGGCCTACAAAAACCTCTAGGTCTTATAGGCTCTGTACTATACGTACTAAATCGGCTCAGCTTGTTCATCCGCTCATTACATTCATACAACTCCCATTATCAATTGGTTAGGGTATAAAAATTCAGTACCAATATAAACAAATATATAGATCTAGATCTATAGTTTAACTGCCTATTTCAAACTATTTACTGAAGCGCAACTAATGCATAAATATATTCTAAATTCAATTATGACTTATGACTTATGACTCAGCTCTGGCTGTTCGACGAGTAGATTCCCTGAAGAGTATTGTACCTTGATGAGGACCTATTGATTTTTCCTTGGTATGAAATTCGCTCTTGCTAATGATATAATGCTTAAACTGTTAAGCTTGTAGCTTATTCATATTTGCACCCGAAAGGATGGACAGTCGGGAGAAAGCACTGGAATACATGGTTCGGTTCACTCACCGTTCATCTTGTATTGAAAGAGATTATAGATTCAATCGAACATACATTTCCACAAGACCATTAAATTCCGATTAGCCTTCAGTAAATCCACGGTATAAAAGGAAATTGTTAGCATAACGTGCTTAGCTATCGACATTGACCAGTGTTTTATTATATATTACTGCAAAAATCATGCATACAATTGATTGGAAGTGTTTGCTGTTGTCAAGTTCGCTGCTTACATTATACATAAATTATAATGTAATTGAAATAAGTATGTTTAACTATAACCAAATATACATTCTAGCCTTTCCAGTATGGTGCTTCTATTAAAATGACAAATGCAGTCTGCAATTCCTATAACAAATCCTGGGTGGTCATAACTCAATGCCGATTGAAGGCCCTGCAACGGAACAAAACGATCCTCAATGTTGATATGGATTTTATTCATCCGGTTAATGATATCGATGTGAGGATTCAAATTTTAAGAAAGGGAAACGGTTACAAGCCTTGGCTTTTCGATATTTCATTTGATGCCTGCAAGTATATGCGGAGGCCCAATAATCCCGCTGTTAAAACAATTTTTTCAATCTTTAAAGAGTATACCACAATCAATCACACATGTCCATATGATGTAGGTAAATACAACATATTTAAAGAGTTTAGTTTAATTTTGTTGATTTTTTTTTTTTTTTTTTTTTTTTTTTTTTGCAGGGCCATCAGGGAATCACAAAATTTTATCCAAACATCGATAAATTTCCCATCCCATTTCCAACTGGTGACTATTTATTTATTTTCGCCTTTAACTTTTTAAAGAAACGAACTTTTGATGTTAATGTTTACTTTTCATATGTAGAAGACATTTTATAAATATTGCAGTACATTAATAAAAATTCCAAATTAAGCATATAAATTGCAATGTTATTATTTATCTTTTGTTTATTTTATTTTATTTTTATTTTTATTTTTTTTTTTTTTATTTATTTATTTCTTTTTTTTTTGTTTTTTTTTTTTTTTTTTTTGTTTTTGAATACCCTGAACCAATTAATATTGGAAATCAGAGTAGAATGGGTTTCTTGAAATGTATGTAATTGACAGAAGGTTGAGTAACAGTATGCCTATAACAAAGTAGTCATATTATTGAGCTAAGTCGATTTAGCCCTGCCCGCCTGACTGTCTCAATTATGTATGAGCGCGTCGATCTCAGAATATTTAAGAGCTAAGGACTGTAATTGGTAAATCCGTATATACAGCACGCAAATCGAGTTTGTTATATTGTTATCGATTTAAAAAACATACAATCGTGTTTAATTTATAGGATTTCGATTTGTTTTTAATAAATAGAAAGCCCACACTGCGGCTATTGCGTATTAATGCGTACGTGCTATGCGTGTCTGTGTGTGTGCGCGTGGGTATTTTTGCGTAAGCAGAAAAGGATTCTCGTAATCGAGCAGCTGCGACTCTGAATGAAAGCAATGATCTCTTGAAATATCTCAAAGATATACTAATATTAACTTTAATAGAGCCTACCAAATTGAATCCGTTTGGAATATATCTCAAGATTTATTCCAAAAGTATCTTTAATAATACCTACCAACAAAATCAAAGAAAATTTTTATTATTATTGCATTTGGTGATGATATCTCCCATGATCGTCAAAATTGAATTTCGTACTCATAGCATCCAATTATATTGTTGTTTTCAGTCTACTGAAGCATAACATGAGAAAATAATTACATTGAAATATTTGAGTACAAAAAAAAAAATTGAATTATTTAATTAATTTTATATACACTTTCTGGAATTTTATTGTTCTGTATCTCCGACTAGACTCAAAGCGGATTCCTGTTTTAATAATGTTTCAAATTCTGTATAGCTGAAGCTACCGCATTCGCATAAACTACTGACTAAAGGGTCTAGGCTATTTTATCTTTTTCAATCATAATTATTATTTATTTTAAAAAACCATTATACCTCATTTGCTATGGACTCGCAGTATAAAAATGAAAGTTATTGTAGGCGTCATGATTAGAGTGTGATTAGCTATTTACATATTCCAGTAGTTTACTTTAAAATCATGTGGAGAATTTATTGGAATTGTTTGCTTACATCAATTGTGTTACTGATGTTGAACACAAATTATAATGTAATTATATTAGGATTGTTAAACCGCAACTAAATATTGATTCATCTTTTTCCAGAATGGTGCTTCTATTAAAATGACAAATGCCGTCTGCATTTCGTATAACAAGTCCTGGGTTATTATGAATCAGTGCCGATTGAAGGCTGTGCAACGGAACAGAACCATTTTAAACATTGATGTGGATGTCTTACATCCGGTAAATATGGTCGACGTTAGAGTGCAAATCCAGAAAAAGGGAAACGGCTACAAACCTTGGCTTATCGATGTTTCATTTGATGCCTGTAAATATTTAAGAAAACCCAATAATCCCGCTATTAAAATGATTTATGGATTCTTTAAAGAGTTTTCAACAATTAATCATACGTGTCCATACGAAGTAAGTAAAAACAGATCTATAGTGGCTTGTTTAATTTCAGTTTTCTTCTCTTTTCATTTTGTATTACCAGGGTCATCAGCGTCTAAGAGATTTTTATCCTATCATCGAGAAACTTCCTAATCAATTTCCAACTGGAGACTATTTACTAATTCTAACATTTATATTTTCAAAGCAGCGAACCGCTGAGATAAAAATATACTTTTCATTTATTGAAGACTTAATATAAATACTTCAGTGTTTCGAATAGTTATTATTATAATTATATATTTAGTTTTATATTAAAATCCTCGGCTATTCGATTTGTACGTGCCCATTTATCGTATATAACCCGAAACCCATTGAAAATGAGAAATCAGGGTATAATTTTTTTGTTAAGGGTATGTAACAGGCAGAAGGTACAAGCTGAGTCGATTTATCCCTGTCCGTGTGTCCGTCTGTCCGCCTGTCCGTATTTTTTAACGCGTCGATCTCAGAAGATATATCTAGAGACTCGATCGATAACTTGTCCCGCTATTTTGTTATCGGTTAAAAACATTATCAAAAACCAGTAATAATTTTATATCTCCTACATCTTTAAAGCTAGAGTCTCCAAATTTTAAATTTAGATTAGTTTTTTTTTTTTTTAACTAAATTAACCCCCACCCCTATATCCACCCCTTATCCACATATTTTAAAAAGCGTATTTCACTATAGATTTGTGCTTGGCAAATACATGCATATCTCTATTATATTCATAATCTAAAAGTTTTATGAAGATAGTCCATCCACAAGAAAAGTTATTCAACAATTAAGTTCCCACTGCAGCCAATGCATGTTTATGCGTGCGTGCGTATGTCTGTATGTGCGGGTTTGTGGGTGTGGGTGTATTAACGTTAACGTTAAATTAATGTTAATGTAACTTACTTATTAAGTTACAATTAAAATTATGGGCATTCAAATAAAAGCCTACGGCGCTTACAAAGATTTCCCATACTAGATTTGCCAAATAGACAGAATTAGTTATTAATATGAAAATAAGTAAACATAGTATATGGATTGATCTCATTGGAGTTCAAACCATTATTATTATTATTATTATTATTATTATTATTATTATTATTATTATTATTATTATTATTATTATTATTATTATTATTATTATTATTATTATTATTATTATTATTATTATTATTATTAGTCATACCGGTTGACTTGCTTGCCCAAGAGCGCAAAAAAATATGGAATCTTCGGCAAAGAGGAGAATACTCAGAACATGCGGCAAAGAGCATACGACAGCAAACCATAGTCTCGTGGAAGGCGAGATGGTCATGCGAAAGGTATGGAAGATGGACCGCTAAAATAATCCCCGATCTGGAGCAGTGGATAAATAGAAAGCACGGTGAAACGTCTTTCTATTTGACACAACTACTCTCCGGACATGGATACTTTCGAAAGTACCTAAATAAAATGGGGAAAACTGCCGAATCCAGCTGCATTTACTGCGAAAATGCAATGGACGATGCAGAACACACCTTCTTCAATTGCAAAAGATGGTCGGAAGAAAGAATCGACCTGGCAGATACAGTAGGTGAAGTCAAAGTAGAGACGTTAGTACAGCAAATGTGCAGCAGCATAGACGCTTGGAAAAAAGTCTATGACTTCGCCGAAAAGGTTCTGCGGCGGAAGAAGTATGACCTGGACGCAGGCACACAGAGGGCAACGCTCATTTAGAGCACACAATGGGGTTCCACCTTGAAGGTTAATGCGGGATATCTCCTGGTTCCAAGGTGGATTTGAGCCCCAGAAGAGGAGGATTTTTTAGTCGGTAAGCAGTTATGCAGTCCGACACACCGGTCAAAGTGACGACATGACTGACGGTGCATAAAGCATTTTTTCCTACCTCAGCCCAACAAAAAAAAAAAAAAAAAAAAAAAAAATTATTATTATTATTATTATTATTATTATTATTATTATTATTATTATTATTATTATTATTATTATTATTATTATTATTATTATTATTATTATTATTATTATTATTATTATTATTATGGTGGGATGGGGTTACGAAAACAAGGCAACGCTACGTTGATCGTCTAGAGACTTTCAATAGCAATCCTTGTCACTGGTAATTCAAGTTGACACACAGCCTCCGCGATCGGCCCCACTGGATAGCGATTGGGCAGCCGACCAATCGTGAACTAATGTGTGCAGCGACTTTAGAAGAAATAGAAAGATGGAACTCACTAAAGTGAAATCTTTGACCGACCCCTGACTTCGAAAAAATACACGACTTCTGAAATGTTTGCCCCTGGGCTGACAGCTGTCGCATTCTAGGACCTCAGTAAGCAGGAGTGACATCCTGCGGAAATGGCTCCTAGGTCAATGCTGCAGCTGCCCCCGTCCCGTTAAAACCCTGGCAGGCCTCCAAGTACGTTCGAAGATCGTCACCAACTGATTTTCCATTGGTGGTACAGGTTTAAGTTGATATATATCCTTAATTTGTGCAAGATCCTGGCTCTGAACATTGGCTCCCATAAGGACCAAAGTCAACCCTCGCATGGCCTCCCTGCTATGCACAGATAACCATGAGGATCGTTTGAGTAACTGTACACCCGATCTAAGATAGCGGCTTGGAGTCGGGACCCCTTAAAATGGAATTTAGAAAGACCCCAATAACCAAAAAAACAATCAGTGGAACACCACTGGAAGAGAGCGAGGCCCGTTTCACGGACCCACGGCTGGGCTTTGGCAAAAGCTCAAAAATGCAAAGGAGCCCTGTAGCGCAGGCGCCAAGAAGTGTGGAGGAAACTCCAAAAACCGCTGCCGCTGAAGTAGGTGTCCCAAACACTGTTGCAGAGGCGGTAATCTCTCCAAGGCATGAGTACATGTTGAAACTCCGGGCCGAGGAAGAGGATGCCATTCTAAAATGTCGCCAGGCGCTGCGGCGCATAAAGACCGCTGTCGCTAAACAAAAAAACATCAGTCTGGATGTTAAAAGCGGGGTATCCGACCTAGACGAACTACTCGATATCCTAGGACACTGTAGGAACTCCTGGAAGAAACTGGAAGCTGAAGCAACTAAGCAGAAGCAATTAGAGCCAGCAGCAGAGGCACGGATCTTGGAAACGGTGGAAACACCTACCATTCAAAAGAGACAAGCCCCTAGCCCCCTAGAGTCTGAGTCCGGCAAAAAACTTTGCAAGGGACAACAGAACTTGTGGCAAAAAGTCACCAGAAAAGGGACTTTGAAACAAAGAGCGGAAAAGACTACTTCGGCACCCGCAGAAAAGCCGAAAGTAGTAAAACAACCAGCAAAAAAAGAGAAGAAGAAACCTCCCCGTTCAGAAGCAGTCCTCATAAAACCTGAAAGTGGACAAAGCTACGTAGATGTTTTACGAAACATACGCAGCACAATCCAACAAGACGAAAAGGCAAACGTGAGAGGCATAAGGAAAACCCGATCCGGGGCACTCCTTGTAGAACTGAGCAGAGGGGAAAAGTTACATCCAGAACTAGTTGAAAAACTAAAGGCTACCGTTAAAAAAACCGCTACGGTAGCCGAGTTAAAGCCTACAGCGACAGTGGAGATCCGAGATCTAGACTCACTAACTGTAGAGTCTGAGGTGGCTGAGGCAGTGCGACAAGTCCTTGATAATTCATCAGTGGACTTGCGCATAAAAGTCACTGCCCCAAACAGTCGAGAGCAAGTAAGGGCCTTTGTAACTTTAGAAAGCCAATTAGCGGAGACGTTGCTGAGCTCAGACATTAAAATTGGGTTTGTCAGGGCTAGGCCCAGGATGTGTCAACCCATCCGCAGATGCTACAGATGCTTCGGGGTCGGCCATCTGCAGACCAATTGCACAGGACCGGACAGAAGTGGTGGTGGCATCTGCATTAGATGTGGTGAATCAGGACACAAGATGAAAGACTGCAAAAAACCACCAAAATGCTGCATTTGCACGGATGCGGGGCGTACTTCTGTCGATCACATGCCGGGATCGCAGAAATGCCCAAGCGCACGACAAACTACAGCAAAATGTTGAAAATTCTCCAAGGTAATCTACACCGGAGCAAAACGGCAGATGCACTTTTGACACAGATAGTAGCAGAACATGCTATAGATGTAGTGATCATCAGTGAGCAATATAAGCGAAAAGAGAACGAAGTTTGGTTAGAGGACGACACCAAGACTGCGGCCATATGGATCCCCAGTAGTAGTGGACAACAGCCACTAGAAAGCAAGATGGGAAACTGCTACGTCTACGCACGCTTCAGAGAAGTCGCAGTAGTCAGTTGCTACCTAACCCCTAGCGATGACATAAGCACCTTCCAAAATAAACTCGATGCAATCGAGGATCTCCTCGTGGATCGACGGCAGCCCTTCATTGTGGCAGGCGATCTGAATGCACGAGCAGTGGATTGGGGAATGTCGTCTACTAACTCTAGAGGACGAAAAATTATGGATATGGCTGCTAGGTCCGGGTTAGTGGTAGCAAACCGCGGAAGCAGACCTACCTTCCATAGGCCGGGATGTGACGGCACAATACCTGACGTAACCTTTGGATCCGAACACATCGTAGATCGGATAAAGGACTGGAAGATACTCGATGACTTCACGGGAAGTGATCACGAGTATATATCATATGACTTCCAAAATACCAGTCAGCAAAACCACCCATCATACTCAAGAAAGACTTCTCATAGATGGGACATAAGTAAGGTGGATACAGGCAAACTACTAACTGAATTAGATAGGCGAGAACGACAGTTCGACGGCACATTGACGTCGAAGCAAGTGGTCGAAAGAAGCCTAACCGCTATGGAAAGAGCGTGTAACGTATCGATGCCAAAAACGCACAGCAAACACGGAGGTAGACGACAGGCGTACTGGTGGAACCACGATATTGCAGAAAAAAGGAAAGTATGCATACAATGTAGAAGAAGGCTAACAAGGGCACGACGCTCTGGAAATTTCACGACGGAAGCGTTAGCAGCCAAGATTGCGAGAAAAGAACTGTCGATTGCTATCACACGCAGTAAGCATGACAAGTGGAAAGAGCTCTGCAAAGATATAAATAAAGACCCTTGGGGACTTGGCTACAAGATAGTCATGAAAAAGCTGAGAAACTACGGAGCAGTGCCAAACGTGGATGATAACACGATGGATCACATAGTGGAAACACTATTTCCAGCACACATCCACGAGGCGCATGAGCGAGCACCCGTAGAGCTCGATGGTTCAGTCCCAGATTTCACCGAGGAAGAACTCAACATTGCAGCTCTCTCCCTGAAGAACAAGAAAGCGCCGGGACCAGATAATATACCGGCAGAGATACTGAAGGTGATAGCATCAGGACGTCCCACTTTTCTACTTAGGATGTATAACGCATGTCTAAAAGAAAGGATATTCCCAGAAGCGTGGAAAGAACAGAGACTGGTGCTCATTAGCAAAGGCAAAGGCGATCCCAACACACCCTCGGCTTATCGCCCATTGTGTATGTTAAACACAGCTGGGAAGCTTTTAGAAAAGCTCATAAGACCTAGACTACTCGCAGCAGTAGAGGCTGCTGGAGGACTTAGCCCCAGGCAACATGGGTTCAGAGCTGGAAAATCCACAATGGGAGCTATCGATGAAGTGGTTCAGGCAGCCAGAGCTACGCAAAGAGGAAATGCATACTCGCGCCCAGTTGTTCTGCTAGCAACGCTGGACGTTAAAAACGCCTTTAATAGTGTAAGGTGGACCGATATGCTTACTTCCTTGGAACACCGCTTCCAGATACCGGAGTACCTCATGAATATGATCAGGAGCTATTTGCAGGATCGAATACTCCTGTACTCCACGCAAACTGGAACAAAACGATACAGAGTGACTGGAGGAGCTGCACAGGGGTCAATCCTGGGACCAGACCTGTGGAATATCAGCTACGACGACATCCTAAGACTGGAAATGCCTGAAGACACCTTCCTTATTGGTTATGCTGATGATATCGCAGCCGTCATTACTGCCAGAAACACCATAGAGGCCCAAAAGAGACTTACCCAAGTCATGATCCGCACACAGACATGGCTCAGCTCTCGAGGATTGGAGCTTGCCACCCATAAAACAGAGCTACTTCTGTTCACGGGGAAGCAGATCCCAACCGAAATAGAGATGCGAGTAAGCGGAAACCTGATAAGGACGCAGAGGACAGTGAACTATCTAGGCGTTAGGCTGGACAGTAAACTTACCTTCTGGGAACAGCTGAAGTATGCCACGCGGAAAACAGCGACAGCAACGGGGTCTCTGAGTAGACTGATGGCAAACGTTGACGGCCCGACGGGCAACGCTCATTTAGAGCACACAATGGGGTTCCACCTTGAAGGTTAATGTGGGATATCTCCTGGTTCCAAGGTGGATTTGAGCCCCAGAAGAGGAGGATTTTTTAGTCGGTAAGCAGTTATGCAGTCCGACACACCGGTCAAAGTGACGACATGACTGACGGTGCATAAAGCATTTTTTCCTACCTCAGCCCAACAAAAAAAAAAAAAAAAAAAAAAAAAAATTATTATTATTATGTCTATTTGAAAAAGTGCGCTTAAGTTGAAAAGTGCAGTTCGATTATTCCCAATAATTGGTCGATAACAGTGCGCTGTAATCGAGGAGCACGAATGAACGAGCTGGTTCTTTTGTGAACTAACTCTATTGATTACTAAAACAAAAAGAATTTGGCAATAGCATTTTGGTTTATTGCAAAGCTGCTAAAGTATTTTGCCGTTATCATTATAGGCAACAAGCATGGATGTGATTAATAAATTCTACTCGTCCGCCGTGCAAACCGTTTCGCAGCTTTCAGGCGTGTTGCCTGGAAATAATGTTACTCGGGAGTATGAAGTGTTGGATCAGATATGCACAGCGGGTGTGGGTGAGATGCAATAAAATTCGCTAACATATGCGCATTCAGTCAACCAGTTAACAATATTTTTATTACTCAGGACTGATGTGGAAGGTTTACAGTGGCCACAAGAAAAGCACCAAGCAAGAAGTCTCTGTATTTGTTTTTGAGAAAAAAGTGCTGGAACGCTGGTCCAAAGACGACCGAGAGACAATGCTCGAGACGTTGCGCCGGGGCGTCCAGCAACTAACGAAAATTCGACATCCACATGTGCTCACCGTTCAGCATCCGTTGGAGGAGAGTCGGGACTCATTGGCCTTTGCCACAGAACCTGTGTTTGCATCCCTCGCCAATGTAGTTGGTGACTCAGTGCGCTCGGAGAAGAAACTCTACGATGTAGAGATACGACACGGTCTGCTACAACTATTTGATGGGCTGCAATTTCTGCACAACGATGCTAAGATTGTGCATCGCAATATCAGCGCCGAAACGATTGTGATCAACAAGAACCGTAGCTGGAAGCTGTTTGGATTTGACTTCTGCATAGCCAATCAGCCAGCATCAAATGGCACACCTCACTGGCCATGCAAAGAGTATAGCACGTCGCTTCATGTACTGGCGCAGCCTAGCTTAGAGTATACAGCACCAGAGTTGGCATTGAACAGTGTCAACACGCCGGACAGTGACCTGTTCTCATTGGGTAAGCACACTTTTATATGAAACATAAACTTCGATCTATAAATAATTCTATTTTAGGTGTGCTTATATTCACTATTCACTCGGGCAAGCCATTAAAAATGTTTGGAAGCGATTACAGTAGCTTTCGGCGGTACGCCAACGAGCTGAATCAGCGAAAGTACCCGCCAATGAATACTATACCAAGTGAACTAACCGAGAGCGTGAAAGCCCTGCTGCATCCCAGCGCAAATTTGCGACCAAAGCTGCATGAGCTGAAAACGATTACGTATTTTCAAGACGTCGGTGTGAAGACTTTAAGCTATTTGGATTCTCTTTATCAGTGGGACAATCTTCAGAAATCGAAGTTCTACAAGGGTTTGCCGCAGATAATACCAACTCTCCCACATCGTGTAAACTTGCACTCGATATTACCCTACCTGATAAAGGAGTTCGTCAACTCGCCCATGATACCATTCGTTCTGCCGAATGTTCTGCTTATCGCCGAAATGAGCAGCCAGCGCGAATATTGTGAACACATATTACCACATCTGAAGCCGATTTTCAAACTAACGGACCCCATACAGATTCTTTTGATATTCATGCAAAAAATGGATTTACTGCTCAAGCTAACGCCGGCGGAGGAGGTAAAGCAGAGTGTGCTGCCGCTGCTCTATCGGTCGCTGGAATGTGACATGCCACAAATACAGGAGCTCTGTTTGGGCGTACTACCTACCTTTTCCACTCTCATTGATTACAATGCCATGAAAAATTCCGTCATTCCGCGTATCAAAAAACTTTGTCTACTCAGCAACAATGTTTCAGTTAAGGTTAACTGTCTTATATCGATTGGGAAACTCTTGGAGAATTTGGACAAGTGGCTAGTTCTCGACGAGATTCTGCCCTTTTTGCAGCAAATACAAAGCCGCGAGCCTGCAATTATAATGGCTATAATAGGTAAGCCGATTTACTTAATTATATTACTTCTATATATGTGAGCTGATAAACTCCCTATTACAGGTATTTATAAAATCGCCATGACGAACACGAAGTTGGGCATTACAAAGGACGTAATGGCGCACAAATGCATACCTTTTCTTGTGCCACTGAGCGTGGAGAACGGACTGACCATAGCACAATTCAATACGATTGTAGCACTAATCAAGGAAATGCTAGGAAGAGTGGAACAAGAGCAGCGTGAAAAACTGCAGCAGTTAGCCACGATACAGAGAGAGAACAAGTATGCTTAAAATACAAGATCATTTCAATATAATATAAATATGACTATTTAAAATAGACCGAAGGATGCAGCCGAGATACTGGCCAACGAAATGGACAACACCACGCTGTCGCCTGCCGGCAGTAATGGCAATAAGAGCGATGATGATATGTTCTCCGGATTCAGTGTGGGTCAACCATCACGTACTGCAACGCCAAAGTCTGCAGCTCCAGCACTGGCCCCGGTTAAGACTAGGGAACAGCTCAAGTAGATAATGATTTAATCAACGCTTATTTCTATGAAAATTAATTAAACATATGGGTTTTTTAGAATATCGCACAATACGACGTCAGAGGTAGCACCGAAAACGGATATGTTCTCCTTGATGCAAAGCAACATAAGCAGTTTAAGCACAGTCCAGAGTCCGCCAGCAGCAGCAGCTAATCCTGCTCAGCTTACCATGCCCTACAGCGCTAGCGGTGGCAATAGCAACAATTGGCACAGCGCGAATCCGTTGGTCATGAATCACCAGCTAGCCTCGCCGCAGGCTAGCAGCAACAACAACTTCTCTTCGTTGGACGACTTAGATCCGTTTGGGTCCGGCGGTGGCGGCAGCCAGATTGCCAAAGCGAGTACTGCTAATAGTGCCAATATGTATACGTTGCAGCAGCCCACTGTCAACTATATCTACCCGACGGGCTACAATTCGATGAACAGTATGAACAGTATGAACAGTATGCAACCTAACCTCGGGCTTAGCAAGCCCATGAATCTGGGCACAACTGGCACAACAACGTCTGCGCCCACATTGATGCCACAGATGACTCAGTCTGCGGATAGCAAAAATTTGAACACCTTGTCTCAACAGGACATACTCAATTTCTTGAACTAGACACATCACAATAGCTGCATGCAGCCGAATAGCCAAAATGTTTTAAATAATCATTCCACACTATATATCCATATATAAATATCTATTATATATTCTAAATTATAAATGAGTGTATGTACAATTGTGTGTATGTGTCGTGTGTGTGAGCTAATATTTGTATGATGTTTTGAAGTTTTTTCTCGACAAATATCAATCGAAAATGTGAACGTACATAATTTATTGTTAGTCTAGGCAAACAGTCAAACAAACCTATTAAATATAGATTACATTTAGATGTGTATTGTGCAATTTGCTCCCTAGTGTAACTCAGCGTACACAAATTAGTTAAAATATATACAAATAATCAATGAAAAATACCAACGTGTAATTTGTTATTATTTATTTGTATACTATATATCTATATATACCAGTTTACTTTACAACAAGGAAATTAACAAAGCGTCTTAAACATATATGGACACATGTAATTGCCATTTGCTGGGGTGACAGAGATTCACCTACGCCTATAAAACCTAAGTAACAAGTTGGGCCAAGCCAGTAGCCAAGTATTTACGACTGGCGAAGAGCTATGTCTCGACTAGGATGAGCGTAAATAGGCTGTGCATTTTACGTTCTACTTCCTTATAAACCAACGAATTGAGACCATCGGTGTGCATACGTAGTGAGGCAGATCGGAGCAGTGCCATCCGGTTTTTATTTGGTGTTTCTTGTTTGTGTTTGAGCATTGTATATTCGCTGTACGCCGGAGCAAACCGACAGATTTCAATACTGAGTACATGCAGACGCTCATACAAATCATCATCCTCACCTCCCCAGCCATGATACAAGTTGGACATGCCGTTTATCATTTTGAACTGGGAAGTGCTTATGGCGACGACGCCGCCAAAGAGCGTGCGGTACGGTAAGTGGAAGCGCCAGTTGTCCAGAGCTGAGCTCATATGCCTGGGGAGAGTTGTGCATGCGTAGAGCTGACCGGAGTTGAGTGGCATCAGGTCAACATCGTGCAGTATTAAGCAGGGATAACCATAGCTGCTCGCCACTGTGGCGCCTATATTGAAGAGCATGGCTCGGTTAAAAGGTTTGCGATCGCTTTGCTCCACAACAAAAATTCGATAATGGATTTGCTGAAGACGCAGATAATTGTGCATGTAGTTGAGGAAGGCAGCCAGCTGCTCCTGCCGATCCCGATACGGAACAATGATAGCTGTACTGTATCGTGCGCGGCAATCGTCTGGCTGATATTCTCCGCCCAATCGGATTTCTTCACCGCGAAGAATTTTCTCCCGATGGAATGCATCGTAGACGAATTTGCTGTCGGCTATTGTCTCCTTGTAGCTGCAATCGACCGCCTGTTGAGATGAAATGTTAGGCGTGGTGATTGCGAGGAACGCCTCCTCCATTCGCTCCTTCTTGATGTAGTCATAGTTCAGGGCAAATCGATGAGGCAGTAGAATGTAGATGAGAATGGTTAAGGCGGCACTGAATATTAGCAAGTCGAATATATGAAAATTGTGCTGGCACAGACGTATAATCATTATTCACTATTATAATATTAACGATAATGGAACGCTACGGCTCATAGCTGTAGTTAAAGAATAATTTTGATTCGAAAATTACATATGTTGAAATTAATCACAAACGAATACAGGATTACTGAGAAATGAAATAAGAAATGCACTAACATAACATAAAATTGATGCTGTTAATAACATTTCGATAGCTTCAAATTACGGTTAACTTTTCAAAAAAAAAAAAAGGATATAAAGGATATACTACAAAGAAGAGTGTTATTTATGGTGCATTAAAAATAAATCTGTTCAAATAAAGGGCTACTTCAATAAACAAATAAAAATATCGTTATTTTAAGTTTGATTATCAACATATTTACATGGCATATCTCAGCTGTTTTTAACCATGAACTATTGTGAATACCTGCAATGTTCATTTGGTATTTTCTCTCACTTTTCAACACTATTTTTTTAAATATCTGTATTTATTTTTGTTTATGTTGCCAAAATCAAGCTTTAGAAAACTCTAATATTTTGTAAATATATTCGTTATAGTCAAATGTTTAGTATAGTCAAATGAAAACCTACATATATGTCTAAACCTAAAATCGCAACATATTACAATATCTTATATGTGATCACATATGTTTTATTTAATAACGCTGCAGTTGATAAGATATGTACAATCAGCTTGTGACAGTAATTCATCGTAGATAAAGCTGTTTATACTTATCCCTATTTGCTTAACAGATGTCAAGAAAATGTTCAACGTATATAAATATTCTGTTTACCTAGCTGTATGCTGCGCTTACTTTTTTGGATTGCACGCTGAAGAAGGGCATTCAGTTCGACGTCAGTAAAAAATATTTTGATATGAACGATTTTTTAATTATCTCCATAATAGTTAAAAACTGCACATCGCAAAAAGAGTGCCCTGATCATTCCATATGTACAAAGGTTGAAGGAAAATTCCAGTGCATCTGCTGGCAGGGATACCATCAGAATCCGGACTGGTCTGCAGGCTACTTCGACATCAATGACTCGGACTACTGCTCCAGCGAACCGGCGAATAAAACTGTTATCGTTCACAATCGCCTACCAGCTAAGAACGAGAATCTGGCAGTCGTCATTCTATTGGTATTATTTGCAGTCATCGTTGTTACTGTGGTAGTGTATTGTTTAGTTGTACTTCGTCCTATTAGTCGCTCCATAGCTGTTTACCGTCGGCTAAAGTTGAAGCGCTCAAATCTTAATAGGCTCGAGGAATTTTACGATATTGACATGACATTTCGCGATGCGCATACAAAAGCGGAATATGCTTGAAAAACCAGAATGTTCGATTTGAAGAACTGCAGCTGTAAAAAATTATTTTCGTATATAATACATAAATATTATAAACAAATAAAAAATATGATTTTCTAAATTTGCTTGTTGTGTGCCACTGTTATGCGGTATTACATATTTAATCATATATGTAATTTTGGTATATTATTAAAATTCCCCATAAAAATACTAATATCGCTGGGTCTACCGTGTTGACGGTATTAAATATCGAACGCAAGAAACCGGCTGGTGTACACTGTACAGTTTCATTATTATATACAACAAATGCACAAATGCATTAGTTTATAAAAATTAAATAGCATTAGTTAGCAAAATGACATCAATTATTAAGCTGCACACCATATCGGGTGCCATGGATGAATCGCCGCCGTGCTATATTCTACAAATAGACGATGTGCGAATATTGCTCGACTGCGGTTGGGACGAAAAATTTGATCCGAATTTTATAAAGGAATTAAAAAGGTAAAAAGTAAATATCTATCAATATAGAAGTCTAACGATTGTTATCCTAGGCAAGTGCATACACTGGACGCCGTACTGCTCTCCCATCCAGATGTGTATCACCTGGGCGCACTGCCATATCTTGTTGGCAAGTTGGGCCTCAACTGTCCCATTTACGCGACGATTCCTGTCTTTAAAATGGGGCAAATGTTCATGTATGACTTGTATATGTCTCATTTCAATATGTACGACTTCGATCTGTTTTCATTGGACGATGTGGACACAGCCTTCGAAAAGATCACACAATTGAAGTACAACCAAACGGTCTCATTGAAAGGCAAGGGCTATGGCATTTCCATAACACCGCTCAGCGCAGGGCACATGATTGGAGGAACCGTTTGGAAGATAGTGAAAGTTGGCGAGGAGGATATCATCTATGCCGTTGATTTCAATCACAAGAAAGAGCGGCATCTCTCTGGGTGTGAGCTGGACAGACTGCAAAGGCCATCGCTGCTCATCACCGACGCATACAACGCACAATATCAACAGGCGAGACGCCGAGCACGCGATGAGAAATTGATGACCAACATTTTGCAGACAGTGCGCAATAATGGAAATGTACTCATTGCTGTGGACACTGCGGGTCGTGTGCTGGAACTCGCACACATGCTGGACCAACTGTGGAAGAATAAGGAGTCCGGATTAATGGCATACTCCTTGGCACTGCTTAACAATGTGAGCTACAACGTCATTGAGTTTGCCAAGTCACAAATTGAATGGATGAGCGATAAGCTGACGAAAGCCTTTGAAGGCGCGCGCAACAATCCGTTCCAGTTCAAACACATCAATCTGTGTCACACGCTAGCCGACATCTACAAGTTGCCTGCGGGTCCCAAAGTGGTGCTGGCCAGCACACCTGATATGGAGAGTGGCTTCACCCGCGACCTATTCGTGCAATGGGCCGGCAACCCAAATAATAGCATTATTTTCACAACACGAACCGGTCCCGGATCACTCAGCATGGATCTGGTGGAAAATTATTCGCCTGGCCGACAGATTGAACTGGACTTGCGGCGCCGCGTTGAGCTTGAAGGCGCTGAACTAGAGGAATATCTGCGAACGCAAGGCGAAAAGCTCAATCCGCTTATTGTAAAGCCGGAAGTGGAGGAGGAGAGCAGCTCCGAGTCTGAAGATGACATTGAAATGAGCGTGATTACAGGCAAACATGATATTGTAGTGCGGTCCGAAGGGCGTCATCATTCCGGTTTCTTCAAGTCCAATAAACGTCATCACGTGATGTTCCCCTACCACGAAGAGAAGATCAAGTACGATGATTATGGAGAAGTCATCAATTTGGATGACTATCGCATCGTAGACACTGGCTATGACTATGCGCCCACAGACGATCAAAACAAGGAGAATATCAAAAAGGAGGAACCACATGTCGAGCCGCAGTCCAATGGCAATCTAAACAACGATGTTCAATTGCTGGAGAAGCCCACCAAGTTGATCAGTCAACGCAAAACCATCGAGGTCAATGCTCAAATACAACGTATTGATTTCGAGGGACGATCAGATGGCGAATCTATGCTCAAGATTCTCTCACAGCTGCGCCCGCGACGCGTTATTGTAGTGCATGGCACAGCGGAGGGCACACAAATAGTGGCGAACCACTGCGAGCAAAATGTCGGTGCCCGCGTGTTTACTCCCCAGAAGGGAGAAATAATCGATGTAACAACGGAGATTCACATCTATCAGGTGCGCCTAACAGAAGGCCTCGTCTCCCAGCTACAGTTCCAGAAGGGCAAAGATGCCGAGGTGGCTTGGATTGATGGGCGATTAGGTATGCGTCTCCAGGCTATCGATGCACCAACTCAATCGGAAGTCACCGTGGAGCAAGATGTGGCGGCGCTAGAGGGCAAAACTCTAACGCTAGAGATGCTCGAAGAAGACGAAATTCCCGTTCACAATTCGGTGTTGATCAACGAACTGAAACTGTCGGATTTCAAGCAAGTACTAATGCGCAACAACATCAACTCAGAATTTTCCGGTGGCGTCCTCTGGTGCTGCAATGGCACACTGGCGCTGCGACGTGTCGATGTTGGCAAAGTGGCCATGGAGGGCTGCCTCTCCGAGGATTACTACAAGATACGTGAACTGCTTTATGAGCAGTACGCCATTGTGTAAAGAATAAACAATGATAATTTCCAATTGTCGGTCTTTCCATATATTATATTGTATTTTGTATTCTATTGCCTAGAGAAATTGGAGCATGGGATCATCAGTGCGCGTGCGTTTCCTCTTCCATTCTTCGATTTCCTCCTCGGTGGGCGCCTTAACATCGTACATGCTGTTATATGGACGCTTCCTATCATCAACCTCTTCGGATATTTCCTTGGATTTGGATTTGGATGTAATCGTCTCTTTTTCTTTCATTTCCTTGTGTTTCTTTTTATTTTTCCGTTGCTCCTTCGCCTTCTTTTTCTTTTCGCGTTTCTTTGACTTTTTCTTAGACTTTTTGGATTCCTTTACCTCCTCTTCGGACTCGGAGGACTCTTCTGTACTGTGTGCAGAGTCAACTTCGGACTCAGCTGCTTGATTCCGAACATCCTCTTCTGTCGGTATTTGTGGAGCAGCATCTGCAATTGGAGCTGCAACGGATGCCGCACTCGGTGTTGTGGTATGCTGCTGCTCCGAATAGCCTTCCGGTTCTTGCATACCCACACAGTATGAGTTCTTAATGAAAGATTTACAACATTTGTAACCCCAACGGCCAGCATTCCAATAGCTACCCCATATGGTCGTATGGTTGTTAATATACACATCCTCCTCGTATATGCTGCGGGCTTTGGGCTTCTCAATGCCTTTTATAACCTTGCCACTACGTGAATACTCTACGTATTCCTCGGTCTGGGCGAGCAGCAACGATTTTGGCGGCGCCTGCAAATGCTCTTCGCCTCCGTATTTTTCCACAATGTTCGTTTTTGTCTGCAAGGGAAACAGTGTTAGAATCGATTCGAAGAGGTTTGGTTACATTTCACCTACACTTGACTTGAACTGTTCCTTTTTCTGTTCGTATTCCTTTTGCAGCAACTCCAGCTTTGTGGGCTCGGCAAGTAAATGTACATCAACGCCTTTGCCATGCGCCTCCCAAGCAAACAGTTGGGCAGTGGCTTGCGCTGTGGTGTCGCCAGAGAATCGCACGAAATTCTCTCCTGCAAATTCCGCTCTACAAATCAAATAAATTCGTTAGTTGTCAATCACATTAGAAATGCAAGAGCCAGTTCACTTACTCCTCAGCAGGTATTGCTGGATTGGGATTATCGCGCATAGATCGGGTCTTGGGATCATAGTAAGCTGAATTTGGATCCAAATTACGCAGATATTTTGCAGTATCCTCCCGGATACGCAAATTACGCACTGTAATACGCTGCTTAGAGTCGACTTTTGTGCCCGGCATGTCCACCTCATCGACGTATTTGTCTTCATTACCCTCTTCACCAGAGATTTCCGCATCAGGATCTGTGAATAATAAGAACATTTTAGAAAAACCTCCACTTAAGTCCAAATGTTTCCAACCATTCTTTAGCTTTTCTGCCTTTAGCTGTCGTTTAGCTTCCTCTACTTTCTCGTACTCTTCGATAATTTCTCGATGGTTAGACGGATCATAAGAGCTCCAGCGATCGCGCTTCTCGTCGTAGTTGATCGAGGAATCGTTCACAATATGCTCATCGTGCACCACAATTGATTCTGCGTATTTGGCCTGCACTTTGCGCGGTCTCTCCAAGCAATCTTTTTTCTTATGCGTCATGGCTCCACAATTTTCACAGGCTCCCTTACGAAACTTAGTTACCAGTTTGGACGTATCCAGACCTTTGGGAGCCTTCTTATCCAACTGGCCACGCTCATCCTCGTGCTGCGGGCGCTGATGCTTCAATGTGGGTCCCTGAGAACCGTAGTACCAGGGAGCATTGGAAATGTATTGCGGTATATGGGGATTTATATCACGACCCTCTTCGTCGACAGCGGCTGGTGCAGTACCCGCCTTTCGAGCTTCTTCGAGCTCCTTTGCTTTTCGCCAATCTTCGCGTGATTTCTTCTTGGGCTCGTCATCCACATCCTGATCATCTTTGTTGTGAATTATTTGGGAGACAGGTGTACGAACAGCGCCCGAACTCATAATGAGCGTGTTGGTAATAATAAATTGTTAAACTGTATATTAAACAATATCAAATAATATTGTTTTTATGTCGTTGTTACAACGGAACTGAGCGAAACGTACAACGAGAGAACAAGTGAGCTGATTTATCGATAGGTGCTCACCAGTTCCAAGAGTGGACGATAACATCTACATGCCATTCGCTATAAACGTTGACACATAAATAGCATTCGGCTACCATCGAGTGACTGGCAACACTGACGGCGTCTCATTCGTGTAAAAATTATACTACAGTGCAGACGCGTCTAAATTCTAAAACTACTAAGTTTGACTCTAGTTATTACAATCATTCCACGCATAAACAAATAAACTACGTGCCTTGTGCAATCTTTTATACTGTAACCACAACTGAAAAATCAATTAAATAAAAATGGTAATATTAATAACAAGAATAGTGTTGCGGCCCATCGCAATCTGCTTGGCCAAAGCCGTTTGACATATATTATTGCGCGTGCCTTGCCAATAGTGAGATGAAATATTAATGCTACCACCGAAAGTGTTGTATGAATATTGGCAATCGTCACTGACATTCGCTATTGGTGTGCAATGATATTTCAATTATGAGCAATTTAATCAGTGTTATTGTGTGGCGGGGCGGCAAAACGTTCAAACTTAACCTCAAAGTTTTACTGTGAAGTCGATTTTGCCGCCACCATTTTGTGTGGCGCATTTCTTATTCTGTTTAGCTGATTTTCTTTGTGTGCGTGTTATTTGTGTTTTACTAATTCTGTGCGCTATTCTGTTCTTTAGGCTGGAGGCAAAGCGGGCAAAGACTCTGGTAAAGCCAAAGCGAAAGCGGTTTCTCGCTCAGCGCGCGCGGGCCTTCAGGTGAGTTACTGTTGTTGTCTGTACCAAATAAATTTTGGCGCCTTTTTTACCAGCACACATACATATATATGCACACACATTGTAAACAGGGTGCGTTTCCCATGTACCGTATATGCGTGTATTTGTGTTGGTGCGCTGAGAGCTGTGAAATAAATAGCTTGTGCTACTTTGGGGGTAGCAAAACATAAACAAGAGATGAACTTTTCTTCTAATGCCATTTGTATGTTCCATAATGCCAAATAGTTTCCCGTTGGTCGTATTCATCGCCATCTAAAGAGCCGCACCACATCTCACGGACGAGTTGGTGCAACCGCTGCCGTCTACTCTGCAGCCATTTTGGAATACCTAACTGCCGAGGTAATATTTTCGCGCCCAATAGATTTGTATTTGTATTTAGATTTTCCCATTGCTATTAGCATATGTAACGGGATTAGCCTATTGCACTGCATATATATTAGTGATCAGTGACAACGGCATTTGTTTACATATGCTAAATTGTTTTCAGTATATATACATATATATAGCTATATATTGTCCTAACAGTGCAATGTTATGTAAAATTCTAATTGGAATGACTGATTTTGTAAGATCCTAATTAAATTGATTATGGTTGTTGTTACAGGTACTGGAATTGGCAGGCAATGCATCGAAAGATCTGAAAGTGAAGCGTATCACGCCGCGTCATTTGCAGCTGGCCATTCGTGGAGACGAGGAGCTCGACAGTCTGATTAAAGCAACCATTGCCGGTGGCGGCGTCATTCCGCACATACACAAGTCGCTTATTGGCAAGAAAGAGGACTCTGTGCAGGATCCGCAGCGAAAGGGCAATGTCATTCTGTCGCAAGCCTATTAATATATATATATTCTACCTTTTGACCATTTCGGAATACAATTAATTCACATCTATGTTTAAAAATAAATTACAATACTAACTGACGCGTTGTAACATTTCTGTGCGAAGCTGCAAGGTCCAAGCATAATTTCTAATTTACAACAATTTCAAACTAAACCAACTTCTATCATCAATAGGCAACACAAGCAAACATTTAACATACATACACACACAATCACTTTTACACACACTCACACGCCTACACACACACACTCACAAAACAAATGTAAACTTAATTGTCAAGTAAAATGCAATGTTGAATGAGAAATGAGGTTTAAGCAAATGCAAAACTTAATTTAGAGCAAAGTAAATTACACAAATAAATTTAATGAAACTTTAAATACAAAATAAAAACATCGAAATGCCCAAATTGTTATTGGAACATTTATTAGACAATTATTTGTTGAAATAAACTTTGTGCACAAAATAGTAAAATTATATTATTTAAAATAACAGGGCATCCATGACACATGGTACATAGGACATGGCATCAGAGATACGATTAACCCAGCAAATGCGGCACTGCTTTCTGCACATCATCGCAGCGCTCTTTGAGGTCCTCGGCATCCAGTTCCAGGCAAGCGCCCCACTCGACCAGAGTAATGCGATGGTCCTTGTTGGAGTCGCAGGACTCCAGGAATGGTGCGATGCAATGCTCCAGCTTGACCAACGGGGCGCGTATGGGGAACAGCTCGTGGCGGGAGACAGAGCGATCGGTATCGCCATCCAGATCGCACCACTTCCACACGGCTGCATTGGCCCAACGACGCGAGTTGTTCGTCTCGGCCTCCAGTTCCATTTGCATGTAGTGATCGGTCAGCTCATCGCGCTCGGCGAGATCGCGCATCACGTTGAACAACCAGTCGCGCATACGACGCGGGAAGTCCTTCAAGTCCTCGCCATCGCACACACGCGGCTCTTGGCAGGCGCCATAGTAGTCGATGTGGAGATGTGCATTGTCCGGATGACGGCAGCCGGGATCCTTGTTGTCGCACCAGCAGCGCTGCTGATAGACAGCGCAATCAGATGGCCAGGTCTCATTCTTGTTGGTGCAGACAAGACGACGCGTGTCCAATTCGTCTGGGCACTCGGGAATGCAGATGCACTCGGGCTTGCCTTCATTCAGCTGGCAGATGCGACCTGCGCCGCAGTGCATAGTCTCGCAGGGATCCACCTCGACCACCGGATTTAATAGATTATACTGTACATCGGCCAATTTCTGGGCCAGCTCATTCTCACGCTCCACATCTTTGTTCTAAGATCAGAAGGTTAAGTATCAAAACTCTATTTCTAGTGAAGTGAAGCAGTACAGACCTTGGACTTCTCCTCCAGCAGCGTCAGATACTCTTCATCATCTTCATCGAACTCAGCTATGTCCTCCAAGTCCAGATTGGCGATGGGGTCCTCGGCGCGCACCTGTGACAGCGTCAACGCCAGCAGCCCCAAGCAGAGCAGCAGCCAAACAGAACGCATCTTCCCACGAGTCCAACCCGAAAGAAAATCAATTCAAGCATATTAATTATGGGTATATGCAATATACATATATATACAAATTTATTATTATATTCATCTATTCTTCTATCTTATCTGCTGTGCGATGGGTCATGAAGCTCAGCGATTATGTTGAGGCTTTATTGTCAAACGCAGCTAAATTCCATTTTGGAATTTAGCGCCAATAAGAAAATTTCTGATATTTCTGTGACTGTACTCCTGCTGCTGCTGCTGTTGTAACGGTACGCGCTGTAACGGTAAGCAACCCCCTTTTTGCATTGGCGTGGCTTCGAAGACATTTTATAACATGTATAGTGGTATATGTGCATGCACATATATACACATGTGTGTGTGCGTGTGAAAAGGTCAAACAGAAGGAAGTGCCGGAATTCGATGGAAACAAAAGACTTTCATTGTTAGAAACTGCTAAGAATTACAAAGCAAAATAAGCTATAAATTATATGCGCTGCAATATAAGTACTTCCAGCACAAAATCATATTGTATTTTTTTTTTTTTTTATGCTTTCTCTATGGAAGTCGCTCAATTAGCAATGTGAAAAACGAGGATGTGGCTTCAAAAACACAGAATAATATGCAATTATAGAGCATAGGCTGTTAGGAAATACAAGTTTAATAGGAACTTTCGGTATATGTATATCTTATATCCATCGAAAAGTAAACAACCAAAAAATCTTTTTTATTATTTATGTAAACTGGGCTTTAAAAAGTCTATCAAAAGTATTTTAGAAAAAAGTATTATATCAGACTATATAAATATGCTTTTATTTATATATTTAAAAATAATATAATAGAAAAGCTGTTAAATATACAATTTTGAAAGTCTTATAAAAAAAAAATCGGATCGTAAAGAACAGCAAAATATGCAATTATAGAGCATATCATTGTAATTCTAATGGAAGTCAATTTAGCTATGTGATTTTTGAAGCTCATACTAAATTTATGCCCAATATGAACATCTATACGCTCATAGTCAAGCAACTCTAATGGAACACTCGCAAAATTCGCACAGGAATTGCCAAGACTTTATAGAAAAAAAAAAAAAAAAACAATTTCCAGGGCATGTTGAACACATGTGCCACAGTTCTGAGCATTTGAAAATTGTTTGTGAACGGAATTCTGAAATCATTTCTATATACAAAATGACTATCTGCAAATCTATCTCTCTCTCTTTCTCTGGCTGTAGTATAGTATATGTGTGAATAGTGTATGTGTGTGTGTGTGCTCCGATTAGACTTGACCTCGATGCTGGGGTAACAAAAAAATTATGGGTCAATAGTTTTGTGCTGAAGCAATATTTTAATATGTCAACTAAACTTTATATAACAGTAATATGAAAATTAGTATATATACATACATATACATATATATTATATGTGCGCTCATAACGACAATGACAAATGTGGAGCTTGCTCTGTGGCTTATCTCTGGCCAGAGCTTCCGTTTTGGTACTCGAGATTTGCTTAATCGCCGCCTTTTGAGCAAAGCAAAACGCGCAATGCCTGAATCTTTCAAATGTGCCACACACAATTCCCATATACACAGTCAATTCATAAATATATATGCATGCATATCTATACACACACACACACTTGAGCATATTTAGATGCATCTGGGCAATGCAAGCGTTTTCCAGGAATATTTCAGTTGCTGCTGCATGCTTAAATGTATGGGTGCGAGAGTGTGTGCGTGTGTATGTGTGTGTGTTTGTGCTTGTGAAACGATGCAGTTTAATTATAACGAAAACCGACAAAGAATGACGTGATGCATCGCATATATCCGCAGATATTGTGATGCTCGTGTGGAATCCAGCAATCCATGCTCATTGTAATCAGAAGCTACACTGAGCGAAAATCAACTAGGCCAACGACTTGGGCCAACTAAACAAACACTTTCCAGTTAGGTATTAAATAATTGAATCCTCTCAGTTGGCAAGTTCCTAATGGGAAGGAAAATCAATGCAAATTTCTTCAAGTGTAGCAATTGAATGGAATTTGCGGAACTGCACTTGGATTACGACACTTCTATGGGGCGCTCTAAACCTTGGAATGGTTAAAAAACTAAAAACTTTTGAGCAATTCAATGCAATCAATTGCCAATATTTCGCCAGAGAATTGAGTTCAATTAACTTTTACTGTGAACTTGAATATCAGAATACAATTTCCAGCTGAGGCACGCGAAAAGCCGACATCACTCGAATTTCAAAACTCTCGATCAATCACATATTTTAATATACGTAAAGGGTTCACATTATCTTCTGCAACTGTTTTCTTATATCATTTCATATATATACTATATATACTTACAATATTAATTTGTAATTAGAATTCCTGTACGATTTGATGAATTCGTATGTCCGAATGCGTCGACAGCACACGACTGACTGTTGATTGGGGCTGAGATGTTGGGGTACGAGGCGATTATGGATCGTGCATTAAATGTCCGCATATCACTAAGCTGGCCAAACTTGTTGGCTGCCAACATGTTCGGTGCAATAACAACACAGATTTTTCTTACTCAAATATGTTTTAGATTTTATTCAGAGTTCACGAAATATAAATAAGTATACTCTATTCAGAAGCACTCTATATACAGTGCCGTAAGTCAATAGAAGTCATAATACAAATCAAATAAAATTATAATAACTTACCTTCAGCGATCTAAAACGATTGTGTTCGAGCTGTGTTGCCTTCTCTAAATCCAGCAGTGCTTTTTTTTCGGAAAAGAAATATTTTGGTGATTCTTTTAGAAATGCTGCATAAAAGTGATAGATTTTCTTTTTTTTTTTTTAATAAAACAGAGTTACTTAACTAGATAAATGTAAATAACTAAAGCAGTGTGTCATCTAGAATTGTGCCCAACTAACTTACCTTAAGGCTTGATCAAAGCTCTTGCAAACAGGCTCGCCGCATACTGAACAATCATATATGTATATACTATATACAAATATATATATATACACACGTACACTTAACATAGATTTAACTACATTAAAAATTGTTAAAATAATTATTTGATGTCTAAGCAGTTCGATTTTCGTGTACTTAGTTTGCTTCCGTTGTTAAACGAGACTTACTTAAAGGAATTCAGCTATGTCTCAGCTCAAATGAATATTAAGATATACATAGTGTGGGTTTCAAGAATTTATTTATTTAAAAATAAATATATATATATATATATAGATTGATATTTGATTTTCATATTGTTATTGTAATATAATAGTTATAATATGCTAGAGCTAAATTAAGTGGGCAAATTAGGGACTACGCTCTCTTAGTTAATCCATACATAATTTAATGCATATCTCATATATCATAGATTTAAACAAAAAATGTATATATGTATGTATGTATATTGATTTAAGCCTTTGGCGAGCGCTACAAAAAAACTTAGAAATATCAATACATATGAAAATATATATAGGTATAACATCTGCATTTTGATAAACTAAAACTAAACTTAGAGTTCATGTCGTGGTTGAGTTCTTAACAATAACAAATCATCTATTCAATTTTGTTGGCTCTTCACTTGTTATGCTGTTTCAATGTTAAAATAAAGCACAATTCAATAATCGTATATTGTATTTATATATATCTATATACATCTAAAAGTGCAAGTTCTGAAAAGTGGGGGGAATAAAGCGCTCTGCAGAAACAGTAAAATGAATTTCAGTGTAAGGAAACCGTTTACAACTTAATACAACTGTGAATAGAGTGTATATCAGACAGTCATATACAAATACGTGTATATATATATATATATATATATATACATAGTTATATATATCTATATATATCCATATATATATATATATATATATATATATATATATATATATATATATATATATATATATATATATATATATATATATATCCGTTTATGTTTATAAAAATTGACAATAAATTTGATATCAACTCGTTTAGAATTATTCATATAATATGTCTATCATAATAATTAACTTCTCTATTATATATTTTAGATTAATCGCAGCCGTGCGTTGCTAAACAGCCTTTCGACTTAATTTGATTTTCATTTACTATTACTGGACGTATCTTGTCATTTGTTATTATCCTCCATGACCAACAACGGGTTATGCGGGCATTAAGGCGTCTAGTAACTAATATACTATACGAATACGAATACGAGTATACGAATATATGAGAGCTACGCGAACTAGCTCTATAAGCTCTGGCTAAAGTTTGAATTATATTTAAATTCGTTTAGAAAAATACATGTTTACGATTTGTATGCAAATGCTGAGCTACGCACGGGCGATAAATTTGATTTCCGTTTTATAGACTGAATTACATATTAGGTATCAATTATTATGATATATTAAAGTAGATAGAGAGATTAGATATATATGTTGATAAAGAGAGCACTAATTAATTAACTTCTAAATTGCAGTTTACAATTTGTATTCGCTGAACGCAAATATATTTCTTCTTATGTTTTTGGAAAAATAAAGCATGGCAAGTTAACACTAAATTAAATGAAACGCATTTCTCTACAACTCACAGTTGTATCCAGCATAGATCTTAAGCATTATTTTTATCAGATATTGGTCTTATCAATAAGCGACATATATGAATATAAATCGTTCAATAAATAACATGAGAACTTAGTTTTAAGAGTTAAAAACATTAGTTAGTTGTTGTCGTATGCTCATTTAGATATTTATGTATAAATATAGCAAGATACATATATATATATTAAGAGAGATAGATAGAGAGAGACAACGCAGTTAATATATATTAATTTATATATAGATATCCTGTTTTAAGTTACTAAGCGAGTTCGTGTCCTAGCTTACAACAAGCCTATTTAATTGTATCTGTATTTGTATCTTGTATTCTGAGCTTTTGTGTTACACTTAAGGCACACACAAATAGGTATCTATATTAAAGAGAATTATAAAAATTAGTAATTTGACATAACTTATCAGAGTGGGGCACAATTGGAGTCAGTATTTGGTACCTTAAACTTTGCTTTAATCACCGCATACTAGGCATAAACGTACCATAACAATGACAACGCAATGGTGGACAGATTCATGATTGTCATGCGCTTTACTCACCCGAACTAACGACGATATTTGCTGTTCGCGCTCCCAGCGGTCGCTACCGTTCCATTAGAAACGCTTTTAGGCACGGGGCCCGAAACTGGGCCATTACCACAGGGCGGCGGTGCTGCTGCATTATACGGTGCGTAGCCGGGTGCAGTTGGCTGCTGATTATCTGCAAGCAACCAAGAGTTGATAATTACGCACAGGATTTGTAGGAAATGCCATTACTTACGATAGCTGCTGGGTGGTGCAGCATAAGGGTTCATGCGGTTGCCATTCATGTTGTGTTTGGTTGGACCGCCGCCATAATTTTGTTGATAGCCACTACCGAAGTTGGGAGGCGGCTGCTGCTGCTGTTGCTGTGGTGGTGGTGGCTGATGCGGTGGTGGGCCCTGAGGCACTGGCATAGAACCAGGTACGGGTGGAGCCCCAGATGGCGGCATATTCCAGTTACCAACCGGTGGTGGCGGTGGGCCATTGCGATGATGGTTCACTGGTGGTACACCAGGTGTAGGCGGCTGCATGTTCGGCGGACCGCCCCATTGATTACCATGCCATTGTGGAGCACCGGGTGGTGGTGGCGGCGGTGCATTCCAGCCGTTCTGAGCAGGCGGATAAGCGTTCCAGCCATTCATTTGTGGCGGCGGCGGCTGCTGATAATAGGGTTGCATGGGCGGCGGTGGCCCCCAATAATTGTAGTTTGGTGGCGGGGCAGTCATTGGTGGTGGAGGTGGTTGATGTTGATACGGCGGCATTTGTTGAGGCGGAGGTACTTGGGGACGGTAACCAGTTGGGGGCATGTTGGCTTTGGGTGGAGGCTGCTGTTGCGGCGGCATCTTGTTGCCATTGGCTGCAGTGCTCTGAACAATTCTGTCTTTCTTTTCCAAATTGTAAATAGACTTTTTTACGTCCACCAACACATATTTAATCGAGTGCTGTCTCTGAACTGTGACGATAGAAAGTGTCATAAAGGGCATATATTAATTTACTTCACTACACTTACGTATGGCCTTGTCTACGGCATCATAGTCATCAAATTCGATAAAGGCAAAGCCGCGACGCTTGCCGGTGGTTTTGTCTGTCAGCAATTTCACAGAGACCACATTGCCGAACTGTAGGAAATACTCGCGCAAGCAATCCTCGTCGTGGTTATCCTTCAATCCGCCAACAAAGAGCTTCTTCACTGAAATATTTGTCTCGCGTGTTTCGCGCTCTGGACGGGGCAAAGCTCGCTTTGCTTCCACAGTTCTAGAACAAGATTCAGAGATAATAGTAGATAACAAATAATGAGATTAAGTCCATGCAATAAGACAGATTTCATTGACACATACTTGCCGTCTATGATATGCGGACGATTTTCTTGCGCCGTATCTACCATGGCAGACTTTGTATAGGTAATAAAACCAAAGCCACGTGAGCGTTTAGTTGCGGCATCTCTCATAACAACAACATCCACCACCTTGCCCCATTGCGAGTAGAAAACTTTGAGGCTCTCTTCTGTGGTGTAGGGCGCTAGGCCGCCAATGAACAGCTTGCGCAAGTGCTCCAATTCACAAATGTCCTGCGGGAGACGTTGACAATATATTTATATTAATTGCTGTGCTTGTTGGTTTACGGGCAAATTTTTTATGTACCACAGTGTGCGGTTCCATGGAGTGAGTGGGTGTTAATGGCGCACTTGTATTGATACTTACATCCTCATCCTTGATTTCAAATATTTCGGGTGTAGTTTCCTCTGAGGATTCCTCTAACTTAATTGCTTGCGGGTTGTTTGCCATATTTGGCTCAGCTTTATATCAAGTTTACAAAAAAAATTCGGTACCGCTGCTCTTTAGACACGCACGCCAAGAAAAAGTTAAGGATGTGCAATATGTATCGTTTAACATAAATATCGATAGATGCGTGATACCGATATCATGTTTTGCCTTCATAATATTATCCAGCCCTAGTTTGTTTGTTTGTTGGTTTTGATTACGTTCGTTTAGTAAAATTTGTAATATTCTCAAAAAAAAAAATAAATATTATTTTCCTTTGGATTAAAAGGCTATTTGCAGATACCACAAATGCAGTGAACTGAGGTAAGCGGCTGAAAGTGTCTGCACTGCACGTCAAAGTTCGAAGTATAAACTGTTGCCATAGATATTCATAACCCACCAGTCAGTGATGCATACTTTGACTTTTTTAAAGCTAAAAATTTTAAAAACGCCAAAACCGCCCAATCCTAAATCAAAGTAACAAGTTTTTGCATTAGTATTTAGAGCTAGGTTTTGGCAAACGTAAAATGTGCCAAAAACTACTTCTAGTTAAGCTTAGTTTATTTTCTGGTTTTTATCAGTAAATAAATTAAAATGGGAATACGTTTAAGTATATAATGAATTAAAGCTGCTTTATTAACACGAATTGATAAGCCTTGGCGGAGGCACTAAATGGTTGCGACGCTGCTGCTGCTGCTGCGGCTGTTGTATTTGCCGCTGTTGTTGTTGCTGTTGGTCAGGAGGCACATGGGTTTGGTGTGGTTCTTGTTGGTGGTGGTCCGCGATGTCAACATAATTACCATTCGCACTGTGCCCGTTATTTATGAGCCTATCCTTGGGCAGCGGCGTAGGCAGCAGGGCGGGCATTGCCGTCGGTGCGGCATAGTAGCCGCTGCCTAACATGGCCGCCGCCGCTACCGCTGTACTGTTAGCCGGCGCTGCCGTCGCGTAACTCGTTTGTCCCATGATGGTGCTCATAAAACCATTGGCCACGACAAAGTTCCTGCAAATTGATTGTATCTGGTATTACATAAAAATGAGCGCAATTGAACCCAAACCCCAAACCCATAGCCAAAGCCAAAGACCCCGGTTAGACCCAGGCATTGTCTAATTGGCCCGTAAATGTCGTTAAATTAATTTCGTGTTAATTTTATGTGAGTACATCAATTAAACTTGTGACATTTCTTTGAATTACTTCCGTTTCAAAATGTTCAGCCTCACCCCTTCAACCCCGCACCCCCGCATCACCCTTGGTATTCGAATCGCCTTACCTGTAGTGCTGATCAATTTGCGCCTTCTCAATGCGCTTATCCTTGGCGCGTCGATTTTGAAACCATATCTTGATTTGAGTTTCAGTCAAGCACAACGTCTCCGTCAGCTCAAAGCGTCGACTCCTCGATATGTACTCGTTCCGATGGAACTCCACCTCCAGCCGCAACGTTTGCTCCGTGCTAAATGTGGTGCGCTGTCGCCTCTGTCGCCCTTCCTTACGCCGACGTCGAGCCACTGCCAAACGGAGAGCAGATAATCAAATCGTTAAAGACTACAACATAATCCACAACAATGATCTATGTAAGTGGGCCACACGCACATGCTGACTGTGGAAAGCGTTAGGGCGAAATTAATCTTACATTAATAAACCATCAAATTGCCCTCAATCTCGAGCACTGTGTGTAACCGCTAAATATCCTTGCGTGCGCACAAGTTAAACAAATAATTAACCATGCGGCTGGGCCCTTTCTATTGCAGCCTAACGGAAATTTTGATCGCGTTTGTAGCGCACATTAAAATGCATTTTACACGTGTTCCTAGACTGCCCATCAGTGGCATTCCCCTTGACACCGTCCCTGCCACTGCCGTCTCTTAATAGCATCATAGCATTTTATACATTTTCGTCAATCTGAGCCGGGAAATTTTCAACAATGCCAACAGCTGTCTCCCATCCTCCCTTTGTTAAATTATACACATTATAATGCCCTCGCCTGCAGGATATTCACAGTGCAGCGTGCTATTGGTAACGTGTCTTATAGAGCTGATATTTGAGAATACTAATTTGGTAGCAATTTAATTAATGTATATAATATAAAACATTAACTAAATATAAACAAATAAAAACTTAAAAAAATTAGGAAAAGAATAGAAAAACATAATTCGCATAAATCAGTTATTAAATATATAGGTACGTGCGCCTGTAAACATATATAAATTTATATCATACAATTTCCCTTGTTAGAGTATTCGCACTTCGGTATGGCATGGAGTTTGCTTATTATTTGTTTGCATTTCGCTGTAACGGTAACGCCTACCAAGCTCAATTCTCCGCACACTTTCATAATGCGTACTCTATTTCCCTTGTATGTCCGAGTACATGTTGACTAATTGTTGTTTTTCTGCACCGCCTCTCTACCTCTCTCATTGCGCTCCATCTCTTTCGCGCCCTTATGCTCCTGCGAAGCTGTGTAAAGTTTTCATTTGTGTGTAATCCCTAGTTTTCGCCTGATTACCCTTTGGCTGACTAACTCACAAAAGACTTAAGCTCTGCTTGCGGCTTATATAAGTCTGTATGGAAATATATATGTAGGTATGTACATATATATATATATTTTTTTAAATCACGTGTGAAACTCGATACGACAAGTGTCCTTTGAGCTGGCGCAAGTGTCTGTCAATGGTTTGTTTGTTGAGTGTGTTTTTTAGGTTTCCTGTTAAGCTCAATTACAATGTTAATTTTTTAGACATACTTTCCTTTTTTTAGCTAACTCTCCGAAAGATATGCTTAATGGGGGTGCTTAGCCTGATGTGCCTTGTAATATCATCTCCCCTTATCAATCTTGCTTGCTTTCTTAATTTCGATATCTTTTTTTTTTTCTTTTTTTTTACCCATTAAAACTTAGTTAATCGGGTATAACAGCTGAGGAGAACTAACTGCTAATGAATACTGGACCAGGACGAACAATTAAATCTAACTAGCCTTATTTGGCTGTTGTATAACTTTCTGGAAATCGCTGAAAGCCAAAAATCTAACCATTTTGTTATTACATACATAAATACATATATGTATGTATATCAAAATTTCACTCAGTGAATATTTCACTATCGTAAAAGTTAATTGCTTGGAAATTATGGGATCTTCATATATATATCTATGTAACTAAAAACATATCATATATATATAAAGAGTAAAGGATATGTTCAAGTCGTTCATCGCCACATAGACCACTCACACTTGCTTTTATCCTTTCCCTCTTTTTCTCTTATTTGCAACGACCTATAAGCGAGATTACCGCAAGTAAATGGGAATTTTTACGGCTGAATAAGTTTTAATATTTTGTTAATTTGCAATTTTTTTTGGCTCATTGTTCATCTTAACATTTCCCCTTTGCTCACTCCTTTGGCTTTCTTTCGCCAGTTGCTTGCTTGCCTTACAGTTTCCTTTGGTTTTTTGCTTTAAGGGTTTGCGGCAAGTGCAAGGATATTTAATAGCCTGGCTATTGATATTTATGCACAACTTTTTTCGCAGTTCCTGCGGAACTGATTTTTTCATGCATCTCATATTGTTTTGACGAATCAACTTTTACACCTGCATGTGAAAACGTGTGAACAATTTGGAAACTATTTTGTTTCATTTAGTTTTCTCGATTTGTGAAGCAATGCGATCCAAGAAGAAGATCAATGGGAATAGACAACGGTTTCTCATACATCTGTAAATAAAACTCACTCTCATTATATCGCCCTAACTTACATTACTCTCAGCTTAGGTAATATTAGAAACAGATTCATTATGCAGTTCACACACACAGTCATATTCATACATTAAAAGGTAAAGAAAGTGGGGATTTCATTGATAACAATTGAAATTGTCGTATTGTACACTCTATATTCCAGATCAGTTCCAATGCCTGTTCCTCTGTGCCTGCTTGGCCGTGCCAGAACCCAAATAGCGGCAGCCTTTCAGGTCAGATTTCTAGCGAACAAAGATGCCTCCAACATTGAGGTTAGTCCTGTCTACTAATCTACTACTAATAAAAATATATCTAACAATTTTATCACGCAGCTACCGCCTGAACCGACTACGTGTTGCATGTCAGGATGCGCCAATTGCGTTTGGGTGGAATACGCACAGACTGTGGCCAAGATTCTCGGCGACAACGATGAGCGTGCACGTGAAATAGTTTTAGCCAAGATCAAAGATCCCAATTTACGCATGTTTTTGGAAATTGAGCTGCGTAACTTGAAACAAGTTCGAGAGAGCAGGCCAGAGGAACCAAAAAAATGAAGGCAACTAGTCCAAGGAATAGCATAAAATTGTTTAAGTAGCATAAATTAGTTTGTTGAAATACAATTTTGAGAATTGAAGATGTGGTTTATTTGAAAAATCGATGTGAAGAAGTTGTTGGGGTAAATAATATCGATTTTACAATCAATTTATACCATATAGAGGAGAATCCGGTTGTAACTTCGCTTACAGCGTCTGTACGGTTATAGACAAACTTTTATGGGCAAACTTATACGATAATAGCGCCTGCCGGGTATAACGACGGTCCCTTGAGTGTCGTTATAACCGGATTCTACTGTATATGATAGGCTAAATAGGTTGATTCTTCCTTTAAAATAGTCGAAGATATACGATTATTTCCGTTTAGACAAGATCCTGGACGTTAGCATTACAGAATACTCGCCATAAAGTCTCTATTAAGACTTTAGAGCCTAGAAGGACAGACAGGACGATCGAACCCATATACTTTATTTACTAAAGCTTATTTACTAGAGCTCTAAAAAGGAACCTCGAACGTCAATTTTGTTGGCACAGATTACAAGCACTAAGATCTGAGAGTCGACCAAAAATTCAAATTTTCAACATTTTGTGTTGATTTTTTCGGAAATTGAGCTAGTTAGCTCGATTTTTAGATTTTTAGTATATATATGGCATTCTTTTTGGAATACTGGCATGGATTTTGGAATTTGTAATTGGGAAGATATAGCCATAATTACAAGAATTTTTTTGTTAGAATTTTAATGTCTCGAGTTTTGTTTTGATCAAGACACAATATGGCTTTTCATAGATATAGGAGTGATATATTAGACGAATGAAGACGCTGAACAAGAGTTAGTATTTGATTTATAGCAACGGTAGTGTTTGTAGACTTACGAATCAGATCGTTGTCCTTATGAGGAATATATGAATGCATGGGTTGGATTAGACCTTATTTAGGCCTTTTAATTTGTTTAAATTTTGACCAGCTTGCTACTCACTCCATAAACTATGTATGCTATACTTACAAAATGCTGAAAATCCAGCGTTGATTTGAGCATCAGCCGAAAAAGCCGGGTAGGACAGAAGGGTCGGTGAAGTTGCATTGGGAATGGTTCTATAGGGATTATATTCCGGCGGAGCAGGAGCGATTAATTCGTATGACGGGAAACTGATCAGTGAGGCGCGTTCGTCACTTATTGAGATATCCGGAGAGGATGCACTGCCGCCGTCGCTCTGATAGGGCGTCTCATGGTGAGTGCCCACATCGATGTCATCGCTCTCACTATTGTGTGTTCGAGTCTCGAGATGACCGTAAAGACGTTCGAAGAATTGACGCGGAGAAGACGGACGTGGTGGCACGGATAGCGCTGTCAGCTGACCGGGTGTCGGTGTGGAATTCGAGGACTTAATTACGTTCTCCACATCGAGTGGCGTTGATTGGGTTTGCTGCTGCATTTTGTGTGGCCGATTTGCAACGCTATTTAGCAGCAGAGGCTATAAACTTATCACTCGAATAATCGACGTGCGACTGAAGCTGAAACTTGGCGTTACTTCCGACTTTGTGCCTGACCGGTAGCAGGCGCCTTGGTCAAGCGTTAGCGCTTATCCTGCGCGCGTCACAAATTATGCGTCGCATCAACAATCAACAAGAAGGTGCTTAAAATTATCGTTAATAAAAAATATTACTGGCGCCACACCTGAGGTGGCAAAGCGCTGATTGGTTGAAACTATTTTGCTACCCTTAGTCCACTTCCGCCTCAATATATTCCTTGAGAGGGTAGCTAAAAGGATAAGCGCCGCCCATATCTACAGCCATAGCAAATTGCTTCTTGGCAAGTATGTGTACTACGATTATTAGCTACTTGCTACGAAACTCAGCAACTTCAGGGACATGATTTTAGTACTTTATTTAAATCAAAATATGTGGGCACAAACAATCATATTGATTTATGTATATATATAAAACAGTAAAATATAAAGATACCTATCATTCTCGCCCATAATACGCGAGAAATTTTATTTAAATACCACTTGGACTATCAACATATCGTGCCCAAATACTACTCAAAATACTCAAACTATCGATACAATATTCTAACATCAGCATTTCTGACATCGCTACATTACTTTTTGGCAGCTCAATAAAAGAATATTTTAATTTCAACAATTTAGCGTCTTAAATATGTCTTATCAATTATATCGTAATACCACGCTTGGTAATACACTACAGGAGAGTTTGGACGAATTAATTCAGGTGAGTACCACAATTACAACAAAAATAAATTGCATCAGCTCGATGCAGTAGCAGCTGCGTCGCAGACACGGTCGCATTCTTGTAAAATGTTGATTTACTTATATATTTACATTCTGGAAATGAATGTATGTAAAATGTATATATTGCGTAGTAGCTTCATTTGGATGAATGAAATGGAAAGCTTATATGGAAATCAGTTACAGTAATATTTCCTCATATTTGCAGTACGGACAGATAACGCCTGCATTGGCCTTCAAGGTTTTGCTTCAATTTGACAAGAGCATCAACAATGCTCTTAACCAGAGAGTCAAGGCGCGAGTTACTTTCAAAGCGGGCAAACTAAATACTTATCGATTCTGTGACAACGTGTGGACCCTGATGCTCAACGACGTGGAATTTCGGGAGGTGCACGAGTTTGTTAAAGTTGACAAGGTCAAAATTGTGGCCTGTGATGGCAAAAGCGGCGATTTCAATTAATAACTAAGTAAAGCAAAAAAGGATACAAATTTCAACGCATTCTACTTAATAAGTTTCTAATTAATAAGTCAGTTGGCTAATGTTCGCTGCAACTGCAGCAATTCGGGGGAAGTAAACTGTTAACACACATATATAAATGTGAGATGGATTGTTTAAATATCTCTAAGAATATGTACAATTAACTGATCTGGCCTATGTCAGACCTCTTAAGATGCCTTAAATCACATGTGTGAACATTTTACACCTCAATTCTTGTTATTGTATTTATGCCTAAAAAACAAAAAGAAAACAGTTAAATATGATAACTATATAAATTGAAAATGACTGTTTAACTGGCAGTTTTTCTCATGCATTTTTTATTTCCAACAACAGCGTCCGTTTTATTTGTAGTAAAATAAATTGCAATACAAATTTTGAAGTAAAGTTTTTACATTTCAAATTTAGCAATTGTGCCAATATTATATGATCGATACCCTTTCGATAAATAAGTTATAATGACTGGCTGGAGTTTTTTTGAGTATGTTAAACAACAGTCAAAATCGATAACAGCTGTTCATGTAAATGTTTATATCAAATTAAACTTGTATACATATTTAATATAAAAATACGAAATAGATTGTATTCAATGCACAATTTAATATTTAAAAAATTTCTCATTCCATCTTAAAAATTGTTCATATAAATATCGATATTCTGAGTCTCGCCCGAACATTGACTGGTATATCGATATATTGCTATAAAACCAACATCTCTCGATTCTCTGCACAAACGGTAACAACAGCGCGTCGTGTTCACACGGGGACCGCTTGATAACCAATTTTAGATATTTTGAAACGGTTAAAGTTATTGCTATTTCAATTTGAAGCTATTATTATTCATTTTGAATTTATTCGCGGCAAACCAAATAAGAGCTAACCGCGAATGCATATCACAAGTAAACTCGGGAAATGCAGAAAAAATTTAACTGCGACAAGTGAATTAAAGTGTAAAAATCTATGAAAATACGTTGTTAGTTTGCAAATAAAGTTTGCTAACTAAATTGTTTTTTAAAAAGGTAAAATATAGTTAGTGTCCTTAAAATCAAATCAGTTGCCACTTAGCTTAAAGGAGTGCGTAAATTCATATGCATAAGTTTGTGTATTTGTGTATATGTGTATGAATGCATGGATGTAGGTGTTGTATATGGAATTATTCGCTGTTGTTGTTGCCTTTGCTGTTGGGCTGACTGAGCGTAAAGAAAACGAAAAAGTAAACGCGTAAAATAGAAAAAGTGCACTTATCTCCAAAAACAGCGCGAGTTTATTTTGTGTTTGATTTTAGCCGAAGCAACCAAGTTGCAATAACAGTGAATCAATAAATGTTGCTCTTGCTATTGTTTGTGGCTTTTGCTGCAAAGCCCTTGAAGTGTTGCAGAAAATAAATTACAAACATACAGAGCGTGTGCCAAAGACAGAAGACGGAAAACAAAACGCAAACGAAGTTGTTTTTGTTGTTGCTGTTGCTATTGCCTTTTGCTATTTGCAGCTAACCGAGACTAAATGATTAAGCCATAAACATATAAAGCGTAAAAACAAGCAATATAATAATTTGTATATATACGTCTACATACATGTACATATGTATGTGTACTGCGCAGCACTGAAATAAAATTCTTCATTTTTTGTTTTTGTTTACAATGCGCTTTATGGCATTCGTTTGTTTTTGTTTGCGCTTTGCTTTTGCGTTACTGTTACCGTCTCTAATGAGTCCAATTGGACTACCATAGCGAGAATTAAAAAGAAAAACAAAAAAAAATACAAATTGATTCGAAATTATTAATAGTAATCGAGAGTTCCAATTATGAAATGCTAGTAATTCCAATAAATTTAATTGAAATCTAAAAAGGTTAATCCAGATACACCGCCAAAATTGATTTCCGTCGCATCAAAATCTTTACCTCAAAACTGGATTATAATAAATCCGTTGATATTGGAACGCAGCAGGAAAACAACTCTGGGGTAACCAACAAAATGGTCAAACGGTAGGTACACATACGCCCAACACTATATCTAGTACTTTTATGATTGCTTTATGACGACTTTGTATATATTTACGATCTGAACAATATATGCCTATCAACATTGGGTTCATTAACTCATTTTGTTTTGTAATTGGTAATTGGTAAGAAAGTTCGACTGTGAGAGAGTTCGACTGTGTGCAAATCCGTCGTAGAATTTTTTTGAGATTATTTTTAGAATGGAATTGGATTCAATGACCGGAGTCTATTGAACTTGATAATGATGAATTATAACGCAATTTATTTTTGTTAATTGTTTATATCAGAAAGGGGGGAAGATGGAGACGGACCGACATGTGGGGTGGCTTTTAACTGCGTCGCTGCTTGCATTTGAATTTTGTTTTCGTTTCCTTTTCTTTTTCCTTTTATGTGAGCATATTTTGTGCTCCAACAACAACCCCCAAAGCTGACAAAAAAAGAAAAAAAAAACACCCCCTCGACTGCAGCCACCACCAGCATAGAACATCCAACATCCAACAGTGTTGACAAGCGACGTCGCATAAATTCGTTGTGTGCGTTTGCCCAAAATCAAAATGTAAAAGCACAACAGCAACAACAGGAGCATGTAGCAGCAGCAATAACAACGATGAAAAGCCCAACGCGGCATTTTCCCAACGCATGCGCTCTGACATAATGGCAAAAGCAACAACAAGTACAACCACAGCCGCTTCTTTTCTGTTTTGTCGGCAGTTCGAGTTTCTACATGATTTTTTGTTTCATCTGTTGGGCATTCCAAAATAGCAGAACACACTGACAACGCTCTGTCTCCACCTCTGCGTGCATAAATAACTGCATACGCTGCGCTCTCATTCTCGCTCTTATTCTAGCTTGTTCACGTTCACGTTCTATCTACATGCATATGTATATGAATTTTGTTTTTGTCTCTTGCTTTTGCTTTTGCTTTGTCTCCTACAGCCTCGACAGCAACGTTGGCGGTGCTTTTCCTGTGCCTCTGACAATATTTAACATTACTTTGTGGTGTTGTTGTTGCTGTGGTCCTCGAGTCTTAGCAGGTTCTCTCAGTTGCATTTTTTACAGTTGCTTTTTCGGTTGTCGCGCCCCCACACATACACATGCATAAACAGGCACACAAACTGAGAGCATCAACAGCAGGGTTTTTCTTTTTCGTGTATTTGTCGCTTTGTTCTTTTTACCTGCTGTGGTTCACCTTTTGTTTTGACTAGATTCTGCCTCATGACCCGCTGCTCATTTATCGATATTTATCAGAATCTGTTTTATCGTTGAAGCTGTCTCGCTTCTACGTTGACTTCCTGTTGCTGTTGCATGTGTTTACCTGATGCCGACCTGTTCGCCTGGTTGTTGTTATTGCTGCTGTGCTTGTTCTTGCTTGCCGATCGCCGCTCTTTGCTTACAAATCTTTAGCCTTGCAGGCTTACATGCACACACACATGTGTATGTACATATATCTATACATGCAACTGTGTGTGTATGCATGTGCAGTTGGTGTTTCTGCAGATCTCGCTGCCTGCCTGCGCTGTTTTGTATATTGTGTTTATTAAATTTTCTTTTCTTTATACATACATATGAGTGTGTGTGTGTGTGTATGGCATGCATGCAGCATGCCCATACGGCAAGCAACGTTGCCCTGCTTGAAAATTTATTTGTCTGCACGCCATTATCCATTATGTATGTATATACATACACATACATACAAACATGCATGCATTTCTGTATGTATGCATTTATGTTTGTTTGTATATGTGCATACATACATATATTGTACGTCTGTCAGTGTTGGGGAGTGTCTGCGTAGTCAATGGATAGGCTTGCATGCCCCCTCTTCCTCTCTCTCTCTCTCTCTCTCTCTCTCTCTCTCTCTCTCTCCTTCTCTCTCTCGCTGTATGCCTCCCTCTGCTCGCGCTGTTTGTTCTTTTTTATTTCATTTTGGCGATTAAAATTAAATTTTAATTCCGTTGTTGTTGTCTGACTGCTGTAGCTGTTGCCGTTGCTCTGTCTGCTCCTCTCTTTTATTGAGCATTGCTTTGTTTCACGACTTCCTTGTTGCCTGGCAGTTAATCTATGTATATATGCACATGTATGTATATATGTGTATGTGTAATACTGTCCCCCTCGCGCTAATGTTTACCTTAAGAGTTCAGCAAGCTGTGTGCCTGTTGCGCTTGGTAACATTCTCGTCATTTGTTAAGTGCAAATTTATTTATGAAATAACCCTAACACGCACTTATTACGCTCACACACAAACACACACACACACACACACATGCACATACTAATTAACTGCCTTTATTCATGTTCATGATTCATGTCACTGTTTGAGCGCCGAAGTGTGGCTTTTGTCAAAGCGTGGGAGAGACTACAAAATACACACACACACATGTGCATGTTTGTATACACATACATACAAACTTGTCCGTGTGTTTAACAAGATTTTCACACTATTTTGTTTTGTGGTGTATTTAGGTACATATATAGTATTTCCCCAACACACATGCTAGAAAGAATTATACATACACACATACATATATTTATATAATATATGTGCGTACGTGTATAGAGTTGAGCGAACTCGTGGAAAACATGACGAAAAGACATAGAACACTTGTTCCCAAATTGGCATAAATTCTTGAAACGCTTTAATAAGTTTTGACGAGCGAGATTTTTTTCATTTCTGATGCTAAATTTATTTATATTTTATATCATTTATTTATAAGTTAACATATTTTATTATTATTATTTTTCCTTCACTTTTGTAAACAGACTTAAATAATCACCTTGAACTGACTTTCTTTATCTAATAATAAATATGTTTCTGTGCATAAGTATATGAAAAATTATCTCATTGTGAGCACACACAAACACACTGAAAGATTGTAAAGCCGCAGGAGACATTCAACTTATTTTAACCTACGCGTAGCTGTTGTAAAGATCAAACAAAACTCTAGATCGAAAAAATTTGTATTCAGCCTAAAATTTTTGCTAACTCCATTGAAATGTGTAGCTAATTATTTACAAAAAAAAAATGTGTGCATATATAGATTTATATATTTGAACAGGATATCTTGTAGTCTGTCAGAGTTGTTTCATTAGTTAAATACTTCGTTCTAGACTGCAAATTGATAGACAGGCAGCGCTAGCAAATTTAATGCGTGGCAGACAAAATGGGGTACAAAAAACTGATAAGAGAACAGCAGCAGCATCAGCAAATAAAGACAGACAGATATGGAGAGAGAGAGAGAGAGAGAGTACCAACGAGGTAGTGAAATACAAAAGTGAATTTAAAAAAAAAAAAATGAAAAGCAACAGCTGAACATAATTCAGACACATGACCTGATTTAAACGCTGCATGCACGTAGAGCCCAATTACGAGTAGTGTGCTCAATGCGTGTGTGTGTGTGTGTGAGAGTGTGTCTGATTCTGATAAGAAATGTAAGCTGGAAATGTCAACAGGAGAAGGAGGCAGCTTTTAATTTCAGCAGCTACAAATGCCAGCTGACGCATTTTGCGAAAGTAAAGAAAATCTGAAATAAATTAATCAACCTTCGCTGTTTGCTTGGCCAGCACTCAAAAAACAGTTAAACCTTGGTTGGCTAAGCGCCTGCTATGTCTCGCTCGCTCGCCCGCTAGCCCGCTCGTCCGCTCGCCCGCTCGTCTGCTCGTCCGCTGTCAAAGTTCATTGTCAGGGCAGCTGGAATATTGGATACTGACCGAGCTACGGTTCAAAGTTCATTTGGTGCATCTTTTATCAGCGCACATCTCAGTCAGAGATTGTTGTTGCTGTTGTTGCTGTTGGGCGCCAATTGGCTTTGCGTGCATTGCCATTTGAACCCAAAGTTTGAGATAAGCCAAAAGATTTTTCACAGCAGCTGCGGGCGAGCTTTTTGACCCAAATAGGGCAGGAGCTGATTTTGGTGCCTTTGAGCTGCTTGCCAAGTGAAAGTTTGTTGGTCAAATTGTTGTTGTTTTTGTTGTTATTGATGTTGTTGCTGTTGTTAAGCCACTTATAACAATTTACGACAAATTTGCATCAGGTCGGTAATTTGTTCGTAAATGTATGTGAGCGTGTGTGTGTGTGAAAAATGAAAGTGAAAATAGAAATGAAAATGATTTTAATAGGCGATTGGATAGTTCAATTCAAAGTTTTGCTGTAGCCAGATTAACCCAAATTAGAGAGCATGAAATGTGATTGTGTGTGTGTGTGTGTGTGTATGTGTGTTTGTGTGCGCATGTGTAATGGGGGTGGATAAATGAAACCAGTGTGAACAAGATACAACTAATATGAATTAAAGCACTAAGAAAGCTAAACTCAATTGTTAGTGTAGAATTTTATTAAGTATAGAATCTAATCAACAAAGAAAGCAAGTAAACAATTATCGTAACAATAAAACAACTATTGGTCAATAGAAATATATTTACGTCTGGCACTGGACTCCTAGCCATAAACTGGAAAAGTTCAGCAAAATGAATTCTACTCTAAATGTTGGATGAATTTGATATACATATATGAGACTTGAATTGCAAATTAATTCCTTTTCATAAAATCGATTAATATCGATCCCAAATTTTAATTATTTGAGCATTTATCGAAGAGCAAAATTGGAAAGTTTCAGGATGGGAAGCTAGTTAACATATTCGATACTTTAGAAAGGAAACGCAGTGAAACCTGGCTATATTAGAGTCGAATACTCAAATCTTAGACAGTATTTATTTTTTGCTCAAAATATTTCTACTCTAATCCATTTGTAGACATTTATTATGAAGGTAGAATACATATTCTCTTATAACTTCACTAGTATTTAAATATATCTTACACAAGTAATACATATATAGCCAAGTCTGAGCACCTGCAGGATATGCACGTTGCAAACTTGCAGCTGCAATAAAAAAAAACTTGCACACATCCTGTCTTGCAAAAACAAAAACAAGTACAATAAGACGATGTCGTTGTCATTAATATGGGAAACTTTACCAGGGTACAGACGTCGCGACTTGTCTGCGAGAACAGAGTGTGGTAAACACACCGCAGAGCAAGGGGTAAGGGGCAGCAGTAAGGGTAAGGGGTGGCTGAGCTTGCAACTTTTGTGCCGCATTTGACCTTAATTCGCTGGTGGCACATTGCGCCTTAAATGCATACGCACTGCCGTTATATTCTTTAAGAACTCGCAGCTTTTGTGGCAAGTGCTTCCGGTTTCTCTTCACTTCTTCGGTCCGAGCGTCTCGCATCCTTGCGGCCACTTGCAGCAGAGCTGGCAGCGTGAAGCGCCAAGCGCCTTTTGTGCTCTGCTAGTTTGCTTGGATACAAAGCGCCCGCAGGAAAGTGAAAGAGCGTGCCACAGACGAGCAGAGCAGGGCAGGATGCGGACGGCTGCTTGGAGGTTGCAGGATCTGCAATGTGTGGCATTGCCCGCAAAGTTTCACTGTATACATGTGTGTGTCTGTCTGTGTGTGTATGTGGGTGTGTATTTATGCTTGGGTCATTGCCCTCACTTCACTGTTCGCTGTTCGTCATTGTCTCAAATATATTCTCTATAAATTTTCTAAACTTATTTCTCTCCTTCTTCTTCATTGTTGCAGGTAAGCCTCAGCTGAAAACTTCTAAATGCTATTGGAAACTTTGAAATGGTCTTCATTACGATGCAACGCCTTGCTGAAACCCACAGAAAACTTGGTTTGCCTTTTAATACTCGTTTATATAGTTTGAAGAGAGTATATTGATTTTGCTGAAATGGCTGCCACACCTGCCTTACCTGTGTTAGCATGAACGGTACTCATTGTAGGCCTGGCATATTAAAGAAATCGAGAAATCATTAATTTGAATCGAGAAAGCGTATTAGGCAGTCGATTACACCCGGCTGCAGATGTCTGTTGTGTTTTCCTTTGCGGTTTTGAAAACTCATTTGAAATAATTACGTTGCAGCGCTCAATTTATTTCTGTTTCTTTTTTGCAAGTTTAAAATTTTGTTGCTTAAACAATTACTTTCCCACACAAACAGACGCACACGCAAAGCAAAGCAACAAAAACAAAGAAAAAACGCATAAGAAGCAGTCAACATTTTCAGAAATGACAAAGCGCCAAAATGGGGAAATTCCTAGCCCACAAATATAGAGGCAAGAGACAAAAGTACATACACAATGAATGTATATAGAAATATATATTGTTTTTTCTATGTCAGTTATAAATATGTATGCTCAGACAATGTTGAGTACATTCGGCTTGTTGGCGGCGCTGTGGGCTGTACTTTGGACCGGCAATAGGTGTGAGAGTAGGTGCAACTGTGTGTGGGGTATTTGAGCAAGAGCTCTTGGAGCAAAACTCAGCTAACTCAAATTGGCCTTGTGTACGTTGGCCGGGTCTCCTTGTACTGTTAGTTGACCGAATTCGAAATATTGAATCATGGGAAACTCGAAGATAACGCTAACTGGCGTGTATGACTATCTCAGAAGTAATTAACAGTCTTTCGTCAACAGGAAATAGACTAACAGCAAATTTATTTGATTTAACAGTCAGTCAACAGTCAGGCATATTAAGATATTTATTAACAGTTAATATTCACGCTGTGATTATGCTTGATCACTTATGATTCAAATTATTATTAATTATAGAATAATTATTCTATATCTATATTATGCAGTCAGGCAAATAGGAATGTGTACTGCAATAAATAGTTGCTTATGATCAAATGTTGTTCAGATTTAACACATGAGTTTTCTTCTGTTTATTATACGAATATGAGTTATTCCATTTCCTAGTTTGTCAACTTCTTAATTCTTCTTCTATAGAAAATCAAGTTTTTATTGTAAGCGCTTAAACTATTTATACAGAGTTATATTTCTGCTCTATTTGATTATAAACTATTCTTTGTACCCAACTTAAAAGTCTGAGTCTATTTTCAAATGCGATTGATTTCCTATTCAAGTTCACAAAGAGCAAATTATATATATAGGCTTTGTGTCGAGAATTTTCTAAAAGATAGACTATATGCACGTATAAATTAAAAAAAAAATATATATTATGAATTTTATATTCAGATTCAAATGTAATATATAATATATGAAATTTGTATAACTATATAAATATATTTAGCAAGTGTTACGCAATTGCAATGCCAAAATTAATTTGAATAAATGCTTTTTTATCAAGCTTTTTTCAGTTACCAACAGTTTGCATAGCTGCATCCAAAAGAATTTCTTTGATAAGTTTGTCTGAATCATGGGACTTTTATAGTCTTTAGTATTTGAATCTTAGTCAAGCGGATGTTATCTCCAGCATATATATAACAGAGATTCCTGTTTTGTTGCTGTTGATAATTAAAAATACAGAGGAAGCAGCTTGCCTGAGAGAGGAAGATAGCGAGAGAGAGGGAGAGAGAGAGAGAGAGAGACGAGGATTTCCCTCTAACTCGTTGCAGATTATTCGCTAACTTTGTTCTGGTTATTATCGTCAACTTGGTTGGCTGTGTTAACCTCATTTGTTGACCCAATTAATCTGTTTACTTGCATAATTTCCACGTTAGTTGGCGTGTAATTGCAATTGTGTATATGTGTGTGTGTGCGCGTATGTCTGTGTATAATATGGGCGTTACATTTCCCGCTGTTTTTTAAGAGCAAACAAAGTTGATGAACAGCAGCAAAGGCGCGCCTTTGGTTTTTGGCTGCGCTGCGGTCTCTAGGTGCGGGGACTTTGATATGTAACTGCAAACAGGCGCATATATACACCATTAACGCGCACACATATACATACATATGCACGCACACACACATATACACGCAGACACACACACTCACATTTTATTGTAACTATCATTGTTGCGTTTATTGGGTGTTATTGTTGTGGTTGGCTGTTGACCCACATTTTTGCCAATATATTGCACAGTTTATGCTGCTTAACAAGCCGTCCCCGGCCCAACGCATTCGAACTCAAAGGTACTCATTTCATTTCATTTCATTTATTTATTTATTTATGCTTTTGCTATTGCAATGCCTCAACACAAAAGTGGAGCAGCTACAAAGGATTGCATTTATTATTTATTTCACTGATTCGTCTGTACCTCAACTAAAGTGGAGGAATATATAATGTAGCCTTATGTTAGCTAGCCTTATGTTAGCTAGCCTCATTGCTGTAGTTGATTGATACAAATAGCTTGGAGAACTTATTGCAAATGTGAGCTTAGCATATGATTTAGCTAAGCGTCAGAAGGCAGAGCCAATTTCGTAAGGAATATAAAATTCTGTACAGAAAAGAGTTGTATATGTAGAATGGCCTACATTTTCACGACCTTTATCATATTCTTGTCATCATTTGTTGACTGCAGCTTAGATAAAATTGAGCGACAATGCAAACTACCTTGAAAATCATATATGATTTATTTAAATTTACTTAAGCCAACAAAGTTTTTCTATTTGAGTTATTTAGCATGTAAACAGTTTACAAGAAGAAGAAAGCAAATTATATATAGCTGAAAATATAATAAAATGTATTATTTCATAAGAAGATACGTTTCATATCTTAGAGATACATTTTATATCTATATCTACATTTTTAATCTTATAGATACATTTTTATGCTATAGACAAATTATATATCTTATAGATACATTTCAAATCGTATAGATATTTTTCATATCTTCTAGATACATTTTATATATTTTAGAAACATTTCATATCTTATAGATACATGTTTGATATTATAGATACATTTATATCTTTTATAGATTGATTTCATATCTTTGAGATGCATTTTTATTTTACAGATACATTTGATGTCATATAGATACATTTAATTTCTTATAGATATACTTTATATCTTATAGATTCATTTTATATCTTATAGATACAATTTATATCTTACAGCTACATTTTATATCTCGTAGATTTATTTTGTATTTTATAGATAAACATTATATCTTTTAGACAAATATATCTTTTTGTTACATTCCATGCCAAGTACACATATAAGTGAAGGGTAAAAAGGAAATTAAGTTGTCAGATTGCTTAGATTGCTCGCTTGACCTCGTTTGCAAGAGTTCTCCATAAAGCATTGCATATGTGCATTGAGATATATTGATTACCTGTTTGTGTTGACCTTTACGAAAATGACGCCTGGATGCTGGAGGTGCGGCAGATAGTCTCGTCATCGTTGAGAGATTTTTTTCAGTCTTAATTTGATGCGAAATGCACAACGCAAAGAGCACATCATCTAATTACCGCAATTAACTAACAAATTGTTGAGGCAGATCAGTAATAAAAACATGAAAATGCTTTTATGTTAAGTAATGCAACAGAAACAAAAACACAAACAATGAAACCTGATTATTTATTCCAATAACCAAAAAAAATATATATATAAAAGTAAAAAGTAAAAACAACAAACAATGCGCTAACGTCAGAGCAAACCAAATTATAATTAAAATTAAACAAAATTAAATGAAGACATTGCAATGTGGGGAAATATTCACATAATTATTTAAATTTTATAAAATAAAGATAAATTGATCTCAGCGCATTGGAGAGATTAAATTTCAAATTAAATTTATGTTTCATATTTCAAAACGAATATATGTTTAATCTATAAAATCGACTGCTAGAATATGGTATATTATATTCATATTTTTCTATATAATACATAGTGAAATTCGAGCAAAAATTGCTGTCACTGTAAAATTCGCGCTGATGAAGAGTTAATTTATTATTGCAGCTACGTTTTTATTGATAGATTTCAACTGCATTTCAACGATTAAATCATTCGAATTGAAAGAAAAGAAATGAAAATCAAATTAAAGGCCAGCAACGCATGCGTCATAGGTGGAAAGAAACTGGTTTTCTTTTGCTGCCGCTCGATGAGGCAATGTTGGCTGTTGAGCATTCAGGTGTGCCCAGCTCCACATTCACTCTAAAAACAACACAGAGAGAGAGAGAGAGAGAGAGAGAGAGAGACAGAAAGAGAGTGCGAGGGAGAGGGAGACACCAAGAAAGAGAGTGTGAGCAGGAGAGATACAAATAGTTGCTGGCTGCATGAAAGTGATGCCGCCGTAATCGTCGCTTGGCCTTTGTCTTTGGCTTTGTCGTTGGCTTTTTGCACTGATTATGGCAATTGGCGCTGCAAACAATGCGAAAATGAAAAGCTCGACGCAATAGCAAAAGCAATGTAAAGAAATGCAACTTGTTTTGCTCTGTTTGTTTGCTATTGTTGTTGCTATTTGCTGTAGCTGCTGTTGCTATCGCCTTGAGACTGTCTGCTCTGCTGCTGTCGCTGCTGCAGCCGCTGCTGCTGCTGCTGCTTTGAGTTCACCGTCTGATTATTGACAACGTCGCCAAAGTGTTGTTGACACGGCCGCCACGCTCTGTGCCTGCCTTCCCATTGTATCCATAAATCCAAGCAAGCAAAGGTGCAGTCACTGCCGCTGCCGCTGCCTCAGTCACAGTCGCAGTCGCCGTCGCCGTAGCCGTCGCTGCCCGCTGTGTGCACTGCACTTGTCAACTCAGTTTGCGGCTTCAAAGCCGATTGGCTACTTGTCATGGAAGCTGTGTGTGTGGCAGCTAGTCGCCTAGCTGACCATATGTGTGGTGATTCCAGCATTTGCAATACAAATCCCATACATGAGAAAATGTAATTGCTTTTTTTTTTGTTTTTTTGTTTTGCTTTATCTTTGCCGTTTTTCAATGCCCATGACAATTAGATATGAATTATCTGCACGCTTTGACGATTTGAGAATTCATTGAACAGTGGAGATACGAACGGATAGTTATTGGTTGATTATTGGGCGTCGACGGACGGAATGCGATTCTGAAATGTGCCCATTTCTGTTTGACAAGTGTGTCATAGATTTAATTAGATTTGTTTCATTGGTTAGCTGGAAACTCGAAGCGCAATCTCCAAAATAAACCACTCATAAAACTTGACACTCCTCGACTTATGTATAGGACATATTCGTTTATTTGTTTTGAATCCACGCAGATAAGATTTGTGATATGAGAATTTATGGTCTGTAGCTCGAGGAAACTATCTGCTTAACAAGTATTGCACTTTTTCAACACAACACAATACTTATGCATATTCATTGAAAAATGATTCATATGTTGCCTGATTCGCATATTGAATATCTGAATAACAAATCAAAATTGAAAATTGTTAATTATGAATTACATTAATATGCTAATTATTTCGGCACTATGAACATGTTAATAATCATTCATACGCTTCTTTTTACTTAACTTTTTAGCTCTTCAATATATACACAATCCAAAAGAATTATATGTTTCAAATGGAATTTCTTTTATTTCAAGAAAAGGGCGAAATATCCTGCGTATTCATTAAGAAGACTAAAACATAAAAAAATAATTTTTTTATTGATAAGTGAAAAATGCGATAGGTTATCGAAGTACTGTCTTTAATATTGTGTTCAATTTATCGATAATTAGAAAATGAGATTAGTTACCGAAAAGACTGTACTTATGATTGGAATGAACAAAAGTTCAGATAGTCGAACAAGGAACAAAATTGAGGCAGCTCGACGCCCTAATCAAGGTATACAAAATACTTTATGGTGTCGACACGCCTTCATCTGTGACACACACTTGCACTAAGGCATATATATCTATATATATACGTGTTGATTAGCCACAGTATACAATTATTTGTGGCTGGTGTACTACCAGAAAAAAAGTTTGCGATTGTTATCGATGTTGGTAATTTTTATTGATGGACATCGTGTAGCATAGCGGAAGCATGCGCTAAAACTAAATACTGCTCAGCCAAATTCCAATTCAAATGCTCACGATAAGAAAAGCCTCTTCCGTTATATTGCTGAATAAAGTTTCTAACAACCTAGCTGCTTTGGGTATTACTTTTAGTTTCTGACGTACTTGGGGCAAAGCTTTGCGTCAATATCCGTTCCAAATTCGACGCCGGCCAACAGAAGAAAACAAAATTGAAAGTGCGCCATGGTAAAATTTCAATAATGCTTTCCTAACAGTACCGTTAGGGTGTGCCCAGGTCCACCCAAAAAATAAAAAATAAAAACTAAAAGAAAAGGCAAGAGGGAAACAAAAATGTTTGTGTACGCTCTTGATAACCTTTGGCACTCGTTCGACGTAATCGCATCAACATTTCTTGGCATTTCGTAAGTCAGCCGTCAGCCTTGGTAAACTAGAACGGAACTGGAGCTTTAAGAATGTAAAACGGTTCTTGCATTAGCAAAATTGAAACTGCATCAGACGTAAGTGTGACAAGAATAGCACACACAAACACACATCATTCAATGGTATCAAATAAGACAACGCGGGCTGGGCAGCCGAGTGCGAGTGCTAGTGCGAGAGCGAGAGAGACAGCAATAGCAAAGCGATTTAAATATTTAAAAATGTGGCAGCGCGTGGGTAGTCAGCGGTTGGCGTCGCCAGGGGGCGCCACTTCAAAGTACCATCTGACAACAATTAAATTTATGAGTCTGCCTAAGCGAGCGCCACCTTTTGACATTTGCACTCCAGCTAGAAACGGGGGCGGCCATTGGGCAACTGTCAACTATTCTGTTTCTTGATATTACTGGGTCACATGAAGTTTTTGGAGTTGTGAGAAATGTTGAGAAATGTTTTAGTAAATTGCACCAGTGCCACCTGCTAGGCGAGACTCGAGTCAACCCCTTTCTGTCCAGATGCAGGGCGACATAGATGCCAGAACATGGAGCACGTAATGCTAATGCTATGCAGCAGAAAGGGCAGAGACATGTCGTCGGCCGGGTTAGCCTGGATTGCTTCGCTGCGTGGCTGCTTGGCTGCTTGGAGTGTGCTGCGCATGGAGGCAGACTTGCAGTCCGCGCAACTCAGTGACATAATCGGCACAGTTGCCGTGGCAACAACTGTTTTGCAACTCTCAACTGTTGTTTCGCTGTACGTTGACCGACAAGCCGAACAGCCTCGGAGAATTGTTGCTAAACCAACCACAATTGTTATTCCACAGAATAGCAAGCAATTTTGGCATAAAGCAGCACAAATGTAGAAATGTTCTTGCTTAGACCTAATCTCGGAAATAACGTCCATTTCAGGAGCATCATTTTTTCCAATCTTTGATTAAATTAGTTTTTCTTCAAAGCCATAAAAGTAGTTAGTTGGAAAAAGTGTAAATTGTCTTATCTGTAAAATGGGCGAGGCTTTTTATCGCAGCTCTTTTCTTAATGCATTCTTCGAAAGGAAAATTCTATAAAATTTTTTTTATTTTTATTATACTGTTAAATGACTATTAGAAGCTAGTTCTTTGTATATTTGAATAAGTTTGTGTCTTAATCTTAGTCTCAAATCAATTGTCCAATAATCAATATTAGAACTTAATAGAATCTTAATCTTAGTCTCAAATCAATTGTCCAGTAATCAATAATAGAATTTAGATTAGGAATATATGCATATTCACTTTAAGTCTTGAAACTTTACTAGTTTAAATAATTAACTTGTGTATGTGAAAAAATGGCACTAATAACAGCACAAATAGACGTTTATTTCGTGTCTTTATATGAAGTAAATTTAGGGTGTATATAATCGACATATTACGAGATCGACGTCAATTCAAATCTTATTTATTTCCTGCCCACAATTAATAATTCAGATTTGTGTGATTTACTTATTTGATGCAGTACATCTCGAGTTCGCAATCACAACTTTGAGACTTATTACGAGATCTTGGGTCGATTCGTGACTGACCCACGATTCCTTTTTTCGCCTGGTGACCTTTGGCATTCATGAACTTTGACATTTGTGCGCTTTGTGCTGTTTGGATCTGGCTCCGTTTGACTTGATTGATATGTTGTCTACTCCAAGCGAATGTCATCAAATGTGCCAAGTGTCAGTGAACCAACCCATACACTTATATTATTTTTGCGAAATGGCTCCACGTGGGAAGCAAACTGGTGTTGAGGCACGCCAAATAATATTAAAACTGCATTTTGATGGCAAAACTGTTAGAGAAATAGCAGAGCTGGTCGGAAGAAGCAAATCTACCGTCCATGATATCATAAAAAGGTTTCGGGAAGATGGAAGATTGATTAACAAAAGCCAGGAGGGAAAAAGAAAGCGATTAAACTCAAGGGAGGAGCGGTCGATTATAAGGGAAATTAAGGTTGATCCCTTTAAAACCGCAAAGGAACTAAGGATGTCATTAAAAACAAACTTTGGAAAGGATGTGTGTGATAACACAGTGCGCAATACTTTGCATCGGTATGATTTGCATGGCCGAGTTGCCCAAAAAAAGCCTTATATTAGCCCTAAGAACAAAGCGTTTAGGGTAAAATTCGCGAAAGAGTACTTGCTAAAAACGGATGACTTTTGGAATCATGTTAGTTGGTTGTATATCATATTAAATACCTTTCTTTTTTTGCTAATTATCTTATTTAAAGGTGTTGTTTACTGATGAAAGTAAATTTAATTTGCATGGGTCCGATGGTAAGGTGTATGTGTGGCGTAAACCAAATACTGAGTTTGAGCCCAAGAACACAATAGGCACTGTTAAGCATGGAGGAGGTTCAGTCATGGTTTGGGGCTGTATGTCGAGTGCGGGAGTTGGCCATTTGCACTTTATCGATGGCATACTCGATAAATTTGGCTACCTTGATATTTTGAAAAAAAATGTTAAGCAGAGTGCGGAGAAATTGGGGATACTTGAAGACTTTGCTTTCTATCAAGACAACGACCCCAAGCACACTTCAATGCTAGCTAGGCTCTGGCTAATCCATAATTGTCCCAAATTGATCCAAACGCCTGCCCAGAGCCCGGATATAAACGTAATAGAAAATCTGTGGGAAATTTTGGCGAGGAAAGTTTACCAAAACCGGTATAACAATCTGGACCAATTGAAAATGGGATTACTTGCAGCTTGGGACTCCATAGAGCCAGAGATCTGCAAAAAGTTGGTCAAATCAGCAATCGCTTGCAGCTGTTGTCGCAAACAAAGGTTTTGCAACAAATATTAAATATTAAGTTTTTCTCTTATTTTTTATTAAAGCTTTGTCCGATTTGGCGTTGAAGCTCAAAATCGGACTTGTTGTTAGTTTTTTAAAATAAAAAAATGTTGCCATTTGAAATTAAAAATTTTTTTTTTGTTTTAGGGGGCTAATACATAATAGAGTTGAGAAAAATGTGAAAACGGTAAAAATTTAACTTACTGCTAAAGAAAATACTTATTGAAATAAATAAATAGTCTTGTCCGATTTGCTGGAGCCACTGTACATATATAATATATATTTATATATGTATGTATGTTTGTACATAAATATCTAGCCATGCGGGTGTCCAAGGGTTGGAGTTGCGACTTCACTGAATAACAGCGGGCATGTACATATTTTATGGCTTTATATCAATTCGGCATTAATTGGCGCACGAATTTGTAAAAATTGTTGTTGTTGTAGCTGTTGTTGTTATTGTTGGGCTTGTATAAAAAATGTATTTCATATTTTTTTGTTGCCTTCCTGCATATTTATGGCCTTCGCTGGCCCGCGAGCATAATCAGCAACAGCAACTGAAGTGGAAGCTTTAAAGCGAGCTGACTTGGATTTGGCTGCAGCAATGGCGCATATAGATGTGAATGTAGCTAGAGTCGGAGCTGGAGCTGCAGCTGGGGAGCTGGAGTTGGAGAGCCATGCTTGAGTGACGAACGCCGCCGCGGCTGGCTGCTTGAGTTGCCTTGTTTTCCCGGGGTTTGGGTTAGATTGCTGCTGGGCTATGCAGATTGCCGGCTGCAATTTTTAATGCATAATCAGCAGCAAAGGCAACAGCAACGGCAACAAAACTTCAGCTACGTGACGAATTACGTGCAAAATAGCTATAGCAAACAAAATGCCAATGCGGCATCCATATAGAAAGCAGCTAGCATTCTGCAGCAGTCAAGTGTGCTCAGCTAGAGTCTCAAAAGAAACGTAAACGTCATTAGAAAAGTCCAGAACACATTTTCCTTTCTTTTATAATATACGCTTTTCGCTCAGTACATTCAATGTAAAGAAAACGTATAGAAAATAATTCAAATGTATTTAATAAATAATTTATTAGAGTATGCGGTTGACTTGATGGGAAAAATAATCTTTCATATGATAATAACTGAAAAAAAAAATTATTATTATTAAATAAATGCTAAAAATGTAATAATCAAAGAAACGTGACAAACATATATCTTAAATTTATAATGATAAAAATGTTATCTATTTAAACAGTCTGTATTTGGGTTTTACTTTTTGTTATTATCTAATTTGTATATAGCATTAGATAGCATTGAATTTTATTACATAATCTATTATAAATGTAATAATGTGAATTTCAGTTGACTTTTATTTATTTATTTATTTGTCAATATTCAGAATTACAGAGCTTTCTAATGCGTAAATTCTGAAAGCTGTATTTCTAGCTGATGCCTTTTTAGCAACGGAAAGTCACGTAGGCCAGTCGCTCGCCAAATGTTATTGTACCCGCTATATCGCATTCTCTCTTTCTCTCTTTTTTTTTTTTGCCTATCTCTCTCCCACTCACTGTCTGTATATATGTATATATATTTGTGGGCACGCATGCGCTGCGCTTAATTTTTAATCAAATCGCAATTTTGGTCAGAAGATCAACAATCTCGGCTGCAATGCCAGCCTGGGTTCGCTTAGGTTCGTTTTTGTAGAGTGTTCCTGGCCAAGGAGCTGGATAGCTGGATGGCTGCCTGTCTGACTGGCTGGCTGACTTTCAGGTGAAATTGTGTGCAGCGTAACATATTATTATATTGCCTTGATTATGGCCGTGGACGGAGCAGCGGCAGAGGCAGCAGCAACACCAGCCACCGTCAGCCTAGGCGGCGGTGGGCGTGTGCCATGGGCACGAAATTGAAAAAAAAAAGCAAGAAAAAAAAGAAACCAATTTTTAGTCGGCTCAAGCATTTCCTGTCGTGCCATGCTGCTGCTACCTCTCTTGTGGCTGTTGTTGTTGTTGTTCTTCTTCTTCTTGCCCTGGCTGCTCCATTCTAAGCAATTAAAGTGTGTAAACATGGCTGGGTAAGCCGAACTGTCGGAGTGGCAGACGTTTGGCCATAAATCTTCCAGTCCAGCCAAAAATAGAGCCTCAGCTTTTGAGGCACCTCTCCCGAAAGTGCAGCACGGTGATAAAGACCTAAAATAGTCGGCAACAACTGCGACGCACCAATCAATAAAAGTATATACAACAAGTAAGAAAGCTCTAGTCGAGACTGCTCGACTACGAGATCCCCTGAACCCTTGGAGCAATAGATATTTCAATAATTTTTCGCGTCTTTCAGCTTACACAAGAAACACGCACACACACACACACAGGCACGTACGCACACACAGGCATACATACACACACACGCATACAGACACACATACACACACACAAACGCATACATACACAAACGCATACACACACACATACACATACACACACACATACACAAACACATACACACACATACACAAACACATACACACACAAGCACCCACGCATAAACACGCATGGGCTGCAGTGTGCGCTTACTATGAGAACATAATTGTTTAATAACTTTTTTTATGGACGTACGATCTTCATGAAACTTTCAGATTATGATTATAACATGGATATGCATGTAATTGCCAAAGCACAAGTCTCTAGTATTTGAAATACGCTTTTTACAAAAGTGAGGGTGAGGGGGTGAATTTAAGGGTGGGGGGTAAATTTTAACAAAAACCGAAATTGTATAAATTGCATATAAGCATACATTAAAAATTTGGAGACTCTAGCAATAAAGGTGTAGAAGATATAATTTTATAACTGGTTTTCGATAAGGTTTTTTATCGATAAAAAAAGATCGGGATGAGTTATCGAATTTTAATGATAAACTTGATATGCGCGCTGTAATTACGGACATTTTAAAAAAAATTTGAAGTCTCTAGCTCTTATATCTTCTGAAATCGACGCGTTCATACATACGGACAGACGGACAGACGGACAGACGGACAGACGGACAGACAGACGGACAGGGCCAAATCAACTCAGCTCGTCACCCTGATCAAGAATATATATACTTTGTGGGGTCTGCCACGCCTCCTTCTCCCTGTTACATACATTTCAACAAAACCATTATACCCTGATTTCCCATTGAAAATGGGTTCAGGGTATAAAAAGAAAATAAAATACCTTGAGCGCATTTGTGATTGATCTACACTTCTACGAGGAGAGTCACACACACACACACACACACACTCGCATTCCCCCAAAAGTGCACCTATGGGTGCCGAAGTGGGTCAATACTTGGTTCTTTACGCCTCGTCGATAATGGCTGCTCTGATAAAGTATCGATGCCCGTTCTACTTTCGACTGCCAGCCCAATATATGTATATACCAGAGTCCATAAATATATTTCGCTGTCTACTATTTTCCATTCCATAGAACTCTTTGCATAAGACTCGGTGAATTTTATCTAGATTTTTGACATTTTCCAAGTTTCAGGTTGCCTAACTCGGCTCTGCTAGCTGCTTCTGCTTGCCAGTATGCCATAATGGTATACGAACATGCATCTAAGACGACAATTTCATCAATTTTGGTTTTGTTTTGCTTTTCGCAACTTGTGCAACATTTATAATTGATGTTCGCTCATTTTCTTTCTGTTAAAGTTAATGTGCAACAATTATGTCACCTGCCTTGTTTATTTTTTGGTTTTCAAACTCTACAAGCTTCAATTTCCGCTTGGAGCCAAACGAAAATGACTTAATTAAGTGAATTTAACTAGGGAGCAGAGCAAACGAAATGCGACCAACACCCACGCAATAAATTACCAAATGGCTCATGAAGTCAATTTGGTTTGTTTGCATTTTCTTCTCATTATACGACGATACCCATTAAAAATGCACAGACAGAGTATATTGGTTTTGCACAAAATGTAATTAGTATGACATGATTAGAGTAGACCATTACATTTTAAATAATTTAATTATATTTTAAAGCACTACTTGATATTTATAATTTATGTTTTTTTATATATATAAATAAACCCTATCATCTTCAATTTGCATATCATTGTGTATACGTGAATGGAAGCTCTTCTAGTCCGAATCCGCGAATAAAGCATTTGCTTATTTATTGCTTTTAATTATACTCTGTAAGGTTTTTGTGTGGCCATTTTCGAGCTAATGAGTTTAACAACCTGACGCCATTAATTTTTCACAAAGTAAAAATGCTAAATTTATAAAATTCACAGGCCCGACAGAACCACAATATCTGTGTGAATGAAGCTCTTCTAAATAAAAGGTTGAGCCAACTTAAGCCGATTCCATAAATTTGACTTACAATATTACTTGTTGCATATATGAATATTTCAATTTCATATTTATATTTCAATAGACTTTTTAATTTAGGAAACTTTTAGACCTGGTTTCTTATAAGCCATATGCATGCCACGCGTTCACTAGTTCCTAATCCAAAAAGGAAACAAACTGAATGATTGATATACTAACTTAAGCGGTGTATATATAAAGTCCATAGTGCGCAGACATATTAAACCTTTAGTACAATTCGATTTGGTAGTTCAGAGTCCGAGTTCATGTTGCCAACTACATTCATTATCGTATCAAATTATTTACGATAGATATCGTTAAATAATCTATTTCCTTTTTACTTAAACTAAATTAAATATATCGTGACCTAATGAATTGCTTTACGTTTTAATCAATGGAAAATGCCGAATGAAAGATAGTCTACAACGAATAATATACAGATTATATATGTCTATGCATGTGTATATAAATTTATATATGTATATATGTGTGGGTGTATTTCATGTGCAGTTGTCTTATCTGAGCTGTGGTTAATTAAAATGCCATCGATTTTCGTAGCATTATATGATGGCATATGTTCACTATTAGATGACAGCATATGTTAATTAATGGAATAAGTAGTTTCCAGCGCACATATAAATGCTACAACAACTGCAATTATCTGCCGCTGCTGATACCCTAGCAAATTGTATATATTGCTTGCCTTGTAAGACTAGAAAAAGTGTTGGAAAATAATATGTATATTTATATACCAAAATTGTGTATAAATATTTTGGATTTACAAGAATCAATTATTCAATCCTGAATTCAACTCTATTATAAGTTAGCTATATCTATTATGATATTGGATATTTTTATACTCCAGTCTGTGTTTATTTCTGAGCTACATAGAACGTGTTTCCAATTCATAGTATTAATTAAAATATCACTTTCATAATGTCATATAATCGTGCTTATAAAATTGTGTAAACCAGCTTAATTGTAAAATATACAATATTTAATTTGCTAGCTATAACAATTTTGTATAAAAAGCTGAAAAATAATTTTTTTTTTTTTATATATATATTTTTGACAGTCAAAAAAGAGTATTCTCTGCTAGTCAATAGATTATTTATTGGTTTATTATCATGTTCTTGATTTGTCATTATCAGTGCTGCTTTCCGCCTCATTGAACCCTTACCTCCTTATAAAAATGCGGTTATATCTAGTTCCAAAGTGGCTTTGAAGAGATAACAGTACTTTATTCACATATGTTCACATTCACTATTCCTCATTGCATAAAGGCTTAGCCGTTCAATCAGCTCGCAATCACGCACAGCGCATCGGTTGCCATTGTTCTATGGCACAGTTCAACCCAGCCTTGCCCAGCCCAGCCCAGCTCAGCTCAGCTCTAGTCGCATTTGTTTATTAAAATAGCGACGTCGTTGGTCATAAAAGATGATATTTGCATATTCATGTTTTCATAGACAATAAGAAAAGCGCAGTTGCGGTTCGATTGGCGTTGAGCACTTGGGGCTCGAGCAATTTCAATTTCAGCTAGTAGTTGCCCATTAGTTCGTTTCAATATGGCTTTAACTCTTCTGCATTACGACAGCGAGAAATTGTGACAGTCATTGGCCCAAAAATATTTATACACCAAAACAATGGCGAAACGTTGACAAAGCCTGGGCGCCTGCCAATGCTCCACAATGAAAAGCGAAACTATTACCACAGCAAATGCTTTGGGTAGGCAAAGCTGCTCTCCATGCGACTCGCTTCGAATCAATTTGCGTTTTCTCTGCCTGTTTATTTTTAGTCCAAAACGGGCAACAAAAATTGCGAAAATTGTCAGCCAGCTAAAGAAAATGCATAAACAGTGACCAAAATCTAGCTAAGCCCAACGTATATAAAAAGAATGCCACAAAAATAATCAGGTGTGCTCGTAACGAATACTAAATGCTCTAAAAAAAAAATCAAAATAATAATAATAATATTAATGATTATATTTATACATATATACAATATAAAAAAAATTAATAATAAATAATAATAATTATTAAATAAATAATTAATAATAAATAAATATAATACTAATAATAATACAAAGTTAAATTAAAATAAAATGTATAAAATAATAATAAAATTAAATAAAACAGAAAAAAATGATTGCAATTAATAAAATATTTTATTTTTTGCAATTAAAAAATGCTAATTTTCAAATTTACAAAAGATTTATTAATAATTAATATAGTTTATTTTGTATTAACCCAAATTAAAATATAAATATATTTATATTGACTTTTTCATTTCGTTATTACCTTATCTTTTTATCTCATCTTTATGTGTTTCCCCATCATTCTTCTGTTTTGCATATGTAATATGCCCTGCCTGCGTTAGGGTATCAAATCTAACGTAGCAACAGCCGAGTCGAGCGTGCACAAGAGCAGTCTTCAGTGTGGCAGAGTAACGAGTCATGCTTGGCTAGCTGCTTGGACTGATTGTTGTTGTTGTTGGTGTTTTGCTTCTCTTTGTATAATTTTAGCCCGGCTTAAATGCTGTTGCTGTTGTGTTGCTGCTGGAGTACTTGCAAATTTGTTGTTTGCCCCAAAACGGCATAGAAAATAGTTTGAAACGTGCTGCTGCATAGCCAAACGAACAACAAACAAACAAGTCGAACCAAAAAAGCTTCTGAAGAGCAAAAACCGGCAAAGAAAAACCAAACACCAAACACTCGCTTGCTGCCAATGTTTTTATTGTTGTTGCTTATTTAACATAAACAAATGTGCAAAAAGATATTGACAGCCTCATATATGTATATAGAAATGTATATATAGGTAGACGTAACCTAAACTAAAACCTGTGTCGCTTATGTAACAAACAACTCCAAAATGACAATAAAGCAACTTTGTTTAGTCTGCTGCTGGCCAGGCGGATGAAAAGTTGTTTAGAAATTGACATGGAGATTTGCATAAACGGAATTAGTAAGCCGTCGCTAACAAGTCTCGCAGCCCAGGGCAAAGGGCGTGCCAAATGGGCGTGTAAGACGGACTGATAATGCTGTTGTTTATCTCTATATATAACTTTATGTAAATTTCAATGTGTATGTGTGTATGTGTGAGTGTATTTTGGTATCTTGAAAATGATCTTTATGTATATGTTTGTATCTGCTTGTTTATCTCTTTGTGCATCTGCATCTTTAAGCATCTTAATCCGCAAAGTTCTAGCTGTTTCTTTGAAAACAATCTTGTGGCTTGTGAGTATTTTTTTCGCATTATTTTTGGATTTCAGCTGCGCATATTTTATGCTCTGCAATTTGTTACTCCCTCCACGCTTTCTGCTCGATTTTTGCTGGAAGAACGAGTTTTTTCGGTCTCTCTCTCTCTCCGTCTCTCTTTCTTTGTCTGACTGTTCGCGTTTGTATCTGCACGTTGAGAATTTCATTCTTGAAATGCAAACAGCTGTGGCAAAGGCCGCCAGATACACATACACACGCACACACACAGAGATACATATTTGCAAATACACAGATAGAAATATATATGTGTACAGCTGCTACACCTTTGGCATATGAATGAAGCGGTCTGAAGTGCCATCAGCCAAACGAAGCACAGCCACAAATTTGGCCATAAAATATGGTAACGAAACACCTGCCATACCATGGATCAGAGCATCATTGGGCACCTGCGAAAGGTGTCGCCTTTCTCTGTCGCCCTCTCAGCTGTTTGTTGGCTTTGTCTATTTGGGTTGCCCTGCGGTGCCATTGTTCCCTTTGCTTATTGTTTAATCTTTCATTTGCACTTTTGCTGACAAGCGGCGAACTTGCAGGTTGCACATTTCAGCTATTCAGCAGACACTTGACATGCTCACAATCAGCTCCGATTTCAGCTGCCCAAGCGAACATCAAATACACATGTATATGCATATATTATTTGTTGTATTTGTATTTGTTTTGATTGAAGAAGAAACTCAATATCTATTAGCGCATTTACCTGCGTTTGCAGGTGTTGCTCTTGCATTTATACTAGATGTCAAAATGTTAAATGACTGACAAGCCAAAGGCCCCAGTTTTCAGTGTTAAATTGTTAACTTTATCTTAGTTTTAGATTAATTCTAATCTATAATAAACAAATAAGTGAAATGGTATAACTCATACTACTTTTTGAACTTCCGAAAGTATTTTATGATTAAATGATATACTATTATAAAATGATTATGATTATAGAATGTTCAAATATGAATATATGCTATAATTTTCGAAAAACAGGAATATGTGTAAGCAGAAAATCATTTCAATCTCAGCTGTCAAAATTTCCTTTCTATTTCAAAGGACCAAGACCTTCAATAAACAAATTGTGTTCCATCAATCAGCTTGGGCCAATGCGGATAGATCAAAAGGAAGGATATGCATCGAGTTGGCTTAGATGACCACGCAGTGTGTTTAGTTTGAATTATGTTCAGTATAGCACATCGTTTATCTAAATGGATTCTTAGTTGAGTGTCACTGACAGCTTGACCTTTCGAAGGGCTAAGGTACTAAGCTAAATTAGCTAAAAGCCCTTCGTAAGGTCAATTAGAGGCAGTCATTAGCATCGAAATACTCGGCTGTGCGCGTAATCAAATGAATATATAAGCAATAATAATCTATTTCATTTGCATAAAAGCTATATACATACATATATACATACATAAATACATATATGTATGTATACATATTGGCTATATTGTGTGCCTGCACTCGTGACATTAAAATCAGGCCAAGTGAAGCACGACCGCGTTCCTGCCGTGCACCACAGTGCAAACTGGCCTGATTTTTTTTTTTTTTTTGTATCCTTTGCCCTGTTCCTGACATTAGCTCAGAGCTGGGCCACAATGCACTTGTTAGGTTGGCATGCAATGGTCCGCCTTTTCGAGCTGAAAAGGTGAATTTATTGTAATGCGATTGCCGCGCCAATTGCGTTGCATGTGGCACAACACGAATAGCAAAGGCAAAAAGAAAAGCAACAACAACATCAGCAACAAATATCGATTGCGGCATGTTGTCAGGCAATAGCAAAACAAGCGCGTGTGTTTGGCAGTCTAACGTATATAATATACATTTTTATGCCTTTCGAACCCACACACACACACACACACACACACACACACATACAAATTCTGACTTGGTTAAAAATTGATTTCCCTTCAAATGACGTTGGTGGCAACTAAACAAATACATAGACAAACACACACACACACACACACACACAAATTGATACACCGACTAGCGGCGTTTCGGTATCTAAATTTGCGCCGCCGTATCTCATGGATACGCGTGTTAAATTCTGCTACTTACTATACAGTTCTATATATACTATACATATATGTATATATGCAGTTTAAAAAAAGAAATAACCACCTGAAATGGAAGCAGAATGCCTTTACTCTTTCGCTGCCAGTTTGAAAATCGATAAGCACTGTGGCCCTACAAACAGCTGATTGTGTGTGTGTATGTGAGTGTTTGTGTGTGTTTGTGGCTAACAAGAAACGCAAATAGTTTTTCCATTTCGTAACTGGAAATTCTGTTAAAGCTTTTAAGTATTCAGATTTATAGCTGTGGCCCTTTTTTTAATTTTTGGGCACGTCTCCGCCCCCTCCAAATCGAATTGACAATTCTTCCATTTGGGCAGCTGTTATGAAGCACACACATTATTCAACTCTGTACGCATATTTCTGGCAATTGTTTTGTTGTCGTTGACAAAATATTTGCTTTAATTTAAGTTGTCTAAATAGATACACTCGCTGTGAAAAAAAAAAAAACAACAAAAAAATTCTTGTTTTAAAGAGATTTCTTGTTAAATTGCGGCACTTTTACGCTTTAGATTTGTTAATTAAATTAAATGCACACATACTGTCGACTACATGACTGCTAGATAACGGTACTGGCAGCTTTACAATAATTAGGATTGCATACTTACATAATCTAAACAAAGCACAAAAGAAAAGAAAAATATGAATATTAAAAATAATAAAAAAATTGCTTCAAAAAGAAATTTAAATGATACCTGAAAGATATGAGAGTTATTTTTTGAGCTACAGCTACTCCTTAGCTATGAAGTTAAAGTCAACTTATTAATTTAAAATAATTTCGTTTGCCTAGTCATTATCACATACATTATTTATATCATTACTAAACCTAAATAAATATTTATAGGTCATTCCAAACAAAATAAACATTGTTAACCTGACATCTTTTTTTTTCTTTTAACTAAGATAAATATATGTAAATTATGTGCTCAAATGCATTTTGGCCAAGTTGTGTGAAGTAAACAAGTCTCAAGACAGAGCACTGTTAAATAACAGCGCTGCAGTTGAGGATTAACAGTCAACTGTTAGCAGAAATTGAGGCACTGTTAATGTGATTTTCGAATTGGTTTACGGCCGCTGAGGCTGAGTGCCCTGTTAAATAACAGTGCTGCAGCTGAGGGCTAACAGTCAACTGTTAGCTGAATTTGCAGCGCTGTTAATGTGCTTTTCCATTTGATTTACGACCTCTGAGGCTGAGTCAGTCAACGTTATGTCTGGTTTGAGCTGCAGATCAGACTGTACGGGCAAATGGTACGTCTATCCATATCCATACATGTATGCATATATATTTATATATATATATATACATCTATCTGCTTAGCTGCACGCGTGTGCATCTAAACAACGCCGGAGCGCTAATTTGATGCCCAGCAACATGTCGACAGACATAGAGCATTTCTATTTACCTTGCACACGCCACAGTCTGTGTGCCCGCCCCACAACGCCCCCGCACACACTCTTTATGCGCACAATTTCTGTCTGCGCTGCACAATTTCAAGTGCCTGCACCGCCCACCGCTCGCCTCTTGACCCGCTGCTTGCCAACTGGCAAAAAGGGGAGCAAGTTTAAATGCAACGAGCAAAAATCAATGCAACCCCAAAGCATTTCGTCAGCCAGCCGCCCAGCCCAGGCCACCCTCTGGCCCAGTCTAGTCCAGTTTAAACCGGGGTAAAATTCATTTGCCCGTTGTCAGTTGGCAGTTGCCGGTTGCCGGCTGCCACGTGGACTGGTTGCTGGGGTTGGGTGGGGCGTGCCCCCCTGGCTTGTGTAGGCGTCAACCGGCGCCAAGTTGCTTTATTAGATTGCTGTAAAAATGTATATGACGTGCCCCAAAAAATAAATAAATAAAAGAGAGCTATCCGCTTCTCAGGCTAATGAGATACCGAGTTATCTATTCTATCGCCTTTTCATTACTGACAGCTTGGCCCCAAAAGCGCATAGCCTGCTATTAGTGTGGACTGGACAGGTAACTTGAGGTGTTGCACTAAAGAAATTTCTATGACTTCAGCTGACAGAGTCAGTGTCAAATTTACATGCTTATGAGTTGAACAAAAGGCGTACAGTAAAATGCATTGTAATGCAAAGGGAGAGAAAAAGAGCGAAAGAGAGACAGATAGAGGGAGAGAGAATGGGATGCCTTTAATATTTCCCCCATTTGAAATTCTCCAACTGGCAGCGAAGCAAATGCTTGGAAATGAGCAATTCCTTTGGCATTTGTATTTCTACTCTGAAATTGTTTTGCCTTAACTTACGAACTTACAAAGCAAAAAACAGAAAGAAAAAAGTTTCTTTTATTATATTACTTTTATTGTTTGTGTTTGTATTCCCCTTCAGAGCTCTAAACAAAGCGGCGCCACCGCCGAGTATTATATCATATGAGATTAGAGGTCAGCTCCGGCAGTTACTTAACTATATTATGCACTAAACTTTTCTTTTGTAAACAACATTTGATCTAATTCAAATTTGATATTCTCTATTTGCATTACAGAACCGACGGAACAGAATCTCCCATACTGGCTGAAGACGCTGGCGATGGGCACGATAAACCCCGATTGCGATACGGAGAGTTGGTTATACTTGGGTAAGTGCCATGATTTCAAAGTATTCTTAAAAGATTCCATGTCTTTAAACTGGTTCAATTTTATTTTTATTTAAAATTTTCTAAATAGTTTTTTTATTTCATTTAAATTATATTTTGTAAAAGTTTTTTTTAAAAACCTTTGCAGTGCTGCAACGTAGACAGGTTTAGATGTTTTCAAGATTAAAGAGCTTTAGCTTATTGTTATTATGGCCTAATTTTATATGAGCCGGTTCTGGCTTAAAGTTCTAGTCATTAATCTGTTTTACAGATTACTTTTATTTATGGTAAAACTAAGATCCTCAAATAATCCCAACTGAATGCGGCTCATACCAAAAATTATAAACGAAAATCCATTGCGGCTTAAGTCAAGCTTAGAACTAAAGTTATTAATTGGATGCTTGGGCAGATGGTTTGTTCGTAGCTTCGGTCTATAGATGGCATTGACCGACAGATTAATACAATATCAAAAAAGATAAGCAACAAATAAAAGAAGAAAAATATATGTATATATACATAAAAAAAAATCTTATAAAATTCTGTTTTATTAATACTAAAATTAAACAATTGTAAAAATGTCAATGAGTGTAATAAAATTCTTATTTATGATCTCTTACTGATTTTCGTTGATATTTCCCATGCTCTTGCTCCAGTGTGCGTTGCCCTGCCTTCCAGCTGTGTACAGTGTTGCCTGACCTGTGCAAGCCAACCGTGCTGGGGCGTCTATAGAACAAAGGGCTTAACTCTTGCTGCTCTGTAACGCTGTAAGCCGCAACCAGTTTGGTTTTGGTCAGTCAGTCGGTCGTTTGGCCGGTTAGCCGGTTGGCTGGGGAGTCAGTCAGCCAGTTAGGCACATAAATTAGATTCACGCTGCAGCCGGCAGCGCTCTGAGATTGATGATTTCGGCCGGCAGCTGCGATGCCCGCTTGTACATCTTGATGGCTGTCTGTCTGCCCCGCTCCCTCTCTCCCTCTCTCTATCTCTCTCTCTCCCAGTCTCTGACTCTGTCTGACCAGAGACATTTGACATTGCGCTGATTACCCGGCGCGCACGCGTTAGCTGACTCACACGTGAGTCAAATGTGCTTGCGCCTGAGTCATTGTCATTAGCACTAGCTTATCGCCGTATAAGTGCTGTAGTGCATCTTCCCCAGCTCCACAACTCAAGGCTCAACAGAGGCTCGTCTACAACAACTGTTCAAATGTTTTTCATTTCTGAGCACCGCAATGGATCGTACACCGTTCGAATGTCTTCGTCTCGCTGCTTGGTGATATATGATATAAAGACAATTGTGAAGGCAATCCCCGTATATAGTATTCAAGAGCAGTCAAGGCATTTGTCTCATGCTCGTACCAGGTCTTAATTGTTCCCGTCAAATTTGAACAAAACAACTTTTATTTCTGTTGCTTTGGTTTCTTTTTTTGCTTCTTTATTTTTGTTGTCGTCGTCGTCCCACTGTCGTCTCGCTTTACTAATGCGTTAAATATCATTTACAACTTCTTAAATGTGAACATTAATATATCATAACATCACTAGCATTAGTGTCCGAGTAATTACGGGTCTCAAATGTCCACATTTCCCACTATGCTCAGACCTTGTTTATTTTGTTCGAATTATTTTTGTTGCTTTTTTCACTTTGATTTTCCAGGAACTTCATATGTATTTATATATCCCATGTTGGATATTCTATTCCATAGAAATTGCCAAGCAATTATAGTGTTTTTGTATACACACTAAGGGTTTGGGTTCATCGGCACGTTTTCGAAATGCTTGTTAATAAAATCGTATACTATACAACATTATTATTGTAATTTTATGTGGGCTGTCAGCTCATTAAATTGTCAAATGTTAGGTAGAAATGGAACTTTTTTTATCTAGGTATTTATGAGTTCTGTGGGCTTATGTATTCGAAAAAATACACAATAAATATAAGGCAATTAAAAGATATCGAAGCAATTAAATTCAGTAAAAGCCTTTATTTAGCTAAAGTTATTATCTCAACATTAATGTTTCATGTTTTCCTAACACTATTACCTCAATTTGCTATAATTGTAATAGCGCACATAATTATTTAATCAATAAAAACTATTTTTAAAGCACCGTGGTAATAAACTCTTCGATCTAGGCCTTTGATGGGCAGTGTGCGTGCCTTTTAGCTAATCAAAGAGCGATCTCTGTGCGATCGACAGCCGCAAATGATATTAAGAGATCTTTTAGAGCGCAAACCATTTGACAACCTAAAAACTTCTCTGTTGGCTGTGTATATAGAAAGAAACCCATAGAATTCCAGTAATGAGCTGGTAATTAACTTATTGACTCGCCAATGTACTCTATTCGAAAAAATTCCCTTATGGTATATGGTATTTCAACTCATTATTCGTGTCTAGGGCTGGAGTATGGGCAAGGCATGACTGATTGTGTAAACACATTGCCGACCGACGCAGAACTTGACCTATAAAACAAATGAAACAAATTGTTCTCGCTGTGGGTTTCGTAATATTCGTAGTCCCAAAATGGAGACTGATACGCTGACTGGGGTCTGTGTGTCTCTCTAACGCAGCATGCACTGCTTTGATAATAAATCAGCCAAATAACTCTAGACTCATGAGTACAATATTGTTTCATTTCGTTTCATTTGCAGCTACAATGGCTACTTGCCGCAGGGCGATCGCGGCCGTCGGCGCTCCAAATTCGTGCTGCACAAACGCACGGAGCCGAGCGGCGTCAAGCGATCCAAACACTATATCGTACAATCACCACAGACATCGAAGGCTATACTGGATGCCAACCAGCACTCTATATCGTACACACTATCACGCAGTCAGGCCGTCATTGTCGAGTACAAGGAGGACACAGAAACGGATATGTTTCAGGTGAGTTCATAAAAGAGAAGAGAGACCAATTGAAGTACAAAATGCAAACATATTTGTGAGTGATTACAAAAGGAAATAAATATATGTATAAGAGATGGATTAGGAATTAGAGAATAGTTTCTTGCGAGGATAAATCGATTTAGTCCCAAATGAAATAACATAGGTTATTTATTTATGAATAATTTGGAAACTCTCACACTTCCGAAGGCTCGACTGGTTATATTCTCCCCTGGAATGTGGGATCTGACTGGAGAATCCGGCCTCCTTAGCTTGTATGCGCCAAACACTTTCAATAGTAGTAGTAGTAGTAGATTGCAGTGATATGACTCTAAACAAATTTTCATCTTTTAAAATGTTTTCGTATCAAAGTCAATTTTTGAGGTTATATAAGAAATCGAACATATCAACAATTTTACATTTATTTCAATATTGAATAAACTTTAAATATAAATCATAAAAAGGAAAAAAGAAGAATATAAAAAAGATAAAAACAAAAACAAATGATAAAATTGTGAAAATAATTTCTAGAACAATTCAAAGTCAAAACCAAGTTTTTTTTTTGCTTATCAAAAATTATAATTCCAATTTATTTTCAACGTTTCAACATATATTGTTAACCTGAACTTTAGCTCACTAAATTATATATTTGTTTCAGTCGATAAAAGCTTAGTCATTCCATAATTTGCGTTAGTTTTGACATTGAGTATAAGGATAAATCTATTTATAATTTATATTGATTACCGTTTCGGCTCTGGCATGGCAACGCGTCCAATTTCATTTGCACTTCCTTACGAGTTTGAAGTGAAATACCAATATTGCATGATATGGCATTTATTTGAACATTGATAGATGGATCGAATGGCAGTTGAGTGTTGCACTAAGTATGCGTGTCTGTGTGTGTGTGTATGTGCGTGTGTGTGTGTGTGTGTGTGTAGATACAAGCTAGGTCAATCAATGAGGGCCTAATCAGCAATTGCTTTGACTAATCAGACTATGGCTCCACTATTTTTAGGTGGGACGCTCGTCAGAATCGCCCATCGATTTCGTTGTAATGGACACGTTGCCCGGTGATAAGAAGGATGCGAAGGTAATGCAGAGCACGATTTCTCGTTTTGCGTGCCGCATTTTGGTGAATCGATGTGAGCCCGCCAAGGCAAAAATCTTTGCCGCCGGATTTGATTCGAGCAGAAACATATTTTTGGGCGTAAGTAAACTGTAAACCAAACTCTTTATGAAATTCTCATGCTAATGAGCTTCATTGTTGTTTGCAGGAAAAGGCCACAAAATGGCAAGATAATGTGGAAATCGACGGTCTGACCACTAATGGTGTCTTAATAATGCACCCCAAGGGCTCGTTCTGCGGCGGCAACGCCAAGTGCGGCCTATGGCGCGAGTGCTCCGTGGGTGGCGATGTCTTCAGCCTGCGCGAATCGCGTTCGGCACAACAAAAGGGTCAGCCTGTACGTAACATGTTTATAATGTCTATAAAAAGCGAAGTGTATCTAATTTATATGCTCTCATTTGCCCAGATCTATGATGAATGCAACATATTGCAGGATGGCACACTCATTGATCTCTGCGGCGCAACGCTGCTCTGGCGTTCCGCCGAGGGTTTGCAGCATTCACCGGTAATAAACATGAACTGAACCATTATTTTGATTGACCTTAATAACCCACTCTTCGTATTTACAGACCAAACACGATTTGGAAAAGCTTATCGATGCCATTAACGCGGGTCGTCCACAGTGCCCGGTGGGCCTTAATACATTGGTTATACCACGTAAAGTAAATATCAGTGATCAGGTTAATCAGCCTTATGTGTACTTAAACTGCGGCCATGTGCAGGGTAAGTTCATCTAGTCTTTGATGGAAAATTTTGTGCTAAAGATCGAGAGTTTCTTGTCCAACAGGTCATCATGACTGGGGTCAGGATGAGAATACTGGTGCTCGCCGTTGTCCTATGTGCCTAGAATTGGGGCCAGTTGTTACCTTATGTATGGGCCTAGAGCCGGCCTTCTATGTGGATGTGGGTGCACCCACATTCGCGTTCAATCCATGTGGACACATGGCGACTGAGAAAACTGTCAAGTATGAGCACTTCACTTCGGTCATAATATAAAGAAAATTTCTTAATCATCTTCGTTTTTATTTATCATTCAGGTACTGGGCAAATGTGGAAATACCGCACGGAACCAACGGCTTTCAGGCAGTTTGTCCATTCTGTGCGACACCACTGGATGGCGCGACTGGCTACATTAAATTAATTTTCCAGGATAATTTAGATTAAAGTTGTATATGAATATGCACATCTTTATAGTAGATATGTATTTGTAGTAATTGAACAATGTCGAAGTTTGAAGCAGGCATGAAAACTAGGCTTTATTTATTATAATTAATTAATTATATATGTATTAATACGAAAAATTCAAGAAAATATAAGTTAAAAGAAAGTAAATTGCATATATATGTATTTTGCGAAACTTAATTGCTTTAATTGCTCTAATACAAATGTTTAATAATTATTTCAATCGCAATCATTTACAATATCCACTGCAACAGACCCCAACTTGCATGTCATATATACAAACATCCATATATTGTTTAATAACACTTTATTTCCTACATCAATATGTGTCTGTTGTATAAATTATTTCCAAAGCGATGATGAAAATTGAATTAACAAGTTTAATGTGCATTAAGAATTTCGAGTTCGTAATTGAGTTGAATTGTTTAATAAAATTATACTCCTTTAAGCTAGTATTTGCCCAACTGTTTTTATGTAATTCTGATAGATTGAAACATAATTTAAACAGAAACAATTGCAGCAAATATGGTATTCCATTTTGCTCAGACGAACAGGCAAGCAAGCAAGCAACCAATTAATTTATGTATTTTTTTACCAAATCTAGAGCTTACAAACTAAACAAACAAAATAACTTTAACAAATACCATTTCACAAAAAAAAAAATAAAATAAAATAAAATAAAAATAAATAAATAATATAAATTCTAAAAATATGTACAGTTTAAAATGTTTGCCGCGACTAAGAGAATGTTGCGCTTTTTTTTCCCAAAAATCAGTAGATTTTGGGGAAATAAACAGAAATCGTCTCAGCCATTATTACAAACAAATTTAAAGCCTACACATTATAAATTATTATGTTACTCACTATTTACATTATATAAATTGATTATTTGTATTATTATTTTGTATGCAAAGTAAAAAGAAAAAAAAAAAAAAACGAAAAAGTTCAACAACAAAAAACACACTGTGTTCAAGAAATATTGGGGACGCGATAATGTTAACAAATACCACAATATTGCAAATAAAAATTCAATAAATATAATAAAATGTAAAATAAAAATCTAGCGATACACATACAAATTACATACGCGTGTATATTTTGATTAAAGCGTGCATTGCATAAAATATTGAATTGTAGTTTTAATTTAGCGCGTATAGGAATTTATCAAGGGCTGCAGTAATTATTCTATCCAGCCACATTACCAAGTTCGCCTATCGTTCCAAAATTGCTATCGATTCGTGCAATGTAAATTACGGTTACCATACTGTAAATTTAACATTGCTGTTAACTTTAAATGGTGGCGCCACTAACCATACAAGCGGTTAGTGTTAGCGCTGTCCATCATCTTGACTCATGAAAAGTTAGTTTCCTACAACTTCTTGACTTCATGCAAATTCAGAACATTAGACAAATAAGGAAGACAATAATTTTTTGGCAAACCATTTTAAGAGTTCTTCACTTAGAAGGGAAAAAACTTACATATTTGTGAGACATTAAAAAAAGAGAGATCAAGGAAAAAATGTAATATAGTGGAATCCTACTCAAGAATCGACTCTCTTGACTTACAAGTCTAGAGTCACAACCATATAAGGTCACAAAATTTGCTGATGTACATAATTACTCCTTAATAAATGCAAAAAGAACCAAGTATTCATGAGGTTTATTTTTTTTGCTTCATCATTTTAGTGATTTTTTGCACTTGTTAGACTTTATATGTATAATTTTATTTAATTCTTTCAATTCATTTATATGTAATTTCTAGTACCAAGTAGATGCCAACATCTGAACTCTTATCTTAAAGTCAATGAATATTTAAATGGTAAAAATATGCATGAAAAAAAATAAATAAAAATGTATTGAATATCTTATCCGAGCTCGCAAAAAATTAATCATATATTTAATCTAAGTAATACATTCAGATGAAATATTCAACAACTGCAATTACAATTTAAACAAGGCGGGTTGTGCTAAAAGGAAACCAAAGTAGTGGCAACGCCGAACCAAGCAATCTATATTAATATCGATACATCGACTAATGAGCATCATACCAAATTGTACTCACTCACACACTTCAACCTTTTCGTTTCCGAGAGTATATATAGCAGTCGCTGAGAAAACTTTCGTTATACGTTTGTGAAGCCTCATAGCCGGTTATTCGAACGTAGTAATTCTCTCCGAGACAGACCTCAAACAGTTGCTCTACAGATTTCTATAAAATTTTCTTTGTCGTGTGAAAAAAAAATTTTATAAAAACTCAATATGGTAAGTGAAAATATTTTTTCATATTTTGTTGAAAGTAAAGAAAATAGTTTTATTCATTGAAATATGGCTGTCACTGCCCAACATGGAGTGAAGCCATGTTTCAAGATGGCGGCACCGCAAAAGTGGTGACGTCATGAGAAAAATAAGATTTTGGTTATATTTCGAGAAAATGTCTCATAACCATGATCTATTAGAAATCGGCTTAATTTAAATCTATAAAAAGTGCATAATTAGAGATAATTGCACTTCTGTGACAAATTTTCGCTGAACATGTGTGATGTTTCGCTCACACACACTAGTGTGTCAGCATCGTGATGGGTGCGGCTTTATCGATTTATTTCTTTCACTTCGGCAGAACAGTTTAATCAAACTTCCTATTTCCTTCTTCTATTTATTTATAGCGTGAATGTATCTCTATCCACGTTGGCCAAGCTGGTGTCCAGATTGGTAATGCCTGCTGGGAGTTGTACTGCCTGGAGCACGGTATCCAGCCTGATGGTCAGATGCCCTCTGACAAGACCGTTGGTGGTGGCGATGACTCGTTCAACACCTTCTTCAGCGAGACCGGCGCTGGCAAGCATGTGCCCCGTGCTGTGTTTGTTGATCTGGAACCGACTGTGGTCGATGAGGTGCGCACTGGCACTTACCGCCAGCTGTTCCACCCCGAGCAGTTGATCACTGGCAAGGAAGATGCCGCCAACAACTACGCACGTGGTCACTACACCATTGGCAAGGAAATTGTCGACTTGGTGCTGGATCGCATCCGCAAGTTGGCTGATCAGTGCACTGGTCTCCAGGGCTTCCTGATCTTCCACTCTTTCGGTGGCGGCACTGGCTCCGGCTTCACCTCGCTGCTGATGGAGCGTCTGTCTGTGGACTACGGCAAGAAGTCCAAGCTGGAGTTCGCCATCTACCCTGCACCTCAGGTGTCCACTGCGGTCGTTGAGCCCTACAACTCAATTCTGACCACGCACACGACTCTGGAGCACTCTGACTGCGCCTTCATGGTAGACAATGAGGCTATCTACGATATCTGCCGTCGTAACTTGGACATTGAGCGCCCCACATACACCAATCTGAATCGTCTGATTGGCCAGATTGTGTCTTCGATCACAGCCTCTCTGCGTTTCGATGGTGCCCTGAATGTTGATCTGACTGAATTCCAGACTAACTTGGTGCCCTACCCACGTATCCACTTCCCACTTGTCACCTACGCCCCTGTCATCTCTGCCGAGAAGGCCTACCACGAGCAGCTCTCGGTGGCTGAGATCACCAACGCTTGCTTCGAGCCAGCCAACCAGATGGTCAAGTGCGACCCCCGTCACGGCAAATACATGGCCTGCTGCATGTTGTACCGTGGTGATGTTGTGCCCAAGGATGTCAACGCCGCTATTGCAACCATCAAGACCAAGCGTACCATCCAGTTCGTGGACTGGTGCCCAACTGGCTTCAAGGTTGGCATCAACTACCAGCCACCCACTGTTGTGCCCGGCGGTGATTTGGCCAAGGTGCAGCGTGCCGTGTGCATGTTGTCCAACACCACGGCCATTGCCGAGGCCTGGGCCCGTCTGGATCACAAGTTTGACTTGATGTACGCCAAGCGTGCCTTCGTCCACTGGTACGTCGGTGAGGGTATGGAGGAAGGCGAGTTCTCCGAGGCCCGTGAGGATTTGGCTGCTCTGGAGAAGGATTACGAGGAGGTCGGCATGGACTCTGGCGATGGTGAGGGTGAGGGTGCCGAGGAGTACTAAACACACTCCCAAAAAACAGCGCACACGCAGCAAGCGTCATTGGTGGACGTTAAAGGCGTCGAAACCAATGCAAACGTTTTGCCTTCCACACGAATATAACATGAAAAAGAAACTCTAGTAAACGTTGGGGAAAACCTACAAGTATTTTAATGACAAAAACACACTACACATAAATACCAGCAAAAAAAAAAAAAAAAAGAAACGGATCTTAACTTGTGTATGAAAATAAAGTCAGCGAATAGTCAGTGTTGCCAGCAATAGAAAATCTTAAGCGCATTTTCTTTATTCCCTCTTTCTTCCAAGTATTTCTTTCAGTTAGGTTCACTGAACGGGCCGGGCCGGTTATAATTGAAGCTAAATGCCGATGTGGCTGGGGAAAGCAGTACGAGCGCTACACGCTCTATTAATAGTGCAGAATGATGGCTTTCTACTTTACTGCAGTTTCCAGTGCATGAGACTGTACCAGGGCGTGGCATGCACCTAAAATTAGCCCATCTCCCCAAGTTGCCCCCATTCCCCTAGAGGCCTGTTCGTAGCGAAGAAATCAATTTTGTGATGAGTCATGCTGCAGCATAACAGTCAGGCGATGACTTCATTTTTGTATGTGTATGTATCTGTGACTGTGTGGTAATTGCCGGTGGCCTGTACCTCGCCATTTATGTACATAGACATGTTTTACGGGGGTTGCTTTTGCTCGTATACAATTTATGCCTAGGCAAACCGGCTTGTTGTTGCCTGTCGCAACAGTAACAGCCGCCTTCTCTACCTCTCTCTAAGCATGTACTGAATTTTCGAGAAGCAGGCCAACAGCTGCAGCTATCGAATTTTCAGAAAAACACAAGAGCGCACAGGAAATGCACAAAAAGCCGCACAGATGGTCGGCTGCCACATACAATGTACATACACACATACATTCGTATGCATGTATAGAAATGCATACATAGTACATTGCCAACAGAGCTTGATTTCCGATTTGAGGTTATGTGTGGGCTTCTTAATGCAAACGAACATGCATATGTAGATACATACACACATACGTAGTAGCATGTGTATCCATCTTAAAATTTGACATGTACTCTACATTTCTGGATAAAATTATAATTGTTTACTCTCAAATGAAGCTTGTATTATTTATTTTTGATAGCAGTTGCTATGATTAGAAAATGCCCGTTTCAAATCAAATACAATCGACCCAAGCGAAGCCCACATTGATTGATCGTTTATACTCTTCTGACCATATTCCGACGATTGTATTATAGTCATAGTCATTCTACATACACACACACGTTCATATGAAAATCAGTTTTTGTATGATTCAAGTTCACCTCAAGCGCTGATGACGACAGCTCCAATCCATGAAGCCGGCTCTGTCGTATATCTGTGGGCGGTTGTGTGGGCAACAAATTGAAATTGATTGAAACCATACAAATCGGAACAATGCAAATGTACTCATGTATGTACATAAGTATATAAATGTATACATGTAGGTATTTATACGTATATTTAGTTATATAGATAGACATACGAGACAATTTGGCATAGTTAATCGATGTGAATACTTTTCGAGTTTTATCAATAAACCAATAAAACTCGATGTATGTAGAAATGTATGCATACATATGTACTTATACGTATCCATATATAGGTTTGTAAATATATACCATGCACATGTATGTGTATGCATATACCAACACATATACATATTACTTTATGAGTATTTTTCACTCTTCGGACTAAGTAGAAACTATCGATAGTTTTGTAAAAATAAAGTACTCAAAATATGTATATGTCTGGCCATTCGAATATATAATGTGGCAGCACTATTGCCTTCGCGGTAAAATTTAAATATTGAGTACGTAGATATGTTTATGTCAATTAAAAAAAATGAACAAAAGTTATATATACAAGATAGAGAAAACTCGATTTGTAAAACTTTATAAATTGGTTTATTAAGAAAAAAAAAAACCCCTTCAAAATATTTTGCGATAACTACATTTTACATGGTATCCATATTATTATTCAAAAATATTATTTCATTTACCACGTCTTTGGAGTACTGAATTGAGCTCGACTGATCACTAAAGAGATTCTGCGCTTGCAGAACAGCCCGTTGTGAAAGTGCAATAGTTGCAGGTGTAGTAAGGATTTTGCAGCTGACTTGATAGAGCAGGGGAAATACACCTTTATTTGATCGCCACCAGTCTAGGATACAGAACACTTTGCTAAGCGCAACATTTCTGCTCAGATATTCGTTAATTTCATTATTTATGGCATCGGCCTTAGTATCCGTGGAGATTTGCTCCACAAAATCGGAAAAGATGTCAGAATCATGATACTCATCATCTAATTTAATCCTTTTTGGACCATTATCGGGTTCGATGTAAAATTCTTCCATCATTGCTTTACATTCTGCAATTATGTCCTTCCTTTCACGCTCATTATAGAGCAACAATTTCTTTGTAGGCGGAAAAAGAAAGAGGGCGATTTTGTGAAATTTCGTTATATGATTTTTGGCGATTGATTCTAAATAGGTTCTCAATGAACTTTTCAATAAATTAATTTTTGAATTATCCTCGACATTATTCGCACAAAGTTTAGTGAGCTTATGCAGATGAGGGATAACAATATGCAATGTGGGTGTATTGTGCTCCTTCAAGGCCTCAAACGTTTGTGTAAAGCAAACTAAAATATTGGATACAGCCTTAATCTCAATACTGATTGTTGTAGACTCCGATTTATCAACTATACTCTCTGATAAAGCATCCCAATTGGCGGCGACAAACTCAAAGTAGTACATAATTGAATAATGTTGAGACATAGGGTCAGATTCTGATAGCAGGTAATTCAATCTACTGGACGTTTCACATTGTTCAACTAAGCTAATGCACTTTTGTAGCAACTGATACAAATCGACGTTCTCTCTAAAGACCTCTTCAATTGCGTTCTCCAACAAGCTTTTTATGCAACGTATTTTACGCTGATTTTTAAAGGCATCCACTATGGCATCCCCTTCGGCTGCATCGCCATTCGTCACAATGATGGGGTCATCCTCATCCAAATTGCAGTCAAATGTATGTAATGATTTTTCCACACAGGCTCGGATATTTTTGCCTGAAATGGTTAATTAAATTATATAAATAACTATATACTTATGTACGTATTTATACAAATTTGTATATTTAATGGGGATCGATAAGCTGAACTGAAATGTATTATTTTATTATTATTATTATTTCAACATACTGTAAAAAAATGTTTTATGTGTATTCAATATTACGATGCTGATCTAGTATGAAATATTTCGGTCCTTGCTTCTTTTCTTAATATGCTCACATTTGTTGTGCCGAATTTTTCGGTATATATTTCTCATTTAAACTGATTCGTTCGAGCGCGATGCTTTCGAATGCCCAGTACCGTACCGTTTACCAGTTTACCGTTTCAAACCTCCAGTACCAGTGCTATCGGTTTTGCAAAATTCTTCATTCCGTTTTATTTCATTCACTCACTACTCTAACTAAAGCCCGTGTATGAGGGCGAACGGGTGAGAGAATCGATGAATTTAATGAGACAATAAACATTTACCTGTGTTCGTGTCCCTTGCTAATGGATAAACTGCGAGCAATCGACTGACCATGGCAGATTGCTGAATGTAATGCACAGTGACCGTTGCTAAAGACAGCTTTAAGTAATTGTCCATCCATATGGCTGTTGTGATGCTGTAGCCGTTTCTCTTGGCATTGCCTAGCTCAGCTATAATCGCTTGACGCCGGTCTTCGTACAACTCATTTATGGTGAGTGCAATAGTAGCAGGCTTTGGAATTATGTCCTCTGGATTTACATTTTCACCAACATCGGCGCCAATTGAGAGCAAGGTGAGAGCAAATTCTTTCAGCCCAGAATCTTCAAGTATGTGGCTTGAGCGACAGTTTTTCACCAACCACTGGACAGCTGCATCAGTCAATTTGTCCTTGGCCTCGATGTTCAGTGAAACATATTTTGGATTGCGTAGATTCTCTTTTGCCTTGTACTTACGGTAGCATTTGTGCTTGACCAGATTCGATGTACTGCTTGCAAATTTGAACGAACTGAAACAGTTTCGACATGCCACAAAATTTTCAATTTCATCGCCATTTTCATCAATCATCGTTGCAAAAATGTTCCATACTCGACTCCGCCCGCGTTTTTCCTTTAGCTGTATCTGACCACTAATAATTTTACTTTTATAATCCAGAGTTCCATCATTAGCAATGACATTCACTGAGCCATCCAAGGGGGACGGGCATTCAGATTCTGAGCTCTATATTCAAAATAAGCCATGAATGAATTAAATAGTTCATATATATCAACTGTATACCTGCTCATAGAAGCTGATTTCATTTTTGATCTCTAGCAAGTCCATTTTACATTCATCGATATCAAGGAGCAAAAGGAATAATGATAAATTAAAGCGCCAAATGCGTTGAGCTACTAACCATACAACACATAGTCTGAAACGAAACGAGAAGTAAACATCGAAAAATTGTGCAAAGTAAATGTTAGAATAATAAGAAGGACGAAACCATATGGTAAAACATAAGAAGCAAGGAATGAAAAGCGAACGTACAAATATTTTGTTCGTTCTCACTAGCAGCAAATGTTACCAATTTTGCTTATTTCAGGTTAGCTTCAGCATATTACTATTTAATACACATACAAACAAGTTTTCACAGTATTTCGAATTAAAAATAAAAATAAAATAATAATAAAAGATGATGAATTTAACCAAAAAAAAAAAAAAAATAATAAATAAATAAATAAAAATAAGTAAGAACGTTGCAGTCGGGCGTTACCGACTGCGGAATACTCATTCACATCCCATCAACAATTTAGTAGTTAAGTTTCGTTCTAATACTGTAGAATATACAGGTTTTTCCGATTTGCCACGCCCCAACTGGGCGTAGACACCTCATTTTTGGTCAGTTTTTAGAAAGAGATAACGTTACCCTAACTGCAAAGTTTGAATGCTTACCCTAAAAAAATGTGAAAATTACAGGGTATTTTTCGATATGCCACGCCCCTAAAGAGGCCTAAAAATTATTTTTGGGGAATCGATAGAGGAGGCTACCAGTAACTCAACTATCCAAATTTGAAGCTTCTAGCTATTATACTTTAGGAGATATAAACTTTTGCGGTTTGCCACGCCCCCTGTGGGCGGACATATATCCGACAAAACTTTTTGGTCTTGGGTGATCAGTCCGAGTATATATACAAAATTTGAGGTCTCTGCCATCAATAGTGTCCAAAATATAGGAGAATTTAAAAAATCACTATATCTTCAGGTCCGATTTGCCACGCCCCCAACGGGCGTAGACTTATAATTTATCTTCAGACTTTATAGAATCATACCATTAGCTGACGTGCAAAATTTCAGCATTCTAGGTTTACAACTTTAGGAGATACAGTTTTATCCGATTTGCCACGCCCCCAATGGGCGTAGATATATCCGCCATAGCTCGTAATCTTGGGTGGTCAACGCGGACCTACATACCAAGTTTCAGCTTTCTAGCTCTTCAACAAACATGATTTCTGGTATATCGGAAAATGCATTTTCCGATTTGCCACGCCCCTAGTGGGCGGATCGGGAAAATTTTAACACTTTATAAATCGGAGATATACACGAGTATGTGTTCCAAATTTCAAGTCTCTAGCTTCAATAGCGCCGAAATAGATTGCGTTCATACGGACAGACGGACAGACGGACAGACGGACGGACAGCAAGACGGACATTGCACAAAACCAATATACTGATTCACTTTCGTGAATGAGTATAAAAAGTAATTTCTAAACATAGTAGTTAGTTTTTATAAGTTTGTTTATTTTAGCTTGCTATTCCTGCATTTATTTTCTACTTTTAGCTTAATTATACTCATTCACGAAAGTGAATCAGTATATTGGTTTTGTGCAATGTCCGTCTTGCTGTCCGTCCGTCTGTCCGTCTGTCCGTCCGTCCGTCTGTCCGTCTGTCCGTATGAACGCAATCTATTTCGGCGCTATTGAAGCTAGAGACTTGAAATTTGGAACACATACTCGTGTATATCTCCGATTTATAAAGTGTTAAAATTTTCCCGATCCGCCCACTAGGGGCGTGGCAAATCGGAAAATGCATTTTCCGATATACCAGAAATCATGTTTGTTGAAGAGCTAGAAAGCTGAAACTTGGTATGTAGGTCCGCGTTGACTACCCAAGATCACGAGCTATGGCGGATATATCTACGCCCATTGGGGGCGTGGCAAATCGGATAAAACTGTATCTCCTAAAGTTGTAAACCTAGAATGCTGAAATTTTGCACGTCAGCTAATGGTATGATTCTATAAAGTCTGAAGATAAATTATAAGTCTACGCCCGTTGGGGGCGTGGCAAATCGGACCTGAAGATATAGTGATTTTTTAAATTCTCCTATATTTTGGACACTATTGATGGCAGAGACCTCAAATTTTGTATATATACTCGGACTGATCACCCAAGACCAAAAAGTTTTGTCGGATATATGTCCGCCCACAGGGGGCGTGGCAAACCGCAAAAGTTTATATCTCCTAAAGTATAATAGCTAGAAGCTTCAAATTTGGATAGTTGAGTTACTGGTAGCCTCCTCTATCGATTCCCCAAAAATAATTTTTAGGCCTCTTTAGGGGCGTGGCATATCGAAAAATACCCTGTAATTTTCACATTTTTTTAGGGTAAGCATTCAAACTTTGCAGTTAGGGTAACGTTATCTCTTTCTAAAAACTGACCAAAAATGAGGTGTCTACGCCCAGTTGGGGCGTGGCAAATCGGAAAAACCTGTATATTCTACAGTATTAGAACGAAACTTAACTACTAAATTGTTGATGGGATGTGAATGAGTATTCCGCAGTCGGTAACGCCCGACTGCAACGTTCTTACTTGTTCAATCCGTAATTTCAGTACCGTATTATTTTGGTTCGTTTGGTTTGCTTTGTCTACGATTTTGTTTGTTTAGCTTGCAGCATTAAAGCAGAGCAAAACAGAACACTTCGGGACTTGTCGTCTCGTTTTATTTGTATGTACATATTTGTTTTCATATTTGTGTAGCCCGAACTTAACAGGGGCCCGACCGCTAAAAATTTAGCGTGCAAAATAATGTTATCTTTGTTATATAATTCGTGTTTTCTGCTTTATTTATTTTCACTCATTGAACTAAAGATCGTGTGGTATGAGACCAAACACATACTCATACTCACACTCAATCTAATTCAATTCCATTCAATTCGAATTAATTAAATTTGACGTGGGTACATTATGAGTGAATACACGCAGACCTCACCACCAATTGAGACATTCGAATACTTCTCGGGGCTTTTTAAGTACTTGGTATTTTTATCCGCTTACTTACTGTTATATCCTATTATATGCCAGAGTTACTTAATAATAATAATATAACTTTATGTCCGTTCTGTTTTCAATTATAAATACAACAAAATGTTTAAGTTCGTCGTCAGGGTAGTCGGCCGATTACAAATTAAGTTCTGGCACGAATTGACATATTGATAAATACAAAAGTATCGATAACATCAAGACAACTTTCAAATTTTAAAGAGCTCAAGTTTGACAGTTCGTAAGAAATTGTTATAAATTTTTTTTTTATTTATTTTTATAAAGAAATATTTAAATTATTTATTTATTTAGGATTTCTGCTGTAGAAAAATTTGTTCTACATGTCTAGTCTATGTGTTCTCTGGTCAGTGTCTCTAGTTAGTGTTGGTATTCAGATATTTGGTATTTTGTGGTGGCTAAACAATAACCGATTAAAGCGATAATAAACTGATCAAGTATTTTAATTCTAATAAAAATATCGATGCCAACAAGCAGGCTTTGAAATACTTATTCGAGTGTGTTTAAATGTACTTTGTTATTGTTGCATTCAGAACCGACAAATACAAAGATTTATGTTAATAAAAAAATTAAACTATGGCAGACAGCAAGGATACTGGCACCGACTCTAAGTTTACATATAAATCTTTTCTTAATAGTGCTGATACCAAAGAATTAAAGGATTTTCTTGAAAAGCGTCTAATTGACTGCGGATGGCGAAAGGATATTGAAGAAATGATAAGGAAGAAATTGAAGGAAGGTGATTCAGCTAATGTTTCACGCGAAGAGCTTGCCAAGAGTATTATACCGGATGTGAGTATCGAACTGGCCAAGTTTATATTTACTTGTCTTACATTTTAAATTTATACAGGCTCGCGCTATGGTGCCAAATGAAGTGCGCGAGGAAATGATGTTACGCGTACGTGAAGTCCTGGAAGCTCCAGTGGCAGCCTCTAACGACAAGGAAGAGAATTCCGATGGAGGGATCTGTTAGCACAAGTTCATCTAGTTCAAATTAAAAATGTCCAAGACAAAAAAAAAAAACATAGTTTAAATTCTAGCACTTTTGCTGTGGTTTATTAACGTGTAATTAAGTAATTGTTTATGTACATATGCTTACGCCTGCTAATGCTAATTACGAATTGCGCCATTAGTTGTACAAATGTATGTAATAAATAAACAACTTAATTATATATATATATATTTATATTCGATTTCTATGTGTTACATTCTGTACGATTGGCTAAACAAAAAATAATATACATATGTAGTTTGGGGGGTTTAGGAACGCGGTTTTAGCGGGTGGCTCTGTGAAGAATTAGGCTACAAATAATAGGGCTAGTTGTTAATTCTGTTGCGTTTTACTTATTCAATAACGAGTCAATTGAAAAGTCTTTGAATTTGGCGTTGGAATCATCGATAAATAGCTGTGTTTGCTGTTCTGGCTGTTGTTGTTGCTGCTGCTGTTGCTGCTGCTGCAACATTGTTGTTGGCAGCATTTTCATTAATTTGTTACGCGGCTTGCGTAAGAATTTGGTATTGATTTGAAATTTTTGCGGTTTGGTGTTGGTCAAAAGAGTTTGTGGCGTTGTTATTGTTGATGTGGTTATTGTTGGTGCTGTTGTTGTTGCTTGAATGGCGCTTATTGTTGCTGCTGTTATAGTTGATGTTACTGTTGCTGTTGTGGTGGCAGCAGCTGTTGCACGATGTGCTTGCCGCCATCTGCGCAGCTCAGAGCTCGATGTTGCGCTCACTTTATCTGACACTGTAGCGGCAACTGCAACAGTGGCTGTTGGAGGCCTCACCGTCGCGGCGTTGGCACCAAAGCATTTCAGAAAGTTCTGCACATGTATTAGGCTATCGGTCTCATCTTTGTGCCTTCTCTGTCGCTGTTTGTCCTCGTTCTCATCCTCCGCCTCATAGTCCACCGAGGAGTGCTGCTGCGAGGACGATGAAAACGTGGAAGAGCTGCTGCTACTGCTGCTGAGCTGAAATCGAAATAATTGATTTCATTTTGTTTTCTCAAATGCGACAGCGCGCGCACTTACATCGTCTTCTTCATTGTGGTGTTGCTGCTGGAAGCTAACGGCAGTTTGCTTCAGCTTTGTGTATGTGTGGATTTTGGGTTTGTCGGTGATCAGTGGCTTTGTTGTGTTGCTGGTGCTATTGGTTGGCCGGATGCGTCTGGCCAGCGTCGGCTTCTTCTTCAATGGATGCGGGACCTGTTGCTGCTCATGCTCACGATATGACTTTCAGCTAGATTTGGCGAGGTTATCGTCGCGCCTTTGTTGGGACTGTAATAGAGGTGACAACAGTATGTTAGTTACTATGCGAGTGCATCTGTAATGTTAACGCATAGAATTAACAGTAACAGTTTATAATATCTTTCAGCGCTGGCACACAAAAACAACGAACAATTTACCATATACAATTATTATTAATTTGTTGTGGCAGAGTAAAATTTTTGGATGAGAAAGGCGCTTGCAGTTTGGGGGCAAAACAAATCACATGAATTTGGAATTGGTTGAAATATTGATTGAATGTAAATATACAGCATGATGGGTCGGCATAAAATCAAAATGATATAAACATGAAACAACAACAGATATTGGATAGATACATACACATATATATAGATATACATATATGGTTGGATGTGCATATGTATGTGTCAACTGTAATTGTAAAATGCTCTAAAGGAACACTCTCTCACGCACACGCACACATACAAACACAAACACACATGCACCCACACGCACACACACTACCTGGTGATGCGTGCTGTAGAGCGCATGTTGCGCTGCGTAGGAAGAGGTGGAGGAGCTACTCAAGTCATCAACGTGAACGCCGCCGGCACCCAACTGAACTTGAATGCTAGGAAAGTGGTGTGGGTGGTGCGAATGCGGATGCGCGTAGTGTGCCACACCATGTTGCAAGCTGCCTGTTGTTGTTGTTGTTGTTGTCAACGTAGCTGTTGCTGCTGTGGTTGTTATTGTTGTTATAGTGGTTGCAGCAATCGCTGTAGCTGACCCACCTCGTCCAATTGCCGCAGCCGGGCCCATACCGACGCCCAACATATGAGCGGCGACAGCGGCACTGCCGTGGTGCAAATGCGATGGCTGCTGCTGTTGCTGCTGCTGCGATTGCAGATACGTCGCATGTTGCTGCTGCTGTTGTTGCTGCTGCTGCTGCTGTTGTTGATGTGTTGTGTGCATGCTGTTGCTGGCGCTGTTATTGCTACTGTTGTTGCTGTTGCTCGCACTACTATTATATGATCCATGAGACGTTGTAACGTGTCTAATGCAAAGATTTAACAGTGACTTAGTTGCATTTGTAGTCATTTTATAACTCACCTCAAGCCCAAGCTGGTTGTATTGCCCATGGCTAGGTTGGCAGCCGTTGGTGTCGCTGATGTGGTTGCATTGGTGTTAGACGCTGTGGGATTGTTGTTTATATTGTTGCTGTTGCTGCTGCTGTTATTGTTGCTGTTGCTGGTGCTGCTGTTGCCACGAAAGTCCAGAATGCTGCTAGCGCTGCTAGCCCGACTGTTGGCCATTGTTGGTATTGTTGTATTTATAGCGGTTGTGGCCAGCGACACGGCTGCTGCAATTGTTGTGGCAGCATTGAGAGCACTGCTGCTGCTGCTGTTATTACTGTTGCTGCTGCTGTTGTTGGAGGCTGACGTGAAAACGGCAAAAGTTGTACAAGTTTTCTCTTTTTACACACATGTTAAGCTGTGAAATACTATTTGTGTGATTGATTGTGTGTGTAGCTCAGTTGCATGCACCAAAAAAAAAAAGTCTGTACAGAATGCCCGATAAACTTCACCATTTAACATGACTGATTATAGCAACATATTCTGTTAGCATAGAGTTGAGATTAGATTCAAATGATAACGAGCTGTCACTTAACAGAGACTGCAGCTGTTAGTTGCGCCCATGCCATTGTTAGGCTTTTACAGTGGGTGAGAAAATGAAGATTTGATTAAACACAAGTCAAATAAATATAATTTGTTGATAGATTTTTTTGTTTGGTTTAAAAACACATTTTATTCATTTTTAAAATAAATAAAATAAGGAAAAATTTTGCGTTCGTATGTGCATAAAAGTAACTTAATTTTAATCATATTTTGAGTAAAGTAAAATAGCTCGGTTTGTTACATGTGTAGGAAATGTAAGTTAAACCTTATCTAAGCTTATGTGGAAAACTGATTGAAAGTGTAGATATTTGTACAAGTATTCATTCTTTTGAAAATGTTTCCATTTGTTTTGAATTTTTGCTGGATAAAATGTATTGTTTTTACTTATATATATTCTGTTATATTATGTTATGTACAGTGATCGCTTGTACCCAGTTAAACTTAAATTAATTTAATTAATGCGAGAATATATGCGAAATGTCATTTGTAGCATTAGTATGAGGTCTGGCAACGCCAGGCATAACTTAGACTGTTATTTTTACTTTCTTTTCATGTTTAATATATGTATGTATGTACAATTACAAAAACTTGAATCCATTTTGTAGGCGCCTCCATTAACCATGTATTTGTAGTTATGTGTGAGTGTGTGAGTGGGTGTGTGTATGTGTGTTGCGGGTGCCGACACCAAGTGCTATTGAGTGGATGCCACTACTTACCATGCGTCTCGGCTTTGGCATTGTTGATTGCATTGTTGAGCGGTATCTGGAGGCGGGCATTGACGGCCAGCAGGTGATCCCGTCGTGCTATCAGGCTGGTCACATGCTCCTCGAGGCGCAAATTCTCGCTCTGCAGCTGATGGAGGCAGTTCAGCAGCGAGGCAACTGTGTTTTTGAAAAAAGTGCAAGTTTAATTCGATTCGCTCGCGGTATGCGTGTGTTTCTCTTTTGGGGATTAGCCATACTCACTGTCGAAATGCTGCGCCTGCTCCATTAGAAACTGGGAGCCTTGCTCCCACTGGCGTTCCAGCAGCTGTTCCAAGCTCTGCGGTATGGGCATGTTGCCATTGATGCCGCCGCCGCCAAACATGGATTGCAGCGGATTCGGCGCTGGCGTTGCACTGCCCGCAGCAGCAGCCGCCGCGTTGGCATTGCGCTGCGAAAGTAAAGGAAAAGAGATTAGTGGGACGACTCTAACTAATTGAACTGTGGTATTTAATTACCTGCTTGCCGGGAAAGGGCACACCAACAAATTGCGATGTCATGGGGTCGGACGTGTAGATGGCATGATCCTGCACCTCCATGTGCAGTTGCTCGGACAGCTTCTGGGCCACGCTGCTGTTGGGATTAACATGATTGCCCAGCATATGGGTGGCTGTGTGCGTTATGATGGTGTTGCCAGAGCTGGAAGTGGTGCTGCTGCCACTGACGCTCGTCGCACTCGTGGCAGGCGTGGCAGGGGGCGTGGGCGTGCTGGCTGGCACGGTGGCAGCTCCGATGCCATTTTGCAGGATGCGCACATCCTTGAGATCCGGTTGAGTGGCAGCCGCTGTTGCTGCTGCGGCTGCCGAAGCAGCAGCCGCTGCCAATGTCGCATCCTTGGCCTTGCGGCCACGCTTGCGCACATTGCTGCTGGCCGTGGTTGGCGCTGCTGTCGCCGTGTGCAAAGCGGCGCCAATTTCCGAGCCGGGCGAACTGGGCGGCGAGTCCTTGATGGCGCTAACCGGCAGCATGGGCACATCCAGCTGGCTGCTTATCGTTTGTGCCTCGTAGCTGAATTTGAGACCGCCGCTGCTCGTGTTGTTCATGTTGCTGTTGACGCCTAACAGACTGTTGCTGCTGCTGCCGATGGCGTTGTTGTTGCTGCTGCTGCTGGAGGTGGTTGCTGCTGAGATGCTGTTTGAGCTGCTGGCCGTGTTGAGATCGGGTGTCCTGTAGCATTTTGATGTTGATTTATTGTTGTTTGTGGTTGGTGTTGTTGTTGACGATGTTGTGGTTGACGATGACGATGATGATGATGTGGTTGTTGTTGTCGTCATGGAAGAAGCATTTGTATTTGTATTAATAAATTGCAAAATTTCTAGATCTTGGTGTTGCTTAAGCTGTTGTTGTTGTTGCTGTTGCTGCTGTTGTTGCTGCTGCTGTTGCTGTTGCAATTGACTAAATTGACTACTAGCTGAACTAAGATTAGTGGGTGAGGAGACGTTAGCGGGTGGTGCATTGCTTAAACTACTTTGTTGCTGCTGCTGTTGCTGATACAGCTGCGACTGCTGCGCCCGCAACATTTTCTTATTCAACGGCTTGGCAGCACTGCTGCCAGCAACATTGTTGCTGTTGCTGTTGCCGTTGCTGTTGGCAGCTCTACTGCTGTAACTAGCAGCAGGTTGCTGGGCCTGTGTGGACATGTTGACGGGGGAGTCTAAGAGACTAATAACAGCATTGCTGCTGGCTGAGGACATTGAGGATGTGGAGGAGCACGAGGAGGATGCTGAGCTGCCGGCATGATCTGTGGCAGCAGCATGGCTTTGGTTATTGTTGTTGTTGCTGCTGCTGCTGTTATTTTGGTTACGCGTATTGCGAGTTGTTGCCGGCGGCGAGTCAATGGAGGAGGAGGATAACGCCTGCAACATGACCACTGGGGATGAGTTTGCCGGCGCCAGAGCTTGTGGCGGTGGTGTAGGCGTGGCACGATAGTGGGGTGAGCTGTGGCGACTGCCGCTGCTATTGCGGCTCAGCTTATCGACTGTGCTTAGACCAGTTGCTGATGCACTCGAGGTTGTCGCCAATGTTGTTGTTGATGTTGCTGCTGCAGATGCTGATGTTGCTGCTGCGGCTGTGGCGGCAGCTGTTGCTTCACTTTTGTTGAGCGCAGCAGCGCGCTTCTTGCCCGATCGGGACTGCGGCTTGGTGGGCGTGGTCAGCGATGAATTGGACGTGGAGGAGGATGCGCTGGCAAGCAGCGATTGTTGTTGCTGTTGCTGATGCTGCGACGATTGTGATTGCTGTGGTTGCGTTGTTTGGTGGTGGTTGTGGTGGGTTTGGTGAGCTGGGTGATGGTGGTGATGATTACCATTCTCACCCGATCGCGATCTACGTGTTGTTGTGGTTAGTTGTTAATTTGTGGTGGGTTTGTTATATTGCAATGTGGTGGATAAAGCAAAATGTCAGGCGAGAGCAATAGAATAGGGAGAGAGAAAGAGAGTAACATATTTTCTTTAGAGAGCGCAGTATGTGAGTTAATATTGGCGAAATGAGTGCGTATGTGTGTGTGTGTGTACGTGTGGATATATAAAGATATATAAATGGAATTGCAGCACGTGATTGGCTTTCGCTAGAGCACAAACTGAAAACGTAATAAAAGCAACGCAACAAAACAACAGAACACAACTGAAACTAATCGAAACAATTTGTTTGTTGGCCTGTCGTAACTATGAGCCATGGTGAATTTGCTGTGGTGAGTTTGTTTCCATAATTACCTGCTGCGTCGCGCCGGTGCCGCCTCCTGCTCCTGCAGCTGCTGCACACGAGTCGTCTGCTTCTCAAAGCTGATCTTCAAGTTTCCGCTCTCCGTCGTGGTGGCCGTCAGGTTGACCGAGCTGGCGCTGCTGCTCACCAGCCCACCCAGCGCTGGCGAGGACTTTCCGCTCTGATGTTGTATAACAGAGCCGGAGCTGGTCGCACTGCCTGCCGCAGTTGCAGCTGTCGCGGTGCCCGTTACAAATGCGCTGCCGACGGTCAGCGGTGACTGTGTCGCCTGAGCTGGGTGCGTTTCTGTGTGAGATTGAAGAAAATAATAAATTCGTGCTATTTATTGTAATTTAGGCATGTTGCTGAACTCACCATTGCTGCTGCTGCTGCTGCTGTTGGGCAGATTGATGCCAGGTACATTGGCCGTGGACAACGGCACCGAAACATACAAGCTGGGTGCACCGCTGCTGCTGCTGCTGCTGGTGCCAGCTGCTCCACTTGTGACAACATTGTTGTTGTCCTTGTTGCTGCTGCTGCTGTTGCCATGCTTGCTGTTGCTGCTGCCGGTGCTGCTGCTGCTACTGCTGATTGTTTTGCTTGCCTCTGACTTCGCATAGCCACCAATGGCCGCACCGCCAACCACGCTGCTTGCACTGCTGGTCGAGATGGTGGGGGCGATTGATGTGCTCGCTGTGGTTGCTATCGTCGTGCCACTTGGTGCTATCGCTGCGCTTGGCACTGTGGTGGCTAACGTGGCATTCACCTCAGCAGTGGCGGATGTTTGATGCGTGGGTGGACTCAATTCAGTGCGTTGCTGCAATCGATTAAGAATGGAAAATACAAATTAGTTAAGTTAGTTTAGTTTAAGTGGGAAAATCTATTTCTATAGAAAATGTCAAGGGTCAAGGGTAAGGGTTAGGGTTAAGGAACTACATAAGATTTGGCTTAGCAAATGCTCGAGTTGATTTCCAGAATTCGCGTTCATCAGATGAAATCTGGCGATAGCAGCTCTTAGTTTTTTTCTTCTTTTCTTTCATATGCTACAGCCATTAAAAATCGTGTCGACACTTCCGGCCGCAAATTGCGGCATGTAAACACACTTGTTTACAGACATAAAGCGTAAGAAAAACAAACTGAATCAAAACACAAGATTAACATTAACATTGGACAGTAACAGCCGGCTGTTAACAGACAGCAACAACAATCAAAGCAAAGCACAGTTGCTTTTTACTGGGAAGGGGTTACGGCGGCGCCGCATGTGTTCCATATAGATTATAAAAGCTGCCAGTCAACAGACACATTTACACACACGCACTTCTACATATGTATGTATGTAATGCAGCTCAAGCTTATCGGCTGCGTCGTCGTCGCTGTCAATGGTAAAAGCAGCAGCAACATGTAATAATGTGACTTAGAGTCAGAAAAATGCAGCAGCCGCTGTCAAAACTCGGCGAGGGCAAGAAGTGCTGCAACAATGGACGAGTTTTTTTTTGTTATTTTGTGGTTTCCCCATATGTTGCCAGATGCAACGATACACATCTGTGTGAGTGTGTATGTGTGAGTGTTTAGAACGAGCAGCCAATGCTGCTTGTGCAGCTAATGCACGAAACAATAAAGAGCAGCACAACAGACGTTGGGAACAGCCGTTCCCATTCTCTCATGGTATCGTGCTCTTTTTCAAAACAAACTGTTCCCTTTTATTTGTTCCCACTCTCTCACTCTCCCGCTCTCTCGTTTTAAATGCGTGAGCGCGTTGTTGTTTATTTGGGTGGTGGGGGTTCAGTAGCTGTCATTGATGTTGTTATTGTAATGGTATTGTAGTCACGTAGACAGAAACTATGCACAGCGTTGCCACCTGGTCGTAATAGGAACAACTCCAATCAGAAGTCACAAATCATTCAACGCCCTGCCACCTACCTACCTGTCCAGCTGCCAGCCAATCTAGCCTGCCTGTTGCTGAATGCAATAAAAAGTGTCGAATTTCTGCTAAACACATTCACGCCTCATTAGATTTGGGTCAAGAAAACGCAAAGACAAAATACAAACAAGACGCAGAGGCTGTAAAAAATCGGTTCTATGAATTCAGTACGGAGCAGCTGTTGGCCAAAAGTGTCCGCCATTACTGAAAGTGATTATCCTGTTGCTGTTGCTGCTGCTGCTGCAGAAGCTAATATCCCATCAACCCCTTTCTGGATTGCGTGCTTTGCATTTGCATTTGCGAATGGGTCTCACTGTACTTCCGTACATAATTCAATTGCTGTACAACTCTTTTTATTCGTAGACCCTAGCAAGCCTTTGCGAATTCAATAAAAGCGACAGCCGGAAACCAAATACCAACTATAAATATTATATTGGCGTATGTCTGAGTAGCTTTCCGAGAGGGTTCGCTCTCTCGCACACATTCTCACACTCTCCGATCGGGCCACAGAAAAGGGTTGTCCTGCAGCACATTTCGCAAACCGAGCACATCGCGAAATTTCCTGAATTATCCAAATTGAAATAAATGGATAACAGAAAAGGAATGCCAAAGGCAAACAAACAAACGCGATTGGAACAATGTACGACCGAAGGAACGGCTCCTGTGTGTTAGACAGGACATTGAGTTTGTCTTTGCCAGGTAGAGACTGAATGGAAGAGCTTAAAAACTAAGCCATAGCAAAGTATTTCAATACTCTACTTTTGACAATAACAGCATTAGCTTTTTGCAATTTGAAGTTCAACTTCATTTTATAGAAAGTATGCAGATCAATTGAAAAAATTTCAATGAAAACTATTAAAAAATATATGCACAGCTTCTACAAATTGCAATAAGCTCATCTATATATATATGTTGAAGATTTGTGGGTTTACACCAAAATGTAGTTAGATCAAGAAAACATTGAAAAGTTATAAATGGTTAAAAGAATTGATTTAAGCATTTTTACGATTCTTACAAGAATTCCGAAATATTAGTATCGTTCTCTCTCCCTCTCTCTCTCTCTCTCTTTCTCTGTCTCTCTTTATAAATATATTTTATACATTTTCGAATATAAATATCCCTATCATGTGTATAGCAAAAAGTCCTGCTTGCGAATTGAAATATCAATGCAGAGCAGAATACAAGGGAAGAGCACTGAAGACAAATGCCCCGCATACCTGAGACGGCTGAAACAGGGCGAAAGAAGTAGAAGTGTAAAAAGAAGCAAGAGAAGAAAACGGCAGACATAGCTGGCAGCTGTAATAAGATCGAAGCCAGGATCAATCAGCTGCCAGGAAGCAACAGCCGCAACAAAAACAGAAACGTCGGGGTAGTAAAATACACAGCACACACACAGATACACACACATACATACATAGAGAGCCCAGAAGGCAGCTGTCGTAAACTAGGCTGAGAGCCTGCAGAGACACAGGATACAGCCAGGCATTATCCTTGAGCGCGCCAAACGAAAAGGGATAAGGCGAACAGCTGTCTGTGCCGCTAGCCTCGAGCTGTTGCCCCGTCTCCTGTTAGTGCAGCACGTAATGCCACATGCCACATGCCACACGAAACTAATCAATAATCGGGGCAGCCTGCACTAGTTGCAGCTCAGGCCAATTGGAGGCATTCCTCATTATAATTGCAAGTGCGCCGCCTGCACCGCCTTCTTCTTCCTCCTCTGCTGCTTTGTGCCACTTGGCCCGGTGGCAGGTGCGACCGCTCTCAGGTTGCAGCTGCACGACTCGAAATAACTGCGTCTTCAATTATTGATGAAGTGCCAAAGTGTTTGTCATTGAATTGCACAAACTTTAAACTGGCACAAGTGACCCGCATAAATTATGCAAATTGTCCTTCCCAAGAACTCCAAATCGCCCCCTTTCACAGAGGATCACTTTTCAAAGGGGTCTAAATGCATTCCAAATACAAATTTAGTTGAAACAAAATGCTGATTTAAATATTAATGGAGTTTTTCCTGACATATTTCTTAAGATCTTTTCACTTTGAATAGAAATCATTTTATGACTTAAGACTTTTTTGTTTGATTTCGGTCTGTTTTTAGTTTTATGTAAAATTTATAAACAAAGGCAAATAGCCAAAAGGGATCTGCCATGAGAGGAAGCCCCAAAAGCGAATAGCGTGACGGCGTGCTTCAATAAAATGTCGCCGACTTTGCTTCAATTTGCTAGATCAGGTAATATCTTTAACGGTTTTGCTGATTTAAATATTACCAAGAAACTTTTTGAAATAGCTTCTTTGACATTTCTCGGGATCCTTTCAATTTTAATAGAATATATTTTCCTATGACTATAGCTTTAGACTTTATGTTTAGTTTTTTGAAATATCAGAATTTTTGTAATATTAAATATTTATAGAGTTCTAATGGGTTTTCCTGCTGTATTTCTTTGGGTAAGTTTCGCATTCTATTTGAAAAAAGGTTCGTCTGAAGGAAGTTGGCAATAAAGGTAAAATTTATCTAATCAAATCAGCTTTTGCTTTAACGAGTCCAAACAACAATTGCCAGCCTTGGATTAACTTTTCCAACAGCTGCCAAATGGATGACACATCTTGGATAAGGCGAACAAGTTCTCAAAATAGAATCAACACTTAAAAGCGAACCGTTGCAGTGGCAGTTGCAAGTTGCAACTTGCAACATGCTGGCGACAAGGGCGCCAATTTGTGGCATAAACTAGACACGGATTGGTTAGAATTTAGGTGTGGCTTCTTACCCCGGAGAGCAGGAAACGTATTTTTAAATTGTGCGGGTATGTGGTAGCAGCAGCGGCAACTCCGACAGCTGCTGCACTGATGCCGCCGCCGACGCCGCCACCGCTGCCGCTGCCGGCCCCCAAATAGGATGGCGACGCTGAGGCAGAGCCGCCAACATATTCGATGGTAGCCGATGGCGTTGTCGAGGCGGACGAGGGCGATGAGGAGGCGGATGTCGAGTGCTGGCTATTGTTGTGATGAGAATGCGGCTGGTGATGCGAGGATTCGCGATCTCTGTCCCGCTCCCGATGCCGGCGATGCTCCCGGTGCTCGCGATGCTTGTGTCGGTGCTCCTTGTCCTTTTCACGCTTTTCGCGCTTCTTCTTCTTGTTCTTGCGGTGCTCCTTGTAGTCGGCCATCTCGATATGATTGTTGTTATTGCTCTCCGCCGTAGCGGCCATATTCACCATGGTCGCCGTAAAGTCCAGCGTGCTGCTAACTGTTGTTGCTGCCACGGCCACGGCGGGCGCCACGTCCATGGGCTGGGCATCCAGTGTGTCCATCATCATCATCTTGTATTCTGTCCGCGATCTTTGGAGAGATCACAGTTTGGGCTTCTTTTAGTTATTCAGTTTCTTTTGACTTTGTATTCTTTGTTGTTTGGCTGCAAGCCAAGTTCACGTTCTCTGTGCCTTGCCTGCTCTTTTAGCGTCAATTTTGTTTTGTGCCCTCTGTGATTAGCCGGATGGCAGGCATAGTCTTAGTGTCAATCTCAGTCTTGCTTTTGACTCTCGCGCTCACAAACTCTCCTCTCTCTCTCTCTCTCTCTCTCTGTTCTCTCTTATTGTTGTATCAATTGTTGTTGATTCGTTTTCAATATTATTATTTTGAATGCTTTTTGGGCCTCTTATTTTTATTCTTCTTTATTTTCAAATCACATTCACACGCACACACCTAAATCACGGCACGCATACGTGAGAACCAACTGGCAAAGTGTGCGTAGCCGTTGTTGTTGTTGTTGTTGTTGTTGGGGTGAATAACTTGCGTGGCGGCGACTGGGCTGGCTGGCTCTCCCTCTTTCCTTCTCTCTGTTAGCGTAAAAGACGCGCTGCGCTCTCTCTCTCCCTCTCGCTCGCTCGTGCACAGCACACACATACACAACACAGTCGACTCTTTGAATCGTTTTATTTTCTTCTTTTAGCTCCACATAAAACATACAAATTGAATTTCTTTTAGTTGGAAATTGGCTTTTTTTGACAGCGTTTAAAACATGTGCTTGGCTGGCCACGTGAACGGATTATATTTAATCAGTTTTCATACAAAAAAAAAAACAACTTCTGACTGCTGACACTGAAGGCCATAAAATGGTGCACACTTTACGCGCGTTTTATTGGTGTTATATGCAGAGCTTGCAGTAAAAACATTAACCAATTTCGACAAAAACGAACAATTACAAATGCCTCTGGTTTGCAACAATGCACAAAAACGAATACACATGCACTTCTTATGCATACACAAAAAACGACAACTTAAAAGACGAAAACCAGAACAAGCGGCGGCCGCGACAGCGTTGTGAATTGCTGGCCGTGCGGAGTTATACTAAACTCTGCTCTCCGACGATGGTTTTTGTTGCTGCAGTAGCACACGCAAACAAGACCCAGTGGGAAAACTACCTCTGAGTATATGTACCTTTTTCTGTATACCGCGGTGGTCGTTTTTGAATGCTGTGTGCACATGTATTAGTGATTACTTTAATGCCAATCTTTCCTACAGTTTTCATAGTTTTAAGAATGCTTTGAATTTATTTATATATAATTTATATTTATATTTATATATTATTTTAATTTATATATTATTTAAATTTATATATATTTATCTATATACAAAATTCTCGTATATATGTTTAAATTAGGAATAAAATTATCATCATGATTTTTGTGTTAAGAGCTTTAACTGACCCTCTTATGCTTTGCCGTACGAATGAATTAAAGAATGAGAATCTTATCTCTATTACTATATTTCTATCTACATTGTCATTCATTTGATAAGTGCCTCAGGGCTGTGCATTTCATCGCTTAGTTTCCTCCTGGGTATGCGAGCATTATGTGAGAGAGGAAAGCGCCGTTCCCAGTGGTTGTTGTTGTTGTTATCTGCAGCCGGTTTTCAGTGAGGGATTATTGACGTATGTATGTATGTATATATTGCATGTTATGTCTGCACGTAGACCAGACACACACCAACACCAATACTAACGACAACATCGTGTACAAAAACAAAATGAAGCGCATAAGAACTCCAACTCTGCGACAGCATAAAAATAAACACACATACATACAAATCAGAGAGCAAGCAAAACTTAACTGGAAAAACGTCACCCAGTGAGCAACGTGAAGAGCACAGCGATAAGACTTAGTTAGTTGTTAATTATAATATTGTTGCCTACAGAATGAATTCTGAAGAAATTTAAAGTCATCAATCGTGAATCAAGCGATTCACTATTGTAGCTCATTATAATTCCCAATCATAGACATTTTTACTTATGAATATTTACAATTGGGTGTATAATATTAGATTTTGTAAAAAAAAAAAAACAGACTCTTAATACAGATCTACAGGTCCTTCGAATACGTACATATACAAATTTATGTAAATAAACGAAGTTTTAATTGAACTGCAATCATGTCGTCGGGGGAAATGTTGATTGGGCAATAGCACATGAAGCAGAACGCGTAAAAGTGAATCTTTCAGAGCCGCTCCACACACACACAGATACAAACGCACACATCAACATAAATGCAAGCTCTAACACACAGCAAATGTCGTAATGTTGTTGATGTTGTAATAAAGACAGCAACAACAGTGACGACACTGTTATCAACGTGCAGACAGCTTCAAAATAACCAGGAAGCGAAAACGGCGAAAAGCTTAGCAAAACAAAATGAGAAACTAGATGATAACGAATAATAGAAAAAGCTCGGAAATTATTTGGTCGTTTAATTGTGCTTAATATTTATAAATGTTTTATCTGCTAAAACTGTTCCCAGCCATTCACAACTTTTGGGAACACTTTTAGATGCGCGTGAGCGCAAATAGACGAGTGAGAGAGAGAGCGAGAGCGAGAGAGAGCCCATTGCAACATACTAACAAACAAGAGGAACAACAACAACAATGAATGTATCGGCTGCACGTTCTCTTTCGTTTGCTCTCGCATCTGCGTATGTGTTTTCGTGTGCTTTATGCAATGCTGTCAACGGGGGCGGGTGCTGCATGCAGGTTAATTCTGTTGTTGTTGCTGCTGTTACTGCTGCTGCCGCCGTTGCCTGAGCCAGACAGACAGCGCCGTGAACGATTGAAGAAGACAAAAACAGGAAAATGAAAAATAATTGAATTGTAAGACGATGTTTACAGGAGAACGAGGTGGTGCTGGCAGTCCGAGACCCACAAACCTGCAACCACCAGACACTGGCAATTGGCAATAAATAAAAGAAGAAGATGATTATTTGCAGCTGGAGTGGAGAGAGCGAGAGGTAGTACAATTTGTGATGCAAATAAATGGAAATACAAAGCCCGAAAAATCATGGGGTAGAAAAGAAACGTAAGGAAAAAAATGTTAAGTGGCATTTACCTGGCGACGAAGAGCAATACGGGGAGCTGTTGCAGCTCGACTGAGCGTGCCTGTTTTACAAAACAAACAACGCAAAGCGACTGGAAAATGGGAACGGCTCACAAACATTGCCGTTGCATAGCCAACGGTTTGTCGTGCTCCTTGGCACTCCACCGCTCACCGGCTCTATTGACTGTCATCAAATCAAAGAAGGTGGCAAAGAGCACAATAATGGCGCCGGATTGTAACGTACAAAGTTGGAAAATTAATATTAATATTCAGCTGTTGTCGTTGTTGTTTCTGCTGTTGTTGTTGTTGTTGCTGTGGTCGCTGGGGCAACAAAGAAATTTAGTTGTGAAGCAAGCGACAGCAATATGGCATGCTTAATTAACCGACCCGACAATTTGAGCCATATAATATGCATTAATGCATATGCATCAGACTGTTGCCCAAGCAGACCAAATCAAGCCAGGCAGGTGCTTGACGCTGATGCTGCTGCTCCCGCTGGTGGTGCCGCTCATATTAGGGTTTTATGTGTGCTCTGCTTAGGTCATTCAACTGCATCAACAAAAAAGGGCAACAGGAGTAAACAGGGCGAAATGCGTATAAATATTTGTTCAGGCCACGTTTCAGCTTTGTGCACGCGGCACTAAATCAACTCATTTCAAAAGACTTATACTTCAATCAACAAAAATGCATAAAGTGCCAGTGGTTAGGCAAATATATTTCAAAGATCAAATTTTTATTAAAAATGTCAACAGTCAAATAAATATTTGCAATGCACACACACCCATACACACCCACACCCACACGCAAAGCGCACATTGTTTTTGGGTGGGAACAGTTTGTAATAACATAGAGCAGAGTTACTATGAGAGAGCTGTTAATTGACTTAACAGCCATTTAACAGAGAGCAGCCTTGATTAGTTGAAAAGAGCGTTAACAGCGATCAATGTTTCAACAGTTTCTTTTTCGCTTTCCTACTCTCAAAACTCAACTATCAGAAAGTGTAGATGCCAATCAAGCAATGTTTGACGTCATAAAAGTAATATGTACGACAATAAAACGCACGCAGCACACGTGTCGTGCCTATGAATTTGACAAATGCAATGAAAGGAGGACGTCCGCCCGACTAACGGCACTACGCACCCACTGCCAAAAAAGGTGTTGATTTTGCTACCGGGTAAACCCGCGTGAAGGTCTGCCGTTACTCAGCTGGGTGGTGTTAAAAAAAAAAATTTTTTTTAATTGCATTCGGAAATTTTTATGTCACTATTTTATATTTATGACTTCTCAGAGACCAAATCAGTTAAGCCAAGGGCACAATGTCAGTTTTATAAGATTCTCTGCAGGTGGTGTGAGAGCAAAAATCATTGTATCCTTCTCTCTTATAACTCTGGTATAAGAGTGCTTGACTGTGTGTGAGCAATAGTCGAATATCAATTTTGACAAGCACCTATAATTGAATACAGTTCCGGGTGACAAATTTATAACTTATCACCCACCACCCGTTGGGCACAGACGGCGACGATGTCTCTACCACCACCACCACCACCACCAACACCGCTACCACCACCACAGAACTGCAAGTAACGCAGCATGAGGTCCTTCCGTTTATGATTATTATATTTTCGTATACACTTTCATACGCGGGCATTATACTGGTGATATGGGAAAAGTCAGTTGTTTTTTTAAAACTCGAGTTGGAGTCAATTGATCCAAGTACATATAACATCGAAATGATCCATGGAAGCTAAAGTTGATCTATGTTGAATTTATGTTACAGCCCTTCTAGAGAATCACATTTATATGATTTTCTTTTGGATATAAGGGTATAAAATCTTCGCTCTATAGGGTTTGACATTTGCAGTATGTGAAATTGCCGCTAGTTTTTGATTGTAATTCTCTTGTTCACAATAAATTGCAATTTCAACTTTATAACTAGTAATTTGTTAGCTCAAGTGTGATCAACTTGAAAAACAGCCCCACATGAAATCGATATTTGTGGTCATTAAATAAAATGCAGTCACGTAAAAGAGACTGATGTGTCTAGGATAAATCAGATTATATCAATCAAATTACAAATGGGTTTTCTCTGGACTCGAGTCAATCAGTCACTCGATTTGCTTACCTGCTCTTATGTGTTACTTAACATAATTTATTTGTATTTCATAATCAAAATCTCTATAATGTATACATACGCATTTCAACAACGCATAAATCCGTTCGCGCCACAGATCACAAGATATTAAAGATTAATTAAAGCCAAAAGGGAACTTTAGATATGTATATATACATGTATACAGATGAACTATATTTAGAGCCCATCGGCATAGTCATCCGCGTTGTTTATCAATCAGAATAGGTTAAGAGCTGTTCGCATGTGTCATATGTGCAAAAATTTCAAAATTGAATCACTCGAAAATAGATGCTGACTAGGTGGATGGATCTAAAAATATAGCATAGCTACGTATCGAACAGCGCAAACAACGATCGTATCGAGCAACACACCTGGCTACAAACGACCTCAGACAATTTATTTCATTTATTTTTGCTATTGAAAACATTATTTCAACAAAAATACATGTGTATAATATAAATGTCTCTTATGAATATGGCATCGAATGAATGTGCCGCCTGCTGCCTGCTGCCTGCTGGCATAGCAACGTCAACTATTTTGTATTTATTTCGTGGTCAACGTCATACTGCGAGGGAAATCAGCAAATCTGATCGACTAGCAGATACGCTTTAGCAAGCGGAGATATGTGAAGAGAGAGTTTAGATTAGATACAAGTATTTATGTACTCAATTATAGACAAGTGTTCGATAGATAGTTATCTCTTTAAAAAAGTTGCTTGGTTTTAATGTAACAATTATATTATGTGCATATATTGTCAAAATTTCAACAAGCTAAAAAGAAAATTCTTGGGAATTTAAGAAAACTATAAAAAATCGAAGTCTGTTACAAAAGTTTGTGCATAACTATTATACCTTTTCATATGACTACAGAGTATAATAATTACCAAAAATAGCCACAGGTATATGTAGCATATAAGCACATTCAGGTAGATTTGAGATACCTTGTGATCAAGGCACTCCATATTCATCGAAATTTCGCTAATTATATTTTATATGTTTCATATCAAAAGTTTCATATAAAGGATATTAACTGAAGGCGTTCGAATTTCCATTTAGACAACTTTGAACTTTCTTATACAAATATAAAAGTAAGATAAAGTATGTATGATTAATTTTTTTATTTATGTTTGAGTTATTTTTATTTTATTTTATTTTATTTTTTTTGTTGACTTTAAGTTATAGACGATGGAAGATGCAAATAATGTGATTTCATTTAATTCAAAAAAATAATAGAGCATATATATTTTCACTTAAGATCTAAACATTTTTAAATGGCTGACACACTTCATTAGTTCGCTAATATACTGCACTTAATCCATAGGGTATATGAAACGTTTCATATAGTATAGAAGAAGCTCTGAAAGATTTGTAAATAATTTTTGAAAAATGTTCACTTGATGACGCTCAAACGTCGCTATGTGATTAGTTCAAAAGCATTTTTTTTTTTTTTTTCACATTTCAAAAATGTGAAATGACAAGAAATTCCAATATTTCAATACTTTGACCAAAGAACATAAAGAAATAGGAACAGCTCAAGAGTATAGTTAAGAGTGAGCATTGAAAATCGAGCGGTTTTGGCCATACATACCGTCATAGCAACGAACCAGATCTCTTGAGTGAAAAACTTAAAGTTCAAGAAGAAGCTTTTACACTCAGTAGTCAAAAAGTTTTCTCACGCTCTCTCTTGAAATGCAGCATATTAGCATCATATTTATATTTAGAAAATCGTTTCGAATACGGTTATGGAACATGCTTGAGCAACCCAAATGAGAACTCTGAGTATACAAATGATGTATATATATATATGTATATATATATATATATATATAAATATATATATCTGCCGACGTCGAAACTTAAGTATAGCCATAGAATGTTGAGCAATTATTTTGTACACGAAGTCGGTCGATCGGTCGGCTGCTAAATATAGACCATATTGTATGGCTCAATCTCTCGCAGAACTAGAAAACAAACACCCACTAAAACTAATTACTCAGGTATGCCGACATAGCCAATTAATTAAAAAAATAATAATAACTATAATCAAATTATGTGCAAAGTTCGAAAATAAGAAATTCCAAAAGAATGAAAGAAAAAAAAAAAAAAAAAAAAAACATTCCATTTGTTTCCATGGAACCCACTGGGGCATATATTATTGGATGTTATAATGTGTTTGTGTGTGCGTATTGTATATAGAGCGAGTCCAAACATTGCTCATGGATTAGAATTAGAATTAGAAAAAAAATGAAACCGAATAATTGGAAAAAAATATATCATCAAGATTTCGAAAGTACTTATAACATATAAACTAAATAAGCTAAATATACATAAATATATCATCATCATCATCATTTTCATTTATCAATTATCATAATCATAAACATAGGAGCAATAGCTCTATAGTATAATTCTGCTTTTATATTGGAGCATTTTCGAAATAGATAATAATAATAATAATAAAATAAAAGCGACTGCAGTTCGATCTCTGTTAGTCTCAGCGCGGTACAGTTGCCTGTTAGAAATGTTAGCTGCAACTGTAGCGCTCTGTTAGCCTGCATTTCATTTCTGTTTCTATTATAATAATTATAATAAATGTTTTCAAAATTTATGATCTTTGTTTATATTATGCTTTTGCCTGTGCCATTGTCGCTTGATTCGTTAGTTACCGTTCGATAGTTAATTTCGTATTATTTCTTTTAAGCTTTTCTCTCGTAAGTTTTCAACTTCAATATATATTTTTTTGTGGTTTTCTTAAATTTCTTTTATTCTTTTTTTTGTGTGAAACTTTTTTCATTTTTGTTTTTTTGTTGTTTTTGTTCCATAAAGCTTATTTCTCACATAACCTAAGACAAAAACGTTAGCAGTTTCTGCATTTCGTTCAATCAAAAAATCGTTGGAAACCGAAGACTAATATTAGCTAGCATTGCGGATGGAGTTAAGTGAAGAGTTTTACAATTTTTTTTTTTTTTTCATTCATGGGATAGATTAAAACAAGTATGGTAAATCGGAACGATTGTTGCTGGATAATATTGGATGATTGGGTAAGTTAGGGGTATTTTAAAGGGCATTTAGAACGTTGTCAAAGCGCCCGCGCCGAGGCCGTAGCCCACGCCCTTGGGTCCGAAGTTGCGGCTGTAGCAGGAGCGGCAGTAGATGTCGCCATCGGGTCCGTCATTGAGGTTCGTGGAGTCCAGAGACTTGCGGCAATCGGAGCAGTAGAAGCAGCGCTTGTGCCAAATGCGACTCTTGCTGATCATCTGTTCGGCGGCAAAGACGGCAAAGCCGCAGCGGGGACAACCGCCGGACGTCTTCTGGCCATTCAGTGGACCGCCATCGGGAAACTGAATGGTGGACTCGCCGCTGGTGGAGACCAGGGTGGGGGCATGTCCATAGCCAAAGCCCTTGGGGCCGTACCGCTTGCCGTAGCAGGCCTTGCAGTAAATGTCGCCATCGGGGCCATCGCAGGCCAGCACCGAGTCGAGTGGACGATGGCAATCGGTGCAGCTGTAGCACTTTTTGTGCCACATCTTGCCCTTGGAGAGCTGCTGCTCGGCGGCAAAGACGGCGCCGCCGCAGCGTGGGCAGCCCTCGCCTTCGGGCGCCTTGATCGAGGTGGTGTCCGGATTGATGAACGGGCGACTTGAGCTGATCTGTTCCTCAGTCAAGCCATCCGTCTGCAGGAAACCAGAGCCGCAGGCGAAGCCATAGCCATGTGGGCCCCACTTCTTGCCATAGCAGGTCCTGCAGTAGACGTCGCCATCGGGCCCATCACTGGCATTGATCGAGTCCAGAGTCTTGTGGCAGTCTTTGCAGTTGTAGCACTTCTTGTGCCACTCACGGCCCTTGGACAGCTTCTGCTCGGCGGCAAAGACGGCGCCGCCGCAACGCGGACAGCCCTCGCCGGGACGTGCCCTAATCCTGTCCACCTCGATGGCGGCACGCATCGATGGTGCACCATCGTCGGTGGCATAGCAATCCGACTGGAGGGCGCCGCCGCCCTGGCCATAGCCATAGCCCTTGGGTCCGAACTGCTTGGCATAGCAGCCCTTGCAGTAGATGTTCTTGTCGGGCGCCTCGCAGCAGAGGATCGAGTCGAGGCCCTTCTTGCAGGTGCCGCACTTGAAGCACTCCTTGTGCCAGGCGCGTCCGCGCGCCAACATCTGTTCGGCGGCATAGACATAGCCGCCGCATCTGGGGCAGCCCTCGCCCTCCGGCGCCCGGGCAATGGCGCGTGGCTCAAGCCGAGCACCGTTCCTCACCACATCGCCGTTCTGGAACTGTGCGCCATTGTCCATGGAGAGTGTGCCGGCGCCGGTGCCAAAGCCGTAGCCCTTCGGTCCGTATTTGCGTCCGTGGCACACCTTGCAGTACAGCTCCCGATCGTGCTCTGAGCAATTGGTCGAGTCCAAGGATTTGTTGCACATGGAGCATTTGAAGCAATTCTTGTGGAATACATAGCCGCCAGCCAGGCGCTCCTCAGCGGCGTACACGCTCTTGCCGCAACGCGGGCATTTGGGGGACTCGATCGGTTGTAGGGGCATTCTGCGACTGTATTTGTTGTTTTAGTTCTTGTTTGTTGTTGTTGTACTCGGACTTGAGGTATGTTGAGGATATTCCCTTTCTGATTGCAATCAAACTGAGCTCTAACCACGACTTGGGGTACGATTATCTGTATCTATGTATATTATATGCTTATTATCTGAAAGTGCAAACAGAGAGCAAAAGATTCAACATACAGTGCCTGCATCGTCTCGATCGTTGCGGCGTTGGAAAGCGAATTGAAGCTAAGCTGTGGTAATTGTGGTGGTGGTGGCTTTAATTTTAGTGGTGTTGATAGAGATGAGCGCGTTGATGATTTAGTTGCTGCATGAGATGAAAAGTAGCATGTGCATAAACTCTAGCCAAAGTTGTTGAACACATCGTTTTTAGTACATGTATGAAATCCGTTTGTGTGTTGTTTTTTATTAGTTTAAGATTTCATTGATATTTTAGTACATGTACTAAACAATGCAATTAATATGTTATTCGTGTTTCCCATAGTATTTATGCTAGAATTTGTTTGTTTGTTTGTAAAGTTGTGCTAGAGTCATTTCTACATACTTTTAGTACATGTTGGGAAACTAATATTTGCACCTTATATTTTCATATACAGCTTTCATTAAAACTGATTGATTGCCCTAAGTGTATTTGAAGTTTTTTATTAAATATTGCATTTTAGTACATGCAGTAAAATAATTTTGTTTGTATAAGTCTGTAATTTTACTCGGGAAAATATCCATTTAAATATATGTTATTCCGTTAACTGTCTCAAATCTGAAATCGGAATCCTAAGCAAATGGTGTTTGTGTATTTTAGTACACGTGCCAAATAACATTCATTTATGCATTTATGAAGTATAATCATGCTTAAAAAGATTAGCTTACACCATTTACTAAATAAATAATGATTTAAGCTCTATCTTATAATGAATGTAATGCATCTCTTAGTACATGTACTAAAACGAACTAAATGACCAACTGTGTAAGAAATCATAGTTCTAATGCTTCATATGCCTAATGCATGTACTAAAATGATGAGGGTAACGATTGCAAGTCCTACTAAACGTGAGTCAGATCCTAATTTTGCCAATTTCGAGCAGATAATCTCTTTTATTGTCGCCTGTCATAAATCACAATTGGATACGTCCATTGTCTCTATGCTAATGAGTTTATTTTGAAGATGAAAATTACCCAACGGACAGCAAGTCCACCTACGTAATGAAAACACGCGCACATCTATAGTATACATCAAATTTATGAACAGCAAATGGAAAACGTATGAAATGTCTTTAAAATAAATTCATGTATTTGTTGCCAGCAAACAAATTGTTGAGCTATAGAATGTGTATCTGTAGCTGAGCGAAATTTTTTTTCTTTAAAAATAACACAGGTGAATATGAACACTGCCCGATGACAAACCCATTTTCCGACCCGCCTGACTCACTCTCCCAGCACCCAGTGTCAGTTTTTGTAGCTGTCTTCATTGTACAGTGGGTGACAAATGTATGCATGCATGAAGTTGTATTAGATGTGCTGGTATATGAAATAGAGCTGTTTACATTTGTTAACTGCTGAACAGATATCGGTTAAAAGCACGCTATTCTATATACATATATATATATCTGTGATAATATATAGATATGTATATTTGTGTATGGGGAGGAACAGCACCTACATCGATCGACACAAACACCACACACGAAAGAACTGAGAACTGAACTGGAAGATTGCTCAACGCAAACTAATCTATAGAATTGTGAGTGCACACGGCACACGGCGCTGAGAATTCCCATGTTTCAGTTTTATTCGAAAAATTTGTGCTTTTCTTTTTCAGTTTTTTTTATACCCTGAACCCATTGAAAATGGGAAATCAGGGTATAATGGTTTTGTGAAAAAGTATGTAACGGGCAGAAGGAGGCGTGGCAGACCCCACAAAGTATATATATTCTTGATCAGGGCGACGAGCTGAGTCGATATAGCCCTGTCCGTCTGTCCGTCCGTCCGTCCGTCCGTCCGTCCGTCCGTCCGTCCGTCCGTCCGTCCGTCCGTCCGTCCGTATGAGTGCGTCGATCTCAGAAGTTATAAGAGCTAGAGAGCTGAAATTTGGCATGCATACTCGTGAGTACCATACGCAGTACGAGTTTGCTTTATTTTTTCGATAATTTGTCCGATAACTTTTTTATCGAGAATAATCGAAAAATTGATTTTGTTTTTTTAGCCTAATTTGAACATTTTTAGAGATGGAGTCTTCAAATTTGCGTTGTATATAAAGGTAATCGATACAAAGATTTTGTAATTTACAGATTTTGGATACCACGCCCCCTTCTCCCCAAATTTGTAAAAAACGCATTTCAAGTACTAGAGACTTGGGCTTTGGAATGTGCACACATATTTACCATATGATTACGCTCTAAAAGTTTCATTAAGATCGTATGTCTACAAAAGAAGTTATTCAACAAATAAATTCTCATAATATTGCCCACACTGCAGCGCAGCCCAAGCGCAGTCGCTGCGTACTGCGCAGTTAGCAGAGCGCAGGCTTATGCGTGCGTGTTGATGCATGTGTATGTATGTGTGCATAAAAGAAGTGCAGAATGAATAGAATATCAGCTTGGAGGGTTCAGGGTATCTCCTAGTCGAGCAGTCTCGACTGGAGCTTTCTTACTTGTTTCTTTTTCGGTTTCATTTGAGAAACTTTAGATGCGGAACAATTTTCATCTAATATCTCGCCAGAGAGTGGGATGGAAATATGAATGTGTGCGTAGCTCTGCCACGTCGATGTGTGTGTGCGTGTGTATCTCAACAGCAGCCAAGGCAGCGGCGTCTGTGGTTTTTCAACTTGTTCTACACACATCACACACACACATAAACAAACACACATGCTCACACACGAGTTTGAAAAGTTTTTCATTTCACATCATTCGCTCGATTCTCTTATTTTTTTGTATGCGGTAACAGGGCGAAAATGTTGTGCGAAAATTCTTCGTACGCTTGTGCGAATTTGAAATGGGGGAAACTGCATTATCATGATTAGCTAATTCAATGCAAAGACGAATCGTTCAATAAATTGTTTACACTCTCTGTTCAGGGTCTGATCCATAAAGGTCAAGTGGCAGGTGTGTTGTCTGATCTCTAAAACGTTCACATGGATAAATAGTTGCAACGTTTTCCCAGTTACGCACAATCAATTTTCACTATATAAAGCCAGAGGAGGCTAGGAGGCTAGGCCAGGCTAGGCTAGTTGGCCAGTTAGACCATCTGTGCACTCTGGGCCAAAAGCTAGTTCACTAAAAAACAGATCTATAAATACGAGTTCGTGGGAAATGTTTTTCTTTTTTCGTTACATTGCCCCAATGGAGCCAGCTACATTTTTCTTTTACGTTATTTTCCGTCGCTTTTCCTCGTTTTTTCTTTCTTCTCTTTTTTATGTGTGTGGTGTCAAAATGTGTGCCAAATTTTCTATAATTAAACTTCATCATATGCAGTTCTTGATTTTATTTCTTTGTGGCAGCTTTTTACCGATATTTGTTCACAAGTTTTATCTGTATGAAAATGAATTGCAGAAACTCTCGAATAAATATACATATATACATGTATGTGTATTTACTTTTCGTTCGTTATAATAAAAATTCGCAAAAAAACGTATTTTTGTTTTCTTAATTTGTAGTTAGAGCCTTTTGGCTTCGATTAGCAACGATTTTCGACTGAGCGGGCTAGAAAATTGTCAACTTTTTGTTGGGGGCCGCTACCCTGGCGCTATGTGGACTCTGAGAATATATCTGTCTGCACACGGCACAACGGATAGCGACAGCGAAATGCTTGTCGTCTTAGCCAAACGATAGGGATGACTATATAGTCGACAAACAACAACGATATCAGCAGCAACACCAAAGGCAGCAACAACAACAACAACAGCGAGACGAACAACAAATCAAAATGTTGTATAGTATAAGACATAGTCAATGCGATCATTGCCGTAAATTTGATCAGAAACAACAAATAAATAAATGAATGAATAACGAATTTCGACGACTTTTCCAGCAGATATTTACTTGTTTGAAGGCAAGGAATGTGTCATTGGTTACCCTGTAATAATATTTAATAGTGCATATATATGACTCTTTCTCAAGTACAGTCGAGTGTAAGTAAAACAATGAGTATCTATTGATCATCAGCTTTCAATATTGTTCTGTGTTAATATTACACATTTGCATTTAATTAAAATTTAAAATTCATCATTCCCACACACACCACTTTCATATTAGAAGCAAAATTAATGGGACATGGTCCACGTCAATGCACATCAATCACATCGAAAAATAGAAAATAGCAAATTCATCTATGTGAATATTGATGGAATAGAGGAGGCATCCAACAAAAATACACACCATAACTGAGGCAAACTCAGAATAGTTGCATTTCTCAATCATAAATAAGCAAATACCCTGTGCTATTGCAGAAGATAAAGAAATCTATAGAGAATTTCAATATGAGGTATATAGACCATAAACGATTTTTAATTCGATTTCATTGAGCTATGAACAGTGTAAATTTAAAAACAGTTCATTTAACAGAAGTGAGCATTAACAGACACATAGTATGTTAACATAAAGTCACTCTCATAAGAAAAAAGCTGTTTAAGAGACCGCCAATATTCTAATAGGATAATAGAGCAAAAACTGAGAGTTTAACAGAAATGTTAGTTAACATGAAGGGCATTAAACACCTACTGACCGTATTAACAGTAGTATAGGAGCAACTTAACATAGTGCAATAAGTTGAAGATTGTTAAAAACGAAATCAATTTGCAATTGTTCAAGTGTGATTTTGTTAGATTTTGGATTTAAATATTCTCTTAATTCATAATTGAATTAAACCTAAACTACAAGTTGAATACATTCGGTATACCGAATACTAAATATGTAGCTTGTTAATATTTATCTTAGGTCAATAATATATATAAAACATACATTTATGTCATAGTAGATACGTCTCAATAGGTTTTAATAAGTTGCAATAATATTAAGATTTAATCAAAATAACCTGAGGTGATCACAAGACATATTCTTTTTTAGAGTCACGCCCCTTTTACATATTGTAGCGAAATTATAATACTCCTTATCAATTGGTATACAAATATATAGAGGGTATTGTCGAAAAACACGAATTTCTCGAACATTTCTTTCAGGTATGCCCACATATTTTCCACATACATTGAGCTGCGCACCTTGTGCTTGACGTTTTACATATATGTATGTATTTATATAAATATATGTATTTTTTCTTTCCGAAAGGTGTATGCATTAATAATTGCATTTCTACTTATAAATATGATACGAAAGTTGGTAAAGCGCCTGCGCCGGCCACTCGCGTCGAGTAGGAGCGAGTGAAATGGTTATAGAAGTGAGTTGACTAGTTGGTTCATCCTTTCGAACCGACTGTCGGATGTGTGAGTAGCAGACACTTGACAAGTTGTAGACAAGTGTACGAGATTAGAAGACTATTATTCAAAGGCAACTTTGTGGCCAGACGAGCGACTGTCTCAAGAGAGCAGAGAGCTCTTAAGAGAGCGGTACGAAAACCACTCAAGAGATGCGCTCTACCGAACTATTTATAGGGCCCTGCGCGCACAGACTGAGAGATAAACAAAACTAGAAAATTGACTCACCCGCTTGGAGCTTTTCTCGATTTCCTTCTCGAAGTCCGTTAGCGGCGTCAGAGTGACGTGCACATCCTTAATAATATCCCGGAATGAGCTGTAGCAAACGAAGAATATTAGTATATAGAATACTCAATAATGATTCACTTTCTAGTTAATTTGTATACCTATTGTGATCTTCCAGGTTGATGCTGGTAACTGCCTTGGCAGCGTCCACCTTACGCTTTTTCGACACAGTGGAGCTGCTGGCTGAGGTTGCCTGGTTGTGGCTTGATGTTGTTGTGGATGTGGCAGTTGCAACTGATGCAGCTACCTTACTGTTGTTGCTGCTGCCACTGCCTGGATTAGTGCTGTTGGAGCCGAGGCCAAGCGGATTGAGAGTGCTGTTTGTGGACGTACCAGCGCCCGACAAACTATCCAGATTATTTGTATTGCTGCTACCCGCAAAAGAAGATGACGCATCCTTCACGGCGGTATTACTGTTGCTACTGCTTGTGGCATGCAGCTCGGCGCCGAAGCCGCCGCCCAAGTTGCTCGCCAATTGCAGTTTGCCCGAGGCGCTGCCCGTTGAGCTGCTCAGAGCCGACGTACTAAGATTCTGGGCATGATTACTATGTTCATTGACCGAGGCAGCAGCTAGACTGTTGCCAGCATTGCCACTACTAGATACATGCGCTGTTGAAGTGGAGCTGCTGTTGGCCGTAATGCTGCTGGCACTGGGCATGTTGCTGCTGCTTGTTGCATTGCTGCTGGAAGCAACGATGGCAGCTTCTTTGGAGCTTTCTTTGTTTTTGGATGACTTTGCAGATTTGTCGCGTGACGACGACGAGGATGAGGACGACGAAGAGGTTGATGAGTGGGAAAAGCTATTGTTTGATGAATTACTACCGCCATCCTTATCCTTGTCCTTGTCCTTGCTGGAACCAGAGCCGGATTGCTTGCCTAAGCTTTTACTATGCTTATCCTTGTAGCTGCTGCTAGAGCTGGTAGCCGAAGACTTAGTGGTTGAATTGCTTTGCCCTATTGCATTGCCGGAGCTGCTGCTGCTGCCGGCTCCAGTCACATTGGTATTGCTACTGCTGCTCATAGCATTACCACTGCCTGGGAGTGGGGCTGCAACGTTGCCACTAATAGAGCTCGTTAAGGAGTTGCTCATGGTATTGTTATTACTAGTAGAGATTGTGCTGCTACTGCTGTTGCCGCCCAGAAAGCTGCCAGCAGTTGAAGGGTTCGTCACCACGGCTGAGCTCGATGAGCTTGTGGAGTTTGGCAGCCCCGTTGCTGTTGCGGAACTGCTGCCTGATGATACCGAAGATTTGCCGGAGGCATTCGATTTGCGCTGCTTCGATGAGGATGAAACGGTGTTTCCGCCGCTCGACAAGCTTGAGGAGCTAGCGGCTAAGGTGCTGCTTGTTATCTTAATGCTTGTTGCTGATGTGGATGCCGAGTTCATGGTCGAATCGATTTCCTTCTCAGGCGACGAGCACGAATCGGAGGAGGTGTCATGTTGTACGGGTTTGTAGGGTGGTATGGTTTTGACGTTTCCGCCCTTTTTCTGCGAGATGTATAAAGAAAGGCATGAGCGTATAAAAATTGAGACTCGAGCATAGACTCACCAATTTGCTGTAATGATGCTGGCAATAGCCGCAGTATTTGACATTATCTAAGTAGTTGCCAGCCTCCTCGCAGAGCAGCCCCAAGCTTTGGGCACAGGTCACATGGAACTGTTGCTTGCAGTTGGCCTTGTTGCACTGCATGCAAGCCCCGACATTGGCACGGTTTGGTTTTCCGATCTCCAGGCATATGTAGCAGGCTGTGATTATAAAAACAATGTACAACAATTAGTAAGAGAATGCAGCGGCTATGGCCAACATGACTCACTCTTGGAGTAGCGTTCCTGGGGTATAAGGGTCAATATAATAGGCTCCATAGTGGTCACATTGCCGAATCGAATCTCGGGTATGTAGAGGGCGCAGACGACATGCGCCCAGCCGCTGGTGTCAGTCTTCTTGAGGGCTCCATCTCGCGAGGGGCAAATCTCGCAGCGCACGCGCGAAGTGCGCTCCTGGGATTCGCATTTACGACAATACCAGGGACCGGTGGGTACGGTAACGATGCCATAGCATGCCTGATGCACAGCAACGGTGCAGTTTTGGCCGTCACAGTAGACGAGCGGGTTCTCCGGCCACCCCCGCTCGTCCGAACAAACGCAGCATCCGCCCACCATTTCTTTCATATCGTCCAGCTTAAACTTCTTAATTTTGATTAATTTTCTATTCAAGTTGGTGGAGTGAATGGTGTCGTCGTTGCTGCTGGAGTCTAACAACTCCAGTTTTGTATTTAGTGATGAAGGAATTGCGTCTGTTTACAAACACCCACTGCAAAAGAAAAACAAAAACCAATTAAATACTGTTACAATAGAGATAATCTAAAAATTCAATGGCTAAGCATACATTGATAAGTTAATCTTATTTCTTCTTAAATTTCTTAAAACTGGGTTTACAGTAACGAAAACAATTAAATAAAACTCCTATTAATAATAAAGTGTCAAGCTGCTTAAAATGAAATATAGATACTATATACTTAAACTAAAAGCCTCTAGCTCTCTAAACAAAAGTTTATAAAAAAAAAATTAATTTGACTTAATTATTACAGTTGCTCACCAGAAAATTATTGATTGTGGTTAATTGACAAGTCAACTAACCTCAAGCCGCCTCTTAGCTAAAACGAGAAAAAAAAAACAAATTACTAAATATGCATGTAAACATATTATTAATAAATATTGTTCAATAATTAAGGTTACACAAGCTCTACTGTTGACACATAAACAAAGTCCTTGAATCGATATATCGCTGGCATGTGTTATCGATATTTGCATTTGGCCAATTGCATTGCAGGTGCTTTTCGCAAGGTCAATGGCGCATTCGTAAACAATAACAATAACAATCAAAGGCAGGCCGGGCCGGGCCGGTTTATTTATTAAATAATACTTAACATGAAAATTCTGTGCGCTAGAGTGAGACAGTATGTGTGCACAATTCACTCACACACACATAGAAGTAGGTTCTGTTTGCTAAACACACTACGCACGGCACACATACACATACATACATGTATAGAGTTCTCAATGTCAAGGTATATATATATATATGCATGTATATGTATATATTTTTCTTTTACGGCCGCCAACGCACTTCAAACAGCGATTGTTTTTGTGTTTTGATTTTGGGGCACACAAATTATAGCGATAAATATATCTACATCACATCCTAATGGGTACAATAATCGATGCCCATAAAAATACCAACAAATTTTGGTTACGATCACAAAAATACACGCACACGAACACATACACACACACACATACGGACAGGCATTCGAACGGATGGGCATTCCACCGATTGACTGGTTCATTGAACCTGTCGGTGGTCACAAAATAAAATGTTGCTTTTTTCTTGATGTAAACAATGCCAGCGTTAAATATAAAACTAAGTAATTTTCTTACATTGATATTCAACACAGCCTCAATTAACAGTTGCATTAGATGATTATTGATTTTTCAACACAGTGATTTTGTTTAATTAGCACAAGAAGAAATGAAATTGAAGCACATGCATATGTGGGTCGCATCTGCAGAGATTTTATGGTTGCTGCAGCAACGAACCAACATAATCATAATAACGAAGACCGTCGAATGCCATGCTGGCTTTCATTCACGTTTTTTTTATGTATACATACATATATGCATGTGCGTTTTTGCGTATGTATGCGGGTGTCTTGTTGTACCGTTATTGGGTCAACGTGTTGCCAACTGCCGAAAACGCAGTGGCTGCGATGCGCGTGTTGCCAACTGCTCGCGAGAGCAACATTAACAGTGTAAGTGTAAATAAAAGAACTAAATGCACACACACATATATATACACGCACAAACACGAATGAAATGAGGCCGCTCCGCACGCAGCTTTTGTAATGTTTACAATACGACGTTGGAGCAGGGGTAGCGGCAGAGCAATGCACTTTCGACGAGAACGCCTACAAGCAAACAGATACACACAAAGATTAGATGTATATAAGCATACACACACATATCCATATGTATATATAAACCAAATGCCGCATAATGGGGCGCATTTGGGGAGGAATGTAACGGCACTTTATATGTATTTTGTATATACATATATACATATGTATATAAATATTTTCATCACTTGAAGCAAGATGCTCTGAAAGGGGCTGGGATGGTTTTGGTTTGGGCTGCGCTAGATGCGGAATTGGAGTTGGAGCAGACAGCGAGAGCGAGCGAGGGTGGTTTGTGTTCCGCTTTCACACTTAAAGCATGCCACACACTTCAATTTCAACCAGTTTTCCACAAAAATGTGTATACTCAAAGCTTGAAATTATTGATTTTCTGCGATTACATTTAAATCAACTCGACGTGGGCACCTTAAAACGTCATCACATTCACTGGCAGGGTGAAAATTTAACCCAACTCAAAACCAACAACAACATCAAAAACATTAGCAGCAACAACAAAAATACAACGAAAACTAGTTTTAGACCAAAAACAACATGAAAATGCGCGCGGTCAAAGTGGTCAAGCAACGCGAAGCGGCACACGCACATACACATTCACACACATACAGGCGCACATACACATAACTGAGAAGAAATATCTGCTTAGGGAGCGGCAGCGGCAGCGGCCCACCGACACTGATTGGGAGTCTTAAAGAAATTCTTTTGATTCGCATTTGCTATTTGCATAGACTCACTGTAATTTCTTATTGGAAGCGCGATGCACAATATGAATATTGATTTTCTTTAACAGGCACTTTTTTGTCCCTTTGCGTTCCAATTGTTATTTCACTTTATTCCATTTTCTTCACATTCGTTTCCTTTAATTGGAAGATAGCGACGATTTTAAGTTTTTTTTAATAGCCGCTAAAGCCGGACAGCGATGGTTTGGCCGCCCACGAGTTACAACGCACGCAAGTACAATAATCAACACACAAAAAAGGCGCTGAACATCCACCAACAGCAGTAACAACAACAATATGCACGAGTATTTACCTTGTAACTTGTTTGTTGTTGTTTCGCTCGCACCACAATTCAACTCGAAGATACGCCCGAATGAGACAACACCTGCACACAGACTGCTGTATACAAATGCAATTCTTCGACGACGTTTTCAGCCTCTGCGACACTTTTTCGGATCAAAACTGCATTTATAACACTTTGCGGCTTCCCGAAGTAACAGCGATTTATTAAAATTATTAAGATTTAACTGGATTTTCGACTTTTACAACTTTTTAGACCACTGCGACTGTGATCAGCAATGGTAATATTGTAAGAACAAGAAAACAATCGATTAATTCAAGCAATCGATTTAAATAGGTTGGCAGAGCTCTGAATTCACACGCAGCCAACTTCACTCAAATAGCTTTTATTAACAGAATTCTGTTAGGTCAATTGGCGTCAACAGACTGTAACGGCAACAGCTGTTGCGAAAAATCAATTTTGCAAATCGGTCTGTGTCTGAGCATATAATTTATTTAAAACATAAAAAATGTCCTCAAATGCTGACTGTTTTATTGTGCTGCCAGCCAATACTAAGTGTGGCTCCCTAATTTTCGGTCGCAATGGCGAGGACGCTGCAGCGGTAGGCGTGGCATCGGAAATCTGTTACTATGATGTCAGCGACGTGCTGGAGGGGAAGGTAAGCCAATAAACAGCCGAAAAAGCTTAAGTGACTCATCTTCAATGCTTTGCCACTTGCCACATATGTTAGACTGATGGTGGTGCTGCTTTAGAGCCGGTGACCGATGCTCTACGTGTTATATTGCAAAAGCCGAAGCCCTTCCTTTGGGGCGGCGACTTTGGGGCCAACGAAAGAGGCGTGGCCATAAGCCTCAGCTGGGCTGACGGGGATCAGGAGGCGAAAGACAGTGATTGTCTTCTAAGCACTGATATAGTGCGGTAGGTAACAAAATATGTACATACATATATATATAAATCCATATGTATGATATATATATATGTATGTCTGTCGCTTATATATGTACATATGTGTGTCTGGTTTTATAAAATTATCGTACATGCTGCAGGGTGACACTAGCCGAGGCTAAAGATGCGGAAGCAGCCGTTGAACGTATTGGAGCGTTGGTAGCGAAGCACAGCAACGACAACGCCAAGATGAACTTTATAGTTTGTGATCCTACGGCTGCCTGGATTTTGAGTAGTGCCGGCAAAGTGTGGGCCGCCGAGAAGCTGCAGGCCAGCTGTCTACGTGTGCCTAGTGGTGGGCTAACCGTAACCACAACTATCGATAAGTCAAGTGACGGCCTGGATACTACTGCTAGCTTTGCAGCTGCTCACGATGCGGAGGCGCAGGCACCGGAAGCTGATTGGTGTGGCCTGAAGCCCGTTGGCGATGGCACCTACACGCAGCAGGATATGTTCGAGACATTGCGCTTGGCGAGCGGTGCTGGTTCACGGGCGGCCAACGTATCGGTGCTAACTGCCAAGGGCAGTTCCATTTCGTGTCACTGGTTCACCGGCACACCAAATGCCGCCGAATCTGTATTCAAGCCGTTTGTGTTTGCGCCCAAGCCACGTATTTCGCCGCTGACTCAGGTGCAGGCTGACACGGAGCAGACGCTGTTGCACAGCTTGCATGCCAATCGTAAGCCAGCTGCGCTGGAGCACTTACGCAGCTTGGAGCGTTCCTGTGTCGATGAGTTGAATAATTACTTTTCTATCCAGGATTTTGCCAGCGAAGAGCTGGACGAGCTGCTCAAGGATTGCGTTGAGGCCGAGGTCAAGTTTTATCGCTAGAGCAAATCCTTGGAACGAACACACCATGCTAATTATAATACTATGATATTCAACTAGCTTGCAACCAGGGCGAAGGCTCTTTTGGACGCACCAATTCCATTCGACTTGTTCATTTCATATATATATATATATATATTTATATATACATACTAGGTATATCTTCAAATTGATAGGATACTCAAAAAGATTTAATCAGTATGAACGATTTATAATTTCTGTGGTAGTTGTTTTTGTTTAATTTAATATTTTTGCTTTTGCGTGATATTGAAATATGTATTTTTATAGGACTCTGTGTTCCCTATTGTGCAATCTCGAATCTCGATCATCATTTCTAAGTATTATGCATGACATTCCATTTAATTAAAATTAGTTGCGGCTAACGATTTACATACTTGCATACAAATATTTATACATATATATTAAAAGTACATATATATAGCTCTCAAATAAACGCATAAAAAGCTGCATTTATATATAAATATTATCTATGAAATTAGTTTAAGTACAACAATGTGAGCAGTTAGACGGACTCGACGACCAGGTTCGTTTTAAAGATAGTATTCTCATTGTGGAGCGCCTCGAGTTTCGTTATCTCGAAGGCTTGATAAACTTCTCGAAAGTCCATAATGTTGCGCGGTGAGCTGTCCATCCAAAACCGATCGAACTCGAAGAACAAATAGCAATACAGCTTATGGAAGTCCTCGAGCGTGCTAAAGTTTTGCTTATGCAGCGCCACCTGATTGTAGAAATGAGTCTTGGCCGCACCAGAGCGCAGAAGATTGACGGCCAAGGCGGTAAGGTTGATGCCAACAATGGCATATGTGTACCCCAAGGTGGGATGCATTGAGTGGAGCAGGACGTGCTTGGCGGCATCATTGTAGGCGCGCGCAAAGTACAAAAGATTCTCGAGACCCAGCATGCCCATGCCGCGGAAGTCCGTTTTGGGATCATCGCCCTGAAAGCCAATTTCTTGCCATTGCTTGGAGATGCGACCTGTTAGCGGCGTTTCGGGCATCAGCAGTTTCCAGAGCTCCAGCAGCTTCTGTTCGTGCTCCAGATTCTCAGAGTCGTACGCCTCGGCACGCAGTTGTTCTACTTGATGCATTAACCGTTTATAGCCCCAAATTGTGGTCACACAATTGCCGAAGAGCCTACCAAAATCGGGATGCACATTGCTTTTTATGTGTTTTACGCGGCCGACAACACTGACTGCATGTGTAGCTGTTCGGGAAAAGGTATTGTTAGCATCGGAAAGGTGGGAATGCCATGTGCTCTTTGCTCACCAAAATATAGCAACTCTCTGTCCGTTACATAGGGGCCTGCCTCGTCCAGTTCTCTTAACATTGTCTTTATTTCCGGCTGCTTCGATTGTTGGAGGGAGCGCTCAATTTGGTGGCATCTCGGCGCACCAGCTCTTGCGCCATAGCATATGCGCTGGAGCTCCGAGAGGCGAGTGAACACATGCAGGAACCATTTGATAAATGGACGTATATAACTGAAGATAAACGGCAAAATTCTGTCCAATAGAAACATTTTGCGATAGATAATGTCCGTAATATAAAAGAAGACTTAATGCTTTGTTTAACGCGGCGTTGCCATGGCGTCGCGCCTACGATTTATTTGACACAACACCAAAATAGAACCAGAAAACAGCGTGGCCAGAGGTTACGTTTGTAAATTTGCTAATTTGTGCAATACAGCAGCTGAAATGAATAACAGCGTAACTCTTTGTTATGATTTTTATGAGTCGCTGTACAGTGCTGTAAGATGCTTTAATTGCTGCAGCTGTTCTAATTGAAATGTACGTTAACAGCACTGACAAATCAGCTGATCGAGATTCAACAATTTAATATTGGGTTAAAGTTGAGCTTCAAATAAATCAATTTTGCTATTAACTACATATACAAAATTTAGATTAACTATTAAAAAATTGCCTATAAAAACTTTTTATATTAGAAAAAAAAAAAAAAAAATGAAATGAAATGATCGAATTGTCTTGGATGTCTCGAAGAAATGTAATCTCATCATCCTTCTGCTTAAAAGGATATACATATGTACACATCTTATATACAAAAATAATGTGTAATTGATTTCGTACTTTTTTATTTCAAAAAAATACTTGTCTATATAATTCTTATATATTAAGTTTTATGAATGAAATTTAGTTAAGAATAATGAAAAAAAAATCGCGAAAATGCGATAATAATAATTACCTTATCTAAGCATATTTATGTATATATTTTTAGTAAAATTTCAAACGATAATATGATCAGCTGAGCTCAGCTTCTTCCTAACATAGGGCCAAAATGATAAGCCTATAGTGCTGTTGAGGTGTCGTATAACAGGTTTCGGGTTTCAGATAGAGCTATCAAAATTTCTTTATAGCTTAGTTACAATCGAACACTTGATGGCAATAGTCGATTCTAAAGAAAGATTAGCGGTGAAAATGCGAGCACAGAACGGAAGACTTTGGTCAACATTGCACAATGGTGAGGAAAATTCGAATTTCGCTTCTTAACTGGACATTAATAAAGTATTTTATAGAATTTTTAAATAAATTTTTAAACATTTTAATACAATAGGAAAGTATGAGCTACGCAGTTTGGCTAATGCTGATTTGGAGGAAGCTCTTAATGTAAGTATGCACAAATATATACATATGCATGAATAAAAAAAAAAAGAATGTACAAGCGAATTTGGTTAGCACCGGCAATAATTAGCTCTGTAAAATAGCAATAGAAATAAAAAAATATATTTGCAATGTTTTTTGTTAGAATTTGCACTGTAAAAGCTTCAGAAAATCAATTTAGAGCAAACTCGAGAACATGGCGTCGGTGGTGTAATGGTTAGCATAGTTGCCTTCCAAGCAGTTGACCCGGGTTCGATTCCCGGCCGACGCATTGTACTTTTTTGCACTTTTCTGCATTGAATATTTATATATTTTGTTTTATTTACATTCTTAATATAAAAACCTCATAATCAGATTCTAAGGTCATGTTTAAATATTATTATTATTATTATTTTTTTTTAATATTAGGTGCTGAATGATTCGTTTTTCATCAACGAATCAGTTTGCAATGGTTGCGAAATCAATTTACCCGAAAATAGTCAAGCTCGCCAAGAGTTGCGGGAGCTTTGCCGAATTACAGCACAGGATGGCGTTTCGTTAATTATTAAACATGTAGAAAGTGGCCGGATTGTTGCGGTTTCCTTTAATAAGTTGCAGGCAAGTGGACACAGTCAAGCATTGTTTATTTAATAAGATAGAGTTTTCATGTATCAAAATTATAGTTTTCTCCACCCCCTGGCGAGGATAATTTCTTCGTAAAGTTTTATAATGAGCAGGCGAAGAGTCCTCAGGCTAAGGCTCTAATGAACTATATGATTACGATGGACGCTAAGATAGACGTGTGCGCCGAATACAATATGGATTGTGTATGTGAGCTGATGTTTTTGGCCACCTTGCCTGAGTTTGGCAGGCAAGGACTTGGTCGCGCTCTTGCTGAAACCACGATTCAGTTGGCACGTGAGTTGGGTCAGGGACAAGGCTTGGAGGATGTGGCACCAGAATTGCAAGATAAAAGACCTAAAGCGGTTACTGCCCTCTGGACATCACTATTTACCCAAAAAATTGGCAAAGCTGTTGGCTTTAAAGTGCTCAACACAGTACCCTACAGTGAATTTGAGTATAATGGTAAGCGTTTCGATGAGCGTATTAAGCCAATACATAAATTTAGTGAGCAAGTAATGTTCAAATTGTAAATATAAAGTAAACAATAAAGCCCAAATATTTAAAAAAAAAAATTGTAGCAAAAAAGTTAAGCTGTGCGTCGGCCGGGAATCGAACCCGGGTCAACTGCTTGGAAGGCAACTATGCTAACCATTACACCACCGACGCCACGTTGTGAACGAATCAATTTTGTAATCATAAGCGAACAGCAGGGGAGGCTAACATTTGAATAGCATGGCTATGCTATTATTGAATGTTAAATATCATGCTAAGTTAACAGTATCAGTTTAATTGAGTTTTGAATTTTATGTTAAAAGCGTTGCTTTTATTCAGTAAGCAACTTAAAGAAAATTGTTAAAAGAAATAAAACATTTTAAAATATATTTTTAATAAGATTTACATCAGCAACTACCCTTAGCTATATTAAAGGTACCTACTGTTAAATAGAATATATCCGTCTATCCGAGGGTCAACCCTTCTTAAAGCCCATTGTTGATTTCAATTTTTGCACTTTACATCGGCACTTAAAAACGAAAAAAACTTTTCAAATGAGATTAAAATTTATACATAATCCACACACACACATTGCGTTTTCGTTGCGAGTGCTCGGCCAGGCATGCACTCAAGAGGATTTTGCCATCCTTAATGCTCAGTGTCAACACCATATATGGACGTAGAACAGGGATCAGGGCAGGGCAGCGGTAGTGGAAGCGGCATCAGCCTCAGCTTCAGTGTGATAAGCACTTCGTACTGCCTCGACCCAGATCGCTTGCCATACCTTAACAATACATTTAGGTTTTTAATTAGAATTCGAATAATAAAGAAAAAAAAAAAAAAAAAAACGAATTGAAAATTGTTGTGCCAAATGACAATCCATTCAGTTTGAGGCAACCCCCTTCGCCGGCAATTGCCTGCAATAATGATATAGGGTCCCGTTGCATTCGCATTAGATAGGGTAAGTTGCCCGTAGAGGCGGTTACGCTTGATTGTGCTATATGACGTGTATATAATTCGCAGCGTGATATGAATTTAACAGAGTGTGGCATTATCTCATTTGTGGGAGCTTTAATTATACAGTACACTTACATATGGAAAACTGTGACAGGTGCAGAGCAATATGGAATTTTATAATTTGTTTTATCGAATTATTACTGTTATATCCATATTCTTATTTGAATTTGTCTCGATATGGGGCTTGATTTGATGGGGTGATTTTAATCAATTTTAAATATATATATGTATACTTCTTAATGACATTTTCATTTATAATATGTTCCATTTAATATTGCATTTATTGAAAATACTAATGATTTTTCTCTCTTTAATGTAATTTTTCCCTATCTATGTATATTTGTTTTGTTAATTTATTTCTATACATTTTAATTTCATATACTAAACAACAAACGCTTAAAAGACTGTATATAAAGTAATTGGTATTATGACTCCCTATATAGTATTATTGTAATTCATAGTAGAGGGAGAAATGCGATGAGCCTTCGTTCAGCATTGCGAAATATATATTTTTAAATATCAAATTTTGTTTAAATTGAGTTTTGAATTAAAGCTATAAATTTCCAAAGGCTTTCGGTCAAATTAGGTTGATTTTAGAATTCTGAATTATATGCTAGAAATATATATTTTTTCAGATTCTATATAATTCAACTGAATATAATCATAATAATGAAAATCCATGCAAAATGGACATTTAAAAAAAAATTGCTGTATAGATTTTTAAGAGCTCTAAATTAGTTTCCCCACTTGTTTAGGAATCTGTGTTTAAATAACTATCCATGGAGTTTTTATTATCATTTAGATAAAATTGTTAAAGAAAATGTGCCTCGATCTTGATTGGGCCAAATTCATCTCAGTCTTGGCAGTTGGCTGTTAACTGATTCGCCACTAGGCAACAACTTGATAAAATTGAGAACTAATTTGTTTATACAGCTGCACAAAACGAGCAGCGTTGGCAATGAAAACAAAAGCAACAACAACAAATGATGAGATGGCGAACCAAAAAAACAAATTGTTTATCATGGGTAGCCTTAGTGAGGTCGTCGTCGTCGATGATGATGAGGCAGTCAGGAGCAGGAGCAGGAGCAGGAGCAGGGGCAGGACCGGGGGTAGGGGCAACAGACACGGAAAAAAGGACAACAAACAAACGCAACGCAGCAAAGGCGCAACACAATCAACTGCCTTGAGGGGTGAGTGGCTTTATCGAGGACTGTATATATATCTAAATACATACATTCTATAATGTTTCATGGTATTTTGACACCCCTGTCGGGGCGCCGTAAAATATGCAGCAGATACTGCAACAGCAAAGGCCGTTTTAATGGAGTTGTCTCGCAGCCAAATCCTAGACAATGCAAATATTTGCATTAGTCTTTGCGACACGCTGTGCTAATGCTTAAAAATTATGCTGGTTGACAAATTTTTGTGTTGTATTGTTTTTTTTTTTTTGTATTTTCTATATCTGTATTTGCCTAGTGTCAGAGCTTTGTTTGTTTGGCTGCCGCAGTCCATTAATTAGACTTAGATGCTGCTTGAGTGAAAATAGAAAAAGAAAAAAGAAATGATAAAATCATTGCTCATATTGTTGGAGCTGCACACGCAAATAGTGCAGCTGTCTGTTCCCTAGCCCACGCCCTCTTTCCGCTGCAGACACTTGCCCAGTGAAGCCTACTGCATAGGTATACATACCATGCCACTTGTATGCCACTCGGGCAATAATTCCGCTTAAACAGATAAACGCGTTCGTAATCAAAGACCAATTTAATGTGTCTACCATATGAAAATCAGCAGCAAATATCTCATCCCTTGGCTGAGCATGAATAAAAAAAAAAACGAAGAACAAAAACAAAATTCAGTGCACAAACTTAATAAGCTTATTCTACCCCAAAATGCAACCCTGCAGAGGCGAAAGTTTTTGGCTGCTTGGCTCTGATTGGCTGGCAGCCAGACATAAACTCCGCCCATCTGGCAACACTGTTCGATGTGGCACTGCCGCCATTGATATACAGCTAGACAGACAACGTTGGCACGGCAGGAACTACTACCCCTCGCCGCCCCTCGCTTATCAGAAGGGAACGTATCCTGCGCCTGGCACCGGCAAAACAATTTCATTCGCTTTGTAGCTGGCGGCGCGTTCGCTACCAAATCGCGCTTCAATGTTTCACTTAACGGTTTGAATATTTTCACTTCCGCAAACTGATTCCAGTGCATATAAATCGGTCATAGATAGTGTATGAATGTGCAATCATAAATAATAACGAATCCATTGTGTACTTGCTAAGCATAACGGATATTGGATATTGGATGAAAACCCTCGAATAAGGTAAAAAGAGACCTTTGCGATGTTTGTCTCTTACCGTCGGCACTATTAGGATCTACCTATTGTTGGTATATATTTGGAAATTTTGTGAAAGCTAAGGATAATATTTTTATCAGCTAGGTGAAGTATCCCTTGGTAAAATAGAAAAAAATAGAAAAATGAAAACAATCGTGTTGAAGGAATCCTAGAAACTAAAGCTGAGCAAAGGGAATATGAATGTGAATACAAATATTATATTTGAAATAAATCTATATGGATTTGATAATCTCAATAAGAGGTTTCCATTTTTTAATAAATACATCCGAGCGTCAGTTTATAGAATTGAGATTATTCATAGCATACCACAAATATACGTATGTACATATTATAATATCACCAGCTTCAATGAGATTTACGATGTACTTAAGAGCCCGCTAATTTTTTTAAATCGAAATAGAAACATACATATATTAAACAAATATGAATGCAGAGCTGTATGAATATATATTTCGAATTTTTCAGCTTCTAAGTTTAGTAGTTTACCAGATTCCTATATAAATATGAGCGAAAATATAGAAGACTGATAATTAGACAGACAAATGAACTGATGAAAATGTCAGTATCGACTGATCTGATTTACGTGATCAACCATATGCACATAAAGTTATTGGGCTTACCATGCCCCTATATGAATTTACCCAATTCCAATGTGTTTAGGGAATATAAGGGAAACTTACTTGCAGTTGGTATTCTTTGAGAATTTAGAGCATTGAAAACGAAAAGAAGATTGACTTGTAACTCAATTAAATACAATTACATATATATATACATAGTATTTAATACGCTGTAGTAATTACAACTTTTATTGATTCCATTCGCATTAGCATAGGGTACTTAATACCTAATCAAGCTGTGAGCAGTCATACTCGCTATCAGCGGGGCTTATCTAATCGAGAGTGTCTGCATGTTGAACATGTTTATTATCAATTTAACAACCTGGCCACAGCAAGAGCTACCGATAAGAATGCTTTGAGCATTATGTAAACAAATGATGTTTTATGTCCTTTTCATAGTGTTCGAAAATCAAGAGTCAAAGGCTAACGACACGCGTCGCATTTCGCTTGATCGGCACGTGCTGTGCACGTGTTTCCAATTGGATTTATAAGCGGAGGCGTTAGGTTAACCGTTATGCACTTGTTGGACAATTAGCCAACATTAGTTTGTAACATTGAAAAGAAAGGGTAACTGCAATTGGCAAAATGTTCTCAATGGACAATTTCGACTTGGAAGCGACGATGGCTCGCCACTTCTTCGAGGGATCGCAGGCAACGAATGCCTCGAACTCCAGTTCCGAATACTTTTTCGGAGATGAGCACAGCTCGGAGAGCGACGATGACGACGATGCGTACAGCAGTGGCTTCAACAGCGACCAGGAGAACAACGAGAAGACGTGAGTGTTAATTTCAATCAGGTTGCCCAAGGCCCAGCTGCTCCGATAATAACCAATTGCAGCTACTCACTGTTTAGGCGGCGCAGTCACAAGCCCCGTCGCTTGAAGTGCGCCTCCCAGATGGCCCAGCAGCGTCAGGCGGCGAATCTTCGGGAGCGACGTCGCATGCAAAGCATCAATGAAGCCTTCGAGGGTCTGCGTACCCATATACCTACACTGCCCTACGAGAAGCGACTGAGCAAGGTGAGACCTATTGGGTATTCTATATGGATAATAATATAGCAAACCTGTATTATTATATTTTGTTTAAATATCAATTTCAATCGCGATTGATAGACAGCTACATAGTGAATAGCATACCATATAAGTCAGCAAACCTTCAGACCCTTCAAATACACTTTTGATTGTGAATATACAGAATGAATATGCAAAATCGGCAATGTATTATATTTTTTTCCATCTCTTACAAACATATCTAATGATTATTGTTATACTTTATCTCCATATAAAATCAACTATTAATAGACCTCCAGACTCAATTTAGTAACTAAGAAATTCTTAGTTAATTAGAAGTTTTACAGACTTAAACTTTTGCTACATCATCATGAGATCAACAAAATAATTATAAATTGAGAAATATAATATCATATATACTAAAAGAGGAGCAACAATAGTCTAATCTCTCAACTGAAAGACCTTAAAAGGCATTATCTCTATGAAGATCGCCTCTATTATCCCATCAATGATATTTAATTTAATCAAATCTAATTCCAGGTGGATACGCTTAAGCTGGCTATCAGTTATATAACATTTTTGAGCGAAATGGTCAAGAAGGATAAGAACGGCAATGAGGCGGGACTGAGCTTGCAGCGCAACTATCAAAAGGAGCCGCCCAAGAAGATCATACTCAAGGATCGCAGTAAGTTGTCAATCAGGCAGCCAGCCAGCCAGTCAGCCATCAATCAAATCAATCAGCTGTGGGCGGTGAGCGGTGGGCGGTGGTCAGGCCTTTGCTAGTTCTACATCTAATGACATAATTCAGCTGTTGTTCGTTGCATATTTAAAGTGCATTGATGTGGTTGAGGCATCTCGTGCAATTGTCTAAATGAGGGTTGATCACTCTACCCCTCCGTGGCCTCGTGGAGTTTCATCGATGGGGTAGTCTGCTGCTGCTGCGTCTGCCTAAGTGTAACTAATTTGAATTTTCACACTTCTCGCTTCGGCATCGTTTTGCGTGCTTTGCGTGACTGCCAGTCAAGGAAACTGCTGCGGCTGTGGCTATGGCTGTGGCTGTTGCTCATTGCACAGTTCGCATCGATCACGGAATGCTGTGAACTTGGTGCCAGGGTTCCGCTTGGTACGCACACGAAAGGTTTTCATTAGCCTCTTCGGGGAGGGTGGGGGTCCGGCACAATGGATTAGGGTTTTCCGTGTGCCAGCTCATAAAAGTTGCTTTAGTTACGGTTTTTTGGTTAATAATTTTTCTATTCAATATGTATGACACTGCAGACCCGTAATTCCAAAATTCTCAATTGTTCCGATCGAGCTGCAGCATCTGCATAACTAATGCCCGAGCACTTGGTAAGCCAAAGGGTGTTCTCAAAAACCACTGCATAGGGGTCTTTCGCAGTCCGATTTTGACTGATTGGCAGCATTTTTAAGAGTTTTTTTTTTAGTTTTTCAACTCATGAGTGTCACAACAGAAATTAATACTTTGTCGAAAACTAGTTGGCATCAGAATTTATATCTATGATAATGAGTGGAATTTCTACTTTACTTGTATTTAGCTCAAAATTTACAACCTTTGGGAATATTTGAAAAGTGAGCCATTAGGTAGGTTATTCGTATGGGTTTTTTATGGGAAAGTATATTTGAAATACAAGTGTGTTACTACTTGATTAATTTAAAATTGTAAATTATTATAATATTATATCTAAAGAGGAATTTTATTTATAATATTTGTATATCAAAAATCATTTATATATCTGCGTGAGACATCTTATTTCCTTCCCTAAAAATTGTTTAGTTTCCGTTTTCAAACCGTCAAAGATATAGTTCTTCTTTAGTTCCCGAACCGAGAGTGCATGATGTAGACCATTCTGAGAATAGTGTTCTTGAAGATAGACTGATATCTCAAATTATTTTTCAGTTGTTAAGTAATAGAGCTATGCCGTAATACATATATCTCAATACCTGATTTGCAATGCCTTCAACAGGCGTATCCAAAGAAATCTTATCGCTTTATAAGGCAACGCTTTACAGATTGAAAATAACAGCTCTCTACGAATACCAAGAAAAATCTGCATACTTTTAGCACTGCATGTCACCCTATAACTAGTCGAATAGAATATTATAGACTAGTGTTTCAAATTATTTTGCTTTACAGAATTTTGCTTTCTAGAATTTTAGAATAGAAAATATGGAAAAGTAAATATAAATATTATATGGATAAATAATATAAAATATATAATATAATCTTCAAAATGACAGAAATGAATAGCTTTCGTGGAGCATTTTGTTCTAAATCCGAACTGAACTAAATCCCAGATAAAATATTGTACAAAATGCATGCGACAAATAAATTGTTTTGATAAAATCCAACATGACACACACCTTGCCCAATTTCCAACTTCAACTCCAACTCCAGGTGAACACACACACACACGCACACACTCGACATCGGCAACAACAAAGTTGTTGCAACAACAATGCGCAATCGACATAATCATATCGTGAGAAATTCGTTATAGTCGAGCAGATGTGTGTGCTGAACGATTCGTGGGTCCTGTTAAAGGGCAAACGAGGCCAAAAGCACCAAAATGGAGGCAGTGGAGAAAGATGGACTGTGATATGGTGGTATGGCAAAAGCATTTTCATGCTTAACGGGCATTAAAAATGTTGAGCAAAAACAGACAAAGCCCGAAAGAAAAATGAAGAATAAAACAAATCAAAAAAGCAGAGATATATACATACATAGATAAAAATCGCAAAGCCCCAAACACAACGCCCACTTAAATGACAGCAAGTGGATTGGTTTTCACGACTCTTATGGTGGCTATGGGGTAGCGGGCAGAGGGGCAGCGGGGCGCCGGACACACGCCTGGCATATGTTCACACCAACTTGCGAGATGACGGAGCGGGTGTGAAGCTGAAGCTGCCTGTGGTAAGCGAACGATGGGGTGGCATGTCGCATATTTGAGCAACACCCGCATCAGACACTCGAAATACAGTGCGCTCTACAAATTACGAAGCTTCCGCTCTGATTGGAATGGGAAATGGAGAGGGAGAGGGAAGGAGCAGGCACAGGGGCAGGCTTGTGGGTATGGGATGTTATCCCGCGTGCAAGCTGATTGGACGTAATAGAAAACGCAGGCAGGCAGGAAGGCTGGAAGGCAGGCAGGCTGGCGGAGGGCAGGATTTGTGCTTGGGTTTTGTTTGCTTAAGGCAAATGGTGGACAGCTGCAACAACAGCAAGCAAGCAAGCCATGCAGAGAGACACCCTGTGCGTGGAATGATGAACCCTTTGCTTGTTTGCTCTGCGGCTGCTGATGGGCTTGTAATGTGTTCGCTAATGGCATTTGCTCAGTTTTTGGCAACAACTTTTAATTGATGGGGCGGCGCTTGACTTTTGATTGAATGTGTGACAATAATATGATATTGAACAAATTGTTTTTGTTGCAGCCGGAGGAATGTCGCACTCGTTATCCTGGTATCGCAAGGGCGATCGCTATCCGGGCAGCAAGCTCTATGCACGCACATGGACACCAGACGATCCCAATGGAGCGACCAATCAGCATCCAATCCAGCCGCTCTATAGCAACAATGCTGCAAAGAGCAGCGGCTGCAGCAGCAACAATTCGAATTCTAGTCAAAATCACAATAGCAATCAGAGCAGCGAGGACTTCAATGTCAGTGGAAATATAAGAGATGCCGCTGTCGGTCCTGGTGCTGGTGCTGGTGCTGCAGCGAACATCTTTGGCAACGGAGGAGGTCTTTAAGAGAATATTCTTTAACTATTGCAATGCAACGCTCAAGCTAGTCAAGGCATGCTAGTCAACGATATGGTAGTGGCACCTTTAACAGACACACACACATGCATATATATGAATATATATATATATATTCCAATTTTAAAATATTATAAAAATCAACTTGTTCTGTGGTATTTAATTGCTATAAGTTTGCTTACATCTAAATGTTATACTTAGTCGTTTAGTTTACAATTAAATAAATACGAGTATTAAAAATAAAATATATAAATATATAAATTTTTATTGTATTTAAATAACAAATTCAGCATTGGAATGGTGAAATACCATGCGCCTATTGATCCTATAATTTTAAACCATTTGCAGTTCAAGCGACGAGGCCAAAAGGCGCAATTTACAACTAAATAACACAGTTATCAGCACAATATATTGAACACCTGGCCTGCAGCCCCTGTCGCCGATATCATTAAAAGTACACAAGTGCAGTTAGAGTTCTCTCTGGGGTGGGTGTTTAGCTTGGGCAACTAGAAAATTATTTCCGGTCTTCCGACATGCACACGCAGGGCACAGACTACATCAAATTTTATAACAAAAAATTGTATAAAGAGAATATTATTTTTAAGCGTTATAGTTTTGCTGCAAGCGTGGCATTTAAAAAATCATTATGATTGTCATGTTCGGGGCAGGGACAATCGTTAGATGGACAGCTGTCGCTCGTTTCGCTGTCCGTGTGTGTGGCGCGTGTGTATGTTTGGTAGCACAATTTAGATGTTTATCAGCAATTAGGCTTAGCCTTCGCAGGGTGGCGACGTGATTGAACGTTCTGATAAATCAATCCGATCATATGTAAATTAACGAGTCACTATTGTGTTTACGATTTCTGGCTGTTAAACCGCAGATTTAATTAACTGCACAGCTGTACATTTCAATATGGTCACTCTATAATTTAAATCTGTGGAAAGCGCGCAGTGGCGTTGCCGTATCATCCACACAATTGTCCAAAACGCATTTCAAGCTTTTTTCCGACGCTTTGCAGCACTAAGCGACCGCACGCGCAGGAAATTCGCTAGACTTTGTTTTAAAACTTAAAGTAAAAGTAAATATGCGTTTCGCACAAATTGTGGTAGGACCTGCTGGCAGTGGCAAGGTAATCTTTCATTATTTACCAATTAGTTAAAGAGCTTCACCAACATATAATCGCATAGCACAGTCTACCTATTGTAGTAATATGCAACAGCATGCTATGGATGGCAAGCGCAACATTCAGGTTGTCAACTTGGATCCAGCAGCGGAGCACTTTAATTACACACCATTAACAGACATACGAGAGCTGATACATCTGGATGATGCCATGGAGGACGAGGAGTTACACTATGGCCCCAATGGTGGTCTTATATTTTGCCTTGAGTTTCTCATTGAGAATCAGGACTGGCTAAAGGCACAGCTGTGCGGCGGCGATGATGAGCTAATGCTAGGAGAGCCCGATGATGACTACATACTGTTCGATATGCCTGGCCAAATCGAACTATTCACACATCTAAAGATGGGCAAGCAGTTGGTAGAGCTGCTCGAATCCTGGAACTTTCGCACTTGCGTTGTGTTCTGCCTGGACTCGCAGTTCATGGTGGATGGTGCTAAGTTCATATCAGGAACGATGGCGGCGCTCAGTGTCATGGCCAACATGGAACAGCCGCACGTGAACGTGCTAACCAAAGTGGATCTATTGAGCGCCGAGGCGCGCAAGCAGCTGGAACTATATTTGGAGCCAGACACGCATAATCTGATGGGTGAGCTGACCATAGGCACAGGGTTTGGTGAGAAATATCGAAAGCTAACCGAAGCAATTGGCTCGCTCATCGAGGATTTTAGGTAAGTAACTTATATAGATTCCCTACACAAATCAATCTTTAGAGTACCTTTCTCCCATAATGTTAATCCCGTTGTTAATATCTGTTCTCGTAATCTCCCACAGGGAGGGATTGTGGGAGATTACGAGAACAGATATTTATAGACATCGATTTGAATAGTAGTTAAAATATTGTATAGAACTGAATTTATTTAAAAAAATAGTTTCGTATGCATATTTCAACTATCAAGGCTCGCCTAAATGCAGCAAGTACACTTAACTTCTAATTTTCTAAAATATAACAATTGTTTTATGCCTTTGGCTTGCGGGTTGGATGAAATGGATGTTCCATATGTGACAGATCTGGAGGATTATGCTCAAATGCAATAATCTCCTGCATACCACTGTCGGCAATCTGCCAGAGCTCTGGGTACTCCTCCTTAAAAGTGCTGTACCATTTCCGTACCAGCGGATAAGGCGAGAAATCAAAGTCAATGGCTTCCAGGCATAGAGTCGATGAAACCAGCGCAAAGTCTGCAATGGTTACATTTTCAGAGGCCGCGTATTTGGTGCCCAAACGCTGCAGATACGTTTCGAAAACATCGAGCGCGTTCTCGACCTTCTTCAGGGTCATGGGCGTGCGCTCGTAGTCGAAGAATATGGGCGCCATGCTATGCGCCGAAATGGGCGCATAGTAAAAGTTCATATTGAAGCATAGACGCTGATTGACCAGCGCCCGTTCAGTCGGATCCTCCGGATACAGGGTCGACAGAGGGGAGTACTTATCGCACAAATATTGCATAATTGCAATGCTCTCGGACAGATGGAAGCCATCGTCGTCCAGTACAGGTATCTCCTTTTGTGGATTCATCTGTGGGTAGTAAGAAATTTATTTAAATTGTCAACTAATTGTTAACTTGAAGGCAACCCACCTTCGCATAGTCCGGCGTACGGTGCTCCAGTGCACAGAAGTCCACATTAATTAGCTGGTATTGGATGCCCAGTGCCTTGAGGGCCATGCGCACGGCCAGCGAGGGCGGTCCATCCGATACGGCGTATAACTTCATCGTATAAATGGGTCTGTATTAAATTATGCACAAAAAATGAGATTGCAAATGAGTTAAGGTATCTCGTATAACCGGTTTCAATTGTGGCCAGGCCAACAAGCAGGTTCCCATTAGACAAAGCGAATGTAAATTTTGTTGCTGTCATCTACGCGATGTATTTGATTTTTAATATCTCGGCATTTACCCAATTGGAATTCGCTCCGTAATAGTGAAGTGCGCACGCGTAGCTCTTAAAACCGACTGAAACCGAATGCCAAAATCGTTTTTACTTTTCAATAGCTGCTCAACATACCAAGTTGTAAAACTTGAACTTGGTCGACTTTCAATTGCCCTGTAATTTGGTTATCTGCTTATCTATGGACCAGCGAATCTATTATGGAGCCCGGTTAATTTCGTATTCCGATAGCAATTCGATGTGGGTTAAATCTATATATTATAATTTATATTTCCATTAGGGTGCACTTACTCAATATTGCCATAGTTTTCCATTTCGGGCACCTCCTCGACAACTTCGATTATGGCATCCGTGTTGTCTTCTTCGACAGTCATGAACTGCCCCTCATCGGTTATGGGTGCCTCTTCGATATCCTCTTCGTCTTCGACAACCACATCCTCCTCGAAGTCGTGTTGCTCTTGAACCTGCTCCTGTGCCTGCAGCTTGTGTTTTAGAGCAGTTGAGTTTAGCGTCTCTTCTCTCTTTATTTTTGTTGTGGATATGCTGGTGGTGCTATTTTGGCTGCTGCCTGCACTGTTGCGTGGTTTCTTGTGGACCACAATACCATCTGTGAGATTGGATACATTGAGCTGTTCGACATAAAGGTCTCCGTACTCCTGTTTGATTTGCTCCAGAGATTTTCCGATGAAATGCAGTGGCCGGAACTTGAGTTTTTTATTGTTCTTTTTGTTGATTTCATTGAAGAGTCGCCGTTTGATGTCGTCCTCGCTGAACGGATGACTGTGGCTGTTGTAGACCCGCAGAACACGGATAGAGCCATCCTTTTGTGTGGCCGTCGATATGCGGCTCTTGCAATTGATCTCCGGATCACGGCTCTTGATGCACACCCAATAGTTGCGCGAGATGAGGCCCCGATTCTTGGCATGATAGATGTAGCCATCCACGCAAAGCATCTCGCTGCCCTTGGCCGACCGCAAAGTACAGATTTTGGTCAGATCCATGTCCGGGGGAAGCGAAGTTAGTTGAGCATTGTTGTTGTTGTTGTTATTGTTATTGTTAGGCGCTGTGTTAGTACGACGCTTTCGTAGATTAGTCAGTTGTGGCTTAGGCGTCGATGTGGTGGGCTGCTCAATGGCCCCTAAATCATTGGGCAGGATCTCGATTTTGGCGCTGATATTGTCGGCGCCATCGTTCATATACTGCACAATCATTGAGGCTGCCTGCGGATGCTCGGGCTCCAACTTGATGCCATCAATGCCAATTACCTTTTTCATGACCACATTTTGGTGGCCGTCGCTAGCGTTGGAAGACAACGACTGGTCTTTCAGTTTCTCATAGTTGGCCACCTGCTCAGCAACTGTGTCTGCCTCTTCCTCCGTGTCCAGGTCATCTTGACTTTCAAAGTCAGTCTCTTCAGTGCCAAGTGACTGTCTCGCCGTGTCGCCTTGCTCCGGTTGGTCATTGCCATCTTGCTTCGTCATCTCCTGCAGCTTTTCCTGTTTCCTTTGCTGATTAATGCGCCGCTGTATCTCCTGCAGATCGGGTTTATGTGTATGCTCGCCATTAATGCGCAGCACCTCTGGCCCATTCTCGACGGGATCCAATGTGACACGAACATGACAGCTTTGCTGCTTATCGCGCCGCATGATGCACGTGAAGAACATGTGACCGTTGGCACGGCTCTGCGAGTCGAAGTGAAACAGATGGCGGTCCAAGCAGAGCACCTTACGTCCTTTTGCCGATGGCAAGAATGTGAACTTGGTCAAATCGGTTTCGGTCAGCGGATCATAATCCGGCGGACTCACATAATTATCAATGATATCAGCAGCATTTGGCCATTTCATTTCGTTATCGGGATTTGGGTGCTCTTGCGGTTGTGTTTCAGTCAGCGCAGACTGACTGTTGTCGAGATTCATATAGACCTCATAATTCTCCTCGCAATCTTCAATGATTATGGAGCCAACATCATCGCCCTTCTGGGATCCTGAGCTTAGCTCGGGATCAAAGTACTCCAGATTGGGGCACTCCTGCAGTACTTCCACTGTTTGGTCATCGTCTACCAAGAGGATCTGGTGTCTGGTAAACATTTGCATTAGCTTGTCAGCGGAATAGTGTGGATGTATATGCGCATCCGATTCCATTAAATGCAACCGATGTGCCCCAGCCAAGGTTGCCTCCGTGCAGATCTTTGCCGTGCACTCAATATCTCGCTTCCTCACACATGTCCATCGGTATAGGTCGCCCTTGTACGACTTGCCAGCCAGATAGTACAGCTGCCCATCAATGCACACCATAACGCGACCATCGCGACGGCGCAGCATATAAACTCGATCTTTATCCTGCAAAATGAATGGGAATTTTTAATTAATATTGTTCAATATTGTATAAGAATGCTGAATTTATCTCATGAGATATCATAATCATATTAAACATATTAATGAATTCGATTTTATGAGCAAGTAAATGTACACTCCATTTACTTAAATTTTCGGCTTAGTGAATCCAAAACAGTATTTATAGCTAAATGACTCATAAACTAAAATTTTCGATTGTTGGGAATTATTAGCTGGTAACAATATGTATATGTACATGGCCATACAAATAAATTAATATACAATGCGGACTGTGATTTCTGCAAGATGAACTTATAAGTCTCTCACTTTGATAATCTATCTAAACTCATGATTCCAAATTAGCATATCAAGAGAAATTGAGACACACCTCGAAGTCTAGGTGAAACGAATATTGAAGTGCTTCGTTTTCTCTGTTTGTGGATATCCATTCGGGTGGATTGAGACCGGCAGCGGCGCGCTCGTATAGTCGGGCGCGCTTTGGTTGCGTGCTGCTATAGGCATCATTCATTTTCATGTTGGACAGTCGCTTGCGTTGTGAGACTTTTGTGATCTCATGACTGCTGCAGCGTGGATGGACATGTGCCTGAATAACATCGACCACAACATGCTTGCTCTTATCCGTGGGATCGGGCACGATGGTGGAGATGCGCGACCGGCATGGCGTCACCTTATCCTTTCGTCGATTGCATAGCCAACGGTATGTGTTGTTTTTGCCAATGCGATCGAAATGATAAAGGTAATCATCCACACATAGCATGTCGACGCCCTTGGCGGAGCGTACAACATACACTTTGGATAAGTCCATGTCCGTGTTGTCATCCATGTTTTGAATTACGGTGCGGTCGTAAATTCAGGGTTTTTTAGCTTCTTTGCCGTTTTTGGTGTGTGCCCAAAAAATGTTGTGTTGAAAATGAGTCTATTTTGCTCTTGTTGTTGCTGTTGCTTGGGATTTTTTGGGGTATTTTAGACACACTTTGTTTGACCCGCCAAAACTGGTGGGCGGTGCACTTAATTAAAGTAGATGTGACTTATTTTGTTATATTATGTATAATTAAGCTCTATTTGTAATTTTAAGGTTGAGTTTATGCGCACATTTTACGACGCGACGAAAAATTATTTTCTCTAAACCAGGGCTGGCAAGTATGCCGCGTTGGCGTTGCCACTGTACAGTCTGTACATTAATTAAACAATATTAAACATGAAATTATTGTTTATATTCTAGTTTGGTGCGCTTTTTTCCATTGAACATTGATGATGAGGAGAGTTTGAGCGATCTTCTGCTACAGATCGACAGTATTTTGCAGTATGGAGAGGATGCCGATGTACAAGTACGAGATTTTGATGAGCCAGAAGTAAATGAAAATGATGACTGTGTTCCTGATATGTAGAAGCTCTTACATTTAATGTAAATAATAAGTAAATGATATGTATTAATGTAAATAAATGTATATAAAAGCAACTTTATTTGCGAGTAGTTTCATAAGTTACCGAATGGAGTATTTTTTAATTAAAAAATAAACCTGCCGCCCTGGTTTATTTGCTGTGCGACACTTTCCAGCACTAGAATTTTAGACTTCTTGTTTGAATGCGTAGCGTCGGGTTTCGCGTATATAAACAATAAAATAATTTATTTGAATGATACGCAAAGTTAAAATATGGAAGGATCTGATGAGATTAATGCTTCACCTTTGACACAATTGGATATAACGACACGCCTAGCAGCTTTGAATCGTTGGCAAGAGGAACAAAAACGCCTTTTGGAAGAGCGTCAAAACAACCAGCGCCTTATGCTCGGACTGGAGCACCGCAATATGTACCAAATGCTTGGGCTGTTGCACGATGACATTGTGGATGAAAACAACGGAGATACAAATTTAATTGAAAACAATGACAAGCTGGAACAGGAACAGGGACAGGAGCAGGAGCAACAGCACCAACCATCAAGCATTCAAATGGTGCGCCACGCAAAACAGGATGAGGATGAGGGGGAAAAGGCTGAGCAGTGCTTCCAACTTACAGATATTTCTACTAGTCCTCGACCCGCAAAGCCCAAAAAGCCATTTTTACGGCGTGGTGATGGACTAAAACAGCGCTTCAAAGTTGATCCTGACCAATTGCGTCTTAATAATTTACCGCGCTACAAATACGCCAATGCTCATCCACAGTACCGCAAGCCCACTTTGATAAAACAGCAAAAGCGCAGCATTTTAAAGTCGCACAAAGTGCCAACTGTTGTACAGAAAGCAATAGCGATGCCCCCACCACCACCTCCACTGTCAAAGAAGGAGCATCGCTTTCAGCAGCCACTGATAAATTCCAAGACCGTGTGCAGTTCCACCCCGGATCTAAAGTCTTCCTATACTTCAACCAGTAACACGAATTCTACTGTGTCGCCGAAGGTTCGCTTTGTCGAGCTAAACGACGCCAAAGGGCAAATGGCTGATGATGAACACTCTTCCGAGACAAGTTCCAATGCCTTGGCAAACATGTGTTGGGCAAAGGTGCTAGACTCGCAGCAGATTAGGCCACCTGTACTGCATCGACGCTCGGCTCAGATACGAGTGGAAAGTGACGACAATATCAGCATATTTGAGCTGTTGGAGCAGAAGGCCCGTGAGGGTAACGTGGACATGAACTCTAGCTGCATACGTACATTCATGGCACGCAAGGAGAAGAACCGTCAGGCGGATGCTGACGATAGCGATCAGATAGTTATTTCCCAGCAGATGCGTGAAATGCGCCTGAAACCACAAGTGTCGGAGGTGATCAGTGAAACTGATGACGATGATAATCCGGATGAGCAGGAGAGTACCTTGATCCAGACGCCGATAAAAATTAACGCCGGCAAGGCTCAGGTACATGTGCGCTTTTCCGATTCCAATGATACCCATCAATATTCAGATGAGACAACGGTGCAGGACGGCACAAATGTAGAGCTCTTTGAGGAGTTCAAAGCGGCGTTGTTTCAGGCTCTGGAACAAAGAAAGGCTCAACCGACACAGAGCGCTGCTGGCGATGAGCAGCTAACCCAGGAACTGCAAGCGAAGGCGAATTTAGTGCGTACGCGCCTCGAGGAACTGGAAGCAGAAATCGCCACATTTAAGGAACAAAATGCTCAGCTTTTGCGGCTCAAGCAGCAACACGAGCTGGACAAGGCCAAGTGTGCTCAGGAACATTTGGAGGCAATGGAGCGTGTGCATGATGAGAAAATCCAAGCGGAAATCTATTTGCACGATGAACGCATGAAGATTGAAGAGGAACGTCGCAGGTTCGAGCAACAGATGCGTCTTCAAAAGAGCAACGTCAATAGCAAGGATAAAAAGGAACTGGCGGCGCTTAAGCAAGAGGTGGAGGCCCTTCAGCTGCAGCTGAAACAAAAGGAACAGACTCACGTGTCAGCGCAGGCGCGACTTCGTGCTCAGCTGCGTGCCGCTGAAAAGGAGCAACGCAACTACAGGGACGAGATTGAGTTGCTTGGGCGGGACAACAAGCGCCTGGAGCAGGAGATAGTGAAGCTAACGCGAGATAACAGTAGCAAAATGCTTCAAGAAATTAATCGCAATATTGCACGCTTGGCCCCAAAGCTGGTAAGTATTTTACGAATATTTAAAAATGTTTTCAACTCAAGATTCGCATTTAGCAGGAGGCAGCTGCGTCGGCGGCCAAGCATACGGATGAGAATGGCAAACGGCAAAGCAAGTCCATTACGAACATATTGCAGGATAAGTCGACGAGCCAACAGCGCCGTCTAAATCGAAGTCGAAAAAAGTCAGAGCCTCTCAGCGAAAGCTACGCATCGAGCAGCTCCTTCGAAATGGATGATGTACCCATGCCAAAGCCGGCAAAGCCGACAAAGTCAGCCACAGCAACTGGTGACACAATTTTTGCAGATCGCAACAAGAACAACAATAATAGCGGAAGCAATAACAACAATCATAACGGAAGCAATAATCATGACAATAAGAGTAACAACAATTACGGCGAAAATAGTGAGTTCAAGCGTGAGATTGTAAATGAGGATGGCAGTAAAGACATTTGGTATCCAAATGGCAATCTTAAGAAGATCAGTGCCGATGGTATGAACGTGCGCATGCTGTACTTTAACAAGGACATTAAGGAAACGGATATACGTGCTGGCACAGTCAAGTATTATTATGCAGAGACTAACACATGGCACACTACCTATCTGGACGGTCTGGAGATACTTGAGTTTCCAAATGGACAAACCGAGCATCGTCACAAGAATGGCGTCATCGAGATTCATTTCCCGAACAATTCCATTAAAATTGTCGATCCCAGCGATACGGAAAAATTGGAAGAATGGCGCTATGCGGATGGCACGCATTTGATTCAACTGCGAAACGGTGATAAGATATTAAATCTGCCCAATGGGCAAAAGGAAATACACACCAAATTGAACAAACGTCGCGAGTATCCTGATGGCACAGTTAAACTTGTCTATCCGGATGGCAGCCAGGAAACCCGCTATTCTAATGGACGTGTTCGACTTAAAGATAAAGATGGCAAGCTAATAATGGATACGGACTATGCCAAGTATTAGATAGCATCTCTATTTATTTATAAATTGTATGCAATTTAATGAAATTAGTAATGCCTAAAATAAATATAATTTGTTAATATAAATATAACAAACAAGAGTACATTATTCAAGATATGCAAGTTCTATTAATAAGAGAAAACAATGGGATCGATCTACTACTGACTGTCCACTAAACTATTGCAGTCAGTGTAGCTTGTATTCGTGTTATCTGCAGCTGGAGTAGGCGCTTGCATGCCTTCAGGATTATCCATGGCTTCGGCCATCATAAGCTGCTTCTGAAAGAAGCTGACGTCCTGGTTAAATAATTTGGATGCAAATTGAATAACTTGCTGATAGGTAAATTCGCGTTTGGCGCGTTGTCCCCAACTGTAGGTAATCTTGGGATCATCGAAAGGATTCAACTGTGAGCGCTCTCGTTTCAGATACTCTTGCTTCACAAATGTTTCCTCGACCAGTTTTGATATGTCGGAACCAAAGTATTCATGCTCCTCGTGCACATTAACTCCCAACGTATCCAGCATGGTAAAGAGCTTGCCTTCCTCTATGTGACACCCGCGTAAAAAGACGTAGGTAAGTATAATGTATAGCAGTGTGAATTGCGGACGCTGTGCAGCGGTTAGCTCGAAGGTGGACGTCGGTGGTGCTTCGGCTATACAGATGTATCTTTTGGGGTTTCCATCGAGCTGGACTAGCTTAATGCCGTAGAGATTTTCCAGCAGTTGGGTGACCAACGGAAGTCTTTTAATAACTTCCGCTTTTCCATCCGTCAGAGGAATTAAATCATTGTGTTTGATCGGAACCTTATTGGCCGAATGGCATAGAATAAAATTCAGAATGGCGCGCACTTGCTGATCTATCTCGACATGTTGTGGTTCCGCCTGAGTCGCATTTATTGATTGCTGGGAACGTGATGTATTGCGTCTTTGTGAGGCATTTCGCGATGTGCTGGCCATTAGATTGATGGATTTCGGCTTGACTTTACTTTCTTTTGACTGAGCGCGAAATTAAGAACAGCTATTAAAAAGAATTGATAGAGTTGCCAACTTTGTAAAAAACTGCTGAAGTGCTGTTAACATTACCAAAATGAGTAATATGTTAATTGCTATCGATAGCTTTTTGGGTTAACATAAATTAAAAAATATATTTAATAATTTTATTTAAAATAAATTTTATTTTACGATATTGAATTTGACCACCTTGTTTTTGATTGCAGCAATTAAAGTCATTTTTAAATAATATATTTAGTTTGCATATTTCGCGGTAGTCCAAATTATATTGTAAATGATGAATGAAGGCTATTATCACAACGGCTATACACATATGTACATATCTAAAGATACACATTTGTATGCAAAAAAGCCTAACTAGAAAGAAACTAACTGCTTTATACTAAGCTAGTTAGCTATTATTACTTTAGGCTGCGTAGCAAAGCTAAGCCAGATGTTGTTAACGTTTTCACCTATAGCCGTTAAATAAATAATGGCCGTTAAATTAATGTAGTCGTCAAATAAATTAAAATCCTTTAAATGGCTTATTTGCATGCATAAATTGACGTCAAAGTAGGTTGAACAAATCTCGTTAACCTTGACTAAACTTAAAATTTCACTTTTCCCACTTTTGCCACTACTTAGTTGCAAAGTGTGTCAAAGGCTTGAACAAAGGTACTTAAGTACGTCCATTACAATGGACTTATGGCTTTTATTGATTTATATGCTCAAGTTCGGCCCTTTGCCAGCTAAGCAGAATCTAGTTAATTGAATGCCAGTTAAGTGAGATGCATAGTCGCCATCGGACTGATGAGTTTTCAGTGCAGCGTATGCAGATGAGCATTTAAATTGCAATTGTCATTTAAAGTGTGTGTGCTGTGCGAAGTGTTTATTTGTTGTTTTAATTAAAAATGGCAAAGATATGCGAATAGCAGCAGGAAGCAAACAACTTTCAAAACAAAATGCGAATGACATGCACGGTCAACATTCACCAGACGAGCAGCTCGTCAAACAAAACAAAACTGCAGCAAACGAGCCAACGTAATGAAATTGAAATGCATTTTGTGTGCAGACACGCGCCTTGGACCCGTCTGCCGGCTTTGCTTAAACATAGTTTATTGCCTTGAAATGTGTGTTTTAGTGAAAACTAGTTATGTATGGGTACCTGCGTCGGGATCTGTTGCAACTGCGTAACTCTTGCCACACAAGCACACGAGCACATGAACACACACACCTTAACTTATACACACCCAGGCTTTCTCACTAGCACTCACACACACACACACACACTCACAGACTATGCTCAGGCGGAAGGCGCTTAGCAGTGTTTGGCAAGTTGGCAAATCTTTAATTAATTTTCCATTGTAGTTGAGCTAAAACAACACAAAGTAAAATTCAACTCGTAAATTTATGCACACCTTTTGTGCTTTTCCGAAATAGAAATTAGTAAATTCCGTTTATTTGTTTGCTATTTGATGAAAGATTTAGAGCTTTGACTTGCGTACAAGATTTGCATATGAAAAGCTTAAGAATTCATATGCATATTAGTGTGGATTATTATTATCATTATCATCATCAGCCCAAAGCAAAAGTGAAATGTCACGAGCTGTAGTAGAAACTCCGTTGGCCGCATGCATGAGTAAACAGTAACAAAACTCTTTTGCTTTGAGTTTAGCTTTAACTTTAGCTTTACCTATGTATATATGTATGTCTTTGGCTTTAACTTTGGCTTTCTATACACAGATCAACATTTTTGCTTTCAAAATGCGCAATGTAATGTCAACGTTTTGTATATTTTTCGTTTTTTATGACGTCTGGCTAATTGTACTCGCCGAAGAAAATTTTGAAAAGAAAGTCAAGGTCTTTGGCAAGACTGTGACAACAAAGTTGTGCCACAGCTTGATGTGGTTTTTAGTGAAATGTACATTCAAATTTAGCAAATGGCCAACGCGCAAGTCATTTAGAATTTCCATGGCAAACTCGCAACTCACGGGCAACGGGTTTCATTCAACATGCTACACAAAAACTATTAATATATTATTAACAAAAATTCAAATAGCAAATGGGAATGTCATGCTGCGATACTCTGTCCAAAAAATCCATCATATTTCTTTTACTTTTGTATATCTGAAAAGTAATAAAGATGATGATAATGATGTTGATGATATGATGATGAGTACAGCTGGCATAATAAAAATAATAATGAAAATGTTAATGAATTAGAATAATGATTATTAAAGGTATAATGCAAATAATAATGAAAGTACTAATGACAATGCTAATATAAATGAGGAAAAATAAATTAAAATTACCGTATTTTATTATTGATAGTGAAGATAGCGAAGATTAGCTAAATAATATAGATCAAGATAATGAAAATTAAAAATCAATTATAATGATAATGTAAGGCTAATTTTTATAAAAATTGAATGAAAGCTCTTATGCTTAATATTTAGGATTGTAACAATGGTAATGATAGCCAATAGTCTAATAATAGTAATAATGATAACGGTAAAAGTAATAGTAATAGTAATAGTTATAGTGATAATGATAACAAATAGTCTATTATCTAATTCAGTCCACATATTTTATATCTTACAAGTCACTTGAGTCCGTCCACTATATACGCCGCAATGTTAGACATTTTCAGACATTTTTAGCCGGCTAGTTCTTGGCTCGATCTGGTTGCGTGCTGTGCTTGAAAGTGGTCTACCTTCAGCTGACTGTTTGGCATTCTTGTCGAACTGGTGTCAAGCTGCTTCTGAAGTGCACACGCGCCTCCAGCCACGGCAACGACAACGACAACGGCAACGGCAACGGCAACAACTTTTGCTCCGGCTTAAGCCTCTGAACCGGCATTTCGATTAGACGGCAAACGCAAATCGAATTATGACTGTGTCGGGCGACCAGTTATGGAATTTGTGCTAAATATCAATAGGGTGCGCAATTAACAACATTTTTCCAATATAGACATTTACATTATTCATGTGGCGATTCGTCTATAAATTTTGGCAGCCAGCCTCGTTCGCATAGCCAGCGAGATGACAAGTTCTGCTTCGAATCAGGCCAATTAAGATGTTGCCCACTTTTGACCCAAATACATAGTCTAAACGATGTAAGGCCTCTCGCATTTAATCAGTTTTAATGGCCTGCCCCACTCAAGCGCTGATAATCAAATTAGGCGCTTATCAACAATTTTGCAACGCACCATAAAGTGCAACAATAAGCAATAATTAACGAGTTTTACATTTATTTATATCTAGACACATAAATTTAGTTAGGCCCGCGGTCTCGCTCACTCGTGCATGCCAAATCGCGCATACGCACAGTGTGCTGCATGTCTAAGCACGGGCCTGCATTTGCAGGGGGTCGGCTGCCATTGTCTGCGATATAATATGTTCGCATTTGAGCTAACAATTATGCGCTAAGCGGATCCAAAGTATTTCATTAATGATTTAACTGTTGGCCAGGTTTGGAATTGAACTTGAAGTTGCCAAATGAAAAATGTTTGCAGAGTGACGAAGTTGTCTAAGATGTAAGCGGATGAAATACTAATACTTATAAATGAGTCGAGCCTAACCTATATTTCTCTCAAAAAGTTGCAAAATAGTAAAGTTTGCTTTCAATGTGATGTAAGAGTATGACGGCAAGTGGGCGTGGTTAATGCCAGGTGGGAAAAGGAGCAAAGTGCAAATTGCATAGGCAACAGCTAAAATTTCTATCAGTTCTCGATAGAAAATCGTATTTCAATCTCAGCTAAAATATAATATGGAGTAATAGCCCCAACACTAACGTGAATTGCTTCATTTTGTATGCTCTCTGACCAAAATACTTTGTTTGACTACATTTCGTGAAGGTCATCAAAAAGTTGTTTCTAGTTTCATTAATTTCCTTGGGCGCTTTGTTTTCGTGGTCAGCGTCTTGAGTCTTGTTTCGGTTTTTAGTTAGATATTTAAAAAATATCTTGAATTGCTCTTGAGATTAAGATGCACGATCATGATGGCAATTCTAACTGCTATTTGAAGCTTTATATCTTATCTATTTTATGGCTTTAAAGTGGGCTAAAAAAACAAGAAAAACAGAAAAAAACCCCATGTTTCTATTATGTTTAATTCATGGGGGTTATTAATTATGAATTGGATACATATATAGATTGACTTAACAATATGGCTATTTTAAGTTCACATTGAAAGTCTAATTGAACGTCAGCTCCGGCTGTTCAGGGACCAAAATAACCCTAGAATGAGTCAGCTTGCTCGACTCAGAAATACCTGACATAATTCTCTACGCTTGGTAAATACTAAACAGTTGCCCATTAAATTCAATTTCGATTTTTTTCTCGACCTGCGCGAACATTTTCGTGACGTCTCTGAACCAACTTTCGCAGCTCGTGAAGGTCGATTGACGACTTTTTATATATGTATATACGATTTTTTCGTATCGAATATGACAAATCTGAATCACATTGTTTCGAGTCGTATTTAGTATGCAGTCGACAACGTTGTCGCCAACAGCCTTGGACAAACATTTGCATTTCTGATGGGAGAGCAGTAAAAACAAACAGGTATTACATCAATCTTGGCCAGCTTCCTGTGTGAAAACTTTCACAAATCTGGTGTGGCCCAGCGACAACAAAAGATTGACGTTATTGTATTTCATTTATAATTATTAAAATTTTGTATCGCATCGCATAAAATTAACATAATATATTTTTATTTTTTTGGGGCAAGTTGCTTGCTCGTGGATCACTCTGAAGTCATGGTCATGGCTAATAGATTGACTGGCCAATGTGTCAACGACTCTTGCACCTGGCATCAAAATGTCAAACGACTATTCAAATGACACTCCAAAGTGTTTTTGTTTTTGTGGGTCATTTACACTCGCAAAACAACTCGAGCTGGAGCTTAGCCAATGACATTTGTGCGTGTGTTTGTGTGCTCTAATAGCTTTGCATACAGTGCTTAACATTGAACAAACTTGTACACCTGTACACCAGTTTCTTAATAGACTTTAGTTTGAATTAAGAACAACTAACTATGACAAGCTGAAGATTAAATACTCTTTTATATTTAACTGGCGTGCACAGATAGCGCAAGTTCATTTCTTTATTTTAAATCGAGAAATATCTTTCTGCCTCGTTGCTCGTTGCTCGTTGTTGCTCTTTCCATATAAACACAAAAGATTTCGAAAATATTTAAGCTGCTTATTTCAGATCTTAAATATGTGCTCGTGTTTATTGTAGCCTGCACACGCTGATAATTTCGACTCATTAACGATATTATTATTGTCATAAAGACAATTATAATATTTTTTGTTTATTTGTAAATTGATTTTGTATTTTGAATATTGTTGTTGATTATATTAATAAAAATATTCAAATTATAAATATAAATTCGGGCAATGTTAGATACCAATATTATTGCTGAGTTTAAATGAGTTACTGTTGTACTCCTCCATTGACTGAGTATGACATTGTGGAAAGTCTACAGAAAAACTAAATATATTTTCCACAGTCTGAGAGCCAGATCTATATATTTTCGCAGATGGATTCCCGTTGACTTCGGTATCATGTAGGCTTAGAAGACCATATATATGGTCTTACGACACGTTAAATGTGCTGTGTAATCTTATGAGAGATGGGAATTGCTTTGAATTTATGTTATTTCAGTTCCTTAGTCCACTCTTAGTTTTCTGTAAGACAATGCACAACCCCCTCAGAAATGAATTAATGATTGAAGAAACTCAATCATTAAACTTAAATTAAGCTCTACGTTTTAGGAAATAAATTTTGCCAGCAGCTATCAAATCGATATTAAATAATATTTGTTTTTATTAAATATTATACATATATCTCTCTGTTTATTTTGACATCTACAAGTCTCTGAATTAAGTTTGGCTCAGTGATTCGATATGCGTGAGATTTGTCATCAGTTAATCACGAAATGTGATTCCAGCGAAAGTTATAAAATTTTCTTGGCATCAAATCTACATAGAAATGAGACGAATGCCAATTCAAAATTATATTTTCACGTTACATAAAAGCGCGAGCGAATTTTGATGAGAGGGCAATACGGCGAGTACATATATATACATGCATATATATGTATAAATATAATAAATGTTCATTGCTGATGTCTTCATTTCGGTTACACATGAAAATTTGCGCGTCAAATCAGATAGAGGTTTTCATTATTCGTAACTCCAAACGTAAAAGCCAAAACCAAAACCAAAACCGAAACACATGTTATAAAAAGAAATCTATTTTGCAATTATAAATGTTACAGATAGCAACAAATGTGTGTGCTTTAATTCATTTTGGGTTTCCTTATTTGGCCATTAAAACCGTTTAGCTAATTGCTTTTGTAATGGAGCTAAATGCTTTGGATCTCATTGCGTCAATACAGTTTGGTTTGTGGGCTGCTGGCTAAGTAAATCAAAATAATCTTGGCCTGGTATAAATGCAATCGAAATTCATTTATACATATACATACTACATAAATATGTTATACATATGACCAAAATAAAAAATTGATAAAACCTAATTGAGCATATAGCCAAGCGAATGTTTGGCCAAATGTATGTATAGCAGCTGCTGTTAATCTGTGTGTGCATGTGCGTGTGTGTGTTTGTGGTGTTGTCAAGGCGGTTAAGCGACATGCCACCAAAAATGATTGACAATCACTTTATAAACAATTTCATTTGTGGTCCGTGTCGTGGAGACTGCTCGACCACAAGCGAGCCACCCAAAGCACATTCGCATTTGCTGCCGTTGCCGTTGCCGTTGCCGTTGATGTTGATGTTGCTGTTGCTTCCCCATTCAAGTCGTTGGCAGCAGCAACCAGTTGCATATGAAAGTAAAAGTAAAGCAACGCAGTCGAAAACAAATGCATGGCTCAGACTTGTATGTAATACGCCTATATAAACAGACACACACACAGACACTCACACACATACGCAGACAGTCAGACAGTCAGACAGAGCGTGCATTTCAATGCAAGCCAGCAGGCAGACGGATAAATATGTATGTGTGCGTGTATATATAAACATGCTACTCCATATACTCGTATATATATATAAAACAAACAAAAGCGACGCCGAGCGACACCGGTTGTTGCTGCAGACAATATACATATATATATATATATGTGTATGTATATATACCTACTTCCATTTAGTTGTATATAAAATGCGTTCAAAAAGACCGCTGCGCTTGTTGGCCAGAAAGCGCAGACGCTGATAAAAACTGAAAGCCCAACCGAAATACATATATAAGTCATATATTCGGGATCGAAATGCTCATGAGCGGAATGATATTCACAGAGATGACATCATAGGAACACACTAACCACGTTCTATATATAAGCCTGAGAAACGGCATTTCTTTGAATAAGCGTAACAGAATGCCGAATGACTCAAAGCATGTCATGTGAAAACATCATCTACCACATATGATATTGTCCTTGCCCTGAAAATAGAGGTGTGAGACTTCGAGTGGATTTTGTGTTTTTTTTTTAAAGTTTGGCAAACCAACCTCAAACTGATTGAAACAGAAAACAGTTCGTTGCCTAAGTCATTCGTTTGAGCAGGCGTTTTATTTATGCTCTATGCAAAAAGGTGCATAACTCTGATAAACTATTTTACTCATTTATCTTGCTATGCGTCCTTCTGTATGTTGCGCATAGGCAAGGAACTTGAAGATATTTACCTTAAATTTTGGAATATATATACAAATAGTGTGTGTGCCCTGGCCCAATTAAATTTTAACATATTTTTAGACACACTCTTTGTTGCGTGTTAAATTGGAAATCTCTTTAACATGTATACATTATATTTATAAATGGTACTATTTTTGGTGCCATTGATAATTGGGAACTAATATTTTAAATATAAATTTGTATGCCAATTAAATGTGTCAAGGGAAAACTACTTATAATGGAAACACATGATGCACGACATGTTTTACACATTTATAATAAAACTGTTTATTTAATTTTTGTTTGTATTTTATTTTATTTTTTATTTAGCTATGACCGTTTTAATGAGATGTGCTAAAAACATTTATATTATATAGATACACATATGTTTTCTTCCCTTTAGCAAAAATTATCAGATCGTGTTCCTATAAAATGGGCGTATTATCATCTATTCACGTGACATTTGTAGATAGTTTCAGTCTAATAATAAAGTGATTAACTTAAAATTGGAACGTTCACTCAATACAAAGTATTTTCGCTTACAGTTATCTGCAAGCAATCTCAAAGATTGGCATTTGTGGTTTATTTATCAAGTGACTTTTAGCTATGAGGTCTCAAACACAATGAAAACAATGAATGGGTTGGCACAAATTAGATTCAACTAAACTGTATTTTATCTTTGCTTAAAAGAATGTCGTAGGCCAGTTTTAAGTCCCAGACTGAGACTCTCAGTATACATGAAATGTTAATTAAATATGTACGTTTTACTTCTATTATTTTAATTACAGAGTGTTTCATTTTTCTATTAGACATACAAGAAATTCTTTTCCATAGATTTGTGTCACACAATTTTCAATGAAAATAATTTTTTAGCTGTGACTCAGAGGGCTGCCAAAACTTATCGTTGCAGCTTAGAGTTAAGTTATTTTTTTCTTATTTGTATTTCTTATTATTTTTGTTGTTCACATTAGCCATGTTCAGCTGGCTGCCTGTTTGGTTGCCCCATTCAAATATAAAAACAAAAAAATGAGTGCATAACTAAAGTTGCAACGTTGCCGTTTATTGTTGTTGTTCTTTGCAGCAGCCCCAGCAACAGCTCAATGTCTGGCAGATAAGCAACAACGGCAGCAGCAGCAGAAAAACAACGACAGCCCACAGTGTGACTAACAATGGAAATTGTAGCACAGTGCCATTGTGGTGTACACTTGGCCAAAGTTTGTGCAATAGCATTAGCGCATTTTGGAATTTTTGCATTTAAAATTACAACCGCAGCAACTCAAACAACTCAAACAACTCGAACAACAACAGCAATTGTAACACCAACAGACAGCTCTGCACATTTCCATGAAATTTGTGGGCAAGGTTCGCCTTTGGGCTTATGGCTTTTGACGTCTTTGGGCTTTGATGCCGCATTGAGTCACATTTCTTTGACTGATCAGAATTGTGCGCAGCCACTGATGTGTGCTGACGGTTTCTGGGCGCGTCTTCGTTAGCATCGATGGCATTTCAAAAATTGCATATTCAGGTATTTTTCTCGATTGAGGCGCAGCTTGGCATTGGCATCATAAAATCGACGAATCTCTGCTTAAACTGTCTGCCTGTGTTTATCCAGACGCTTGAGCTGAATTATCCGGAATTTTATAAGCCGCCTTTAGAGCTCTTTCAGTTGAGAGCGGTGGGCGTAATCGCAGTAATAACTGTCAGCTGGCCTGCTCATTGAGACATTGAGCCTCGCACTGAGACAGAGAGTGGATTTGGTCGGTTCAAAGAAGTTCGTTGAGTTTACCTTGTCAAATTGCTGTAGTGCAGCCTTCCTTTAATGAATTTTAAAACCCAACGACTTTTTGTCAGCAACTACACACCCACATATACCACGCACTCGCACACACACATGGACAGACACCGCCTAGACACACCTGAGGCATGCGAGAGCGCAACTTCGGCTTCGATTATGTCAAGCAGCGCTCTCTCACCTGTTGCTCAGCTGTTGCTGCCAGACAAACTCAACTCAACACAGCGCCGCAACCGAAATCGAAAGAGCAACTCAAACCAGTTGGCCATTGCTGCCTGTTTCCTAAATACCGACGACGACGACGTGGCCGGCGCCGTGGTGAATTGAAATCACAAAATATCGCCAAGCTGCTCTGAGCCTAGTTCAGAGACCGAAGCGCGCTCAGTTGGTGGAAGTGCTTCAGCCGGAGCGGTTGCTAGACGAACCAAACGCAGACGTGTTTTAGCTATTCTATAGAAACGTGGCCCGTGCGCTTGGCCACCTTTAAAGAAATACCTTGGCGCATCGGGTTAGTGCAAGCGTTTAAGTGTGTGCTCGTGTGTGTGTGTGTGCTTTTGTGTGTGTATTGGTTATATGTAAAGCACGGCTTTCATCTTGGCCAGACGCTCAGACAAGCAACGAAATCAAGTGAAACATTCAACTAAAAAGTCTGGAAACAGAAAAAAAAAATTCCATTCAAAATACCAAAAACCGTATGAAAAGAAATTAAATAAAATAAAACAAAACAAACAAGTTTCTCTGCTGTCTCGCTCGCTCGTATAGCTCTCTTGTTGTTTTCTTGTGTATTTTGTTTGCGTTTAGCTATAAAAGGAGTGAGAGTGAAATGTGAAATGTCAAACTAAATAGCCGGGCACAGCCACATTTACAATGACATCATTCGAAAATTAGCCGAAATGTGATTTAATTTAAATATAAACATAATCAGCCCTGCCGGGCCGGTGAGAACTATGACGAGCGATGCATTGTTATAGCTGCCGTTAACTAATTAACGTTAATCTAATATGCAGCCAAAAACTTGGTCAAATGCACAATGGCAACAGTAATAGCAACAGCAGCAGCAGCAGCAGCAGCCGCTGTAGCAGCAGCATCGATAGCATTTGTGGTTTTCTAGTTAGTCGCAGTCGGCCAAAGTTGCGGCAAATAATGCCACAAAGCCGCTTCGAGCGGCTGTGGCTGTTGCAGTTGCAGTTGCATTTGCAGTTGTTGGTGTTGGCGTTTGGAGCTGCTCGTGGAACCGGTTCAAATATACAATTTTTTTGGATCTCAAATGCAGCTTGTTGTTGCTGTTGCTGTTGCATTATTGCGAATTGCATGCGCATTAGATTTTCTTGAATATTTTTCTTAGTTAGCGTAGCTTTCGTGTAGGACAGAGCTTAGAAAGGCAAGAACTAGAGGCAGGCGCTTCATATATATGTATATACACATTAATATGTAGAAACTGTAGACATAATTGCCCAGTTAAAGAGAGTTGCCAAAAAATGTTACAAGAACAAACGACTTGGGCAACGAAACTGACGCTAAACAACCGACGAAATCAATCATCAACTGTGACTGTTCTTTCTAGTTTATATATATATATAAAATGGACATGTATATATATATATATATACACAATCTGTCAGACTAAGCAGCTGAATTTGTTAGTATAACAAATGACTTAGACAACGAACTTGACTACCAACTTGACTACAATGAACTGACGCAATTAATCAAAGACGGCTAAAATTCATATATATATATGTATATCAAACATAGTAAAGATATCTAGAAATTGAAGACGTATACAACAAGCTGAAAAGACTCGATAAAGATCTACAATAATTTAAATATAACAAAAGACTTAGGAAACGAACTTAACGACTGACGAAGTCAATCACAGAGAGAGGACAGCATTGAAAAGCAAATATACATTTGAAAGCTATTTGAAAATATCATTATCATATGTTTGGCAAAAAATATAAATGTTGCAACAGAAAAAATAAAATACAAAAAACAACAAGTCCCCCAAAAATGATTTAACCTAACTTGCAAAGGAAATGGCACCATTTCGGTTTACCACATAAACGAAAACGCCGTTACAAAGGTGAAAAAATCACACAATTCGAAATAAAAGACCAAATGCCAAACACAAAACGTGCAGAAAATTAACGACATTAAACAAAGCTGTGCATTAGCAAAATATAAAAAAAAAAAATGTTAAAACGAAATCAGATATAATTTCTTAAACAGAAAGTGTTGTTAGATAATATTTTAATAATTTATTATGATTTACCATTTTTATTATTTTTCAACTAGTTGAATTATTTCCAAATTAACAACAAGTGTAAAGGTGTCAAAAAAAAAAAAAAAAACAAAACTGATTGAAAGCAAAATTATATCAAATATATTAAATATATATACACAAACATAAATCTACGATGCAAGCGTGTAGAAAAAAAAGAGCTCCGGGCGGCGGCACGGCATCAATTTTGTGGAGCAAACTCTTGGTGTTCAGCCTGTGCGGATTATTGTTGCTTGGCATTCAAATTGAGCGTGCAGCGTCTGCGCCTGCAGGCGAGGATGATGCTGCAGCCATGCCCACAACCCTGATGCCACCATTGGATATAAGCACTGAAGTTGATTCAACAACAGCATCAACAACCACTACAACAACAACAGTAGCTGCAGCCACAACAGTTGGCGTAGAACAAAGTAGCGAGTCGACTGCGACTGCGACTTCGACTTCGACCATGTTGGATAGTTCAACGACTTTGGGAGCCAACAAATTGAACGCGAGCGAAGCTGGTGAGTTACACAAGACCCAAAGCGAACGAAAATTATAGATAACATTGTGACGTCGTCCAGGCGCGTCTCAAAAGCTTTGCCAGACACTTTAGTCTCACTGTTCTCGAGTCTGATGATCCCAGACCCGTAATCAAATTTCATTCTTTGAGCTACCAATTAACGCCGCTCCACTCATCGTCGTCGTCTCCACCCATTTACGTATCGATCCGTCAAACATGTTTCCATAATTGCTCCCCTTTTCGCTTAAATGGAGCTTGGTAAAAGAAATTTGGCTTTACGTCATTTTCTTTAGATTAATCATAAACAGAATTTGGGTTTTTTCTTCGAGTTTCCTGTTGAATTATTTCGTTAATTATGCGGCGCCTCAGAGTGGAAGAAACAAGAAAAAAAAAAATAATAATAACGAAATAAATAGAAACTTTTCTTTCAACTGTTGCGGAAATAATTTTGGTGGATTGCAAGTGTAGTGAAGCATTAAATAAATAACTGGCATAACAAATGAAGATATTCAAAGGTAAAACTCTAACTTAGTTAGCGACACGAACTAACGACTAAAGTAGGCCAAAAAGTTGACTTTCGACTGAATTAATGCTAACACGAGTTGATAGAAATTCGTATACAGATTTGGTCTAATTCCATTATGTGGATGAACTTCGTTTCTGTTTTGGGGTAAGTGAAAGGTTTCTACTCCGTTCACTAATCGAAACTTCAACTCTTTAAATTGGGTTAGAGGTTTAATTAGGTTAGCTCTGTGCTCTTTCCACTATAAAGCAACATCTTCTTCATCTTACAATTTGTTTGCTTGCGTTTTAATGTCAATTGGACATCAAACGTGTCACGTAGTGAGCGACTTACATCAAAGTCCACAGCTTCTTTGATCTGCCTCTGCCTCTGTCTCTCTCTTTCACTCTTTCTGATGATATGATAAAATAGTCTGTGTGGCCGACTGTTTTAGAGCTAATAAAAGAGTTCAGCAGCAAACTTTGCTTGAGACAATCATGGATGCCATTTTAATTATGTTGGTTGATATAAACTTTTGAAAAAAGTAAAGATTTCTGACTATATGTATATGCGCATGAGTCATGTCCTTCACCTACGTGATAGTTGCACCTTTTTAGTGTGTGTCATAAATGTTTGTCAAAGTAATTTGTTATGCAATTCCGCTTTGGGCACTGCCAATTAAGACAACACGTAGGAAATTAGCGTAAATCATAAATCATAATTCATCTAGATGCCAAAACACCCCCGCAACAACCTGAAGCAACTGTTGGAAAGACGTTGTGCACCTCAGCCCACATGTTTGGTATTAATTATCGAATCAAGCAAAAGACAATATCTTACCAAAGATCTGATGATGGTGAGTTGGCCATCTTCGACTGATGCTTGGGCAATTCCATAAATTATATATTATAATTATATATTTTCATTAACTGTCTGTATAGGAAATATTCCGACAGAGAAAGAGAGAGAGAGAGAGAGAGAGAGGGAGAGAGAGGGAGAGACAGAAAGCGAGAGAGAGAGACAGTTAGATAGAGAGAGAGAAAGAGAAAATAATGAGATAGAGAGGGAAAGAAAGATAGAAATATGAAAAGCTAAGCTAGCAACAAAAACAACAGAGAAGAGAGAGATCGTTAGGCAGTGACAAAGTATATATAAATTCGTCTTAACGATATTTTAACACTGCCCAACAATCTCATTTGTGAATTACTGTAAATCAGTAAAGAAAATATAATATATTATATAAAATGTTTTACGTGTCTATCTGATTACTATCGAGTAATCCGTAAATGATATAATTGTTTTAATGCCAGTTGTTAACTAGTTTCACCTTCCAAGGCTAATACCTTAATCGTAATTAATGAAATTGTCAATCGGAAAAGCTTTATATAAGTACAAAGGTTTCGCCTGAAAAGGAAAGTCAACTTTTATACATTGCTGCTGTAATTGGCTGTGCGAAGTTAGCTTATCTCTTGAACAGTACTATTTCTCTGTTTATAAATTTATATTTCCCGCAATATACTCATTGTTATATATATTTATAAACTTAAATTATTTGTTAAATTTTCTAAAGTTTTCTTTTTCAATTACAAAGTTTGTTAGAAGCATAATTTTGTATATGTAATATCTCTATATCGGCACTTAATTGTGGTTTCTGGTCAAGAAACAACAACAACACAAACTGTAAAATATTTTTGAGCAAAGCCAAGTGCATATAAATTGCAGTTCGCTAATGAGTTGGAAAATTGCAGAGCACGGCTAAACGTGGACTGCATAAATCAGCTATGTATGTGTATTGTTTGTGGTTTGGCTCAGCAGCAGACAAAATTAGGCGCTAATTGATGGCCTTGCATTGCTGAAAAAAAGCAATAAAATCATATTAGCCTCAAATGCAATTCAGGGCCTGCATTCGTTATGGCTTGCCAAAAACGTTCAAGAGATACAACTATATTTATATATAGGTCTGAAGGTCTCATTACACAATAATAGACATCACGAAATATTTAAGTCAATATACAATAAACACAGCTAAAGGCTGTCTTTAGACTTTGCGACCTCGATGAGGCTCATTACATTTTATTTTGGTTACTTTCTTCAAGGGAAAACTACATGGTAAATCGAAAAAAAATATATATATATTTAAATTGGGGAATGAGTTGTTATTATCGTGATTGTTGATTACTTTTGATTTTTGCTATGATTACAAATCAACGCACTTTATAATTTGCATACCTGCAGCACGATCTCGTGCTGCTTGAACGGAAATTGAATTTTGAATTTTGAACTTTGTAAGTTCAATAACAAAACTGTATATTGCGTATTTATTTTCAATGGCTATTCGGCTACAAATACAAAGCTCCCTACACTCAGCAGATTCATCTGCCAGTCGTACTCGATTTTCGCACAATTTATCAGGTTCGTTGCCTAAGTCTTTTGTTTGAGGCTCCGTGTGAGCAGCTCTTTCGTTGCGGTCTTTCATATTTATTTGTTATTTTTTCTGCTGCTCGTCAAGAGATTCTGCAGAAAGACCGTAGACAAACAAGTTTGTGCCCTAAGTTATTTGATGTTGCTCATTTCCAAGGATAAATATATGTATAAAAATGTGCCGTGTGAGAAATATGCCAAAAATGAAAAGTATTTTTCACAAAGGTGCGGCCTGTGCGTCTATATGTGGTTTTTGGTATTGTTGTTGTTGTTTTCGTTGGGCTTACCTTTCGCTTGGGGTTCATGCACGATTAGCTGGCAAAATTTAGCGTCCGTTATAATGAACCGATAAGTAAAAGTAGCTTACGACTTTTTAACAAAAATAGTTAAAAATTGGTTAAGAGTCGAGTGTGGGACAACAACAGCAATAACAGCAAATAGTTGTTAATTGTAGCTTGTTTGTTGTTGATGTTGTTGTTGTTGTTGTTGTTGTTGCTGTTATAACTCCCCTGTACATTGACACTTGTTCGAGCGCGACCAGCCTGCGGCTGAATTTTGAATGCGTGAAAGTGTTGTCAGTGCCTTGACTGCAGTTAACAATTAACATTTCGCCCATAAATATGACTGCATGGATTTTCGAACTCAAGTGTCAAATGAAAAGAAAATAGCATATCACATAAAGCTGTGGGCTTTGAACTTTACACCAGGTTTTTCCTGACTTTCTCCGCGCACGAATTTATTGCCAGCATCGCATGCTAGAACAACAGGTTATCTCTTCTCTGCGATGCATCTGCCGTGAAACGCTGCCTAAATGCCATGTGAAAATCTGGATAGTTGAGCTACAGCCTCTGGTATTTGTGTCAGGGACACAGATTGAACAGGCTGGCTAGTTTTTACATTAGTTTATTGCATCCATTTGATATTGTATGCATGCCACAGATATGCGTTTTTCTGCTTCTTCTTCGTCTTCTAATTTTCCATTAGGTAATTTTTGTTTAATGTGAGCTGAGAAAAATGTAGCGCAAAAAGTCGACTCTAATTAATGCATTTTAATTGTGGGCTGTATGTACGTGAGCGAGAGAGAGAGAGAGAGAGAGAGTGTATATGTGTGTGTGTGTAGAGTATTACTGGGGTGTTTATGCAATTAACTATGTCATTGAACGGTGCACCGAGTGTTTTTCAGGAAGTGAATAGTTAGGCAGGTAGCGAAAGAGGGAACAGAACGAGAACCAAAGAATGAATAAATGACCATTGGAGCTAGAAGTAAAGAGTGTGGAGTTAAAGAGGAACAAACACAATCGAAACTAAACGGTAAATTTAATTGAATATTTATGAAAGAGTATGCTTTAACTTGTTATAATATATGCATATATTTGTACGTACATATATGCAATTACATTTTTAATTGTATTTAAAATGTATTTTCATTTTATTTTATAGTAAGCCAACACTCTGTATTTATATAAGGCCTTAGTCTATTAAATTTAGCTTGACTACCTTTTGGCTGGCTGTGTGCCATTCAAGTGACCTTCAAATGCAAACGCACTTGGCACAGTGTCTACCACAGCACAGTGCCTCTCACAAGCACACGAGCCTGAGTGTGTATGGAAACTCTGCTGCGGCTCCAATTCGAAATCCAATTGCAAGTTGACTTCATGGCCGGCCAAGTGACTCGTGGAGCATTCACTTGGCTGTTGGGGCAACTGAAAAGCGTGGTGTCATTGCATTGAGATACAAATAACGAGATATACATATGTATGTATCTCAATAAATGTCGTTGATATACCGATACATTTCCAACAACTTTAGCTATCAATTGTACAAAGCTAAGTGGCTTTTGTCTAGAGTCATATGTATATAATTTTTAGCCGGGGTCTTTGTCTTGGCCTCTCCATGGACGATGACACGCGCTGAAACGTGTTTCTCTTCTTACTTGCCTAAGAGCATTAGATGCGCTCGCTCCCCCGCAGCCTCCGCCGCCCTCTGTCCGAATTCCAAGCCAAGCTGCATTTTTCATTAGCTGGCCCGGGCACATGAACTTTCGAGCTGAGCAGTTGAAAAGGTCAAATGCCGCTTTACACGACGCCTTTTATAGTGGAAAATAATTTTGTTTATGGCTGCCCAGCTAGTCTAACGGCCTGACTGTTTTCCCTAAGCTGTTGTTGTGGTTGTTGTTGCTGTTGTTGTTGTTGTTGCAGCGGACTTTTCTAATGTCTTTGGCATCGTATTTTACCCTATCGAAAATGCCTGCTTTGCCAGCAAGCATTATTCTTTGTCTTCTCAGTACATTTCTCAGTCATTAGCTAGATTGGACAGAGATAAGACGTAAACAGAAAAATCTGATAACTGCTAGAAGGTGAAACCTAAATTAGAATTGCTCAACCCTAATGTTGTTTACGTTGCATTAAGTGAATACAATTTGAGTGGAAAATTGGGTTAAACTTCATCTAAGAGAGTTATGTGGATTCAGAACAATTACGTTTTCAATTAAATTTATTTATTTGTTAATATACTAGATAGATAATATCATATAATATCAATTATATTAAAGAGAGAGAAAGAGAGAGAGAGAGAGAGAGAGAGGGGGAGAAACCAAGCAGGTTTGCAGGATAATTGATTGTTGAGTAAATTTAACTCAAAGAGTTTGTGATGGTAAATAATAAATCCTAATTAAATTATCAGTGATAGTAAAAACTTCTAAATTTTAAATTTATTAAACTCGAATCTCTTCAAAAGATCTTAAGTCTATTAAAATATTAAAATTCCGTCAGTTTCTTTTTTTTTTTTTTTTTTTTTTTTTTTTTTTGTCGTTAAAGCTAAGTTTTAATATTAAAAAAAAACTTTTTGAAAGTATTTTTTTAATGCAGTTGTATCATTTGATCATTATGATGTGCCAATCGCTCGTCCAGCAAATAACCTTCACTCCAGTTTTATATGATTTTTTTTTTTAACACGTAGCTAGGCAAATTAACATATGCGTATTACAGGTGGAAACCAACAACCTGCATTGTCATCAGCAGTCTCATCATCTGCCGCACAGAGACAAAGACTTTTAAATTAAAAAAAAAAAAAAAAAAAAACAACAACAATCAAATTTTCAAAGCCAACAAAGGCAACCAAAAATCTGGCTTTAATTATTAATCTCCATTAACACCCTGACAAAATATGGCCATTCATATATACATGTATATAAATACATATATGTTTACCTAATTTATATGTATTTCTCCCCTTTTATAACTTTATTCAGCTTTCCAAATGCAAGCGAGGTGTCGAAAATTGCGCAACATCCATTCGCTATTTGTTGATAGCTTCAGAAACAAACAAAAAAGCAGACTTTTGTCCAAATCAAACTTAAACCGGATCAGATGACAGCTAAACCACATTTGCAGCCAAAGCCGCTCTCAAGTAGGCAAATCAAATAATTTTGTTTTGATTCAGTTCAGCTTTGTGGATACGTGACACACACACATATGAAGGCGGGCAGACGCATGACCGTTACATTACCAAAAATCTAAGCAAATGAATGTATATATATATATATATATATATACACGTATATATTTATTTATACTGTCTCCCCCAGTCAGTTGTTGACACTTTTTGGGCGCTTAAAAAGCTTGACCAACGGACAGACCCACATCGTCGCCCCACGAAGCATGGCCCGTTGTTAATGGTCATTATGTAGTGCTCATTATGAATACGAGAGTGGGCCGCATGTGACGTGCTTCCGGTTGGCTGCTTTGAACATTATTTACCGCCAAAACACATACTCGAATATCGCCCAATGTGTGAGCAGTCATTTGGAGTGTCCACTCTGGTTATGTGCGTATGTAGTTACATATTTTGGTTAATTGCTTCTTATATATTGGTTTGGGGTATTACGAGTTTGACTGCATCCAGTAATTTATATAATATGTTTCTATGGCTGTCTGATAAGACAGCTACAGCGGAAGTCTTCAGAAAACTTGTAAGAGATATGGGTTTGCTCGATTTGAAAGGCTTTTCATGTGCGTGACTAAAATCTTTATAGATCAATATTCAGAGCAGCTCATCAATCTTCATTTCAGTCGAACGCTGCAACAGACGAGGGTAAAGATTTTCTAGCTTTTTCAAGCGCCATATGGCCGTCATGATATAATCTCTAGACATACATACATACATGTACATTCATATGCATGTTTTGTGGTAATTGTTTTGTAATTGGTATATTAAAAAAAAAAATCTAACAAATCTTCCTTTCGCTGTTCTTAACAAATCTTAAAGTTCATTGGAAGATCGTGCTAAACTCTAGCAACAGAATAAACTCGATTAAAAATGCTCAGTCATAGATTGGAGCGCACGATTATTGTTTGAGATCTTTAAAAAGCTCTTTTATGAGCAGTTCCGTTTAATGGCTAGCTACCGTAAATCTATTTAGCTTGCTGAGCAGCTGGCAAGAAAGACATCCGGTTAGCATGCATACGGCTCATAGTGACAGCTCGTCAATTCTAAGCACATCATTTGTAGACCTCTTATAAGACCTCTGACCAACTCCTGCATTGCTGTCTGTTTGTTCAGAGCCGCAAAACGTGCGGCGACTTGAAAAAACCGCAAATGAGTTTCGACTACCGACAACGTTTTGCATTTTTGCATAAGTGCTTGGTATTATTGGTGTAGTGTAGTGGTTGTTGTTGTTGTTGTAGTTGTAGTTGTGGGCGTTTAAAAGAAAAATATAAGAGGAGGCATGCGGATAGAAGCCATTGTCGTATATCATAATCAAGTCGGCTGCTTGGCCTAACTGTGCACATCATAAACAAGGCTGAGACCAAGAGTCCATTTGACATGGTTAACAAACAAGCCAAGTTCGTTGCCAGAGTCTTTCGAATGCAGTGCAATTGAAGTGAAACCAGCTTGCATAACAGAGACCCAGAGACCACCAAACACGTTGCATTGAACTTTACCCAACTGCCAATATGCATATGTAGATGAACGTATGTATATATATATAGAATATATATATAGAGGTATATAGATAAAAATGTGTTGTTTGCAGACTGTTGGAAGCGCTTAACGAGTGCCAGTGAAAAATGAAAATCAATGACAGTAAAAGACAAATTGTGCACCAAGCTGAAATGGACAAAACAAAGGAGCTCAAAGAACGGCAAGAACGGCAACGAGTGCAGCATCGAGTATTATAAACGGCCAAACGTGACAACAACAACAACCACAACAACTACTATGGCAGCAGTGCAGTCAAAGCTGGCAGCATAACGAACTGAAATTCAAGGTTCAAGTCAGTAACCCTATCGCAAGTTCTGGCCCCTCAACTCTCTCCGTAAGAGCAACAATAAAAGCAACGTCTGCAGCCAAAACATAAAACATACACACACACATATACATACAGATATACACACACACAGAGCTAAAAGAGACGAGAGCATTTATGAGCATGCTACAGCATGGACTAAGGCTAGGGCTGGGCTACGGCTAGGGATAGGGCTGGAGCAGGGGCGGTACCTGGTACCTGGGCCTCCGTCTGGGCTAACGAACTGAGCGCAGCTCTTCTATTTTTTTTAGCGCTAAATTGGCGTCCGTTGCACGCGGCTTGGCCTGAGCCAAAAGCACCTTTTCTTATTGGAGCGACGACAACTCTGCTTGACTGCAAGCCCAACCGCCTGTTGCATGCCGCCTGCTGCCTGCCGTCTCCTGCCTGCTGCCTCCTGCCTTTATGCTTATTACCACGCATGCATGACAGCCACTGTGCCTATAGGCACACTCGAACGCATAGTTCTCCGTCCGTCTATGTCTGCGTCACTGGCTCTTGAATCGCCCCCATGGGGCCACATTTGCAGCGCTCGTCAAGTTGACTTGCGGGTGCTTTTAGTTTATTTTCTTGTTTTCTGTTCTTTGCCTTGCCATGAGTCAGCGAAGGTACCAAGGATCCATAAAGTAATGGCCATTTATTGCTGCGCCGTAACCTGAGTAGTTGAAGCCGAAGGTTCCAAGTACACAAAAGAGTGTGTAAATTAAAAGAGAATTACATTCCAAGCGAGAGAAGGGAACCATGTCCGAGTAATAAGATAAACGAGCTACGTACAACAATTTCAGATCTAACAGCTGCATAGATGAGAACCAAACGAAGATTAGCATCGGCTCAATCATTGAATTCGTACCAAGTGCATTGACATGCCCAAGATTCAATAGCCTGAAAGAGATTAGCTTAAACCGTGGAGAAAATATCGTACATGATATTTATATACTTAGTTATTGATTTCAAGTTGGGTTAAAATATTACAGATATTATGTGTAGCTTAGTACTTAAATAATCCGGAAGGTAGATTCTCCTTTTGAGCTAAAAGGCATTTAAGCTTATGTTAATCTTAACGCCATTCCAAGAGCTTAATTTAAATTTAAACACGCTAACAATTACCAAATTAGCATTTAATTCAATTTAGCTTAACTGCTTTTCATTTAAATATGGTTTCGGCCCACTGTGCCAACGCAGAGTCAAGTGTGTGGCTGTAGTTGTTGCTGTAGTTGTTGTTGTTGCTTAATACAAGCTGAAATGGTCCCACTAAAGTCATCATTTATTTATGACATGAGCTTTGCGCCCCGAAACTATGCCCGAAAATAAATGTAATTATATAACAGCGAAGGAACAGAGAACAGACCAAAGCCGAGAAACATAATAACAATAACAACAGCAACAGCAACATGGGAGTCTCTAAAGAATAACAACTTGCCCAACTCGCAGTCTCAGGCTAAGCGCGTTAAAGCAAAGCACGAAAACAAAATCTCCAAAGAACCAAAGACATCGCAGAAATAAAAGAAAAAGAAGAAAACAAAAAAGATACACACACACACACACGATGGGGAAAAAAATATCAGTAAAGATGCGGCTGGCTGATATTTTGGCATCGCAGGGTTTGTCTTCCGAGAATGGCCGGCCAGGGCCCGATGATTCAGCTGGCACAGACGCAATCGCAGCTTAATGAATACCTTGCGGATTCTGCAGAACTGAAGCTCTGAAGTGTTCGCTCGCTTGGTGTACAGCCAAGTAGATATTACGAGTTGATTTCAACGATGGCGTTGCCAATTGATGCTGTGCCAGTGCCGGGACGCGTGAGATATTACCAATACGAGTAGGTTATGTTCTTCGCTTCTTGTTCTTCTTCGTTTTTATACCCTGAACCCATTTTCAATGGGAAATCAGGGTATAATGGTTTTGTTGAAATGTATGTAACAGGGAGAAGGAGGCGTGGCAGACCCCACAAAGTATATATATTCTTGATCAGGGTGACGAGCTGAGTTGATTTGGCCCTGTCCGTCTGTCTGTCCGTCTGTCCGTCTGTCCGTCTGTCCGTCTGTCCGTATGTATGAACGCGTCGATTTCAGAAGATATAAGAGCTAGAGACTTCAAATTTTTTTTAAAATGTCCGTAATTACAGCGCGCATATCAAGTTTATCATTAAAATTCGATAACTCATCCCGATCTTTTTTTATCGATAAAAAACCTTATCGAAAACCAGTTATAAAATTATATCTTCTACACCTTTATTGCTAGAGTCTCCAAATTTTTAATGTATGCTTACATGCAATTTATACAATTTCGGTTTTCGTTAAAATTTACCCCCCACCCTTAAATTCTGCCCCTTACCCTCACTTTTGTAAAAAGCGTATTTCAAATACTAGAGACTTGTGCTTTGGCAATTACATGCATATCTATGTTATAATCATAATCTGAAAGTTTCATGAAGATCGTACGTCCATAAAAAAAGTTATTAAACAATTAAGTTCTCATAGTAAGCGCACACTGCAGCCCATGCGTGTTTATGCGTGGGTGCTTGTGTGTGTATGTGTGTGTATGTGTTTGTGTATGTGTGTGTGTATGTGTATGTGTGTGTGTATGCGTTTGTGTATGTATGCGTGTGTGTGTGTGTCTGTATGCGTGTGTGTGTATGTATGCCTGTGTGTGCGTACGTGCCTGTGTGTGTGTGTGTGCGTGTTTCTTGTGTAAGCTGAAAGACGCGAAAAATTATTGAAATATCTATTGCTCCAAGGGTTCAGGGGATCTCGTAGTCGAGCAGTCTCGACTAGAGCTTTCTTACTTGTTTCTTTCTCAGTTCGATTTCCGCTAGCCTTGCGCAGAAATTCTTGTCGGTGTACCGATACCGTAAATGTGGGCCAGCTTAGCAAAAACAAAATAGACAGCTTAAAGTTTATTTACCCCTCGAATGGCTCAATGCGGCCCTAACTGTCAATGGAAGTCAGAAATTGGCAATAGCTCTCGGCGGTGCTAATTGAATTGAAATTCATTAATATTTATGTGTGAAATTATCAGCACTAAGCGATGACAAATATGGACGCGGCATGAGTTGTAGAATATTCCATCAAAAGTGTATTATACATATATCTAAAACAAATATTTATTCAATGGAAATTATATTTAATAGGGTGTTAAACGTATATGAGAAAGCTATATTTTAGCTGTATTTTAGCTATATTTTATCATATTTTATTTCCCATTTTTTAGCCCTATACAAAGTCTTGGGAATCGAATCTAGATGAGTGTTACCTACAAAATTTGATGTTAATTTAATTTTCTCTCCCTGTCTACCGATTATTTAAACATTCCAGACATTTCTCTATATTTAGCATGAATTAAAACATTTTCAAACATTTCTTAACTGCAGAGCCCATAATTAATACAGAAAGTCATCATCATTGTATATTTTCCAAATTATTGCATACATAAATAGTAAATGCCTCTATATCCAAAAATTTGTTTTACAAATTTAGCTATTCTCATATTCTGATGAAAAAAAGAATATAGGCATTTTATAAATAAATTAAAATTCATAAAGAAGCAAAAGAGATAAGCTTTTATAAATTATGTATTTATGGAAAATCGATAATAAATTCCATTCAATATTTGAAATTTCCAGCTTTAATTCCATTATAATTGGCTCAAATTTAGCCAGTTTTTTTTCATGATAAATATTTACATAGATGATAGAATCTTATATGCAATCCATTAATCGTAAATTTGCCTTGTTTGGTTGCAGAAATGACAACCATACTGCCTGCAGTTGACACCAGCAGCACCTCCAGCAGCAGCAGCAGCACTGCTCAGGATGAAACCACTCTGCGCTCGACGAGCATTGAGCCGATTACCTCCACAGAGCCAACGACTACGCCGCGTGCTGAGATCGTACATCCGTCGGAGCTGGAAGCCACGCACATTCAGCATATTCCCTTGAGAGATGAGCATGCTGAGAGCGTGGGAGGCGATGCCACCACAGAGCAGCAGCAGCAGCAGGAGGAGCAGGAGCAGGATCAGCAGAACGAGTTCCTGCTCAATCAGATCTCCAATGAGAGCGATGGTGATGCTAAGGACTTGCATAATTTTCGACATCCGGCAACGCTCATAACGGCCAGCAACAGCGAGGAGAATGTGTCCGGTATCAGTGAGAATGAAAGTGAGAGCGACAAGTCCGCACTCACAACAACAACAACAACAACAACAACAACAACTGCCGCGCCAACAACAACGACAACAACAAGTGAGTCCGAAGATCCCTATCATGTGCATATACTGTCCGAGAATCATGATCGCCTGGCCGAGCACGAAGATTATCAAATGCTGTCGAGCAGCACCGAAGAGGGCGAGCCAGCGACAACAACTGCAACAGCAGCAGCAGCAGCAGCGACAACACCAACAACAACAACGACAACGACAACCGAGTCGAGCGTTGGCATTATTGTCAGTATGGAGAACAAGGCAACGGCACAGCCATCAACTGAGACGACATCCACATCCCGAGCACGCGCCATGAATATGAATGAGCCAGAGAGTCAGCAACCGACTGAGACACCAATCGAGGCACAGACAGCGGCAGAGGCAGAGGCAGAGGGCACCACACTCATGCCGCGATTCGAAGTGGATGCGGCTCCAGTGATTAACATTGTTGAAGGACAGCATATGCTTGGAGTGCAGCACCCAGCCGAGGACGAAACAAGCAGCAGCAGCAGCACTACAGCTCCAACAACAACAACGTCGACCACAACTGATACGCCATTTGTTGCATTCGCTGGCGAGGGTCGCTCGGCAGGTGGTGGCGACGATTTTGAGCTACTGTTCCATCACAATGCCAGCATGCATCAGGCTCTTATGGATCTCAGCGACGTCAGCATGGACGATGAGCGCATTGAGCCAATTACAAATACAACCACAACAACAACAACAACAACCACAACATCGACTACAGCTCAGCCCGAAACGGAAGTGCCGAAAATTGTGGAGATCACAGCCAGCGGAGATACCATGCAGCGCGAGTGCATGGCCAGCAATGTGAGCTATAAGGTAATTGCAAAATATATAATATTTAATATCATAAAATAAAGTGGATATATAATGAGGAAGGGAATATATATGTATTGATAGATACATATATGGACATGGTAGTTGCAAAATATATAATATAATAAAATCAAGTAGATATTTCATGACAAAGCGAATATATATTCATAGATACAGGTATATATAAGGAAATAAGTATTAGAAAGTCTTGGCTGGCTTGATCAAAAGATATATTTACATGGAAATCTTTCGTTTGTCATTTGAAGAAGAAGAACTAGCAAGATGAGTTGCAATCATTTTTTTGATAAATCGCCAGCCTCAATTTGAATTAACAAAAGTTTTGGACAAAAAGTCAAAGTAAAACTCAATAGCGTACTCAAACACCTTGAGCTAATTAAGTAATCTTCATAGTCAGTAATTAGCTAGGCAGTTTTACACCTACCTACCAGGGGGTGCCCTGTGGTACGCTCCTTGATTTTCTAGAGGGGCAGCGAATGCGTCTGCATTTATATATGGCCGCCTCCATTTTGGCCTGGCAGTCTTTTCGACTTCCTGGCACGCAACTCCAATTTGCCTTGTCGTCACTTGATTGCATAATGCGCAACAAGTTTGGGCCGCTCATAAAAACCGGTCAACAGGCAGTCTCAGTCGACAAAGAGTTTGTCGCAGCTGCTGCTGCTGTTGTTGTGGTGGTTGCTGTTGTTGCTGTGTGCACTCCAAAAATATTTTTGGTGCACATTTCCCTTGTTGGCTGTTTTCGCGGTTTTGTTGCTTGGGCAAGCAGCAATTATGCAAATATTTGCGCGCCTTTAAATCGAAAAATGCCAGCAAATTGCTGGCCTGTGATTGATGTCGTCGCTGCAGTTGTTGTTGTTGTTGCTGTTGCTGTTGCTGGCTCAGACTCAGACTCATTATCATTCGACCCCGCCTTGCTGTGGGCAATCAACGTCATAATGTGGCATTGCTAGAATCTGTTGCTGTTGCCTGCTCATCTATAATCTAATTAACGCCAGCATCTAATGGTATACACAAATTGCTACATGCCTGCTCTCTGTCTGGCCAAGTGTGACGTGTTCATCAAACATTGCACCCAAGCCGCCGCAGGCATTAGGCGCCCATAGATTGCAGGCCGGCCAACGGCTGCAGCCACTGCTGGCACGCCTCCATCTTGCACTACTGACCAACCCATTGAGCTGTTGTTGTTGCTGTTGCTGTTGAAAGCATTTGGTTTTTGTGTTGATTTTGTTTTAATTAATCGCTCGCTCGGGGTTTCTTTCAATACTCTATCAGCAGTTTATAGCGAGTCTTTCGCATTTATTACGCTCTTTGTAAACACGTAATTACGAGAAAACAGCGAGCTAATTAATGCAGATATACTGGTCTATACGAGCTCTGTGCGCAGGGCATCTTGACGATTATACAATAATTAAGTTGAAATTTTTCTGCAAGTTTTTGCTTCACCTCTGTCGTTGCCTCTTGAATTTTAGAGTATTTTTGTTGTTAATTCAATTTAGTTATTAGTTTTTTTTTTTTTTTTAATTTTTTATAATTGTTTTTTTTTATCTCTCTTTTTTTTGCGGTGGAATTTTCATAATCGGGTCTGCGGCACGTATCGATATGAAATAATTTTGCTTTCACTTTTAATAAATTGTCCGTTATTGCTCTGTTATTTATATATATATGAATATATATATATAAATTGCGATCGATCGCCGGCGGCAACGTGCAACATGCCAACGCGAGTGCGAGCAGCATGCCCCAAATACCTTTTAAAGTGAGCAGCCAAATAGCTTTTAAATTGAACCGACTTTATGGGCTAGTCGGGTATATAGTTTAGTATGCCAACATGAGCAGGCCTGCATATAATGGCTAGGGCTTTTTAGGTTCTGGGGATAAAAAGTTCCCGAGAAGACCTAATGTTCTTTTTTCTTGGAGCGTAAACGCGTTAAGGGGCGAAAAATCACACATAAGAGCCACATATAAAATGGAACGTATTCATTTCAGAGGCATAAAAAGAGTTCTGAGAGATCAAGAGCCCACGTAACTTTTTAATTAAGCGAACACAAAAGGCTGCAAAGCACTCGCAGCAAATACAAAAGACTCAAGCAACAAACTCGATTTCAATCTTTGTCTAGCTGGCGCGTGTGGGTCGCGCCATAAACTAGTCTGAGCCGCGCTTTGACATGTCTGCTTATTGGTGCACTCAGACCCCAAAGTCAAGCAGGAAATGCTTACCAATTTTCATTCAGGGCCCAACGAGTTGAGCCGTCGACAATTGAACAAATGAGCAAATGAACAAATGATTGATGAGCGTCCCGCACAATTCGCCAAGCGAATTGACGCAATTTGTGCGCAAATAGCTTCAGCCGCCTTTCAAGATCGAATTCGCCAAAGCGGAGCAACTGAATCTATTGTCATTAGCTGTCAATTGGGTCACAGTTCTAAGGCACTCACTACAAATAACTAGCTTCTTATTGCCGGTGAGATTTTTTGAGCAGCGAAAGCTGCGGCAGTAAACTCGAATAACTCGAATGCGACTGAGCAAATGGAACTCGTTTGGCGGCATCATTTGTACAAAACATTTCGAGAATAACAGATAGTCGCATCAAAATTAAATTGGGGTTAATCATTTGGATTGAAAACACAAATTTGTATTACAGTTTGTTTAATGTCTGTCCCGCTTTGCAATATACTTTAATAATAATAATTTTTGTACATATTATAGAGGGATGCAGATGCTCGATTTAGGGTTTGTTTACTTGAGAATTATATGAAACGGGAATTTAATTTTATTCACTTATCATACTTATGATAATCTCTTACTGAACTTGTTATCTTATTTAATTATTGCTGATTCTATGAATTCAGTTATAAATAAACTCCTCCTGCAGATACTATACTTACATATTTCGAAAACATATAAAATACTCTTTTTATCAAAGTTGGATTCCGGAGACATCAGTCGGCCATGCTTCTTCTAAGTGCTTAAACATTGTTTGATTAGGCAGAGAGAGAGAGAGAGAGAGAGAGAGAGAGAGAGAGAGAGAGAGAGGAAGAGAAAGATAGTTAAACCCTACTTGAAACAACAACTCAAATAGTTCACCATATCTCCTATATATTCAGCTAAGACATATTCTCTTTTCACTTTAGATTATAACACTTAATATTTTTGCCTTTGCTTAATTCTTTAGTTAGTCTTCATTTTAGACAAATTCGAATCGAATAAATGAATTATACAACATTTCCCAACACATAAGCCATACATCCTCCTTCATCGATCTCAAGTCAAGTGCTTAATTTGTAATTTCTTTGACTTCCTTAGCATGGCGAGAGCATGGAGAGAGACTGCGATGAGCGCTGCACCTGCAACCGCGGCGAGTGGATTTGTGAGCCACGTTGCAAGGGCGCCAGCTATCCGCGCGGCAGCCAACGCACCATGGCGAATCCGCACTGTCACGAGCGCATTGTGGAGGAGGACGAATGCTGTCGGACGATGGAGTGTGTGGAGCCACTGCTAGAGCCCAGTGTAGCCACCGCCGACCTGGCAGGCATGCCAGTTGTTGTTGCTGCGGAGCAGAATGAAGGTGAGTCCAGTTCCAATTGGAGTCAGCAGATGCAGAGAAAGCTTTTGCTATGGCTTAGAACTTCCTGCTTGACAGCCTATGCCAGTCCATGCTTTAACGCCATGTTTTTTATGCTTTCCATAAACACCATAAACACACACCCACACACCCACACACATACACACATAAACCTCCTCCATACACATACACTTATAACTAGAAGGCACGCCCAAGCCACGCAGCGACTGCCACTACGAGGGCGGCGTCTACAAGTTCCGCGAGCGCCTGGAGATTGGCTGCGCACAGATCTGCCACTGCGATGAGGGAGGCATCATGAACTGTCGGCCACGCTGCCCGGAGCGCAATCATACGCGCGCCGACAAGTGTGTCTATGTCAAGGATCCGAAGGACGTCTGCTGCCAGCTGGAGCTGTGCGATGTTACCCTGGACGATCACGAGCAACAGCCGCCACTGTCACCCACGTTGCATGGCGGTCTGAACAGCATTGGAGATGAGCACGAGCAGGAGCGCAGCTTTGGCTTGCAGGAGCAGGCACGCGATGCTGGCGGTGCCACGCCCCAATGCAGCTTCAAGGGCGTACAGTATGATCTGGGACAGCAGTTCCGCGACGGCTGCGAGCAGCTCTGCATCTGCAATGAGCAGGGCGTGCACTGCGCCAAGGTGGAGTGCCCCTCCACCTTCGGCCTGGACGTGCTCAATCCACTGTGCATACGCTGGGAGCCGGTGCCGGCGGACTTTAAGCCCGTGGCGCCCCACTGCTGTCCAGAGAGCATGCGCTGCGTGGACAACGGCACCTGCACCTACCAAGGCATGGAGTTTGAGAACTGGGCACCCATTCCGGCCAACCTGACGGGTAAGTGGCAATCAGCACAGACAGGCTCATTCAATCAGTCATACATTCGTGCCTACCCCGAAGGTTGTGAGAAGCACTGCTACTGCGAGAACGGCAAGGTGGAGTGCCGTCCGGCATGTCCGCCCGTGTTGGCCCTGCCGCCCGCTGACCTGCCTTGCCATCCGGCTCAGGCGCGCCTGCTGCCCATACCCGACGACGAGTGCTGCAAGCACTGGGCCTGCGCACCGCTGGCACCCAAGCTCGGTGCCGCTGGGCAGGAGGAGGAGACTCAGCAAGATCAGCAAAAGCAACCGACCACCCAGCCCTCAATGACACCTGGTAAATATGGTTAGGGAATGCATGAAGCAAATTCATCTCGTTTATTGCATGCAAAAGTCCTATTGAAATTTGCCAAAGGGCCTTAAGCCACGTTTACACAACATCATGAACTGTATTAACGTTTTAATTGATGCTGTGGTGTAAACTAAATATTCACGTCAATTGAAAATTTAAATTGGCGAACAATTGCCGAGCTCGTTATCAAACATCTCTCAAAGCATATTCATTTATATCGCTCATCTTTCTCGCACGATTTCCAAGCATTACTATTCCATAATGATTTTTACTGCTTTTGCTATTTAACTTGCCTTCTCTTTTCTCTCTTCTGCTGTTTATGTTTTTTTATTTTGTATGGCGTGCTATTTTACTATATATAAATATATACATTTATTTTCAATGCTTATGAAAAAAAAAATATATTGAACAAAAATAACGCTATGCATTTGTAAATAATTAAAATACCATTCAACATGCAACCAATATCAGAAACAACATCAACATCGACAACAACGACAACGACTGCAACAACAACTTACAAAGTGTTGCCTGAGAAGCCAACGGATGTTGAGCATGATAAGAAATCTCAACTGGCCGCCTTCTATCCCACACTGGACGGCAAGCCGCCAAAGACAGCTGCTGGCGTCTTTGAGAAACATGACAAACACCACAAGAAGGCCCAGCAACAGCAACACGAGCAGCAGCAGCAGCAACAGCAACAGCAAAATGACATTAAGTATGATGTGCATGAGGATCCGCAGGAGGACGTTGTAAACAATGGAGCACCATTGGCGCCAGGAGGCGGCTATGTGCCACTGCAGCTGGGCGGACACTACAACGACTATCAACAGCAGCAACAGCATCAGCAACAGCTGGGACCCTATGGCTTCTACAATCCGGCAAAGCCTGCCTATGATGCGTACAATCCCTACGAGCCATACGACATTAATCCGAACGGCATACCACAGGGCAAGCCGCCGCCGGTGCCGACTAGTCAATCGGATCTGTTCAATATTCTGGGTGCTGAGCAGCCTGGACATCCGGGTCAGACATTGCCCCAGAAGGACAACCACAATCTGCCCTCACATGTGAGAATCGAGCAAATATTGCAGCACTTGCAGCAAAGCGTGCCTGGCGGACCAGGATCCACACCTCAGCAGCAGCAACAGCAGCAGCAGCAGCAACAACAAGGACCTTTGCCTCCTCATTATGTGCCCATAGTGCACAGTGGAGTGCCACCCCCGCCGCCGCCCCATGGCATTGCTATAGTCGATGGCCAGCCCGTGGCCTATGAGAGCTATCCCTTGATACCCGGCTTGGGCGTGCCACCAGCATTGCAACATCCACAGCAGCAACATCCCCAACAGCAACATCAACAACAAAAGCAGCTAAAGCAACAACACGAATCATTGCAGCAATTGCCTAGCATTGCGCCCAGCTCTAGCACCAGCTCTGGTCTGTCCACACAGGCCAGCGAGCACAGCCTGCATCACAGTCCAAGTCAGAGCCAGAGTCAGAGCCAGGGCCCGGACAAGCTGCCCACGCAACAAGCAGGTTGAGATTCTACTCTATTCTAGTCACATCCTTCTTAGCTTACTCTAGTCTCTCTTCATGCCGTATGGACACTGCTATACTGATATACACAATGACAGGGTTCTACTGTACTAACTGAGACTACTTCAACCACCACACACATACATGCACACACATACACACATATATATATACTCATCACCAGTCATCCACATCATTTGTGAGCTTCTTAGATTTTAACCGAAACTAATAACAATTTCTGCCTAGAAATGAGCGAGAATCGATCGAAAGCTATTCTCAGTACCAATTCCAATTAGAACTCAAATTTATACATGAATAAAATCAAATATTTTTGGAAATATGTTTTTGGAATTGGAGCTAGGAATGTGTAGTAGTGCTCAAACTCAATATGAAGATCCTAAATCAAAATATTCAATGCTCGTTTACCTTTTCCAGGCTTCAACAACCTGCAGCCCGATATCGAAGTGCACACTCTGGAGGCCATCGATCCACGAACCATTCGCATTGTGTTCACGGTGCCCCTGGTCTATGTGAATCTTCATGGACGCGTTGAGCTGCGCTACACCAATGGACCGAGCAACGATACGTCTAGCTGGGAGCAGCAGATATTTGCACCGCCCGAAGATCTGATTGCCACCTCACAAATGGAGTTCGATTTGCCTGGCCTGGAGCCCAACTCGTTGTACAAGGTGAAGATTACGCTGATTCTGCGCGATCTCAACTCGCAGCCCACGAGCAGAGTCTTCACGGTTAAGATGCCAGCTGAGAGGACGATAACGCCGCCGCCACAGATCTCTGACTACAGACCAGACTTCCAGGACATATTCAAGACCGTGGAGGATCCCGAGCTGAATGTGAGCGAAACGAACGCCACCTGGCTGCAGCTCACCTGGAAGAAACTGGGCGACGACCAGATGGAGTATGTCGATGGAGTCCAGCTGCGCTACAAGGAGCTAACGGGCATGATCTATTCCTCCTCGCCTTTGATACACCGCACCCTCACCAGCTACACCATACAGAATCTGCAGCCGGATACGGGCTACGAAATCGGACTCTACTACATTCCATTCGCCGGCCACGGGGCTGAGCTACTGGCCGGACATATGATTAAGGTGCGCACAGCACCCAAAACAGATGTCTACGGCTTCGACGTGATGGTCAATGTCACCAAGGTGAAGTCGCAGAGCGTCGAAATCTCCTGGAATGGAGTGCCCTACCCGGAGGACAAGTTCGTGCACATCTATCGCGCCATCTATCAGAGCGATGCCGGCAAGGAGGATTCGAGCGTCTTCAAGGTAGCCAAGCGGGATAGCACAACAGGCACTCTTATCATGGACCTCAAGCCGGGCACCAAATATCGCCTCTGGCTGGAGATGTACCTCACCAATGGCAACACCAAGAAGAGCAACGTGGTCAACTTCATTACCAAGCCGGGTGGTCCAGCAACGCCAGGCAAAACAGGTAGGAATTGTGGTTTATATATAATGTAAATTTAGCTAAGATGAGTCTCTTCAATTTCAAGTCTTGCGTATTCTTGAAAGGATCTATTTGAGTTTTAAGAACCTTGGTAATGCATGAATTACTTCTTTGAGTCATTAGAAGCAAATGTATATGTATACCTTCACTTTGTTTTGATCTGTTATAGAACATGATTATATTTAGTTAATCAAAAGGGACATGAAGAGGCCCTCATTAATCATTTATCTACGTCTATCTCTTTCTCTCCCATGCAGGCAAATTGCTGACTGCAGGCGTCTCTGATCAACCAGTGGGTGACTATTACGGTCCACTTGTCGTCGTCTCCGTTATTGCCGCCCTGGCGATAATGTCGACGCTCGCACTGCTGCTGATCATAACCAGGAGACGAGTGCATCAGACGGCATCGATAACACCGCCACGCAAGAGCGATGCTGCCTACGATAATCCCTCGTACAAAGTAGAGATACAGCAGGAGACAATGAGTAAGTGTCAATGGTGTCTCGACTATGATCTTATACATATATCTATATAATTGACTCTTACCCACTTGCAGATCTGTAACGGGTCGTTCAGATGAGAGAGGTAATATACTCAACGCACCCAAAACTAGCTTAGAACAATGTTCTTGTAAATACTTCAAAAAAACTCAAAACTCAGTGTCAGTAAATGAAAGAAAAGATTATGATGATATGAATATGATTTTCCATTCCCCGGCGCAGGATCTAAAGGATGTCCACACACTAAAATGGCCGCCATGTTGTATGTAGTGTTTAAGAGCTCTTTTAAATGAACTAAAAACATTTTTCGTTGTTAAACAATTGTAACTTGTGTATATAGAGAAATAGAAGAGAATAACTGAAAACTGAAGACCGAATAATGTAATCGGAAAACTGACAAAGTCCAAGAAACCAATTGGCCTCGCCTGGGGCGTGCGAAATGTTTGTGTTTACGCAAATTCTTCTAGCGATTTCTAAATGCCTAGTTAGTTTAACTTGTAAATTTTAGCTTTACATACGTACATATACCGTAATTTAAGAACGAACACCAGCAGTTCTTCAAGTGACAGTCCATAAATATTTAAATATTAGCTTGTAAACGTACAGAGATATGCAAACTTATGAATAAATAAAATATTACAAATTATTGTTTAAGCGTTCTTATTTGATCACATTTGGCTCAAGATTGTTCCAGAATATTGGGCAATATGTTAATTTTTCCTCCCTTACTGCCTATGCAACTGTACCCATTGCCTTGTCTGTTTCAATCGGAGCTCGAAATTTCTGGAGTTCTGATTTCCAAAAACTTGCTTAACAGCTGAATGTTATATTATACGGCATCTACATATCGATAAGTTTCTGGAAATCCGAATTCCAGAAAGTTCGAATTAATATCACTAGCAAAAGAGGCTGCCTTATAAAATTCCATATCAAACCCAAAATTTACCATCTGCTTGAATTACATATATTTTTAAAGTTCTTTATTGTTTGCTGTTAGATAAATTAAAACTTGCAAAATATTTGCAGAATTTCCATATCCATTAGATTAAAAATCACATTTTCTGTAAATTATTATTTTTGTTTTATGCCAAACTTCATCTCGGCTGGTTTGACATTGAAAATGCTAGATAAAATATTAAGAAAAATATATATATATTATTATTATTATTATTACATTTGTTTGGCCATGACTCTTGTGACATTTATACAACATTAACTGGGAACTTTTAGATGACTTCGCCTCTTAAGTTTTTTTTTCTTTCGATATTTTATTTCAATATGCTTGCAGCACCAACAACATATATTCTTAATTGTATGTATATGTGTATATATATAAATATATATATTTATATATGTATGTATTTATGTATGTATATACAAAATGCACAACTAGATTTTGGTTTGAAGAATTCAAAATTCAAATTTCGTAAGCTTATGTCACGCTAAATGCTAAGTTTCTTGATTTATGTTTAAGAAAGAACTATGATAGAGCAAAATTAGAACAAAAATGTATATATGTATGTATATGTATGTATATGCAAATATTGGATTGCGTGTGGCATGAACCATTCTTTGTGTGTATTTGCTTTAAAATTCTCATACACATAAATATTTAAATAGGTTTTTCGTTTGCGTTAAAATTTACAATTTGCCTTTTTTGTTTTTCGTTTTTACTTTTGTTTTTGTTTTTGATTTCGTTTTTCAATTTTTTAATTTTACTTTCACATTTCGGTTTGCATAAAAGTAATCACTGTTTAGCCTCCGTTCTTTGACATTAAGTTTGTTGGTTGATTGGTTGGTTTAGGCATGGCAGGACTGACAACTCGAACGTTGGCAATTTCTACTTGGTGCTAGTGCTAGCACTGGCACTGGCACTGATGCTGGCGGCAGCTTCGCTGTTGCTGGTGCACTGCTCGATGACGCTGTTGCCCTCAGCATCGCTGGTGGTGGTGGTTGATGAGTTACTTTCGTGGTCCTCCTCTTCAACTTCTGATTGATCCTCTTCGCCATCATCGACATCTCCCTCGTTCTCCTCGTCGACGGCATAGACATCGTTCTCAATCAAACGCAAATCCATGCTATCGAATGAGTCAGTAATTACGCTATCATCGTCGGTCGTTGTATCATCCTCTAGCCCGGATGCTTCATCCGTGTCTAATACATCATCATCAGCAATATTACTCTGGTGCTGTGACGGCGATTCGCTGCCACTGCCAGCATCGATGCGCATCTCCTGCATTAGCTCCTGGATCAGTTCAGTCTCAATTTCAATGATACCCAGATCCAATTGGCGTTTGGTCACATCCATTAGCACATTCTTGACATTGCGTGCCAATAGACGCAGATGCTCATCGCTGCATGCTGTCGCGTTGCACACATATCGTATATAGTCCTCCAGATAGTAGTTGTTGAAGCTATCGCGACATGGCTCGCCGCTGGCGAACTGCAGGTGGGTCAGCAACAGCTGATTGATCAGCCAGTTGCGACCACCCCTCAGTACTTCAATGGCATCCCTAATGCACTGGCGACCCAGTTCGAAGTTGCGATACAACGGATATGTGATCACACGACGCAAAAACGCTATCAGAACGTCCCGATAGTTGTCGAACTGCTCAAAGTAGCAGAACAATGGACACAATATGCTGCGCGTCCAGCCCGACTCACAGGTCGGTTCGTTGTTGGTGGTGCGCACATCATAGCATATAGCCAACACAATGCTGATTAGACCGCAGTCGATTTCGTTCTGTACGCGCCGCTCGGGCTGGTTTATGGACTGCGAGGAGGCCGTTGATGTGGAGTCTTTAGTCGCGGCTGTGCGGCTACATAGATTATGCAGCAAGTGCGCCTGTTCCTGTGTCATGGACGTTTCATGGATTTTGGGCTTAAAGCGTAACGGATTCTGATGTCCGGCTGGAACCTGCAGTTCCACAAAGTTCATTTTGTACTGGTCGCGCGAAAAGCGTTTCATCTCATCGCTAATGCGTTCCAGACGTCGTTGCAAGGGACTGAGTCGCTCTGGCTCAGGAACACGACATGTGGACTTATCCAGCTGGAATGCCATAATTGACGATCAAGTTATATAATACTTCAACATACATCATACAGCACTTACCTCGCTTGTCTGCAATGGACCGCTGTAGCCACTAGCATACCCATAGCGAAAACTGTTAGTCAGTTTATAGGTACGCTCGTGGGCATCGAGCTGTAATTGGCACTGATCGGTGATGCGCTTCAGTTTCCACTCGTGCACCAGCGGTTCCTTGTCCTGCAAGGTGTCTGCCAGTGTTGGTAGGTTAAGAAATGCGGCTATATACTCCTTGCGCGCTGTCTTTGGTTTTGGCGTCACGGCGCTGCCAGCTGCGCGGCCACTACCTGGAATGGCAACGGGCGGAAGGCAGCGCAGACACAGCTGGTAGCAATTCTCATTCGTGTCATATTTGATGACCAACGTTTTCAGTCCCCTTAAGTCGAAAGTGCGACGGCTGTGGAATCTGCGTAGAAGATTGTGATAATTGTGATTGCTTCAATTATGGGTTGCATGACTCACTTGTATAGCTTGACATCGGCATAAAAATACAAATCGTTGTCGCCAATGAAGATATCGACGTTCCTTATGCGATCCAAATTCACATGTACCGTAGCACCCGTTGCCTCCGCTGATGCCGTCGCCCCCGAATCGACCAATGCCTCAGCCCCTCTCTCACAACAGGCCTCTGCTTCATCAGGTGATGGCGTGGACTTTGCTTTTTCCTTGACATGTGGATGTGGTATCACCACGCTGCACGTGTTGCCCACATAGCTGTGTGTAATTTGCCCATTCAACATATTTTAATTTTACAAAGCAACTAATGCTTTTCAAGTATAAACAAAAAAGAATTTCAGACCAGCAAGACTATCGGCGACAGATTGTGGCGGCTTGTCGATAAATTATCGCAAGGTACCACTGTGAAAAACATATCATTGCGCTGTTAGCCAGCACTATTGTGTATGTGAAATATGAGTAATAGGTGGCGCTTTCTGACTGTGGCGCACTTTAAATGAAGAATTTAAATTGTTTTTATTTATATTCGAATTTTTTCAGATATTTTTTAGACAGAATAGTTGTGTCGTTATAATATTGTATTTATTATAAGTTGGTGACTGATTGTTAAGGCAGCATTCCATATATTTTCAGCTAGATAAGAAACCGTCACATAAATTCCAAAAAGCCAAACCCACAAACAAAAATAAAAAAATAAATTTACAGCGCAAGTTGCTCAGCATCTATTGCCATCTCTCTCACACCAAGCAGCTTTTATGCTTTCTTTCGCAGCAGCAGCAGCAACAAGCAGACCCAGTCTTGAGCCAGCTCGTCAGCGTGATTTGCTCTTTAGTTGTTGTTGCTTTTGTTAGTGCTGTGTTTTGTTGTTTTTTCTTCAGTTTTTTTTCTACATTTCTGGCTCGTTTCATGTTGACCCACTTTTCGTGGCAATACGTGCGATGTCGACGTCGCAGCAGCAGTGCACAGTGGGCCGCAGTCACGGTGAAAGCTTCAGCTTGCCATAAACTGCCGCTAGCCGGTTTAGTTTGTTTGCTTGGACACAGTGTGCGGCGCAAAAAGTCATAAACTGAATTGCCAACAGGTTATATAGCGACGATGGTCGACGATGTTGCCGCTGCAACGCAGCAGCAGCAGCAGCAGTCGCAGCCAAAGTCGCTGTGTGTAGTAAAAAGGGCCATGACAGTGACACTTTGAAGTTTGAGGTTAAATTTTGTTCAGTGTTGTTTCTGTTGTCTGCTGTTTGTTGTTGTAATTGCTGTTCGTTTGCCCTCTGCCTTAATATTTTTGACATATTTCGTGGCTGCATTTCAATACCAAAGACTTAGGCAACAAACTTGCATTGCTTGGCAGTGCATCTTGGTCGAACCAAATTTTTGTTTGCTGAATGGCGCACGCACAAAAATGCTCGCCTCACTTTTATTTAGTTTATTAATTATATTTATTTCTTCTATAGACACACACAGACACACATTCACATTCACATTCACATTTGAAAAGTGAAATTTCAAAGTAGAACAAGCAACAACAACCACAGGCACGTATTGCTGGCTGCGGCCACGCAACTTGCCGCGAGGTTCCAATAAAAATGAGGTCACTTGTCGCTGACCAACAGCGCCAGCAGGCGTCTCTCCTAGCCCCACACACTCGCACACACCCCTCCCACCTTACCAGACCAATTTGTTGACTAGATCCCGTGCCACAGTTTGGCAGACAGTTGTCGGCGGTTGTTGTTGCTGTTGTTGTTGTTGTTGTTGCTTTTGCTGTTGTTGGCAGTCGTCTGCCTTCAGAATGCTGCATTATAAGTAAATTAATTGCAGTCGCGTCGCACTTTTCGGCTTTAACCGTTCTCAGTTGGCTTTGAGGCCAGCGTGTGTGTGCCATTAAAATGCAACACGAACTTAAGTAAAAAATGAATTTCAAATTAAAAAGCAAAGCATATAGGAATGAATCATTTACTTAAGCTTCAAGCGAGCCTGTACTAAAAACTAAAATGGGAAAGTTCAAATAAATTGAATTCCAATTTAATAAAATAGTCCTTAAATAAAAAAATCAAAATTGATGCTATTGATTATAGTTTGATAAATTTATTTATATTGTACGCTGGCATATTCCAGAACTATGTTTTTAGTAAGCCAAATTTAAATATTTTACAAAATTAAATCGAATTAACAAAGTATGCTTAGGTTAGTTAGAATCGGAGTGGATTAACAAGACTTTTAAGTTGGGATCTGCTAAAGATAAACTGGAATGTTTTAGGTTTTACTTCTTTGATAGCTATGGATGTCAGACTTATCTATTTACTTATCAACAATTCGCACTTACTGAAAAAATAGAATCTTTTTAAGTTCATAATTGTTTTGAAAATGTACATTGAATTTTATTTAAGCTTAATTTAAGTCGAATATAATTAATATAATATGGTATAGTACAAAAAATGCAGTGTAATTGGGCATTTCGTAAGATTCTCGTTGTGCACTGTTTGCTTTTGCAGTTAATTAAAGTTTAGAGTTGGCGATTTTGGCGTTGAAGTTGGAGCAAAAACAAGAGGCCAAGAACTGGCACAGTGCTTAAATATTAATATAATATAACGTAATTATAGCCATGATTTATTCTGCCTAGAATCTTGGTCAGCTGGCCGACGAGGCGTGAAGACGCCGCTGCGCATTGCAAAATCGACGCCAAACTTGAAGTTTATAATTCTTTTGGTTTTCTTATGCTTCGACAATTCAATGCAAAAGCCGAGCGCATGAATTATAAATATTTCTGTGTGTGTGTGTGTGTGTAGTGTGTGATTGGCCAAAATCTTGGATCGCTGTAAGCAATTGCTTAATTCTATTTTGGCCTTTTCTCACCTACTCCGCCGTCGCCTTCGCCTTCGCCATCGCCTCTGCCTTCTGCCTCGTTTCTATTTCCTGCACGCGAGCCACTTCCGTTCTGTTTCTGTGTTTGTGTTTGTGTTTCTGTTTCTGTTTCAGCGCCAGCTTGTTGTCGAACTTTTCATGTGCATCCATCAAAGCCACCTCAATCAAGAGCAAAAGTAATCAAAATAACAGCAACAGCAACAACAACAGAGATAAATCAAAATACAACAACACAAACAAACAAATCATGTTGAGTGTAAAAAGACAAAGCCAAAGGGGAGCAGCAAAAGCATTCAAAGGAAAAATACACGCATATAGAGATAGAGACACAAACAACGGTGACAAGAATAAATATAACAATAAATATCAACACACGCACACAGGCGCACCGAGAGACGTGTATATGAAAATGGCATGCCAACAACTAGTAAATAGCAACAGTAACAACAACAATTTCAGCAGCAACAACAGCAAAGCACAAAATAGAAATGGAGAGCAACTTTCACCCAAGGTCATTGTGTCTTTAACTGCGCCACGGCAGCGGCAGCAGCAGCAGCAGCAGCTACAACAGCTACAACAATAACAACAGCAACAGTTACAACTGCTGGACAATATGCGACAAAGTTAACTGCGACAGCGACTGCGACGGCGACTGCGACATAGGCGTCGCCATTGCCATTTTGCTAACTTTATTGTAATGTCTCTCTGACCAGTCGTTCGACTGTCGCGCTGTCTCTATTTTTTGTCAACTGGGGACAGCAGCAACAACAAAAAACAACAGCAGCAGGCGAAAGGCGTTGGCTGGCTTTGGTTTTGTTTCAGATACCCTGTAAAACTTCATATGTCTAAAATGAGCTAGATCAGGATTAACCACATTTGTCTTCAGACCAGACCAGATAATTTCGCATTGAGATTATTTGAGGAAACCTATTATATAGACTTTTTTGACGAAATTATCTACGATTTCTATGTTTCCGATTGAGATATTTATATCATAGGGCCCTATGATATTTGAATGAATGCGGACATAGACAGCGGAAGAACTGGACATTTAGGTTCACTCATACATACATACATATATCTCTCCATGAATTTAACATTTTTCAACTTCCATTATACTGTTAGAAGTATATAGCTTTCTCATATATATCAAAACTTTATCTAGAGGTTCTCTTAGAATAAGTGAAATCTAGTCTCTGTTTTTAAACGTGTTTCTAAACTGTGCGAAGCTTTTTTAGAGGGTATTCCCATGTCGTGTATTCTAAAACGTATTTACAATTGCTATTACAAATTTGTTGCACTAATCATCGTGTGTACAATATAAGCTCTGACAAGTTACTTAGTCTTGTATATTTCTTATAATTTATTGAAGTTGCTGTTTCAGATCTTAGAAATATAATATAATAATATGATTATGCATTCAATATCTTAATAGATATTAATTAGATTTATTTTTGCTGTGTAAAAGGTAAAAGTCGGTACTTAACTACAATTGATCAAGCAATGTTAATTACATTCATTTAACATAGAATTGTGATCATGTTATATGCAAAATGAGACATAAGATGAAGAATATTTCAGCATTTAGGGTTTCTGAGTACTTGCAAACCCTGAGTGACAGATTCGCCTCCTAGTTATATGATTTAACAGTTCTTTTATTAACATTATACACGATCTGCCATGCTGTTCAGCTGCTCCCTATGGCGATTATTATCTGAGTCACAGTTTGTCCAATTATTTAGATATATAAACATATCACTCAGTAATGGCACCCACGCTCATTGATCGCCATAAATGTCGCAAATGACTTGGCTGGCTGGTGGGATAGCCAGTCGAAATCTTGGCCAGAAAGTGGGTCGTGCTCGGCCCGCGACTAAGATGGGCACTAAGCCATAGCGAATGGGTAGAAAATTACATATAATGGGAATACAAAAAACTCAATTAAAAACGCCAAAAATAAAGAGAAATGATCAGATGAGAGAAAGATGCTGCCCAGCTCAACGAATTGCGGCAGATGCGATTGCTAATTTCTTGTTTGAAATTGGTTTCGAATCAGAATTTGAATTCGGATACGGATTTGGATTTGGATTCGATGTTGGCCAGTTGTTAATATTTAAGCGTTGACCTTTGACACGAGCGCCGAGCTGAGCACGTAGCACATTTTGATTAGAACAAAACGTGGACTCTAGACAAGAGAGGGGGCTCTGAGGAGTCAGCGACATTGCCATGATGTTGCATAAATTTAAGTGCCACAGATACGAGGCGCAAGATACAGAAACGAGTTACAGATACATGCAGCAGCAGCAGCAAACCCAAACGAAGCCAAGCCAAGACAAATATACAAAGACAGCATAGAAATGCGGATGCGATGCGATGCGATGCAAACAAACTCCAGACTCGTATAGCTGGAGCTGAAGCTTGAGCTCTTTCTGTGTATGTGTCTGTGTCTGTGTCTGGGTCTGCGTCTCTGCGGTGAAAGAGCATGCGACCGGGCAAAGTATCTTTGTATCTTATTGCCGCGCTCCCAGTTAACATTTCAAATCCGTTGTGGCTGCCACAGTCGCTGCCGCTGCTCATGCTTCGTGCGGTTCTCTCGATGGAAAAAAACGAGTCTGGAAATTGGGTCAGTGGCACAGTATGCATGGCATTTTGTTGCTGTATTGGTGCCGTGCTCTGTCGCTCCATCTCTATCTGTGTGTATGTAAGTGTGTGTGTGTATCTGTGTGGGCTTTGCCTTTGGCTCTATACTCTTTGCATTGCTTTCGTGGCGGCGGCATTTGTGGTCAATATAATGATTCTGACTCGACTGGGATTGACTTGGTTTGGTTTGGTTTGCTTTGCTTTGCTTTGCTTCGTTTTTTTTCTTGTTTCTTTCTTTGCTCTTTTTGTCGTTGTCTTCGACTGCATATTTTACCATAGCTGCTCGCACCTACTCTGCTGCTGGCACACTCTGGCTGGCTGGCGTGTCAGGTTCCTCCGTGATGCGTGCGGCATAGCAATGCGGACCAAGAAGAACCACTCGAACGAGACTAACTTGAGCTGCATTCGTATGAGTGTGTGTGTGCGTGCTCTTACCCATATGCAGTGCCATACGGCGTATACTTGATGTGGAATAAACGAATCGTTTTCTGTTTTGAAATATTATATTATTTTTGCACATTTAAAATGACAAAACTTTGTATTTCTAGTTAGATAAACATTAAACATTAGACAAAATAAATATTTACAATCGAATTGTGTTTAGAAGTACAAACGGAATTTCAACTTGAATAAATAAATTGCACAAAACTAAAATAACATTAAATATGGATTAAGTTATAAATAATTATTTATATTTAATTATATTTTATTTTGTTTCTTTTTTTTATTAACTTTTCTTATGCTCTCTTCTTTTGTTTGCTTAAATAAATAGCTTCAACAATATTTTATTAATCATATGTGTGCTAAAGTTTTGCAGGCATAAATATTTTCAAGATTTGCGCACAACAGAATAAATATATTTAGAATATGATTTATTGGACATATGTTTTGATTTTTCCATTTAATTGTAACGTTTAACAACAAATTGATTAAAAAACAAATTAACAACATTTAAATGTAGGTGTAATAAAATTTATTACTTGAGTACTTTACTATTTCATAATTATTTTTAATTTGCATTTCTTTTTGCTTTTTATGTTTTTATTTCATTTTGCATTTTTTTTTGTATTTTATTTTATTTATTTTTTATATTTTATATTAACATATATTGTTATTTTGCCAAGCCCGCTACAACTTATGAAACATATATATATGTATGTATAAATATATGGTTGTATATAATTATTTTTGTTTGATTTGTACATTTACTTAGTTTTATTATTATTATTGTAATTTATAATTGTATTGCTTCTATTGTTTTTCTTTTTATCTTCTTCTTGAGGTACACACAAATCATCTTATTTATGCTATTACTTAACATACATTCGGCTAGAGTTTAACTAAATTCTAGCTACATTCGTAACTCTAGGCATTATTATTATTATATAATTGTATACCTGTGCCAGGGCCTTAGGTGCTCGAAGCGCGCAGGATTGCATCAAAACAGAACAACAGTTGCAAAAAGACAATTGGACGCTTCGTTGTTCTTACATTGCTTGTGGTCTCTTTGCCTGGGGCATTTTCTTTATTTTTTTTTATATAAACTAAAATATAGACTTCCAAAAAATTGCCTGTTAAATGATTTTCCATTTGCTGTAACAAAATTTCTTCAGCTGCTGCGTTTTGTATCCATTATAAGAACGGTTTTTATGCTGTTTTTTCATAATGCTCACATATATCAAGTATTTGCTATAACTGTATCACTCTTAACTGCAGTACTTGTAGATACCAAAGCTGCAGAGTCTTACTCGAAAAAAGTGATTCACGTGTAATTAGATTCACCTTTCGTGAATATGACATTTCATAAATTTTCTGTTTCAGATTCGTATTAAGTATTTTCATAAAAATAAAGTCTAATTATTACTTTCAAAATCCTTTTCTTTATTTCTTCAGCTTTTATCAGGCTTCTAAAATTTCCATAATTTTTTCAGAGTGTGCCAACAACATTATAGAGGTAGTAGGTTGATATTAAACCCCATAAAAAAAGTGAAATATGAATATAATTAAATTTCTGTAGAAACCTTATGGACATTAAATCTTTTCAATCATATTGGAAAATGTTAAGCAACTTTAATTCATCTAGATATATTTTGGCTAGACCGTATACTACATATGCTACCTATAACCGGATTCATTGGACTAACTACCAAAAGAGGCGAAGAGATCAAAAGCAACCAACAACAACGAATATCAAGTGCTATGTGTATGGCATTGCTTCACCCTGCTGCTGTGAGCTGTGATTGGGGCAGCAGCAGGAGGATGGCAAACGGTCTGGGAACGCCGAGAGGCGATCCACAGTGGCTCTGGTCAAGCAATGCGATACACGAGAAGCTGCCGCACCCAAAGACCCATCCATGCACACATCCAGTTGCCAGTTCGGCCCGAGATTGCGGTGTGCGGTGCGTGGAGTGGTGCGTGGAGTGTGGTGGGCGGGTGGCTTTGGCGGGCACTTTCTCTCGAGCAGAGCACACGGAAGCGACTGAGTGCTCAATTGTGCGGGCAGAAACAGTTGCTGCCTATCGAAGTGGCTGTTGCTAGTGGCGAGCGGGTTGTGATTGTGGCCGCGGTCAGTCACGCCCAATTCTCTTATGTATCTGTTGATGTTTGAGCAAGTGCGCCTTCTGGCGAAAGGCCTTGGCGCACACGTCGCAGCGGAAGGGCTTCTCGCCCGTGTGCGTGCGCAGGTGCACCTTGATGTTTGACTTGTTCAGGAAGCCGCGATTGCAGATGCTGCAGCGATGCACCGGCTTCTCCTTGCCCAGCAGCCCGCTCAGATCGCTGGCATTGAAGCTGGCCACGCCCGACGGCGACATGGCGTTCAGCTGTGACGCCCCGTTGTCGCCCTGGATCTGCTGCTGTTGCTGCTGCTGGCTGGACTTCTTCTGTGCCCTGGACCGCTTAGCCTTGGGCGTGCCCGTGGGCGCATTTGTGGTGCTCGTCGTATGCGGATAATTGCTCAGCATGTCCGGACTGCAGAGTCCGCCGTCCTTCAGCCCACTGCCGGAGAGGCCATTGGGCGTCAGCTGGTAGGCTGTCTGCTGCTGTTGCTGCTGCTGCTGCTGTTGCTGGTTGGGATTGGGATTGTTGGTCAGATAGCGCGGATTGATCATCAGATTGTTGTCCGTGGTGCTGACCACCGAGCCCGGCGGACTGCAGCTGCTGCTGGCTGCCGACAGCTCGTTGCAGTATGAGGTAGAACTGGGCGTCTCGCTCTTCAGGGCATTCGCTGCCGCCGAGGAGCCGCCGGGCGCATTGCCCGCCCCAGGTGGTCCGTGCTGCAGGCGATTCTGCAGCAGCGGCATGTAGCCATGGCTGAGTAGACTCTGCAGCGTGGAGCTGCTCGCGTGCACCGGCAGCGGTGAGTGGGGCAGCATGAAGTCGCTGAGCGTGTCCTGCTGGGAGACGAGCACCTTGCCCTCGGGCTGAATGCAGTTGCCATCGATCCAGGCATCCAGATCCATCCAGCTGTCGCGCGTGTCGTTGCCCTCCTCCTTGTCCAGCTGATTGGGCACCGTGGTGTCCGCTATCGCCGAGCCAATGATCGCGGCGATGTCATCGATGCTATTCATGTCCACGTACTCGGTCAGATCCTTGTAGATGCGCACTCCGCTGCCGTGCAGCGAGTCGGCCACCTGGTCGATCGGTGTCAGCGTCGACCCGCTGCTGGCCAGCGAGGAGACACCTCCGCCTCCACCATTGCCGCCCGGATTGGAGGCGTTTATAACACAGCTGTCCGCTACGGAGTAGAGCTTAGAATCTAACTGACTATCGGCAAAGAGCTTGACATCGTTGAGGCAGGCGTCCGCATCCGCGCTGAGCACGCTCTCGGGCAGGCAGGTGGATGAGGATACGATATTGTGCTCCTGCGAGGAGCCTCCGCTGCCGCCCCCGCCGCCACCGCCCACCCCGCCTGTCCCACTGCACGTCGTCGTCGCTGCCGTTGTGGACGTGGGATTCGCATTCGGATTGTTGTTGTTGTTGTTCGACTGTTGGTGCTGGTGTTGGTGCTGTTGCTGCTGTTGATGCTGATGCTGATGGTGTTGCTGGTAGGCGCTCTGTATGTAGTTGTTATTGCTCTCGTCGGGCAGCCGCTGGGCAATCGCGTGGTAGTGATGCCCCGAGATGCCATTGATGGACAGATGCCCGGTGTAGCCAGTGAACGGAGGCAGCGGCTTCAGGTCGGACAGGGCATTCAGCGAGGAGCTATTCAACAGCAGATTATCCAGCACATCCAGTGAGTTCTTCTGATCCGCATCGCTCGGCAGCGAGTCGAGCTCGTGCTCCAGCAGCAGCTTGTGTCCGTCCAGCAGATACTGATCCTGGCTGCTTGTCTGTGTGGGTCCCCAGCAGGGGCTCATCAGTAGGCTTTCGACTTCTGATTCACTTGGCCCGTTCATGCTGCACAACTTCATTGTCAGTTGACCCAGGCGATGGACAGAAATTTTTGGTTTTTCTTCTTGCGCAAAATATTGAATATTCGTTCAGTTGATGCTGTAAGTATATGCAAGAAGATGACAAAGATCCGAGTTAGTAGGTGCGATTAAATCTCGATGGAATATAGATGAATATGCTAAATAATCAATTCCTTTGTGCAGCACAGAACCTGTTCTTTACTGTGCAGATATTACTGTATTTAGTTTAGATTAATATATGCTAACATTATAAGTTTGAACAAATTAAATAAATTAATTCAATGATAATTAATTACTATAATAAAATATTATTCCCAAATGCAGAATACTACCTACATATAAGCCAAGCTCTAAGAGTCAAGCATGATTGGTTTACAAAGTCTAAGATTCAGCTGCTCTCAGCTGATCTTAATAAAAAATTCATGTTTACATCGTTAAGGTTCATAAATGAAATATATGTTGAGTAACTGTTTTCCCAAACATTTTTCAGTTAGCTCTTGCATATTCATCAATGTGGCGGCCAAATGCACATTAAGCGGGCTTCAACTAAGCTCAGCTTACAAGCAACTTCCGTTATGTTATAATCCGTCTTACAGAATCTTTGGGATCTGCAGGTGCCTCATGCAGCGGCAGCTGCGGCACTTGCTGACAGCTTGCAGCGCCAAGGCAGACAAACAAGCCCTAATCTGAGCTTAATACAAGTCTCGATAGGTATTCTAAACGTAACGAAAATGAATCGATGTCCATTTGGGTCCGACTGGGCTGCATATCAAAACATTTCCACGGGGCTTTTCATATTTAACGCGACGATTACTCATGGGAAGACGCCGCCAAATGCCAATGCAGTTAGAGTTGAGACAAGATAACGAAGCGGACGGACAGGCCAAAAATAGAGAAGAGTGGGGGATACAACAACAAGAACAAATCGATACCCGAATGGCCAATAATAATTTCCAAATGGAATTTGGGTCACAACATTAATAATCAGTTAAATTAGCATATAAATTGGTAGAAATAAACGCAGCAGAATATTGAGCTCTGCTAATGGGCGAGGGGGGAGAGCGGGTGTAGCGAGAGGCCGGGCATATCGTATTTGGATAGACTCTACAGTCAGACAAAGATATGAGGAACCGACAATGAAAGTACAGCAACAACAACAACAACAACAGCAACTATCGTGCGACACAGGTGCAGAGTACGCGTCTACCTCCTCTACCCTCCCCCTTTACTCTCACCCTCTCCATTTCCAAAAAAGTAAAAAGCAGCCACAACAAAATATTCAAGACCAATACAAAGAGCCAATCGAATAAAAAAAAAATCCGAAATACTGCGAGACTCTAACAACAACAGCAACAACAACAACAATTGCGAGGTGCGAGTGAAGAAGTTCAGTTTTGGGAGAACCGAACGAACGGTAAAGCAAATGAGCCAACAAAAATAAAAGACTCTTTCTCATTTTGTGCATAAACAGTTAAGTTAAGTTTTTGAGGCTTGGCCACATTCATGTATGGCTCCGTGTGTGCGTGTGTGTGAGTGTGTGTGTGAGTGTGTGTGTGAAAGAAGAAAGCATATAGAGCCAAATTGGCCAATATACTCACTCGCTCACAGCTAGACTCGTTTGGTATTGGTCAGCGCCAGAAGGAGAGAGAGAAAGAGCGAAAGAGAGAGAGAGAGAGCGAGAGACAATTTCGCTTTCAACAGGTTGTCGAAGCAACATGTTGCTAGCTCCGACTGCCAAGCGCCAACAAACAACAAAGAGCAGCAGAAGTGGCAACAGCGGCGACTGCGCCAGCGGCAGTGGCTGTGGCTGTGGCTCTGGCAGCGGCAGCGACGTTAGCGTCAGCTAAGCATGCGCAGCTAAGCGTACCAGCGACTGAGGCAGCGGCAGCAACAGCAACAGCAGCAGCCAAACTACCGTTACACGAGAGACCTGCTGACATACTTCCGTGTTCGGCAGAGCCGAGACGAAGCTGCCACGAAGCTCCGACCAAAGCTCAAGCTCAAGCGCAACTTTGCGTGCACTTACACCAAATAAAAGAAGAATGAAAAAAATAATAAAAACACGAAGAAAAAACTAAGAAAAATGGCTGCCAATATCTAGGTTTGAATTGAAATTGGATTAATTCCACCTGACAGGCAGAAAATAAACGAATCGATTGTTATGCAAATAGTATAGGTAAAATCCAAATAATGTCAGAAGTTTAATGATGTTGAGCTACATATAATAATATTAGCTAGAACCAACTTGATTTGGGAATAAATTAAAGAAAACAAAATTATACGAGCTACTGCTATAGACTAAACCAAATTAATTAAGTCAATAACTACAAATATTATTATTAGTAAATCGTGCATTTTTAGCAATTCTGCTGCCTATTTCAAATTTGAGCATTTTTATATTTTTATAAAGTAATTAATTTCTTATTTATGAATAAGTAATAATAGAATTTGTTACCCAGCTTCATACATATTTAATATATTCGTAATGAAATCTACACATATCATATATATTAATTATATATATTCTCTGCCTATTCATCCGTCCTTATAGAATATTTATTTATCTCTATAAATTTTCTTTATAAATTTCTATACAGTTGACAATTGGGCTCTATCTATATATATATATGTCAATATATAGATATACATAGATACATACCTCTACACTCTACACAGTATATATTTATATATCAATTTCTTACCATATACACCTCCAATATCTCATTTTCATTTTTCATAGCGCGCTTTATACCTAACTATTTATTAATACCATATGATATCTATATGACCTTTACTAAAGTATCTATTTATATGTTGTTCTCCCTATTCTTAACTCATTCTATGTAGATATCCACGGATCTATTTAGATACCCATATCTTTTTATTTATCAATATTTCTGTTTGTATCTACATATATCTATATCTATATTTATATACTTATATCTACGTCTATCTATATATGTATTTGTACATCTGTATATACATTCATTTATAGTATATATCTTGAACTCACATTTTTCAAATTTTATTGTATATATGTAGGTATATTGTGTACTTCTGCCCATGGGTTATTCACTCTTCTATGCGATGTCTAACAATTTCGATTTAATGAATTTTTCATAATGTGTCAGGTTCCTGATTTTATTTGAGTGACGTTTGCGATGCGCCTAGGAGATTGGCGTGAAATATTTTACAGATATTCTGATTCTTTATTGTTCAGCTGGGCGTCACTTTTTACACATTTTTTCTATTTTCTATTTTATTTTTTATTGCTAATGTTTTATTGTTGTTGCTGTGGCTACTCAACATTTTCGTTTATTTTATTTTCATTTTTTGTTTTAATGAGGCACATTGTAACGGTTGTTCGCTGCTCTTTTTGCATTTGAATGGCCCCAGCACCTACACCTACACAGACGCACACGCACATACACATAGACATAAATTGCGTGGGTGCGCCACACTACGACAACAGCAACAACAACCACAACAACAACAAAAGCCAACAATGCGCCTCTATTGTAATTTGAGCTTGTAAATGGGATTTTCAGATTATGGCCAGAGAGTTAAACATTTGGGGCTCGGACGATTGCTGTGGGCATTATAATTACTGTTACTGTTAGTGTGTGCGTGTGTGTGTGTGTATGTGTGCATGAGTAGGGCGATATTAACGGTTATTTTGAATGAATTAGTGCAAATTTTTGACATGCGAGTGATTTTATGACCCTGAGCTGAAAGCTCTTTATTTCGAATAACTCGGTCAGCTGGTGGGCGCACTTGAAAAGCCGTTAAGTAATTATAAATGAGCTGTGATTGAATTGACATCATATATATATTGATATATGTCAATATTGTGGTATGTGTTTCATGCATACAAACATAATTTGCAACAAAAGCTTAAGAGGACAGCGGCATAAATTTCTTTCTCTTAATTCTCGTGAACTTTGTGAATTGAACTTTTCATCTCGAACAACTACTTAAAGCTGGAGCAACCACAATAAGCGCAACAAGCCGTCAGCGAGAACCCCTCGAACAGCTGCTGCCAATTGTTAAGAAATTGAGTTCTTAGCTCGGTTTTAAAATACGGTCGAAAGACGTGGCCCAAACTGAGGCTGCCTCGTAGACTGGAGCTGGAGCTGGGACTGAGGCGGAGGCTGAGGCTTTAACGGAAATTGAGTTTAACCTTTGGCGGCAATCAACTTCCGTTTAAATGTTCGAACACGAACAAAGCGGCAAAGGTCAAAACGTTTTTCCAGCCAGCTAAAACACCAAATGGCCAAGAGAGGAGACCCGAAACAGGCAAACACTTTTTTTATGCATCTCTGTGGCTGCGACGGCGGCTGCTGCTGCTGCGGCCAAAATGAAAAGAAAAATCAGGTCGCGCGCTGGCGTCGGAAAAAGCGAATGAAAAATTATTTGATTGCAAAATTTACAACCGCAACGATTTCCACTTGGAAAACCGCACGTACAATGCCACTAACAACAACAACAGCAACAACCGCTCTGCAAGGCTGCCAAGCGGTTTTCCAAGCAAACCAACTTTGACCAAGACCGAGAAGCCGAAAAAAAAGCAGCCACAGCCTCTGAAAACGTGGGGCTGGCATTGAGGTCGCCATCACTCATTGAAGGTTGGCTCAGCCTCCTCCTCCGCCTCAGCCTCAGCTCTGGCGTCGGCTCCAGCTCCAGCTTCCACTCCATCGCCGACTTTATCTTAAGCTGTAAATGTGGATGCAGCAAATTGTTGCGAGCAAGCAGCAGCAACAGCAACAGCAACAAAATACCAAGAACTGGCAACTGGCAACTCGCAACAATGGGAGACGAAGACGTGCTCGCTGCTTATTCTGCTGCGCACTTGACAGCACATGTGGCACGTGTGGAGTTGTTGTTGTTTTTGCCAGCAACTCCAACTGCATTGGTAACTGCCGCTGGCCCAGACTTGGCCAGAAGGTGTGGGCTCTGACTTAAACTGGACCACGTCACCTCGTAGTCGTTCAGTGGTGGGCGTTGCCAATGGAATTAGGCTCATAAAAAGTATAAAGAGGGCGTGTGGCGGGGAAAAGGCGGAGTGACGGCATATGAATAATGCTCCAGGTGTAAATTGAGTTTGATATTAAGTGGATCAGTTGCTGGCCAAAGGAGCTGGTCATTGATTCGAGCACAGGGACGTAGATCTAAAACTAGCCAAGCAGAGTAGAAAAAGTAGAAATGTAAAACCAAAATGTTTTTCGTATATGCTAAACACAAGCAAAAACACGTTTAAAATTTGTCGCGCTGGAAGTGGAGCAAAGTCCGAAATGGCGAAGACAATTTGAAGCCAAACCTAGGCCCTCAAATAAATTATGAGCCGACTTAAAAGTGGAGAAAGATATTAGAAAGATCAAATTACAAAAAATAATTAATATTAATTAAACACTATCAAAGCCTATCCAGAGATCCATATATATCGGTGAATATCTCTCCATTCCACATATATATCACATATATCTTTTGGTAAATCAATATCAATCTAATCCAAACCACCTACTATCTCTCATATATCATTATGAATATATATTCACACTTCTCTTTATTTATGTCTAAGTATATTTATCTGCTCATATCTATAGATTTCTATGCAGTTTCAGTTTCTATATGAAATATGATATTTTGATAGCTCAATTTTATATTGATGTATTATATATCTATGCGAACTACAAAGAACTTAACAAAATGTAACCCACTGTACGGGCTTGAATTAATCGTAGTTGAGTTATTTTATGAATGGAGGCAGTATTAAATGCTCGCACAGTGCCTGTACAGTGCTAACTCCGTTAGGTGTCCCTTTGCAATGAGATAACAGCGCGGCGATAAACTCAAATGGCAGCGCGGTCAGCTCGCTGAGCTGAAGAGGCTTGGCGCTATTTTTATGGCCGAGGCTGTGGAAGAGGTCTGCTCAAGACTTGCTGGCATCACCACACCCTGTGTCTCTGCTTAGCTAAGCTTAGCTGGTCCCACTAACCAGCCGAGCAAACCAACAGTGAAACAGCCAAACAACCGAACAACCGAACAACAACCCAGCCAACCGACAACCGACAACTAACAACAACTATGCAAATTTTTATGATGTTTAACTATTTTTAGTTGGTTTTTACTTTGTTGTTATTTAAATGACGCCCTCGTGCCTCATGCGCTGGTTGCGTGCCGAAACTTGGAATACCCTGTAGTTTGTGTGATTGTTGTTTAGGGTATATTGGTATATTAATTATGAAAATAATTAATACATTAAGTTTTGTATCTTACATGGATTATATGAATATATGAAAATAAGTAATATGTTATGTTTTATATATTACATTTATTATTCATGGATATTTTATTTAAATTCAAATTTAACATTTAAATAAAATATATATGTAAATTAAAGTTTAAATTAGATTTTTTTTTTCATAAAATTTATATATATATTTTTTTCCTCTCTCGCTCATATATTTAATAGTCTCAATTGACTACAGGGTATTTGGCAGCTCATCTGCATGCTGAGAGACAATATTTTAAAGCTTAATGTGGTCATCTGAACCGGCAACAACAATGAAGACAACAATCCGGCGTGTCTGGCCAGCTGAATCCCCAAAAACCCAAAACATTGCTCGGGTCAGCGAACTTTTTAAAAGCGCGCGTCTAAAAATTTTTGTTTATTGATATTGTTGTTGTGGTAGTTGTTGCTGTTGTTTTTGTTGTTGTTGTTGTTGTTTTATATACAAATACATAAACATATTTGCGTAGTATTTTGATTTTGGACTAGCAAAATGTGCAAATTGAACATAAAAGCATATTCTAAGCTCCCAACGGGATTATTAGTAAGAATATTCCACAGATAATTAACAGCTAAATCGTATTGCATAATAAATGAATATAAATATTTGGTAATGGCAACAGCCATGTGACAGTTATGCGATTATCGACCTAAATAACAGAATGATACGAAAAGAATTAAGTTTGATTCACATCAAAATTGAAACGCACAAAAAAATTGAAAAGAAAAAGTAATTAATAAAATTGAGCAGTAGCCGTGGATAAATCTAGGAAAGCAATTATTGAATTTGGACTTAGTTTCTTCTGCTTTGGTAATTGATATGTTCAAGCCGCATAGCCGTCGCAGTTCACATCGAAGCGCGCTTAATTGATTTGTTCGAAAATACACAAAAAAGTTCAATTAGAGAGATGAAAAGCCGAAAGAAAAGCTGAAAAATCTTAAGTCCCTCCTCCTTCACCGAAATGCAACTTAATGCGCAGTCGGATTCGCTACGCTCATTGACGCTGCAGCGCTTATAAAGCTATAGAGTATACCCTTCTAGAGGGCATTTCTATTTTGGCAGTGCGTTTGCCCCAGACATGGACAAAGAAATCTATAATTTATATATTTTATATTTCTAATGAGTACTTTAATTATTCCCAGTCTTAACTCTCAACTAATCCACCTATAATTTAGCTGTGATTCAGTATTTTCGTATTTGAGCTGATGAGCTATAGAGAAGCAAAATATAGAAATTATCTTTCTTTAGCTTTACTGAAAATCTCTCTTGGTAATATTTATATTCAATCCGAAATGCTGCTAACTGACACCGTCTTCTTTATCATTTAACTCATTTATCAACTGTAGCTTCTCATTGCAGAGTATTTAAGCTTCGGCATGCTGTGCTGTGTTGTTGTTGTTGTTGTAGCAGCTGTGCCTATTTGGTGATGCGCTCCCAGCTTGACTTTGACGGCTGTGACTCCGGCTTTTGGGCTCTCCTCTCTGCTTCTGGAGCCGCCGCCTCGCTGAATGAGTAAGCGTAATTTTGCGTCATATAACGGTACAAACAGCCGCTACTGTTGTTGCTGAGGTGTACGTGTGTTCATATTTATACCTGTGTGTGTGTGTGTGTTGGCTTTTTTTTTTGGCTGCCATTGCCGTAGTTGTTCTTGTTGTTGTTGCTGTTGTATTTTAGACCATTTTGGTAGACAAACAAACGGTTTTTTATGATTTATTTTTAGCTCGGCAAAAGCGCTTGGCAACAATCTTAGCTGTAAAATTAAAATAACCTTTACTTCCGAGTGCAGTTAAGAGTTTTCTTATTTGGGTCTTAGCTTTTGGGTCGGGGTCAAACGGTGCGATTATCTATGTTTAGACCAGTGCTTCATAAGATAAAATAAACGAAATGAATTTCAAATTTATATTGTTCATATTTGAATTATTCTCCATATATATGTATCGTGTTGCTACTGTAACTGTAAATTCACAGTAACTTTATTTGATTACGTTATAGACACGCGCCTAGTTGTGAAATTCGCAATTGTCTCATAAGTAAAGCTCAGCTGTCAGTTCTTAGCTCTCAGTTCTCAGCTCTCAGTTCTTAACTCTCAGCTCTCAGTTGTATTGACATTATCTCATCCCCCTAACAAAACAGTCCTATGTATTGCGTTGTATTTCATAACAGGTGAGTAATATCGGAAACGAATTCGGTCAATGACTTTTCGCTGATTTGTTTATAAACCAGGCTTGGGAATGCTCGTATTGGAAGGCCGTTGACTTAGGTCTGGCGGCTCCTAGAACATTTTGCCATATTTGAATCTTACTTACATTTACGAAATTGCCGAATTCAGCTGTTGCACATTTTGAACTATAGTTCAGAAATTGTGGTTTTGTTGTTGTTATTGGTTGGTTTTTGTTGTTGTTTCCTTAAGTTTTATTTGTTATATGTATATATTTGTATAATCCTTGTTCATAAGTTAATTTGTAATCCTTTAACGCGCGATATTGAAATCCTTTAAGACAGTTTCATTAATATGTTTGCATATGTGTAGTATTTGTATCCGATTTGATGTGAATGAGAGTTGATATGTTTCGTATAGAGATGTCATGAATATGAGCTTGATTTACTCGAGGACAGTTAGATTAAGATCCTTCGACCAATCAAATTAGCAATTAATAAATATGTAATTATTAGTATTTTAAAGCATGCTCGTTAAGGGTTAAGGGTTTAGGATTAACGATTAAGAGTCAAAGGCAAATAATGTTATGGACAACAAAAATAAAATTGAAATGAAAAGCTTAAACATTTTTGTATACTCACAAAAACAATGGGAGGAAGACATAAATATATATATGCATAAGATAATGAACGGGGAGTAGTACGAGTGGGTATATAGTATTTATATATTTTGTGTTTATTTCATATTCCTTAGATAGCACACAGAGCCCTTGATGTGGGATTTGTATATAGATATTTATATTGATTTATTGCTTTTCGTATATATGTATGTACAATGGACGACTTTTGACTGATTGTATTTTGGGAAAGATTCTGAGATGACGATATATAGGTTATATGTATATATAGGTATATATTATTGTATTGTATTTTCTGGAAATATATACAACAGCGTTTTCGAGAGAGTTCGTCTTGATTGTTTGATTGAACGGGTGGAGTATAAATTGATTGGATTGGATCGATTATGAATATAGTAATATATCTTTGTTATATTTGTTGGTTTGAATTTTAACTTTTTTGCGTATTTCCTTTGCTTGTTTTCAATAATTGTATTGCACCACGGGCCGATTGCACTTGCACTTCTTCAAATATGCTTTGTGGTTGTGTGTATATCTTCTCTATATATGTATATATTGGTATATAGAATAAATTCGATATTTAAACACTTTCTGGAGCAAGTTCTGGCTTTGCTCTCAATATTTTCTCAACCATTTTCACAATTTTTGTAACGCATTTTTAACATGTTTATCACTGTTGTTATTGTTGTTGCTGTTGTTGTTGTTGTTGCTGTTGTTGTTGTAGCACACTCTTTTTAATTGAACTGGTCACTTTTTTTTATTGGTTGTTCCAATTTCTATTGCTTGCTCTTTTTATTATGCTGCGCGCGTGTATCTGTACATATACGTATACGTATTTGCATGTGTGTGTGTGTGTGTGAGTGTCTATCTGAGAGAGTCCACGTCCACAACCGAATCGGAAGCCACACGCGAAACCAACGCTAAAAACTGCTGCGCGCCAAGAATCGCACAAATCCGAAGACGTCAACGGTAGAAAGCCAACTGTGCGCAGGCGCAACACGAAAAGAAATTTTCGAGCCGCAGCGGCCCAAGAAGTCGCTGCCAGCAGCGCAGCCAACAGCGCAGTCGGCTGCAACGGCAGCAGCGATCAAAAGAAGTTACTCACCTGGCTGCTGAGCGCACGCCAACCTGAGAGCAGCCGAGTGAGCAGCATGAGCTAGCGAGGAAGCCAACAGCCAGCCAGCCAGCCAGCCAGAGAGCGAGGCAGCTGCAACATGTTGTGCTGCCAACATGTTTGGCCGCAGGTGTTGCTTGTGCCGAGGTCGCTGTTGCCTTCTGCTCTGGCGGTCAAAGTCAGGGCTAAGTTTGTTTATGTTGCGCGCTGCAGACAAGGCGGGTCAACTTTGAGCGGCCAACTGCTAAATGATTGAAAATTTTATTGAATATCGCAAATATTAAAAATAATAAAATTTTACAAAATTAAAATTGTTTTTAAATTGAATTTCCTTTGACATTTGCTCAAGTGAAAAGTTTGGCAAGTTCTAACTCTGCGGCCATACTTGTTTGATGCTCGCTCTATTACTCTTTTGCTCTCTGTATTATGCGCTAGCGCTATCTCTTTTCCACTGTGCGCTTCTATCTTGCTCTGGCGCAGCACAACTTGACCTACTTAACAAAAATTTAACATTTTTTCCTGTTATTTCGCCTTGTAAACATGCGAGCAACAATTACAGTTGCCGGCGTCGATATTGCCGTCGCTGCTGACGTCGCTGCTGCTGTCGACGTCGCTGCATTTGCCATTTTGTTGTTGCATTTCCTCTTTGTCAGCTCAATTCGCACTTGTTGTTGCTTTAGCCGTTGCTCTTGGCTGGTTGCTGTGCTCGTTCGTTCGTTCATTCGTTTTGTTTTTTGTTTTTGCTTTGCTACCTCTTTAGATCTTTCTGTTTATTTCCAGCGCTTTGCAGTTAACGGTATCGCTTCGAAAATGAAAGCTCACACAGCGACAGGGACAGATACAGATGGAGATACAGATACAGATACTGATACGAAATACGAAGACCGCAGACCACAACACCAAACTTACAGGTTGTGTACATTTTTGTTGTTTTACTCACGACTCCTATTTTGGTTGTTATTGTTGTTGTTGCTGCTGATGTTGCTGATGTTATTGTTGGCATTAGCATAAGACCAAACAGCAACCGCCTCATCATCGCATTGGCCTTTTGACCAAGTGCAACTGCGTCACTAGCCTTTCGGCTGGTCTCCCCTCGATTCGCACAGCAGCTTCACAGCCTCCGCATTGTTGGTCATGTTCATGGCTCATGATTTGCTCTTCAGCTTCACAGGCACAAACACACACACATACAGAGACCCACCCATACACACTTGGGTTTATTTGCTTTTAGTTTTTTTCCATGAATTCCACTTGCAATTTTTTATTTGCATAAATATTTTATGCGATGATATATAAATTTATCAAGATATTTTACTCTTGTTTTTATTTTCGTTTATTTATTTATTTTTATTGGCTGCCGTGACTCAGCTGTAACACTTTTCGCAAAAGTTGGATGAAACATCTCTCTAAGATTTGTCACACGCAAACTATTTTAAATTGGTGCCTTCCAGGGCAAGTTTGTTGCCTAAGTCTTTTGTTTAATAATATTTTTTTTCGAATGACATACAATTTTGATATTCAATTGTAATTATGGGCATCTCTTCTATAAACCGGAGCATTATTAACATATTTTAGGCAAATTAAATAATTTAATATTTAAAAATCAATAAAAAATTTAAAAATAATTTTTATTATGAAAATTGTGTTATATATGTATATATCCCTATCGACTTTATTTATTTCGTGTCTATAGAGGCAGAAATATTATTATTTACGGCCAGTATGGGTCAGCCATACGAAAGGCTCGTGAAATTGAGCGGCAAAACGGTGAGACAAGCTCTTGGGTACGGCTTGTAATGAACGTCACACAGCACACGAAAGGCGAAATACAGTTAGACAAATTCTATGCACGTCAAATGTCAATCTCGCAGGCACTACAAACAGCACAGCAACAACAACAGCAATTACAACACCAACACCAACAGCAACAACAACATAAAATCAATCTTGGCATTAAACATGGCAGGGCACAGAGCGTACATCGGCGTAGCTTTTGAAGAGCGGCATACAAAACTAATTGAACTTGGACAGCGTGACACTTCATCAAAAAATAAAGAGAGAAAAGGGAGAAGAAAAAAGCTGAGAAGGCAGCCAAAAAGCGAACAATGTAGGAGAGTGCTTGGACCAGGTCGAGCCCTGCGTCAGGGCCATCACTCAAGCTATTTGCTCCACACAAATAAAACAAGCTATCAAATTAAGGCAAACGCCACGGGAGTAGCACCTGGAACAGGGTCCAACGGTAAAGTTCGAGTGCATTGCCATTAAGCATAACCAATATTGACACGGGGGTCAAAGTCAAAAGCGAACAAGAATTGTGCATTTGATAGGCCCAACTTCCGAATCTAAATGGGTTAAAGACACACGCGCGCCCATCTCTTGATGTGTGTGTGTTTGTGTGTGTGTGTGTGTGTGCATAATGGATATGGGTTAGTCAAAGCTTTAAATTGAAGCCCAATGCAGATCGACAATAGCAATTCGAGAAAATCTTTTGACACCACAGGCGGCGGACGGCAAGCGACGAGCGGCGAGCGGCAGGCGGCAACTGTTGACCGCAAAAGATTGTAAATTAAGGTGCAAACAGTGCGCAGAAGTCAACACTTTGTCAGGCTCTCTGCCCAACTGAAGCTGCCTTTCTATTTGCCGCCACCAACTGCAAATGTGACAATTGCCGAAGCCGAGCTCTGGCCTGTTGCAAATTCACCTTGGGTGGGTCCAGGCTCTACCTATGCTACCTGTTCTGCCCGAGTTCTGGCATCAATTGAATTGTTTGCCTCGCATTTGTCTGTTTGCTCATCTTCGTTGCCAAATTGGCAAAACAACTCACAGTCAAATTGCAACTGGCCCTAAATAGGAACAAAAGCAAGCGACGGTGGCAAAATTCACAGCGGGTTGGCTGCATCTCCTGCCAGAACAGACTCACTTTTCTCTTTTGCATCACTTTATCTCATTCGAAACAGCAGAGAATGACTAAATCATAGTCATGGCTAATTCGTTGCGTACCTGGATATGTTACAATTCAAACATTTCTATCGGAGAACGTTCGAATCGAATGTAAGCTGGGAGTCTGTAGAACGAATCTGTCCATAGATTATGTCATAAAATATTTGTAATAATATTTAGATACTCGATTATGACATATTAGTATATTTATAATAATAATAGTATTTAAATATTATATTGCAAATATTTATTACTTAGCTTTAAATTGATATACCTAATTGAAACATTTAATACATTAAATATTCCGTTAACTAAAGAAAATAATTCAATACATGTTTGGGCTTTAGTAATATATTATATATAGTATATATATATTGTAGCCAGAGGCTTCTCCATACATACGAAAATTTGCACTGATTTATGGAAATTTTCGTTTGGCGTAAACCATAAATAATTTGTAAAAGGCAAGAAATTTCAAGATATATAAACAATCATATTTAGAGCATTACTGAAATGGCTTTGCGCTGACGCCGCCAAATATATGTCAAATATTGCATAAATTTCTCATAATCTAACATGCACAACAACAGCAACAACCACAAGAGGAGTGGTCGAGCAACAACAACAGCAACAAGAAGAAGGTAATTTTTGCATGCATAATTTGTTGTATGCTGTGCCAAGGTGCGGGCGTGAAGCCTGAAGACAAAAGAAGTGCAAGTCGTGGGCTAGTGTGGGCAGGTGGGGGGAGGGGGAGTTATCATGGCTAATAACACGCGAACAACAACAGCAAACAACGACAGACGATAAAAATGGATGGCAGGCATAAAAAAAAAGCAGAACAACAAAACGCAGAACAATAAAAATGCTAAATAAATTGCCATGTAGGAGCTGAGCGCGAGCGAGGAATAGGGATAGATATAGGAATAGGAATAGGGTTAGATAGAGCTGCGATAGAGAGAGAAATAATAAACAAAATGCTACAGAAAAAGAACGATCTACAGGCAAGAGCTGAAGAAATGGCAACCGACAGACAGCAACGACAACGAAATATGAATGTAGTGCAAAGCGTAGGCGTCTTATCTGGCTGAGTCGGTGGCCGTGCGGAGGTGCAGATCATGATGGAGCCCGGCTGCGGCTGTGGCTGCGGTTGCGGCTGCTGTGGGTGGGCAACCAGCGGTTGGCAGTGTGTGTAAGCCAAGGCGAGGGCGAGACAAAGGTCAAGCAGAACGCAACTGCCAACTGGCAACCGGCAACTGGCAGCCCGCAACTGCCTACCGGAAGTGGGTCAACGAAAACCGGATCCGCATCGCAAACGCAGCTGTGTGTGGAGAGAGATAATCAACAGCCACAGCAACAGCAACAGCAACACAAACACAAACACCAACAATGACAACAACAACAGCAACGCAACGACAACTGCAAAACAAACAATGCAAAAAGCAATTGAGATGCAAATGCAAATTGCATTGGCCACATGTTGCCGAACCGTGTGTGTGTGTGTGAGTGTGCTTAGATGTGTGCTGCTAGCAACATAAATAAACATCAAAATAATGCACACCATTAACATTGCCAATGGCCCCCAAAATGCAATGCGCCGCATGCGGAGTAGGTGCAACGGGAGCAGCTGCAGCCGCCGCCGAGGTGTCATGGGCATGGAGCAGGGGTGCCAACGCCATCGAGCTGGCTGTGGCAGCACCACGGCTGGCAACTAGACAGCAGACAATGCATTGCAAACAGTCGGCCTGAACGCCCCACTAACTCTTTCCACGGCAATGGGCGACAAGTTTTTCTCTTTTTGTGCTTTTCTATTGCCAGCCTCTAATGAAGTTGCATTGCAGTCAAGGCGAAGAAGATGAAGTTGCCGTCGAGCAAATGGAAGCGGGTACATGCATATGTCAGTCAATTTACCTTTCTTAGCTAGGTGTGAGCAGAGGTACGAAAAGAAAAAAAAAAAAAAAAACCTAACATTTATTAGAAATTTCAAGCAAGGAAATGCTAATATATTGTAGTATAATTCATCAATAGTTTGAAAGCTGATGGAGGGGAGCTGGTGCTAGGGACTGGCCAACAGCTAATTAGGTCAACAATGTGCAGGTATTTTGAAAGCTAAAATATGGAAAAGGAGCAAATTCTCATACGAAACATCACATGTGCCAAAAATATGTATATAGAATATATCTTATACGTATGCATCGCTGTCAATTTGAATTAGGTCTTTTTCTGGTTTCCGTTAAGTCTCATTTCTATCTTCCGCTTCAGGCAAAGATATTTATGCGATTTTTATTGATAACTGGCATTTAAAATACGAAAGACTGAAGCAACGAACTTGCCGCCGTCAAAGTAACAAGCCCAGCAACAATTGCGCATTGTGAACTTTATGGGCTGGAGACGAGAAGAACGCTCTTTGGGCAGCCAAGCGCAGCAGCAATCACAGTCACAACGAGCACAGCCAGCATAACGGCCGAAAAACCATCTGAAAACAGAATCCCGAAAATAAAAGAGACTACGACGACGACGACGACGACGAGGCTTGGAAATTATAACGCAACGCAACGCAGCGTTTTGTATAACGGTTACCGGCGAGCTTAAAGCGAGCCAACAGACAACGGCACTTTTTTCACTTTTGCTGCATCTATGAGATACAGAAACTCGCACAAAGACAACTCACTGCCACCTGCAGCTCAGCTCGGCTGACACTGTGGAAGATGCAGCTTCATGACTGAGCGCTTTGTGTGTTCCCTTCCTCTATGACCCCTCATCCCTCGCCTCGCTGTCGATTTGTTGTTGTTGTTTTTTTTTTTTTTTATATCTGTTGACTGTTTTTTAATTAAATTTTTGGTTGGGGCAGATCTTTGGAAACGTGGAATAGTCGGCAGCTTTGGATGCTGATAATCAGTAAAACGTAATGGGCCGTTGAAGTCTGGGTAGGTTTGGGGCTGGGGTACAGCGTCACCAACACCGTCAACGTCACCAACACCGTTGGCTCTGGCTGTGGCTCTGGCTCGGCTGGGTTACCGTTTAAGCGCCTTAATTGTTTAATTGCCATAGGCATTGTTGCACTGCACGGTTGGGGGGCTTTTGGGTTACCGTTGTGACAATCTACTGAAGCAAATTAATCGATTTGCAGTGGCAGTCGCAGTTACAGCCACAATCACAGTCACAGTCACAGTCGAGGCTTCGCCGGGGCTCGATTACCAGCGCTGCAACCGCAAAGCCTTAGCAACGTCCATTGCACAGCATCCCAAGTACAGCTGCTGCAGCTACCGATTCGCATAGGCATCCGCCCAGTCGCATCGAACTTGGTTTCCCATTTCCCATTTCCCATTTCTGTGTCACTTTGCAATCAGTTTGCCATTAAATGTCGGACAAAGTCTCTGTCGTATCTGTCAGATACGCATGGAGAGTGCTGCCAGCTGTTTTTCCTATTAGTCTAACAAATGGGCTAACTTGATAGCTTTCGGTTCGACTCCTGATTGTGGGCTGCATACAATGGGCTAAGTTCGTTGCCTAAGTCTTTTGCTTTTGATACGTGTTAAGGGTGCTAATTAAAATACTAAGTGATGTATTATATTACGAATTGGCTCTCGAAAAAAGCTTGTTCGGATCATATTACCAGCATCATAATCATTCAAATGTCAGATGTAGATGTTCCGCTTACAGTCATTTACTCGGGAATGGAAACTTTTTAAATTTATAATCTTGAGTCGACCAAATATTATTTTAATTTATTTTTTGTTATTATCTATATATATAAAAGAAAGTTGTGTAAAAGTGAAGACCGCTTATAACTTGATTTGGGCTGAACCAATTTTCATGGTTTTTGATTTGTTGGATTTGTCTCCGCAACGAGTTTAGTATAGGGTCTTAAAAATACTGAAAAAATTTGCCGAATACTTGAAAAACGCGGTTTTTTCCCCAAATGTTCAAATTTTTTTTATACCCAGTAGGCTTGGTAACAGTGACAGTTTTGACAATAGTGTAGAAGTAAATAAACAAATGTAGTCAGTCAGTCTACGGTCTCCTGACCTCGAGCAGACCTGACTATTCAAAAAAAAAAAAAAAAAAAAAAAAAAAAAAAAATTTTTCAAATCAAAAGGAAAAATATTTCAAATCAAAAATCTGCAAAAAATCAAAAGATTAAAACCTGACTGTTCAAAAAATAAATAAAAAATTAAAAATTCGAAATTAAAAAAAAAAAAAGGTAATTATTAAAAAGTGTATTTTTGGCTTTTTATATTTTCGGACTTTTAAACTTTATAAATATTTCAAATCAAAAATCTGCAAAAATTAAAAAAAAAATCAAAAGATTAAAACCTAACAATCAAAAATAAATAAAAAATTCAAAATTCAAAATTCGAAATTAAAAAAAAAAAAGTTAATTATTAAAAATTGTATTTTTGGACTTTTACAAAAGCTAAATATCTCGAAAGTTCAGGTATTTGTTTGTCTCAAACATAAATTTGTGTAAATTATTTATATTTATATTTCTCGATTGTTTTATATGGTTTTGTGCGAGGGCAGTATTACTATTAATAAAAATGCCGCGTCCTAGAAGATCTAATCTTTCCCGGCGGACCCATAATGCAATTAGGCAACGGAATAGCGCGAGTCAATTATCTGACGAAGAGCGAGAAATCGCCCGAGAAAGGCTCCGCGTTAGTACCCAGGGAAGAAGGGCCTTAATTCGTGCTTCTCAAAGAGAGGCAGCCCGTGAAATGGCAATAAGAAATGGTTCAAGGATTGATTTGAATCGAGCAGCGTTTCGATATGATTGCACCATTGATTACAGCTTGAATCGTTTAGTTTGCATTGGTCCAATGGACGTTGTTTGCTAGCATTGTGGCGCATTGAAGTTTGCTGGTGAAACGCCCGGTTTGTGCTGCCTTAGTGGTAAAGTGACATTGCCATTAGCGGTCACCATAGCCATTGCGTTCCCTGCTTTATGGCGAAACACTAGAATCACGACATTTTCTAGCGAACACTCAAAAATACAATGCCTGTTTCCAAATGACATAATTTGGGGCGGAAAATATTGGAGACGGATATTTAAGGTAATTTACGTTAAAAATTTTATTTTCTATGACTGCCAAAAAAAAATTTTGAATAATGTAGTTTGTTAGATTTCTGTAAATAGTGTTTGTAAATATAACTATAACTATGGCTTTGAATTTAAAGATTCAAGGCCAGATTTGCCATCGCATTGGATCATTGCAACCTATTGAAGATGCACAGCAAAAATTCTTGCAAATATACTTCATGGGCAATATGGAAGAACAACTTGACCGGCGTCAAGAAATGAACACAGCTATGAAAAGAGCAATTCTCCATGATTTGCATGCTTAGAAATTTAAACCAACCAAAACTGTGCAATGGAACGCGTTTGGTGATAAGAAAACTGATGAGCAATGTGATTCACGCGTTGATACTCAAAGGAAAATTTAAAGATGAGGAAGTTCTTATTCCTAGGATTCCGATGAGCTCAACAGATATGCCCTTTCAATTTAAACGAATTCAATTCCCGCTTCGTCTTGCCTTCGCCATGACGATCAACAAGTCACAGGGCCAATCTTTGACTATTTGTGGCCTCAATCTAGAAAATGCGTGTTTTTCTCATGGTCAATTGTACGTGGCATGCTCACGTGTTGGCAAACGATCCGCATTATTTGTTCTTGCACCCGACCAAAAAACGAAGAATGTCGTTTACAACAAGGTGCTTGAATGAAAATCCGATTAATAAATTTATCAGTGTATCCCAGCCTGAACAACATAGCTTTCAACAATTTTTTACCTAGAAATAATATAGAGGGCAATGCAACGTTTGCCGGGCCAGCTAGTTTTTAATAAAATTTCAATTTAGATTTATCACTTATTATCTGCAAGCCTCGTATAGTCACGCTTGTCCCGAATCGTTTCGGATTTTTGGCCTTTGCTTGATAGCTATTTAATGCGCCTTTCAAAAAGTTCTCAGCCGATGAGCAAAGTCTTGTATGTCGTCTGGCTGTGCCCCTTTGGGCGTCGCTCTGGATCCGGAATTGCAACTGTAACAGGGGACGGCAGCGTCCACGTTGCGCTTGCCTCACAAAGTTAACCCAATTATGAAAGGCGCAACATAATTAAAGTGGACATGTGGCCACGGCAAAGGAGATGCACAAGACTTGCCAAGTTAACCACTTGTGGTTGCAGGCACCACCAACTGCACCAGCACCAGCAGCAGCAGCATCATCATCAACACCACCACAGCCACCCCACCAAGCTGAACAGGCAGAAGACAAACCCGAACCAAATTGGGTCACGTGCTCGGCTCGCAACGCAGCGGCGACTTCAACTGACAATTTTACGATACGGCCGCGATGGCTTGCTTGAAGTTGGAGCTGGAGATGGAGAGGCTGAGATGCTGAGACGTTGAGACGCGGAGTCGCGGAGACACTGAGACACTGTGGCTCTGCCAATGTGCGTAGTCAAAAGGTAAGTCTTGCCACGTTTGCCTAAAAGATTCGCACCACTCGACAAGTGCAATGCATCTTTATTGTTGTTGTTGTTGTTGCTGTTGCTGTATTGCTGTATTGTTGTTATTGCTGGCGTCGCGCCCATAAATTAAATGCACAAACGAGTTTCGCATCGCATTGTAAGATTAAGTAAAAAGGGGGCAACGGGTGGCTGAGAGAAGAATTTGAAGACAGCAACAGAGACTGAAACTGAGACTGCGACTGAAACAGAGATAGAGACGGAGACAGAGATAGAGATAGAGACAGAGAATTGGCTGCTTTCGCATATAATTTAGCTTTGGGCTACATAATTAATTCCGCCAGGCCGCCCAACGTTTTATGCTGAGCTCGCCCCCGCCTCCGCCCCGACCTCTGCCCGGGCCCCAGTTTCAGTGCCAGTCCCAGCCAACTGTCCGAAGGGAAGGAGTACGCGTAGTACGTGATATGGGCCAACAGGTTTTCCGGCGCACTTGTTGCCATCGCCAAGACTACAAAAATCAAAAATAAGAAAAAAAAAAAATTCATATGCGTTGTCGATCCGTGGGCTTCAAGTGGGTTTCGGGTTGGGGTTTGGCTTTAGGTTCGGTCCCCAATCGCTGGGGCCTGGCCGGGCCAGCGCTTCCACTTGATTTGATTTTGGTATTCCATGCACCGTTATTCAAAATATTCGAAAAACGTTTTATCTGGTCTCCGTCTCTGTCTTTGTCTCCCTCTCTCTGTCTCTGTCCCTGTGTGCTTATGGGTTTGTGTGTGTTTGTATGGGTCCGAGTGCGTGCTGCTTTTAAGTTTTGGAACCGCCGACGCCGCTGTCCCACTGTGTTCACAACTAATTACAATTCTATTTATTAAGCCTCACTTTAGATAGATCTGGACTAAGATTCTCTTCGATTATAATACTAGTGGGCGTTATAAACATGGGACGATAATGAATGTATGCAAAACTGAGGGTTTTAAAATGTGAAACACGTTTGCATTAAACTTTTAAAGAAATATTTCAAAATTAGCTTGAAAAAGAAAACTTTTCCCTTTCGACCTTTGACAGTCATATTTCATATATTTCATAGCATGGGAAAAGAATTTGCAAAGCATTTCTTAAATTAATTTCTATGAAATATATCTGAAAACACAGCTTTCTATAATAAATTCCCATCATTTTTCAGCATGCAGAGATATTATAAATTCAGTTGGCTTGTTTTTATTCCCTTGAGCTGTGCATTGATATGCGATCAGCAAATCAAACAGTTTTTTATATTTTGATATATACAAGGAACTATTCGAGCTTTCAGATACTTTATCTTTTATAGGTACATTCACTAGAGCTGGGCAATAATATCCATTAACTACACTTTTCGGCGCACTTAAGAGTGGGCTTAAAACTCGACTTTGAGCTCGGTGCTGGGGCGCATTACGAGTGGACGCCTAAAAAGCTTAAGTCGACGGTTTGTTTTCCAGCTTCTTAGCTTGTTTAATTACGAGCAGCTGGCGACCGCATTCGCAAAGAAAATGGAAATGGAAAATTGTGCGGGCAAGTTGAAAGCCTGCAACACAGAAACGGAGAACGGAGCACGGAGACTTGAAAGCCCCGGGAGGGGCAGCCAGACAGAGACTAGACCAGGCCAAGTGTGGAAACTAGTTAAAGTCAGTTGGTATTATAATTGTTATTGTTGCTGGTAGCAGTAGTTGGCATGGTAATGAGCAGCAGGCATCAGCCATCAGCCAACAGCGAGCAGCGAACAGACAGCAGAAAACAGCCATCAGGCAGCATGATTATCATGAGTAAGCATGATTATGCTTATATGTTTATGTTTATGGAGCCAGACGAATGTGCAGAGAGTAAAAGTGTTCGCATTGTAAGTGGATGGGTGTGCGTGTGTATATTTATGTGTGTGTGTGTGTGTGTGTGATTAGAATAGTGAGTGCTGGTGAATGTAGGCCAAGTCTATTATGCTGCTATGCCCAAGCCAAGTCTGAGCCAATGTCTACAGCTGCAGGCTTGAAGTGAGCTTTGAGCGGCATCCAAGCACCTCCATACATACTTGCACGCTCGAGTTTGCATGCTTGGATAGGCATTATACTGAAAAGGAATACACGGTATAAGATACATGATTCAAGTGCCTCTTCGCTTGTGCTCTATCAGAGCTCATTCATCTCTATCAGAAAATATATGTATATATGTATATGCATCGCAAGATATTCATTTATTATAGTATATAGGGTATAAACAAGTTTAAAAACGCAGCCTCTATTCAGTTGCCAACGATATCCTTTGCAGCATTTTACAGCCGACTGTAGGATTCATTAGCTGACCCTCATCTGACATAGTCGTTTTCCCACAATTAAGAAAAATGGGGGAACGACGCCCGCACACCTACTTCAAGCTGAACCTGATGAGCTTAGCTTGAGTTCCGCCTCAGCCAACGGCTTTGTGTGGTTGAGTGACGGCTGGCGCTTAACCTGCTGTCCGCTGTCCCGAGAGCGGAGCCAGACGCCGACACAGAGACCCACAAATGTCATCATTGCACAATGTCTAATGGACACTTGCATCGGCAACGGCAACAGCAACAGCAACAGCATCAGCAACGGCATCGGCATCGGGATCAGGATTGGGAACGCGACTCAGGGAGGTGCAGCCAACACGTCGCTGTCGACAGTCGAAACAAATTGCCATGCTGCCAATGCGGGCAGAGACGGGGGACTCGTTGTGGGGTTGGCAACTTCCTTGTGTAATTTGGTCAAGTTTAGTGACGCATACAACAGCCAAGTCGCAAGTCCGGCTTAGCCAAGTGTGCCAAACAGCAACAACAACAGCAACAGCAACTAGTTAGTCAGGCCCAGGCCTATGGTATCTGGCTTCCATTCATGCCAAGCGCTATCGCCACAAAACTCCCCTCTTTTTCTCTCTCTTTCTCTCTATCTCTCACTCTGTCACTCTCTTTATATGTGTGTTAGTTTTGCCAATTATGGTGTCCTCCTTATTTTGCGTTGTTGTCTATCTAACTGGCTAGTTGGCTGTTGGCTGTTGGCTGTTAGCTGTTGGCTGTTGTCTTTGTATTTGTTGCCGTGGCAGTGGCTCTATCTTTAGCTTGTCATATTTGTCTGCTGCGTCGTCGCGTTCGTTGCCTGAGTCTTTCGTTTAGCTGCTCTTGCTGTTGCGCGCTGTTGCCGTTGCTGTCGTCTTCGCTGTTGCCTCCAAGTGGGTCACTTGCGATTTCATGACCGACTTTTAGCTTTTTCATGCACACACACATACACACACACTAACATGCACACATTGGCTCTCCGTCTGTCTCTTCTTCAGTGTCTCTCCTCTGACGCCGCTTCCGTCGCTCATTGTGCGCTGTTATTTATGATTGTTTAGCTGCTGGCACAGGCGAAGCCCATTCAATGCCAACGAAATGCTTTCTATACACACAGCCACATTCCATATATAGTTATATGCGGCAAATATTCAAACTTTAAACGCTATTAATTGGGCGTCGCCATTGACATGCAAATGCCAGCGAATTTGCAACAGGGTTCCTATTGACATATCGTCTATGTTCCGTTTTGAAAGTGACAGTTACATTTGGATTTTGTGATCTTGCTAATGGCGTGGCCAAATACATGTGAGCCACATGTGACTATGGCCGAGGCGAAGGTTCTTGTTGGCTCTTTCTTTGCGTACCTTCTTTGTGGTCACACACACACACACACGCACACGCACACACATTTATATTTTGCTTTCGTTAACGCTTCAGTGGCGCAGATCAAATACATACATCAAGATGCCAATTATGCGCTTGGCTCCCCTCGCCATGCTCCACGCTCTGTCATTATATTATTCTGGACAGCAGCTCCTCGTGATTTACCGTACGCTCAATTGATATATAACTCACAAAGACCGGCAATTAAATAACAAAGGGCAAATTATCTGTATGCATTTCTTTGAGTTCTTTTCATAACTGTTCTCCGCCCCTGTCGCAGGCCCCGCTGCTGCCCACGGGCGTGGGCCAACCCAGCTTTATGGCCATTTCGCAGCAGCGGCCACAAATTGAATTTAATTGTCTTGCTGCGAGCCTCAACTGGCTTTTTGTGCTGCTCTTTTACGACTTGCTGAAATTGTTGCTTAATTCTATAATTATTTATGCATTCGGCCGCTCTGTTAACAAGTCTCGTTAAACCTTTATTGAATGTAAAAAGTGGGCATGACTCTCTTCGGAACGTTCAGAGCCACAGCTTCTGGTTATGGCTTGGTTCTGACTGAATTTTATCTCTGGCTTTTATATGCGATAAGCGCACTCCGTTGCTAATTGCTTCAACACGTACCGCGCTACACACACACACACATACACACACGAGGGATGTGCTGCAACAATATGCGTGTGCCATCAGATGAGATGCGCTGAAAACATGTTTGCTTTTGAGGGCAAGTAAGAAGAACAAATTTTAATTACATCAAATTGCTACAGAAGTAAATACGCATCGCACTTGACAACAGATTCGAAATTTATGCTGAAAATCTTTAAACTCGTTAACTTTCCAAATCGTTGTTATGTATAGACTATATATATATATGTATATATGTATTAATATATGTCACTTATGCATTAAGTTGTGAGCTGTAAAGTTAATTCGTATTAATAAGAATATGGAGATAAGATGCATATTAATATTAAACTTAAACAAACAGCTCATAATACTCTGGTGAATAGATATCTCTGATATATCGCATATTTGACAAATTGCATTGGGAATGATTAGAAATCATCAGTTAGCGCTTCTGGCTCAAGAAATTTATTAAAGGTATTACACATTCCGCTTTGTTATGATTCAAATATTTGCATTGATTGCCGAGCTAGCCTCGTGTCCTAAATCACTTTCACAACAGCTCTATCTGAAAGAAATGATCACTGAAATGTCGCCAGTTGCAAAGTGCTTCGAGCCAATATAATTTACTCTGTCTAATAATGCATATAATGGCAGCAGCGTGCTAAATGCGGCCCGGGCCTAACCATCAACTAGAATAATTGTTAAGCAACGGCGGCTGGAAGAAGAGGAAGCGAGGCTGAGGCTTGAAGCGAATTGCTGCTAAACGGCAATCATCGTTATCATCGTCATTTTTTCTTATATTTTTTTCTTTATTTAGCTGGTGGTGCGCACATCAACGCGGCAATCAAAAACAATTAACAAGATCGCGACTGCGGCTGCAAGTCCAGCTTCAGCTTTAGCCCCAGCCCCAGCCCCAGCCCCAACCCCAGCTCCAGCTGCTGTGCATCCACATTGCTGCCTGCTAACTGCTGGCTTCTGATTGACCCACTTAGCTCACCTGACAGATGTGTGTCAACTGCAGCGAGAGAATTTTACAAGTTGTTAAGTGTTTTGATTAAGAAAGAGGAGAAAAAAACTAGGAACTGCTTTGGCAGCGACTGCAAATGTTATTATGTACGTATTATAGTTGCTTGCCAACATGTGCAACACGTTTAGCAACTCCACGTTTAAGGCGACTCCAGTTTGTCTTTACTTCAAATCCGGCTGCAGGAGCCCCATCCACAGCCATAGCTACAGCTACAAATGTAGTGCAACATTTGGTGTCATGTTTTCATATGTTATATTTTTTTCTTCTTCTTCTGCTTTTTATGTGTGTGTGTGTGTGTGTGCCACACATAATCAAAGCGAGCCGAGCGTAACTACGCGTACTTAGCCAGCCAAAAACAGAGCCAAATTTTAATTATCAATCATAAAGTCGGTACACCCGCCCAAAATACTTTTTGGAACAGAACCAAAAGTTTAACAAGCATGACCCAAGTAGCTCCACGTAAAGTAGCTCGCACTCCCAGCCAAGTCACGCGCCACCGATACAAACAAAACAAAAAGATCCAAGAGCCCTAAATAACTATAATTTGTAAGACATACATATCTGGAAATTTATTTTGACTGCCATTTCTTTTATATTTTGGGTTGATTCTGATGAAATATATGTTTGGTATAACCTATTGACATTTATTTTTTCGAGTTTTCCAGTCCCAAAAAGTTAATGTTATAATGGTTCGGTTCGGCAATTGAAAGGAATTGTTTGAGATACGATTTAAAATTAAATTAATTCAGTTTAAATCAGAAAATTCTACAGATTTGCATATAAATTTTGTAGAAAATTAAAAGGAAATCGGGAAAATATAGTTTACTTGATTACGAGAAATTAAAGCTAGCTCCAACGGATCGTTTTCCTAACGAATTATATTTAATCAAAATATTTTTTTTTTTTTAATCAAAGCGTATTTTAAGCTCTGACAGTAATATATATTTGAATTCTTATTCTCTTGCATATTTCAAATGCAAGTATATCATATATGTGTATATTTTTCAAAATTTACACTTATTTTTTAAAGAAGTACTGTACTTAATAATCATCGTTGACTTTTGTAACCTAATTAATCGATGATTCGGACTTCGTTACCAATTTACATTCATTTAGTTCTCAATGTCGAAATAACTCTGATCAGCACATGATATGTGCTTCAGGAGCAACTTCAATGTGCTGAAACAACTTTCATTTAAGTGCGCCCTCTGCTGCTGCAACAACAACAACATCAGCAGCAGCAGCAGCAGCAACAGCAGCAAATCCCATTACAATGCTCAACGGCAGCGAGTACAATATATATAGGTATACACATATACATATATTATAAAGACGTGATTCTTTTGCATTGTCTGGCCTCTCAATTTATTTGTGAGCTTTTTTTGCTGCCACGCGAAGAATTGCAAATAAAAGCACAACAAAATTAAAGACTAGAAAAAAAGCCCTGCCTGAAAGTGTGCGCATAATTAGCCCTATTTGTCGTTGTTGTTGTTGTTGTTTACTTTAACAATTATGATTGTTGTCGTTGTGCCAGCAAATGAGCATCTATTACATTTCTTTTGTGATTCTGACTGCTGTTCATGTTGTTGCTTTCGCACTAATCTTGACTTTGCCCCAATGTGAAAGTAACAGTTTTTGTCAATTTTTGCCCCAGAGCTAGCAATTTGGGCTCCACTCATTATGAGCACTGGGAAGCCCAATAGGACGGTGAGTATATGTAGTCTGAGAAATGCTTAAATAAGATGTAAGCAGAATGCCAAATTGTCGTCATTAACTAATTCAATTAAGTTTGACTTGTGTAGAAATCAGGCAATTTAATACAATTACCCCTATAATTCATGCTGAATATCAAAAGACTTAGGAAACGAACGTAGAGTTATGATTCCTTTTGGGGGTTTCTAATGCAAGCGACTGTTACTAGACTAGAAAATCACAAACCAAGAGAACATTAATAGAAAATCAAAATAGAAGGGGGTAATAATGTATTGTACAAATCATAGTTAGTTCCCGGTGAGTTCCAGGTGCAGATTTGGTTCACAAGCTTAGGCTTCCATCTATTGCTGTATTGCTTCACCTCATGAAAATTAAATCTAGCATTTGTATTATGAACATGTCGAATTTGTGTTGTATTATGCATATACAGTTACACAATCATAGACAATCACAGACATTAGCGCAGATTCTTCGCATAGAACAGCAGATGTTGACGTAACTCTGTTGCATTTGCTGTCAAGGCTGTTGTGCGACACATGTGCGAGGCGTGTGTCCTGCAAAAAAAGGATATAAGGAGCTGTGCGTGTCATATTGATATTATGCAATACATTACAGAATACTAACAGGCAAAATTAGACTCAAGGTCATAGGTCATCTAACATTTATCGTCTATCGTCAATCTAAGTATACGACAGACATTCTAACGGGTTGAGTGAGGTCTGAGTTTTGCATAAGTTTGTGTCTGGAGAGTTGGTCGCGCTGCGGGTTGCTCTCTGACAACTGAAACTGAAACTGGGTCAATTTTGTGTCACATGCAAAACATTGCCGCTTGATTTACGACTGCCAAGAAATGGACAGCCACTGCAACTGCAACAGTAACAGCAACAACAAGAACAACAAATGCCACTGCAACACATTGAGTTTGCGGATGCAAATACAACAAAGTCCAAGACAAAAAGAAAGAGAAAGACATCGAAGCAGTGAGGCAGATGGGCAGAGAGGAAGAGGCAACGCTGTCATCTTTTGTCATGGCCATAAAATGTCATTTTAAGCGTGTCTCGCTCTAAGGCGTGCTGGCCGACTGTTTCCACTTAAGTGCGCTCGTCGCTGCCGTCGCATAGTCGTTGTTGTCATAAAATCGCGCATTTCACTGTTTGCCGTCCTTTGACATGTCTGTCGATCTGCATGCCTACCTGGCATAGCCTGGCCCTGGCCCTGGCCCTGGCCCCTGCCTCGGCCACCTAGCAGCAAGCGGATCAACCTTTGTCTTGCCTTCTATAGCAAATTATGCAAAAGCGCATTTTACTTAATGACCTTTCCACAACTTCGACCCTGTGCCCAGCCCGAAAGGGGTTCCAGCGCTTCTTTCCAATTTTGGTGGGCGTTTTGTTTTACCAAGTTTATGGCCTAAAACACTTTTGCATCATCATCAGTGAGCCGAATCTTTTTGGGCGTTAATATACTCAATGCCTATCAGTTCTTGAGCATCCAGCAGGCAGAAAGGCAGGCAATCAGGCCGACAGCAGCCGCTGAGATCATGCGTAAGTAAATAACAGAGCCGCTTCAAATTGGGTCAGGGCACACCTCTTTATAGCTCCCGGCTCATTGACAGATCGCGCTGACTGCCCAGCCAGCCGGCCCAGCAGCACATTCACATCTACATCTCACATAACTCATAATAAGCAACGCCCACAAGCCAGATAAACACAAAATCTGGCCCGCATTGACGCGCCTCACAACATTTTCACGAGTCCACGCCAACAGTTATAAAACAAGAAATGCTATGCAAACATAACAAACAAGAAACATAAATATAGAATGAGGCAAAATTCACATTGTTGGCGATTCAGAAATTGCAAATATTTAAAAACAATAGAAATGCTGTTTCAACTCTTGACGCTTGTCAAGTGGAAGAAAAAGACGAAAAATAAGAAAAGAAATGTTGTTTTAAATATCTATATATAAAGATGATTTCAGTTACTGTTACATATATGAATATATTTTTCTATATTACAATTTTTTTTTTTTAAATATGTATTATTTTTCTATAGAAAAAAGTTTATAAAAATATTTATACATATTTATTCATTACTTATGAAAATATAAAAGTTTGCCTAACTTCATCAACTTTTATATACGCAAATTAAATTGGACAACTTTATGTGATGTGCAGAAATCTAAAAACAAAACAAAATTTGTATATCAATATATCTAAATATAGTCATAACTGTACCTACTAATCTGTAGCATCTGCTGATTCGACAAAATACTATAACAGTTATCCTATTAAGGCACAAAACAAAAGAAAAACTATTAATTTGAACTATATGCATCGGCTTTCATTATTTCTCTAGCTTGTTTCTAATGATTCCAAAAAATATATATATGCACAAGTCTTTATCATTTAAACTTATGTAGATTGGATACTGTATAATTTTAGCTTAGCTTTAACTGTTTGCAACTCAATGAAGAATTTAAAAATTTCGTTTAAGTGTTAAGCATTCAAACGCAGTCGGCGATTGCTTTTAGGCGAATAATGCGCGTTTTGGCCAACTGAATTGACATATTTAGGTTAAAGAGATGCGACTTAAGCCCACTTTTGATCTCATTTGCGTTGCAAAGAGAAAAAGCAACAACAACAACAACAGCAGCAGCAGCAACATAAACTGTTAGCATTCTGATTCACTTTCATGCGCAGCGCGATCGTCGATTCCGATTGTGATTGTGAGCTAAGCCGAAAGACGCATAAACAAATAAAAGTTACTCCAGGCACCAACACACACCCATACACATAGACACTCACACACAGGCACAGACAAAGCCACACGCACAGAACGAAATGCAACAACAATTACAACAAAGCTGAGAATGAGATTTTATTTGCTTAACCAACGCTGTGAATATTTAATTTGCACACACACACACAAATAGGGACACACACAGACATACACACACCGCTTTAACGACGCTGCTGACCCACTTTTGAAGCAGAGGCAGCTTAAAAGCTGTCGGCAGAGAGCCATACAACGCTAATAAGAACAGCAATGCCGCCATTACGAATACAAATACCCTCATACACACGTACCAACACACACACACACACATACAGCGAGGCAGCGCCAAAACGCGTTGCTGTTGCTGTTGGTGCTATGTGCGTGCAGAGGAAAGATACTCACTAATTAACTCAACCAAAAGTCAGCCAAAAGAATCAACCAACTCATTTGCAAACTGTGTCTGTGCGAGTGAGAGCCACATAAGCCGAATGGCAACCGTAGAAAGAGAGAGGGAGAGAGAGAGAGCGAGTAAGGCTTTGGTGAAAGGGCATGCGAGAGCAGCGTACAGGTAACACCCATATAAATTATGCTTAGGAAACCCCAAAAAGAAGTTGGCCAAAAAATACAATGACATCATTTCATCAATTCAGTTAGTGGGTTAGTTAGCTGGGAGCAAGAGAGACTAACAATCTTAAGAGATCTGATTACATGCATAGCAAAGAAACGTTTTTCCACTGAAAAGAACTCTTGTATAATTTATATATTATCTTGTTTCTTTTCAGTTTTTGATATCTTCGTTATGCATTCATTTATAAACATATTTAGGGATGAGAGCCTTAAATCACGTATAGATCTCTATATCATGCAACTGTATAGTATTTTAAAAATTATGAATACAATATCTCTTCTTAAATGAAAAAAGGACATTTTTATAATTTTTAGTAAATTCGATTTTAAGAGCTGCACTTGATGAATCAATCGGTAAATCCCAGCGCACCTGCAATAAAATGATCATCTTGCTCATTCTGTTTCCCTCTGCCTCTCCCTCACTCAGTCCCTCTCCCTCTCAGAATTTCACAACACCTACACAATACTAATACGCACGCACCCATCACGCAGACTTGTGCATATGTTATCTACCTCATTTATTGTTCAACACTGTTAAGTAACCATCATCATCCAAGTTTTGTTTATGTTCGCTGCTTTGGCCCAAATTCTTGAAAGCTGACAGCAACCAAGACACCAACACTGACACACACATGCACAAGAGTGAAAGGAGGAGTGCGAGGGGCTGCTGAGGGCCGAGTGGCAATTCCAGTTCCATTCCCATTCGTACTCTCCCGCTGTGCGCTGGCTATGTAAACTGCTGCGGTTCTTTTCTCGTTTCAGTTTCAGTCGTTGTTGTTGCTGTTGTTGTTCGGGTAATCATTGTCATGCTGGCGATTCTGTTTCATTATTTCGTACCCACGCTTTTGCCTTGGTTACTGCTGCCTCTTCCCCTATCTGCTATATCTTCATCTTCTGACGATGATAATGATGATGACGATGATTCCACTTGATAGCAGTTGTAATGAGCTTTAGCATGAGCGTTAGCGTTCTGCCCGCCTGATCATCATCATAATCGTGATTTTCTCAAAAGATGCAGATGCTGGCACCATCGTCATCATTCGTTGGTCGCGCTGCGGTTTTCTTTCCTTGCCCCCCTGGACAAATTTACTTTTCGTCTTCTTTCTTCTCTGCCTTCTTTCGTTTTCATTGTTTTTGCTTGTTTAACCAATATTTTGCCGCTCGATAATGAAAGGAAAGCAAAACAAGAGACGAGCCGAGCCAAGCCGAGCCGAGTGCCCCCAAAACAACAATACTTTATAATCATCAAGAGTGAATCTGCTTGGGCTTCGACTCGCCTTCGAGCTGGTGAAATGCTTACTATTATTGTTGTTGCCGTTGTTGTTGTTGCTGTTGCTTTTGTTGTTCTCCAGCTCCGCAACTCCACTACAGCATTTTGTCGGTAACCCCCCCGGGCTGTGGCAGCAACTTGAAATTTTGCTGGCTTCCATTCTGTTACGGGGGATTTCATAATATTTGCACTGGATGTGCGAATGCCTCTCTGACTCTTACAGGTGTGTAACCCACTTTCAGACTCCAAAAAGGCCTGAGAAAATTCTTAAATGGTTAATGAAAGATGCGACGCACGTTTCCAGGAAACGGCATCGCCTCTTGTACGTACTTACTCACATCAGCCCCAGTATAATGAAATGCTCACTCTCTACAAAGGGCGATCAATTACGAGCAACAACGGTCGACGTCCTATTATTAACAATATACAATACAAACATAAGCTTTCACAATTTTTCCTGTATGCCTAAAAGTAGGCAATTCAATAATGAAGTATATGAATGGTATTGAGTTACATAAAAGAAAAGAAACAAAATACGTTAGTAAATATTTTAGAATGGAGCAAATTAATATTTAAAATAAAAATATGTTTCTTTTTTATAATTATTGTCATTTTATTAGTGGCTTAAAAATATGTTAAGATCAGATCAGAAAGGAGAGATAAGATCATTTCCAATTGCCGAATTCTGATTTTCATATATATATTTGAAAATATTATTGAATACTCAGCAAATCTTATCATTATCATGATATTATATCATTAATGCCACATCTTAATCTTATCATTTTTAGTTTATTTTCAGCTAGATAAAATCATGTACCGAAACTATAAATTGCTAATCGGCTCAGTTGAAAATATGTAGATTATTGAAAACATATTTCTGCTTCAAGTTAAATAGAAATACTTATCTATTTATAAGCCATACATATTTACACGGCTCTAGCTGAACTACACCCTGTTTTAATAAATATATAACTATATACTATACTAACTGATTACCCAATGACCTTGTATAGTCATTTTTGATTAAGCGAGCATACACACATATAGATGAGGAACAAAATCAAATCATCGAAGTTTCTATTAATGATAATGAAACGCACATCAGAAACCGTGCCCAGCGCACAAGGAAGCCATAAAATAAACAACAGCAATCGTATCAGCTACGCTGATAAGTGTCGCATATGTCGCATAAGTAGTGTATCTGGGTGTTGTCTGTCTGGAATTCGCTAGCTGTCTCTTCCCGATTCAATTATGCAATTGATTCGCTCATTTTTGCCTCAAGCTACAAAGTTACAGAGCAAATATTGCAGCATGTTGACACAAAAGAGGGCCGCGAGGCGCCTCGACAGTGGCCCAGTTAAGGTGTGTTCTAGTTCTCGTTTTCGTTCTCCTTCTCTTTCTCTTTCTCGTTCTCGTTCTCGTTGCTGCAGACGCAATTTATCGCTGACGCGCGACGTCATCAGCCATATGCGAGCCCCTCAATTTTCTAATAGAAAAACGTGCAAAGGTCGCTCTCTGAGCGAGTGGAACAGCTATGATAGAGTAGAAAATGCGCTCACGTGCTCACGACGCAGAGATACGAAGAGAAGGGTGAGACATAATCTAGTTTAAAAATAAAATATACCAAACCATAAATTATGATTACCTATATTTATTAATTATTTTTAATTTTAATAATATATGTATATAAGAACATTAAAAACGGCCTTCACTGAATAGATAGCCTAAGCACTCATTCAAGTCGTGAGCGTAGTTTCCACTCGCCATGCGAACGCTCTCTGAGAGTCCAACTGGACTGTCAACATTGCCAACAGTCGCTGCTCTCTCGCCGCAGTCGTCGCGTGTTTTGGAAGCAACAATTCGATTTCAAATGCTCCGCCGACAGTTTTGGTTGGTGCTGCGACGCGATTCCAATTGGACTCGAACAGTTGAGCGCAACACATGTGAAATCAAATTCAAGTGGATTTAATTATAGTGCCAAAATTAGGACTGCTTATCAACTAGTTGGCGTAATTAGCATAAATCGCACATCATGGAGCGCATTTTGAGAGGAATTATGCGTTATCGCAACACGACCCGAGAGCAAATGGTCAAGGAATTTCAAAAAGTTCGCGACCATCCAGAGGTGAGTAGCTGCACCTTCGACAGCTCGCGCAAAGCCCTTGCGGTCACTGAATTTGTTAATTTGTCATTGAGCGAGCTGTTTTCTAATTAGCTAAGCCAAATACTCATTTACTGAAGCATAACTTCGACTAGTGCGGCATGCGATTTCTTGTTGTTGTTAGTTGTGTGGGCAATTATCACAGTCTTTATGGCTTGACGATCCAAACTGAACTCCAGACACTTCGAGAGGAGCTCGTAGCACGCTTATCTCGCGTGCTGTTGCTTTGCCTCTCTCTCTCTCTCTCTCTCACACACACTCTCTGTGCATGTGTCATAAAAGGCATTTCAAAAATGCCTCAGCGTATGCTTGAGGGTCTTCTAGAGCCTACACTCTGGGAACAGGCATCAGCCGCTCTCGCTCTCAGATCGTCCAGATTTTGGTAAACAAACAACAAAGGCTAACCGGTTGAGTTTACTCAAGTGCAAAATATTTATTTGTGTTTTATTTTTAAACGTTTAACATGAGTGCTTTTACTTTTCCACAATATTTTGTTAATTAATTAATTAATATAGAGATTAACAAAGAAAAAGCTTTCAGGTTCACTTTAAGTTACCTGGCAAATTGTTGAAGTATATCAGGTTTTCGATGCCCTGCATGTTTACATTGTTCTCCATGAGAAAGAGAGAGAGACTGACTTTGACAATTTCATCATATCCCATCAAGCACTTTGGCTTATGTTCAAAAAAATTGACACATTGACAACTTGACCACAAATTGCGTTACTAAATATACATATTTTATCCAATCTGAGCGCTCGATATCTGTTCTAATATTAAACGTTGCCCTTATCAGCCGAAGGCCGTGTTCTTCACCTGCATGGACAGTCGCATGATACCCACGAGATACACGGACACACACGTTGGCGACATGTTTGTGGGTGGGTACGACACACACATCGAATCGCAATTTAACCAATATCATTTCTGACACCTGCCTTCGTTCTCATGTTTAGTGCGAAACGCGGGAAATCTGATACCGCATGCTCAGCACTTCCAGGACGAGTACTTCAGCTGCGAGCCAGCGGCATTGGAGTTGGGGTGTGTCGTGAATGACATCAGGCACATCATTGTGTGTGGACATAGCGATTGCAAGGCCATGAATCTATTGTATCAACTGCGGGATCCCGACTTTGCGTCCAAGGTAAGCTTGTCTTCAACTTGTCGCAGAGAATTCGAGTGAATATCTGAATTTCCTTTTCAATATTCCAGCTAAATCGACGACTGTCTCCGCTGCGTTCCTGGATGTGCACGCACGCCAATACCAGCCTGGAAAAGTTTCAGGAATGGCGCGATGCAGGCATGAAGGATCCTCTCATATTCTCCTCGGAGACTCCGCTGCGCCGCTTCGTCGCCTATATAGACGAGGAGCAAAAGTTTGCCGTCGAGGACAAGCTATCACAGATTAACACGTTGCAACAGATGTCGAATATTGCGTCATACGGATTTCTTAAAACACGCCTCGAATCCCACAATCTGCACATACACGCGCTGTGGTTCGATATTTATACTGGTGATATTTACTACTTTAGTCGCGGAGCCAAGCGGTTCGTTGCCGTGGACGAGTCTAGCGTAGATCAGCTCTCTGCGGAGGTGAGACGTTTCTACTCCTAGGACGGCCAATGCGATTCTCAGCCAGCAGTGCCTTCGATTTATGTGTCTGTGATATGTGCAACGCGATGTTGGGTCTTATATACATAGTTGTTCCCTGTTTGTTACTCGATATACATACATACATATGTATACGTGTTATTAGATGTGGCTTTATATGTATATATGAATATGTCTTATGGTTAGAAATTTGTATTTATAAATGTTTGTTTTTTACATAGTTTGGTGTTTGTTCTTGTATACAACTTAAGGCCTAATGGTTTAGTGTATAAAGCGCTCTTATAAATGTAGGAAATATCAAGGCTCATACTCGTTCGCTGAACAAGAAGGCGCTCGCTATATATATATATATATGTATATGCATGTTTTGGGAAGCATTTAGACTTTCGCTGTGCAACAATAAACCGTGTGCTTTCGTAACGGAAAACAAACAGTAACAGAAATGGATAAACATTAAACTTAACGACAATCACACAATCCGACAGTCCATCAGTGGTACTTGTGGTTGTGATGATTCGTGCCAACGTTATTCGGATTCTCCAGCTCCTCAAAGTACTTGCGGGCATTGCGTATGTTGACAAGCGTCGCTTCCGAGGGCAGATTGGGGTCCGACATGACCACCATGATGTACGTGTTGCTGGTGAAGGTATCGATGAAAGCGGCAAACGCATTGTTGCGCACCTCCATTGATTGGAACTTGGCCCCCAGCTTGGAGCAGCTCAGCTTAAACTGTTTAATGATGTTCGACACCTTTTCGAACCGATGCGAATCCCGATTTTTTTTGCTCTGACAGTGTGAGATGACCAAAAAGGTTGCCTTCTCGAACAGCAGCACCTCGTCCGCCTCAATCACATTGGCAAAGTGGGTCAACGAGTTCTCCAGGGCTGCTACATTGGGAATTAGCATCGTAACAATCGACGACCAAGCTCTGTGGAATTAAATTAAAGGTCGATTAGCCATTAATATTTCATGAATCTATATATTCACTTACTTGTACAGTGTTTCATCCCAAATGCTGGTGCGAAAGCACGTCACATTTCCTGGTTTCGATAAACCTATGAGATCTCCCTCGCGTACCTTAAACACAAGATCACGCTGTTCTTCGGCAAGCAAATCCATTTTGTGTACTAGACAAAATATCTTGGCATCTGGCGAGTTGTGAAGCAGTGCTTCGAGGCAACTTTGATAGTAGTGCACATCCCGCTCCAGCTCCTGGCTCTCGACATCGAATACATAGATGAGAACTTCAACATTGCGGAAGATGTTGTCGGGCTGCTGCGTACAATATTGCTGCATGAAACTTTCCTGGCCGCCACAGTCCCACAGATTGAGAACCAGGTTGCCCAGAAATCGGACATGAGAGTGCTCCACATCGACTGCAAATGATTATTTAGTAAGCTACTAGTTTGGGTGATACGGTATGAGTACATATTTACTTGTTGCTCCCAGGCGTGTCGTATCACGGGCAACGTAGTTGGCAAAAATGATGGACCGCATACTGGTCTTCCCTGAGCCGCTCTTGCCCATAAGTAGCACCTGTTTTGCATACAATAAACATTTTAAATTTCTATTCGAAAGTCATTTATACAACTTTTGATATTTATTTACCTTTTTCTTCATGTTTTTGCTGTTTTCGCAGTTTGTTTTGTTAATGAAAAGGCTGGGTCCAATCAGAATAAAATGTTAATGTAAATTATGCTTATCGTTTATCGGATGGTTGGCTATCGACAGATTGTGGCGGTCGGTCGGTGTTTTCTTTTGCAAGGGTGAAGCAACAAATTTGAGTTTTCTTTGCTTGTTGTATAGCACTGTTTACACTCAATCAAAAGCTGCTTGATATAAGACGGTTACGCCAATTTTGAAATTAATTTCATTTGATATGCAATGCGCATCAGTTAAATTCATAAATCATATCATTCATAAAATAAAATCTAGTTGAAATTTCCATTTCATGATAGTTGTTAGCTGTTTTGATATCAAGTCACATGCTTAAATTATATCTTGCTCTAGCTCTGCTCCACATTTTGCACTGCAATGGCAAAATATGCCAGCGTTCAAAAAAGGTGAGTTTGATAAAAATTTATTTTGAGAAATTTGAAATGGGAATTTTTTAATCAGCCTTTGGAAATGATTGTTTTGTACGAGTCCCTCTGTCCTGATAGCCAAAGTTATATCAAGAACTTTTGGCCCGTTTACCGAAAATACCATCAGTGCATCAATCTAACGTTGGTGCCCTATGGCAAGGCCTCAGTAAGTTAATGTTACAAAAATCTTGGTAAATGTCCATTATTTAATTAATTTTCACGCTCAGCCGTCTAGCTCAGCCCCGTTTGGTCATACATGCCAGCATGGCGATTCTGAGTGCTGGGGCAATCGAATGCAAGACTGCGCGATTCACTCCAACTTGAACCAATTCGATCAGATGAAATTTCTTGAGTGTCAAATGAAAGATCTTCAACTGACAGTGAAAAAGAATTTCACGTGCGCTCGGGCCTTAAATATCGAGGATCACGTAGAGCGCTGCATGCGCCCAAGCGGCAGAGGGAATCAACTGCAGACCCAATCTTCGATTATAACCAATCGATATAGCTTTAGCGTAATACCTGCCATTGTATACGATGGAGTGAGTATTCATTAGTAAATAGTTCTATGAGTGTATATCTATATTTATTTCTATATACATTTATACAGGTATTTTCTGTAAATCTGCAGCGGTCTTCTCGAATGAAAGTCAGCCAAACTCTATGCAACATAATGATTAAAAAGAATCTTTTATTACCCGATGATTGTTAGACTTTGGGTTTTTACGGACATATTAATATATATATATATTTTTTTCTACTTAGCTAAAATAATGAAAAACAATCATAAATAAGTATAGAAAGTTGTTCATTTATTATCTGGTATTATAGGTTTCATATGTACCCTTTTCATTTCTGAATTCACAAATAAAATGTATTAAACGAACTTGGAGCAAAGGAACTAGTATATTTTATTAAATAAAATAACTTCTTTCGGAGTTCATGCTCGGAATTGGCGTGTTGTTACTGCATGGAACTAATTTATTATAACCATTATACAAAATACCCTGTATTTTGTATAATTTGATCATTTAAAGACAAACTCTTGTCATAGCATCTACGAAATGGGTTAATGGTTAAAAAGAACTTGTTCATATTAACGGTCACTTTCTGGGCTTTGAGCTTAACGTCTTTCGGAAATTAACAGTTCGAGGGGACAGTAGTATACGCATTGTGAATTAAATTAAGAACCTGATCCCATGTCCATTACCCAGTTAACACCTAAAGCTGTAACTGTGCGGCATGATTTGATATTGGAGTTCCGAAATTGAAACAGAAATGTAAAAACCGGCTTGCAAAAGTCAGAGAGAAATAGAGAGAGACGTAGAGAGAATGAGCACGCTCATTGAGTCCCATTTTAACTGTTCACAGTCGTTGTCCAAATTAAATCCAAAAATCGACAAACCGTTCAGTCGCAGAACTGAAATCGAATTGAACGGACGTAAAAGCTTGGCTCGAGGCATACGAAGGTGAAGGCGGCGCAACGACTTTTCGATTCTGAAAGTGCATCGAAGGTCGATTCTCATCGATTGGGCGAAACGCATTACATATTCACATACATTTGCATATTGCATTTCGGAACAGAAAACTGAGTATATTTTGTGAATATGAATAAGCTAATCACAGCCTTCTGCATTTTTGCTGTGCTCAGCTGCAGCCTGGCCGAAGAAACTCCGCGTGAAAAGCGGCAAGCTGAAAAGGTGAGTAGTTGTGGAAAATTTGATTTCCGTTTAAAATCTTTCTTTGACTTTTGCATTCTTTAGCTGCACATTACTCTGCTGTATGAGTCGCTGTGCCCGGACAGCAGGAAATTCATGCATCAGCTGGCTCCCGTGCACGAGGAGCTGAAAGACTACATTGACATTGAGCTGGTGCCATTCGGCAAGTCTTCGGTGAGTATGGTGGGATGAGGGTGAAGAGACAGGCAGCTGCTGATACGATCCTCTTCTCGACAGTCTGAGAAAAACGGCGCAATCTTCCACTGCCAACACGGACCGGCGGAGTGCGAGGGGAATCGTCTGCAGAGCTGCGTCATCAGCAGCAGCAACGACCAGGCGGCGCAGGTGAAATTCGTCGTTTGCCAAATGTTTGCCGCGAATTATGCAAATGCCGATAAGGTGCGTATGCGCGGATAGTTTACCAAACGACGGAGTTTGCTTAACCAGTTAGCGACCTTCACTATTCGCAACTTTCAGTGTGCCAGCCAGGCCAACATCCGCACGGACGTGGAGTATTGCATGAAGACCCCGACGGGCACCAAGCTCCAGCTCGATGCGGAGCTCATCACGAATCAGTATCGGCCCAGCTTTGTGCCCACCATTGTCTACAATCGGGTAAGTGAGCGCCAGCAATGTCTCCTTCTTTCTGAACTGGTTTTCACTCTGGATTACGCACTGGCCCCCACAACAGGTATTCAATCAGCAGCTGCAGGACCAGTCGCTGCGCAACTTCCGGGCCACCGTCTGCTATCTGCTCCGCCAGCAGATCCCGCTGCCAGCCACTGTCTGCCAATAAAACTCCAACTTCTTGTGTATTGAACTGTAATGGCCAGCAAGGCCTCACCAATAAATGTTGTAATAAACCATCAAACTGTCTGTAGAAGTCCGAGATATGTAACTGATAACCTGATTGGCGATAAGTTCTTAAAGAACTCATGTAACTTGGTTGAGTATTACGTTTTAGGATGTAACTGCACTCTAGGAGCTATGTTTAAATGGAATATACCCATCGGAAATCACTTAAGTACACTTTCAGTTCAGCTTTGATAATTAACCTTACTGATAACTATTGACACTGCTCTTATAGACCAAGAAACAGGGTGATTACAATCTCGGAAATTCCCCTTTTACACATGGAATATTTCAGGAATATTTATTTATATACATCATGATATAAAACCCTATACCTTTCATTTCCATTTTTAGTACTAATCTTACTAATGTAATCTTAGAGAAACAACAATTAAAATCACACTTAGATGCTATAATTATACATAGTTTTATACATACATGATATATACACTATTTTAAGCTTGCTTGGATACAGACTCCAGATCTCAGGTACACTAAATTCATTGTACAGGTGTAGAAAGCAGGCAAATAAATAAAACTAAACTAAAATAAATCAATTTAGCTTGTGCATGGTAAACAAAAAAAAAAAAAAAAAAACAAAAAAAAAATCAAGATATTAAAGTTGCGCTCTTCATAAGTCTGTTGTTATTGTTGTTGTTGTTGTGTCTACACTGTACAGGCATAAAGCCTGATAGAACTGCTGACACTGCTGCTGGATCGCCGCGACATATGTATGCACATATATATACATACATATATACGTAATATATATATTACTTTACTTATCGAGTCAAGTGCTATATGTGTGTCTTGAACGGGAGATAAAGTTGTTGATAGTTCAAAGCATTTAGAGTGGGTATAAAAATAATTGTTTTGACTTTGAAATGTGTCATTAATACCAGCTAATTAAATTAAGTGAAACTTAAAATTTCACTACTTTTATAGCGAAACTTGGGGAAAGAACCCATTAAGCTGTCTTTTCTAAATATGCAAACGTATTTGAAGTAAAGTTATGGATAGTTAAATATTTAGAATCGAAAATTCAGAATCATCTAGCAGCAAGTATATTGGTCAAGGCCTTTGCTAAAGCTTAGAGTAAGAGAACGAATATATGTATATACATACATATACCAATAGAACATACAATATGATCAATTTTAATTAATTGATCATGAGTATGATATGGAAAGGGAATATTGAAAGAGATTTTGAAGCGCTCCAGCCGATTGTAATAAAAGGCTCTTATTTGTAATTTAAGAGGTGTGATCTATCCAATAAATTAGCCTTGAAAGAAGTTTATTTTTTAAAAGAAATTTTGGTCATTCGGGTTTCTCTTTATTCAGTTATTGCATGATCTTTCTTACAACGGGTCAGCCGTTGATCAAGTCTAGTAGAAACTAATCATCGTTCGATTAGTAGAGCTCTGAAAATTTGTATAAATTGACTCTCAAACCGAAGGGCTCAGTAGCGAGTGCTGAATTCCTTAGCTAGTCTTAATTTTCGATCAGTTCTAATCTCCAATAAGTAAATCATTTAATAGGAGTAATGAAGTGAGCATTTGGCCTAACATTTACTTCAATTGCCTTAAAGCTAAACGATAAATCTAGGCAATTCAACACCCCAACAAATTCACAGCTTCGCAAAACTGGATCCCGATGCTCAAAAGCAGTCCAGTTAGTCAAATACCTGAATTTATTACATTCGAACAGAAGTGAACTGGTTTACATGTTAACATTAACGATTCGATTGCAATTAGCCTGGTTTTTACAAAACGACGCAAGACATCAAGACGTCAACTCTTTCGCAATCGTATAGGTATAAGAAGAAGACATTGGCAAAGTATTCGTTACTTTAGTTGCATATATTTCATAAGAATAATTTATATAGATAGGTAAGATACAATTCATGGATTACATCAGTATATATATTACATGCAGTGCGTAGAGCGTCTACTTATTTACAGAGCAAATAGAATATGTTCGCCAACGTGCCAGGAAGCCCGATGAAAACAAACAAGTAAATGTGAAGTTGGGGGACCAAACAACAACAAAAAAAAAAAAAAAAGAAAAGAGACAAGAAATTAAATAATCAATAATCAATATAATGATTTGTGCAAAAAAGCAACATTTACACAATAATATCGTTAGGTTATTTCTTTGTATGATGGACCAACAACAAATGACTTATGCGGTAAACAGCTTAACAGTTAACCTAGGACTACGACTACAATAGATACTTCAATTTCTTGCACTTCTCTCTAGCCCTTGTGCTGACGCGTGCGCAGAAATAACAATGTGGAGAACCCTGTTTAGAGGCACGTCGATCACTCAGACCGGTGTCCCCGTTCCCGTGGCCTGGCCGATGCTGAGCGAGCGCCGCGGCGCCGGTTTGGGCGGCAGCTGGGGCTTGACAGACGCCGCCATGGCGACGGCGCCAGCAATTGCCTGAACGCGCTCCTTCTCCTGGAACTCAACGTAGCCGCTCTCGTCGCTGCACTCGGAGTCGTCATCCGAAACGCTGCCGGCATCCGCTGGCTGTTTCGGGTCCGACTCTTCCAGGCAGCTGACTGACTCTGCGGGCTTCAGGGTGATGCTGCTGGAGCTGCTGTAGTTGGTGGCGTCGCTATTGTGGCGCAGCTGCTGACGGCGCTTCGACTCCTCCAGTCTTTGGTAGAGCAGCATCTGCTCAAGCACCTGCTGCTGCACGTTGCTGCCCTGAGGCTTGTTGTACTCCTCCTGGTTGGCATTGGTAACTGTGCTGGCCGTCTCGCAGCCGCTGGAAATGGAGCCCTCGTCGCTGTCCGGACTCGCCAAGCACTGCTGGCCGCCAGCTGCCCCCATTGGCGCTATGCCACTGGCTGTCGTTGAGCTGGAGGCATTGGACGAGATGGAGGACTGCGGCTGGTGGCGATACTGAAGGCTGGTCTGGTCACTGTTCCGTTTGCGCATCGAGCTGCGGTGCAGCATTGTGAGCATGGCCGCCTGCCGAAAGTAATGATCGTCCGCATCGTCCAGGAAGTCCTCCTCGCCGTCGCTGCAGACGCCGCTGCGGCGCAGATGAACCACATCGTCGTGGTCGAAGTCCGCCTGCGGATCGGCACTGGGATCGCTGTTGATGGTGGGCAGCAAGCTGTGCGGTTCCGCCTCCTCTTCCTCCTCCTCCTCCTCATCAAGCTCCACGGGCTCCACCTGCAGCTCGCTCAGGCTGCCCATGCTCTGGCTGCTGTTCTTGTGCAGCTGCATGTCAAAGTACGGCAGCAGCTCGTTGCTTAACGTCGTGTCGAACTTGAGCAGCTTCTCGAACTCGTCCGAGTCGGAGCCATCATTGCCAGCGGCGGCAGCCGGAGCCGTGAGACTGCTGGTGTTCGTGCTGCTTGCCGGCTCCCGGCTCTCCAGCATCGGCTCTATTTGATGAGAGCAGCAGCTGGCCGCCGCCTGGATTTTGCCTGTGCGCCGTATGGAATGACCGCGACGGCAGCGCCGCCTGCCCAGCGTCATGGCCGGGTACAGTGAGTCGCGCTGACAGCAGGGCATCATTTCGGGCTCATTGGTGTCCTCGATCTCGTCGCCCTCCTCCTCGCCGATGGCCTCCTCGATGGCCATCAGCTTGGGCGCCGACTTGGAGCGTTCCAGGGGCGGCCTGTAGTTGTTGCCACCCACGCTCAGCATGATCTTCCGCTTGGGCAAGCTGGGATTGTCGTACACGGCATTCGCCAGGCTGAGACGCGCATTTTGTTTCAGAATTTTCTCGCGCTTAAATTCACGCAATGCGCTCTCCAGATTTTCCTGCAAGGTGAGCAAAGTAAACGTTTCAGCAGGTGCAATCAGATGTATATGAGATGTCCACTCACCCGCAGTGTGTCGCATATGTCCTGGGCAATCTTCTCCTTGCTGCAGAGCACTGCATGGCAGCGCAGCTCGTGCTTCAGCTTCCTGCCCTCGTGCCTGTAGATCCAGCAGAAGACGCGCGGATAGTTCTTGGGCGCACAGCAGTAGGTGATGCGATTCGACCAGTACTCGGTGAGGCCGTGCTGCCGTGTGGTGGCCTTCAGCCCGGAGGCGCACACCTTCATCCGCATTATCACATCCGGCTTGGTGTGCTGGGTGTAGTTGCGCCACAGTGTGTTCAGTTGCTTCTCCACGCAGCCCTCGCCTGCTGAAGACAGTGGAGAATAAGTTAAATGCTTCACAGATATCAAAGCAGATCTCTTGGTACTCACCCTTGGCCCAGCCGGTGAGCACGTTGCCCAGATAGGACACCTTGTACTCAGGATCCGGTGTGCTGATGTCCACGCTGTGTGTGCGCTTCCACCAGAGCTTGCCGAGTCCACGGGTCAGTGTGCGCATGGCCTTCGCGCTCAGCTGATCCTCGGCGCGTCCGACATGCTCCTGCCGACTGCCGTACTGCAAGTCGCGCGAATCTGTGGTGAGTGTAACCACATTGGTCACCTGCACCGTCTCATCGTCGCCGGCAATGTCGCCATCCTCCTTGGACATGCGCTTGAAGCGCTCCAGATACGGACGCTCCGGTCCGCTCCGACGCCGGCCGCTGAACGTATGGAACTTGCCGCTCGCCTCATTCGCCAGACGCTTCTGCTCCTCGCGCTCGAACTTGCGCGCGTTGTACGTGTTGCCCAGCAGCCGGGCAATGCTGCTGCTCTTGACGAACTTGTGCTGGCGCGGCGGTGTGCCGATGGGCACTGCCGGCGTGGGCGGCAGCAACAGGCTGCCACTGCCCGTTGGCTTCGGGGGCGTGGCGTCAGTGCCTTGGGCGGGAACTGGACTGCTGCTCGATGACTTGTTGGCCAAACTCTGCTTTTTGCTGCTGCCAAAGCTGAAGAGTGTGCGACGTTCCTTGGACTTTTTCAAGGTGTTGCTGTTGCAATTGTTGTTGCTGCTGTTGCTGTTGTTGTTGGTGACATTTGGTTCATTGTTTGGTGTGACTGTTGCTGTTGTGTTTGTGTTTGTTCCTTTGGCGCTGATCGCTACGCCACTGGCGCTGCGTAAATCCTCATATTCGTTGTTGTTGTTATTGTTGTTGTTGTGTGTGGCGACTATGAAGTCGACTTCATCGCGACTCTCCAGCGACTCGACGGTGGGTGTCATCGCTTTGCTGTTGTTGTTGCTATTGGTTGCCATGATGTGTGCTTCGTAGTAGTTGTTGTTGTTGTTATTGTGGTTAAAGCTGCTGCTGCAGCTGCTGCTCAATATCCGTTAGATTGTGACATGTTACAGAGCTGCAATGAAGAAGAAGAAGAAGATAATCATTAGCATTAAGCAAACAGGATTTGTCCGAGCGCATCCACTTGACTACTCAAACGATTTATGCAATTCTTAAGTGGATTATAGATTTAGTACAGCTGACTTCTTTATATAAAGAGAGAGATAGAGACAGAGAAGGAGAGAGATAGGTGGAAAGCGAGTTAAGCAAAGCTCTTCTAGTATTTTCTTTACGTGTCACCTTCCATATAAGTCCACTTACAATTCATATACACACATATACACTTTAAGTTCAAGCTATTAACACATTTAAGCAGCTCTGTTAATACACCCCAAAGTAACTCACATTAATTAAAATTGTTTTGTGTGTAACTGCAACAGAAAAGTGTCAATTTTATTATAGCACCTTAATTGCCGCATAATTAACATCTTAACTAGCAGCTAAATTGTTGTTGTTGTTGTTGTTGTTGTGTTTTACATCCATTGTTTCCATATGCCCTATACGAATGGGAAGTTGTAGTAATATATGTAGTAATATATGTACAAATCTGAAATATACCTATGAATCTCCTATATATAACTGACTTTGACAGAACTAAGAGCTGGGAGCTAGCTATATGGTTACAATAATACAATCTAATACAATTTTCCAAATCTCTTTACCAATTTCTATATATACTATGTATTAATAGTTATTATTTTAATAAACACGTGTTTTGGGAAATAATTACTTCCGCCATTTTATGCTAGTAGAGCATCGTCTAGTCGGGTTCACCCAGCTGCAGCGTGTAATATTTTCGTATTGATGCCAAACTGAACAGGTTGGAATGTAATAGACTGTTATAAGAGCTCAATATGCAAATATTTATGGTATTGCTGAACTAACTTGTTTTTCTCAAAGTGCTATCCAAGTGTATGTGTGTGCATGTGTGAGTGTGTGTGTTTGTTTTGGTGTGTTTTCAGTTTCCTTTGTGCGTTGTTTTTTCACATTATTTGGCTAAAATTGCAGCTGAAAAACACTCAAAGGCGAAACTATCAAAGCCATTAGCTGCGCGTATTAAATGGCTAATTATAGAGCTAAAACAGATGACGTCTGTAGTCGACATAGTAGCCGGCTGATGTGTATTACAATTGGCCTTTAATTGCCTGGCAATTAGCTGTGCCGGCAGTGCAACTAAAGGGCTGCAGGAGACAGATGCCTGCCCATTCCCATTGTCTTAATTAAACTTGATTAATATTGCAATCTGAGATAATCGCGTTTTGGCACAATGATTCCGCATTTCGCATAATAGCTTGAATTGGCCGTAAGACAGCTGCATGGATATTTATTTCTGCACGGTTCTAGATTAAATTCGGGGCTATTATTATTAGCTTAGATAAGGCAGCCGAAAAAAAGAGCAAAATAATATTGAAATAAACAAAAACAACTCGTGCAGTTATTTATAGACTGTGAGCTCATCATGTGACTGCAATCGGTTCTTGTATTGTGTATGTAGTCTGCGCACTTCAGGCCTGTTTACTACTCTGGCTCGTGTGGTCAACTGCAATCTACAACTGCCGACAGAATCTATTATGTTAAGAGCTCTATCTTATCTGGGAATTGTAATTGTGCTTTTGCAGTGATTTTATAAGCTATAAACAGCTTTAGCCAATTGCAGATACTTGTTTGAAGATGTCTCGTGATTAAAGGCGATTCGGTAAGTAATCTTAATTTGTTATTGAAAACACTTCATAAATGTAGTAATTGGCAACAGCTGAAATGCCAACACTTGACAGTTTAATTTTAGCCGCAAATATGCCGTAGATAATCATAGCTAGATTTCATTTGAATTCCTCGTGCAAATCCACTTTATTGTGGATAGAATCCAGCTCTTCTCTATATCAGACAGTCGCAATCTAGTATGAACTTTAAATATATATATATAGCTTATTGAATTATAAAAGTTCAATAAGTCAATTATAACCTTTAGCCAGGCCAATGATAAATGGCTCTGATAGAGTTCAACTCAACTGTCGCTAGCCAAGTCTGACTTTACAACAGGAAATGGCCAACGGCAATGGCAACGTTAGTCGTGCTGCCAAGTTGTCTATGGTAATGCAACGACCTTGAAGTTGTGCAGGTGTTTCTGCTGCTGGCCAAGCCGATAAAAATTTTCGTTTTGTTTTGCTTTTTTCTTATTTTATGACATTTGCCCAAAGGTCTGGTGCTTTCACTTTTGCCATAAGCTCGGACAGACCATTGTCAAATATGCGGGCGACCCACTCATTCATGAACATCTGCACACACACACACACACACACACACACGCATACAGAGAAAGACAGACATATTTGAGAAAGCCCAGTAGTCGAGCTACTGAACCCAGACTTGAGCCCCCCTCAGGCCAATGACATCGTAGTTTTCACTCTGCAGGAAAGAAAAAATTACAATATCTACGTAATTTATGTACACGTAAAAACATGCTGGAAAGAGGCAAAGAAAGCGCGCTGAATTTGCAAGAAAAGCCCAACAAAAGTAAGTAATTATTTGGCTGCAACTGGGGACGCCCCTAGACCCTAGACCACTATCCATTATCCATTATCGCTTATGGGTGCTGTTTGCTTTGTTTCCTACTTTTTTTCCCGATCCAAGACTCATAAGTGCAAACCTTTTATTTAGCTATTTATTTATTTTGTGCGTGAGCGCGCAGCGAGTTAAAGACGCCAACTAAATAACAAAAAAGTAAAACACAAATAAATTGTGAATAAGCGACAATTTGTTGCGACTTTAAGGTGTACACAAAATGCAAAAAACGTAATCAGGAAGCGCTCGCCACTTGGACAGTTGCTTGTGCGCGTAATTTCAATTTCAATTTCAATTTGATGACAGACAATAACAGGAGCGCACTTTGTAGGAGAGGTAAATGGCGCCCAAAATGTGCGATTATATAAGGCTTAGCTATACATAAATAGAAAGATTTTACATAAATTTGTCACAATTTTGCATCAGGAAATATTTGTCTGCACGGAAGATGACGGATTTAGAAACTTGGTTGCAAATTGTATCTATCGAGATATCATAGAACCTAGATGTAATGTATGATAATATTTGAAATAGTGAGGGTAATTGGAAAAGCCTAATTTGAATTTTTCATAAAATCTCTTTCATATGAAAATAAATCCCTAACTGTGTTGAGGTATAGAACTTGGATGTAATGTAAAATCTATATCATATGAAAATAGATCGTGAAATTTTTCAATACATTGAATTTGGATGTACTGTATGATAATATTTCTAATTGTAATGGGTACTTGACAGAATATCTTAAAATCTTTTTCAATAGATCGTTAATGTGATGTATAATCTATATCATATGAAAATAGATTCTTAAATCTGTCAAGATATCATTTAATAATATATACTGTATGATAATACTTATCTTAAAATCTATATCATTTTCATATGATCTTGAAATCTATGGAGAGATCATGAAAATGGATCCTGAAATCTATCGAGAGATCATAGAACCTGAGCCTAATGTGTGATATATTGTAATGCTTTCCAACTGGAAATGCACAAATTGAATTGGTCATGAAATCTCTTTCAGTTCAAGCGTGGCAAACAGAGCAAACATTTTGAGTACTAAAAAAGATTTGTAACTATTTAGTTTATATTCTAGTTGACCTTCAGTTGAAATATATTCAAAAGCAAGCGGTGCCCAGACTAATTAGAATTCAACGTCATCCATTTGTATGGAATGCCAATAAATCTTTAGCACATTGCGTCTAACAATGGGCATTGAAAACAATATTTATAGAATGGCTGACGCTTATAAATTTTAAATACCTTAGCTATTTTTGCCACCTTTGAGCAAATGAAAACTTTTTGCCACTAGACGAATGAAACAGATATAAAAATGATTGATCATCAGATCGTATAATTTGTAAGCGTTTTGAATTTATTTATTTGAGTTTCAGGCTAAACGTATCACAGCGCATCAGACAATGGGATAAGCCCAGGCAGTTCATCAACTAACTCAAAAAAAGAAAAAAAAAAAGAAAAACCAAAATACTGAAACAAAAACCCTAAATTTATGTGTTACTTTTCTCTTCTTCTTTTCTATAATGTAAAAACGTCGAGTCATTTATCAAAATGTATTTTGTGAACAAAATTTAACAGCTAAATTTGCGTTAGCCGCTGGCTGTCAAGTGTTTCCCAGGCAGCTTAAAATGCAAAACCGCAATACACTAACTACAACAACAACAACAACTACAACAGCAACACAGCATCAGCTGGCTACTTTTAGATACATATTTGTCTAAAGTCAAGTTCCATGCAGGCCAGCACTTGAGCCACGGAATTCTCAATGGGTAACAAGCCTTTGTGGATACTACAGAAATGCAATTTATTATTATACTGCAAAGATCTTGCTCAGGTGCAGCAATGCCTAAGCTGAGACTGAGACGGAGACTGGGGCTGGGGCTGGGGCTGGTGTTGGTGTTGGTGCTGGGGCCCCGACTTGGAAACTGTGTCAGCAGCAAATTGAAAAGTTGATTTACAATAAAGAAAAAAAAAAATGCAACTCAAATAATGTTTACTTGGTATAGGCCAAATTCAATTTAGCCACGGCTCCGCGTGTGGCTCCAAGCAGAGCTGTGCGTGTGTCTCTCTCTCTCTCTCTCTCTCTCTCTCTATCTCTCACACACTCTCTGGTTGTGTCAGCTGTCGGGCTAAATAAATCGTAAACACCGATTCGCTGACCGAGACACGTCGAGAGACCTCAGTCTCAAAGAATGTCTCAAAATAAATAACTACGATGAAAAGCAGAATGGAAAAAATAAATAAAAATAAAAAGCGAACAAAAAATTGGACTCGCTGCTAAATTAAACAGTTTCGCAACTCAATTTGGTTTTTTGGACATGTGTGTCACGAGGTGCGACGCGGGGAGGACTAAAGTAAAGAAAAAAGATTGCGACTCAAAATCCCAATACGACAACAAATCCCAATACGAATATCAACTTAAGGCGACTCAACGCAAGCGACTGTAAATAAACACAAAATAAACAAGCCAGTAAAGTCGGCTGCAACCGACTGCACGATACTCGCTTGAAATGGGTGTTGATGGATGAATTGAATTGCTGAAATGAGAAGTAATTAAAAAAAATCTTTGATCACCATTGAAATGATCTATCCTTTCAACTGGAATATTGCAATCTTACTTTATAATGTTATGGAATATCACATAAACGAAATATACCCGCTCTTTATTATGCGAGCGAGTAGTGAAATGGAAAGGAAGTACGTGATAATGCATCGGAATGCATTTAATTAATTTATTGAATACCATTCGCGGGATGTGGAATGAAATGCAAACACCATATAAATATTGAGCTAGATCTTATCTTATGCATAGATAAGGCTTGGAAAACCGCTGCACAATAAAATTAGGCCAAGGCATACCCTGCGCCATAGATGACTGTGCACTATATAAAAAGAGTGTCATCCTACTACTAAGAACTGTGAGAAAGATTTGGTTAAATAGAGTCAACTCATCATAGAACATTTATATACACTATAATGTATGCAAAAGAAAAGGTTACACAGTAGATAAATCGTGGAAAATATTATTATAATTATTATTATAGTAGCTATCTAAATATCTCATAATTTAAATAAACTAAATGAGGTATATACCAAAGAAAATAACTTTTACAGGGTATTCATAGCAAATAGACATAACATTAAAGTACACTAAAAGTAGTATATACCAAAGAAAGAGACTTGCACTGGATATTCATAGTAGATAGAATAAAAAGCCTTCTATATATATTGTTTACGAAAATCTCTTAGCTAAGTAGGGTCGTTAGACAGCAAGAACCACTCAACGAAGGTCGAAAACATGTTGAATAATGCTAAATAATTTCTTAGGCCTCATCCCCAAAAACAATTTTAGACATCTGATCATAGATTAACAATATAATTATGTAATGAGAAAAGATCAGGCCTCTCTCCACATACAGACATGATGATGTTACCTCATTATATGCCACAATTTTACTCGAACAGGTAGCACGGCCCAGCCACATTCACATGATAATTGCATTTCCTCTCTCGGCTACTGCGAGAGTACGAATTGTATGCTGTGCTTTTAATATCTCGCTGATAAAATCATTGGCCTCCACACTTATCTCACCTGCACAATTGGCACGAACTGCCAAAGCTCATGTGACTTAACTGGCAATTAATTCCACAAATTCCAGGCAACCATAAAAAAAAAAGTAAAAAGCGAACAAACGAGCGTTTTTATTGACAGGATTGAAGATATAATAAAAATGAGCTTATTTTTTTCTTAACTACAGCAAATTCACAGCAATTATGCGGCGTAATTTCGTACGGGTTGGCTAAAATGAATCTGACGCCCAGAACTAAACAACGTCAGAGGAGATCGAGACGGAATTGTACAAAAGGCGCAGAATTGCTTTAGTGTCGGAGCCGACATAAGTAAATGTTTAATGTTTAGCATTTTGATGGGCTGCAGGCGGGGTCAGGGGAGGCGTCGGCGTCGGCGTCGGCGTCGGCTTAATGGGACTCTGGTTGAACTGACATGAAGTTCATTTTGTCTTTATGTTTGTCAGTTAATTGAGGCAGCAGCAGGTTTGGGAATTAAATTTTTTTTTTTTTAATTTGTAATTTTTAGTCTGCGTAATTGTGTTGCTTATAAAATTTCTTGCTCTTTTAATATAATTTTTATACCCTGAACCCATTGAAAATGGGAAATCAGGGTATAATGGTTTTGTGAAAAGTATGTAACAGGCAGAAGGAATCATCGCAGACCCCATAAAGTATATATATTCTTGATCAGCACGACGAGCTGAGTCGATATAGCCCTGTCCGTCTGTCCGTCCGTCCGTCCGTCCGTATGAGCAAAAGAATCTCAGAAGATATAAGAGCTAGAGAGCTGAAATTTGGCATGCATACTCGTGTATACCATAGGCAGTACAAGTTTGCTTTATTTTTTCGATAACTCGTCCGATAACTTTTTTATCGAGAATAATCGAAAAATCGACTTGGTTTTTTCAGCATAATTTTAACACTTTTAGACCTGGAGACTTCATATTTGGGTTGTATATAAAGTTAGTGGATACAAAGATTTTGTAATTTGCAGATTTTGGATACCACGCCCCCTTCTCCCCCAATTTGTAAAAGTACTAGTACTAGTACTTTTCAAGTACTAGAGACTTGTGCTTTGGAATGTACACATATTTTAACCATATGATTACGCTCTGAAAGTTTCATTAAGATCGTATGTCTACAAAAGAAATTATTCAACAAATAAATTCTCATATTATTGCCCACATTGCAGCGCAGCCCAAGCGCAGTCGCTGCTAACTGCGCAGTCAGCAGAGCACGTGCTTATAAGTGCATGTGTATGTATGTGTGCATAAAAGAAGTCCAGACTGATTAGAATATCAGCTTGGAGGGTTCAGGGTATCTCCTAGTCGAGCAGTCTCGACTGGAGCCTTCTTACTTGTTTTGTAATTGGTTTTTGAAAGTAAATGCCTTGACATCATTTAGTCTCTCCGTATATATTTTATAATTGGCATTTATATAGTTAATTTTTCGCATTGTATCATTATACGAATATATTTCTAAATGGCTGGGCTGCCTTATATGTGGCACATCAATTGCCAGAAACTTCATTGAAATGCTAAGCGACAGCTGAGCAGAACTTTTGATTTATCACAAAGGTCTAACAACAATTGTGATGGACTTTGGCATATCCTGTACTGGACAATGAATTGCATACATATTATATATCTATAAATACATATTTAAAAATATTTTATTTAATTATTTATTGCTGCTATCTTAGATTGTTTTGCTTCGTTTTTCGAAATTCTTTCGCAATTATTATGGCAGAGCTTATCTGGCTCTTCTCTTCAGCTGAGCCATAAGTACACACGACTGTCTGAAAAGGCATTCGCATAGCATTTTAAAAGGCAAAGGCCCCAAAATAAATGTAAATATTTATGCATAAAAATTATTTAATTAAAGTGCCTTCAGGCAAACAATCGAATAAAAAGCAAATAACAATTAACATTTATATATGTATGTGTATATATAAAATATATAAAATATCTAGAGGGAAAGTTAAGCTTGAATGCCTGACGTTTTTGTTATTTTTGGCTAATTATTTGACATTTTCAGTTATCTGTCTGTTATCTGAGGGCTTTTTGCTTTTATCATAGCAAAAAGATTCGCATATAAATTTCGAGTGTCTTATTGTACAAATCATTTCTCAACTACAACAATGGAACACTTGCAGGCGTGCCAAACGACGAGTTTCACCAGCTCGAAAACGAACTCAACAAAAAATAGCTCTGGGAGGAGAGTGCTCGACTGCCAAATGCCCTGCTCACAAATCCAAAATGGAGTCAAAAACTTACATAAGTTTTAACAATTTTGAAAAGAGCCCTCGACTGGATATGGGAAGATTGGTTTCTTTAGCCTTTGTTATACCCGTTTGAAGTGCCTAAATGGCTCCAGGGTATACAAATAACCTGGCATATTGTTTGTCATCGCTCTGAAAGGGTTTGCTGCGAATGACACGGGCAACAATTTATTAGCGAAAAACGCTACTAAGGGGGTTAATTGAGCAATAACAAAATGCAAAACATACGTCGGTATTTAGTGTGTGCTTGTAATGCAGCAGCAACAACAACAACACTGGCAATAGCAACAACAAGACTTGCAGTTGCAACAAGAAAAATTCAAACTGTAATGGGAAGTTGTTTGTATTGCTGCTGCAAGCAACTGGCGGCTGGCTGCAACAATTGTTGCAGCATGACCATTGACATTTTGCAATTGCATTTGCTTTATATTAAATGAAATTTTCCGGCTGTTTTTTAATTAACCTCAACAGTGCCTCAACAGTGCCTGCCTGGCGGCAGTAAAAGTTAATCCTCCCAGCTGAAAATACAATTATCGGCTTATATTACGAGCTGAGAAAGTGTTTTCGATTTCAGCCAGCCTCTTGGCTAATCTCGCTTTCAATCTGCGTGATCTCTGAAACGTTTGCCAATATCATGGTAAAAACTGGTTTTCATTCGATCCGACTCGAGCCTAGAACTGAAATTCATTATTTCGTATAAGTAAGCCTAAGCAGAAATTCAATTTTTCTATTTTAAATGAAACTCTAAATATAATTGGCATTACTTGACGTATTCTCAATATTAGCAGGGTTTTACCCAACACACTCCACGCGATCTGTGGCAAGACTCGTGATTAGTTTAACAAAAGATTAGGTCGCAACACACTTGAGCCTACAGTGCGTATGCGTGTTAAGTATTCAGACAATTACGCGTTGGCCAAGTCAGTTGGCCTGCACATGGACACGTCCATTGGCTGCTTTGGCATTCAAATCATGTGATTGTCTAATGATAAATGCCATAAATAAAAACCGACCAAGACCGAGAGAGCTGGAGTTAGACGGACACAACACGCCAACGATACCGACCTGATACCTAAGGCCGTATATACATACATATATATTTCTTGAGGCTTTTGCGTTTGTTTCGTGGCAAGTGTTTCATTATTTAGTGCACAACTGCTAAATGGCAGGCAAATTGGGCAAATGATTAAAATTGGCACACACAGCGCAACGAATGGGAAAGACTGAAACAGGAAAGAGTTATAAACAGTTATACACAGGCTAAATAAATAAACGTTTCGCTTCGTTTTATGAAGTACACAAATGTTAATTAAACGCTCAAATCAGATGCAATAAACATCAGAGGATGAGCTGGATTAGGGCGCCATATACTCGCTTAGCTGGCTAACTGGAAAAATGTGGATTGCGACTTATATAATCCGATTGCCATATGATATATGAATTAATATTCTTTATGGCTCCAATAACTGATTGAATAACAGATCACGTTCGTCACGAAATTATTCACTACATAAATTTATATGATATTCTTCTTTTAGCTGCTTAAGAATTATTGAGTTTGAATAAAACTTTTAGCAGACGATTCGCCATAATTAATTACCTACTTACTATTATTATTATTAATAATAATAAATCTGTTTTTTTTTTTTTCGGATAGAATATGGTAATAGGTCTGTTAATGCTTCTTAAGGTGCGGCATTTGTTTTACAATAATTATCATCAATTGATGATATCATTAGAGGGTATTTGCACAGTCCGCTTGCCATCATTATTATTTTTAGACATTCTGCTGAGGCATTCACTAAAGATGTAAATTTTTGGCGGAGAAACAAAACAATCAGCGTCATCGGAGTTAATAGAATATTATACTGTACTAAAAACTTATTTTTCAGATATGGGAAAAACACACATCAATTATTGCGAAAGCAATTTAAATAAAAAAATTTAATCAACTAGAAAAAAGCTTTGCTTGTCATATTTCATTTTATTAACATTTAAATACTTAATTGAATTCATTTTAATTTATTAGTTAAGCTATTAAAATCTTTTTTGTAATTTATTGTGTCATTTAGATAAGTTCCGATAATGAGTAATACTTTTGTTTGTTTCATTATTGAAAATTGTCAACTGCTCTATTATTTTACTACTTTATTTATTACTTGTTCTTTCCAGAAGTTGTTCAGCTTACGTCAAATTCGTTTTGCAAGTCAATAGTGTTTGTATAAAGTATATAATTTGATCGATCAACTGCCGCATCGATAGAAAGCTCTTTATGATATCGGGCCACATTTGGGCTCTATTTCGCTTGGGCGCTCAAAATTTAGCGATATTTGTATTTTGTCAAGCAATTAACGCGCATTCGTTGAATTTCGTGTGAAAATTTTCCACTATCTGGCAGGCAGGCAGGTATAGGTATAGGGACAATTGCACAGGGTGGGGAGCTGCCTTTGCAAAGATCAAGAGTCAAATTCTTTGGGCAAGATAAGCAGGCAGCCGACAGTCTCTGGCCCGCCTGCTTAGTCATAGCCAGCAAATTGACCAACACACATGAGCCGAATCGAATTGAATCGACTGAGGCCCAAAGCTAAGCGCAACTGGTAGCAAGCCAGGCAGTGAGCCAGTGAGCCAGCCAGGCAGCGAGCCATTAAGTTGCAAAGTGCGCTTGCAACATGCCAAGAGAGCCAAAGCAAATCCAATGCAGCTCCAGCTGTGTTGATATCGCCATGTCAGTCCACTGGCCATTAGCCAAGGTTGTTGAGTTGGTAGCCGGGGCTACTTGCAATCGCCTGATATTTAGAATCGTCGACTCTGCCGCGATCAGCGAGCCAGCATTAATGCCCTCTTATGGATTGCGCAGACGCCAAAAAATTGGCAAACATGTTGCCAGCAAAACAAAAAAAAAAAAAATCACACACTCATACATCTAAGTGTGGGCCTGTGTGTACATGTATGCATGTATATACTAACTATGAATGTGCTCTAAACATGCGCCCAGACACCAACAACAACAACTACAGACGCCAAGTAAATTGCTTGGGCCCAGCCCGTGTTTGTGTTTTTCCTCAGCCGTTTTTGTTTCTGTTTTCTGTGTGTACTTGTTACGTGAGAAAATTTTTGAAAAGTTTGGATTTTGTTTAGCTATCTGTTGCTGCTGCTGCTGCTGTTGCTGTTGCTGCCGTTGTGCGGGCCAGCTGCCAAAAAATGTGAAACTACTAACCGTTTTTTTTTTTTTTTCATTTTGTTTCGTTTCTTTTTAAATTTTTTTTGCAACTTTATGGCTTTGTTGGCCAGCATACGACGAGTGCGGTCGCAATATGGTCTCAGCTCTCTGGCCATTGCATTCGCCTGCCAAACAGAGCCCAACCATACGGTGACCATGTGGCCGGTCCAGGTGAAAGCCTTGGCGTGGCTCCAGCGAAGGGTGCTCTTGATAATCGAGGGAGCATTGCCTATAGACATTAGAAGTATAACACTTCCGCATAGAGTGTCCAGTCTAAAATAACTCATTTGATTATGGATAATTATGGAAATTATCCATGGCGAATGTAATGTTACCATGATGAATAATAATTAGTCTTTATCTAACATTAATATTTTATATAATCAAAATTGAAGCTGCCAAGTCGACATTATAAAGTGGAAAAATAGCCTTTCAAAATATACAAATGATTTTTTTTTCCACTTCAAATTTAATGTGAAGTTTTCCATTTAACTCTGCAAATTGGCAAATTTGCCTTTCAAACTCAACAAAAAATTAAAAAAAATATTGTTTAAGTCTTATCCATTATTAGAACATTATTATGATGACATTTAGAATAATATAAGCTGTGGTTAGTTTTATAAGTTTTCTTAATTACGTTACAAAAAGTTTATTGTATATGAATACAGTAGAATCCGGTTATAACGACTTCGTTTATAGGGTCCGTCCGGTTATAGCGACGACAATTTGATGTCTTGAGCGGTCCCTACAAAATTATATATATAAACAACATAAAGACAAGGCTTTAAGGATCTGGGGTCAAATCTCAATAGGTTATAGAAATCCTCAGACAGAATTTTTTAGAATGCTTCAGAATGATATTCTACAAAGATTAGTTTTTATTACAATATTCAACTACATCCACTCGATTTTATAGCTTCTAGAAATCTAGAAAACCTGTAATTCTAAATGGCAATTATTCATTCATATTTATGATTATTACAAGCTTTTGAATTATCATTAAAATGCTCAACATTTATTTAAACAAAAGTGTGAATTTACGGTTTGAATTACAATAATATTGTAATTTTCTCTTCCTTTACAAATTATTTTGCAAGATAATTTGTAAGCAATATATGTATTTTTAACAAATCGAAAACCAATTGAATTTTATTTTATTTTTTTATTTTATTTTATTTTTTTTTTTATTTTTTTTTTTTTTTTTTTTTTTTTTTGTTTGTTTGTTTGTTCCATTTGTGCTTCGCGCTGAAATGTGCATAAAATTTTTCATTGTAATTGCTGTGTGAGTGGCGCAAGGGGCGAGAGGAAAGGTATTCAATTCTCTTGGAGAGCGGCGAATCCATTGAGTTAGGCGCAGTCCATTGAATTTCAATTAGCGTACAAATTGCTTACAAATTTCAATTGCAATTCGATTCCAATTTCAATACCCAGTAAATGCATATCGGTGACATTTGAGTTGAGCGCTCGATCGATGGCTGGCAGCGTACATGAAATTAATTTGAAGGAAATATTGCCAAACGAACGCACAAATCACAATTCGCTTCAATAAATATTTTGCAACAATAAAATTTGTTCAAATGCCAAACGTGTGATGTTTTGTTTTCTTTCAGATCTCAGATTTAATTTTCGCAAAACGTGTGAGTCGCATTAAGTTAATTCATAAAATTTATTTATTAGCCCATTCTAACAAATTACGCAAATAAAGCCAAATGCCCTGCCACGCAGCTTGAGAAAAGGTGTTTTTGTGCTTTTTGACCTGTTTGTTGTTCACTTTTCACGTTTTTATATTACTTTTATTTTTTATTTTTTTGTGGGAACTTGTTTAGATTAACATGTATTCGTGCTGAGTTTTTTTTTTCCTTTTTTATTTAATATATCTTCAAGTTGCTCAAATTGTTTGTAATAAATTCATCGGAATTCTTTATTTTGGATTCGCTTGTTGATTCACGCGCTATGAGCCCAGTCGATGTTTTGACCCATGCCTAAATTGAATAACAAGTGAATGGCTTGCTGCGCGGCAAGACTACGTGATACCCTGTAGTTTGTCGCAAAACTCATGTTTGCAAAAAAATATGATAAAGCTTTAAATGAGTTATTCGAATGCCTTAACATTCAAATATTTGATACAAATCCCTCATAATGTCATAAAAATGGACAATTTTAATTTCATATATTTTGTATAAATATTATATATAAATTAGCTTGCACTTTGTTTACAAAAATAATAAACCTTAACTAGTTAAAATGTTCTTGTAATACGAAATTACTCAAAGCCTTATTCAACCAATTAGAATGATACAATCGAGTATTTTTCTATATACACCGATCCAAGCACGCACCCAGCTGCACAGCACGCAAATTGGTGTCATGCATGTCAAACGTAATAAAGCATGCCAATGATTAGGCCTGGATGAAATGCGCAATTCCGCATGCAGCTTGTAGAATGTGCCAAAGTACAGGCCTCTTACATGGGCAAATTAGCGGCACGCTTCGATCTCGCAACTAATAAAAATTACATCAAGAGTGACACACACAACATCTAATCGATATGGGAGATTGACGAAGTTAAGGCCCACTCACATGATTATGCGAAACTATAGTAACTAAAAATAAATAACAAAAAACAACAACAAATAACAATTGCTCAAATTGTCGTTAGATTTTGTTTTTAGATTTCTTACTCCGTTCCGCACATTAAACAGCTTAAATATCGCCGCACGAGATGTCGCTTGTTGGCAATTTGTTGCCCACAAATTGTGAGTGCAATGGGTACAATGCACAGACCCACAGACCCAGTAGCCAAGCCCCAAGCTGCGTTTGCTCGTCCTCCTCTCCCTCCGGTTTATTTTGGGCAATGAATGTCCCACACGCAACTCAAGAGACGCTACTCAAATTTATCACACACATAGAGGGAGATAGAGGGAGAGAGGGGGCTCTCTTTTCCTTATGGGTTATGTGACTCTCTGGTATGCCAGTTGCTCGTTAAGCCAATCACTTGTGCATGCAGTGCAGTCGCAATAACTTTATTTAATTAAAATACCAAATATATTAGCTAAATAGTTTAAACTTCTTTCTTAGGACTTTTCCAAGCTTTGCCTAAACACAAAAAGTTGCAAATAATAAAAACAAAAATAACGTAAATTCCGCTCATTATACTCGCTAATAATTCATTGGCTTGTGAGCCGAGTGAGCGAAAAAATAGAAATATAAATTCAAATTAATTATTACAAATTAACACAAAAAAAAAATCAAAAATAAAAAACTTAGCGCACGCGTCCAGTGAATAAACATAAAATAAACAATCGCCGCAACAACAAAATCCACAAACTTATCACCTGAAGCAGTTTCGCGGCTTTTGCTGTTTGTTGGCCAATCAAACGAAACGTGCCAAGCGCAGATACAGACACAGACACAACAACAAGATACAGATACATATACGGATACAAATACAGATACAGATACGAATAGTGATAAAGATACAGGCAATGTCTACATTTTGTGCTGACGCACATTGGACGCAAATGTCGTGGCCTTTCATTAGAATTTTAAGCTGCAGCCCCCTGCCGTCCTCCCCGCCTCCATCGTCGGCGACCTCTTGATAATTAACAAAGATTGCCAGCTACCGCAGCTGCCAAACAGCTTAGCGAATTCATAATTGTTACTCCCCGGCGCTATTTGAAGTTATTGCTAGACAGGTCCAAAGTTTGGCGTTGTGCCAAAACAATTTACTGATCTTTAGCTGCGAGCTGAAGCCTGAACTTGAGCCCGCTTCGGTGTGGTCAACGCGCTGGCCGTATTCACTTTTACTACAAGAATTTGGACATCAACTCTCACTGTGCTCAAAATGACATGTCATGTGGATTCAACTACGCGCTGGCTACGTGCCACAGCCAGGTGAAACCGTAACCATGTCCAAGGCAATTTCAAATGATATGCCGTGCTCCAGCTGTGCAAGAGAAGAGAAATTTTAGAACTCTTTCTTAGACAGCTATTTATCATTATAAGAGCTTGAAACTAATTGCGATTCGTTTTCATTGACCCAAAATTAGAGTATATTAATTATATATATGTATATGTATATCTATCGAAAACATCTACATAAAAGTCCTCGCAACATGTTGGCATTTAAACTTAGCTATAAATTTTCGATTTTAATTGAAAAACTTTACGTCATAAACTTAAAATGGAGCCCAGCAGAGGCTAGTCAACCAGTTATTGTATTTTATATTTCATCTCTGACAGCTGACGACATTTTGTAATTTATGCAGAGATCGAAAGAGTTATGGAATGAATTTGTCAACTAAATTTCGTTGGATCTTTGAATTGGCCGATTTTTGGATGATATTTTATTATTATATTATTCCAGTCAAGTTCAGAGTTCAACAGCAATATCCATATAGATAATATGTTCTAACATATGCGAGTGTTGATTAACTAATTTGAATGAAACTGCGATAATTGATATCTAACGACAAGTTGAGTAGGTGCAAACTTTTGCAGATGCTAATCTAGAATGAATTGCAATCAATACTGAGAGAGCTATAGAACCAGTTCCATATCAGTTTTTTTTTTTTTTTTTTTTTTTTTTTTTTTTTTTTTTGGCCAAACAACAACTACAGAGTCATTTTTCATAATAATCCCCGTATCCCATCAACAGTCTGCAAAGTTAATTTGATTATCACTTTTAATAATGAAAGATTGAGTTCTTTGGAACATGTGATGAAAGCCAAACGAATACACACCGTTGCTCATTAGGCGAGGAAAGTGTGTAATAATCAGAATAACAACAACTATGATTTTAATTCAATTTGTATTCGCATATGGCGAAAAACAAAAGCAATTATTTGCAATGCATGTGCAAATTTCAGCTATTGTTCAATTTCCGCTTATTTTGTTTTTTGGTTGACATAAGCTAATTGCGAGTTGTGCAATAATTTCAGTGTTTGCTTACAGCTAAAGATTCATCGATGGGACTCAGGCAGGCAAATCGTTTGCCTGACCTCAAATGCTACAAACGAAATATGCATTCATATTAAAGTCCAACTCACAAATTACCACAAATCATATACACATATTTATTAGTAACTGGCTCGACTAATGCTAACGATTTGCATAAGCTCGAACTGAGAAGCGCCACTTCGAGAGACCTGTGTGTAGCTGGCACTCGACCTCATTTGCCATGGAATCGCGGCCGATGCTGGCTGGGGTATTTGGCCGAATGATCATCGCGAAAAGGCATCGGAAACCAGTTAAAGGTTAGGGCCAGCGCTTAGTAGGCCAACACTTGTAGCCAGCAGGTGTGTGCAGCAATTAGCTGCATGGGTCCAACGGAATCTCTGGCTGCAATTAAAACGCACCAGCTCAAACAGCGAACGGCAAGTGAGCGTCAACATTTAAATGCCGCTTAGCTGTTAAAACTGTTGACCCGGCCGACACAAACAACAGTTGTGCGTTGGAACAGGTGCCAACACCTAATGACGCCCTATGGGAATATTGCACATTGATCGCCGCTCATTATATAAGAAATATGCCCCCATCCCATTCCATTGGGCCGGCTTGTGACCCACATTTAATATTCTGAACGTGCCTCTAACGCTAATAGCCCCAGAGTTGCGAATGGAGTGTGTGAAAACCGTTACGCTGAGTTCGCCCAAGCAACTAAGAGATTAAACATTGTTTTTGCCCAGCACCTTGAGCTGTTCGTACATTACTCATACGAGCATATAAAGGCGAAGAAGCCGACGCTTAAATGCCCTTGCAAAGGCAAGTGAGCTGAACAATAGAAACTATAAACTAATAAAATGATATGGGACTACAGAGAAAACAAAATTGATAAGATTTTGTTTAATCATAACAAAGACAGAATTGCCAGACTTGGCAAACTTTAGATAAACCATACAGCTAAAAGTAAATGAACTCGGCTGCTTATGTTAGTTATATGATATAGCTAGAGATAAACTAACATAGTCGTATCATAAATTCGAGTTTCATGTATAAACACTCAGATAGAATTACCAGACTTGGCAGACTTTAGATAAACAATTCTACAATGAACTCAGCTCCCTATGTAAGTTATATGATATAGATATAAATTGTCATAGAAGAAGCATAGATTCATCTCGGGTTGCTTGCGAATGTATAAAAACTTAGACTTGGCAGACTTTATATAAACAGTTGACTCCTTAGTTTAATTATATGATATAAATATAATACTACATAGCCGTATCATAAATTCGAGTTTCATTTTCAAGTATTTGGTGTATAAATACTCAGATAAAATAGTCAGACTTGACAGATTCTAAATAAACAATTCTTGTTATGCGTAAATGAACTCAGCTCCTTCTGTTAGAGTTATATGATATAGATATAAATGGTCATAGAAGTATCATAAATTTATCTCATATTGTTTGCGAAATATTGACGTATTTGGTGTATAAAAAGTCTTATGACAGTCGCAACTAAAAACTTGTATCTGTCAATCTCCATCATAATAAAATAAATCCCCTTTTATGTCTTCAAATTTAGTAACAACTAATAGAGTGTAAATAATATGCTTATAGAAATGTATAAAAAATGGTATTGTAAAAAGTATTATAAAATATAATTAAATAATTACCAGGTAAATTGTTGTTACAGCTATTGTTGCGTGTCTGCAAAGTAAATAAAAGAAAGAAAATCATATTAAAATATTTATATTTGTTGTTGATTTTTTTTTTTTTTTGTGCTATATTCGCTGAGCTCTTTTACATCGATAAACATTAGCATTAAAACATGCATTTTTTCGTATTATTATTGATAATAGCAATAAAAGTGTTTCACACGCGTATTAAATATACTAAATGTTCGCATTGATGCTGCGGGCCGCTTTCTCGAAATAGAAAATGAAAACACGTTGGGCTGAAATACATATTTCTACAATATCGGCAATTATGTGAAGATTTATGGAAAATGAAAATAAACATCGGCCATGGCACAGCTTGATGTTTTCGAAATCGGATAACAAATAAAACCAAGACTTGATCAAAATCAGCTGTGAGCAATTCAATTGGACGACGCGGCAGATGCGTCACAGCAGCCACATAAACACACAAACTGTATGTAGGTTGATTCCTCAGCCTCTTTTTGCTGTTTTTGTTTTTGTAGTTTTTGTTTTTTTTTTTTTTTTTCTTGCTGCCTGACCATCGAGGCGTCGAGGCATGAATCAAGCAATTGTTTGAGCTTTTATTGCGGCTCGCAGAAGAGATACAAATTCGTAACGCACTCGAGATACATTCTCGCAAGTATTTTTATGTTGTGGGCTTGGTAATTGGCTGGGCCAACAGCCGAAAGAAACGGGTTAGTAGCCGGCCCAGGTGAGTGTCAATGGCTGCGCTTAAGCTCCGGCCTCTCATGCAAAGCGCATATCTGTCAGATAAATACATATATAAATGGGCCCCAGTAAACTTGACTAATTGTTTGCGCCATGGCCGTGTCGGCTGCTGCGGCGTTTTGGCCAATATACTTACACGCAACAGCCAGCCAGCCAGCCAGCCAGCCAATCGGACAGAAAGTCAGAGAGACAGCCAAACAGTCAGCACTAAAAGTCATTTTGGAAAGTTCTCGGCCTGACCTTATTTCCCAGCACAACACCCAGCGCACTTTAAGCTCCATTCGGAGCAGGCGACGATAAGGCAGACGACGATGACGATGCTTGGTAAATAAAGCAAAGTGTGGCTAATAAGCCACCGCAACAGAACAAAACAAAACAAAAACAGCAGCAGCAGCAGCAACAACAGCAACAACAACAGCAACACTATGATACCACACTTTGCGGCAATTGTGTAAACAGCAGAACAGCAACTACAAAATAAAATACAAACCAAGCAAACTCACTTTGCGCACAGTTAGTCAGCCAGTCTATATACTTACAGTAGTCAGTTCAGAAAGCGCCATAACATTCAGGTTAATATGCATATGTTTTACACACTCTACAGAGACTTATTGAAGTGTTAGTGAAAAAAAACAAACAATTAAGCACGTTAAAGTCTGCTGCGCAAACGACGTCATAATACTCGCTCACGATCATAAAATGAATAAATAATTGATATTTTTACGATTCGCCATATAATTAATTTATCTATCTGTAAGGCAGGCCAAGACTCGACATTAGTCGGTGCTATCTTATATAGTATACATACGAAATATCATTATCCAGAGACAATATTGAAAAAATACATATAGGAGTATAGCAAAGCATATGTACGATTTTTATTTATTGAGCGAGTATTAAAAATAAATTAAAATAGTCAAATTAACTTTGAAGTAAATATTAAATAATAATAAGAAAAAAAAAAAAAAAAAAATATATATATATATATATATATATATATATATATATATATATATATATATATACATATTATTAAAATAATCATTATTTATCAGAAATATAGGATAAAGTAAAAAAAACGGTATACCCTGATTTCCCATTTTCAATGGTTTCAGGGTATAAAAAGTAAGTCTTAAGGCCAGACTTAACATAGGAATGCGCACAACAAAAATATAGAAATTGTCTAAATAAAATCAAGACAACAGGTTTTCAATTGGCTTTTGGTTTCATTTTCAATAATAAACAATGTGATTCCTTTGAACAGTGCCAGACAGACAAAACGTGGTAAAGATGATTTTTAAATAAATATTATTCAATTTGAGTGGGGCTTTTGTTAAAGTCGATGGGTGCGTCGCACGAGGCAGTAGGCGAATCATCAGCGTTTATGCATAATTTTCGAATACTCGTGAGTGCATTGATTCACGAAACTCACTCAGAAAACATGTTATAAAGCCAAGAGCTCAATCAAGTTTATTAGCATATCTGGCAAGAATTCTATTCAAATGCGACAAATTGTTGAGAAAGTCGCGTGACGAAGACGAGATACCCTAATACGGCATATGGGATGGATAGATTTTAGCATGGCAATTAGCTGTAGCTAATAAACAAATATTCGTAACTAATTGAATTCCAAATGTTACTCAATTTTTAATATCCTCTCTCTGTCTGCAGAGTATATAAAAATCAAGCTTACAAAGAATTTCATTCACTCTCGAGTATTTAGTGTAGGCTGTACCTGTAGCTTCTTACATTCGTTTGTATCTGTTCTCTATCTGTATCTGTATCTGTTTATGTATCTACGCATAACTTCCAGCTGGCTAGTTGGCTGTCTGACTGCTCCAGCAAATGGCTCGTTGATAATTTATATGTGTCGTCCGGCCCCCACAATCAAGTTACCAGCTCGCCTTTGTTTCTACACGCATTTTTATAGATAAACTGAGAACTGAGCACTGAGCACTGAGAACTGGGGAACTGGGAACACCACCAGCAAAGAGCAGCCAATTCAGTACGCTTTATTTCCGTTCATGTTGCCCACATCTTTTGATTTTCGGTTTAGAGCCAGGTTCGGTCTGTGTCGGTGTTTGTGTTTGTGTTTGTGTGTATCTGGCTGGCTTTACAGGCCACCTCACAATCTTACATATGTAATTGCAATTGCTGAGCGACTCACGACGCGACTTCGAGTCGCGCACCTTTTAATTTGTGCGGCATTCCGCAGCGCTCCCCTCTGCAGTGCCTTATTTTAATGTTGTGTAAAGTTCTAAGACCCCGATGTGAGCGCAACGGAAGTGCGTTCATTATTTTTAATGATTTTATTTAAGGAGCCGGAGCCATCGTCGAGTGAGTCCAACGAGCCTCGACTAACTACCTGCTACTACCTGCTGCTGCACTGCGGCACTGCTGCATGTCCCATGTCCCAAGGTTCCTTTGCCCGCCGCATTTGAATAGTTTTCCCAGGACAGGACAATCTTAGCACGCAAGCGGTCTATCCAGATGCTCAGCTCGGCATGTGGTGGGTTTTTCGTTTTGGGTTTTCTGTTATTTTTAGTGGACAGGAAATCGCATGGGTGTTATTCCTAGGGACCTCTCGAAATTCCGCCTCAGTCCCGGAGGCAATTAGTGACTGCGAGTCATCCAGCCAGTCATCGATGGCTGTTGGCCATTTATGCAAAGTATTTCGCAGATAAGAATGGGCACTCAGACACGATTTGGACGTAAACAAAGCAGTCGATGGCTGTAAACAGATTAGCTATTTGTAGACATATGACTTCATTGATCCAACAATTCCACATGACAACAGGTAGTTAGAATTGCGGTTCTCTTCAGTCAAGTCTCTCTCCCTCTCTCTCTCTCTCTCTCTCTCTCTCGCTCGCACTCTTTGTTGACCCAGCCATGCCCTCTGATCAATTAAGAGCCCTTAAGCCAAGCCGCAAATTGAGTTTGCTATAATTAAAAGCTGTGTACCCACTGCAACTGCAACTGTTCATATTGACAATTAGCAGCGACTTGCGAGACTTGAGCTAATTTTAATAATTGAATGCAATGGAAAAGTCTACAAGTTGACGTTGGGGTCTACGGAACTGCGCTCTAGCTACGTACATACATACGTACGTAGGTACGTCAGCGCATATATGTATGAATTATATTTTGATGCATATTTGCGGCATCGCACATTGACATTCAGTCCGACTGTCAGTCAACTTTGACCGCAGCAAATGCACAGGCCGGATAACAATTGTTGAGTTCAACGCGATGCGCATGAACGTCCCTGACTGCCAAGAGCCCAATTGTGGTGCTCGGTGGGGTTGGGTGGGGCCATATGCTGCACTGCACTGAGTCGGGCTGAGCTGGGCTGGGCTGCCAAGCCACTCACAATTATAAGCGCAAACAAAACAACAGAGCTACAAAACGTTGCATGACAAGACAACAACAACAACAACAACAACAATTGACAGTTGCATGTTTGCAGTTTTATTTCTTGAGATTTTTTTAATTCCGCTGACGTTTGACTCACGATATGGCCGAGAGCGCGCTTTAGAGAGCTCCGCAGCTGTATGAAGAGATCAGCTACTGGGACTTGATTGTTATGCATCGATTTACATATACAGAAAGCCGCAGCTCAAACTGATAGATGGATAGACAAAAGTCATTCAGTCAGTGATCATCATGATGATCATGAGCAGCAGCATCATCATCGAGTTAGCTGCTTCTTCATTTGAATCAATTAAACCTGATGCTGTCTATGCATGGGTGTGTGTGTGTGTGTGTGTGTGAGTCAAGCCATATTCATAATCGTATTCATACTCGCATTCGTATTCGTTTTTGTTTTCGTTTTTGATTCCCCAGCTACTGCTGCAGTTGATTGATCATTGACTGTATGCCGCGCCTAAAGTCACAAAATTCCATGAATTTTATTATAAAATCAGCTTTTCATAAAGGTCTACGATGTCTACTACTCACACACACGCACACGCACACACACAACTCAACATCAAAGGTCAAAAACACCGCACACAAGAGAGACCATGTGAAACCAGTTCAACTCCAACTCCCATTCCAACTGCAACCCCAACTTCAACTTTAATCCGAATGCACTCCAATTTCGATTTCAGTTTTCATTCGGCCTGCAGGTTCTTTTAATTCCTGGATAGGGTCTTTTCTGGATTTGTGTTATGTGTTAATACGTCAGCTGAAACAGGTCTGGGCTCGGCTTAGAATTGTTGTGGCTGTCTAGACCTCCAGAATTAACGGCCATTTTGATATCTCAGATAATGCTCTAACGCTTTGTTGGAAAATTTTAATTTATTTTCTGTTTCTTGTGTTTTTTCAATGATGTTTTGTTTCTTGTTTTTCTGTTGTGGCATTCATGGAATCTTTGATGGAATTTGGTTGAGACCCTGCCTCGTTCTAAGCCTAATAGATGGCCAGACAGCAGAGTGTCAAGAGTCCACCACAGGCACCAATAGGCGTTAGTTTAATGGCAGCAACAGGCGCAAATGCAAATGTCAGGGCGCATCGTTAAAGCCGAAGCTAATGGCTGGCTCATATATCAGGCCATGATCATATATCAAGCAATGCATAGAGAAAGACAACACAAGCCGAGATGCCGGCACGCCCAGCCCGAAATGCAACGCCTATTTAAGATGTTCGCCCTGTGTGATTTATTCGCTATTTTTTCCACTGCATATTTAATGAGTAATAACTGCACACACACACATACACAGAGAGCCCACATTTTGTATTTGCTCAACAATTACAAGAAAATTAGCCGAGCTGAAACACATGTAGATAGATACTCGAATACTATCTATACTACTATGTATATGCAAAGCAAAAAATGCAATCGCCCACACGATCTTCGAGCTGTCCAAAGAAATGAAAATGGGAATGAGCATGGACTTGGGCATGGCAATGGAAATGGAAATGGAAATGAAAATGGAAATGTTTGTTGTTGTCAGTTGAGTGCAAGTGGGCAGAATGTTGACTCCAAGTTCGCCTTCATACACAAATATAACAATGAGAGCAAGAAGAATGATGGCAATAATAATGACAATAGCAACAACAATGCAGTGCAGTAATAAGCAATAAATGTACATAAAGGTCAAGTTTAAGTGCCGACAATAGACAGAGATAGATGTAGACAAATTGAAAGAGGCAGAGAGTGCGAGCGAGAGCGACTCACAACAGATAAATTAATATTACGTATACGCAAACATTGTGTGGGTGTTGTAAGTCAATGGATACTCAAACACAGACGCCAACTGTGAATCGAATGTGGGCTACATTCGAGCAGAACAAAAAAAAAACAAGTTAAATCCACACGCAAATACTCTCAGATGTAAACTGCGCAACGAATCGAGCCGAAATAGACAAGAAAAATGTTAGAAAAGCCAAACAAACTACAAAGTGGGCCAAATAGATCCACATGTAGGTATTTCGAGGTATTCTCACAATATACATGCATATATATCAGTCACACTCTACGTACATATATACCTGAACATATATTTGAGCTGTTATCGCTTTAGCTATTTATCCGCTTTTAATTGCTGGCAAATGCAATTAGGCGTAAAGCCTATAAGTGTATGCTGTCCGCCCTTTTAATGCCAGGACAGGTATAATAATATCATACCGAAAATAAAAAAAAAACAATGAAAGCAATTTCATAACTGTAATCAGTGAACTACACAACTCAGCGTGCGTGTGTGTGTGTGTGTGTGTGTATCCAACGAGTCGTAGATTGATTCATTCATTAAATTGTGACGCTGGCTGCACAACAAAAAAGTTGTCTCCCGGGGTTGGGACCCCAGATCTTGGTAAGACTCGGCGACTCTTTGACTCAGCGAACCTTGACCAAGAGCAAGTGGCAATTAAAACTTGATGCCCGCCTGCGAGTGCGTGTGTCTTATGAAAGTGCCACGCCCACCACCAGATAACACACACATATGTCCATTAGAGAAGACATATATGAGCGGGTGTTAATTAAAATCAATTGATTCGACCCACTACGCTCGTCGTAGACGCTCCACTTAAAGCTCTTCTCGAGTCTCATCATTCCAAATAAAAAACTCTAAAATTAGCTACTTTCCGGCTAAACTGATGAGCCGTGATTTACATCAAGTCTATTTCTGATTGCATTTGTGCAGCTAAAAATAACTGAGGCTCTAATTGCTTGCCACGACAAAGACATACAGACATAAAGAGATACATATATATCTGATAAACATAAGAACAAATAGACCAACTAGTGTGGGGGTGGTTCAATAAATTGTGGCATTTGAGAGTGAAATAGTTACTGAAATATTTTTATAATCTTAGCTATATATTTATATATATTAAATATATTTTTAAAAGTTCATTGAAATAAATAAAATATAAACATAAATAAAATATAAATTATAAAATAATTAATTTGAAAAAAGGAAGTAGGAAGTTATATATGTATAAGAAAATGAATATTTATTGTATTAAGGTAATTAGACAAGTTCGCAACTTGTTTTTCAATGCAGACAGAGTGGACAAGTAGGAAAGCAACTCTCCTTTAAGGCTTATTGATTTTTGGTCTTATTTTTTCCTCAATTATTTACCGTTGAGCGCTCTTAAGAAGCGGCAAATACTGCCAAGTCGGCAGAAGCAAGTCCTACGACAATAATAATAACACTAATTTGCAGTAATTTATTCGAGTCGTTAACATTCGGGCCTTGCGTGTCGCGTGCATGTGATTAGCGATAATCTGACGATATATATGCATATATATATATGTATACTATGTATGTATATGTTTATATTATATATATTAGACGTTTATAGCTGCAAAAGTGGGCAAACGCAATGCACTTGAGTTAATTCTTTAAAGCGATTTGCAAACACACTATCGAGTTTATATTGCGCAACAGATCGAGTCTAAAGTATCTCTGATGTAATAAATTCTAATATATGCAAACTAATTTTTTTCCGTTTCATTTTTGCCCGTTTGCTATTATTTAGTATGCATCATTTGTCTAAGTCGCTGCGGCTTTCAGGTTTGTCTCCAAATGCCATGAGTCGCATGATAAGACTGGAAAAAACAAACGCAGATAGCATAACTGCCAGCTTTCGAGACTAGATAAACTGAAATTTATGCGCCAGACGAGCTTAACTGAATAATATTCCAAATAGTTTACGATCATTAAATCAAGTTAAATAGATTTATGACAAATATGTATTTGTTATAATAAGTAACTAACTACCTTAGTTGGTGTAAAATAAACTAAGACAGATTGACTTTTGGCTAACTTAACAGCGAGAGTCCAGTGTGGATATTAAAATTTCTAGAACAATTTAATTAGCCTTTAAATAAGTCATTTGCTTAAATGTAACTAATTCCATATATGGATACTACGTTTCAAAATGGCCTCTGAAATGAACAAATTAATATTCAATGCACATTTATAACAACAACAAAAGCAACAACAACAGTGCACAGACAATCGCCAACAAAAATACTCGAAATGAGGCCTTTGTCCAGCTAAGAAACAGCAAAAACAACTTGAAAAACCTTCGTGAAAAATTATCCACGACGTACAGAGAGAAAAAAATAAATAAATAAAAATAAATAAAAAGTTGTTTAAGCACGAACTTACACTAAATTGTCGTATTGTTGTTGCTATTGCTGCTGTTGTAGTTGTTGTTGTTGTTATTGCTATTTCTGCTTTTGGGCAACATTTCCATTCATATGGCCAGCAAATGCGTTAACGTTAACAACAATTGGTTTGCCCGCTAGCCAAGCGCGGCAGCTCGATTTTTGGTTTTTGGTTTTGTGCGCAAATCAATTGAAAGCGTCACGTAATCAGCGCAATCATTACGGCCCGTAAAAAAATATATATACACAATAACAACAACAACAGCAGCTTTGGCAAAAACGTCGCGTCTTCAAGCCGAGCAACGTCTCAACTTGACAGCACCAAATCAAATAAATCAAGCGTCGCACCCAAAATAAAATTAAAAATCCCCAACCAAAGCTTGCAGTTCGACCAAGCGAACAAGTTGTCCTCACAAATTGCTCGAAATTAACTAAAGAGAGTTGCATGTAAATGTGATACAAGATACGCTATAAGGCATATCTTTAAGATGAAATGTGGTACGATCCATAAAGAAAGTTTTAAATGGAAATGTGTTTCAAAAGGAGACGAAACTTTGGCGGGGAATCACACCACCTCGTCGAATACTTGATCATGATTTTTAATACATAAAATTAAATAAAAGTCAAAATTCATGAGACTACATAGAGATCAATAGTGATGCATTTATCTTATTTAGCTGAGTTTTTATTTTTAAGATTTATAAAACGAATTCTAGCTAAGTATCAGATAGTTCTTCAAATTCAAGTATCAAACTCTTATAGACATTTTGCTTCTAAGGGTTTCTTTAATATATATATTATATTTTTCAACTTGTATAAACAAAGTGACTTTTCCACATACCAAACTAATTAGTATATATTTATTTACAGTTCAGTTTTAGTTGTAGTCACTCTATTTTTCTGTTCGCCTCTAACAAGTTTTTCTTACAAGAATCGCATTTCTTAATGCGCATTAGTAATTGTGGAATGATGCACACACGTGATCGATTAATCGGTAATCGATAGCCGTCTCTACATCTTCATTAAATTGACCTTGTACCTCATAGCGCATCAGATCTTCGGTGTTACGCTTTACATTTACTCTCACTTCACGTTGGTGAACTGCATAACTCAAAAATCGATCAGCTCGTTAGTTAACCAACAAATTAGTTAATTATTTAAATATGAGCAACGGGATTTTGAAACAATCAACTGGTTTGCCAAAAGAGCAAGGTAACTAACTATCTTAGCTATTTCAGCTATTTCATGGCAGGAAATTCGTTAGCCGCCTACAGCAACTAAAGTTAAATGGAATTTAGTGAGCATCGATTAATCACTCACGGATAATAAATTTCTAGTTTCAGAAGTCTCTGAAAACCTGATTGAAATATCACTCAATGACAGTAAATTGGCAATAGCTTCTATATTTGACAAAAATGGAAGAACAAATAGCTTGAACTTTCTTTGTGGCTAAAAAAAAAAAAAAAAATAATAAAATAAATAAATAAACAAACAAAGCGAACAGAACAATATGCGAAAATTTACAAAAACGATCCATAACAAAAACTTGGTACACAAGTTGACACAAATTCGTTTGGAGTAAATGCAGAAAATACGAGAAAATTACACAAAGCGCCAAGTGAAAATTTATGAAATTTTAAATATACAAAATATAACAATTATAAACTCACTAAAAAACTGGTTTATTCAAATTAGACCCACATCTAACCACTCTTATACATTATCATATAAGTAAATATTCCAAATTTCTAGCTTAGCCACAGACAGATTTAGGTATAATAATGAAAGCTAGAGCTAAGAGCTGACAAACAATTTCAAGGCTTCACATTGCTAACCTACAAAAGCTGAACGTAAAAATAAACAGAACAGCATAAAAATCAGAAAAAATATACAAAATAAATTGAAAAGCAAAAAAATGTATGAAGCCAAACAGAAATCCGCAAACGGAAATACTTCAAAACAAAAAAAAAAACTAAAGAGAAAAAAAAAACAAACAAAAAAAAACATTTGGTTTTGTTTGGCTTTTGCAGTGCATTGTTGTTTTTGTTTTGCGCTTGCTTTTGTTTATGCCGTTGTCAATTTGCACTACTTGTTTAAACAAAAACAAAAAAGAGACGAATAATAAATAATAAATAATAATACAAAACCAAAAGCCATGCTCAAATGAAGAGCGACGCTAATTGAAACCGCGGCGGGTGCTCGAAATGGAGACACCTAAATAGAAGAATTTCAAGCAATCGAGATTTTGTATTGAGTTAAGAACTGTTCTTATAGCTTATTCGAGCACCATAAATGCGATACCTAATAAACAATTGGATCTGTTTCGCGCATGCAGCTCGAAAGGTGTTTAAATAAACACATTTGTCTGACAGCTGAGCGAATTGCTGTTTATGGGGTACGGGATTTCCAATTTCTATACTTGCAGCTGATATATAAAATGAGTTAGTTGATTTTAATAAGTAAATAGGGAAACTAAAATATATTATATATGAAAAATTAGACTGAAGAGCTTGTTTATATACCGAGTATTTTAAAATTATTTATCCAACTCAGATCAAAAATAAAATAAAACAGCTAACAGCTGCTATAGCATTATTGCCCATTTAAAATATTATATTGATATTATAATCTCTATATGGACTTGAGCATTGCCCCTGAACATGCATGTTTCATTTCCCAATTTCTATTTACTAAGGTTTCAATCTTTGCTCCTGAATACGCACATATTATACAAGATATATACTATATATATAAAAAAAAAATGTTTATATATTCTTATATATTCTAGTTCTCACATGCAAGAAATTTCTATTTAAAAAATTCTTCAATTTTATTGCAATCAAGAGTGTGGCATTCCCGCATACCCAATCAATTAGCAATCAAGTGTTTCTATTTCTCTTAACGTGCAATAGATCTATGATTTTACCCAACAACCACGGGGTTTTTCTTCACGAGTCGCACTCATAAATATTCAGAAATGCTCAAGAGGCAGCAGCAAAAAAAAAGTTATCGATTAACCAATACATTATTCATTGTCCAGCGTCTATCGAACTGAGTCGCTCAGTTAGTTCCTGCTGCACCCAGACAGCTAACTATTTGTGGAAGCATTTTAAATGTCTGGCTAAATATCAATTGCACAATTTGCCACTTGATTTTCCTTTTTCAATTAGGCCCAAACACACGTAGCGAGCAGTTAACAGACGCCAATTGCCACATTAATGCCCCATTAAAAGAGCATTGAAAAAACATTGTAGAAAATTCCACAGGCGCATCATAAGTCTTTAACCTTTAGATAATAACATGGAAAGCCAGATAAGAAAAAAAAGGGGTAGAAGAAGATGAAAAAGCAAAGAAAACAATATATAGTATATAGGAAAAAAAAAAAAAAAAAAAACAAGAAAAACTCAGCGGAAATTGGTGTAAAACTTGTCTTTGAAGGCGACGCGCGCTGCCAACGCCAACGGCACTCGCTCTCGGTCCGGCATGGGATCGGCTCAGATCGGAGTGGAGTCTGCATGCAGTTGCTCCCATTATAGTTGTTGTTGCTGCTGTTGTTGTTGCCGTTGTTGTTGCTGCTGTTGTTGCATAAAAAGCCAATAGCATTTTGTATCACATTGCAAGGCGTTGCTGTGGCAGTTGCTGTTGCTGTTGCTGTTGCCGCTGGTTTCAGGTTCCGATTCAGACCAAGCCAAAGCCACATTTTGGTGGCAGCTTTTCACTTCCGAGAGTTGTTGCTGCTGAATGAAATGGAGTGACTCAGTGCAGCAAGTAAACTTGACTCCTTGAAATGAGTTCATACCGTTCATTTAACCCAACATTGGCCAACGGTTGTTGTTGTTGGGAAAATATAAAACCAAAACAAGATGAAAAACTTTCATAATTACAGAAGCAAGCACTCTTCAAGCAGGCATTCAACTTTTTGCAGACACTGTGCAAATGTGCGCAGATTGGCTCTTGCTCCGTTGCTGCCAGTAAGGAGCTGATTATTTAATCGAAATGATTATGTTTGCCATCGGCTATTAAATGTAATCATCAAACAACAACCACAACAACAACAACAGCAATAGCAGCGGTAGCTATTCAAATTGCCCGCCTTCCCAGCTCGAATTTGTTGCACTTTGATTGCCTATAATTAGGCAGGAAACAACATAAGTCACAAGATCCCAGCTGATATCAAACAATCAAATGCAACAATTTCGCTGAGATTAGCGCACACACTGGAGAGTGCATCAAAAACAATGCCAGCATGCGACAATTGTTGTTGTTTATCATTCACAGTGCGAGTTCGACTTGATGGGCGAGCCGAGGCGGCAGCTGCTAGTTAAGTGAAATTACAGAGTTACGTTCCATGTGAAAAGTGCGTCATTGGCTTTGTTTATTGAAGCTCACATGACAATTTATCCGAAAGAAATGCCAAACAAAGTGAAAATATCTTCAAATTATTGTGCCTTGATGCTTCAACTATAGTCAAATAAATCGATCTTTCTTTGAATATAATATAATATATAATTTCAATTCCGAATATTTAAATACATCAGATTTCAGTTTACAAATATAAAATTTTGTATAAATCTCAATTGAATCCAAGGCATGTGGCTTTGAGTCTTTTGTTTTGATATTTAATACCCAGTAAGAGTGCTCTAGTCGAAAATGTCCGACCAAGAGATACTGATACCTAGCAAAAAGCTGTTACAATGATTCATTGGATATCATATGAAAAACGCTCTATTCGAAAGTGCTGCAGCAGGAGTTGCCGGTATTCAACGAAACACATGCACAAATAGTAGATTGCTCCATCTTTAATCATATGACATTAAAGCTTGACATAAATGAAATCAGAATAAACAGAAATCATAATTCATATTAGAATACATATTTAACATAGCAAATATCTAGCTTTAGTGATTGACGAGTTCCGAAAGAGAGTCTAATGAATATATCGACTTCGTGTAATCCGTAGAGCTTCCTTCTGCCCTCTGTCCCACACACTTGCACAATCACTATATAACCTTTCAAATCAATGTCAATAGCTTTTAGACACAAATGATCTTTAATAGTATTTGCTCACAGAATAATTGCCATGCAATTTGCTAAAGCACCGATAATATAGCTTTTGATTTATTGTGGCCAGCAATTCATTTAGATAACTTGGCTTAGGTAACCAACGAGATAGCATACCAGCTGATTATACACGACGTTAGCTGCGAGGCTGTGAATCTCAGTTCCAGCTATGCATGAGCTGAATCTTCAGCTATAAAAACTATTCCACACGCATTCGTATTTATCTGCGCCTATATGCTGCTTGTACTAAAAATTTACACACGAACCTAGTGCGAAAAGCATTTCATAAGAATTTCAACAGAACTGTGAGACATAAAAAACTAAACTAACTAAATGTGAAATACAACAAAGCAGCCTCAATCGCAGTCGCAGTCGCAGCCGCAGTCGCAGATACTGGGCAAACGGTCAAGAATGCGTGCTGTTTTATAAGATAGAAACTCTGGGCATGGTTAGGTGTTCTAAGCCAGCTGCCAAGCACTCGGATTGCACAGCCCGCAATGTAAATACGCTTATCGTGGGCGAGGCTTACGGTTCGCAGCTTACGGGCCAACAGTCCGTTGTAATAGTCAGCTGTCAGCTGCCAGCTGCGAGCTGTAAAAAAAAAACAAAACACATTTTTATCGCCTTTTGGTGCTCAGCTTTCGTCGCTTGAGGTTTCACCTGAATATTGATAGCATTTTTTTTATTTCCAGTTAGAGTTTAGCACATGTTTTAATTGCGTTTCCAAATTGATTTTAAATGCTTTGACACGGTTCTATGGCCATAATAAATGGTCAAGAAATTAAATATTAATGAACAGCTTTGATATCTAAGCCATGAGGCATTTCAGTCAACATTCAATATTCACTATACAATTAATTAAAGCAGCACGCAAAGCCACCTGTCCAAGCGACGTTCAAGTACTTAATTATCATTCCGAGTAAGACAGATACTCAATAATAAGGTCAAATTGGCTATTTTAACAAAATGCCTTGAATACGCAGCAATAAATGTTCGAAAATCAATTAAAACAAAACGAACATTATTCACTGCAGCTGTTGCTGCTGCTGCTTCTTCTTCTTTCCTTTCTACCTCTTCTCTTTTGGCTATACCTTAAGAAAACAAAAACCCCTTTAAATGTGTCCAAATTATGCAAATATTTTTGGCTTTTTCTTTTTACTTTGCGACGCTTTGAATTTGTTTACAAAAAGTTGTTTTTGAAACATAAAAAATGTATATAAAAAGAAGACAAAGAAATCAAAAACAAGTTAAATAACAAATTGATAAATATTAATAAGGCCGCAAGAAAATACCACCACACTAAAAACAAAAAAAAACGTTAAGAAAAAACTTGTATTTTTGTCGGCGCGCTTCGCTGCATGCAGATGCGCAAATACACGGATACATAGATACGCAGAGACGCACAGAGATACATCCGAGTCGGTTACAGTAACGGCTAAAAAGCTCGCTGTTTATATCATTTTAACGGCATTCGTTGTATGCAAAGCACACTTGTATCTGCTAGATACAAATTGCAATCAGGTGTAAACACAAATGCGCCGACAAAAGGCGACGCGTGTGCGCGTAACTTGAGATACAATCTAGTTGTATACACACTCCAGATGAGTGTCTGTGTGTGTGTGTGTGTGCATTTATTTATTGTTGTTGGTTGCTGTGCAGCTTATGGTATTTAAGTTTGAAGTAAAGCAGCGAAGCCAGCTACAAAGTATCTTAGAGATTGCAAATGAGCAGAGGGCAGAGCGGTCTCGAATTTCCTTGGCATTAGAACGTTTTGTATCTGGCAGATACTTTCAGTTGTAATGCCACATGATTAAGTGCCATCTAAACAGCCTAAGCCCTCAGCATTATCTAAACAGTAGCCAAATCGCCCAGATAAGACACTTGTAAAGCAATTTACGTCTGCTGACAGTTACAGCTGCGTAATTCATAGTGTGACTCAATTATTTAATCAATTTCATTAGAGCTGTTTAAGGTGTAGTAACAACAATGATTCATTAACAGATGACCTTGTGTCTAATAAATAGTTTACAACAAATTAGAGGTGACAGCGTGAAAAGACTTGAACCACAATTAATCTGTTTTCGACTTGAAGCTGAAAATAAACAAATGTTCTCTAGGAGACTTTATAACAGCCGAGCAATCGGCAATCTAGAAACAAACTGTAGAATAACTGTTTAACTGTACAAGTTAATGTCACGCATCGAGATACGACGAGGGCTATAATCAATTTAAGATTCGCCTGGCCTCAAGTGCCTAAAGGCAAGCCAATGACAATCTAGATCAGATCAGAACAGAACACCCATATGTATATAATCTTCACCACATGAATGACTGTGAATGTAGAACATGATTTCTAGACGATTTCAGTCTACGTGCAGTCCAGTGCGTTGCGCTCCAATAAGCGCTGCCCAGTCAATTGCTCAACCACCCAGAGTGGATCTTGTGAATATACATTCATATATATGTATGTGTATATGCATATCCATATTTATGTATCTGTACGTACGCATGTTTAGCCATTTGCAGCCACTTCCATTGCCAAAGGGAATAACTCTTCTCTCTCTCTCTCTCTCTCTCTCTCTCTTTGCTTTGCAAAACAACCTTGTGCCATTTGCCTTTTACATACATGTATGTGCATGCGATATATATCGAAGAGCCATAATTAAAATCGAAAAGTGTTGCCCCAAAAGCCAGCCGACTCTCAACTTGCAATTCAAAAACCCAAAACAAAAAACCAGAAAACGCGCGCTTGCGTTTTGCGCACCTGTTTTCAGAGCTAGCTGCCACGCCCCGCACCGCTTCGCACCGCAACGCCCTCGCTGCTGCAGTGCTCCCTTGTCAGTTGGCCTGTCCGGCCAGTTTTGCGTTTTATGAAACAATTACGAGTTCCAATCGCACACAACAACAACAACAACAACAAGAGCAACAAATCGAAACCAAACCAAAGCCAAACCGATTCGAGTTGAGTCGCATCGATTGAAGCCCCCGACGGCTGCCAATTCGTATCGAGCACCAAGTGGCCAACAAGCAGTTGGCCAACTTGGGCAACTTGGCCACGAACCAGCGGCACGCAGGCGGCAGGCGGCAGCCGCTCGGGGGACCCATAGACAAAGTATTACTGCAACGTTGTTGTGGGGCAAGCCAATGCAATGTGCAGCCGCTGCACAGTGGGCACAGTGGGCACCATCCAAGACAAAACGTTGCTCAAATACCCCATTTGCAGTCCATTCTGAGCAGGTTTTCGTGAGTTCTCTTTGAGCATTCAAATTGTAAACAGATAAAAACTTGAAATAAAATTAAATTTATATATAAATTTATATCTTTTTTTATATTTATAAATATATTTATAAATTTGCTATATATAAATATATTTGTATAGATTTGTAGGACTTTGATAGGTGTTAGCCTTATTAGAGCTTTAAATTATCTTTTGATTATACATATTTCGCTTACTGAAGCATAAAGTTTATATAATTATTGACTGTTTATAAATAATAGTTATTAGCTTTGAGCAGCTACAACAATAGTTCCAATGGATATAATCCGCCGTGAAAACAATTTTCCGGAAACAACTATCCACTCTACTCTATCAACTATAATCAATTATAGGAAATCCTTTAAGGATTTCAAAGCTGCTTATGTCATTGCGCTTGTATATCTGGTTTGTGGCCACAGTGCCTGCAAATCGGATGCTGTCTGGCTTTTGGCCCGGTTTGCCTACGATTGGAGGAGCTTTGATCGACGATTGCTTCGATTCGATCGCCTTTTTAGCTCTGGCGTAAAATTGCATTGTTGTTGTTATAGTTGTTGCTGTTGTTGTTGTGCGCCATTAAGGCAACAACTGCTACACAGACAGCGTAAGCGAAACCTGTAGAATTTACAATTACAACAACAACAGCAGCAACAACAACAACAACAATATCTGGTAGCTGCGTCAATGCTTTTTGCTTGCTGGCGCATTTGCAATTGAAGCGTGGCTCAAAGTGAGCGTCATGTGTCTCCACCTCACCGCCTCGCCCAGCTCCACTGCACACCACTGTTGCCACACACACACACAGACACATACACATCGATGCTTAACGTGTTTTTTATATAACTTTTTGCATAGTTTGTATCAAGTTGTTGTTGTTGCTGGTTTTCATAAAGTTGTTGTTGACGGCTTGGCTTAAAAATGCTGCTGCTGCTGCTATTTGTTTATTTCTGCAGCTTTTTTTTTTTTTTTTTTTTGGTGGGAATATTTGGGCTATTGAAGTTGGAATTTTGTTTTCCAGTTTGTATTCATTTATGCAGCTAAGCATTTGAATGAATGGAGCAACTGCCATGAGTCATGGTTCAAATTCAATTGCAAGCAAATTGCGGTTAGTTTTGGCTTAGCCGGAGTTACTAAGACGAAAGCGCAGCTAATATTAACTGTGTGATTAACTGTGCGAAAAATGTTTAAGTCATATGTATACAAAAAATTATTTTATACGTCAACTGAATTTATATATTTAACGATCTTTTACATTTATATTTATTCTTTATAAAAAATTTTAATTTTATATAAATTTTAAGAGCTCTAAGATATAACTATATTAACAATATAGACTGAAAACTAATATTTATCGATTCAGTAAAACTTTTAAATAAATTTTTAGAGCACTATTTGAAGCCTAAATACCAAAATTAATTAAGCTTATCTTAAAGTCATATATTTGATTGTAACTTTATAAGCCTACCAAATTTTAGATGCAATTACTAAGTGGATGTACTTACTACATTCCTTAACTAGCCGCATGAGTTTCTTGAACTTTTTAGGCAGAGTTTTTAATTAGTCTTATTTAATGTTGAACAATTACGCTTTACTTGTCCGCCTGTGAGCCGAGGAAATGGGTAACAGCTAAAGCTCTTTCTCTCATGACTTGCAGCGTGTTCCGCAATTGTGTTGAGCAATTTGCTGATTATCTCATAATCAGCTTCGCCTCGCCTTACACTCAATTTGAGGCGAGTTGAGCTTAATGAAGCTGCAAATCGGTTCGGCAATCAGCCTTTGGTTACATCAGCCCCAAACGAAAACAATAATAATAAACAAAACCCAACAACAACGACTACAACAACAGCGACAAAATGAAAAGCCACCAAATAAAAGCAGATACATGAAATAAATTTGATTTACAAGAGAAAACTCGATTGCATATCAAATTTGGAATTTGCTATCAAATTTGCGCAAATCGAATTCAATTTTGGCGCGCAATTCAGTGAAAGTTGAAATGTTTTTTTGGTTCGCGCGGAGCCAGTTCAAATGTTGGTCAATGATCCATTGGGGGGGAAGTTAATGCCTTACAAAGATAAAAGACTCCGCGAGGGACATTCCACAAGACCAGGTAAAGAGATTAGAGCCAAACAATAAAAAATATTAAGGCTATTACTCACCAATTCGGACAACAAGTGGCTTCGCGTTCCAGATAAGGGCGAACCTCTCGAAACTGGTTGGGAAATCGCCGTTACAATTATTTTGGGACCTTAATTCACTTTCGTTATACGCGCGGCCATTGATTTGTTCAACGATAAGGCGTTTGGGCATTAACCCTTATGCATACATATTTTGAACAAATTTGGTATTATTATTTTATTTTTTATTTTTTGCTGCTACCCAATTTCCGCGCACAGCACAATTATTATTTCTAATTTCTTATTTCGTGTGAATTGGCTTTTTGTTTTCTTTGTGTATCGTCACACTTTTCACCACTTGCAATTGATTATTTCTTCTTTTTCTTTTTTCTTTTTCTGTTGGGATTTTTGTGTGTTTCCTTCTATTTCTATTTTCCAAGCAAAAGCAAACAAAAAACGAATACAAACTATCCGTGTGTGTGTGAGCAGTTTGCAACTGTGTGCGTGCGGTCTTCTTGTCTCACTCTAACCGGTTTTCGTTTATGTTTGTGTTTATGTTTCTGCTGTTGTTTCTTCTGCGCAGGCGCGGCGGCTGCAAAATGTTGCAATTGCAGTAGTGGCCAAACAAATTGATAATTATTTAAACACTGTTTAAAAAATAGAATTCGCTTGGAAGTTAATATTCTCTAATATTACGCATACACATGCACATACACGCACACAAACACCGAAACGCACAGTGTTGCACAGGTTCAGGAATGCAGGCAAACAGGTGTCGATGTCGCGTTGTTTTGGCTTCTTCCTCTTCTTCTTGGCCTGCTTTGATTTTTTTAAGTTTTTACAGTTCGCGCTGGTTAATGTATCAGTCGTTTATTGGAGTGTATTAATTTCGTTGTTAGTATTGCAAAAACTTTCTCATGTTTTGGTTTAGAGTCATTAATTAAAATGTATCTTAACTCTAACGTTTAGTTAGAAAACAAATATTAAGCACACGCGCTCCGCACGTCTTCACGATTTGACTTCTGAAGTGCAACTGTCATCGAAAACAAAAAACGGCTTAAGTCGATAGCACGATAGACGTTATGTATCGATTGGCTTTGAGCCTATTCGAGTGTGACCATAGCACAATAGCTGCCAACTTGTTCTATAGCTATTTACTAATTTTTGTTTTCTAAGAATAAATGCAATGTTTTAAAATTTATGTTTCTCTTTTTATGATGGTTAAATAGTTGGAATAATTAAAAACTCCCTCTTGGCTAGTTCTACAATATGAATATATTTAGTTCCGCAGCCAACGTTAAGTGAACACTGTTCGTTTTGCAGCCAACTTCACTTGAGCTGAAATTTGCGCGCAGCCAACTTCACGCGCAGTCAAATTGCGCGCCAACATTTCTATTTAAACAACAATTATGCAAGCATAGATTTGATCAAATAATTGTTATCAAATGCACTTTTTGTTTTTGTGATAACATATGGTATAAAATGCAGCTTTTAATATATGTTCAAGTCAATTTTCATATCCTGCTATAATACAACATAAGCTCAATTATAAATTTTCAATTATTTAATCATCAAGACAAACACACTTAATCTTTTTTATTTTTGTTTTAAGCTGTTCATTTACTATGGAAACTTCATTTTACATATGCGGAACTTATACGCAACAATATTTTTATTTATTTATATTATTATATTTATATAATTTATATTATTAGAGAATTAAATTCCCCACTAATAGGGGCGGAAACGTTCCTCTAGACTTTTAAATATTTGCTTTGGTGTCTCATCATCGTATCCTGGCTCTATCTTATCAGACTGCACTGAGGCCAAAACTATGAACTTGGCGTGAGGGTTCTAAAAATAGAGAAAACCAAGTGAAATAAAAAACTTAGCAAGTTTTTCTACAATTTTTAGCTAAAAACTCACATCCTTTGGATGATCGTCCCTCCATAGGTCAGCTGACTCCAAATAGGCACGCAAAAGCATACGCCAATGCCAAAAATTCTCTGGCCCATGCAACTTTGGTATGGCCGAGAAGTCCAATAATACGTGACCACCGCTGAACATTTCGATTCGTAATATGAATCGAATTTTTGACTAGGCAACCAACTAGAGTTGGTCGATAGGGCAAAAGCTTTGCATGCTAAACTTTCTTTATCTAAGCTTAAAATATTTAAATGTCTTACGGTTCTTTTTTTTTATTTTTAGTTAAAATGTTTATCGAAGTGTTAAGCGTTTGTTAACAACAAAAGCAACAACCATAATAATAATAACTATTATACCAGTGCTCATGCTAGTGCATGTTTGCACAATTAAACCATTAAATTGTTAAAATCAAATCAAAAATTGTCACAGCCAACACACACAATGAAAAAAAAAAAAGAAAAAAAAAAAAAAAAAGAAAAGCGACATGAAAATAATCACTATCAAATTTGTCAGCGCAATTTATTTATTATCCAATGACCGCATATCGAATACAGACAGAGTTTTTTCACTCTATTTGCTAGCCTCGCGGCTTTCGGGTGAGTGTACAAAATGTATTTGTTATTATTATGGATGGACGTTTGTTTATTTAATTTTCACACATACACAAAGGCATGCATACTAATATACATGTGAATAGCTGACACTCTATATACACTATAAATCAATTTCAGCTCATCAACTACTTTGTTATCTTTGGCTTAACAAACGTCTACAGTATATTTTAGTATATTTTCATACTAATTATTGCATTTAGAAACGTATGTATAAATTATATTTTTAATAATACACATTAATGTGAACGCTATATGAATTATAAAGCGTTTTTTTTTAAATTATTAATAATTGTATATTTAAAAAAAATTTATATTAATTACTAAAATATATTATTACCATTCAAATAAAATAAAAATAAATAAAATTTAATAAAATTACATACAAAAAAAAAAAAAATTACTTTTTCGCTGAATTATACAGGCTACTCAAGATTTATAGTAGCTCAGGTAATACAGTATTTGGAATATAATCTAAGTTCTAAAAGAATTTAAATCAGGGTTTTGAGATATTCGAACTTGAAAACGCCACATTAAAATTTTTCGGCTTTATTTGGGATATATACATATGAAATATATTTTTGTATATACATACATCTACTCTCTCTTCTAAATATTAAATAAATTATTTATCGTCATTTATCATCTAGACATCGCTTGTTCAATTAACTGATTCATAAAAACTGATAAGTTTTAAAGGGGAATTTCCCTTTTCAAGAACAAAGAACAACATTTTAAAGTATAGCTTGCAATATTCTAACTATTTCTTATCTATCCATATTAATGGATATGTAGCCTTTGAAGGAGCTAAAAATTTCCGACTTTCATAAAATGTATTCGCCTGCATAAAACCATTAAGCAGAGTGTCTAAAGCATTCAAATGTCGCATTGATTATCTCTCATATTGTTGCTGTTCTTTATGATTGCGGTTGAAAGCGTTTAATATTTCTTTTTTTTTTTTTTTTTTTTTTTACGTTATGCAGCTCGGAAAATCCCTGAGCTGGGGCTAACTCAAAACTGAGGTCGTTTGGCTGGTAATTTATTTGCTGGACGTACGCTCGGATCGCCCTATATAGCCAGCTGGCATGTCACTTAACCAGGTTAGTTGCCATTGTATAGGCGATGAATGCACTACTCTCAACACTTGGCCTGCTGCTCCTCCAGCTGCTCGGTGACACTGGTGTGCACGGCTGGAGCTTTGGCTCCCTAACAGAGCAGAGCGCACCCCAGCCCAGCGATGCGGGCAATCTGTATAATCACACGCGTAAGTCGAAGCTGTCGAGTGGCATATGAAGCACTTCTGACTTGACCTCTTGCAGTGCTCGCGCGACAATTGATTGTGGGCACCTTGGTGCCGCCCATAACGGGCATAGTGACTCCCGGCGCAAGTAATTGCCGTTGCGTGCCTGCTGGATCCTGTCCGAATCCGTTGCCCACGCCTCCGAATGACGGCAGTGGTCAGCTGGATATACGCATTGTGAACAATGGCGGAGTGGTGAGTTGCTTGACCAGGACGTCTAGATGATGCAGGGACCATCAGTCTTATTCGTGTTCTGCTTTCAGCCCACAGCCAGCACCACAGCGGCTCCTTTGACATGTAACTATGGGCTTGTGGCCTGCTGCCAGCCGGGCAACTATCAGTGCGGATTGCGTTTTCCACCTCCAGCAGGCTCGGCTCTGGCTGGTCCCGGGCAAGCCAGCTTCGGCGCGTATCCCTGGCAAGCGGCGCTGTTGACTACAGCAGACGTGTATCTGGGCGGTGGGGCGCTAATCACAGCACAACATGTGCTGACTGCTGCCCACAAGGTCTACAATTTGGCGTGAGTACTTGGTGGCCCGCACTCCGCAGCTCGTCCTAATTCTCTGCCAGTTTGAACTCCTTTAAGGTGCGCCTGGGCGAATGGAATGCGGCCAGCATTAGTGAGCCCATACCGGCGCAGGATGTGCTCGTCTCTAATGTCTATGTGAATCCCGCTTTCAATCCCAACAATCTGCAAAACAATGTGGCCATATTGAAGCTGGCCACGCCCGTCTCCCTTACCAGCCGCTCCACCATTGGCACCATTTGCCTGCCCACAGTCAGCTTCGTGGGACAGCGCTGCTGGGTGGCTGGCTGGGGCAAGAATGACTTTGGGCCGACGGGCGCATACCAGGCGATTATGCGTCAGGTGGATGTACCTCTAATACCGAATGCCAATTGCCAAACGGCACTGCAGTCCACGCGCCTCGGGCCGGCCTTTGCTCTCAACCCCATCAGCTTCATCTGCGCCGGCGGCGAACCTGGCAAGGATGCGTGCACCGGCGATGGCGGCTCTCCCCTCGTCTGCACCAGCAATGGGCTCTGGTATGTGGTCGGCCTCGTCGCCTGGGGCATTGGCTGCGGGCAGGCTAACGTGCCCGGGGTCTACGTCAATGTTGGCGCCTATTTGCCCTGGATACAGTCAACGCTTTCACTGTAGGCCCAAAGGCCCCTCGCTGAGTCATCGATAGCTCTCGCTAGCTTGATTAGTAGATCCCATTATCATTAGACGTTAATCAATTATAATAAAAAACTTATTTATCTCCATTTGTGTTTATGATATTTCAGCCGTTTTTCTTTAGATATAATCTGAGCAGTCAACCGATTTGTCATTCAATCAATCTACTGACTGATTTGATATTGTTCTTAAAAGATTAGCCAGGTGGCGACAGACAGTAGATACTGATGACTCTGCCAGTAATAGGCCAGGAGATTCTTGCTCACATTTTCTCACATTCATGGGCTTCAGTTGTTAGTTAAAACAATGAACGTTTACAAAGACACTTTCATAGTGTCATATATCAAAATATAATGAGGAACAAAAAACAATAATTCACAAATTTACATTCCAACTCACGTGAGTTAAATGCAATTAAGCGTATTCATTGAGCAAATTTACTTTTGTCGAATGCTTACAAACTTCAAAGCTGAGATCATACGGAAAATACTTAAGTACAGCTCATAATAGTTTACAACTTTTCTTACTCAAGTCTATGACTTTACTTAAGTGCAGTTTAGAGAGGGAGTGAGTGAAATAGAGTGAGAGACAGAGAAAGAGAGAGACCGAAAGATAGATAGAGAAAGAGAGTGAGAGTGAGGTATGAAGAGGAAATGAGAGAGAAGTAGAGAGAGATAATAACGAGAGTGAGAAATAAATAGAGGAGTTATGCCTTAAAAAAAAAATATTTAAAGCTTAAGAGCAAAATAACAATTTAATGGGGGATGTCTGTTAAAGCTGGAAAACTTAATATTAACCCTATTTTCCTGTCTCTCATTCTGAGTGCATCATCTCTATGAATGCATTTAAACATTTAATCTGTCAATTGACTCAAATAATTATTCTGATTTACGACTGCTGACAGAATAATCTAATAACCATTTGCATTGAAAATAATTACTTTACTAACAAAAGAATGTAAATTGTTAGATATTAGGTCAAAGCAATCATTATTAGACTTGATAAAGTGGTAAAATGTTTTATAAAAATAAAAAGACAAAAAGAAAAATTAACAATAATAGAATAGAAGAGTAATATCATTATGAATAATACTAATAAAAATAATTATGGTAATAAGAGAACAATCGGACCCCCCATGAGCCTTATCCATATTTTTCGCATGAAGTGTACCCACATTTGTAGACGCATCAGCTACAACAGGTTGCTTTCAGCATTGAGACATGTGTTACCGTTGTAGTCGCTGTTGTCGTTGTTGTTGAGCGCACACAAACGCAAATGCCAGGGCAAGAGCACGCACACGGACGCACTCACTCACACAGAACAATGCGATTTTTTACACAAGGGCGCCTCCTTTCACGCCCTCCAAGAGGACGCTCAACTTTGCTCATTTGCACCCAATGCCCTCGGGTGTACTAACCAAACCCCAGCTTCGACCCAGCCCCAACCCCCATTACAACACCCCCCCAACTGCCAACTGCCAGCTGCAAACTGCCAACCGACACCGCCCGGCCCCTGTGTGGCACTCCATGGCCCATGCTCCATGCCAAAGATGATATGAAATTTAAATGAGTTCGCATTTTGCAGTGCCAATTGCACAAGAATGTTTTTGGACGTTCACACTGGGCTTATAAGCAGCAATTGGCGTTACTTGGCGCTAGAAAATAGTTGCCTTCTCGTCTCAGATAGTGCCTCGAACGCACGTGGACGTTAATGCACAACGGAAACCGGAAATTTTACTTGTCGCACTGACCGCAGCAAAAACTGAGTAAGCCGAAAACTGCAAGCGGCAAATGACAGGAAGCGACAAAACAAAAACAAAACATAAACAGAGAAACCGTTAACCAATCAAGAGCAATGGTTGTGCATTGTGAACTGCTAAATACCCTGCACTAGGTATAATAATAGAAGTGGTGGATGATTCTATATAATTAATGGAGATCCAAATACTAATTATTTCACATTAAAACTAAATATAAAAATCTTTAAAATCATAAATGAGATATATAATATTTAAAATGCGCATATAATTTATATTTGATTTTCACATTCACTATTCATGTAGATTACAATATTCAAGTAAATCACATATTTATACCCCAATGAATAAAAACAAATAGTGCTGCAGCAGAGGACGAGACAGAAGGGATTCCATAATCTTATTTCAAAATTTAATTATTTACGTGTCTGGTTGCCCGTCTGCCCGTGCGATGCAGAAATGCGCATCGTCCAAGTGTATGAGAAAAAACTCACTCACTCAAACGTAAAGAGCTCAACGAAAGCAAACGAGTCACGAGTCCTTCGGCTCCAAGTCGAGTCATTTGAATGGCTCGTGCTTCAGTCCGTCCTCGGCTCTCGTGCGCAACAGACGTCGCTTTCTGCAGGCGCATGTAAACGATAGTTTAGAACATTTCAAATAGCAATAATAATAGCAATACCAATAGCAATAGCAACAGCAACAACAAGCACAACAACCAACAACCAAAAGTGTCGGCTAGAAAGTTAGCCAAACGAAGCGAAAGCTAAGAATCTACTCAGTCGCATTTGCCGCGTGTGAGTGCCGAAAAGCAAGTGAAAGTGAATTTAAGCGATGCAAGTGCCGTTGCATTTTTGCAGTGTTGTGTAATCGTCATTTTGGCCAGTGCTCCAGTATGTGAAATCGATTAATTAGCAATCGACATCGCCAACGACAGCCGTTGGTATTTTGATCGTGACCCGTTACTTTAATGGCATAGCATTAGTCAGCGTGTGTGTGCCAGTGTGCGTTGGTGTGTGCTTGCGTGTTCATGTGTGTTTGTATGTGTTTTTGTGTGTGTTCAGTGTGACACACTTTGCTGTTGTTGTTATTGTGCTTTGCTTGTCTTGGCCATTGTTGTTGCTCTTTGTGTGCGCTGCGCCTTGTGAAATGTCCTTGATGTCGTCGCTCTGTCTGACTGCCACGCCCCCGCGACACTTAACAAAAAAAAAAAACTTTATTAAATCAAACCGTTTGTGGCTATTCCAGTGACTACACAGTCGCACGAAATTATCGCAGACCAAATGAAATAAACGAAATATGGAAAATTCCTTCAAGTACAACAACTGTGGAGCTATGGAAAAATAAGCAAGCATACATTTTGGGTGTTTACGTCATGTTTGTCTACGCTTAAAGGCGTTTGTATGCCAACAGCCCTATTCATATACATATATAAATGTTATATGTAGAAGTCTGTTCCGTATGTGCGCCTGTGTTTGTTGTGCCTGTCTTTGTGTTAGCCTTTGTATTGGTACTCGTTTAGGCCTCAGTACATCACGTCACATGCCACTAGCCTGACAGTGAATCCAAAATTCTGAAGGCAGCCGCCTCATAAATGCATGCCAACTACTATTTAATATTTATACAGATACAAGCATATTATCCCCAACTGTATAAACTGTACAAACTGTCCAAACTGTCCAAACTGTGTGTAAACTGTTTGCCTAATGCAAATTCAACAAGCTGCACCTACCATTTCCTCTAATAAGCCAACTCGCTGAGCTGTTTGTACAAATTTACGTAAGTGTTGACATCCATTTGCATTCATTACAGACTTACTGCCATACATACATATGTGAATGCGTGCTACATATATATACCGAATCGAAACCAGCTTGAATTGTCAAATGTTATATATTCATATTCATGCTTGAGATTATTCAGTCGATACATATAAACAAACGAAAACACAAACTCCTAACACTTGCGCTTCAAAATTTCTTTTATTCGTATTTTGGTATATAGTTTAGAAAATATATATGTATGTGTATTGATTAGAAATTAATTACACGTTTTTTACTAAACATGAAAAAGGCAACTTTAAGATGCAGTTATACAAATTTCATTGAAATATTTATATTATTTGTTTGTTTTTTAGTCATAAGATAAATATATTTTTATAAATTTGCATTAAAAAAATGGCGTGGAATATCGAAAACATACCAAATTTTATACCTTTTTATACAAGAATTATATTTATATTTATACAAGAATATATACAGTCGACTCTCGAATTATCGAATGTTTGAAATATTAAAAGAGATTCTATAGGGGACTGTATTTAGAATCAAAAGCATTTATAGTTTCGATCTATGACCAGATAGACTTAGGTCGTCTTCCTGATCACTAAAAACATTTATTGTTTATCTAGTCGGTAAAGTTGTTTTCAACATGTTCTGGGTATGAAAAGTATGAATAATTTTCTATGTACTGACTACTTTATATAACTAATCTGAGTAGAATTTTAATCCTCTTAATCTACATAATCTATAATAGATATTGACAATAAGGTACGGCAGTAATTTATTGAATCGCTGTCGTTCACTTAATTGCATTAAAGTAATTTCAGCAAAGTGCATTTACTACGTATCTAGGACACAGAATCGAGTTTAGTTTTCGCTTTTCACATTTCGCATTTTGCATTTGAACTCCCAGTGAAGCTGTCAATTTTGATCAAAATTTGTCGTTTCCTGTCCGCCTCACACATGTCAATTGACAAATCCACTCAGAATCTGAGGTATGCAAATGACATTAGCTCGCGCAGTGCTCATCAAGTCTATAAATAAATGAGGAGGATATGGGCGGATAGTCTGACATTTGAGTAGACGATGACATTTTCCTGACATGCATGAGCATGTCCTTTATGTAAAAGTATGTCTCTGGCTGTCTGCGCGCGTGTATGTGTGTGTCTGTGTGTGTGTGAGAGTGACAGAGCGTGGATTACTCATTTCGCGTTTAATGCGTAAACATAATTTTGCTTTCTCTAACGTTCTGCCGCAAATTCTAACCATCAACAGCCAGCCGCCAGCATCCGCCCTCCCGATGCGTGCGGCTGGAAGATACGAGATAGTCGTTAGCATAGACTCGTTATGTCAGTCCGAATGGTATTCCATGGCAGCGCCGTAATCAGCTAAGCAAATGAGTCTACTGCATCCGGGCCAAGGAGGCAACAACTTAGTTACCCGATGCTGACATGCATGTTAATTTGCCTGGCAACCTGACACTCAACAATGCCTTTGTATTAGGCAGCGCGCAGTGGATGCAGTGGATGCCAGTGAATGGAATCGTTTCCACAATGAAAAGCAACGCAATCAGCGATACGAAACTCTACGAATTGAGTTTGCAGAAAAACTGGATAAACTAAATTAAATTTGCTTGCGGAAATTTTAAGGATCAACATTAATACGGGCGGACAAATTAATATATATTAAGACAGAACAAAACTGATATTACATAATGCACACATACAAACTCTGTTCGTGTATTTAATGGCATACTACTAGATCATAAAATTACCGTTAAGTGTCCAAATCTAATCAATAATAAAAGTCCAAGCACTCAGCTCTGTTGGGCTAATCAAGTATATACATGACGCATATAAACTCTTGCACGAGTTTATAGTTTACGAGGTCAGCCACGCCTCCTGCTGCCTTGCACACTTACTGTGAATGCGGGCTATGTAAACAAAACAATAATGGGCTAAGTAAATGTACATGCTCCAAATATTAATATTTATAGTTTGGCCATTTATTATTTATACCCCGCATAGCAGGGGAACAATGCGAACACGTTGTTTTGCCAGGTGCTCAAAGTATACAAAGTATTTTCTACCTTTTGCTATTTATCTAGAGCTATGTACATTGTGGGCATGTGCTACCAAAGATTTGTTATGCTGGTGATGCACTGCTGCAGACTTTTAATCTTATCCGTCTGTCAGATCCGCTTTGTAAACGTGATGTTAAATCTCGGCGCTTTTTATCTGGCACAACAATAGTTGGCACTGTCAGCAACGGCAGCACTAGAACAGCAGCAGTCCCAGACCCAGCATTATATATGGGCGTCACCCTGGCCAACAGGATTGCATTCACGGCCCACGTTCCGTTCACCTGTCCACCTACATTTTCACCACCTGCCTGCACTCACAGCGCAAAGTTTTTGTCCCCAATGTGAATCGAATCATTTGACATGTGGCACGCGTGTCATGGACTTACACACACACACATACACTCACACAGTTAGCAGGTGTGTGTGCTGGTGCGTGATGCAGAGGCTGAGACAGAGGCAGAGGCAGCTATCAGTTCACTCATTCAACCATTCAGCCATACATCCGTCCATTCGCCCATCCATCGAATCGTTGCTGTTTGCTTTCAAATTTTTGCAATCGTTTTTGACATATGTCGCTAGCATTTCACATCAGACTCTTAGAATTTTGATAGCTTTTGCTATTAGAAAATTATTTCAAAAATTCCATCTTTGCTCCAATGCTTTGCAGGGTATCTCTGCTGTTGGTCATTACAATCGATTGGCTAGCCCAGACCTGCATTTTCTTATTAGCTGCTGTTACCAATTAACTTAATTGAAGCTTATACTAAAAATAATATATAAAGCTAAACGAAAAGCTTTAAATACATTAATTAATTACGATATTTTTTTAAACGAATTTTGTAAGCTAGCGCAGCAATTTCTTCAAGTGTACGCTTACATAAGATAATATTATGTATATGTATATAGAATTATGTGTGCTTATACATCCGACGACATTGCTTAAGGCAGCCATAAATTTGTTTGGCTTAAGATTCCATTAAAGAAAACATTGCCTACTTTTAGGGCCCACGTGCTCAACGATTAAACATTGAAGCGCGCTCACACACATACAAACATATATTGCGCCGTACAATTATTTATGAGAGCCGAGCCATTTATTCGTATGGACATTTTTCGACCGAAATTTCATGTGGAGCAGTTTTGATTTATTGCCCAATCTTGCCATTTGACATGACAACAATAACAATGAGACCTGAAACACCGCTGCAATTATGGAACGACAGCGTGGGCGGCATATTCTTGCTTTCCACGCTAAAAAATATTAAAGAATGTTGCGGTTTCACTTATATACGGTATGTGTGTATCTGGCTTACATTAGTGAAAGAAATAAATCGCTGAATTCCCTTTAAAGAACTTTAAAGTAAATGAGCAAAAACTCTAAATAATGAGAGCAATAGACAGTATCTCTTGGGGTTAAATGTGGGAATATGTTGATGAAATGCAAGTTTATTTTTATAGATATAATATAAAAGTCGAAGCGCCTACAGACTCAAATCGCATAAGCAGATATCAGAAGCAGATAGATTTGAAATTTAGCGAGAACAGAGCGTTATCCATGCTATCGCTTCGCTTGCAACTTATTTATTTTAAATGTTATCCTCTTCTGTTGTTCATTTGCTCCCAGCGGAATTGACAGCTTAAGTTGTGTGTTAATTCGCTAGCAGCCCGGCAGGCCAATCAGATTAATATATGCAAATAAAGTGAAAGAAATAAATGCGAGTTGTTGCTTAAATGCTTAAATGCGACTATCGCAATTCCCTTAAGTACATAGCTTTTATTTAAATATATATATATATATAAATATATATATAAATATATATATATGTTTGCAAATATGTCTGCACATTACAGAAGTATTTGTAAATATTCGCATTCTTCTCCGAATTATTATTGCCAAGAGGGCAAACAAATGAGGAAAGAACCCACATTGGATTACTTTGGATAATGAAATGTGGACAAAGTTCAAGCTGTTGCTGCCTGTTTAATGTTGTTATTATAACTAAAAGCTTTTAAAATAAGCCCAAAATAAAAGAAGTAAAAATGTCGCATGTTATGCTAAAGTGACTGACTGTCTGTTCCTTGTCCTTAACTTAATTTGTGCAGCCAACGTTAGTTCATCTTTGGCTGAATTTTCAAGATCTGCATAAGGTGTGATTACAATGCATCGAATGAAGAAATATTTTCAGGACTAGAAATTCTATGAAAACATTTTTAATGACACTTACTTAAATTTTTTGCTCTTATCACTCACTCTTTTATGCTGCCATTCAGTTACTACCTCCACTCTCTCTCTCTCTCTCTCTCTCTCTCTTTATTTTCGCCGATTTCTTTCAAATTTATTGCTATACATATAATTACTTTCTCAGGTTTCCTTTGCCTTTGCCTTGAGCAGTAAATTTAACATCTGTCGATACGGAAAGCAACAAAAAAGGGAAAACTGTAAAAAAAAAAAAAAAAAAAAAAACCCTTAAGTAAATTAAGCAGATGTTTACCGACCCACGAAAATTCAAAGACTTTTTGGAGCAGAATTTCGTGAACCCGGTCTCATTAACGTCAGCTTCGGTAAGCTTCTCCACTTGCACCTCCACAGTCGGCCATCCCATTGTTCTTTGGCGTAAGTTGAAATCATTCTCTGCGCTTTTGTGTAAATGTTTTTAGTTTTGTTTTGTTGCGCTGCCTGTGTTTGCGAAACTTTTGGGCAACGCTCAATTGAAATTCACATTTCCAGATTGGCAGAACCAAGTACTTTGAAATTCAATATGGCTTATAAACAACGTGTGCCAAGTATTGTAGAAGGAGTATATGGCAAATGCTTATATAGATTCCAACGGAATCTGCTTGAAAAATGAGCGCAAAGAAGGAATAAAGGACGAGCCCAAAGACTTGATAAATTGCGTTATTCGAGTCTAAGCAAAGACACGCAAGGCCAGATGTGTATATGTATATATATGTCTATATATTATATACATACATATATATGTATATATATCTCTTCTACTGCAGACGAACAAAGACAGACAGGGCTTGAATCGTTATCTTAAGTGCTACAAGTGCTTGGCCAGCTGACTGGAATTGTTTTGTGCTCGACTCGAATTGATTTAGGTTTTCGTTACCAGCTGCTTTAACGCTTCATTGGCCAGGCAGACAGATAGACAGTCAAATGAACACACAGAGAGACAGACACTGACCAAACACACTGAATTATGCAAACAAACAAACAAACAAACAAACGCAGATCAAATCGAGAGTGCCCTTGGTAGCGCTGATGATATCCTGCACAATGATTTGATTGGCTTGATTGGTAATCAATAACATTGCATGATATGCCAAAATGAAATATTTAATATCTAGTCTCAGTATAGACAGACAGCTGAATTTTAGTACCAATTGATGATATACATAGATATATTTCATTTATGACTGACCTAATTGGAAATTGATATGTGACCCAATCTAATCTAAGCGCTAATAATATTCGTTGCATATGTCTAATATACCCCATGTTCTGCTTATACTGGGTATAGCAAACAAACCAAACCAACAAGCGGTTACTTTATCGGGCCTTTCATACGCCCCGTTGTACGCGATTTTGTGAGTTTCAATTTCAATGATTCATTGATGTTTGCAATGCAATTGAAAATGTGAATTATTAGCCTACAGCCAATGGAGAAATGCTCGTAAATTCAACAACAATCATATTATTCAAAACCTTCATAAACATATAATATATACATATATAAATATATACATTTTCATTTCCATTCAGGTCAAAGTTCAGTCCTAATGCTGTTTGGTTGATCGCCTTTCCAATTAAGCGTTTATTACGTATACGAGGGGTATACTTAGCTGCTAGCTGGTTAAGTGAGCATTGACGTCAGTGCCGCAATGGGAAAGACAGCTGCAGCAAACGCAATTCAACACGCAATGCGATTGCCAAGTGATTTTCACATGATTTCCAGCCAAACAACGTGGCCAAAAATAGAAAATGACACAAGCTGCTGGCAATGTAAACTTGGTTGACACTTGGCTCCTGCTGCTGCTTCAGCTCCTGGCAGGAAACTTTCGCACTATTCAAACAGAATCGAGGACTCGGAAGCTCTCAGCAGCAGACGCAGCGCACCTAATGTCACCGACTTTGGCATTTGACAGGAAGTCGACCTGTCCCATGGCTTCAACAAGTCGCAATTTATGCAAAATTATGCAGCCAGGCGTTCTAATTGTTGCTGTCTGCCAGGCTCACAATTTACAGCTCGCAATTGCAATGTTGATTTAGTTTATGGGCGCGCGACATGCATAGGCCGATGGGGGCGGCCAACAGGGTCTCCGATCTGGGCAAAAGTCAATTTCAGTGGCGTCGTTTATCGCATTTCCGTAAAATCGATGGCTAAAGCCGAACTTCTTTCATTTGCTGCACAAAAAAAACGAAGCACTGCGTTCATTTTGTCCACTGGACTTTTTGCTGTTATTGGCTGCAGGACAAAGTTATTGAGTTTTGCTATGTTTGCCTACACAGCGTATACGTGATATTTGTGTATGTAAAGCAAACTTGGGTTCAGCTGGCGCAGCAGCAGCTGTTCAAGTAGCTGAGTGCTAGAGGAAAAACTTTTGGCTTAAATAAATGTTTATAAGTATATAACAATAACTAACTTTTCGTTTAAAGTTGGAACGAAATTTAAATAAATTCTAGAGAATTTGGCATTTCTACTCTGCTAATATATAAGCTGTAGTGCTCGGTTAGCCGCCTTCCACATGCGAATATTAAGATATAATTTCATTTAACAGAGCCATAAATATTAGCTAAGTGCGCAGCCATTTCGCAAATCGATTCAACTTGGCTGCGCTTGAAAACGGTTTAAGCAAATTGCTGCGTTAGATAAAACAGACAACAAATGAGCTTCGAAATTGTTTTTTCCATGCCAACAGACAGATATGCAATCAGCACAGCAGTACTATATATACTTATACTCAACCGATATCAGGCGAAACGTGCACCAGCCGGGGGATGTTTGAATATTAATGTGTTGCTCGTTCTATGAAAATGCAGAGCCATTCGTTTTAGCACCACAGACACACACACACACACACACTTATATACATATGCTTGTAGCCTCTTCGGTGTGCATATGGAAACGTTTTGCTTTAAATAATATAATCCACCCAATTCGATTGCTGTCAACGTGTCGTATGCGCAATTTTGCGCAATAAAAAATTGGTTGATAACTGGCGAGCATTCGCATGCATAAGTATGTGTGCGTGTATATATGTATATGTGTATGTTTGTGTGTAATGGTGATTTATATTTAACACATATTAGAAGGTCCTAAGTCAACTGCGAAATTGGCTCTGCCAACGATCGGTCGATAATGTGACGAGCCCAGCAAAAAATTTAGCAAAATTCTGAAATTTTTGCTGCATCATTTGGCAGGGAGCTTAAATATTTATATTCAATTTGACATTTAGTAGCCTTGGGCTCTTAAATTTCAAATGCAGGCCAAAGAGAGCAGCAGCAGGAGGCCTAATCCTTCTCTGAGCAAAGAAGCAAGACAAAGAAACAGCGGAGGCTGTCTGACGGCGGGGTCAGTTCCACTGCTCGGGGGCAGTGCTGACAATGCTGTCAGTGTCGCCAGTCGCTCTCCACTCCCCCCACCTCCTTCTCCCACATCCACCCTTCCTGCCGCTGCCTTGACATATCTTGGCTATAGGCACAAAAATGTTCTTCTTCTTTTTTCAAATTGACCCGCATAACAGACGCTTTGACATCATCGCTAGATACAAACAAACACACACACACGCAGAGACACACAGAATACCCATGTGATTCACAGTCAAGTGTAGCTCTGCTATAAGGCAGGTGCATTCCCAAATGACATATGTCCTCTGCCCGGCTCGAAAATTTACCTAATGAACTACAAATCATTGCCAATCTGACTGCTTCATCAGCGGCACTTTGCTTAATTAGAAATGCATTTCAGGCTAATTATGCAATTGCAAGAGGCTTGCCCCAAGTGTGACGTAAGATACGAAGAAAGGGTTATGAAGAAGGTATGAAGAATAAGCTAAATATAATATTTATTAAATGTCTCTTTAAAGATGATATCAGCAAATATTGTGCTGTGTATAAAAAAGGAAGAAGGCCACATTCCATTCCTATTCACTTTAAGTTGTCCCTTTCTTTTTTAGTTTCCAGCTTTGTTGTCCGTCAATGTGTCATCATAAAATTCTTATAGTCACATTCCCTATTAATGTGCTTTAAGAGGGGGAAGACTATCGAGCGTTCGCCCCTTTGAGCTCGGATGCCATAAAAACGTTCATGTTGCCTGCGCATTAAGCAAAACTCTGGCAAACTTTACGACTTTAGATTCGGATTTGGCTTTGGCTTTGGCCTTGAGGCTTGAGACTTTGCGTCCTGGTTTGCTTTTACGGAAGCAGACGGCAAATCGAAATGCGCCCATAGTAAAACAGAAGAAGCTCTTCGAGACTGCTCGATGATACCCTGACCAATTGATATTCCAATCATTCTGCAACTTTATGCACACATACATAAGATGTCATCACACGCCGCAAAGCCTGCGCTTTAACGCGCAGTAGGACGCGCGCTTGGGCTGGCAGGTTGGGCATTTATGAGATTATTGTCGAGCATTCTTTGTAAACATATGACTTAATGAAACTTGAGAACATTGGGATAGTTTGCCAAAGGTCTCTGTATTGAAATGCTTTACAATTGAGGAAAGGAGGGTCGGTATCAAATCTGTAAATTACAAAGTATCGTTAACTTATACCCAAATTGAGACTCAGGCTAAAATGTCAGTTAGGTCAAAAAACAAAATCATTTTCGATTATTTCGATAAAAAACGACGATTATCGAAAAATAAAGCAACTCGTACTTATGTACCACGAGTATGCATGCAAATTCAGCTCTAGCTCTTATAACTTCTGAGATCGACGCACTCATACGGACGGACGGACGGACGGACGGACGGACGGACGGACGGACGGACGGACGGACGGACGGACGGACGGACGGACGGACGGACAGACGGACAGGGCTATATCGACTCAGCTCGTCACGCTGATCAAGAATATATATACTTTGTGGGGTCTGCCACGCCTCCTTCTGCCCGTTACATACTTTTTCACAAAACCATTATACCCTGATTTCCCATTTTCAATGGGTTCAGGGTATAAAAACGCATAAATTCTTATGTAGGGCGCCAGTTAGTTATAAATAATCGAGAGAGAGAGAGAGAGAGAGAGAGAGAGGGAGAGTGAGAGAGAGAGGGAGAGAGTGAAATAAAATAAGTGCACAAATGACGGCCTTGAATGCGTTTATTTTTGGCAGCGTTGCCCGAATTTCATTTCATGTTTCACATTGCGCATACGACGCGTTGCGCGCCCGCCAATCGGGCGGCGGAAGCACCACTGACAACTTCCATGACAGGCAGCTGGCCAAGAATTGAGTTAGCGCACAAGCGGCTGCTGCTGCTGCAGCAGATCGACAATTACGAAACTCGAATACCCTTCAGATGGCGCTGCTCTCTAAGCCTGCAATTAGCTCGCAATTTGCGTCCTCACATTTTATTGGCGCCTCCTTTCGAGCAAGCTCGAGTGCAACCAATGCACTATGGGGAATTTTGCCGTTTTTCGGGTATTTAGTCATTTTTGCGAAGTATGAAAATTTATAATTTTTTTATGTTAACATCTTAATAAAACTCCAAACTTTAAGGTACTGTACCCAAAATGTTGAATAACAGTCCACTGTTAAGCCTAACAGCTGTTAAAGTCAGCTGTTATCTTCGAAAAGCATTTGCCTTCAGCTTACAATTTGTGGTAGCCGATTTTCAAATCATCGTTATTCAATGACCAGACATTATTTTTGAGAAATTTAAAAAGGATATGAATTTTTAGGGCTTCTTCTATGCGTTGGCTTAAAAACCAATTGATGTTTGAACTTATTTTAATCATTTATTGTATAATTAGCAAATGTTGTCAAATTTCATTTCTTGTAAATAAAATTAAACTTTGCAAAGACATATAAAACAGCCCCAGGGGCGCACCAGTGTAATTCCAATTGCATGTTATAGAGTAATCAATTGGAATCTTAGTGCCTTTGTCTCAATGTGCACTTTTGCGCACAACCGGCGCAAATCAATTTTTAGCAGGTGACTATGAGCTGACCTGTGTGATATTTGGCTCAATGAAAAAGGCAACTATAACCAAGAAATAGTAATTTAGATTTTTTTTAAGGCGAAACTAAATAAGACTAATATTGATTCAACTTATTAATGATATTAAAAAAGCAAAAGCCGCTTTTTTGCCAAAATATAAATGCCAAATGGAAGAAATGCAGCAGGAACAAAAACTAGCTGAGAACTATGAATGACTGCCTATGACAGCAAATGTTTATAAAATAATTGTTCATTTGAGGCAGATTATGGAAAATACTGTAGGCATTTTTGGCAAGGCAGCGTCTAATTTGCACAACCAGGTCTATAAATCAGACTAATTTCATCACGCATAGAAGGATAGCAGAATCCATAATTTCGCTGATGGTTGATAGAGCAATGGATACATCTGATCAGATTATTTCTTCAGCAAATCTTTAGAAACGAGTTTGAAAGCATATAGGTCGCTGTCTAATGAAGTTGTACGTCTTGTATTATGTAAAGTTGAAGGCACAATAAAATCAGTTGAAGAACCCGAATTTTTTCAGCGGATCAATATTTCTGGCTGATCTGGAACTCGAAACTGAAGAAAACTAATTTCGATTTTATGAAAGTTCGACTGTTTTCAATTAAAATTATTATTTTAAAGTATAAACAAGCAAAATTCTTTAAAAAAAAAAATTTTTTAATACAAAATTTTAATTAATTTTTTTTGGGTGGGCGGTGACACGCCCATTTTTCTAAAATATATTTCTGATGGTATACATATTAATAATACAAAAACCGGATCAAAAAATCTGGCTTAGTTTTCAAGTTATTAATTAATACCCGATAATTTGGATTTTTCCCCATAGTGCAATGGCCACTTAAATTTAATGGCCACCTTTTGCACCACTCGAACTGCTGTGACACAGTTAGCACCACACACACGCACACACACACACACGCACATAGAGAGGGAAAGGCATAGACACACCCACGCCAATGAAATTATTGTCTGTTGGCAGCAAATATCTATTATCTATATATGTGTGCGTGCGTGTGTGTGTGTTCGTAAAATAAACTGCTTTTATCTAGTTATTGCTGTTGTTTACTCTACTACAGCCATTGCCATGAAAACACTTTTCATATTGTACAAATGTTTGTCTCCTCAACAGACAAACTATTTATTTAGGCCAAACATATACATATATATGTATTAGATTTTGCATGGAAAATATTATTAAATATCGCATTTGCTGCAAATTTTATAAATTTAATGGTTAGACACTTTTCTAGACTACGTCGGACAATTTACAAATATTGCTCAACAATATATACCTGCCTCTCCATCTGTCTCTCTTTCTGTCTGCCTAACAAGTGCAAGGGACTTAAGGGGATTAAGTTGTCTTTATATGTATATTCAGCAGCATTCTTTTCGTATTTATATTAAGGTAAAACGAAGCTGGAGTGCTTGTAGCAACAGAGAGTGTTCCCATTGGTCACTTAAGGCTCGACTGCAACGATCGTTACCTAAGGCCGGGCTCTACATTTGAGCACATCTAGGGGCTTGAATGATAGTCGCCCTATATAAAGGGTAGCAGCTGCAGCATTTCTTCAGTCATCCAGGCCTAGTGGGGGTCAGTTGTGCATTGCAGTCAAATGAAGTGAAGTGAAGTGTGTTCAGCAAAGCATTGGAGACTTAGAGGAAATACTTGTAGGAAATTTTTCTACGAAATAGGAAATTCTTAGAGAAATACTGAGAGGAACTACTGAGAGGAAACACTTTGAGGAAATAAGTAGATGAAATTCTTAGAAGAAATACTCAGAAGAAATTCTTGGAGAAAGCAATTAGAAGAAAATCTTGGAGGAAATACTTTAAAAATATTTAGAAGAAACACTTGGAGCAAACTGAGGAATTATATTTAAGAAATACAGGGCTAAATCGCTTAAGCTCATCGTCTCCTTCTGTCTGTTACATACATTTAACGAAACCATTATACCCCGATTTCCCATTTTCAATGGGTTCAGTGTATAATAAAGGAAACTGGAAAGTTAAACACTTTTCTTTTGTACATATATCATTAGGCGGGCTCAACGACTTGTTTCTAATCGATAATAATAAAAAGTTAGATGCTCTATGTTTATTATGACCTCTAAGTTCTATCGTGCTTGCTATTGCAATTTGACCTTTCCACTCTTGCTAAGCTTTACCAAGTTGACGGAAGCAAAGGGCTGAATCATTTACATGCTATATTATTATCACAGGTTTCCTATTAAAGTTTTTAAATTATTTATATGCGAAATATGCATTCCAAGCATTATCCCGATTAGTTTAAGTCTTAAGCACAACAACACGAGCAAGCCAAATATTTAACTGCAAGCGCATTTGAAGTATCATTCGCTTAGTACTAAAAATAAGCCCACTTCTGTCCTAAAGATTCCCCTAGGCCAACTTATGCGCATAATTAACTGGAAATTGCATGAAATAAGTTTTAATTAACTTGGCAATTTGCAGGCAAGCCATTTTTTTGCGCTGCTTGAGAAACGGCTAGCAGACTAAATAAATAACTTGGCAACAACTTAGGCAGGCCTTGGAGCTTGCTCTCGCTCGGACGTGCAGTCAGATGAGACAGCCTCTGCGAGTCGGTGCAAGAAAGTGCTGTCGAGGCGTATTAACAAAAACTTTCGTAGCTGCGGCGCCCGAAAGTAGGCAATGAATTTTACGCTTTCAAAATATAAATTTGCATTGCGTCATTTGCAATGCGACTGGGCAGGACAGCTGTAGGACGAGTCATGGACGTGACTGGGGGCGCCTGAAATAGTGACTTTGTCTGCCTCGACCAATTCATGGTGACCCCTTTTGGGTGGAGCAGGAGGAGGAGGAGGCGGAAAGGGCCAGCTGGGGCTGGTAAGCAGAACCAGAAAAATTGTTGGGCCGCCGTTAATTGTCAAGGCAACAGCGTTGCCACGGCAACAACAACAGTAACACCAGCAACAACAACAGCAACAACAATAACAAATGCGCAATCAGCTCGCCTGTCACTTGCATAAGTGTGTGTGTCTGTGAATAGGTGTCTGCGTATGTGTCTGTGTGTAATAAAGTGCCATTTTAATTACATGCATAAAATGTCGCAGTACTTGAAAAAAAAGAGAATATAAGGGAAGTTAAGTCGCCCGGCAATTGTTGCAACACATGTTGTTCAAAGTGGATGCAGCTGCAACCCCGTCAGGGGCTTTAAAACCAACCCATTATGTCACTTTCAGAGCTTAACAATAAAATAAATTGTGATTAATTTCGTAATAATCCAAAGAATTCAAACCACACATATGTTTTTTTTTATAATAATTTTTTATATTTATTTAAGAGAATGACTTGTTAGTGTAAAGCAGACATTTTTTTTTATCAAATATCAGTTAGTTTTTTCACGCAGATTCACGCATTGATTATTTAATTAATATTGACTCAAGTAATTTATATATTGTGTACAAATATTTGTAAATTTTATATAATTTAATTATATATCTGGTGCATTTCTCTGACTGTTCAGCAGCACAAAATGCAATGAGTAGCAGCTGAATAGCTATATAAAAAGTATAGATGATTCATTATACAACTCAAATTCAAATTTAATAAAATCCTTATTTTTTCATAGGTATATCTGCTTAGTCCAGTTAGATACTGGACACTTCAGTGATCAAATATAGATATTTCTGATATATATATATATATATATATATATATATATATATATATATATATATATATATATATATCTACATATCAATGATTCTATATATGAGAATATTTAGCTTGCAATAAGAATATTTAGTCGTAGCTAAACTTAAGCAAACTACTATTTTTTGAGACAATTTTTCTAATTGCCCTTCTCAACTAGGATAAAATAAATGTTAATAAATTATATGATTACTTAAATTTAATTGTGATTCTCATAACTGTTTTAGTTGTATAAGACTTTCTGGCATGGCATCTATGGTTTCGTTGTTGGGAAAGTTTTTATACCATTTTCTTATTAGAAAAGAAAATGTGTTAAGCTGCGCTCAACTTTTGCAACTGGAACCGGAGCAGGACAAAGTTCCCATGGGCTGCTTTAAGTATCCAAGGCAACTATAAACTTTTGGGAACACACTCAAGCATACACCTAAACATCAGTGTGAGTGTGCTGAGTCCTGGTTGTATTGCTGAGAGCTTGTGACATTGGAGCAACTTCAGGGCGCCTCCTGATGCCCGTGAGCAAACTCTTCTGAGAACGACAATATTGACTATCGAGTTTTGACCAACATCGAGGAACAAAACACAATCAACGGCGCCTCAACAACAGCTACCGTTCATCCGGTAGCATGTGTGTTAATTAAAATCCTGTCAAGACTCCAATTAGCCTTTGGGTTGAAGACAACGATGATAAAACCACACTCCGTCTATTGGCATATCAATTATGCACGCAACAGATTTGCATGCCACTTTATTTTGTTTCCATTAAATATTTATCAAACTGTTCGAGCGGAGAGCTCTCGCAGAGAGATATGTCCTGCAAAGACCTTTGCTGCAATCTACACGGAAAGTCACGTACACAGCCGCCTAACGGGCCAGGACGACATTACCCACTTAGACTCCAGGCTCTCGTTGCAATCAGCAATAATTTATAACGTTATAAATAATAGAAACTGTATTAAATATTCCACTCGAATGGTGCCAGCTGCAAGCTATGCCTTATATGCCCAACTAAATAACAAAGGCAATAAAATCTCATGTCAATTTGACAGATAAACAAGAACATAAACCGGTATCAAACGAGTGGACATAATTAATTCTCGTTTCATTTGGAAACATACAATAAAATAGTTGTCTTAAATGGCATTTAGTGCAGAGGCATGTGCAAGGGCTGAAAATAAGAAGTAGCCGACTGGCAAATGCCCTGTACTGTACTGAGGAGGCAACTGCTAGCTATATTATACAAATTTCCTTTGGTAATCTAGCTTTGATGTTGATTGGACTTCAGCTGATCTGATCAGCTTATAATTGTTGATTTAAAGTGCATATAAAAGGAAAGTTAGGGCGTGGTGGCAAAATTAAGTACTAAATAGTACAAATAAGTGTTAAAGTACTTAATCTATATCATCTGCGAAGTCAATCATGCCTTCCTAATCTGTCGATCTGCACGCCTCTTGGTCCATCCGTCTCTCTGTTCGCCTGTTCGTCTATTTATAAGCTTTAGAGCTTGATATGAGGATCGTACGTCATTCTATAATAATTTTCTATATCCACGAATCGATCAATTTAATCAAGCTGAATTTTATGAACTTTATCTATTCTCAAATTATATCAAAATTTGCTTTCTAGGGCTTGTCGTCTCATTTTCAGTAATAATATTAAACTAAATTTTAATTTATAATACAAATGGCATTAAAATGACTGACATATGACTGGAGCGTCCTGGAATAATATTTGGGATTCATCTATTTACTGAAAATCAAGTCTAAATAAAACAAAGTGCAAATATAAAATATGTATTAAAACCTTAGTTATTTGGTCTTTCATGCACCGCAAATAGTTTCATTTAGTTTAATGAAAAAAGTCAAGGAAACCGCAGTTGCGGCATTCCAGCTGCTGACCGCGGAATAAAGGAATGCAAATGGCATGCGGAATGCAGAGATGTGGCTATGATATACGGTTGGAGCGGATCTACTGCACCTGCTGCATAAATGTGTGTGTGTGACTAAGTAGATGGCGAAAATGAATGCTCCTACCCTTTTTTATGGCCTGGCCAAAATTTGAATTGCTGCAACGGTTGCAGCTAAGCCACCTCCACTTGGCATCCAGTCGGATTTCCGCTGGGCGCTGAGGTTGTGAGGCGGCCGTACAAAATGCAACAAACATACTTTGGTCTCGAGGTGAGCCACAGGGCCGGACGGGGTCGGAACAGGTCGGGTCGGGGCGGTTCGGGTCGGCTCATGTCTGAGGAGCATTTCGAATTCCGGGTGTGAGCAGCATAAAATTGAATTAGTTTCGGGTCATTGTGCTTGGAATTGCAAATGCAATTATGCTTCGTATTATTCATATCGTAGACAGCGCATACAAGCCGAAGGATTATGCAATTTACATGCCATAAGAGGGTGTTTATTATCTTCATGTTACACATGAATCATTTTAGATTAGTTTACAAGATTCTTTGGTACTCAAACGGGCTAATCTATCTCTTCGTCTCTCCCTTGCAGTCTCTTGAAAATTGACTTTTGCATAATTTTATTTAAATAGTTTACAAAGATTTTTTCATGCTTTTTACATCCTTTTCGTTTAATTTTAATTAAAATAATCGGTATATTTTTTATGAATTTTTAGTATTTGAATTATAAAACAATTATTAGGAATATCTACTACTCAGATTTTCTTGATTTCATGTTAAATTATCTTATCTAGAAAACACCAAACAGTTCATAATTCATATTTAAATACATTTACTGTGATCTTTCACTGTTATCGTTACCATAATGAATGCATCTATGCATCCCATAATGAACTTAGTAAATGTTGCTTTGATTGTTTCATTGTTGCACGCAGTAATATTAATATTAGCGCTAATTGATCTATAAGTAATTAGTAATTTAGTTTACTTTGTATTTCGACTCTTTATCTAACTCTCTCTATCTCTATCTATCTCGACTTCTTCAAAACTCATGTTGTACATTTGTTTTCTCTACTTCTTTTTTTAGAGCTTCAAGCTAAACCAAAAAAAAAATTTGTATAACGTAGAGAGAAATCATCAGAAATCAAAAACCAAATAACCATAAGAAATAACCATAACAAAAACAGTATTGAAAAACAAACCAAACATAACTGTAAATTGGTATATACAAACGAGCCTGTTGCAGCAAACAGTAAACAAACAAACAAACAACAACAATAACAAACGCCGCTAGTAGTTTCCTTTTGTGGCACAAGCGAAAATTACATTTTGCATAGTAGACTTTTAGGCGTCGCACTCAATTTAGTTGAAAAGCAACAACAGCTTCAACAGATACAAGAACAACAAGAACAACAGCAACACCTTCAATAGCATCCATCTGAACATCCAACATCAAGCAAGCAAGCAAGCAAGCCACAACCACAGCCACAACCACCACCAAACCACCACGAACCACATGAGCTTGAACAAGATCAAAAAGCGCGAAAGCTCCGATTTATGACTGATGCGTGCCAAGGGCGCTGGCAGCGCTGTCGGCGTCGGCGTCGGCGTTGGCGTTGGCGTCAGCGTTGGCAGCGGCAGTCGGTACAAGGTGACGGCCCGATGTGTGCCAGAAGTGAGCATCACATCGCCGACCAGTGTCAGCCAGCTCCAGTTGCAGCAGCTGCAGCAGCAACAACAACAACAACAACATGATGCACCCAACAAACACATAACGCTGCTGCGCAGCCGCTCACAGCCAACGTCTAACAGCATTTTCTCGCCAGGCTTAGGCTTGGCAGCGGGCGGCGTCACTCTGGTCGAGGAGGAGGACTTCAGTTTGATAACAGCGGAGCCAGCCAGTGGCAGCGGCGCCAGCAAGAGCGTGCTGCAGCGCCAGCTGGCAACAACCACCCAAGTAGACGAGCAGCAACAGCAGGAGCAGCAGCAGCTGGAACAGGAGCAGCAGCAACTGCAGCAACAGCAGACGCTTGGCGAGATTGAGGCACCCAACGAGCTGACACCGCTGGTGGAGGAGCGGTGCGCCGCTGCCACTGCCACAAACGCTGTGGCATCTGCACAAAATCCAAGCACATCGAACACGACCAATCGGTACAGTCACAACTCGAAGACGACGCGCTCCTGGCCCGTCATCTACCGCAATCCGCATCACTGCGATTACGAGGCGCTCTACGTGCAGCAGCAATCGCCGACGCCGCCGCCGCCGGCACAGCAGTCGTCGCAATCCTTTAAGCAGAACTGTTACTCGAATCAGTTCAAGCAATCGATTGTCTACTCCAGCAGCAATGAGGAGCTGCCGGGTGGGCCGGAGGTAGCGGATATCACGCCACGCCAGACCACATGTTATTACTTTGCGCCCAGCCGGCACAATAGCATTTATGAGCATCCCTCGTCCGTTGTTGGCGGCTCCTTGCAGTTCGACGCGGCCAGCAACGCAGCGACCACAGCAGCAGCAGCCGCTGCCGTCGAGAGCCTGAGGAGGAGCAACAGCATCCTGCTCAGACAGAACAGCTGCGCCAAGGTTATACAGCGCAGGGGAAGCGGCAGTGCCGGTGCCGCTGCCTTGGACACATCCACATCGCTTAGCTCACACATGGACGGAATGGGCATGGGCAGTGGAACCGGAGCCAGCGCCTGCTGCTCCAGCTGCTGCATGGGTCCTCCACCCGTGCTGTTCCTGTTCGTCACGCTGCTAATGACCACCAGCGCCACGGCCATGCTCTGCGCCGCCATAATGACTGACCACTGGGAGCACGTGACGTGGGATCGCACTAGTCTGGACCGTTACTCGAATCGGTCGGGTCTGCATCTGGAGTGGCTATTGGACGAGCAGGTGGCCATGCTTAAACCAGACAAAAGAGGCAAGTCAGATAATTCGAAATTCAGTTCCAATTAACATTCGTAAACTCTGATGAAATGCTTTATCAATTACTTTCCAGCTGACCATCGTTTCCGGCGCGACTCCGTTTTCCTGGTGCCCATGCACGGCGGCATCTGGACGCTGTGCATTGATCTGCCCATAGCGCAGCTGCAGGAGCTGCGCCGCAATCCGAAATTTCCGCGCGGTGCGCCGCCCTGTGTCAACTACCTGGCCGGATCGATGGAGAATGCGCGCGGCGAGGAGCAGCGCAACGATTGGCAGCACAGTGAGTCACAGGTCATCACACTGCAGCCCCATCTGAGTACGTATTGTGGCGCAATCCAGCCCCGGAGCCTAATTTCCAAACAGCTCTTACCTCTAGACTCACACACACTTTAGTTTGCACACTTTTTTTTTTTTTTTTGTGTATTAACAAGTTTTTGTGTTGTGAGGCAATTTCGTTTTTATTATTAATTCAATCGTTTTGCTCTCGATCATTTTGTTTCTTTTAAATAGTATAAAAACATTATTTTATGTACGCACTTAGCACTAGTTGTGATTGTAATCTTACAGACTTATAGAAAATGGTTGTTGTGAACATCAAAAACAAATAGCATATTCTTAAACAGAACGAGGCTTGGGATAGAATAAGCTTGTGTGTGTGTGTTTACGTATATATGTGTGTGTTTTAAGTAATTGATGTGTTGGTGTTGTTGTTTGTGTTTGTGTTTGTGTTTGAGTGTTTGTTTGTATTTGAGTGAGTCTACAGCTGGAATGTGCAGTCTTCGAGCGATGTCTAAACAGCAGCACGCTTGGCCGGCGAACAGAGAGCTTCGGCCTCCGAGCTGGGCTCCTCGGGCTTCTTGCGTTTGATCAGATGCGTGATATCTGTGGGCTTGGCCGAGCTGCTGCTGATGGCCGACGACGAAGCAGCCGAAGAGGAACTTGATGGAGCTCCATTGGCAGCGGCGCCGCTACCAGCTGCTGCGGCTGCTGTCGATGATGAGGCAGCTGAATCTCCACCGGCGTTGCTGCTGCTGCTCATTGGCTTGATGTAGCTGTCCAAGGCGGCGCGCACCTCAGCAATGGTCTGAAATGATTTAGTGTTAGTATCGACTCTGCGTATGGTTAAAATCTTCCTGAATTCTGACTCACCTGCGCCTGTGTTTCTTCAATCTCCTGAATCTTGACCAGAATCTCCTGTCTAGTCTCTTCCAAGTCTAGCATGTTGTTCTTGTCACGCTCGGTGGGATTCTCCTTTTTCTTGATTTCGGCAATTTCCTCCTCGATAAGCACGCTGGAATTGCGCAAGGCACCGGCGCCCTCCTTGTTCTGCTGCTGCATGAGATGAGTTAGTCCGATCTTGTAGTGCAGCTCGGCCAGTGCACGGCGATTTCTATTAGGCAGCTCTGAATGTATCTTCAGCGCTTTATCTGCAATTCGTACACAAGTTAGCCGGACATTCAACTTTCTATCAGCTCAAACTATTACCGTAATCATCACGAGCAGCATCCAGAATACCATTCTCAAATTCAATATTGGCCAGTTCGGTTTGCACGTCAGCCAGGTAAGGCAAGCCGCTGAGACCCTGTCGCGAGAATATCTTGGCCGCCGCCTCGAGTATCTCCCAAGCCAACTGCAAGCTACCGCTTACACCTTCGGCATCCTCGTTGTCCTCCTCTGCCTGGTCCACATCCATGGAACCTGGCGCGCCGTTACTGGTACTTGGAGCCACTTCACCATTGGAGGTGCTTGGACGCTCATCTTCGGCGTTAGATGCTGCAGAATTGCTATTGCTGCTGCTTACTTCATCGACTCCCGTAGGTGGCTTGGTGCCACTGGCAACATCTGACTTAGCCTGGTCGGCATCGCCTGTGGAGTCCGCCTCGTCGGCAGTACCTTCTTTAATGCTCTCCAGTTTTTTGCCATTTGCATCACCATTTGCCTTAGCCACCGCTGGCTTCTCTCCATTGGCCTCGCCCTCTTCGTCCTCCTCTTCATCAACATCCTCATCCTCATCATCATCGGCTGCCTCATCGGGCACATCGATCACTTTGTTCTCATCCAGTGCCATCGCAATCAACGCCTTTGCATAACTGCACGCAACGAGAGAGAACATGTTAATTATTTCGATCTGATTGCTATATCATCGAACTACTCACAGTAGCAGTGGCTGTCCCAGCTCATCGGCCAGTTCGCCGTAAACTTCCTCGTATAGCTGGCACACTTGACTCAGCTCATCGGCTGCCTCGTCGTAGCTCTTCACTAGAAAGTTACGGGATCCCTGACTGAACAGCTCCTTGCCCTTCAGGATTTTTTCGGCACGTATTTGCTCCGGATTTAAAGCACTTTCTGAAGGCTGCTTATCGGGCGTGGTGTCCGCAGCAACGGGCTCATTGGCTGTTTTCTCTGGCGCTGCATCGGCAGCACCGGCCGTGACAATTGCTTCTGCTTCAGCGGACATTTTAACGTTTCTCGTGAATTTAACTGCAATGGGATAGAAATATTATATGTGAATTTGTTTATAGCAAAATATTAAGTTGTATTATAAACATTTATAAATATTGCATTTTTTGTTTTTTGTATTTTTGTAATGCATTTATAATTACAATTACATTCGCTTAAACACATAATAGTCTGGCGCCTAATCCAATTTGAGTCCTTAAGTAAATCCCTTGCTCCCACAACTGAATTCCAACAACTTTTGTAGAGATTGTGCCCTAGACGTCACTTTCGATGTATGTAGCGAGACCGAAGAGAACCGCAATTTAAAAAACAAAATAAACAACAATTTTATCCACACGTTTTACTCGTATTTTTCGCATTTCGTATCACAGCCAAATAGCTAGCTTACTGTCCAGCCGCAGCTGTCACAGCACATACATATGTACACAAATTCATTTATCTGGCTCACTGATTCACACGCAGTGGCTTAAAGCGGCATCGCCTCACCTCACGCTGCCCGCACCTTTCACAAGTCATTAACACAAATCCCCAATCGAGAAGGATTCCAAAATTGCTGAAAATCCGGGTGTGCCAGAACTGTAGATGCCCTACAAGCGAGAAGTTAGTAACTGCCCACAGTACATTGGGAAAGGGAATTTATCGAAGTTATTTATAATGAATATATCACTCTAATGTTTAAAACACAAACTGATTTCCAGCATTTTTAGTATGTAAGAGTCTCCGAGAGCCAATAAAAACCTTTTTGTGCTATACACTTCTATAACATCATGTTGCCTCGTATTAAACCACACACAATGGGTATAAAAGCCGAAAGAGCAACAACTACCAGAAATGGGTACAATAAACGTCCGTGAATCCACCCAGGCAATGACATCAAATGCATATAGTAATTACCAGCAGTTCCTGGGTTTAATGCCAGACCATTGTCGATATCGAACCGCACACGTGTGTCCCCCGACCCCAATCAGCTCACCATGTTCGTTGGGTCGCCTTGCGCACGTATAAGAAAAGAAAGCAACAAAAAATGGGTCATCGTGTGGTTGGGGCTTGGATTTTGCGCTGCATGGGTGGTGCTCACCCACTCCACCTCCTGCAGGCATTGTAAATCGCAATTGCCACTTTGGTTTTTGGACGAGTTAGTTCTAAAGGCTGCCGCGGTGGGCTTTTAATTGGCCCAGTTAGTGTAGCGCATGGAGTAATTGGTTTTATCAGTGTTTTGATTGCGAGTATTATGGGCTAGTTGAAATTAATGGCACGTGCCAGATGGATTTAAGGCTCTTGAGCGACATTGAAAAGCGAGCATATGGGGCAACATGAGCAAAAAGATAGAAATTGGTATATATCGAGTTAAGCCTAACTAATGAAATACTGCAAGATATAAAAGTCAAACATATAAAAGGTTATACATTTGGTCATCAAAAGTCATCCAACAAATATCTAATATCTAACATAATCCCAAGCTTCTATATCCATAACACAATCAGCTTATATGTGTAGCTCTCGCTTTCGCTTTCGCTTAACAATTCATTCTTTATGTTTCGTCAACCTTTGTAAATGATGTCAACTTGAATACATCAAAGTAAAAGCCGCAGCTAATTAAAATTTGTCTTGATTGAAAAAAAAAAAAAAACACACACAGGAATGCAAAACCTGTCCATATCCTGCTCACTAGTCTGTCTCATCATTCTGGGCAGCGCCGCATTGGTGGGCGCCTTTGGCGTGTGCCAGCGCCAAATAAGCGCCATCCTTATTACGGGCGTCATGTATCTGCTTGCTGGTGAGCTCAACCGGAAATCCGACACCGGAATGGTATCCATTTGATCTCAACTAATTTCCTTCTCTGTTCGCAGCTTTATTTGCGCTATTCACGCTGATGATAATTCACTTTAAGCGGCAGCAGGGACGACCCATGCTGGACAGCGACTATGACGGCACCGTCGATGGCATTGTGGCCCGGCCGGGAGGTGTGGCCATTGTGGCCAAGCCGTTGCTGGGCGCTCGGGTATTTCTAACCTCGTGGAGCCTGGATCTGGGCTGGGGCGGCGTAGTGCTGTGCGCCATCACGTCAGTGCTGTGGATTCTGCTCTCGAAGATCATGCGCTACAACCCATTCTCGGCTCTTATGATTTAGCTAAACGCCCTGCCGCTCGGCGGCTATGGGAACTATGATAGCTACGATAGCTATAATGGCTATTATGGCAGCTACGGCAGCACCAACAGTAGCAGCAGCGGCGCTAGCGCCAGTTTCCTGCTGGCGGGCGCCTCAACGTCGACGCGGCATGCGGAGCACCGGGGCAAGGGCAAATACATACTCTGAACTGTCCCAGATCGCAACAAACAACAAAAACCTTGATTTAACTCTCCTGCTTCCACACTGTATGTTTAACGGTTTATCATTTCGATTTGTTTTGAATGCGCGCCCTTTACTCAGTTAACAGTGTTGGAAAATGTACCAAAACGCGACAACCGCAACAAATCAATTGCCTTGTTCTTATATTATATACGTATACTTATAAAACAAAAGAAACTTTATCTGAAATTTATTGTAAATCAAATTTACGACTATCTATCTATCTATATGTCTATATGAAACACTCGCAATTTTTGTATACATTATCTTTAAATACTTAGCTAATCTACACCAAACAACTTTACACACGCACACACATACACACACACAATTATAGGCCACAACGACATTTGTTATATAGATTTGAGATGGTTCGGGATTTATTTACAAACTCCCAAACTGGGCTTTTGCTTCTGAAACGCTTAACTAGTAAAAATTTCGCTTGCTTAGCAAATTTCTAGCATATTTCAAGAACTAAACTTAATGGGCCTTTTCAAAATTCCTGGCTATACTAGTTTGTGTGTTTCCAAACAGCATTAACCAATAGATCAAACTAATACAACTATCAAAATATATAAATACTATTCATAGAGTGCTTTAAGCTATGGTTTACAAAACTTATTCTATTTGTATAGGTGCATCCACTTGGAAAAAAACAAAAAAAAACAAACAAACAAAGAAAACCAACAAGTGTATTTTTATGCAATTGCTTTGCCTTAAACAAAAAATTAAAAGACAAAACCTAATTATATTAATTAAAATTATTTAAAACAACATTAAAATTGTACAATTTCTTTTGGGACTCTGAAAATTGGAAAGACAATTACGATCGATCTATTTATAAAGCAGGCGACACATCTGCCGAATGTTTATTAAATTTTAAATGTTAAACAAAATATCAGGCAAGAAGCGAACGAAGGTTCATTAGCATTGAGCACGACTGTTGCTGCTGCGCTGCGTCTGCGGCTGCGGCTGCTTAAGCAAATATGTAAATGAACTCGCAAAATAAATTATATATAATATTGAAAAAAGAAGTTAAAAAAGAGCCCGCCAAATTCAATAAGTTGCAACGAGGATCTGAGGATCTGGGTCAGGGGAGCGAGTCATACATAGCTCAACAGATAAAATGGCTCAAGTTGTTTTATTAGCACACACTGCAAACAATTAAATACACACATCTATATAAGCATGTACGTACGTATGCATGTATTTGTGTACATGTGTAAACGGCAAAGAGATCGAGATTACAAAACAACGCAAAAAAGTTCATTCACCTGTGTGAGTGCGTGCGTGTCTGTGTGTCTGTTTTTTTTTTTTTTTTTGCGCGCATCGCAACGCGTTTGTTTTTGCGCGTGTGTGTGTGTGTAAGCCCGCCATTCGCCGCCTGCTACTGTCACACGCTGAAAGACACACACCGGTAACGCTAACGGACTTTTTTTTAACCCAAAAAACTACAAAAACAATTCGCATCTTCGCAGACAACAAATGGAATTGCAACAATTTATAGCGATTTTGTACATTAGATTCGCGAATCCGAAAATTCGCATGGTCGACCTTACATGTGTGTGTGCCGCTATGCATGTTTCTTTCAGGCGCCTAAATAAGCAATATTTCACTTTATGAACACTTACCTGTAGGTGGAGAATCTTTAACAAAAAACAATTAACAAAATTTTCACAATTCGAGCACTTAAATTACGCTTATTTGCAAAAATTATATGAGTAAGCGCCGCGAAATGCTAAAAAAGATAGATGAATTGTCGCTGCTTTATCGATAACTAAGCAACGTTTGTGGTCACACTGTGTATAACTTATCGATAGCTGCTCAAAACACACCAAATTATATCATTAATGAATGATCAAAATGTGCTCTTCTATTAGCTTGATTAATTTTACTAACTACTAACACTGACCAGAGAACACATAGACTAGACATGTAGAACAAACTTTTTCAACACCGAAAAAATGCGCTGAACGGACCGGACAACTTCGTATTTGGTCGGCTCGGTCTTCTGAGGCTCAAGCAGTGAAAATAAGGCAAGACAAAATCAGTGTGCTGCGACTGCTGCCACGAAATGCACGCATTACAAAATGAAGCACGGCTATGCGCTCTTTTTCCCTTACTCACTCTCTCCCTCTCTTTATGCTCTCTCTCTCTCTCTATATGGTCTCTCAAATAGCAGCAGCGCACAGAAATTGAATATTGTTCGCGACGATCCCAGCTCTTTCCTTTTGAGTGAAGGGTATACCGAAATCATAAAAGCGTTTGTCACGCTCATGCAAGCAACATGTAAGCGTTTCGATGGTTATTCGTGGCAAGGGTATGAAAGCGTTGATACGCATAAACAATATTATTTCGCGACGGGCAAGTACACACACACTTGTAGTCCCTTGCTACATATATGAGCATTTGTGACCTGCGTTCGTTACTCTTGCTGCTTGTAGCAATTTTAAAGCCCAGCATTTGCATTTGGTCGGTCTTACGGACTGTCATAACCACTTTAAACAGATGTACTATGTATGAACATACATACATACGTACATAAGTACATTTATATATTATTATTGCTAATCATGTTTATAAATGTGTTTATATCCGTAAATAATTATATATAATTAAAATTATTTTATACACATTTTTAACCGAAAAAATTATCGTAAAACACTACTAACTTTATTAAATGCTATGCAATATATGAAATACATATGTCATATTACACTCAAGCTTTACTCATTATTGTCAAAATTTTCTAATTAAGTCATAATGGCCCATTTGATAGTCACCCTACGATTCAAATCATACAAAATTTACAAACTACTAAATCCAGAGACAATTAGCTTGCCATCCCATACAAGCATACACATACACAAATGTATGTATGCATGTGCTCACTTCACAAGGCAGACCAACGGTAAATTTTGGGCTGATGATAGACGAAAATACTGAGAAAGAATTGAGTTTCGCGACGCACGCACACAAAAGCACATACACGTAGCAAGGATGTAAGTGTGTGTGTGCATGCTCGTCACGAAAATGTATTCTTTCTGTGCACAACAGCCTGTGCAAATTGTGAGCACATGCATACATACATTTGTGTATGTGTATGCTTGTATGGGATGGCAAGCTAATTGTCTCTGGATTTAGTAGTTTGTAAATTTTGTATGATTTGAATCGTAGGGTGACTATCAAATGGGCCATTATGACTTAATTAGAAAATTTTGACAATAATGAGTAAAGCTTGAGTGTAATATGACATATGTATTTCATATATTGCATAGCATTTAATAAAGTTAGTAGTGTTTTACGATAATTTTTTCGGTTAAAAATGTGTATAAAATAATTTTAATTATATATAATTATTTACGGATATAAACACATTTATAAACATGATTAGCAATAATAATATATAAATGTACTTATGTACGTATGTATGTATGTTCATACATAGTACATCTGTTTAAAGTGGTTATGACAGTCCGTAAGACCGACCAAATGCAAATGCTGGGCTTTAAAATTGCTACAAGCAGCAAGAGTAACGAACGCAGGTCACAAATGCTCATATATGTAGCAAGGGACTACAAGTGTGTGTGTACTTGCCCGTCGCGAAATAATATTGTTTATGCGTATCAACGCTTTCATACCCTTGCCACGAATAACCATCGAAACGCTTACATGTTGCTTGCATGAGCGTGACAAACGCTTTTATGATTTCGGTATACCCTTCACTCAAAAGGAAAGAGCTGGGATCGTCGCGAACAATATTCAATTTCTGTGCGCTGCTGCTATTTGAGAGACCATATAGAGAGAGAGAGAGAGCATAAAGAGAGGGAGAGAGTGAGTAAGGGAAAAAGAGCGCATAGCCGTGCTTCATTTTGTAATGCGTGCATTTCGTGGCAGCAGTCGCAGCACACTGATTTTGTCTTGCCTTATTTTCACTGCTTGAGCCTCAGAAGACCGAGCCGACCAAATACGAAGTTGTCCGGTCCGTTCAGCGCATTTTTTCGGTGTTGAAAAAGTTTGTTCTACATGTCTAGTCTATGTGTTCTCTGGTCAGTGCTACTAACTTACAATTTAATTTAAAATACAAATTTGGTTTTCTCTATCGATACATTAAGGCCTGCCAGCGCGTCTTACTATCGATAAGCCAGTGTGTGCACACTAAATTCACTTAATCAAGTTGGCAGTCTACTATTTGTTTTGGCGATTGCACAAAATCGACTTGCCTTGTCGTTTAATCGAGACTGCAGTTACATTTCAGAGTCCAACGTGAGGGGACGTTTACGGTGTTATCCAAAATTTGTTAAAAAGCGTTAGTGTTAATGGGCATTTGAATAAACAAAACAACAATTAGTATACACGAACTGCTCCAAATTCCAATAGTGAAAATTACAAACTAACACAGCCAAGCATTAATAATTCCACCCTCTGTTTGTCAAATATTTATACACACCACCAACGCCCCCTGCCCCTGGCCGTGCGTGAGTGTGGCGCCAACGTACATATGTAAAAGCATTCGACGTTGCGTCCGATAAGAACAGCAACAACTACAGCTACAGCCGCAACAACAACAATTATTGTAAGTATATTTCTATGCTGTTGCTTTTGTAATGTTGTCCTTAGTACGTACATTTCCTATTTCTATTGATTTTTGAACGCTCTTGGTTAACCCTCAACTTTGGCCCTTTGTTTTTGTCGTGTTTTGTTTTGTGTCTTGCTCCACTTTGCGTCGTGTGCGACTGCCTGTGTGTGTGTGTGTGTTTGTTTTCGTTGCTTTTGTCATTCAACTTGGCCGATGTCTTCATTGTTATACTGTAGTTATTTTTTATTTTTTTGTTTCTCATCTGCTTTTATTCTCTGCTTCTCTGATTCACCTGCTGTTTGCTCCACGGGCAGCTGCAAAATCTCAGCTGCTACTGCGACGACAACAACAACAAAAGCAGCAGCAACAGCATCAACGGCAGAGCTTTCATTGTTGTTGCAATAACCGGTTTGCGATTTCATTATGAAAAGCGTGTTAACTTTTATTATTGTCCAATTGCACATGTTGTTAAATTGCGTCTAACCAATTGGAGCTCCAGTGCCAAATTGTTTTTAATTGCACCTAATTTTCTCCTACAGGTGCAAATTGGCCAGCTTTTCTCACTATCGTGCCACCTTTTTCTTATGTTTTCACGCTTGTCAGGAAATATTTTGAGCCATTTTCGAAGAAGAAACAAAACGTTTTTCGTTCCGGCTGAAGCTTTCCTCGTTTTTACCCTTTGTTCCTAAAGTTGAGTGCTGTCCAAAATAAATGGTCTTTTTCTGCACCAAAACGAAACTTTTGGCAAACGCGAAATGCAGCAGGCAATTCGTTTTTGCAACCACCGGAACCGTAAGAATCCACATCATATGCAGGCAGCGGGCGGCAGCCAGCACACGAATAAGGACATGGTGCCTGCACACTCCACGGATTTGTACATGCTCGACATGCGGCGAATCGAATTTTAGGTGGGAGGCTTACCTTGGGCAGACTCTACTCCCAGTATGCCAGAATTGTCCTCGATTCCTGGGCGCCCGGTTGTGTAAACTGCGGCAACTGTCAAGCGGAAAATAACAGGAAATGAATTGTAAATTAAGTGTCCTCAGTGCTGCCCACAACACGGTTAGTCGTTCTGTGGCCCAAAATCCCGTTATACAGTTAGGGGTCACCCCCGGGAATGCCATGGATATAACGTTTACTAAATATTGTACAGTTGAGTCTGCCTAGGAATTGTATCATCAACATGTTCATTTGGTTAATGGAAAAAGATTATTGTGAAATTTCTAATTTATAAAGGTCAAACTTTTAGGCGTGTTTTGAGCAATTTAACTCAGATCTAGATCTAATATCTAGGATTTTACAAATAATTATGTTGCAAATTGCATTTATTAAATATTGCATTAAAATTTGTCATATATTTGAAAAATCAATAATATTAATTCAGTTTATACATAAAAGTGATTTTATATTTTTAGATTAATGAATCTCTGGCTTATTTTTTTATTTATTTATTTTATTTATTTTTTTTTTTTTAATTATTTTTTTTCTTTATTTATTTATTTATTTATTTTTTTTTTCTTTGACTAATTCACGTATACTCAAGGTAGTTTAATCAACAGTTGAATTAATCAACATTTTTTCGAGTTACCTCAATTAAACAAAATTGGTTTTCCCATTTGCCTCATGTTAAAAGCCTTTTGCATTAACGTTTAACTACTTTTTGCCAGTTAACCATATGTGTTTCTTTACCTCTTCATCTTTACTTTCATCTGGTGACTTGCTCAACTCTTTGAAGTTCTGATAGCTAAATTTATCGACTGCTTTTAGCTTTTATCATCGAGGCTAACCATGTTTGGCTTTAACTTGACGTGAAAGTATTCGACAGTAACTGAAATATTTGCAACGCATTTAAGATGCGCAATTCCAGTGGCGCCACGAATCTTGCTGGAATTCAATCACTTTCGCCCGTTCTCGGCCAAGAATGTTGCAGACTCTTTTTATTTTTCAGCAAAACTCTGAACTAACTACCCTACTCTATACACATTTGCTTGCTGAAGTTGGGCTTATTTGGGTGGTTCAATGGCAACAGCTCGCCGTCATCTGCCACTGCCACTGCCACTGCGACGACTCTGGCCCAGACGGGGGATGCCGCATAAAGCGATGCCCCGTCTGTCTGACTCCATCCACAGCTGGCGCACTCCCATGCCCAGCAGCTGTCGCTCCTTGTGCTCCTTTGTTGTCTCGATGGCATTTTATGATACGTATAGTTTGGACTGCCTCTGGTTGGTTTGCGTTTGTTTGCTCTCAACTTGGGAGTTCATTCGAAATGCATTTTAACTGGCTTCCTATACACTTATACCATACTGTTCCATTTCTCATAATTTAACGACCACAGTTGAGATATTAAATTTCTTTATTTGTTTCGTTTATTACTACTAAATGGGAATCGAGAGAGCCATTTTTATATGGGAGAGAGAGTATATATTTATTTAGGTATACGTATGTAGGTATATATAATTGGCTAGCTCCGTTTAAAAGCTATTCCTGCAGGTAGAGCTTTATAAACATATCAACTGTTATAAGTTATATGACTTCATATATAGAATAATAGAATTACGGATATATCTATACTCTTATATTGACTCAATAGCTCATGGTATATATTCTATAAGTTCACTTCTAATACTTTTCTTTAATTGGCTAATAATCATTTCAATTAAAATCGCATAAGACTTGTGTATATGTATATGTATATGTATATGTATGTATATAAACAGAAAACCAGATTTTGGCTGCCCACAAAAAGATGAACTTATATCAGTTCAAAGAATTCTTGCTTATAGCATGTTCCTTTATTGCTTAGCAGCATTTGTAGGTTCTCACACAATATAGCGACCCCTATATATTATTTTAATTACAGCACGTCAAATTTTTAGCTAGCTTGAAACGTCGAATCACAATTCATTTCGTGCAGCTGCTTTGCCAACCAATTTAAGAAAGCTCTAAGGGGAAACGAAATTAAGACGCAGAGCAAATACTCTTTCTGAAAAAAAAAAAAAAGTGGTAAAATTATTAAGGCATTTTATTCATACATATACAGAAAAAAATTATACAAAAACAATCAAAATATATAAACGTCAATGACCTCCATTTCTGCTATATAAACACTACTACACATTAAGATAAAAATTAAACATAAAAAGTATTGCATGATCTATTGCACGCTACAAATATCATAACTTAATCGCAATAGCCCTCAGCTTAGTGTATAAAAAGAGATATATTATTTATGTATATCGTTTTTATTACGCATCGTCCATCGATTAGGTAAGAGCAACAGACGATTCGAAGCGCGCCTCGGCCAAAATAAAATTTTGTTTGCCGATTTTAAGTTGAATGAATAGCGGCAGCAAAATGAAAACCGCTGCACAGATCCCACAAAAAAACAGTTCATTGAATTTGTTCAGGGGGAGAGAAGTTAATCGAGGTTTCTCCAGCTGACCGACTCGACGTCGATTTGCCGACTCGCCGATTCTTTGTCTAAGCACGCGCCATTTCTAATGATTAGTCAGCCAACTGACGCGATGACTAAGCCCGCCAATGGAGCTCAAATTAGAGCTAGACGGGGGCCTGGGAAAGGTGAGGCGGTAAAAGGAGAAGGTCAGTTAACCCATTGCAGACCACAGCACCTGGCACTGAAATGTCCAAGCTGCCGGCAGTGGGCAGCCATTTGACACCAACGCCAGACAAACAACGGCGACGGCGACGAGTGACTGAGGAGGTTTCTCAATTGCATTTGCTTTGGCTTTGTTTGTCGCGGTTCTTTGGCCGGGCCTTGACTTCTTTCCATTTGATACGCTGCCATTAAGTTTTAATTTAATATTTTATCCGGCACCCACTCTCGCGACTTCTGGCGCGCCAAGGCGGCCACTTATTGGACTTATTAGTATGCCTGTCAAGCCGCTGGCCGAACCCATGCCTAATTTATTCACCTCAAGATTGCTATTCCTATATACAACCAAGTCCTACACGGCTCACATTTCCTGCTGCTGCTGCTGCTGCTGCTGCTGCTGCTCGCCTGTCGAGTTTTCATTTAACCACAGGCGGGCAAACAAGATTAATAGGTGTTAAAATGTCTAGAGTTTTTTTTTCTTATTTTTTGCATAAATAGAAAGAAAATCTAAAGAAAATGTATTTCTTTAGAGCTTTGTCTAGAAATGCTTACTTAGGCCTCATTTAAAAAAGTTATAGATCTATAAATGTATATTTGAATATAACGAAATAATCTATTTACTATTACATTTAAATATAATTTTTAAAAAATAAATAAAACATATATAAAGAAATTTATTTAAAAAAAAAATTTTAAATATTGAACAATTTTATATTTCTTAATTTGTATTTAAAATCTATTTAAATTCCAAAATATATTTAATTATTATAAATTTCAATTTATTATACATTTTTAAATGCACGTCTTTATTTAAAAAAAAAATTTTAAATATTCAACAATTTTATATTTCTTAATTTGTATTTAAAATCTATTTAAATTCCAAAATATATTTAATTATTATAAATTTCAGTTTATTTATTATACATTTTTAAATGCACGTCTTTATTTAAATATATTTTTATCTGTGTAAATGAGTTTTCGTACTGGACTCGATAATTCGCAAACCAAATAAAATATAAAAATAAATTTGAAGATTTTCCGTGAAACAACCGCACATTATTATTTTTTTTTTTTTTTAATATACTTTTTATAAATAAACAATTTCTAAAAATATGTAAAGAACCAGCACACACAAACTAGAATTTGAATATATTTTTGCTTTACCTGTTTGCATAATATTTACGAATTTATTTGAACAAACAAAAGTTGTTATGAGTCAGCCGACGTTTTGGAATAAGGAATTCTCAGAAGAGTTGATCTGTCAAAAAGAGGCTCTTCAGGTTGAAATTTAAATCATTTGAAGGCAATGAGTTGGCTTTAACTGTATTTCCTTGAAAATCATAAAAGTCATTACGATTCTCTTGATATCATAAAGAAAATAAAAGTCTTCACACCTCTGCGACTTTCGTGTCCGTTTATCGATTGACTTAAGATATTTTTGAACTAATGTTAACCCCATTACATCTGACACCACAAACGTTTCGGCTTCACCCAATGGCTCCTTGCCCCATTTTTGAGTTTCTTTTCCTTTTCTCTAAAGTGTTTACTAAACTTAACCAGTACGTTCAAGTTTTTCGGGGCCCGCTCAAGAAATGGGGCCAAGAGGCGCGACCCCAAAAGCACATAACAGAAACATGCAAGCGGAAATGAGCGATAAGAGAAAGCCCAGCACACATACAAACACACACAACCCTGAACAGTCTCCAAGGGTTGGTGCACCCCTAAACAACAGCAGCAAAAACAACAAGAAGAACAATATGTGCGTCATTATTGCATGCGATAGAACAAAAGCATCGACGTCTTTGCGGCGTCACATTGCATGCGAAAGTGCACTTTTGACACAGAAAGCAGCATGGAGAGGGCCCCATGGAATGCCCCACTACGGAGCCCCACTCCTCCCCCAAAGAAGAACCCTGAACAAAGATAGGCTGTGCATTATGCAACGAGGAAATATTTAGAAGAGCGCAGATGACATTTGCTTTATGGATTTATGTCGCACTTTCAGTTTTCATGCATTGCCATTGCAATGATGTGGCAAGTGTTGAAATAATGGATGCATGTGGCATATAATATTGGGGGGTGTGTGTGCCTATGTGGAGGCTTTTCCATTAATGCAAATTGTTTTCTGTGTGTGTGCAGTTGTAACAGGAAATGCACGCACCACGCTACAAACACTCAAAAGCCAATTAGCTGGCAATTTAAGCAACGCCCGAGACTGGCACCAAAAACACATAAGGAATGGGGAGCAGGAGATGGAGTTGCTCCCCTGCAGACATGCGAGCGAGGTGAAAGAACTCCATTGTATGTTTTTGCCTCTGCCTCTCCCACACTCTCTCTCTCTCTCTCTCTCTCTCTCTCTCTCTCTCTCTCTCTCTTGTTGCCTCCCTCTCTTTCTCTCTCTGACTATTTCTCGCTCACTGTGTGTGATTTACATCCCATGCAATTTTAATTAGTCCCATTTTAATGGAACCTCAAGCGCTTTTCGGCTCCGGCCGGACTCCACAAATAGAACCAACAAAGCCAATTCGAGTGGCTGACCGCAGGGCGGATTAAGCCTTGTTGCTAAATTATGGAGGCTTGTCGACTGATTAAATATTTACCTATGGCTCGGATCCTAAGCTACTCAGACGTGATAATCTGCAGCGTTTTAATGTCGTAGACTTTGACTGGGTGTAGTAAAAAAGCGACGCAATAAAGACTTCCACGTTTTAACAGACTCTTTATAGACATATGGCCAAGATGTGGTCATTCACATATGTAGACATGTTATAACAATGTAGAGCTCTGCAGATGTGTCGAGCGCTGTACTTTCCGCAGCAGTTAAAATTTTCCATTTTCTAACCATATTTCTCTAGTTCTATGTTTAGAAATCTTTGATCTCATGGTCTATAGAAGAAGACTATATATATTGTAACAATACAAAAAGAGTTTTCTAGTTTTATAATACTAAACGAAACTAAACTAATCGTGAGTACATAAAAATATATATATTATATATGTATATAGTTCTCCAAGTATTATCTGTGTATACTATATTGTATTATTATGTTGTATGGGCATTACTAAGTATAAATGTTCTAGCTTATTCAGTGCATTCGAGTCGTCAAAGTAGAGTATGGCAAAGATATTAAGTATTCATATCACATATACATATGCTTATATACATATATATTTCAGAAAACCAGAAATGTTAATGAGCGTACATACATATATGAATGTATACCTATATCTATATATATAAGACTGATTTCAGTTGAAGCTTGAGCATTTGCAATTGTTCTTCAAGAATTAAGAATTATATTGTATGAACCACAAAAATATATACGAACATCATGTTGTCCATTAATTTGAGATGAGGCCTAAAGTTTCTATATTAAAATTTCATTTTCCTAGCCATCTATTTATAAAATTACATCACATGCTCTAAAAATATTTATCCCCTGGTCTGTGACAAAGCTTAATTTGACAGGAATTTCGTGATGAATTCTTAAAATACTCAGAGATAATCTATATATATAAAAGAAAGTTGTGTAAAAGTGAAGACTGCTTATAACTTGATTTGGGCTGAACCAATTTTCATGGTTTTTGATTTGTTGGATTTGTCTCCGCAACGAGTTTAGTATAGGGTCTTAAAAATACTGAAAAAATTTGCCGAATACTTGAAAAACGCGGTTGTTTCCCCAAATGTTCAAATTTTTTTTATACCCAGTAGGCTTGGTAACAGTGACAGTTTTGACAATAGTGTAGAAGTAAATAAACAAATGTAGTCAGTCAGTCTACGGTCTCCTGACCTCGAGCAGACCTGACTATTCAAAAAAAAAAAAAAAAAAAAAAAAAAAAAAAAAATTTCAAATCAAAAGGAAAAATATTTCAAATCAAAAATCTGCAAAAAATCAAAAGATTAAAACCTGACTGTTCAAAAAATAAATAAAAAATTAAAAATTCGAAATTAAAAAAAAAAAAAGGTAATTATTAAAAAGTGTATTTTTGGCTTTTTATATTTTCGGACTTTTAAACTCTATAAATATTTCAAATCAAAAATCTGCAAAAATTAAAAAAAAAATCAAAAGATTAAAACCTAACAATCAAAAATAAATAAAAAATTCAAAATTCAAAATTCGAAATTAAAAAAAAAAAGTTAATTATTAAAAATTGTATTTTTGGACTTTTACAAAAGCTAAATATCTCGAAAGTTCAGGTATTTGTTTGTCTCAAACATAAATTTGTGTAAATTATTTATATTTATATTTCTCGATTGTTTTATATGGTTTTGTGCGAGGGCAGTATTACTATTAATAAAAATGCCGCGTCCTAGAAGATCTAATCTTTCCCGGCGGACCCATAATGCAACGGAATAGCGCGAGTCAATTATCTGACGAAGAGCGAGAAATCGCCCGAGAAAGGCTCCGCGTTAGTACCCAGGGAAGAAGGGCCCTTATTCGTGCTTCTCAAAGAGAGGCAGTCCGCGAAATGGCAATAAGAAATGGTTCAAGGATTGATTTGAATCGAGCAGCGTTTCGATATGATTGCACCATTGATTACAGCTTGAATCGTTTAGGTTGCATTGGTCCAATGGACGTTGTTTGCTAGCATTGTGGCGCATTGAAGTTTGCTGGTGAAACGCCCGGTTTGTGCTGCCTTAGTGGTAAAGTGACATTGCCATTAGCGGTCACCATAGCCATTGCGTTCCCTGCTTTACGGCGAAACACTAGAATCACGACATTTTCTAGCGAACACTCAAAAATACAATGCCTGTTTCCAAATGACATAATTTGGGGCGGAAAATATTGGAGACGGATATTTAAGGTAATTTACGTTAAAAATTTTATTTTCTATGACTGCCAAAAAAAAATTTTGAATAATGTAGTTTGTTAGATTTCTGTAAATAGTGTTTGTAAATATAACTATAACTATGGCTTTGAATTTAAAGATTCAAGGCCAGATTTGCCATCGCATTGGATCATTGCAACCTATTGAAGATGCACAGCACAAATTCTTGCAAATATACTTCATGGGCAATATGGAAGAACAACTTGACCGGCGTCAAGAAATGAACACAGCTATGAAAAGAGCAATTCTCCATGATTTGCATGCTTAGAAATTTAAACCAACCAAAACTGTGCAATGGAACGCGTTTGGTGATAAGAAAACTGATGAGCAATGTGATTCACGCGTTGATACTCAAAGGAAAATTTAAAGATGAGGAAGTTCTTATTCCTAGGATTCCGATGAGCTCAACAGATATGCCCTTTGAATTTAAACGAATTCAATTCCCGCTTCGTCTTGCCTTCGCCATGACGATCAACAAGTCACAGGGCCAATCTTTGACTATTTGTGGCCTCAATCTAGAAAATGCGTGTTTTTCTCATGGTCAATTGTACGTGGCATGCTCACGTGTTGGCAAACGATCCGCATTATTTGTTCTTGCACCCGACCAAAAAACGAAGAATGTCGTTTACAACAAGGTGCTTGAATGAAAATCCGATTAATAAATTTATCAGTGTATCCCAGCCTGAACAACATAGCTTTCAACAATTTTTTACCTAGAAATAATATAGAGGGCAATGCAACGTTTGCCGGGCCAGCTAGTAGAATATATTTTGAAATGATACAATACACATATAAGAGTATATTTAGGGTCTATAAGATACACAAAATAACACGATTTAAATGCTAAGCCAAGGCAATATGTAGTTCATATACGTATGAACATGGTAAATATTGGAATTCTCGCAGCATTGTTGGCCTTCAGCTTTCGTTCGGCAGTTGACATAGCTCAACATATGCTAAAAGCTGACAAGCAATCAAATAAAGAAGAAAATTTCACTTTCTTGTGAATGTGTTTTACGGCTTTTGTGTACAAGCAGACGGTTTGGCCAGCAATTCGCTTTGAGCCGCAGTTGACTTATGGCAAGACCCTCAAATGAATGCAACTTCCACCTTGAGACATCATAATCTTTCAGCCAGCTGTCGTCGCGTTTGTCAGCTTGGTGAAATGCTGCAGCTATTAACTGTTGTACATGTCTACGTGGCACACCTGCCAGCCAACCCCCAGCCAGCCTGCCACCCGCCCACCTCTGCCCCTGGCGTGGTGGCATCTCTGTGCGCTCGTTTGTTTACTCTTCTGCGCTGCGCTGCACTAAATCAACAGCTTTTGAATATGCAACAGCAAAGGCAGCGCACACATAAAAGAATCCGCTGGCTGCCACAAGGCTGTCGTGCCTATAGAAAAATGATATATGAGCAGTTGCCCCTGGTGGTGGCAAGTGCTGCAACTAGTTGCAGCTTACTTGGCGAGCCTTGTGAATCTATCTAAACGCAGCTCTATTTACCCTCGTCTAATTAGTTCCGAAATGTACACAATCATCAATTATTTATCTACTTAAGCGGAAATGTGTTAAATTTAACAGAAATGCAAAAAATAACAGACAAACCAAATAAATCTTTCAAGCGTGTTTGCGTATCGAAAACCCAAAACAAATCAAAGACCCAACATATGGAAGATCGCAGCCCACCCTGATCGAATCGAAATGATCTTCCATTTGTGCCATATGCTGCTATAAATACAAATAATCACAGGAATATTTATAGCTCGCGGTTGTATCTGAAGCAATGTGTAAACTAATTCCGTCACTTTCAATAAAAACCAGCCAGAACTTAAATTTTAGTCTATACCACATTAAATAATATTTACGTACATTTATTTCAACACTTTTCCATTCGCTTTCGTTCCATTTGGCCCCCTCTCATTCGATTCGTGCACAATTTTCCCATTTTCACGCCTGATTAGCTGAGAGTGTTGAAAATGTTGATGGCTTGAATATGCCCCGAACTGTGTCGAAAGTGTCGATTGATAATGTGGCACACGCCTCGAATATCTTTTATATTACGTTCTGTTCAATGTTGTTGTGGCAGAGGGTAGTGTGAGAGAGAGAGAGGGAGCGAGTTCTGATTGGGGCGTGCCAGCAAACGCTCGTCGATCACTTTTATATGCTATTCTGAAGAGGAGTCTATAATGTAGTCTTGAATGTGTAACATATACATATATATATATATATATATATTATATTCAATATATCATTATTGATTATGATTATATCTACACTATGTATAGAACTCTCTCAACTCTGCCTAACTCTCTCTCTCTGCCTAGCTCTTACTAATATGTATAAATGAAAGAGTTTAAGCTGAGTTTGTGCATGGAAAGTTTTTTGTTTTTCCTTATGCTTACTGGATTAGTTTAACTATTTATGAACTGTACTTCAATGAAAATTTTCCAAAGATAGCAGACAACAAGACTCAAGAGCTCAACGTTCTTTCTTTTACTTTTACATTTCAACTAAAAATGATCATTATAATTACATATAACAAAGCGATGCATTCAATTGAATTTAGTAAATAGGTTGATCAAACTTTACGATAGGGGACTAGCCTGAAAAAAGTAGAACAGTTATACCGACTGCCAGGCTTTATGATAAGCCAAAACAAACAAACAAAATTGAATTATTGCTTGAATTTCGATGAATCAAATATAATTTTTTATAATTTTTCTGAGGAAACTAGAAATTATGTTTAGTGTTCTTCTTATTCCTTCTAGAAACTTATATTTATATTTGTCATGAACTCGACTCTTCTGAAAATCTCAGTCGAAATCAAATTTAATTTGAATGCAGATTGATTCAATTGTATTATCTTTCCAAGTTCAATATTTGCTCCACCATTGATCTTCAGCTCACGATCAGAGACTTGAGCAAATAAACAAACGCGAGCCAAGGTTTCGCAGCCACCTTGCACGACTGAAGGCAATTGACTTGAACTTTAGCGACAGATCACGCATCAATCATAGGAAAATAGCAACGGGAAGTGTAATTTAATTAAATTCTCAGGGCTGAGGAACCGCAAAACGCAATCAGAATCCTAAGGCGGTGCAGTGGTTAAGTTGAGTTGCGTAGTTTGCATGCCACGCCCACATACCAAGTGCATTTTTCGATCAAAATCAAATTAACCTAGATTCAGTTAGATTCATTTTGCCCAGACATATGCTGTGTGAGTGTGTGTGTGTGTGTAAGTGTGTGTGTCCCCATTATTTTTTTGATGTCTTTCAAGCGGTTCATTGAAGCGCATCCAAGCGCATTGGCAAACGGAATCAATCTGGATGATTGAAATGTTGCACTTCAGTGCCACAAACAATTCAATTTGCCAGCAACAAGAGTCTGCGATTACATGTGCAGTCAAAGAGATTACAACCACAAACGCTGACCGCACCCACCGCTCAACACACACTGAATACCCGCACACAGCAGCATCCGCCCAAATGTCAGAGCAATCTGAAATTCATATATTCACTCTGCTCTGCTCGGCTCTGCTTTGCTCTGCTCCATTTCGATTAGAACGACGCCAGGTATGAATGGCTTGTACTTTCAGCTCCCACGTTTCCTATGTCAAGCACAGTCATCATCATCATCATCATGTTGCTCTTCTTCTTCTTCCTCTTCACTTGACACACAAAAGCCGCTTGAGCTCTTGTACTCGCTGTGAGCTCTTTAAATATATTCATTCTGCCGACGATCATTGTGAGTTCTCTGCGTTCATTCACTTGCCTGCCTTATAGACGATATCTGACCCATTGTCCGGCGCTGTGACACGTGCCTAATGGACAACGAGTGTGTCGTAACCGCAATGACTCGCCTATAAGTGCAACACTTCAGTGGGTCTCGGTACAGATGCGATTGCTTAATCAAATGGAAACAGATCGGTAAAAGATAGATTCATGTCACACACCTGGTTCGTTTCAAGGTGTGCTGAATGAATGCGCATACATTTTGAGTAGAAATCACTTTTGTAACTCTATTTGTTTGCCTATTTCATTTATTTGTTTACCCACAACTTTTGAGAATCTCTGAGAGAGGCGCACCCTCGTTGCTTATGCTGGGAACTGGCCAATAAATGAATAATTCATTTGTCATTTTAAGTGATCACTGAAGTGTCATAAATTAAAGCGGCACATCGTTAAAACAGAGCAACTACAACAACAACAACAACAATAACAAACAATTGTGTCCATCATCAAAAGCTTTCAGCAATTATTGTCGTTGCTGCCTTTTCATTTTGTTTACTATCATTTAGCTGTTCGGTTACATAATGCGGCTTGTGCGCATCGTTTAAGGAAAATTAACTAGAGAGTCTCTTACTATTATTACCTACTCAAGATTAGCGGTAATTCTAGTACCTAAATTTATACATCCAGATCTGTTTATATATTGTAGTGGAAAGAATGAATGCCATCATTCCTCAAATAAGAGCTGCATCTGGCGAGGACAAGGTATTTCGTAGTCAGACCATTTCCAGTAGGCTAATTACAGTTATGCTTAACTGGTCAGCAGCTTGCGCAATGCAACTGTATCTCAACAGAACTTTTAGTTAAGCGCTATAAACAGCACAAGTCGCAGATAATTCTTAATACAATTCAGATTATTATTTCTCTTATATCTGCCACTGGCACGACCCTTAATAGGCAATGTAACGATAGCCCCGTGCTATAATATCGTATTTCAAACTATCATTTAACGAGATTTATTACTTATGAATATCAAAGATTTGATGTGCTCTCCGACTATTTAATATATAAATCAGATAGCTTTAATACTAAGGCTAAGTAAAACTTAATTACAGATTGATAATTCCTTTAGTAGTTATATAGACACAAATGGAACTTTTTTCATAATCAACTAAATCATGCCGAGTTCAGATAACTTTGGCACCATTTCTAACCAACTTATCTAGATTTTTATTGAGACTGAAGTCAGTTGAGAAGAGAGAAGGTTAAAGATGCATATGCTTGTCAGGTACGAAACGTAAGATAACAAGTAAGAAAGCTCTAGTCGAGACTGCTCGACTACGAGATCCCCTGAACCCTTGGAGCAATAGATATTTCAATAATTTTTCGCGTCTTTCAGCTTACAGAAGAAACACGCACACACACACACAGGCACGTACGCACACACAGGCACACATACACACACACGCATACAGACACACATACACACACACACGCATACACACACAAACGCATACACCCACACACATACACACACACATACACAAACACATACACACACAAGCACCCACGCATAAACACGCATGGGCTGCAGTGTGCGCTTACTATGAGAACTTAATTGTTTAATAACTTTTTTGTGGACGTACGATCTTCATGAAACTTTTAGATTATGATTATAACATGAATATGCATGTAATTGCCAAAGTACAAGTCTCTAGTATTTTAAATACGCTTTTTACAAAAGTGAGGGTGAGGGGGTGAATTTAGAGGTGGGGAGTTAATTTTGACAAAAACCGAAATTGTATAAATTGCATATAAGCATACATTAAAAATTTGGAGACTCTAGCAATAAAGGTGTAGAAGATATAATTTTATAACTGGGTTTCGATAAGGTTTTTTATCGATAAAAAAGATCGGGATGAGTTATCGATTTTTAATGATAAACTTGATATGCGCGCTGTAATTACAGACATTTAAAAAAAAATTTGAACTCTCTAGCTCTTATATCTTCTGAAATCGACGCGTTCATACATACGGACAGACGGACAGACGGACAGACGGACGGACGGACAGACGTACAGACGGACAGACGGACAGACAGACGGACAGGGCCAAATCAACTCGGCTCGTCGCCCTGATCAAGAATATATATACTTTGTGGGGTCTGCCACGCCTCCTTCTCCCTGTTACATACATTTCAACAAAACCATTATACCCTGATTTCCCATTGAAAATGGGTTCAGGGTATAAAAAAAAACTCAGCAAGATTAAAGCGGAATACGTAAGAAATATGCCATTTATTCTCTCTGCCATTTGGCAAGCGAAACGAAGTGACGCGGCGGCTCATTAATCAACTGCGTCATTTGAAACGGGAAGCCACAGTGTCTCTTCTCTTCTCCCTCCGCAGCAGCTCTAATCTGCCTGCATCTGAAATGAGCGCAAGTTGAAAGCCCATTCAGGTTGTGTTTGCCTGCGCACGAGAGGCGGAGGGGCGTGGCCCCTGCATTATGCTCAGCAGCTGGGCAATCCTGACTTCGTAGTGTTTGTGTAGAGGCCCTGCGGCCACTCAGTGCACATCCTGCCATTAGCTGGGGCCGTAGCTGGCGACTGCGCCTCATTTAATTGCATAATTTATTGATAATTAAATAAGAAACTCTTTCTGTCTCATCTGGCTCGCTGCAGGCAGCAACTCCCACAACAATTGCCGCCGATGAGGTGAATGCACTTGCACTCCAACTGGAGGCGGTAAGTCCCCCGCACCAGCGCTGCATCAATTAAGACACAGCCCCAATTAGAGAAAGTTCAGAGGCAAACCAAGCGGCAGCAGCAGCAGCAGCATCTCGTCAAGATGCCATCGCTCCGGCAAAAGGTCACCACGTACTTTCGACAATTGAGTTTTATAGCGGAGCCGCGCGACGGCCGCAGGCGCGTCAATGGCAACGCCGAGGAGGACGACGGCAGCTTCATTACCAAATATCTCGAGGGGTATGTGCGCCCTCTGACCTTTTCCATAGTTACATAGTTACAGCTTCATTATCTTGCAGTCGTATGGAGCGTGAGTTTATGGCCGGCGGACCGGAGATCTACAATGGCCAGAGTCCCACAGACATGCCCGTGCTGAAGCTGGGCAGCTACGACACCGGCCCGGACACGATCATTGCCGCCTGCACAGGCCCGGACGAGGGCCTGACGGGCATCAAGCGCTCGAAATTGCATTTAAGTGCCAGCTATGCGGATGATATTGATTTCATCGATACGCAGCAGGAGAACGAGGATGCGTATGGCGTGCGCAAGAGTACGCCGCCGGCTCCAGTGATCAGCGCATCGACAAGGCTGAGCAACAAGTTTGCGCGGCGCCAGAGCAGTACGGATCAGAGCGCGGCGGGCACGGGTACTGCAGGAGGAGGCACTGTCGCCTCAGGGATGCGATCCAGAAAGAACTCAAAGAGCAGCATTAGCGCCTCATCAGCTGCGGCGAGAGAGAGCGCCGGTGGTAAAGCCACCACCATAGTGGTCAGCATGGTCAGCAACAGCAGTCCTGCCCAGGATCAGAACAACAAGAATCTCTTGAATGCCAAGACTGAGGCCTCCACGGCAGCTGGCAACTCGGAGCGCGAACGACTGCTGCGTGAAGCCGTCAGCAATCAGAGCAGCACACCAGCGGCCACACCCACCGCCCTCTCCACGCCGGTGGCTGGCGTGCAAAACTGGCAAATGGATTGCGATTTCGCCTACGGTATCTCAGTTTCCCTCTACGAAAACAACATGCTGACCAAGGAGCCAATGGGCAATCCCATTGCCGATTGCTATGGCTGCGTTGTGCGTGGCGATGCCGCTGCCATGGCCATGGCTGATGGCGTCAATTGGGGTGAGTCTAACGAATGTCCTTCACAAGTTAAGTACATGTTTAGGTCATTTAATAACTTTTATCCCATTTTCCTTTCGAGCTCGAATAACATCCTCTTCCGCTTTCCAAAGGTGATGGCGCTCGCCTGGCTGCTCGCTCCGCTGTGCACGGCTGCCTGGACTATTTGGACCGCGCCGTGTTTGGGCAAGCCCACGAGTGTCGGGCCACCACCACACAGGAGCTGTTTGTGAGTCTGTTGCGCAGCCTGTGGGAGGGTCACGGCTGCATACTGGAAGTGGGCGGGGCACTTTCCACGCTAACCATTGCTGTAGTTCTGCCGCTGGACGGTGCAAACGGCAAGTATGTGGTCTGTGCGTGTAATGTGGGCGATTCCTTGGGCTACGTGTACTCGAAGAAGCACGGTGTGCGGGAACTGACGCAAGCATCCCATGATATTAGCTCCATGCGAGATATGCGTGATGCGCTGGGAGCGCTGGGACCCGCCGATGGCAACAAACCCGAACTGAGCAATCTCACCTTCTCGATGAGCTGCATCGAGCGTGGAGACATTGTGTTTCTCACTTCTGACGGCATCAGCGATAACTTTGATCCGGTCGTCGGCAAATTCGCTGAGGCTTGGACACCTGATGTAAAGCTCCAGCAACTGCAGCCAGGGAATCTGGCGCCGAAGCGACAGAACAAGAGTGCCTCAGCGATCTATGCTCGCTTGCATCCGTCGTCGGCCACGCCGCCCTGTCGAACACGCAAGCCAAAAGCCGGCAGCCCACCAAACGGAGTGCCCAGCCGGCCCAAGTATATGCGCTCCCAGACACTGATCGAAGCACGCCATGGAGTAGGCGCCGGTGCCGGGGCACCAGCTTCACCAACACCGCCAATTCAACGCATTCCCAAATCGGCGATGGGCCTGCCACTGGTCACTGGGCCGCAACGGCATGCCCTGACGCTGCACCGACTGGAGGACTTACTTAGTTACGGTATTAACGGTACTTTCTCACCCTGCGCCTCGGCACGGCGACTCTGCCACCTACTGATCGATTTTGTGCGCATGATTACCTCCGCACGCCGCAAAACCCTCGAACAGCGGGAACTCTTTTATAAGCTGTCCACCGGCCCGGATGGGGTCAAGCGAGAGGTGCAGCTGAACCGCATGCAGCACAGAGCGGCCCGCAAACGAATCGTTGACAGCAGTGCATTTAGTGCGTTGCCTGGCAAACTGGATCATGCCACTGTGTTGGCCTATACCGTAGGTGGTGCAACAGCATCTGATGCTGATGATGCTGATGCTGGTGAAGCGGGTCTTGGTGGTGGCGGCGGTGGCAATGGGAATGTGGCGCCATTACTGCAGTCCAAGGAGTTCAAAGAGACGAATTTTTAAGCTACCCACACTCAAACGCGATTTCATCACATATAAAATATATATATTCCCATAAATACGTAGTTTTACACACTCACACACACACACACATATATATAAATATGTATTATTATTTACTTGGTATTCGTGAAGCTTTTATTTAAGTTGTTGATTTGATTTTTCGAGTTTGTCAGCCATAGTATATAGCCATTTTTGAAATGCACAAGCAAAACGACAAATTGCCTCAAACGTTTTAAACTACCAAAAAGAAAACAATTTTATATAAATGGATCAATGTAAACCATATTTTTACACCTTCATACCTTAGCATATGCAACACCTACATGCAGCAGCTTATTGTGAATTTGTAAATTCTAATAATTGAACCAGTTTTTTATGCAACCAATGAAATGCACTTTAAGGCGCTGCATGTGATCATTGTAACGCACAGCTTAAATGCAATAAATAGGGGCTGTGCAAAACGGGCCTAGAGCAATCGAAATTGAATAAACGCATTAAAAAAACTTAAAGGTTCTCTTTTCACTATTTATAAAACATTAAGTTAATTTCATTTCAGTTCCTTACGCATCCAGATGCATTTTTCAAGCATGCTGTCTATATAAATACTTAAGTCTTAATTCAGCCTGATTGCACAACAAAGATAATGTCGATCTAGGCGACAAATCACCGATTCTCGTCCAACTTGATAATCTCAACTGTTTCAACTGTTGGTAGCAACCTTCTGACTGTCGCGCATGCGCAACAGCAGTTTCGCAATTGTTTGAGCACGCTTTGGTGAGGAATCTTTGACTAATTTGTAGAAATGCTCCACGCTGCACAACGTTTGAGGCTGCAATATAAAATAGGCAAGATTATAATAATTTTCTTAAAATTATTATACTTTTAACTCACAATGGTTTCAGAATCCAGTTGGGCCTGTGCCTTATTAGCGAGTACCCACAGTTTTACCGCCAACGCACACAGCGGTTCCCTCTCGAGATCTGCATAGCGCACTATTCGCATAAACAGCTCCATTGAGAGTTGGGCTTGGGTGCGCTGCTGCTGAGCCGCTCCCAAAGCCTTAAGCTGGAGCAGTATGGCCTCCACGACCTGGCCACACAGATTATTAACCTCAGCTAGGAACTTTGGATCGTGCCCATAGAGTGCATCGTTTGAAACCACTAAGAAGAATATTATTTGGCTATGCTTGAAGTTATATTACATATATAGCAGGGTTTTACCTCCATCGATGTGATATGGAAACTTCTCCATGCTTTGCACATAAAGCATGTCCAAAACATGCAAGTATATTATGGCGGGTGCACTACTATTCGCCTTGAAGGTTCTTCTGCCGACGATATCTAGCAACAGGCGTAGGAAGTACAAGACGCCCTGTTCTGGACTATCGGGCACTACGATTAGGGTGGCTAGCATGTTACAGAGATACGCGACTAGGTAGCGCTCCAAGCAACGTGGCTTGCCTTCGAAATCAACGGTTGAGGCCGGCAGCTCGTCAATCAGCTGTAACGCAGCCTCAAAGCACGCATCCGCTAATAGTAAAGAGAGTTTCAGTTATCAATTCAGCATATCATTTTCAGAAAATATCCATACCTTGCCCCAAGCACAAGTGACGCAGAGCTAGTTGTCCACACAGTAGATACAAATCCATTTTCTGCCGAACGGAAGTAATGCTTGGAATGGTTATAAAGCAATAAGCAACGCACGCTTTGATGAAACCCAATGATTTGGCGCCTTGCCGATTAGACGCCTGCATAGTTAGCTTCAGGGCAGCATGCACGAGGGTTACATAAACTGCGTCCAAGTTGCTAAAAGTGCCGCGTCCCTCAACATAGAAGCTAAGTTGTTGCTCCAAATCTTTTCCAAAATGCACCTTATTTATGAAACCATTGATAAGCTGCGAAATCTGTCGGCGCTCATCCTCCACAGTAAGTGCGCTATAAATACGTTATTAATAAATTAGTTATAGAAATTGGGATTGCATTCATTCAATTACTTGACCGAGTCGTTGAGAATCTTGCCAAGATACATGAGTGCATTTGTGACAACCGCATCGCTGGTTCTCTCCTCACTATTTTGCCGATAGTAGCTCAGTATTGACTTGCACATCTCCACCCGCACCGACTCCTTGTGGAACAGATCCAAATAAGGTAGAAAATGTGGCTGTATCAGCAACAGCTCAATACTTCGATAGTTTTGCATTATTCTAGTTAAAATGCTTTGCAGCTGGCCATAGTGCTTCTCATATGCTTTACCCAGGCACATTCGTGTATTCAGTTCGCCAAGCAAACGATTCACTTCGTGTATCTGAAATGCGAAATTAAATCATTTAGTTATTGGATTCAATTAATAATTTCATACGAACCGTAAAATATTGTGCTACAAACGGTGCCCAGGTCTCTACACAGTTTATATATTCGTTCGGATCCGTAAGGGTGTTAATCGTTTGAAACGCTGCGTTCAGAAAAGCCAAGCGCTGCTCCTGCAACGGAGCACAACTGCTTACGCAACTACCCAGCGGTCGCAATAACTGAGATTTTGAAATGCCAGGTGTGTCGCTGTTGTTGATGAGCTCCAAGAACTCGTGAGCATATGCGGCAACGAATTCCCCCTTTGAGGAGTTCAGTATAGATAAAAGAATAGCGCCGCTAGGAAAACAAAATCATAATTGCAAACGGAAATATTAGCATGCAGATATAGGTATCCTACTTGTTCTTCAGCTGTTTGCATTCCTTGAGCATTTCTTGTGCGTAAAGATCGCTTTCGTGGATCAGACACTGCAACATATAATCAAAAGCAGGCGCATATAGCTGTAAATAGGCGCCGGCCGTAATTATCTCTGGATGCAAATTGTAGCGGGCAACGATGCGAAAGATCTGAAGGACAAAAATTCGGTTATATAGGTGTAAATTGTGCGATTACATTATAGTATGATCAACCCACCTGAGGATATATCGTGAAGAGATCTGTAAAGTTGTCGCGTATATAAACCTTACTGCGTGTGACCGTTACACCGACGCGCACAAGGTAACATCGCGCATAGCTGGACACCAGTGGATCAGCAATGCCACGCAGCTGGCTGGTGAGGCGTAATAGCACTTGCTCTATTTCCTTCTGCGTGGCAGCCAGCAACTCGTAACACTTGAAGATGGCCATTTCCAGATAGAGACGCGGTAACAGCTCGCGTATAGAGGCAATTTTATAGAACCAATTTTGGCAGGTGTCCCGCGCAGCTTCGCGTTCTCTTTGTAGAAGGGCAGCCGACGCTCCTGGTGCACCCTCCGCCTTTATACGCAAACGCTCGTACACCAGCTTGCCAAAGACGTCCAAGATGTCCGTGATTAGAATATACTGACTGGGATAGAACTGCAGCACACTTGTGTCCGACAGCATCTTTGCACACTGTATGGCTATCTTCAGAGCCTTGACGCGTTGATCGTTGTGCCATGATTGAATGAGCTCCTGTTTTAGCTGATCGAAGCGCTGTATGTACTCCTGCTGGGTGAGGTCCATCATGTGCCGCATGCTGCCATCGTCGAAATTATCCAGCTGCTCCAGCCGATACTTGACCTTGTCGGCCACCACCGTCTGGGCCTTGACTGTCATAGAAGGACATTGAAAAAGATTAACAACTTCATTCCATTGATTTATTTTGCTAACGTATGTATTACAGTTTTCACCTCCGCCTTCCGTGCTGCTTGTGCATAAAAAGCTGGTGGATAGAGATAGCTTTTCATTGGTAGTGAAGCGATTCAATATGCCTAGGCGGCGTGTGCTCCAATTAAGGGTGCTATCCTCCGGTTCACTTGCATTACCACGTTTAGACTTCAGCATTTAAGATGAATCATGTTATGTCAAAAATAAGAATGTGTTTCACAGTTCACTTACAAATTCACTGGACATTTGGGTCAGCGGATCATTGAGCTCTTGGTCCTGGCGTGCAAACTTGGACAATGGGTCAGTGCCTTCGAGAGCCAATGCCAGGCTGAGCGGATTCTTGTCCGCGACCTAAATTAGTTTGGCAAGTTAGTTGTTTATAATGGGCGGAGGTTTGTTGTTCTCTTACCGTGACGTTGACAGTGAGCTGCTTAAGCGGATGCTCCTTCGTTGGCTGGCCATGTAATTGGTTTTTAACTACTTGATAGCAGCGTGGGGCACAAAACCTACGTGAACATTTATTTATTTTTTTTTTTTTTTTATAAACAATAATACATTTTCTCGAGAGACATACCATTCCAAGCTTGCCATGTCGTGCTTTGCAACGCTGTTAAGTGCGGCGTAACTCTGTTAATTCAATGTAAAATTTTTGACATTCACAGTGAATGGCAAAAAAAACAAATAAAAATAGTTGGCAACGCGAGACATATCCGCGCATCATTTTCCACCATTATTCCATAAAAAATTATTTTTATTTAAAAAGGATGGCAAAAGTACCGAATAAATGGCTAAAAAACACTTGCCGAGTGTGTGGTAAATACGCTAGTTTCAAGAAATCCTTTAAGATATTCGATAAAGCTAATAAAAAGCTACTGGGCAATATAGAAACAATGACGGGTCTGAGGGTAAGTAAGCAGCGACTCTGCTTGGCCAATTATATTAAACTACATCTATTCTGTTAACTTAAGCTGGAAAGCTATCCTTGCTTACCTGAACTGATGTGCGAGTGTTGCAACATCGAGCTAACAAGCGCAATCAGGTTTCGAGACAGATGCATCAGTGCACAGCGTGAATTACTGGCTGGCCTCACCCAACAACAACAGGAGACAATACCGGAGAAGTACAAAGCACTCATTATGGGAAATGAAACACTGACGCCTTCAGCTGAGGAACAAGAAATCGAAGCTGATTCAGAACCTGAAGTCGAAGCTGAACAGGAAATTGATCCTGATTACCAACAGGCGGAGGAAGACGACCTTGCCAAGCTGTTGCCGGAAAGTAGTGGCACAGTGGCAAAGGTGAAGTATGAGATAGACCCGGAATTCACTGATTTAATCGAAGCTGATGAGGATGAAAATGACTCACTAGTGGAAGAAACACAATATGAATGCCTAATGGCTGATGATGATGGAAATATTGTAAAAATTGAGAACGTGTCGGATCAAGTTATCGTGCCTGATCCCACTGAAGTGTATTTGTATGATTCTGATGACGAGGTGGCCGTTCTAGACAACGTACTCGACGATGAATACGAGCATGAAAATGTTGTGAAAAAGTGCAATTTGCCACCTAAGCCAAAAATCAAACCCGAAGATCCGCGAAGGAGAGGAGCAGGTGGCGTTTACATTTGCGAACAGTGTGGCAATCACATAAAGGGACGCATGGCATTTGAGTTGCATTGCCGTAGGCATCGGGGCGAGAAAGATTTCCAGTGCGAGTAAGTGAAACAAATTCATTCATAAATACCAATTTAACATTTATTTAACTTTCCTACCAGAATCTGTGACAAGTGCTTCTGCACAACCTCTGAACTCAAACGCCACATGCGTAAGCACACTGGAGAACGTCCGTTTGCCTGCCAGTACTGCGGGCGCTGCTTCTCTGACTATACAACTCGAGTGAAGCATGAGCGCACCCACACCAATGAGCGGCCCTATGCATGCGGCACTTGCGGCAAGGCTTTCACCACGGGTTACATTCTTAAAAACCACATGCTGACACATTCCGGCTTGAGGTCTTATAGGTAAAAAATAGCACGTTCAATGAAAAAGAAACTGTTTGGTTGAATGCATCTGGCTCTATTTATAGGTGCGAGCTGTGCGATAAGTCCTTTATGCTGCCTACTCATCTAAGTACCCATATGCGAACGGGCGTACACAAGCGTACCTTGGAGAAATATCAGATGAAACAACAAATGCAGCACGACCCGGCAGTTCAGCTTAAGTTGGAAATGGATGAGGAAAGCTTGCATATTCAGGACTAATGACATAATAATTTGTATAATTTAAGCTTAACACCCAAAATAGGATTACCTATTCTTATTATTAGTTAAATTTACACAATGTCTACATTTAATAATCATTAAGAATTTAACAGCTATCGGCCCATACTCTGCGGTATTTCGGAGATGCATTATTGTAAATTTTATTAAAAATATTTAAGAAATAAAAACAATTTAAATTTATGCATTTCAACAATAAAACAATTCAATTCAATTCCAAATAAATAAACAAATTAATGGTTTAGAAATACTTATACAACACTTCTAGCCTCAGTCAAGACGGTGGATGCGGTTTTACGCAGTCATGTGAATGGTAATAAATAAGAAAAACAGCTGTAGCTTCAAATGACGCTGTTTACTAAAATATTTGTTTGAGCTCAACAATAGTATTTTTTTTTTCTATTAATTTGTGATTTTATTAATACACACGATGCTTAAAAACATGTGTAGAGTATGTGGCAGATATGCTGCCTATAAGAAATCATTAAGAATCTTTGAAAACAAATATATGTTGTGGAGCATCCAACTTCTAACGGGCTTGATTGTAAGTATTTATTTATATTTATTTTGAAGCCAATTGACCACAAATATGTAAATGTATTGCAGTTGGAAAATACAAGTTGTTTGCCAGACCTAATATGCATTTGTTGCCAGACAGAATTACGAGAGGCAATAAGGTTTAGCGAAAGAGTAATAGCGGCGCAACAGCAGCTCCTATCAGCGTTAACTGAGGAAGAGCTGCAGAATGTATCCGAGGAGTATAAAGTGGCGGTCATGGAATATGCTAGCAGCAGTAATCACCCACTAATTAATAAAATCAGCTCAGAACCCACGGCTATAACTGAAGAAGAACCTGCAGCAAATGAAGAGTTGGTAGTCAAAATTCAAACGGAGGAACAGGAAATACTTATAGAGGAGCATAATCAAAATGATGAACTTTTGGAATATAACATAAAAATTGATGATGAACTAATTAGACAAGCAGCTGAATCACAGGACGTCGATACCTTCGAAATATTGGAGGCTTCAACCAAAGAGCAGCAGCAAAATGAACTTCTAGACGATGCCAACGAAAATTCAATTACCGAAGATTTTATTCTGCCTGATAAGGACTTAGATGAGGAGTGTGCGGTTTTGGACAGAGTACTAAACGATGAGATCGCCGCCCAAAGTGAGGGAAAGAAAAAGCGCGGCCGCAAACGTATAGGAAGTCTCATATTCGTTTGTGATGAATGTGGTAATCACATATCTGGACGCATGGCCTTTGAACTACATTGCCGCCGACATCGTGGTGACAAACAGTTCGAATGCGAGTATGTTTACGAATGGCCATAAAACTATAAATAAATATATTTATTAAATAAATAATCATTTGCAGCGTTTGCCAGGATCGTTTTTGCACCAGCTCGGAACTGAAGCGTCACATTCGTAGGCACACCGGAGAGCGTCCGTTTGGCTGCCAGTACTGTGGCCGTTGCTTCACGGACTACAGTACCCGGTTGAAGCACGAGCGGACACACACAAATGAACGACCATATGTGTGCACTAGCTGCGGCAAGGCATTTACTACAGCTTACATTCTAAAGAATCACATGCTTATTCATTCCGGCGAACGTGCTTTCAAGTGAGGACTATTCGGCGAACAATACATTTAATATTATTTAATTACCCATTCTCCACTTACAGATGCGAACTGTGCAATAAAACCTTTTTAAGGCAAACCCACCTGGCCACTCATTGTCGGTCTAGAGCGCACGAGCGCAACCTGGAGCAACAAACACAAAAAAAGAAAACTAAGAGTTAATTGATATTAAAAAGTACACATATGTAGTAATCCAAGTATTTGTTTTTGTATATTCATTTTTTATTCTAAGTCAAAAGTGGAATTTTTATACAATTAAAGAAGAAATAAAATTCATCCATAAAAGCAAAAAGATACAAGATACAATTTTAAAATGAAATGGGCAATTGTGAGCGGATATAAAGTCATTTTACAACACTAGCTAGTGAGAATCGATTGCTGCGCTGTGTGAATGGTACCAATAAACAAAAACAGCTGTTATGCAGACAACATTGTTTACCAAAATATTTGAATTGCGCAAAAAGTATTAGTTTTTTGTTGCAATGATCAATAATATTTGTAGACTCTGTGGTAAAAATACCGCCAAAGAAAACTCATTAAGAATTTTTGAAAACAAAAATATTCTTTGGAACATTCAAGTTTTAACGGGATTAGTCGTAAGTAATACAATAACAAACTACTTTTAATGTTCTATAATAGAATTTGTATTATATCTTTATGAAAATTTAGTTGGAAAATGCAAAATGTTTGCCGGAACTTATATGTAGCAGCTGCCAGAAGGAATTGCACGAGGCGATCACATTTAGCGATAAAGTAATTGCCACACAGCAACAACTTCTGTTGGCGTTAACTGAGGACGAGCTACAGGAAGTATCCAAGGAGTATAAGACAGTCATAACGGAACAAGCTATCAGCAGTTGTGAGAAATCAGTTGATCAAAACAACACTGAAGCTCAAGATGAGCTAATTGAGGAGTCAATCATTGAAACCAACCTGATAGCAGAAGATATTATTATAGAGGAACAAGACAAGCCTGATGATTTACTGGAATACGATATAATCATAAATGATGACACAATCGTACAGGAGGCTGAAATAGACGTTCGAACTTTGGAAACAATAGAAACAACTGATGAAGACCAATATATATTGGTTAACGAGCCCGATGGAAATACATCTTCCGCAGATTACATGCTGAGCGAGAAGGAGTGGAGTGACGAAGGTATAATATTAACTAAGGAAGTAAACGGCGACGAAGCCGTAGAGCCACAAAATAACATTAAAAATAAACGAGGTAGAAAACGACTCGGGAACCTAATATTTGTTTGTTATGAATGCGGAATTCATATATCCGGGCGTGTGGCCTTCGACTTGCACTGTAGACGACATCGTGGTGACAAGCAATTCGAATGCACGTAAGCATTAAAAAAAAATATATATGAAATGAAATTTATATAAATTTAATACTTGTATATTTACTGCCAGCATTTGCCAGAATCGTTTTTGCACAAGCTCTGAATTAAAGAGCCACATGCGCAGGCACACCGGGGAACGCCCCTTTCCTTGTCACTATTGTGATCGATACTTCGCCGACAATAGTACTCGGATTAAGCATGAGCGGACACACACCAATGAGCGACCGTATGCATGCGAGACCTGTGGAAAGGCCTTCACCACAACCTACATACTTAAGAATCATATGCTCACTCATTCTGGCGAACGCGCCTTCAGGTGAGGTCTACAATGTCTATTTATTTTATGACGCATTAGCTCAGTCGTATGTCCTCCAATTTCAGCTGCGAGCCGTGCAACAAAACCTTTCGCCGACATACTCATCTTGTTACACATTTTCGGTCTAGAGCTCACAAACGTAAACGAGAACGCCAAAGCAAAGATATTTTAAGTACAAGTTAGCATGACTTAAAGAGGCATATCTACGCTTTGTATCAACTTTAATTATTGAATAACGACAAAGTAAACTAATAAAACAAGACAAATATATTTAACAGTCATTTTTAAGGTCACTTAAAATATTTGTATTATATTTTATATTTCTTTGAATGCACACATCAATATTTTTATCATTTACTTGCGATTAATTCCATTTGACCAACGGTTCATTGTTGAATTTAATAATGAAATGGCAATCACAGCTTCACTGCTTCAAAGGCACTTCAACTGTAACAGGATTAGATAGTGGCAAGATTACTCCATTTATAGGGTCCAAGTCGGTCGAGTTGGCAGCCGGCTGCTGTGACGCACATGACTTTTCCACATTCTGCTTGTGGGTATTGGAGCGATAATGAGTCTTCAGATGAGTTGGCCGTGAAAAAGAGCGTTCACATAAGTCGCATCTGAGAAAAAATGAGAAAACAAAATTTTTAAAATATGTATATCCAGACTGAAAGATATTTAATATAAATATGCTTACAATATTATTTGACTGTCGAGAATTAAATAAGGAGAACTAAAAATAGTAGGTTTCATTTAAATTTGAGGTCAACTTTCAAGTTCATTAACTGATTCTAGCTGGAAATAATGATACAATAGCTAATAAATATGTCAGTTTGTTTCAAGAAACATTTTTGCATTTTTGCAGAAGCTCCAGCGGCTTCTGCATGAAGTTAAAAATAAAGAAAGAAAATCAAAATTACTATGTTCCACCCTACTTAACTTAACCCTACCAGCTTTCGTAAAGTCGGGAAAAACTTTGAAGTTTCAATTGAAGGTAATTTCGTCTGCGTCTGTCACACACAGCAACAGCTTTAATACTCCCTTTCTTCTTTAATGCTTATACTTGTATATTTGTATGTAGTTGCTTATTTCTTTTGAATGGTGAAGAAACCGGTTTGTAAAAACAATACGCACACACATATACACACACACATTCATGCTTAGGTAGGCATATGTGTGTATACCCTCTAAAAGACTAAAAAAGCTTTTTCATTGCTTAGCGGTTGCATTGGTTTGCTCGACTCGTACGAGTTGCAAAGACAAACAGTTTGAGTTAGGTTTGAGCTGAGGTAGGTGCGTCTATTTTTCGTTGCTTAAGGCAATCTCTAAAATCGGCGGTATATATTAAATAAACCTAAGCAAAGTAAGTGTGGAAATAAGTGTACAAAGCTATGTTTGCATAAAGAGATAGTAATAAACGTAGCAAACATTCGAATACTGTTTGGCAACACGTCTTAATCGTGGCCTAAAGACTTGCTGATCATGGTATAGAGACATTCAAGGTTGCATGCCAACTTTTCTAGTAATGCACAAGCAAGCGAAACATTGCAAATCTAAAACAATGTGATATGTGACTCTTATTAACTACATATTATACAAACCCAAGTAAGGAATGTTTCAGCCATAAGGCCTAACAAGAAATATCATCCACAAGTTGACATAAGTTCAATGTGGGCGATACTTAAAACGCTTAGTCAGGTATAAATATCGATGATATCATTATGAGCTTTTTTTTCGAACAGCTGTAGACAAGACCCCAAGATCATGTACATTTATGTTGTATATGTTACAAACGATGACATAGATCAAAGATAATATTTCTACTAATCTAATTCGCTTTCATCTTAAAGATTCTTCTTTCAAAATGAGGAGCAATCTGTTGGCAATCTTTGTTTTCACGGCACTATTATGTGGCACATATGCTACTCTCAATGAGAAGAAAATCCTCAAAGAGAAGGATATGATGAGGAAAATTGTCTTCGACAAAAAGACACCAGATGTCTTTTACTGTCCCATACAGAAACCCTCTTCGATGAGTAAAATCATTGTCACGTAAGTAAAGTTTAAATTCTTTCATGAGTCTTCACAAATACGAATCAAATATTCATTTTAAAAATGCTTCGAACTACTTTAGAGCACGGCCTCTACACAAATTGTGCGAATACGAAGGCAATCCGTTGCCAGCTGAATATAAATCCGACTGCTATTTGGATATTGATGAAACAGATTATGCATGCAAGGAGAAATATAGAATCATGGTAAGCGATTACACAAATTGAATCCTGCCCCATCATTAGCCAAAAACTGATGTTAACTAAATTAAGTCAATTAATCAGTGCAGTTCCACCAACAAATTATAAAAACAATTCAGGATGCTTACATTTTTAGCTTATGTAATTAATTTTATAAGGTAATCTCACCTTAGATTGTCAGACATTCGTGGGCGGACATATATGTATGGTTTGAAACCGTTTGGGTATACAATTATATAATATATATTAAGTGAACCTTTTGTAATTCCAAGTTGTTTTTGTTAATTGCTCACCAATTGTTAAATTCACAAATTATTTTAAGTAAATATTTAATATTCCATATTACCTAAAATTGCTGACGTTGCACTTGTAAATCAAATTATCCAATAAGTTTTATAGCATAACACATTCTAATCTTAAGTTTTGTTTAATTACAGAAACGATTCGCCAAAGACGAACCCTAATACAATAATCACAAACAACACAACAAATTTTAACAGCTTATTGTACATTATCATTGCACCATACGCTGACAGCTTTGAGTAACTGGATAACACGGCTAAATATCACAGTTTTATCGCTGTACTTATATATATATATATCTATATATATTTGCATATAAACTCAAAACTTACAAAATACACAACACATTTACCAAATAGCACAAACCCCAAAACAAAACAAAACAAGGACTAGAAAAACTAAAACTAACGAGAATTTATAGTTATAAAAATATATCGTAGTTTGGTTCAAATGCTTCGAGAGAAATTAGTTTTATATAATTAATTTTTTAGATCGTCGCCTGAACCTAGCTATAATAGATAAGTTTTTATTGGGGTTTTTAAATAGAGACATTAATTTCATTACTACGCGCCATGATCAAAATGTAAATGGAAACTGACTTGATAAAAATGTGACATGGTCTAAATGAAGTTAATATTTTAACGGAAGTTAAATGCCATGATCAATATTTTTAGACAAGTCTTCCTGGTATATCTAATAGAAACTTGGTTTGGGGTATCCGGATAAAGATTATATTTGAATTATTCGCTTTTCAATTGTAATGTGTAAGTATATAACCTTTGGAGTATTTAAACAAACTAACAACAAATACAACAAAAATAATTGTTTACTTAAGTAATTTAACGATTTTTGTTTTAATATACCCATTCATTAGATGCGTAAATTTCCACCGGGCAGCGATGAGCCATTCAACGGCGCCCGACTCAAGCGATTCATGACCTATAAGGAAGTCAACTAAAACTTATCTAACGCAGATGGGACGAGAGCGAATATTTTGGGACCTGATTCTGAGCGGGTTAAACTATCATCAATCTACTTACAGAAACAAATCTACAAATTGTACATTAACTGTTTAGATAATAAATATATGTATTTATACACTTGCCTAAACAAACGCTCGCCCGTGTGCACCAGATTATGATTTTTCAGTATATAGGAATTAGTGAACGCCTTGCCGCAGTGTGCGCAGACGAATGGACGCTCATTGGTGTGGGTGCGCTCGTGACGCAGTCTTCCGCTGTAGTTCACATAGGTCCGATCACAATAGCGGCATGAAAACTTGCGATCTCCAGTGTGCATCACTTGATGACCCTTTAGCTCGCCGGATGAGAGAAATCGTGCTGAGCACTGCCTGGAAGCATAATATACGAGTGCATTAAATATCATTGGCTTAGCATTACCCTTGGCAATCTTACTCGCACTGGAAGGGTCTTATGCCCTTATGTTTACGTAGATGTCGGTCAAAGGCTGACTTGCCGGTGACATTATTACCGCACTGATCACAGAAGAACACCGGTAGCTTTTGTTTACTCCGCGGCTCCTTCGAAATGGTGCCTTTCGCCAATCGTCGACGTCGTTTGGTTTCGATGGAAGGTACATAGCTTTCATCTTCCATCGAGGTGGCGATCGCCGCGTCATTGCAAGTTTCTATATCCAAATGCTCCACACAGTCATTTTCAACACCATTATTCGGATGCTCCACTTTGATTAGCACTTCAATGGGACTCAACGGAGCTTTCATCTCCTCATCCCCGCTCGCACAACGTACACGAGTGCGTGCACTCCGACGTACACAAATCACGCGTGTGGAAGACGTTGGACTCGTTGGAGCAGGACTGGATATTCCCTTCGGATGCTGCACCCATCTTTTGTGACTGCGTAGGCAACGATCTCGAAATTCAATGGCACATTTCAAATCATTTTGGCAGCCGTTGCATATAACCTCAGGTAAATCTGGTTTGTCTTCCAACTGTACGGTTTACTTAAGTGATTATTTAAACTATTGATTGATTCGTGTTTTTTCATAACTTACACAAACTCCGGTGAGTAGTTGTATTTGTTTCAAAAGTTGGCGTGAGCTTCTATCGAAAAGATTTTTTGCCTGAGATGCATCAGTATCAATTTCACAGATGCGGCAAATATTTTGCAGCATTTTTTGCAGCGAGCCCCGGTTAATTGTAATCCAATCAATTGCGAATGTAAACAAAGCAGCTGCTGTCCCACACCCACGAATACCAACCACCATTCGCCCAGACGCGTCAACAGGTTGTTGTCGTAATACAACACTGGCCCCAAAATAAAACTTTAAATTCTATATATGTATGTATGTATATACTTATTCCCACTGCTCCGCAACTACAAATATGCATCTATTTTGTTGTTTTTCTCTCGTTCATTCGTTTTGATCTGATGTAACCTGAGCGTATTGCTGCTTCTCAACGTTCTGTTTGTGTGTAGTAGAACGATAATGCATTTTAAGATGAGTTTTACGCTGAAAGTCGCGTTCGCAGATATCACATCTGCTGATACAATTAGAAAAACGGTTAAAGTATACATATATTTACAAAAGACTTGTTAACTTGCCTAAACAGCCGCTCGCCCGTATGCACCAACATATGATTCTTAAGCACATAGGAATTCGTGAACGCCTTGCCGCACTCCGCGCATACATAGGGTCGATCATTGGTATGCATCCGCTCGTGTTTCAGTCGTCCCGTGTAGCTCATGTAGCGGCGTTCACAGTAGCGACATGGAAAAGGTCGCTCTCCCGTGTGAGTGAGACCATGAGCGCGCAGCTCAGCAGCCGATAAAAATCGTGCCGAACACTCTCTACGAAATGTAATTCAATATGCATATATATTCACAAATATTCACTCAAGTGAAATCTTACTCGCAACCAAAGGGACGTTCCCCCGTGTGCTTCCGCCTGTGTCGCTCGAAAGAAACCTTGCTATTTGCATGTGTGCCACACAATTCACAAATATAAATGGTTGCCTCTTGCTTGGCTTTTAAAAGTTTTTTACAGCCGTTTGACGAATGTTTTAGCGACGAGGGAAGCTCGAGCTTCGCACTATTTGCTTGATCTTCTGCTTTGATATTCTCACTGTCATCTGTGTCGATGTCAGTGTTTGCCTTCATGATGAAGCTTTCAGCCAAATGATCTTCTTCCTCGGCTAGATTGGAGCGCTCCCAATGGCTATTGGTTTGACACTCCTCAAGCAAAACTTGCACTGTGGTTTGTGGCTCATCGTCGGAATCACTTTCTCTATATGTGCTGTCATGGATCTGGCGATTCGATGACTTTGGACTTGGACTAGGGTTTGGGCTATCCTGTTCACTAAGAGATGATCTATCGCTTACTTCAACGTGCGGTTTCCATTTCTTTTGAGTCTTAATGCATAGCCTTCGAAATGACATGGCCCGCTTCAGATCCGATTGACAACAAAAGCATATGGTCCCGGGAGCATCTTGCAAGTCCCGAAGCTACTTTGATTAATGATAGTTACTTAAACCAAATTGATCCTTTCCTCTTACGTAGCTTACCCAGCACCCAGTTAACATTTGAATATGCCGGACTAATTTCTGATTTTTAATTTCGAACAGATTTAAGCTTTTCTCACATGATTTACTTTTTCCGCAGATGCGGCACATTTTTACGAACATGCTGAACCAGCATTAGCTTTGACGTTACATTGGGAACTTAGAGAAATGCATTTTCCGCTAGAAGATGTCAGCTGCGTTGACAATCACACGAAGCGCTGACACACCCAAATGTGAAGTTTGCCCTCCATTAGCTATAACGGTTTTTGTGATTTCAAATTTGAATTTCCCCGCCAATACTAACAGTGCTATGCGACAAACCACAAAAGAAAACGCAAATATTTGCATGTTCCATTAGGCAGCGCTGTTGTGCGATTTATTTGAACAAAGCGGTTTTTATAAAACTACTTGGATTTTCAAAGCTACTAGAAATTTTGTAGGCTAAAGAATGTTCTTCAATCAGGCCTGGGAGCTGTTGCTATCCTCGTATGATTTAATTTGGTTATGTTTCAGCTGCAAGTCCTTGTGGAATAGTATTTCATGTCGCAGAGCGTCTGCCCGTTCGCGCACAATCTTCAAATCCAGCAACTCCAAGCGACGTTTCTCAATTAGCACGCGAAAACGATGTAGTTCTAGCTGTCTTTGCCGTAAAGTTGGCAAAGTATTGTTCGAGTTGTTTCCGGTTGCCGTGGTTTTGTTCCCATTTCCCTTTGAGGTGCCTGCATTTGATGGCGGTGCAGTCATCTTGCTGCGCCGCTTGATCTTTGAGTTGGTATTCTTTGCGTCAGTCGAAGTAGACAAATCGATTGCATTAGTAAGTTTTCTGGATTTGGACGATTTCAGCAAAGGGATTCGTACCTCTAGCGAGCCAGAGCAGCACGAATCGCTATCATCGAGTATACATATGCGGTTGGCAAACTTGGGTGCAACCTCGCGCACTACAGCAGTCTGATAGGGCGGAAAGAAACACGTCTCCAGTTTCAGATCCGCAACAGCGAGCTTGGGCTTGGAAGAGCTTGCCGATCTTGGTGACGAGTGCTCTGCGAGTACATCCTTGCTGCGTCGATTCTTAAGGGACTCGTGTGATGGCCTGTACCGCAACGCCAGCGATGGTGATTCCTCATCGCCTAACTTCTTGCTGCGTATCCGATCGTACAAACTATGCCAGATTCCAATAGCACGTGCCCGCTTTGTGCTGGCCAAGTCCTGCACTGACTCGTGCGACGGCTTATAGCGTATGGCCAGACTAGTAGCCGACTTGGAGGGCGACTCCTGTGTAGAGGTCTGTCCCTTCATTACCAGCTGAAAGTTACTATTGGAAGAGCCCAAGACTTGTGGATTGCTTGTGCTCGGCAGGTTGTGATAGGAAGTGGATCTGGACGAACCCTTGGACTCATTCGAGATGCTTGTATAGTTAACCACTGAATCAAAGACTTCCTCTTCCCCGTCGCGAACCTTCCACATCACACGACGGCTGGTATTCGATTGTGATGATACAACACTCTCCACTACTCCGGACGAAAGGAAAACTTTATAATCCGAAGCACAAAATGGTTTCTTAGAGCTTACCAGACTTTTGTTTTTGATCCATAGCTAAAATGGGCTATAGAACGCAATTATATTAGATGTTGAGTTGAAACGAGGGGCCCTGTAAATCTGGAACAACTGTGTACGTCGTGCTTTTTTTATAAACTAACTCAAGTCTTGCTACACAAAATTATGAGAGTAATACTTACAGGGCCTACTACCCATATAATGACACAAAATGCACGATATACATAGTTTTTCTTATTCATTTTCTTTAATTGGTATTTTTCATCGAGTGTATATAATTTGTCATAAAATCTATTTGCTTTTTGGTTTTTTTTCTTGTTATAACTAAATTGTGTTACATTCTTTGGTTGTTCAATTATCGATTTTTAAAATGTTCTTTTAACATTTTGGTTTCCAATAGAAATTATATATATATTTAAATATTTTACAATAAAGGTGGCAAACATAGGACTCTTTAATGTTATGTGTCTTACTAATTTTAGGTGTTTTCTAATGGGTTCGCACTGCACTAATTATTTGTTTGAGATTGTTATTTGACTAGAGAGGGTTAATCGAGAAGGAACCACATAGGAGACTCAATGGTTTGACTAGCATTTGGTGTGCGGAGTTTAATGAAATGCGATGAGACTGAATGGATGCCGGAGGTGGGGTGGAGAAACAACATGTATGTGTTAAGTATCTTCATCATCTACGATTCAATTCTCATCTACTTATACATTGATTTTATGGCTTCTTGAACGGCTTAGATACGCTATATAGTTTAGTCTAGATTTATATAAAGTATTTCTTTAAAGTACACACATTGCCTTTAGACTTTTTCGTGGGCCAGTTTGAGTTTCTCTGTATTCATTATGGTTTTAGATATAATTTAAACTGCGGTATAAACTAGTTTGCAGAATTTACAAGTTTGCTTTTGTTTTCATTTTAACTATCAAACAACATATTATCCTTGGAAATTTTGTTATTACAATTATGTACTTATTAATGTTCGAGACAGTTGCAGTTGTTTTTTTTTCTTATAATTTTCACACAATAAGATTGAATTCTTCTGGGTGCATAAGAGGTGTATAGTTTTAATGTATACAAAAAATTGTTATACAAATGTGAAAATCATTCAAGTTTTAGCTTTTCGGCTTGTCGGTCTTGTTGCATTGGTTCCAATTGATGCTTACACTTTAACAATTATTCTCATATATATAAAACCGTTTTAAATACATGTCTATATATATTTATATATACATGTGTATGCTATCATAAACCTTACTATACACAAGTAGAGATGCATATATATGTATAGACTACATGCTACATGTTATATATGTATGTATATGTATATATGTTGGTTTTGGGGACCATCTCATTTCATCTCAGATCTCAGATTACTCAGTTTATCTGTTTGTATATTGCTATTATCTCTATTATTTTGTCAAGTACCCGTCGTACAATGTAAACGTCTCCTCTTACTACTGTTGCTTGTATGTTACTAATCATAAGTTACTGGACGACACAGTGAGAAAACGAAGACTATGGCGTACCACACCTCGGTCAGATAGAGCGCGATCTGCAGTGTACAAAGGCAGTATTCCAGACGTAGCCTGTAGGTCTGCAGCAGCAGCAGATACGAGACGCCCAGAAAGCACGGAACAGTCAGAAAGACCGACATTATGGCAGTCCAGCCTGCAGATAAAAAAAAAACACACACACACGCGACAAAGAGCGCGCACGCAAAAGAGAAAACAAATCATTAGTCAAGTAAAAACAAAAGAAAACAAACAAAAATTGATAACAACTATTAATAGAAAATGTGCCAAAAAAAATAAAAACACATAACTATGCCAATCTGAGCGATAGCCCCCGACGCCTACCTCGCTCGGCCAGCGTTCCCTTGCGTCCCATCATTAGACGGAGCGTCTCCAGCACTATGAAGCTTATCATCACCGTCGAGTCCTGGGCGAGCGTATGACCCGTATAGCTCAGATTAATAGCCTTCAGCAGTCCCATGGCCATTTCGCAGCAGGCGAACATGCCAAAGTAGAAGCTATTCAAGTAAATTAACACCTCGTAATTCATGCTGGGATTGGGCTTCTTCGGCACCAGCGGCGGCGGTCGCTTTGGTGGCATTCTCACTAACTTAGTTCACACCTGCCCCGTCCTATTCCCGATTATACTGTATATATAATAAATTCACTATATCATTGGGATCCCGGCTGCGATCGCAACGCGCTCGACGTTGCTCACGTTGGGCGCTATATTTTTAGACTGACCATAATAATAATGTGGACCTGCTGTGTTGGCCATTGGCTCTGTCGTTCTAGTTGTTGTTATTCTTGCTGTTGTCGCTGCTCATTTTGTTGTTATTTATTTGAATTATGTGCTGGTCGTTGTCGCCTTTAAAATCTGTTTCTGAGTTGCATTTAGCTACATGTCTTGGTCAGAGATACCCAATTAATGACCTACTCCTAGTTGAAAACTGACAATATATTTATGTTAAAGATAACTTCATTTACTTAAATAATAATTTATATTAATTATATCAATATATATATTATTATCATAATCAATTGTGCGAAATTTTATGATTTTAATATGTCTAAATTACTTGTAGTTGTAGCCTAACGAATTTTCTCTCTATCTCTATCTCTTTTTCTATCTCTATCTCTATCTCTATCTCTATCTACAATTTCAGCTCAGTTACCATATTAACTTTCTAGTCCTATAAAGTTTTTCGTTCTAATGACTGCCCCACAACGTGTCTGGCTGGCCTAGACCAACTGGCAGCCACTCGATTGGCTTCGTATATACGAGTACTATTACAGTTGAATTAGAATTAGAAGTGTATATTGCACCTATAATGAGCAGCGACAACGATGCCAAGCGGCGCAACGGCCGCTGCAGAAACGACAGCGACTACTTATGTGGAGAGTGCATATAATTTTAGATCATTATAAGCGTATAAAAATACGCCACCAGCGAGCGAGTCCGAGTCAAATGCGGCGGACGACAAAGGCCGGTCAAAAGAATGCGCTCCGAATTCAAATCAAATGCCGCTTTTAATCGAAACGGACGAGTCGCGTCGGGTTATTGTGCATTACACGTAATAGAGCTTACATAAGATAATGGTGTTGTTTTTTCTTCATACGAACCTCGTTAGTAAAGCGTTGGAGCAGCTCCTCTTTGGATTGAAGTGATTTTGGATTTATTGCGGTATTTTGTGGTGCGAGGAGTAACTGAAGGAATACGCCAGCGTATTTGCGATTGTTCATCTATAATATCTTGTCATCCACGTAGACCTCTTCGATAAGTGTTGTAGATCCTTAAAGTCGTTGGCTGTATGTGTGTGTGTGCGTATGTGAGTGTGTGCGTGTGTATAACTGTGTATATATGATTGTGTGCGTGTGCGCGTGGGCTTTGGCGGCTTAGCCTACACCAAAATCGCTCAACTTAAATGTAAACTGCCTGACGTAACTATACCAAATGATGCGTTGTCGTCGTCGTACTGCTCCATACCCAGCAGCAGCTGCCAGTCCCAATCGAGGTTCAAGCAATGCCGCCGTTGGCTTGGCCATGGACATCGACGTGGCAACGTTGACCAACTGCTAGGTGTATGTCACGGGTCGACACATTGTACAAATGAATATGCTGGCGTAAACGAGCTCAGCACCTTGTAGGGTGATCATTAAGGCACTCAGAATAATTTCGAGTTTAAGAACATAAGTTTGAAAACAACACAAGTAGATAACAATAGCAAGACTGGGCAGTGTTAATATTACGGATGCGGTTGCTTGCCAGCCTGTGAATGGGAAGAGAATAAAAATAGAATGTGAATAGATTGTATGGGAAAGTGTTTAAATTGAAATTGAATGTATAGAGTATATTAAAAGCTTTGCCTTTTATATTTCTTTGCGAAAATCGTTGAGTATTTGTTTGCTCTAGGTGTCAAATCTAAATACTATTTGAGACACGAAAACGTCAATGAATAGAGCCATTAAATAAATAAATTTAAACTATTAGATTATATACTCTCCTGACCCGAAAAATCAGTTCAATGAACTGAAATGCAGACTCTCAATTTTGCTTCATAAGAACAATTAAATATTTTATTCAAGTTGCGCACAGAAATAATTCCAAATTTTGAAAACACTTCAAAGCCATTGAGCAACCCTTTGTTGTTATACATTCGCATCTATAGATACGAACATAATTACGCATACGCCACGTTGAGTGTGAACATATTTATGAGCTCTGGGGGTTGAGGCGATGCGAAAGGAAATAAGAGTCAACAGGGGTGAGAATATAAAACAATGATGACGCTCGTCCCTCCATGAGGACCGCTACAAATAATTTGAGCATGTCATCATAGCAGCCACAGCTAACACCCCCGCTACAGCTAATAGTTAACAACTAACAGCCTCCAGGCAGCACCAGTTCCTCAGTCAACTGTTGAGTTGTCCGCACTGCACAGCTCATTAAGTAAACAAATGCGAGGAGTAAACATAAAAGCACCATTGTCCATGTATTTAAGTCTACATCGTGTGCCTGTGTCTGTGGATGTGTGTGTGTGTGTGGGGTGTCAAGGGGAAGGTAAATTTCACCTCATCCTCCTCCAATGGATTACTCACCACGATCGCTGAGGCTGCTTTTGCGGCCGAAGACAATGCGCAGCGTTTCGATGATGCACAACGATAGAAGAATCGTTGCCTCACGTGACAGAACGTTTTCGCCATAATTCAGATTGATTGCCTTTAGCACGCCCACGCCCACCTCGAAGGCGGCGTACATGCCAAAATAGAACGAGTTCAAATACATGAGTATCTCATATATGAGGCTGGCATTCATATTTTTGCTGTTGTTGTTGTTGAGGCTGCTGCCGGTCCTATTGTTGTTATTCCGTTTGTATCGCTGCCGTCGTCAACCTAGGGCAGAGTCTGCCCTCCGTTGCCCGTTGTCACCGGGGCAGCTTGAAGCAGCAACAGCAATACTGCTGATGTATGAAGAGATGATGTTCGCTTTAGAGTTTTTGTTGTTCTTCTTATAGCCAAGTGACCCAGGCAGCAGAAGCAGCAGCAGCAGCAGGTGGCTCATACACACACACACATGCTCTCATATATATATGTAAAATATATATATATATATTTGTATATATATATATATATGAGCGGATGTGTGCTTGTGTGCGTGGCTTTGGGCGGGGAACTGGAACTGCTTTGCCTTGAGTAGATGGCGCTCCGCTCTCGGTGTATTTTTAATTGTGTCTGCCCATATGCATATTTATTTTATCGCCTTATCGTTTTCTCTTTTTGTTTTCGCTGCTGCTGCTGCTGCTCTTGTTATTATTTGTCGTTGTCATGGAAGTCTCCTTGTTGCGCTGGTAACACAGTAACGCAATATATTTTTGTGCATGTGTGTGTGTGTCCCACTACTAAATACTTGCGTGGAAATTGTTAAAAGACAACAACGGCACTTATATAAAAACCAATTTAGTATTTGCTGCTATGTTCTCACACACGCACACCACAACAATACCGCGTAACTTTATAAACGCACACAAACACAATTTAATGACAAAGGACTGGACTGACACTCCATAAACATAAAGCAGCTCTCTTTTGGAAGAGCCTATTTGGATATTCACGTAAATAACTTCCAAATTTTTAGCTTTTATGGTGCTGTTGTACTTTGGCTGCACATGTGGAGTATATTTGGGTAGTTCATCAGTGAGCGAACAAAAGAGTTGTTCATTGAACCAAGTAAATGAACTTGTTCTTTTCTACATAACAGAAGTTCCTTTTGCACAATAGTTCCAGTCCGCTGTCAGACAATTTACATTCTGGAAATGGAAATTTGAATAAGATATTCCAAGTGATATACAAATGAAGATATTTTTAAATAAAGTTTATTTTCGATATAAAAATTCACGGTTTGAATTAGTTTCAATATTCCAAAATTGAATAGGAAGTAACTATATATGATTTGTGATTGAAATTAGTTTAAAATCAAATCCTAATCCGCTCAATTTAAAATTTATAACATAATACATAAAATGTAATTAACACATTAATAAACAACGTTTAGGATATAAGTTACGTTAAATCATTGTAATATTGCACATAAGGAGTAAACAAACAAAAATTCAAAACTGCATGCCAACAGTTCCAAATTGAGTCACAATACTGATAAAAGTATAGATATGAGTATCGTAACTCGTAGGTCGATAGGCTATATTGTAACGTAAATCCTATTCAAAAAATTTCCGCCAAAGGCAAAGAATTATTATGTACTATTTGCAATGACATATACAAAATCATATGCATTTCTATTCAATGTTTTTAGATTTAACTAAATAGTAAGTATATGAATATATCAGAGTCAAATTTCATCGGCCGCAGATGAAGACTTTTTGATCATACAAATAATTTAGGGCTAAAACTTTTTTCTGATCTTATTTCTTAAATAATGCTTTCAATTTGTTTACAATATGCAGATAAACTAAAATGGGATGCCTTTCAATCAGCAAAGTGATGTTGATAGCAGAGTGCTATATTGTGTGGACCTGGGATATTTCATAAATTGACTAAATTATATATTATAAGTTTCTGTTTTTATATTTTTGAAAATTGTGTATACTATTTTATAGATGACTTAAATAAAAAGCAGTATTTGTGTCGAGAAACATCTTGTTCTTATTTATGTATGTAAATCAAATTAGCTATGTATGTACATTGTAGCATATTTGTTAAAAGCATAATAACATAACTAATTCCTAGGGCTACTAGATCTTGTAAAATCAGCCGTAATCAAATGTTAACGATATAAATCTTCAAATCAAGCAGTAAGCAAAACTGCACGTTATATTTAGGGGAAATAATGTATGCGATTTTGATATACCGATGTTTTGAACTAATCGAATTTTCGATAGTCTGATAAATGCGTATTTATATTTTTTTCTACTCATTTGGTACTTTAAGGTATATTTTATATTTCATATTAGAAATTATAAGCAATTTAAAATTAATTAGAATCTATTAAAAGTTAATTTCCCATATTGGACTAAAATTTTTACGAAACTAATTTTGCGATAATACCAACGCGATGCATTTTGACATTTCCTATCTGTCGAAACTAAGTAACATTATTACGAAAAAGAACAAAAATTACAATGCCAACTTTGATTTCAAATGCGGAAAACATAATTTATAGATTTGAGACTATCCGCGAACAGCCGAAGAATGCAAATTGCGAAATAACCATATTTAATTTTGAAATTAGATTTTGCAAGCTTTACAATGCAGGCAGTATTACTCAACACTGGCAGTCTGGGACAGCTGTTTACTCTGTTTTGTCATTTGTTGTTGTATTTTTTGCTACACATAAACATTAAATAAATGAAAATATAAAAATAGTCAAAGAAAACGTTACCTGTTTATTGTTTGTTATTAAGTTTTACCCAGATTCTCAACATATTATGCACTGCAGTTGTCCAAAAACTCGCTCCTGTTTTATGTTTCCATACATCCAAAATTGATTAAGAAGAAAAAAAAAAAAGAAAGTGATTGGGCCATAGAGCAAAAACTGAAAGGCCTTGGAACGAACACACAGCGCAACCTAATTAAATTTCGACCAAAGGACGTGTACGCTATTCGGCAATTGGCAATGAAATTGTGCACTGGCAATGAACTCCAGACTTGAAGGCAGTCATCAGCTCCAGGGGCACTCCAGCCCCATGGCCAACGAACGCAAACAGAGCAGCCCCAAAATGGAAATAGCAAAACTTAACCATGAGCTCATCGAGGAGTGTAAACGTAGCCATGAGGATTCCATCTTACCGCGCCATTTACGCCACGAGCTCGAAAAGTATGTATGGGTGATAGCAGATGTATATGTACGAATATGTGTATGTGTATACGTGAATACACGCAATCACTACCAAAAATTAACCGAGTTAGTCGTACGTTTTCTCGCCCATTGATAAGAGCGACCAATTACTACATAATCAATATTTTCATTGCTGTGGTTTTTGCTTTGTTTTGTTTATGCCGTGAGACAGGCGTCTCTTATCAGCAGGCGACGAGCAGTCCAAATAATTCATAATAATCATGATCGCACTTCCCTATTCTATTGCAGGCATCCACGTGAGTCCCGACGTGAAGTGGTTAGAAAGCAACGCAATGGCTGTGCGCCACTTTTCATTGCCTGCAAACGTGGCGCAGTAGTAATTGCAGAGTATCTCATAACCATTTGCGAGGCGGACATTGAGCAGCGTGGACACTATGAAGTGCCTGAGGATAATAGCTTCCACCATGTGACACCCCTTTGGGCGGCTGTCGTATCCGGCAAACTGTCCATGGTGAAGTATCTGGTACGAATCGGATGTGACATCAATGCCATATCGGATTCGGGTTCCACGCCCGTTCGTAGTGCTTGTTACATGACTCACACGGATATTGGTATGTCTGATTAATATATTTGTATAATAAACCATGGCTTATTTATTCACATTGTTACCGTTGTATAGTGAAATTTCTGGTGGAAAACGGTGCTGATATCAAAAAGCCAAACATCAATGGCGGCACCTGCCTTATCAATTCGGTGCAGTCAGTGCAGCTTTGCCTGTATCTGGTGCGCAAAGGGGCCGACATCAATGCTCGCGACATACAGGACAAAACGGCACTACACTATGCCATACAGGAGCACCGGCTCGACACCACCAGAATGCTAATAGAGCAAGGAGCCGATCCATTTGCAAAGAGTCGATATGGTGACGATGCGCTGCGAACTGCTTGTCTTAAGGGCGCTCATCAGATATTCGACTATTTGAAAAAGGAATTGAACTACTCAGTGGAACGCATTGCCGAGGCGCACGAATTGATGGGCTCCACATTTCTAGATGAGCATAATGAGTCACGCGTCTGCATCCTACACTGGCGCATGGCCCACCACATACGCGCCGCCTATACGCCTTACATTGAGAAGAAGCCAAAGGTACCACTGCGAAATGCTTATGAGAATGCCGTGGAGTTTGCAACTCTAGAGGAGCTCGACAACATTGCCACGGACATGGATGCAATGCGGACGCAAAGTCTATTGATTTGTGAACGGGTCTTGGGCCTGACCCACAAGGACATGTTGTTCCGTTTAACATTCAGGGGTGCTTCATATGCGGACTCTCTGCAGCTCCAGCGCTGTATCGATCTGTGGCGGTTTTTGCTCGAGGTGCGCGTATCCAATTGGTCCATATTGCATTTCGAGACATGTTTCGCTGCTCAGGCATTGGTGCGTCTAATGCTAGATCTCCATGTACGCAACTCCAGTCACATACGCAGCGATGCGCGAGCTCGTTTTATGCATCAGGATAATTTACTCCCCAGATTTGACGACGTATTGGGGGTATTTCGTACGCTCGCTGAAAGCGCTGTCGAGGTCAAGGACCTGCTGCAAGTGCGACCCGTCTTTCGACGCCAGCAGGAGAACTATGACCGAGTATTGCGTTGCCTAGCACATCTCATCTATTTGCTGATAAATACCGTCCACACAGAGGCTCAGCATAAGCTAATATACCATGCTGTTCACGAAACAGTTGTTGTTGGCAACGTGCGAAGCGCCAGCACTGCAGACACCCTGCTCCACTTGGGCGCCTCTCGGCTAAATGTTATTAAAAGCGGCTACATCACCGAAGATAATTTTGCCGATGTGGGTTTATCATATTCACACAACGTTTTCCAATTATTAATCACATAATTTTGTTGCTTGCAGAAGACTGTGTTCCCCAATGCGGAGGTTATTAAATTGCTCATCGAGTGTGGGATTGATGTGAATACGAAAAACGAGGCCAAATCAACGCCCCTACATGTAGCCTGCCAACCTTACAATTACGACAATGAGGTAAGATCAGAACTTGCATTCGTATGGCATTTGCTTAAACAATTATATATTTCAGATTGTGCATCTGCTACTTAAGTGTGGAGCGGACATTGATCAACCGAATCGAGCGGAGAAGCGACCATACGATTCCATAGCATCCAATCCCACCAACACCATACCGTTGCTCAACTACATCTCGCTGCAGTGCCTATGCGCGACGGTCCTGAGCAAGCATAAGATTCGCTACAAGGACCAGTTGCATAAACAGCTTGAGCAATTTGTGCATAACCATGAACCGTGAACCGTGAACCGTGAACCGTGCACCGTGAACAGGACTCTTTGGAATGCATGTCTCTGTTAAAATTGTTAAAAAAATATGTGTATTTAATTTTGGCCATATCTAAATTTTACCAGTGTATTCTCTGTTACTTATTGTCTATCTATTCTATATATATAAAACTAACTCTACCATTGTTATCTTATTCGGCTAAAAGCAGTTAAAAACTCAAATATGATGCACGCAAAAAGGTACACATATAGATATGAATATAAATGAAAGAGTACTCGTAACAAAAGCAAAAACTGTAAGCGATCAACGTGATATTAAATCTGTATAGGAAAAGGAGCTAAATCAGTAATATTTTAGTAAACTTACAAACAAACTTAACAGAGAGAAAAGCAAGCGACAAGCAAATGTTCTAAGCAGCTGTTCAACTAGTTCATAACAATAAACTTTACACGTTATCTAAACTCAGATATATGCCTGAAAAATATACATACATATATAACATATATATATTATACCACATATATATACATATTATATATTACATACGGTTAGAATAACTAATTTATCACTTGTTAACAAACTGAAATTAAACTCCAATTGCAATATTGTAAAATGTTAGTGGGCCAAAATGGGCAACTCATCACACTAGTTGGCTTTAATCATTTATAACTGCTTTAAAAACGTTGCCTATCTATTATGCACCTTAAATGGAACAACAACAGAAACGAGTAGGTAATTGATTAGAAAGCTCACATCAATTCATTTTAATTAATAAGTCTACTTAACTGATGTTGATAGCAACAGTTGCAGCTACAGAAGAAAGTATATATATACACATACATATATACACACATAAAGACTATATATGCGCATAATTGAAATCGAATCTAATCAGTTTACAGTTTACAGTCAAACAAATGAATCACCTCCAAATGGCCTATCTTGAATTAAATAATACAGATCTTGTTCACATACATACATACGTATATTAGCTATATTAAGGTATTACAATCAGGACAAAATGCTTCTGTCTTATGTGAAACTCTGCCTTTATTAACGAGTTATAAATTACAATACTTATGCTTAAATGGGCAGGTATAATACATGCAAACATACATAAATACACACATATACATATATATGCAAATTGTGACTGATTGACTTATATTAAAATTAAAACATAAAAAAGAGTATCCTTTGGGGCGACAGAAACTGTCAAGGAAGGCAGTCAACATTTACAGCGCCAACACCATCAACAGAGCCGTGAGCGTCGTCAGCCATGCCGTGACCAGGGAATGGCCAGCGTTGCGCAACTTCGTATAGCTGTCGACAATGTGGATCTTCCAGCCCATGTTGCCGTGCGTAAAGGAATTATAGTATACGGTGTCGGGCCACGTGATATTCGGCGTAATCTCGAGCAGCGCCGGCGGCTCGTCGCTGCAGATGTTGATCAAGCTGCGATTGAATTTCTTGAATGTAGGGAAATTGTCATCCAAGCGACGGTCGTAGTGATCCGGATAGCGGGACAAGCAGAGCGGACCCGCAGCTGTGGGCTTGGGTCGACCGCGACGCGTAAACTCTACGCCAGCAAGAACGCGAATTTCGCTCTGTTTGGCATCCGACAGCCGATCGTAGCCGCCTTGCGGATCATCCGTTATGACCAGTGGATGGTAGTGCTCCGGCGAATGCGGATTGTTGCCGCCGCGCACCTTAAAGGTGTACGTTAAGCCCCGCTTCAGATACAGTTCCGGTATCATATAGCCATTGATGTACCAGGCCAAGCCGCTTGACACATGGCCCGTAATGCCCTGATAGCCACGCAGACCGCCCGAGGGGCCCAAATAAGCATTAAAAGTCCGCACGGTTCTATGAAATAGGAGATAAATATTAATATATACAGTTTAGGCATGGTTGCGAGCATGTTTGCTTACGCATCCGTAATTCGAGCGCGCTCCCAGATCTGCACTGGAGTTTCTGCACGTTTCGTAAAGCTGAAGCAATCGTTCACAGGCTCCGTAGTGTTAAAGTCGATGATTATATCACTCTTGGGATAGTATGTGTGAAACGCTGGCTCATTGTTGGAGTCCAGTTGACCAAATGCCCAAACCACATAATTGCTGCGATCCAGAAAGATTTCCTTGTCCCCATCATCGGCTGCAAAGAGGGAATTCGTGAATTCAAATCTCTATTGATGAGAAAGCCACCTACATGACTTCAGTGTGCGCCTGAAACTGATTGTATTGATGCCATCCTTGCGGGCGTATGTGTTCAGCTGAAAGCTGTCCAAGCCGCCTACGACATCATCTCGACACACGCCCTTATTCTGACCCAGCACCTGCACGCATGGAGCCAGCGAGGTGATATTGTAGTCAACCGTGTAGCCCCTGATGTCGTCTATATAAGCCACGACGACATCGGCACCAATCATTTGACTGGCTGTATCGGAGCCTGAGATGCCAAAGGACATGTAATCCGTTTTCGCTACCTGACCGGACAGCTGGAACGTAATCTGCGGTCCGAACACCTCCCACGACACCTGCAGATCCTTGTGTAGCTGCCGGCAATTAGGCAGCGAGAACTCATATGGCGTAATCTTCACCAGAGATGGCGGCACATTCAGCCCGTCCGGTATGAGCACATGGCCATAGTTCTCGTTGTCGGCCACATCGTAGATGCTAATCCAGTCAATGTCGAAGATCGTCTTGTCACCAGGCAATTCCAACACAATGGTTTCTTTATTGTAGGTGCGTATGGGATCGAGGCTGGAATGGAAAAGAGAAAATCGTGAATGCTGTCATCGAATCCAATAGACTTATATAAGACTCACTAGCCCCGCTCGTCCGGAATTTTGCTGCCCCGACTCGACGGCTGAGCACCCACGCCTGTCCAGAAGAACGTACGCTTGCCACGCCCATCGTACGTAAAGTCCTTAATCCTAATGGTCTTTGAGTCCAAGATCTCGATGGTGCTGCTGCTCACATTGTGGTTGCGCTTGGAGAAGGTGCCGCCAACTTGAGTGCGCGGCGGCTCGAACTCCTCGGGTATATAAACGTCACCAAAGTTGTTCTGATTGTTCAGATCGTAGACCGCCAGCCACTTGATCTCAGTCATCTTCTTGCGATCGGGCAGCGTTAGCGTAAAGTCCTTGTTATGATAACGATCCAAAATGTTTGTTCTGCGGTTGTTCAAATTAAAGTGAGACTTATTAATTTTCATATCTAATAGTTATTTCATTTACTCTTGTTTACTCACTTTCCGTACTCGTCGGGCACTATGAAACCTTGAGGACCAGGTCGATTGCTGGCGCCGGACCAAAAGAACGTATCCGCACCGTTGCCATCGTAATTAAAACCCACTATCAAAAACGTATACTCATTGACAGCGTACACATCACCGGACACCTGATGATGATACGAATTGAGTTTGCCCAAATATTTGCCCCGATACGGACCATCCTCATCTTCGCCTTCAGCTGTAAAACAAACATGTCAAATTTATTTAATATTTTTGTCATAGTCTGTTGATTTATTCAAAAATAATTCAAAAAATAATAAAACCATATACATTAATTAATAAACACCTCCTGAAGTCTTTAAGAAAACCCAAATTTTTAAAACGTTGCTGACTAATGTCTCAGTTATTCACTCTTTTAATTTACTGCCACTAGAGCAGAGAGACAAAACTTTTGTCTCTGCGTTCCCAGTTCCGTTAAACCGGCAAGCAGTCAGCAACAGTAACAGCAGCAGCAACAGCAGCGGCAGTAACAGCAGTAACAACAGCAGCAGCTACGACAGTAAGCAGCGCAGTTCCCAGTGGACACACATAGACCAGTTTCGCTAGTTTCTCACGAAAGTGAATTTGTTTTCGCGCTGTTGTTATTTTTGTATTTCTTAGCTGTTTTTTTTTTTTTTAACGTAACAGACATTTAAGTTTCTCTTTCTTTTGCTTGCATTACACACATGCACACACACACAAACATACTTTCATCCACACAGTACTTACTTGCAGCTGTGTTGAAGCCAAAGAGGAAAAGCGCCACCAGCGCTAATAATAGCTGCTGTCGCAGTCTGCGTCGCGATTGCAGCGCTGCTAGCTTACGGCCTGTGGGAGCACTAACAGGAACTGCTACAGCCACAGCGCAGTCGCAGCAGTGACAAAGAACGCCTTCATGTCTTGTCAATGTCATTGCGCACGTTTGCGTTGCACTCCCTCTCTCTCTCTCTCCCACTCTTTCGAACTCTTTTAACTCTCTCCAAACTCAATTATCCACGTAGATATTTTGCAAATCGTAGCTTCGTCTACTTTTATTTTTAGCTACTTTTCACACTCTAATTATTTCAAAATTAATTAAATGCACGCACTACCATTTTGATCAAATATTTTTAATTGTTAGTTTTTATTTGGACTCTACATTTGCGTCACTTTTCTTGCTTCCGTAACGAATTCTTAGCTTGTAATTGTTATCGCGGATTTCTTTCTTTTTTTCTTAAGGTCGTTTCGTCATTCGCATGCGTTTTGCTTGTTTTGTTATTATTGAAATAGTCGAAAACTGGTTTAAGTCGCAGATCCAAAAACAAACCTGCAGCGAGCCACAAAACCAACCGCACGCTCGAGCCGCTCACGATCAACTGAGCTGAGCGGCCGTTAAATTTTAATTTCTTTTTGACTTCGTCTGCGCGCAAAGCTCTCTGCATATTCCTCTCTTATGGGCTGCGCATGCTCTGCATTACAATATAGCCAAACTATGCGTGTAACGGTTTCTATTGTTAGCGCTATATGGAAAATGCGAGGTGAGAAATGAGTGTTTCCAAACGAGTCAATGCTTAAAAAAGCTTAGATATGTTTGACTGGAAAGCTCTTCAAAGAAGAAGACTGCAGATCGACAGTGTGTACACACTTGCATTTGTAATTTAATTTTGAAGTTAATTTTAATCTTACCCCACACTCCATAGTAAAACAACCGTATAGAAATCGTATTTCTTGCTTGCAAAACTAAACTTCGTACGTTTGCTTTTATTTGATTTACCATTTTTATAGCAATTCAATAAATCTTTTTTAAAACTAATCAATTGCATTTTTTCGCTTTTTATATTTCTTTTTTTGTTTACCTGCAATCGCACATGGATTTTAGTTCATTTTATGAATTTTTTGTTTTTTTTATTATTATTATTATAATTGTTTTGTAACTTTCTGTGTATTCATTGCAAAAATTGTATGCGATTTTATTTACAAAAAGGCGTGTTAAGATTTTATGTTTAAAAAAATGTCCGTTGCCTAACATCAAAATAGGCCGCAATTGTTGCAAACCAAATCATTTCATATTTCTGAAGAAATTGTTTTCATATTTTGTATGTATGTGTATGTGTGTCAGTGTTGTATTTGTCTGAAACAAAATGTACATTTTAAGTATTAAAAATAGAATTTTTGCTTAAGTTTTAAACGAATTCACACGGTTTATTACAAACAAATTATTTTTCACTTTTTTTATTCTTATTATTTTGGGCTTAATGCTTATTTATTTATATATATATATGTAACTGTTATTCTTCCTGCACTCTATTACTGTATAACTAGTTCATTGAAAATACATATTATTTAATACATAATTTATTTCATAAGAAGCACATTTTGTTTTTGTTATCATTTATGCGTTTACATTCCACTTTTGAACTCGCTTTCAATGCCTGCCATTTCATTCACATATATATAAATATATATACATGTATGTATGTAAATATTTATATATATCTTGTATATATTCTTTGCTTTTTCTCTTTATAAATACCCTAAGAAAGTCGACCGATTGTGCATGACGGGACGGTGAACTAGTCGAATAAAACAAATATGAATTCAGGATTATGGAAATAAAAGTAACCAAGTCGAAATGGTGTGAGCTATTCATGTATGAAGGTATGTACGATTGTAGGTATGTTAATCAATGTTGGTCTTGGACGCATGCACGCAAAGTGTAACTAAAAATAGCAATACTTAGCTTAAGACGTAGTGTATAAAAATAAATGGGTTTTTAGCAGGAAATTAAATTATAGAAATTGAGAACACTAATAAAATGTTTAACTTAGGTTGTGATTTTGAAGCTTTCTCAACAATCTGCTATGTGAGACAGCTGATTTAAATTTTATTTTATTTTATTTTAATTTGTTTTACATTCTCTTTTACTTTAATAGATTAAATTTACGTTCCTTTTTTTTTTTTTTTTTTTTGTTTTTTGTTTGGTTTTTTTAATGAGCATTTTTATTTATATTTTGCGTGATTCTCATGAGTGATAACAGATAAGGATAAAGATTGAGGAAAAGGCATGCGCTCGAGTTGTTTTCTGGATTGAGATTTAGAATTATATATTAGAGGTGCTAGCTATTTAAGATTTTGTTTGTTTTTTTTTTTTTTTTTTTTCGTTTTTAACAGCATGGAATGAACTTGATTGAAAACGAAAGTAGAAATATACAACAAAATAAAGCGCACAACATTTGCTTAAAACATTACTCATTTATATGACTTCCGATTTTGTTTCGTTTTTTTTTTCTTTTTTAAACTTAACAAGCGAACATAAAACGAATGAACCTGATTTCTAATGTATGACAATATGCATTTTGTGATTCTTTATTATAATATATTATTATTTCTGTTTATTTTTATGTTGTTCATTAGAAATACTTGGGCGCGTAATAATGTATACATATAAAAAATCTTGGGGCACTACGTTGGATAATTCGATTGTTTCTTTGATTACGCTACAATGAAAACTAAATATCTGCTTCATTATGTTTCCTTCATTTTTCTTGTTTGTTTATGTTATCTATGTATAAAAATTTTTATTTATCTTGTATCACTAAGGAAAAATGTTACAAAGCTTTTGCTATGGCATTTATGTGTATGAGTATGTGAGTGTAATTGAGAGTGAACATGTGTGTATGTGTGTATTGTGTGTGTGCCTGGATGTGTATGTGTGTGTGTTTATGTATAAGATCCTGATTAAACGTTAGATAAACAATTTATGGGTAATTTGACAGAGCTTTTGAAACAAATCAATCGAATTAACATTTAAATGAGGCGACTGTTGCCAAGGCTGTGCCGAGGCCCTAGTAGTTGACGTGGATGTGTACAATGTTTGCGAATTAAGTTTTAGCTAAAATTTATCCTGAAATATGAACAAATTATTAGTCGCGGCTACTGCGATGATATTCTCCTCGGGATGCCAGGCGGTGTGCAAGATTTTCTTGTTGAAGTCCAGACAATCGACGCTGATTTCATCCTTCTTTCGTTTGCCTCCAGTGCAAACTTTGCGTGGCTTTAGCACCGTCTTGGGCTTTATAATGTCCCTGGATGCCTCCAGTGTAACATCCTTTTTCGAGTTTCGATCAAACACACGGAAAAAGTTATTGTAACTGCCGGTCATTATTGAGGTATCCTTGCCATTCCAACAGCACTCGAACTTATCAAAGATGCAGTCATTCTCATACAGAGAGCACAATTTGGCCCGAAGATATTCATGTACCTGCAATGAGTATATATATATATATAGATTAGAGTTTGACCGGAGCGAGAAATATAGTCTGATGACTACTAACCGGATAGGTTTCAATTGGTTTCGTTTCCATGTGCAAGTCCCACACCTTGATGCTCAAGTAGTCTCTGGAGATCATGTAGCGGCCTGAATTGCTCAACTTGACGTCACTTATGGAGCTGATTATCTCGCTGAAGAAACTGCGATTCGTTGGATTTTCGGGCTCCTCAAACTGTTTGCTATGGCGATCGCATAGCGCCGCCGATCGCATATCACATAGTCGTATTGTGCCCTTGGAGCTGGAGTAGACAAACACATTGCATTCGGTCGGATGGAATTCCGCTGCGGTGATCACTTCCGTTAGCTCCTCCATGTTGGTTGGCTTGATGTCAACAATATTGTAACTCTGATTGACCACCTCCAGATGCCAGAGGTTGATGCGCAAATCGTCGGCCGATAGGAAAGTCTCTTGATCAGAATTAACGCTAATTGAATTGATGTGATAGGTGTGTGCATTGGCAAAGGTGCGACGTGGCGAGGCCTCCACCATAAGCGGTACTTGCTTCACAGAAGGAACTCGTAAGGCGGTTACATTTTGTGGATCTCTTATCAGACCGTTCTCCTCTTTTGTGTTGTAGCCCTCGAATGACTTGTCGCGCTCACTGACCTTCCACAACTTCACCGTTTTGTCATTGGTGGAAAGCAGAAAGTGCACGGGATTCTTCTGATGGAGCCATCGTATCTTATTGATTTTCTCTTCGATTTCCAGCGATTTAAGATAATCAAATTCAGGCTCGTGCGATTGGAATGTCGAATAGACATTATATTCACCGCGTCGCGGATTAGCAGTTTTTGAGGCGGGATCACGCTGCAAGCGAAGGTAAATGATTAATTGAATGAGCAACAATTGATAATTGAACTAATATTTACCTGAAAGATGACGACGCGACCGCCTTTATCGCCCGTGGCCAGCAGTTCGCCATCGTGATTGAATTCCACGCAGGATATGATATCCGCATCGGTGACATCATCGTCTAGGGCGCCCTTGATCTGTGAGAAGCACCAGGACGCCTCTCCATTACCTGTCGACCCAACCAAAAAATGAAAGAGAAAAAAGACGAGAGATGTTCAAAAATTAAAAAGAAATATTCAATTTCACAATTTCCCATCACATCCCATCAGATTGCTCAACTCAAAGGACCAAATAAGTGCTTGTTACATTTGATTTTCCCTCTCGCCCAGACACAATCAATAGCTGTAGCTGCCAGAGGACAACGATGACGTCTGCTGCGAATGTCCTGCTGCCTTGCTTCCCTGCCTGCCCTGCTCAAATATTTACTAATGACGCCATTTCCAGCCACTGTCCGCATTCAGCTTTGGCTTTAAATTGCTTTAAGCATTGCTATTGCCGCTACTGCTGCTGCTGGATGGATATATGTGGCTTATTCATGCACCCAGCGATATCCCTCTGCGCCTTCTCTCCTCTTCTGTAATATTTAGCAGCCACTCTTTGCGCTTACTGCACGTCGTTGTGTAAACGTTGTGCAAAAGGTTTTCATTTCGCAAATGTTTTTGGCTCTTTTTCTTTTTTTGTTATATATATCTACATATACTCGTCCTGTTTCTGTTCTGAGCATTGTTTACAATTTCAATGCATGGCAACATCGAACTTCAATTTCACATATTGCATGTACATTGAAATGTCACGTGAATAACTTTGGCTCTTAGTAATTCCAGCCAAATAATAGAACATATTTTATATAATATGGGCGGGCAGTGGAGTATATATAGTATAGTCCGATGTTTGACAATTATTGTAAGATTTTCAGATTACATATTTTTATTTTGAATAATTAATTTACATGAATAAGCCGAAGGCCCCAGTTGGCAGTGCTCAATGTCATATTTATTCTAATCTCCCATATACAAATTAATTTTACATGAATAAAGATAAATATAGATAATATCGTATTCCAAACAATAAACATATATTTCCATATGACGCTATATAAAACATATAAATGCATTACTCTACTACTACGATCAATGTATTTCCCATCTAACACATTAGAGGGTATTCTTAAAATCATATCATATATATAGCACACACAAATATACCAGTGAATATATGGAAGTCGTGCATGTCCCGCTGCTACTCTTTCGATATGTTCTGTTGGCTGTCCTGTCCAGTGATTGTCTGCTTTGAACATGCTGTCCGTCCATCTAGCTCACATTGTGTGCCTATTACGCGATTGTTCAAAGAGCCACAGGCGACGTCATGATATGATTGACGAGCCCGCGCTGTGCGCCACTGATGACAATAATAGGATCAGTCAGTCATTCAGTCACTCAGTCAGCTGGGCGGTCAGGCAATTAAACGGCCGACTGTCTATTTTTAGCCGAAATGGATATGATAAACTTTTACATTCGTAACGATTACGTTGCCAAAACGAACAAACATCCACGCCCAGACCCGGACCCAAACCCAAACCCACTCAACCACCCAGCGACCCAGTCACACAGTTTGGCAGTCATTGAACTCATTTCTTTGTGATTTTGGTTTGAAAGGAAAATGCTCAAGATATGTTCGAGCAGAAATAGAATGCGCACAATATATTGTTCGCATTTCTGTGAGACAGCCGCGACAGACAACAACTAACTAAAACATGGCACCACGAAACACACCCAAAGTGGCAGCGTCGCGTTTTCCGGGTCAAGGCGAGACTCAAACCGAGCAATTTCCCAGTTTTTGCCAATAGCACAGGCCAACAAAGTTGGGCAACAATTTATTAACTAAGAGTTTAACTATAAATAAGTAATTAAACAAATATATCAAGTTAAATGATGCTCTGTTAGGTTTGGATGCTTATTATGCAAAGAACCTGGACCAATTGACGTAGATAACAGTGCTTGACCTCAAAAAAATGTTTATCAGTTATTCGACTAGATAAAGTTAAGACTTTATTTGAGTTGGGAGACTTGAGCACACATTCATACCACAAAATGGTTTGTTGGGGAAAATCTGAGTATGCAAATGAGAAAATAAAATCTGTTTATATGTATGAGAACATAAACAGTATAGACTCGATAAACCAGACATTATTCTTTGTAGATTCATAAAAATAGGATTACATTTGCCGTTTAAAGAAATACATAGTTTAAATTATATCATATTGATTGAAAATAAACACCTTTACAAATTTTGTATGCTAAGTGAATTTGTATCCGCCTTAGGCTAGTTTTACCGTACACTCTTTTATTGCCAACGGGCATGTTTTCAAATGGAATTTAACCTAGCTTAATGATTTCGATTTTATCTAATGGTCCAATTACGCCTAAACTCGAACACAATTTGAAACAGATTTTTTGGTCTCGCTCGCCTAATCGAACTCATTCCTATATATACATGGAGAATATATGCGTATGTATAGTAGATATAACATCTAAATGTTAGTTAAATATTGACTAAATCATTTAACGCAGCCACGCAATGTGGCGACAGCCACCTCGTACCACTCGTGCTTCTGGAACAAGCGAGCTCGAAGCGAGCGCCTTTGCCTGATTGACTGCCTCTGCCTCTATCTCGATAGATAGAATGCAAAGTGACGATGGAAGGAAGAAAATGGAATAAATATAAATATATATATATGCGTGTATGTGTATGCATTCAGTTGTAGGTGTGCACGAAATCCAATGGACGATAAGCAAACTCGCTCGAACTTCTTAAGATGACGAGCGAGTAATTTGTAAGTTGCTGAATGCGCAATTAAACACATTAGGAACAGAGCCCATTCGACCAACTACTTGCCGAGCTCGACAACAATGATCTAATAATGAGCGATAAACTAAATTATTAATAATTTTTATTTTTTTATTTTTAATCGATTTTTAGCCCAGACCCCTGATAGTGCAAACATAAATAAATGAATGAATGCATGTGACTTTGTAATAAATAAACACAATAAAATATATTGTATTGCCCATTTGAATTTAACAAGAACGAGTAAATTTGAAACAGATTATATGACTAATCATGTAAGAGGGAGGCACACAGATAGCAAACGAAATGATTCCCCCATAGAGATACAAATGTATACAGACTTGGTGTAATAACAGAAACGAGACACGAGCCAATGTAAATATATATATTTATACGAATATCTGTGTGTTCATATACATACATACATATGTATGTATATCTATCTGTTGACCATGCCTGCAAAGTCTGTGTTTGCGCAATTGCTTATGATTTAATTAAAGTGTTTGGGTTCTTAAATAATGCAAATGCAAATGCAATTGAATAGCGTCTTGGCTGATAGAAAAGGGCTGCTGCACAGGTATAATTACCTACACACTGTCAAGGTGGCTTTGGCAAATTGCTCAAATTGCATTATAAACAAATTCCAATAATCTTCTCAGTGATCAAATATCCCACACACACACACACTTATATATATATTTACATGTTCGCTTACATCTGGGAAAAATTCATACATATGTATAGCGCGACGTAATTTCAATTCTCATTGAATTGCTAAGATCAATGCTAACTGATAGACAGAGTTGTTTATGTACGAATAAACTAGATCGGCTAGTATTTGATTTTCTTTTTATTTTGGTTTTTCTTTGTTTATTTCATGTACAATTTGTTTAAACGTTTAGTTGCAAAAATTTAATGCAAAAATGAAAACTCAAATCAAATCACAAACCAAGCGAGATAAACACGCACGCACACACACATACAAAGAGCGAGAGAGCAAAATAATATGTTCATTAGTGTGCATGTGTTTGTGAAAGTACCGCGACAACAAAAAGGAGGCGAAACAAAATTAAAACAACTTACCGGCCATGACAGTTGTACAGCTTTCGTTGAACGGCGCGCGCAAGTTACCAGGAGGCAACACTCAGAGGCAACAACAACAACAACAAACCGAACGACCACACAACAAAAGCAACAAAATATTAAGGCCAAGGAGTTGCGTTTCGCGCTCACTCTCTCTCTCTCTCTTTTTCTCTGTCACTCACTAACTCACTTTTTTCACTGGAAACGCTCTCAGAAATCTAGTGTTTTTAATGTGCATGTGTTGAGAAACGTGCTTTTATTGTTGTTGCTGTGGTTGTTCTTATTGTTGTGGAGGAGTGTTGAGCGCGGTTTCTTACGTCGAAGGAGTTGAGCTTGGCACACAAAAGAGAAACGACGAACACAACCGAAAGCAAAAGCAAAAGACAAAACCAAAGTGCTTAACTTTTCGTAGCTTTTGTTTCTTCTCTTCTCTTTTGTTGTTATTTGGTTTATATGTATGTATATTTATGGCTTTTTTGGTTTTTTTTCTTCTGTTTTTCCTGTCGCTGTTGCTGCTCAGCACAACTTAAGCACGTATACGTATTACTGGTGACGACAGTGACGTCGACGACATGTGGGGAAGAAACTGCAAAGTAGGGGAGTATTTCTTTTGTACATACGCCGACAGCAACATAGCAATGACAGCAGCGACGACGACGATGAGCAGTAGCAGCAGCAGCACCAGCAGCGCCAGCGGCAGCAGCAATAACTGCGTATGTATGTGTGTATGTATTCGTGTAGCCGGTGGTTGTGCCAAAAGTTATCTCGAAAATTACTTTGCACTATTTCTAGACGATTCGCGGGAGTGGAGCGTAGAGGACTCCAAGTGATAAACGAGGCACTGTAAAACGATATTAACGCGCCCGTATATTTGCTAAACAATGCGATTAATATTATTTATTTTGTGGCACAAAACAAACACCACCAACAACAAATCGCCGTGTGGACGTCTTCGTTTTACGTTTGCCTAACGCCTTACGTCTTGCGCTTTGTTTTATCGCAATTTCTTTGCACGTATGTATGCATATACACATATGTATGTACATATGTACATACACATGTATTTCTTTACAATCTAACCTTCAAAATGTATATTCCTTGTTTAGCACTTTATCTTACAGCACGAATTTCATACTCATATTTATTTTGACATTCAATTGCAGCTTGCAGGCGTTTTCATAAAAGCGCGCTGACAGTGGCAACGGCGTCGCACGCTGGCGACGACGCACAATCAATATTCGATTAAAATGCGCCTCGTACTTAATTCTATATTTTTTACTTTATTTTTATATATTTGTTTTGGCTAAACACTGCACAGGCTAACGCGTCACGACAAAGTTTATCACCTTAGTATTGTACGCGCGGTTGAACTCGCATGACAAATATGGCAAATACAATGAGGAAAAAAAACCGAGATTCTAATGCTGCTTTGTTCAACTGCTTCTTCTTCCACTTTTTGCCGCCTCTTTTGATGCACTGCTTCGTCGCCGCCGTCGTCGTTGCGTTGCGTCGTCTTTTTTTTTTTTTTTTTGCAAATGCGGCAGCGGCAGCCAGAATTTACGCACTTTTAAACTATGTACATCATTGCAATTATACAATTTCAATGCGGCAATAACACTTCAACGCGCCGTTAACAGTTTTAGCTTAATTTATGACTAATTTGTTATGAAAATTTCAACGTAAAATGGAAGTACAAAATGTATTGCAAATTTCGCACTTTATAACAGCAGTTTCGAGCCACTAAAACTGCCGCAACCGAACGGCGTTGCGCATTCCACACAGTGTTGCACAGCGCGTATTTTTAGTGCTGTAAAATACGAAAGCCTACAGCTGTCTGGGTTGTCGCCCATTTCGTTACACAACATGGCGCGAAACATGTAAACTTAAAAATTAAGAACTAAATACTCACTTTGCGGCTTCTTTGCTCCATTTATATTGATGGCCGTGTTAAGCATATTTCCGATTTTTGTTATGCTCGATTGTCGCATAAATGTGCGCGGTGGTATAGGTGGCGGCTGTGGATCAGGCGGCTCCAGCACCGGACTCTGGCGACCCCAACGACCCATTTAAATGTCTATGTTATTTGGTTTTGGTGTTACAGTTTGCCTGCTGTAAATAAAAAATAAAAAACAAAAACAAAATGATTGCATCTATTAACATACATATATTTTAAAGCACGCTCGCTTACACATGCACACACGCACGGAGACCTATTGTATAATGGATATTTGCTTAAAACTTGGTTACTTTAGGCCTTAGCACATGAGCGAATTTCGTGTTTTTCAATTTGTCTAGCAATTAACACCTGTCCTCTTCCCTCTGTCTCACTCTTCGTCTATGTACTCTGTCTATCCCCATCTCTATCTCCTTCTCTCTCACTCACACACATTGGTTTTCTCTCTCTGACTACTTGCACTTATCAGTTAAATGTCGCACCGGCTAGATTTATTTATTTATTTTTTTTACCAGATTTTTGTGCACAAATTAATTGTGCAAATGAACCTGTCGTTTGTTTACATTAGACATTACGCTTACGTACATATATTTACTATGGCTGTGCAAATTTAAAAAACATAAAAAACACCTACTAAATCAAAACTTTGAACATTTAGAGGTGTGTCTAGCGTCTATTTAGCGTTAAAGGCTCATATTTTTTATTGATAACACGTTCTTAACTCCAGAAATGTGAATAAAAATTTCCCCTAATTAAATATATAAAACTTTAATTAATGATTTATGTATATTCAATATAACCATGTAAAGTGTTTACATTTCAATTAACAATTACATATTTATCACACTTTTATTAGGTGAAATTTGTCAGAGTGGAAAATTTATTGTGTGCCAGCAAATATCAAATTTGTATTAAAGTGCAAGTTTTTTAAATAAATAAAAATGCAAATAGAAATATTCAGATATATTGAGTCGCATTTACACAGAGCTTACACATTATAGTATACGTGACCTAAGCATATGTTACGGTGCAAATGCAAAAAGATATACATATGCACATACAGTTGCGTTCATAAAAATAGAAATGCGTCGTCTAGCCCCACGTGAAACTCTACTCCTTGAATTTTAATCGATTACATCCTTGTGAATGTGAATGAGAAATAGCAAGCAAATAATTGCCGTTATTTTTGCAATTACTTCATTTGTTTTGTGCTGTTCATTTAAATGAGAGCATTTGGGCATACATATATGCATATATTAACTTTATATACGATAATATATATTTCAACGATTTCTATTCAAAATTATATTGATTTTAATTACACTATTACTTTTCATAAATGTAAATAAACATGTCGTCTTGCATTTGTTAATGTAGTCCTATTTTAACGCAGACAGCTGTAAATATGCAACAAGTTGTTCTGAGGCATGCGCCCTAAGATGAGCACTAACAAAACAACGTGCAGAATCGAAAAAAAAAACAGAAAACAGAAAACAACAGCAACAACATGTTATTCTAATCCAATTAATGGGTCAAATGACTTGGTGGGAAACGTGAGTAAGCCAGTGGCCGAAGCATTAAATGAAAATGTGGCAAATTGGTTTTCTTAGAGAGCCCTAGGAAAACGCCAACATTAGAAAAACTGAATTGGGGAAATGCCATTGATGTTTTAAATTAAACATGCACTACGATAAATAATAGCAAGACAAAAACGAAATACCAAAACAAAGCGAAGTTAAATTTCCGAAATAAAAATACAAACGCATTTGTTTGTTTTTGCATTTGGCTTAGTCGCACATCCAACGAAACAATATAAACAGCGGCCAATGTTTAAGAAACGGCAAATTATGCTGTCATTGTTTTCTATTTTTACTCGCCTGCCTCTTCTTGTTTCTGCTTTCTGCTTTGCGCCTTTAAACTTGCACAGTTGCATAAAGATGTTACTGTGTTTGTGCTTTTCTTTATTTCCTATCTGTCTCGCTGCTTCTACGTTCGCACAGTTGCATGAATTTATTAGTAGTTTTGTAACATGTTTTGATTATGGAAAATTTCTAGATTATTCATAATAACATAACATAATAAATATACAAATTTCCATTCAAATAACATAATTTACGAGCATATTCTTATATTGTTGATGCTAAATATGTACATAAATGCTGATGCCATGAAAACAAAACTTTAATTAGGGTATTTCAAAGTTCGATATATACTGTTTCTTTTTTTTTTTTCATTTTCAAATGAACTGCAAAAGACAAGAGATAGCAATATCAGAGCAAACGCAACGGAAGAAAATTGGGAAAAACAAAATATTTTGTTTTGTTTTATTTTAGCATATGTAGTGATCTACATATTTACATACATGTATGTATGTACGCATGTATAATTTTTATTCTGCAAACATTGAAGGTAGTTTGCTCCTTCCTCTCTCTGGGTCTTGTTTATTTTTAAAAGAATTTGAAGGAAATGCTAAAAATTCGGTAGCACACACACACACACATGCAAAGCAACTACGAGCGGGTCGCCTCTAAAAATAAGTTGAACGACAATTTGAAAGTCCAGCCGCACGTGCAACACGAGACCAGCGCACCTGCTCTGTCCTGGCCAACTCTATTTTCGGTAGCTACCTAAAATCAAGTTAATTAAATTCCAATTTTAAGCTACTTTCATTTTTAGAGATGAGTTTGGTCTGAGTTATATTTAAACCCCTTCATCAGGATGCGTGACACATTTCTCTATTGACAAGAACTGTGGCTTCATTCATTATTAGAGATAAAGGTGAGATATATTGACGGTGGCATTTCCGTATCTGTCTATAGATAATAAATAGATATCGATCGGGCAATATTGTTGTTCTGTGGCTTTATCATGCAGTTCGTCTAATTAATGCACTAAATAAATGAATGCCGCAACTAATTAAACATTTGACAAAATTAAACGGACTTTATGCGCGTATTATATGACAGCTCTTAAGCTAAACAAATTACACGAAGAGTCAGTGGAGAGATAAAAGCGCGTATTCTGTTCAAGCAATTTGAAAGAATTTGTTGTAATTGATGCATACAGCTTTAGCAAATATATAGCTTTTTTTTTTGGCATAAAACTTAGTGACAAAATAGCTGCCATTAATTGTTGTTATACAATGAATTTACTTTTGAATTTATATGGCAAATACAACTGTTGTTGTTGTTGTTTTTGGTGAAACAATGTTGTTAACCTCAAAAGCCGCCAAGAACGTCAAGAAAACTAAAACTTGGATCGCACGTACAAAGCGACGTAGCGTCTAGCAAGGAGGCAGGGTTGTGGGAAGGGGGGGGCTTAGGCTCTAAAACGGTATGGTGATACCTTTGTTATGTGCTATATGATATCATTATGTACACACACACACACACACATACACACACTAACAGTAACTGCACGTAGGAACTCATTACAGATCCGCATATACCTAGGTAAGTATGTAACTTATTATTATTGGTAGGTTTACCGCAGACTGACGCAACTTGGCAAAATTTCGTTTTGTACGACAATATGTATTGAAACAGGTGTATTGCCAAATATGAAATAATTAACACCACACGCCTTGAATTAGTCAAATGTTAAAAGCAGAACGTTTGCTTCTTTTAGCTAAAACAGCTAAGTCACATAAAAGTTATTTGCATGTTTTCACATATATAATTTTTTTTATATTTGTTTTGGAGGAGTTTGATATGACTTTTATTTAAGCCATAAACTACCCGAATTAACAGTGAAATGATTCGTTCCAGTAGATTCGATTTTGCCGCCTATTTGGTATTATCAGTCCCTGATCTTTTTGTATTTACCAAATGTTCTTAATTCTTGCTTTGTTTTGTATAGTTTTGTTTTGCTACTGCAGCGAATGCAAATAATGTTACAGCTAACGGTATAAATAGTTCCGTTACCAACACTCTTTTATTGCTTATGAGCACTTGCACTTTCGAATTGAAATTGAAATTGAACTTGAAAAGGAGCGACAAACGCGTCTGGCACTTACATCTGCCGTGCGCTTGACAAAGGCACTGAAACTGATTTAAATTTTTATTCAACTTGAACGTAAAGCAAAGCAAATCAAAAACCGCAAAAAGCAAAACAGTCAACGCGGCGTCGTTAAAATTAGCACTGAACTCGCATGCGTCGCCCAACGAATGTGCGGCCTATGATTTCCACATAACACGTACAGTGGGGCGGAGCTTTAATGATGTAGACAAACTTTAGATATGTAGGAGAGTGAAATATTTGCATTGGAGTAAACAGTAACCTGATTCTGAGTTCTCTACTTTATGAAATTTGAAGATTTTTAAGGAAGTTATTTCTTTAACAATTGTTATTCACCTCACATATAAAAGGGTTCTTCCAAAAATAAATATTATCAACCTACATTATTATTAGTAGTCTCGAGGCTAAACAGGCAATTAGTTATAATTTGGCAATAGCAATAATAATTTTAATTCATAACATCGTGCTCGATTTCCTATCTGTGTTCCACTGTAAACAAACGGACGCTCACGCGCTCTATTTCTGTGTCTCATTCTCTGCAACGTCGCTCGGCACCTGCTAGTGCAGAGGGTGTGTGTGTGTGTGAGTACGTTTGTGAAAGAGAATGTGGAGAGTCTCTCAATATGCATGTGTTTCTGCGGCCGTGAGGAGGCTGTTAGTGCTCTTTCTTTTTGAAGATTTTTTTCTTTTTTGTAAAATGTAAACAAAACTGTGCGAGTAACTGATGTTATTATTATTGTTATACCCTAAATTCATTCCAAATAAAGTATAATAGTTTTGATAAAATGTATGTAACATATTCATCTGAATATACACTCAATTCGATTTAGCCCTAGCTCTATTCCGTCTGTAATAATTCGATTAAAATCGATTACAATATTAATATCAATTTTCATTTGAAAGCTGTTTCACGTTTTATATACCTACTGGCATACCTCAAATATTTATAGATCGATAGGGATAACAAGATTTCAGGGTATCTTCCAGTCGGGCCCTACAGAGAAGAGTTGCTACTGTTGTAGCTGCTGTCGCCAGCTCGGCATTCTTCTGATAAACGCTAATTTGCATATTGATGTTACGCGCTTGTGCGACTTGTTTATTCTTGTGTCGGTTATTAAGTGATAAAAAAATATGTATGAGATTAGGAAGTCTTGCAACACAACACTTCTACCACATATCTCTAAAAGATTTGGTTAACAAATTGATATCCTTATTAAGTATATTATATTTCAAGCGCAAATGGTTGCTATGACAGCTCCAATCCTCGATGCCATGATGGAAAACCACCTCCAGTACCAACAACTGCTCGTAGACCACATCCCATTCGACACCAAGGGTGGCGGCGCATGTTTCCAGCAACCATCGAAAGGAGCAGGGGAAAATCGAACGGAGTTTCTGCTTACTGGAGTCTTTCATTCGTGTTATATATCCATGCAGTAGCCAACAATCGAAATTAGATATTTTCAATAGAAGCTCCTGCTCTCCTGTTATGTCTTCCTCCTCTCTAATCGGTTCCTCTGACTTTGGTTGTGCAGATGCTGTAGTCTCTTGGGACATTGGGCGCACCTGACGACGTGGCATCTTCAGTGGCACACGCAGCGGATCCATGTTGTCCTCATCGAATGTTTGTATGGAAGCTAAACTGTTTAGCGACACATCCTCATTGTCGATAGTCAATATATAATTGGGCGTATCGCGTAATTTCCAAAAGGGATTATCTCTCTCTAGCGCCTGACGGCGTACAGCGCGTTCCATCATTTTATTTTGATATTGGCGGCCGTAAGTTGCAACAGGTCGTCGGAATTCGAATTTGGGTCGTTTCTCCCGTCGTCGAAGTTCGTCCAGCCAATTCTGTGTAGTTATTTCGCAATTGGCGCGCCATTCCCTGTGGCGAATTGTTGGACGTGCCAACATCTGAAATATTCCAATTTCCTCATATTCCTTCTGGACCGCCAACTCTTCCACACGCAGCGTTTTCCCCCTTACGGCCAGGTGCTGAGCCAATTCTGCTGTCTGATATTTAAAGGGCTCAAGTTGACGCTCTGTGTGATCTATTTTCATGAAGTCTGGAATTTGTACGCTCATCTCGCCCTCCTCTGCTTGGCTCGCGTGCAGGAGAATTCGCTTGAAGTAGCTATGTGCCGGCGTTAGACTAGGCTGAAACTCGATGTGATCCTTCATGAAGCTCTCGCTACTTGACTCGCCGAATTTATCTTTCAGCAATGTCTCGAAAATTAAACTAATATTCTCATGTATGCGCTGCATTGCTGGCGTTATCTGCATCTCAATGTGGTTATATTCATGCTCCTTCTGTTTCCTTTCCTTATTCAAAAAGTCGTTAACCTTGCGCCCATTTCCGGTAGTAACTCTAAATCGCTGTGCGAAACTTTCGCTATAATGTGACACTAAAACTTTACGCAACTCAACAAACTGCATCCATTCCGTATAGACGAAGAGCGGCTGCACTTGCTCTGTGTGCTCATCAGTTGGCTTTAAGAGCTCTTTGTTAATGAGCATGGCAGATTCCGATATAGCGCGCTCCTTGACATCATCCAGGCCAAACAGTAGCTTCATGACATATATAATGTAGGCCATGACTCGAGCTTCATAGCGAGGATAGACGTGAATTCCAAAATTGGGTTCAAAGGCAGGAGGCAGTACGTCCATTAGGCTGCTAACATAGCTGGCTATTACTGGCGGTAAATCCAGTTCTAGAACATACCGCTTGGTAAGTGCTTCTAGATCCGGCTTTTGGAAACCATTCATATCTATGAAACGGGACATATGTGAAATCTGAGCACGCAAGAACTGAAATATAAAATAAAAATTATAAGCTATAAGCCGTATAAACAATCTATTTAAAACTTACCTTATAACCACACTTATCCCTTTGATGATTTAACTCCATTTGCTTCACCAGCGTCTTGCCGTGTATGGCGACATTCTCAGGCAAGTAACTTAACATATAGCGACTAGTCAGGTGCTCCTCATTAACAAATCTAATTAGATCAGTTAACTGTATATCGTCCTCAATTTGGTTAAGGGCTATGGCCAGCACAGTATACAATTTGATAATGTTCAAGCAATAAATATTCCGATCAAAATTACATAGAAGACTAGCTTTGGGACGCAGGCCATGGCATAGCATGCTTCCTGAACTGTCCAAACTATGCTTATCCAGATGCTTGAGCGGCATTTGCTTTTTCATGCATTTTCGGGCATTCACTGACCATTGTAGCTGTAGACTTTGGTTAGTTTGCAATGTGGATTCTGATTGGGCGCCTTTTTTACCCTTGTAGCCCGACTCATCCAATTTGCGCTAAAGACATGAAAACAAAATGAGAGCATTAGTTGTCAGTTCACTCTAGATAGTCAGGTGATTGATTAGCCGAGGTAATTGTTTAAGTCGTTTGCTAATGTTCAGACTCAACTATAAATAGTCAGCTTAGCAAGACACATTTCAGTTCAGCATTTTAGCTTGAAGCATCACAATTACAAGATTTCGGAAAATGTCTCTCCGTTGCGCCCTAATCTGCCTAGCACTTCTTGTGCTGGTCTACGCACCATTGCCTACATCAGCGGCACCCTTAGAGGGTAAGTCTAACGCCTAGCTATTATTTAATAATTTTCACATTTTTCTATACAGCTGCTTTAGTGGAAGCTAATAGCTTGCCCCAACGTGAACTAGCTGCATCCCCATCCACACCGTCCTCAGACCCGGCAAATCCAAAGCAGCGCACTTTCTTCCTATTGCTGCCTCTGCTGGACCCCAACCAATTCTACTTCTAATCAATGGCCGAGTGATGTCATAAAAGACAAAAAAGAACTTTAAAATAAAGTTTAAATTGTAGCATGAGAGTACCTTGGTTTTTCTCCACTCACGCCAGTTGGCGCGCTCATCGCCAATTTCAGGAGCTTGTAATTGCTTATCCTGGCGTTCACGCTTCCGCTTTATCTTCTTGTAGTTATAAATAATATGGGCGTCTCTGAAGGCAACCAAAATTAGAAATAAAAGTAAAAATATGAGTGAAAGGGAAGGCCTGTTTCCTTACCTAGCTAAAGCCCGCACATTCAACTTTGGCAGGCCCATCTCATTGTTTTTGTTGAAGGCAACCTCCATGCGTGCCATATAGGCGGCCCACACCTGAAGTGTCATTAGCTTGAGCTCTGGCTTGGCGCCCATGTTCAGCAGCTCGTCCAGAAACCCGCGCAGCACATAATTAAAAAACTCCCACGATGTAATGTCATTTTCTTCTGCCTTAACTTTGGGTTTCTTTATTGTACGCTGGGAGACGTGCTTTGATGTGTCGTTGAATGTGTCTTCGGCGCTGATCTCTACAGCGCGTAGCTGCTCCTTCTTGGTGCCGCATTCGATGCAGTAATAATAGCCTTCGCGTTCCTGGAATGTGCGCTCGCCACAAACATCACACTCCATATGATCTATTTCCATTACATCAGGTTCCTCCATTTTTAGTATTTAGTACAAACTTGAAAAAAAAACGAGCTCGCACGTGCTACACCGACAAAAATATAAGAAATAAATATTTTGATATTTACATATGCGTTGTATCGCCTATCGATAACAAAGCGATTGACTTGGCGCGAAATGTTAAATAAAATGCTGCTGTTTGACATTTGGGAATTTAGTATTTAAAAAATGGCTGAATATTTTTAAGAATATCTACTGCTTCTAATTTGCAAAAATGTATGAATTTACATTTTTATAATACTTGAATGCTTAGTATATTGAGAACGTTACGATCTAATTGCGACCACTGATCAAACAGTGCTGCGACCCCAATGCAAAGCAAGTTTTCTGCAGCTCGATTCACATATAGCATTACCCAACACTTCTTCAGCAAACTAATCGTGCCGTTTGACCTATCCCAACATTTCAAATGTGCTGAATCGGTATTTTTACGAAAAGTTTTTTCTAATCCGATTGAGCACTTTATATAAGATAAATGCAATGTTTTTGCACACTTAGCCGCTTAATGGATAACTATATTTAGCTGGCTGTCTACCAGTACTGACCAGTATTGAAATGTTCTGCCCTCCGCCCAACGCCCACTAGGCCCAAAAGCAAAAGCTATTAATTTTGTACGCTCCGAAAGCTTACGACTGCAATGACCAGTCGCTCACAGACGGCCGATCAGTGCAAGTGCAGCAACAACGGCAGCAGCAGCGGACATGGACTCTTATGAGAACAGTATAGATGCCGACCTGCCAGATTTCAACGTTTTGTTGGAAAATGAGGATGATTTGAGAGAGAAAAAGGAGCAGATGCAGGTACAGGAGCTAAGCGATTGGCTGGACGCCAATCCGCATATAAATGGCTGTAAAGCCTATTACAGTTTGCACTTCTTTTTGCGCACCTGCAAATTCGATGTTGAACGCGCCAAAATGAAACTAAAAACATTTTACCAAATGCGCGCCGAGCGTACCGAATGGTTTGACAATTGCGATCCCATGTTGCCCGAAATACAGGAACTGCTCACACTGGGCGTCTTTTTGCCCGTCGATGGGGTCGACGAGCAACAGCGGAAGGTTGTTATTATACGGACGGCAGCGCACGATCCCAAGCGCCATAGTCAGAACAATGTTTTTAAGGTATACACCATACATATTCAATATACACAAATATATTTATATGCAATAGTTGCTAACCTTTGCCCTTCTTTAGACAAGCAAAATGATATTGGATTTACTATTAAAGTTTGAGCCAGACAACTGTGCTCGCGGTATCGTTGCCATCATGGATATGCAGGGTGTCCAATTGGGTCATGCACTGCAGCTTAATCCCAAGCTCATTAAACGTTCCGTTGAGAGCTGGACGGCATATCCATGTCAGCCCAAGCTCTTGGAATTCACCAATGCCCCGCGTCACGTTAACCTATTTTTAAACACGTTTCGGTGAGTCCGATCCAAACCTTATATAAATATGAAAATATGAATATATGTTCGATTTAGGGTCTTCATGACGACAAAGATGCGATCCCGCGTCGTAGTGCGACGCGAGGGAACAATGGTAAAGTGCAAGCAATTGCCAAAGAATTTGGGTGGCCAGGGGCCCACTTACAAAGAGCTGGCTATGAAATGGAAGCGATTGCTCGAACAGAACGCTGACTTCTATGTGGAGCAAGGCAAATATAAAAGCTTAGTCAAGCGATAAGCAACCGATTAGCTAAATATGATTAAGACATATGAATATACAATAATGCATATACATACATACATATGTACATATATAGTATAAGAATACTTTCAGTATGCGAATTATGATTGTTAATCCGATAATGCGTACAAATGGCGTTGTACTTTATATTAGGGTTCGTTCAAGCTTTAAAAAATGCTCACTTTATATTTACAAATATTTATTTATGTTTTATCATTATCATTAGATTTCGCTTTGTTGGAAGGCGTTCAGCTTTCTCTTATCGTTCACATTCGTAGAATCATTTTGAACCGTAATATACATATATACATATACATACATATTAATCATCAGTTCGATATAAATATTGAATTAATAAAGTAAACTTAACGCCTTGTTTTTCTTTCATAATATTTTCAGTTTCTTTATTAGTATAAAATAGTATATCAAAAATGTTTATCAAGTCTATATTTATTATCATTTATTGGGGCTATCGAGTGTCGTCTCACTTTGCTAAGGGCTTGCAATGCAATAGATTTCACATCTGTTGATCGATATATAAAATAAATACGTACACACCACATACAAAATACAGTAAACAAATGAATTACGCACAGATTTTGTGAACAGAATGTTGTTTATAAGCGCGATTTGTTAGTGTATCATTGCGTGCTGTTTGTTATGTTGATTGCTTTTTTGAATGTACATACATATGTATATAAATATAAATATGCTTTATATATCTCTTAAAAGTACGTGTCACATATAAAAATATATATAGTAGATGTTGCTCATCATATCGTTTGCAAACAGCACACTATCGGGGATAGGTTTAGTGGGACCACATCAAGCACTGAACAAAACTTAAATGCTATAAACGAGAAAAGGAAAGGCGGTAACTAACTAAAGCGTATGGATATATATATATATATATATATATCCCTATAGCAACAATATGCAATTGAAAGTAAAGCGCAGTTGCGCCCGCCCATCACAAGTCCAATTGCAAGCTATTGCCACTATTGACAGTGGTCGTATTGGCCACCGATTGCAGTGATTCCTATATTTGCCGTTCATCCTTTGCTGTCAACTTATCGATCAGCTCTTGCAATGGCGCCAGTTCGCGTCTCTCAATCAGGTTGAACTCTTGGACAAAGAATATAAAATGCTTAAAGGACGTATTCAAATGGGCCTCCTCGCCCAGCGTCACCACCTCGGAGAAATGCTGATGATAAATGTGCGCATAGACACGGAACAGTCGCTTCAGTATGGTTTTAGCGGAGGCAAGAAAGTTCTTTGGAAATGGTACACCGATTTTTGATGGAAACAATGTTTCATCATCCAATTGATCCTGCACCCAGGTCATTAGATAATCAATATACTTAGGCGCGCTGCATTTGATGGGCTTCTTCACAGTCAAACCATCCGCCCAATGGTATTCGTATTTCGGACCAGCCGACATTATGCTACAGCTTTCCTCTGTGCAAAACTCCGTAATTGTACCATAAAGCATATTAATTTGATTGAAAAAATCCACGGCTATGAGGAACAAATAGAGAAACAATTAGTTATGCTCAGTTTCATTGGTTCTACGCTACTCACTGTTGACGGCCACCCATTCGTTGAGATCCTCACCATCGGGCAGAGCGACTGCATTGCGTAAATTCCCAGAGCCAAGTGTGGCAGCTGCATGCTTCATGAGATCATATTGATGAGTGCCCTCTGGTATGTTCTTTTTAGGTTTAAACGTTTTGCTTGAACGTGAACCGCTAAAGGCAACAAACATAAAAGAAAACAAAATGTTGTTTTGTATTGGCATGCCACAACAAACAACCCCAGGCGACTTACAAACGGTGGAGCCACTGACTCACACCCACAATATTGGTTGAACAAAGCACAAAAGGGTTGTGCTCTTTGTTTCAGTTGCAAGTGCAACAGTGTTTCCAGTTCACATGGCATACAAACTTTCGTATGTAAAATGAACATTATACGTACTTATGTTTGTACATACATATGTGATTCAGTTACTACATACATATGCATGTAGTATATATACTTACAACAAAAATTCCATTGCCATACAGTTATTGTTGCCGTTCACTTGCCACGAAGGTAAACTGGTCGACAACCTCTTTAGCAATATAGTTATTTCCTGTAAGTTAACCGTCTTGGACGATTTGGAATACGAAATATAAATATAAAACTGATGGTAATTATAATTATTCCCAATCCAAGAAATTGTTGGCAGGGTAAAGTGTAGGGCTGGCAATAAACACCGACAACATCGATATTTCGAACTCGATAGGCGATATACGAATACATGTTATGCACTCGCGATTACATTTATGACAGTAGGAGCCGTGCTGCCACATGTTCGGAAATGTCTATGCTTGATATGTGGACACACATTAAAATGGAAGTGTGTAAACACTGATCTTTCTGTTTAGCACGTGGAAAAACAACGCGCCTTGCCATCCCGTGAAATATTGATATTTTCTTTATTATTTGACGGCATATTTTCGCCTTAAATATGGTAATTATATGAAAAATATAGTCAACGTTCAATTTTCATTATGTATTTTTAAAAACTGTGTCTTATACATATAACTAACCTAAGTATAGGACCCTGCGGGAGTGGGCTCGAGACAACGTGGAAAAAAATGGCTAAATGAAATTTAAGTTTCTGTAAATTTGATGTGTTAATATGTTTTTTCTTCCATTTACAGTCGAATCTGTACGTGCTTTACGAGCATGCGGCAGGCTATGCGCTATTCTCCGTTAAGGAGTTCGAGGAGGTGTCTATGTTCCTACCGCAAGTCGAGTCCTCCGTCACTGACATTTCGAAGTTCAATTCAATTGTAAAACTGGCGGGATTTGCGCCGTTCAAGACGGCTATTGCGGCCCTCGAGAACATTAATGCCATTTCTGAGGGCATTGTGCCGGAGGATTTGCTGCATTTCCTTGATGACTTTTTTGCCAAGCTAAAGAAGAAGAAGTGCACCCTAGGCATTGCGGATGCCAAGCTGGGAGCTGCCATTACTGAATCCATTGGCGTTGCGTGCAGTCATTTTGGTGTAGTGCCCGAGATACTGCGAGGTATTCGCTTCCACTTTGCTAAGCTGGTAAAAGGTAAGTCAATTGTTAATTTTATAGACTCTTTAGGAACTAATAACAATCTATTCCTTCGGCAGGCTTCACTGACAAGTCAGCTGGAGTGGCACAACTGGGTCTGGGACACAGCTACTCCCGTGCCAAGGTCAAGTTTAATGTCCATCGATCAGACAACATGATCATTCAGTCAATAGCGCTGCTGGATCAGCTGGATAAGGATGTAAACACGTTCTCCATGCGGATACGCGAGTGGTACTCCTACCACTTCCCAGAACTGGTCAAAATTGTTCCAGACAATTATATGTTTGCCAAGGCAGCCAAATTTATCAAAGACCGCAAGGATCTAACTCAGGACAAGCTTGAAGGTCTGGAGCAGATTGTCATGGACTCTGCCAAGGCTCAGGCCATAATCGATGCCGGAAAAATGTCGATGGGCATGGATATATCTATTGTGGATCTGATGAATATTGAGCTGTTTGCTGAGCGTGTAGTGAAACTCTCCGAGTACCGCAAAAAGCTTTCCACCTATTTGCACAACAAAATGAACTTGGTTGCCCCCAACCTGCAGTCGCTCATAGGCGATCAGGTGGGCGCTCGCCTTATTTCACACGCCGGCAGCTTGACTAATCTGGCCAAGTATCCCGCGTCGACAGTACAAATTCTGGGCGCCGAGAAGGCACTTTTCCGTGCGCTTAAGACGCGCTCCAATACGCCCAAATATGGTTTGATCTATCATTCGTCGTTCATTGGCCGTGCTGGCCTCAAGAATAAGGGACGCATCTCCCGTTTTCTGGCCAACAAATGCTCGATTGCCTCTCGCATCGATTGCTTCCTGGAGCAGCCGACTAGCGTCTTTGGCGAGTCGCTAAAACAACAAGTGGAAGATCGCCTGAAATTCTACGAGTCCGGTGATGTGCCCCGCAAGAATATTGAGGTCATGAAGGAGGCCATGGAGGCGGCTGGCCAAGAGATCACAGAGGCCCCACAGTCCGAGAAGAAGAAGAACAAGAAGAAGAAGCGTCAGGCAGAGGCTGACACAAATGGCACCAGTAATGGTAATGGTACAGCTGCAGCGGACGAGGAGGCGGCGGCTAATGGCAATGCTGAGGCAGACGGAGAGCCCAAGAAGAAAAAGAAGAAGAAGAACAAGAACAAGCAAGCCGTGGAGGCGTAAACACTTACATATATGCCCATAAGGCATTCCACACATTGCTTAGTTTTTTAGTCTTAAGTTGAAATTCTATTATTTTACTTACAATTCTTTTCTGCATTTCATGATACCCCAGCTAAATAAACAATCAAATTTTAGACGGAGCCGCATAGTTTTTGATTTCATTCTTTATTTTCACACGTTCGTTTTATATACATACACATAATTGTTTAATTATTGCTAATTTCTTTTTATATTAATAATTTTTAATTTTTTTTTTTTTTTTTTTTTTTGTAACAATTTCAATGATAATTCAACCGTCCATCTTTCCTACTGTTGTGCTAAATATCGATTTAGTACAACCATTATTAATTATATATTTTATTGCATTTCTGACGAACATTTAAACACACAGAAGTATTTAAATTCCGAGTGGTGACAACAGGACGGATATGGAATTTATATTTTCGATTTTGGATAGGTTTTGGAATTTCAAAGAGGGAAATCAATGCGAGCCACGCTGCATAATCATAAGATTAATACAATTGGAATTATAATTTGATTTAACAAACGATTTTGCAACAAATAATCAGAGTTTGCACATTTAATACAAAGGGGGGATAGCATAGAATTGAGTGTGTGTGTGTGGGTGTGTGATGTGTTAGTGTCTTTGTGTGTGTGCGTGTGTGTGGTACGTCATTAGGCTAATAAATATCATTGGAACAAATCAAACGCTGAGGAATTATTATTGCTGTTGTGATGCTGCTGCTGCTGCTGTTGTTGTTGTTGCTGGAACGCACCGAAGTTGGCAAATGCTGCTGGCTGTGCCTGCATCTGTGGAATGTTTTGTTGCGGCGCCCCAAACAAATTGGGGCTGGTCAGTGGCGACGGCGCGAGCCCACCAAATCCGCCACCAGTTTGCACATTCAGCGGCGCCTGCGTCCGGGCCGGACTCTGCGTTTTCAGCGTGTTCATTGACGGTGCCGGCGCGTTCGATTTGGCCGATTTGCTTATCAACAGATTGTCCAGATCAATGTTCAAATTGCCGGCCTTCAGGTTGCCCGACCAGGTGGCACCCACATTTGTGGGCTGTGTGCTGGCCGATGTTGTGGCGCCATTTGTATTGATGTTGTTGTTATTATTATTGTTGATGTTGTTGTTGTTTTTGTTGGATATGCACATCGGCTGCAACAGGTTGTCGCCGGCGACAGCAGCAATTGGCGGCAACATGTTATCTGCAAAGAGCGCACAGACAGTTTCGGATCAGTTGGGGAATATGCAAATCATAATCTGAGGCATCTAACAGTATAGGCACAAGAAATATAGAAAAGCAATGGAGTATGTGTGTGTGTGTGAGTGGGAGGGTGTGCGTTTAATTGTTAAAGAAGATAATTATGTGATGTGTGTGTGTGTGTGTGTCGATTGGAAGCATTTGTTGTTAAACAGGCGCAGCTAATTCAATCAGCTAAGTGCAGTTGCATAAACAATTGTTTCGTAACAATAAACAATTGTTGTTGTTGTTGTTGTTGATGTTATTGGGTATTTGTTTACCTAGTGTGTCCGCGGCTGTGGCACAATGCCCGGTATATTGAGAAAAGCTTTCAGTTATTTATACAGATATATATATACATATATATATGTTCGATATTTGAGTTGATCACAAGAATATATATAATTTACAAATGATATCCAAATTGTGCGTTTGCAATATAAATTGTCAAAAAGGGGAAAAAAGGAATAGAAATAAAATAGAAATATTTGTTCAAATCATATCTGTTATATTAACACTGCTAACGATCTATATATCGAGCTATATACATATGTATTCTTCGGGCATATAGCACAAAGTAATGAGACTCCAAAAAGTATTGCAAGGGTTTTTTGTTGGCTTTACTTTTGGTTTTATTTCGAATTTTTAAATTTATTAACATATTTATTATGGAGAGTATACGATAAATAATATATGTATAATTAACGGCGGATATTAAAATACTAAATCCGTTTACGATTATTTTTAATGTGTTTGAAGTTCTATTCACTTCTTCTTCTCTCACTTCTTTATGCAATTCCCAATGTTATACGATATATGTATCTTAGATTAATGTAGTTTTTTCTTAATATACATATATGATTTATACAGTATAGTTGAATTTCACAGTTTTTTTTTACGGAGTTAATTACGCAATGCTTTTCGACTTAATATATAAAATATATATATAGAAACTAACTTAAAACTACACGATTTGGTGTGCAGATCAAGCCAAACTTGTTGCCAATATTCAAGTGAAGCTTGGCCAAAAACATTTCTTATTTCTTAAAAATTCTCAATTTGGAAAATCTTCGACTCAGCAAAGCTTTTGGCTGTAAATTGTGTTCGTGTGAATATGAAACATCAGTTGTACTAAAAGTAAACCCGATCAATCAATTCATAATTTATCACTTATTATTAACCAAAAAAATTTAACTTTCAGCTTATCTAACTAAGCGGCCTGCTCAAAGGTCGCTGTATTGAACAGCTTGTCGCATATGCCCAGAATCTGTTGGGCGAGCTCGCGGCACTCGTCGGACGATTCGCCGCCCACGAGCGGAGAGCGCACAAGCTCATCCAGCCAACGCTTGAGCTCGATGAGAGATTCAGCAAAATGGGCGCTTAACAGGTGGATGGGCGTGGCAACCAGAGCTATGCCCAATAGTTGCAGCGTAGCCGAACGCACTCGTGCCTCGGCGTTGAAGCGCACAAAGACGCACAGATCGAAGACCTCGCGCGTCATCGCCGGCTGCAGCGGGCAGTTCTGGGCGCACAGGAGCAGCACGGCCAGCGTGTGCAGCATGTTGACCAGCAGCTGGGTATCGATGTCATGCGAAATATTCTCATATTTCACATAGAGCATTTGACGCGTGCGCTGGCCACGCACCAGGCCAAAGAAGAATGTGCCGGCAACGGCATGGAAGAGATTCACCTTAGCCTTGCTGTCCGGCGTTTCCCTCTTGCTCATATAACGCTTTGTCTTGGATCGCAAGCGTTCGCGTATGATGCGCTGCGCCGCAGCCAGCCGTTCATCAGCCTCGTTGTCAGACTGCAGCTTGAATTTGCGAGGCTGCTTGGCAACGGGCGGCACAATGTCCAGAGCCTGTTGGCCAGTCGCTGACTGAAGCTCATCACCGGCTAGCTCCTTGGCTGCTGCAGCCAATACCTGTAGTATGAGAATGCGGACACTGGCCGCGTACCGCGTGTTGTCCGTGTGGAACATGCGACAGAGCAGCTCCGCACAGGCACCTGGCTTAGCTACACAGATGGCCACACAGCAACGGAACCGGGTGCCCTCAAAGTCCTCGAAATAGTACTGCATCTCAAGGCCGATGAACAGTTCCATCAGTTCAAGTGCCAGCTTGTCGTCCTGCTGTGCCAGTTGGCTGCGAATCAGTTGCTCGGCTGTGGCCATGGCGCCTTCAAAGATCTCATAATTGGCCACTTTGGTGCGCAGCAGGTGGAGTAGGTCAAGTACAAACTTGGGTCGCTGCTCCAGGCTGCTGGAAATGTCATTCGACATGTCATATGGTTTCAAATCATCCTCGTCATCCTCGTCGAGCGGCAGGGTTGGTGACTCATCGTCATCCGAGTCCAGATCCAGTTGCATTTTTGCAGTATCTTTAGGTGGCGACGGCACAGCTGGTGGGCGGAGCTGTTGCTCCTCGTCCTCCATTAGTTGAGCCATATGCAGCTCGAGGCGCTGCAGCAGCTTTTGACTGGGCTTCACATCTGATTGCGCCTTGCTGGGATACTTGAAGTTCGCCAGCATTTCAAGCTCTTCGATAAGATGCCAATGTGGCGTTTCCTGCATAGCAGCGTAATCAAATTTTAAACGATCCTCCTCTTTCGCCTCTACAGTCAGCATGTAATTATACAGCAGCTCCACGGTCTTCATGCCCAGATATCGCTGCACCTTGTCGGGCGACTGCAGATGATGAGTCATCCCCTCGTGCAGCAGTCGCTTGCGCTCCTCTTGCATATTGACATTACATTCTTTGCCAGCCAGCACCAGCAGCTTGCATATGGCCACATGCTCCTGGCTGCTCAGCTTTTGTAGGGTGATTCGCTTGGACCACATGCCCAGCAGCTGGTTAAAGAGCACTTGCAGCTCCGCGGCTGCCGTTACGGCGAGATACCCCACTAATATGCAGAGTGGTGCATTCTCTGTGGGCGCACGCTGCAGCGGCAGCTTCTGGAGCAAGCAATGTTGCCAATGTGGCTTCTCCATTGCACCGGGTCCCAGCAGCACGTAAAGATTAAGCTCAGCATTGAGCGCCGACTGTGCCACTTTAAGACAGGCCGCTGGCTCCAGATGATGTAAGATTTGTTGCAACACGCTGCGTGATCTTGGCGCAACCGCAAGATCTTCCAGCACGCGCATTAGGTTCTCCAGTGTGGCGGCCTCAAAGTAGTTGTTAAGCACGCGTGAAAGCATCCAACTAAACGGACTTAGATCGAAGTATCCCAACTGATCCTCGCACTGCAGCACAAAATACACAGCTCTGACCCAATGCCGCAGAAGCAGGCGTCCGTAGGCGATCGTCGCAAATATTGGAGGCAACTGCCGCCCCATCTTGTTGGCCACCAGGCCAGGCAGCCCAATCAACAGTTGTATGAACTGCAGAGTCCGCTCATCGTGCTCGTCCATCAGCCGCTCGGGCAACACTTTAATGGTGCGCGCATATCGTTGCATTAGCGCTCCACGCTGACGTGTGAGGTGCAGCAAGCAAACGGAGATCAAACTCTGATCCTGGACAAGGGCCGCGAGCATGGAGGCAGCTGTGCCGGGCACCCGTTCCAGTTGCTGTTGCAGCGTCTCAAATGAAACTTCCACATATCCAAAGCTGTAATCCAATTTAAACATATTTAGAACATCCACATCATCTGTGGGCTGGGGCCAATCTCGTGTGAACAGTCTGCCAAGCTGGGCGAGCAGAGCCGCATACTCATCGTCTGCCAGTTGGGACCAGTCAACCACACGGCAATCGAGCCCTACAAGTTGCTCTGGCGTTGTATAACCGGGCAAAGCGCCAGCGCTGTGTAATTGACGCAGTGTGGCGGCCACATAGCTGACATCGGCGGCGCTCTGCACGCATGGCAAATCACGTAGGCTTGCAATGGCCTTCGACAGGGTCAGGCGTATTGATTCCGATGGCGGAGGCAGCGACGCCTTTGCGACGTGCGGAACTTCAACAGCTGCATTGAAGCGGAAAGGAAGAAAAAGAGAACGAGTGCATCCGATTGGATTATGTTGACCGTTATGTGTGGTAGCTAGCTTAGCGACATGAGTTACAGAGATTGGGGGGATATAAGGAGCGAGAGATAGAGTGAGGCAGGACTTTCTTTTATACACAAATCGCGCTGTCATGCAAAAAGTTCGATTGACGCTCACTAAATTAAGTAAAGTAAATCTACGCTAGAACGAATCCTAATGCGCGTCCAAATAACCAATCATTAATTGTAGCTTAATATATATAAACTCACCCATTGGCATGCTCTGATGAATCGACAAATCGCCCAATCCGGCCAGCAGATCTGTGGCTGTTGTTGCCGTTGCCGTTGCTGCTGGCGTTGCGGTGTTGAACAGATCAAAGGCATCGTTAGCTGGCGTCGCCGTCGTCAACAGGTTGCCATCCAGTACCGAGGTAGATGACACCGTCGCAGCACTAGAGCTCTGGAATGCATTAAAGTCCGCAAACTCATCATTGCTTGGCGCCGGCAATATGCCCGTCGAAGGTGGTAATGAGCCGCTGCCGAAAGCAGTCGCAAAATCACCGAACTCTTGCGTGGGAGCAGCATCAGCAGCACGCGGATTGAAGTCATCGTCGTCATCAATAATAACAGCTGCGCTATTAAGCGTCTTCTCGACTTTCGGCGACTGCTGTACTGGGCTCGTTGAACACGTCTTGAATAGATCATCCAGCAAATCATTGTTGTTAATCGGTGTATTGCTCTTGTTATTGTTGTTGCTGGGCGAACCGCCGCCCATTAGATCAACGCTATTTGTGGTGGGCGTGTCGCGATGCGTAGGCGAGTGAATGCCGGCCGCGTTCGGCGTCTTGCCAAAGTTAGCCGCAGCACCCAAATTGATTTTCTTTTGTGGTGGCGGCTGCTTTGAGGTGCCAGAGGATGTGGGCTGCTTGGACACCGGCGAGCTGACCGCCTTTGAGCGTATGTTCATGTTGAGGTTTGTGGGTTTGCTCTCAACAGCCACCTCAGCGGGACTAGCACGATCATTGTACCGATAGTTGCGCCTGAAAAAGACGAGGAGCTTCATTAACACAAACAAAGGAAATTATGAGAGAACTTACCTGGGACTTGGTGAATCACTGTCGGAGCCTTCGCGCTCGCCATCATATTGAGTATCATCGTCCTCGTAACGGTCTGCAGAGCTCTTATCGGAATCTAAATTTGTAACAATTCAACAAACATTGAGATTTGCAATATTGTTGAGTATTATAGACAAATTGCTTACACCAATTATCACCGCGATTGCTGCGCCAATCCCCGTCGTTGTATCCTCCGCTACCGCCGGCGCCGCCTCCACTGTAGCCGCTGTAGCCACCGCTGCGGGAGCCCATGGCATCACTGCTCATACCAATATATTTGTCCTTATTCTTTTTGGCCTTTTTGCGCTCCTCGCGCAAACGATCATCGTCCTGAATAAAGTCTATAAGCTCTCGTACCTTATGCCTAACATTAATACCCTGATCCTTGCCGCCCTCGTCCGTAAACGTATAATTCTCCAATGAACGCAGATCATAGATGTGCTCCCGCGACGACGTGACCACGCGCTCCGAACCATTCCGTACCAAATAATTCAACAGCAGCAAGCTCTAAAAGTGTATAAATAAATTAGCATATGAAAGTATACAAACATTTATTTATTTGCTCTACCTTGTACGTCCGTCTCCAATTGGTTTTGTTGTCCTGCAGCATACGTTTCCAAAGCATGGACATGACTTCCGGAAAGGTCTCATAGGAGAATGTGGCATGCGCCAGCTCCTGCATGAGCGGACCTGTTGGACCCCAGGGATCATCGTTCGTCGCCTCGCGCACCTTGCCCTCTATTTCTGTGTAGTTCATTACAACATTGGTGCTGCACGAAATCAAGTTAGAGTTTACCATTAATTATTAATCAAGGACAAATAGTTACAGCCGAGTCTGCACATTAAAAATACTAATAAAGGTTAGAATTAAACTCAAAACAAACAAAAGCCCGCATATTTTTTTTTTATACATATTTTATTTGCCATCTGTTGTAAACTAAAAAATAAGCAAATTGACTAACAATAACTATTAATTAACCGGGCGTTGTGAGCTCGAGGTTTCAATTCATAGGATAAATATATGAGGGCATAATCTTGTAGTCATCTCTTTCTGGGATAAGGTCATAAATTTAAGCTTATTTAATATTGGGAAGTCAATTACAGTTTAGTCCGTCTTAATGTTTAAAGCTTATCCACTTGTTTCATAATTGTTAACATGATACTAAAAGTGTGATTTGACACAATTGAGCCTTATCAGTTGGAGATAAGACTTAACGGACTTGGAGAATGCACCGAGGGCATTACGGCTATTTTACCAATAAAATTGGGGCAGCCAGCCAATCGACAAAGCGGAAATGGTCTCCACGTTCGTGGAGACAATTGAAAGTTGAGCACGCACAGAACACTCAAATGACATCGATAGTAAATTATGATAAAAGGTAGCAATTAATAATAAGCGCTCGTAATTGGAAGTGGAATTGAAATTGAAATTTCACTGGAAAGTTAAGTGGAAGCACGAATGTGAGTACAGCTGGAATGCATATCTTATTTTGGGGCACAACGCAAAGCAAACAAAATGTTTTTCTTGATAAAAATATATACATATGTACGTATGCGTGTACTTATAATATTCGAGTGCATGTGTATGTGAGAATTGGTATTACTACTGTGAAATGAGCTCGAACGTACAATCAAATCTCGATAAAACGAACAACCTTGAATACAATAAAAGCGGCCAACGGCAAACAAAGCCCAGCGTTAATCGCTCTTCCATAAACATGGAGACTGAGCAAAACTATATCACTTTTGGCACGACTGCATTTGTAGCACCTGTGTATTGAAAGAGACAGGTATTGGGGGTGCGGATGAGTTGTTGTTGGCGAAGGGCGTGGGAGTGCTGGAGCCCCCTTTTACTTATGATTCTTTTGTTGTTGTTATCTCTTACTATACTTCAATTTTATGTATACTAATTATGTTGGGGAACTTACACTTTGTCCGCCAACTCGCGCACTTTCCACATGCTAATAAATTTATCAACCATTTTAACTTAATTCTCTGCTTTGGAATTTTTCACACAAACTTGCCAAGTTGCTGGCAGACAAAACTTGTTTTTTCTTTTATTTGGGTCGTATATATATTACGTATGCATATATAAGTTGTTGCACAAAGATCGCGTAATGTCGAATTACATGTAGCTCTACACTTTCTATTACTATAAGCCAAATAATAAGTATAAAATTTAAACGAAAATGCAAAGTAAAATCACTGCACTCTGCAGGCAGAATTTTGGTGAGCTGTCTCCCGTCAGTGTTGCTAATACTTTGTGGAACAGTGCTGTAAATGTGAATGAATGTGAATGCTGGTGTCGATGGTACAAATTCGATACTTGATAAGTATCGTTATAATACCTTGCATATCGATATGTTGTCAATAAGAATATTTTACAACACTGGACCAGGCTGCCGTTGCCGTCATCTGTGGAGCTGTAGAACTTTGGAAATATTTAAGTAATAATTCCTTAAGATAAATTAATAATGGATCATGACAATAATATTTAGCAATTTTCTGTGAAATAACACCTGTTGTCATCGGACCGTTTCCTAACGGACTGAGTATTTCATGAAAAAAATGTAAACAAAAAGGTTATGTAAACTTCATTGGTCTTACAGCGCGAGTATTAGCCGCCAGCACTCCACGGATACACAAGGAACATAAATAAAAATGTTGAAGCTACAGCGATTTGCCGGCAGCATTGTCGTACAGATATACCGAGGCGCAACATACAGCAGTAACGCACGTGCGGCGAGCGCGGCACTTGCAACGGCGGCTAGTAATGGACAAGGAGTGGGATCAGGTGCCGCTGACGAGGCTGAAGTGCGTGCGGATTTGGGTGCCAAAAAGCCAAAGATTTCGGGTGAGTACAAATATAGTTATCTAATGAGTTTCTGTTGATAATTTAATTGATTCATTTGAAGGCATGGTTGCTGCAGCATTTGAATCGTTAAGAAACGAAAACGAATCCCCTGGAAAAGCAACAACGAACAACTCAAGCTCTACGCAAACCGTTAATAATATAGATGAACGGATCATCAATGCTAAAACTGTTAATGGTCTGTTGGCCATAACCGAAAACAATAACGCATTTTCACGTAAGCACGCTCTGAAGATCGTGTCCATACTAGCCGAATGGAGTACCGTCGATCGCGTGAAAATATCTGATTTTGAAAACGATTCAAGATTTTTGCGTGTTTGTCGAATGCTAGGCCGCACTGTGCCGAAGAATGAGACTAATGGCAAAAAGAATGGCACTGGAAGTGGCACGAACAACTCCAACAAACGCATTTCTGGCTTTCGCACCGACGACCTTAACACGGTTCTTGGCGTAGCTGGGGACGATGAAGCTGCGAAGCTAATAGCTAGCATAACTCTTCCGCAAATGGTGAAAGTGATGAGCACCCTGGCACTGCGCAAACGACGTAGCACTCCTTTGCTACGCTCACTAGCGTTTAACATTAGCAGCTCATCAGATCAATTAGATTTGAAGCAAGCTGCTGATGTCCTGTATGCCATGTCCACCTTAAACTTTCAGGACTCTGTACTCGGTGCAAAAGTTTGTGCAGATGTGCAGGCCGCTCTGCCAAAGAATACTGAGAAATCGGCTGTTGTGGGCTCTGTGCTCACCAGTCTAGGCATAATGCGATATCGGGATTTGGGTATGTGCTGAACACCGTCCACTGTTTACAGAAATTTAACTATACAATTTACAGACATATTGGAATCGTTGACGCAGTGGCTGCTGAAGAACAGTGAAATATGTCGACCTCAGGATCTGAGCGCCTATTTCCTCACATCAGCGCTTCTTAACTTCAAGAGTGCACATTTGGAGGATGTGCGTAATAAGCTGGCGAAATCAATTGTCCGTGAGGATTTCACCAAGCAATCGGATTGGCTAAACTATGTTTGGTCACTCGCTCTGCTGGGTATAGTGGAAAACAGTCAGATAAATTCGGTGCTGAGGTTGTGCTTACAAGAGTTTTACTTTAAATCCACTTAACTAATTGATTTCAACTTTCAGCACGGAATTTCTGACTAAATTGGAGAGTGATAAGGCGGTCTTTACGCCAACATCCAAGATGAGGCTACTGAATCTAAATAGTTATGCGCAACTATGCCTAACCGGCTACAAGGGTGCTTTGCTGCCAGCCGATTCTCCAGCCTATGATGTTCCTATGGCGCACACGAAGTCCAAACAGATTCTTGTCAATGGAATGCTTGACGCATTAAAGAGTCTGTTGCCTGCCGTAAATCATGTGCAAAGTTCTGTCGACAGCAAAATGGGATTCTTAATTGGTAAGTCAGAGTAAATAATGTAGAATAGTTTTCTTAAAAATAATATTTAAATTTTAGATGCGGTGTGCCAGTTTGATGCAAAACGTAACCCACTTCCCCTGGACAGTCAGAGTGCCGATGCCATTAAGTAATTATTACTAAATGTGACCTAATTATGAGCTCAATTTCATAGTCGTTGTATTTATACTTTTAGAATCGCCCTAATGGTAGTTGATTTTCATGACATATGCCACGGAACGCATCGTAGTGCCAGCGGCCCAACGAATCTAGCGTTCGATCTGCTGGAAAGGAGTGGCTACCAAATTATACCTGTGCCCCATAGCGAGTTCAGCACCAGTGACAAATTGCTGAAGCGCGTTCAGTATCTGGAGGCGAAGTTTAAGGCTATCGTTAGTAAATAATATCAGTTATAGAGAGTTGATCCTTTTATCAAAATTTGAATTGTTTGATTATTGTAGTTTTATAAAAACAATCAAATAACTGCATAAGAGAAAATATACAATTGCCGTAAGTAGACTTGTTTGTAATATGCCCCGATAAAACTTTTAATTTGATAAAGTAACTGTATTTGTTTTTTGTTTGGTGTGCTTCTTCGTTTTACTCTGCATCCAATTTGCTGCTGCGCTGCTTGTTCATGCCCACCTTCCACCACAATCCTGTCTCCTGGAACTCAGTGGCAACAGCAGCGAGCGTGTGGAATAGATTGCGTGCCAGCATATGACTATTGGCCACATGCAGTATGAACTTGGGATCGTAGACCTTCTCCAGGTCCTCGATCTTGTAATGATCGCGCGTTTCACGCTCTGTCAGGCAAATGCAGTTCCATGGCGACCAATCGTCGCTCTTATTCCAGCGAGGTAAACTAACGAAATGTGTGTTAAATGCGATAATTCAATTAATTCACATTTTAAGAGAATGCTTACCGCAACTCATTTAGATTCTCCGACTTGCTCAGCGCCGAATGACCATGCCAGATTTTGTCTATCAAATGACGCACATCGTCCTGCTGAATGACAAAGGCAAAGGATGAGGCGCACTTGCGTTTGCGCTCGTCGCGCTGAATACAGCGTAGAATCGACTGATACACATTATTCTCTGTGGCCACCAACTGAAAGGAATTCCCATTAGCAATACAGTCAAGCAGATGAGGCAGCTTACCTTCAGGTAATAGCAATGCTTGCAAGTGTCCACGTGACTCTGGCGCGTGCGGATTGCGAACTCTGCATACGGCTTCACCTTCTTGCAGACGATGCACATGCGCGAGGGAACCTCTGTGGGCGAGATATGTTGAAATGCTCCGGCATCTGCTAAGTGTTGGCTACTTACTGTCTGGTATGCCATTCTTCTGAAATTTAATCAGCTCAAAGAATAATATGTTCTGGCGTTTGCGTAGGATTTCCACATCGCAGGACCTGGTATAGAGCAGCAAGTTCCTCTCGCGATCGAACAGATCGAAAAGCTGAGGGATTCAACATTTATAGTGGATCACACACAGCTCAATGCCTTAGGCTTACCTCAGCAAAGTTAGGAAAGCAGGATTCTTCGGCAACCAACTGCATGACACGTCCCAACAGCTCCAGGCGCTTCTCCTTATCATCCGTTTTGCGCAAATCCTTGTAGATCTCAGTTAGAAATCGCACACGCTGCGTACGCAACAAGTCCATGTGTATTTTCGTATCATTGTAGCCAATCCATTCGATCGGCTTGCCCATTTTCTTTAAGAGCTGATCGTTGCGGAAGTCCTCCATGGCCAGGTGAACGAGTCGCCGCTGTCGCTCCACACCGTTGAGCAAGCTAATCTCCTTGTCCAACAGGATGTTGACCTCGGATATGCGGGCAGGTCCCTCATAGTTGGCTGCAATGCGCTTGAGTTCCGCCCGCTTCCAGCGTGAGATTTCGGCAAAGAGCAAGTCAAAGTCATCGTTGGTGCGTGGAAACTGTTTGATTTTCTCATTGCGTTCCACTCGCTGCTCCACGCACTTCTCGTAACGCTCGTCCTCATCCAGGCGATTCTTAACCAGACGCCTGCCAATGCGCGTGAATGATAATGATCAAAATATCTTGTAGTAGACTGACTAAGTAAACCCTACATACCTATACTCCGCGGCACGCAGATGAATATATTTCCAGAGTATCCAGCGCCGCCAGTTGCGCTGTATAAGTAGAATCTTCTCGAGCTTATGCTCGGCGCGTTCGATCTGCGCGTATGTTTGATATTTTCCAGGTATGATCTCAAAATCTGTGGCCGTCGACTCGTATCTAATGTTGATTTTATCCAGGTAACATTGCACCGACTGCTCATGGGCTGTATTCTGCAATGGGCAATGCAATGGGCTTAGTAGAGAAGATGCTTCTACACGAATGTCTCCAACGGCTTACCAAAATCTTTTCCTTGTGCTCCCAGGTTTGGGTGTCGCGTGTACGATAGCGTTTATATTTCCATTTGTCAAAGTATGGACCGGTTTGTGTAAAGGCATCCAGATATTGTTTGCCAGTTTTCTTATCCTGGTAGCCGCACAAAAAGGGCTTCTCAATAGCCGAATTCTCGATCTCGACCACAATATTCTTTGGCTGCCCGTCCTCCGTATCCTCGCCGGAGATGTGCACCGTCAAATAGTCGGGCAAGCGGTATTTTCTACACAGATCATTACCGGATCATTAGATCTATTATATTAGTGTCTCCTCTTGCTACTCACTCGTAGTAAACGCGCAGACTCAATTTGGGTGAGGGATCGCATTCGTCGACTTTTGGCTTCTGTGCAAGTTCCAGGTCAAATTTGTGTATGCCAAACTCGTCCGAAATGGTCGCATATATGGGCACCGTATTGCAGATCAGGCTACCCTCCTGCTTGATGAGCAGCAGCATCGGATCCACCTCAAATCTGCGCGCTACATCCTGCTTAACCTCGGCCATGGTCATGCAGTTCGGATAGACCTGGGCAATCAACTTGTCCGGCGCTATGCAAAACTTAACGGTCACATTTTGGGGCTCCATGCTGATGGCGGATTGAACCGATTCAGTGCTGCGTGGCATATAGTCTGGCCCACAAACCGAGCGCACTATGGGACGCTGTCTAGGTGGTACATTCAGCTGCATATTGCAGACGGTTGTCGGCAAGAACTCCTTCTCGCTCATCTTGTCGATTAAATTCAAATTTCTAATGTATATTTATATATATATTTATATGTTTCTAGATTTGATATGATTTGACTTTGAGGATCTCGAACTGAATCCAGAAAACAGCCTGCCTGCTGTGTTTATCTCTCTCTCTCTCTCTCTCTCTCTGTGTTTGTGAGTGTGTGTGTTGGGCCCTTCAATGAGACTGCTGTTGGGCGAGGTTGCTGGGGGTATGGGAATTGATTTGTTCAATAAATCAGTTGCTTGGCACCCTGTTGTGGCAACGTGCCACATTTTCCCGTTCAGCAGCGTTTTTAACTGTTTATTATTTAATTGAGCACTGACTTTTCTCACGCATTTTATTGTTGCTGTTGTTGCTGTATTTAAATGAATTTTATTTACAAAATGAGTTTTTTCATTGGCTTAGCTCGGAGTGAAAGCTCCGCAGAAGTCTTTCTGATTGGCCTTATTTGATTGTTGGCCAAATTCCGTATCATAACACATCTGAATATTCGGTTATTAACAATAAAATGAATCTTCGAGTTGTTATCATTTCATTATTTATTGCACAACATTCGAACGACAGCTGGGTGAATGCCGACAGTAATTACTTTTACTAAATGCTTTTTAAGTTTTGTCTTGCTTCAATCTCTTCAGATTGTACACATGTATATATACATATATACGCAGGTACGTGTGTATGTGTGTGCTGGAAGGCATTCCGCAGGCGATCATGATTGACTATGAAATAATTATGTCTATTAAGGGTCATTTGCAACTGGTTTATACGGGGTAGATAAAATTATGAGCATAATATATGTATTTGCGAATCTTTTAAATGTTTTGGTTTGCCAAAAATATTTGATATAAAAATAAAAGTAATTATATGTAGGTATATATATAGTTTATGTAAATATATCTTTAAAATTCGTAAAGGGACTTTCAAAATGCATATTTAATGGAACTACTAGTTCTATTACCTCTCTCTATATATCCACATACTTAAACATATACATATCTATCTCACTGCTTCATAATACTTCTATCTTCTATCAATCTAATGCATACAAATAGTACCTCTCTCTCTCTCTCTCTCTCTGTATAACTAACTGCATACTTACATATATATCTACCTACCTTCTTCTTCTGTACAAGACTTCTATTTTCTATCAATTTACAGCTGTGTATTTTTGTTTAATTTTCAGTCGATCTATCTATCCATATATCTTTAACTTCATTGTGACGTCTTCTTCTATCCTTCTTTTACCAATCTACTATATCTAACTTCTATATTCTATCTATCGTCTACCCATCTACCCACATCTTTCTACCTACCAATGCTATGTAATATGCCTTTTGAATTATAGCAAAACCAAATAAACGATCTATCAAAACCTCCGTGTGAATGACCGAAACAGCTCATTGAAATCTGATATTTGAAAGAACTTATCATCTGCAGCTCAAAGCAAAAGTCGCGCCTCAATTGAATTAATAAATAATGTTTTTATTGTAGTAGAATTTGGACTTAAGGTTAAGGGGCGTCAGGGCGGATTTGTGATCGGCACGCGCCACTTGCAGTCGGAAGGGACGTCCATTGAAATAGTAGTCCTTGCGATGCTGAACGCGCAGCAACTTGCTCTGTGAGGCGAGCGTAGTCTCTGGAGCTGCTGTTGTTGTTGGCCTGGGCGACGTTGTCGTAGTCGTCGTGGTCGTGGTCGTGGTCGTTGGGCTGGGCACCTCCTCCAGAATGGGCTTGATTTTCATGGGCTGATAGTCGTAGCCAACGCCGGGTATATAGCGATACGGCAGCGGGGGTATGGCTATGAAATAGATCTTCGAGTCCTTCTTGGTCTTCTTCGTTTTGCTGCCGTTCTTGTTGTATTTGCGCAGAATGAGCGGACGCGATGTTACCAAATAGTCCATATAGGCATTGTCCAGTTTGGGAGATTGCACCAACAGTTTGTTGACGGGACGTGGGGGCGTGCCACGGACTGGGCCGACAGCGTCTGTGCCGCGCATGCTGTAGGAGTAGCTGCCGGCTAGGCTGGGCGTAACCAGGGCGAGCAGTGCCAGTAGGGAAGACAGAGATGGCATGCTGTAAAACGTTGAAAAAGAGAAAGAGGGAAGTGGAGATCATTAGGCACATAAATAAATACATATGTATGTCAAGGCAATTGTACAAATGTGTCCACAAGTTGCGGATCAGGCGCCCACGCCCTGCACTCGAATCGCAATTGTTTCGGGCCATGATTGATGGACTGCTAATGGCTACCAAAATATGAATAATAGAGTTAAGTCGAGCAATGGCAAGCATTTGATTGTTTTTTATTTCGCTTTTCAATTTTGCAAGTCACAAATGCCGAATAATTCGAATAATAAATAAATCGGCTGTGCGCATCAAAGCATGAAATATTTTGTTGCTGAAATTTTATTGTAAAGTTTCTCACGTTCCAGACACAAAGCGAAGAAACAAAACAGATTTCGAGACTCTCGATTTGATTTACTTAAATGAAAGCATTTAATGCACGCTAATCAAAACGCGGACGAAGACGTTGACGCCGGCGTCGCTGTCGCTATCGCAGTCGCTGTCGCTGTCGACGCCCGCTGAGCAATTACGCTAATGAGCATGGCGAGCGCCATCTGGCGGCGCATTTCAACGCCTGAGTGATTAATGAGTAAGTAAAAATAAATTGATCAATAAATAAAGCGAAAAAAAAGAAACAGAAAAAAACTAGCCAAATAAAATCGGCGGCAATTGGCGCAGACTAAACGGCATCAATTAAGCATCGAGACAGGCGCGATAATGCTAACATGTTTGGGGCAGATAGGTTGCGCCCCCAAACTGCCTGATTATGCAAATTAAAGCGGCTGTATCATAAATAAGCGCGATTTAGTATTATCTATCATTTATTTATTTGCTATTGATTTTATATCTAGTTTCCAGCGAAATTCGCCGTCGGCGATTCTAGCTAACATGGCATGTGGCGCCCTCTATTGACCTTGCAGACGAACTTCAGAATTTGATAAATCGCAGAAAGTTCGCCAATAATTAGCTGGTCACCCGAACTGCTGCAGTGCGAGACGCCCGCATGAAATATAATCAGGAAAAAAAAAAATGGCAAATCGCCTTTTTAACTTTCCTCTGACTTTTGGCAGGTTGTGGGAGTGTTCCAGCGTTCAATCAATGTAATTTGATATCAAAAGTTCAGCTGGCTAGCTGAACGATCATTCACCAGAGATAGCTACGCAGATAACTGAGCTGATCAATATGAAATTGGAAATCTTCGCAGTCAACTAGATTTGCAAAAAATTGTAATTTTGCAGAAGATTAATCAACAGGTGTTTGGCTCTGTCACTTGGCTGCTGCCTAATGATGTATCCACTGAACATTCGAAATTCTTCTCCATAGGAATGATAGTCGTAGTTTTTATTATCATACTTTAGCCAGTCAAGGTCGTCTTTGTTTTATGCCTATATCATTTGTTGAACCCGACTAATTAAGTCACAATCCGCGAATACGGAGGGAAAACGAAAGACTTAGGCAACGAACTGGCCAGCGATGCCATGTTTATGCATAAAATGCTTAATTAATAAATTTCTCAGCAGCTGTCAACTGCACAAACAACTGTTTTGCGTATGCAAATCGAAAATGATCAATTTACGGGCATTTATTCAAATTGCACTCACTTTAAAAGGCGCGTCGTTGATTCCAGCAGCAGCGGCGGCGGCAGAAGCTGTTTATAATTGTTACTGAATTTATTTGCCAACGTGATGAGCCGTTAATGACTATCGAGTGTCCTTGTCCTTGTTGGGAAATTTGAAATATGCGCATTAATTATATAGCCAGATGACGCTTCAATATTTTAATTTGAAAAGTTTTATTGACTTTTGCTTCTGGAAGCTGTAAATTGTTTGACAAGTATTTTATGATCACGACTCGAAGCACGCTTTATACAAATGCTGCTGCTCCTGGCACAATGTTTCCGATTCCCGATTCAAAATCTTCAATTTTACAAGTTGCTTGGCGCGCAGCGTTAGCTTTTGACGTTGTGAACGCCTCGAAGAGCGGCAAATAAATGAGATCTGCGGACTGTGTGTAATTTGTTTTTTGCTTTTTTTTTTTTCTTTCTTCTTAAAACCGAAATCACTTTGCTGCCGCAGTCAGCGTCGTCGGCTGCTCTTTTCGTCGCCATCGCCGTCGTCGTCATCGTCGTGGAGGTGCGACGTCATCGACTTGGAGCTGCTGCTTGAGTGTGAGCGTGAGCGTTGCTCAGCTGCCGGCTGGGCTCAACTCGTATCGATGTGTGTGAGGTCCGACACGATCTCGATGATGAGCCAGCCGAACGAAGTGCATCAATTTGCCAGTTTATTGTTTGCCCGCTTACTGTTACAGTTTGCCATTGCACTTTGCGGGTTTTGCCTTACTTCGTCTGCGTTGCTTCGTCTAGGTTGGCTTTGCTTTGCTTTGCTTGGCTGACAAATTCAAGCGGCCGAGCAGGCGAATTGATCCATTTGAATTGCCAAGAGCGGGGACGCCGCCAGTTGGAAAGTGTCAGAGCAAGGAAACTCTATATCATCAGCCGGCCACTCATGTACTTAGTTTTTGATTAAATTACCAACCTGGCAACTGGCAACTGACAACTGTCAGCTGCAGCACTGGCTATAGTGGCCATAGTGGCTAGCTATCTATAGCTATCTGGGCTGCAGCCTGCGAGGCTTTTGTCTTTCCGATATGTGCACAAATTAGTTACAAATGAACCTACGACAACAAAGGCAGCTGGGTAACACGAAGCTATTGTGCAAATCAGGTTGTTATTGACAGGCCACCGCATGCCACATACCTCAAGCTGAGGCTGAGGCTGGAGCTGGAGCTGGAGCTGCAGCTGAAGCTGAACCTGTGCGTGTGCCGCTTAAAGGGTTTTTTTGTTGTTGTTGCTATGTTTCATTCAGCGATTGGCGCCACAGGCGCTACTCGAGCTCATTTTAAATGTCATTGCGTGATGTGTTGACGTTTCTATCTCCCTCTCTCTCTCACTTTGTCTCTTTTTCTCATCTGTTTTTTCTGTGCTTTTGGCCAGGTTAGTGGCCCGCTTGGTTGACCTTTTTGACCATTGTGGAAGTGGACTTCCAAACTCTGACCCAGTCTCCGGTGGGAAGTCGTCTATGATTAGCAAAATTGATAGCCAACTTCCATTTCTTTTGGCGCTGCAAAGGTCTAAGTCGCTAGCTGGCTAAAAGCTGCTAGCTGCTAGCTGCTACCTAGTTTTATGGCCACTAATTAAAATGATAAAAACAACATTCAAGAGTGCTTTTGTCGGGCGTTATGTAAACTCCGTTTGCCCCATGTACATTAATAGCACCCAGCACTTTCTCATCTTTCACCAACTGAGGCGAACACTAATTGGCCAACGTTTCTAGCAACAGAAATTACATGTGTTTGGATTTGGTATCTGAGCGCCTATCTAATTAAAGCGCAACCTTTTCTTTTATTTCAATTTTCATTTGAGTGTTGTCTGTGCTCTGCGCAAACAAATGACATAACCGCAAATATATCATTTGCCATTTGTTTACCTATGCCAGAGCAGGCTCCCGGTCACAGTGGAGTGGCAATCAAAACACCTTTAAATATTAATTAGCCGTGCCATGGCAGCACCGTCAGCATCGACAGCATCGACAGCATCTGGCTTCCCCTTTTCAGCAATTACGCGTAGCCAATGTACACATGCAAAAGTGTGTGTTGAAGTGCGTAAACTCTCGCATAGCAGCAGCAGCTCCCTCAGTAGCTCCAGCAGCAGCAACTCGAACGAATTTATGTACCTGCCCGATGGAAGTGGCTGCAGAGTCTAATCTAGCTAACTGCACGCAGCTTAGTACAAGTACAAGAACAACTAGTTATATCTGGCGCTGGCATAATTGTTAACGATTAGACAACACAAATCACGAACGAGAGCCAGAGACAGCCAGACAGTGTAGTAGCTCTGATATATCATACATCTGCATCAGTTCCATCTAGCGATTCGTGTGAGCTAAGCTGGGAATTGTTAAAAGTCATATGTTTAATGCTGACGGAAGCAATATAGATAGATGGTCAGAAGCACGAGACAATGACAATGACGTTGGCAGAGGCGATGGCGATGGCAGATACCAAGCCTTGGCTCTAGACGAACTAATCAAGAAGCTCCGGCAACGATAAGATAGACAGGCGGGCAGACAGACAGACGAACAGCCAGACAGATGGAGCTGACTTAGGCGCTTGCGTGTTTAAAGTAGTGCATTAAAAATGGTCTTCAAACAACTGTTTCACTCTGACAGTCTAGAACATTGGCCATTTATGTGGCTAACGTTTTCATTAGCATTAGTCAGAGTACAAGTTGATGGCTGGAACACCCACCCATGGCTGAGGTTAAGGCCATCTCGACGTCACTCTTAAAATGTGCTCATAAATATGTATTGAGGTATGTGCAGGTGTATATGTGTGTGTGTTTGTGTGTGTGTGTGTGTGTGTGTGTGAGTATGTGTACCTAATTATATGTAGTTTCACATTTTATTGTCGATAAATTGGCAAGTTCATTAAACCCATTCGACGATGGCGCACGATTAAGCTGAATCAGCCGCCTAACTGGCCTTTGTCTCTTGGCTTGATTTTGATTTTGAGGCGCTTGGCATGTGGCCACAGCCATTTAATTGCCACCCGGCTTTCGCGCTGTGCACTCGGAATGAAGTTGTCATCGCGGCTGGCGTCTTATGCAATGCTAAAAATCTCGTTCCATCTGTTTTTGTGTGCATTTTTCTGAGTAATTTCTTGCACAAGATTGGGGTCAGCACTGGATGGCAATTGCTTTGACTCTGACTTTCGTTGAAAGTTAAATATTTGTAGAGCAGACGAAAGGAAATGCAACGAAAGGAAAATAAGCATCGTTTCATCTGCAGCCGTACAAATACAATGTTTGTATGGAAAGGTATGCTGCGATCTACGATAACTAAATATAGAAATGAAATCAGTTGCAGATATATCTGTTTGTATAACTGAAAAAAATATTAAAATAAAATCTTCATTTCAAGACCATAGATTATATGTATAAAATATATATTTAAAATAATAAAACAAAAATATAAATATGAATTCTTATTGTACAGGGTATACAGATGTCAATCATTCTATGCCTGGCTGCTGCCATATTTATTTATGTTATTATTATTATTACTACTTTGCTGCTGTTTCTTGCACTTTTTTTGTGAAAGTGCCAAGTGACCACAAGCAAAAAGGTTAAACTGGGCGCCGAAGCGTGCCCTGCACTGGGCTTGGATCGCAGTTAAAACTAGGCTGCGGCATATTGAGTTAAGTGGAGCTGATTCAAGCCAAGCAGTTATTCGATCGTGTAATATTGATTCAATCGGAGTTCCTGTGCCATACAGATAGTTCTATCTTTATATGGTAGTCGCTTTCACACACCACCCACATCGGGTAGCACTATTTACGATTTGCGCGCTATATCTCAATTGCTTTATATCCGCACTATAAACACAAAACTTTCCAATTTTCTTGGATTTCAATTGGAGCAAACGATTGATACTTAAGTTTTATGGCCTTTGCTGTTTTATAATTGCAGGAGATTTCCACACGTCGCCAGGTGGGGTGGAGGAGTAGGCAGAAAATGTAGCCACAAAACTTCTACGGTTTTTCGCAATTAACGAACAAGAAATATGTTTTATCGCTTGAAAGTCAGTTTGGCGAAAATAAACAATGGCAAACATTTTATACATTTTTTTACTATATTTATATACTACTCTTGCCATAGCGGCAATTGTATTAAATGGATTAATTAGTCGCCGCAAATGAATGAAAAAGAAATCATTCGAAATGAATTTAATTGCCCCAGCGCTTTTTACAACATCAAACCGCAGCACCGAAGATCATTATTTCAATTGTCTTATAATGTTGTTATTGTATATTAGTTATTGTTATTCTTCTTTTTCTTTTTGTCGGATTAAATCCATGCGCCTACGTCCACAAAATTCTTCCCAATTATTGTGGATTCCCGCTTGTGCTTGCCGAGACGACGACCTTGAACCAAACGACAATATCTTGGGTCAAAGTCAATAAACTTAGGAGATTCTAGCGAATACACTTACTAAGCAGCTTCCCCACATTCACATCCATATCCACATCTTGTTGACACTTAACTTGTTATCAATGTATCTTTTACCATTTCGTTTATATAACTACCCGGACTGGCCATTAAACGTACCCTGTGGCGCAGAAGAGTGGCCATAAAAACTTAAGATTCAATTGAAATAAGATAAACATCTCGCCTTGTAAAGCGATTTAAAACTATGTAGCAGCTGTTGGCTTAGGTATTGAAATTGAATTTAAGAGCTTCTTATTGCTTTCCATAAGATAATCGAAGTAGCTGTCACTAAATATAGTTGGTAGCTCACTTTTAAAATAGCTTTGAAATAAAAATAAGTATTTGCAAAAAAGTCTTTCGACGAGGATGGGATTCGAACCCACGCGTGCAGAGCACATTGGATTAGCAGTCCAACGCCTTAACCACTCGGCCACCTCGTCACGTGTCAAGGGTAGTTCTAAGATTCTACTAGTTATAATCGCCGAGCGCGAAATAATTTATCTCCGAAGCAGTGCAATTGTGGGTCAAGCAGTGTAATATAATCAGTAGAATGCAAGCAGTAAACACTTGATAGTGCGGAATATTAAATTCTATTGCTCAAAAAAGGTTCTTATATTAAAAAAGCATAAACTTTAATTTTAGTGTTAATACGGGAAATAAGCTGCAAAAACGCATATATATATATATATAATATTATTGTTAACACATAAACGTTGCACTGCTTTCTATTTGATCAAGCTGTGCATCAAGTAATGAACTGGTGGCGAAGGTCGCATATGACGAGGTGGCCGAGAGGTTAAGGCGTTGGACTGCTAATCCAATGTGCTCTGCACGCGTGGGTTCGAATCCCATCCTCGTCGATTTCTATTTTTTTATATGAAGCTAAAACATTTAAATAAATAATTAATTAGAGTAAGCGTTACTATTAAATTAGAATAGTTCTGTAAGAATGCAATAATATAATTCTCATTGATTGCAAATTAAAAGAATTTGACCAAAAACCAAGTGCGACGAGGATGGGATTCGAACCCACGCGTGCAGAGCACATTGGATTAGCAGTCCAACGCCTTAACCACTCGGCCACCTCGTCTTGTTCCCAGCCGCCGGCCCAATGAGACTTCTCAACTCCATTAGAGCTTGATTGTGTTTATAGTGAATAATCGAACAAGAAGAATTACAAAAACAAAAATATATTTGTTTACTCGCCTGAGTAATGGCTTGGACAGCGCATAAAAAATCACCTGTTTGCCGTTAAAGAAAGTAGCCAAGTGGTGGCGCGTGTTTTGTGGTTTCTGGAGTGCAGTCTAAGTGCTTAGTTATTCGTCAACAGAGGTCAACTTTAGCTCTTATACACTACACGAAAAGAGTTTCTTAGTTTCGTAATTCAGTAACAGAGTTTCTGATAAGCTTAAAATCTCATGAGGATTTCTGTTGCTGCGCTTATCTTAAAATTTTGCTATCATGAAAGTGTTTTAACACAACAAAGTCCCCATACATCATGATAATAATTTTGATTATATTTCTGTTTGTTTATTTGATAGAGTATAACAGAGAGAGGTAGAACTTTTGTAAGTTCTATTCATAGAATTTATTTATTTTGCCGTGTGTTTATTTGAAAGAGTATTCCAGAGAAAGGTAGAACTTTTGTGAATTTTATTCATAGAATCTATTTATTTTACTGAGTGTTTTTGCGAAAGAGTATTCCAGAGAAAGGTAGAACTTTTGTGAATTTTATTCATAGAATCTAATTGTTTGTTTAGGCACTTTAGAACACGGTGCTTAAAGGGGTTCTTCTTTGTCCATAACTCTGATATATTATAGAAGCAGTCGTGCCGCCGGCTGACCTAGTTTTTGATTTATTTATTTATTTATACATTTTTAGCTTCAGTTTCTATGGGCACAGATAAAGTTTGCCGAAAAGAGTAAACAAATCAAAAGTAGTTTACCTTAAATGAACTGCGATTCGGATCGGTAGATGATGCTCTTCATTATAATGACGATGGAAGATGAACTCAGAAAGTAACTGGCCCAACTATGCGTATGTCCAGTTGTCAACAGTTGCCATCGTCGTCGCAGTCGCCGTTGTCGTGGTGTTAATGAACCCTATTGCCTGATAGCTGATAGTTGATAGTTGTTTACGTTTACGTTTGCCTTTATGTACGTTCCAATTGCCGGCATTTACACCTAGTGCGACACATCGGCTTCGTTAGGAAAGTGTGCCCAAGTTTGATGATGCGCAGGCACGCGTGTTTATATTTAGCATTTAAGCTGTTGTTGCTGCTGCTGCTGCTGCCGCTGGAGCAGCACAAAAAGCCCGCTGTCGGGTGATAGTCACGTGCACAAGGACATTCCAAGGCTAATTACGTTGGCGCGTCGCCTGCGTTGAGGGGCGCGGGCTTGGCTCTAACATGGCCTGTCTCGGCTCTATTATAGCACCACCCGTTCATTATTGTTGTTGCGGCCACTATGCACACATCTCTCTCTATATCTCTCCATCTCTCTCCTACTGCTGCCGTTCTTTTGCCAGTAGCAGCAGCAGCAGCCGCTTCACAATCTGCGGCATTCAAGTACAAACGTGTAGCATGGGTATCTTTAGCTGTATCTGCATCTTTGCATCTGCGTGGTTGTCTCCAGTTGCAGTTACAGTCGCCAGCAGTCGCCGCTTAATTAGCCATGTAATTTATTATGGCCCTAATCTTTAGGAGAGCAGTGCGCCGGCGCCAACGCCAACGCCGCTGGCATTGACAAATAAACAAATTATTTATATTAGATTATTAATATAAAGCACAGCATCCCAGTTGTGCAAAAGTCAGGGAGCGCCTATCTATGTTTATCAGCCTGTCTATAAAATCAGCATAATTATATGACGCCGACTCTCCCTCTCCCTTTTTCTCTCCTTTTCTCTCTCTCTCTCTCTCTCTCTCTCTCTCTCTCTCTCTCTCTCTCTCTCTCTCTCTTTCTCTCTCTCTGTTAGGTAGTGGCTTGGCCTAGGGCAAGGGCTTAATAGGCAGCTCTATGACTGGCATAAACCCAGAATTATGCAGACAATAAAGATGCACACCATCCCAGTCCAGATGTATGTATGTATATACATATGTAGACTCTTACATGTGCTCGTAGGTTAAGGTAACCGCACAATTATGCCCAATTATGCAACAGTTGTTCGTGACTGGGGCGTTGCTGCAGTTACAGATATACACAGGTGCTTAAGCTTGGCGCTAAGCAGATTGTTTTCTGGATATCGTTAACTAATGAGCCTTCTGCTTACTGACTCCACCCCCTCTCCCCAGCCCGGGGGCCGGCATCAGTGTCATAAAAATTTAATTGCATAATCGCGGGTGTCAGTTACAGGGCATGCAGACATACGATCTTGTAATTAACATTTCTCAGATATTCTTTTTGCTTAAATTTCTTCTTTATTCCTTCACTCTTTTAATTTGCTGCAATTGCATGTGCAGCTGACACAGCGGCCATTGACACTTGTGTGTAATTATAATTATATTTCTGTACATATGCTAACGTTTGGGCTGGCAGCAATTAGCCGATTTATCACCTGGGAGCGACCTCAGCCGATCTCACAAAAGCAGATGGAGTCTGCAACAGCAACAACAACAACAACAACAGCAGAATCGACAGCGACAGCGACAGCTTTTGGCCCGCTTCTAACTACTTGGGCCAACTCTCGCCTCTTGGCCAGTTCTGCGCCTGCGCAGCGACGCCGTCGTCTGCGTCGCCTTAGCCAATATAAAGCCCAGCTTCTAAGCGCGCTGAGACTTATTGCCAGTTCAACACGTCTGTGGTACAGTTCATCCGTTCTTTCGCTACTGTTCCTGTACTGCGTCCTGTTCAGTATTCAACAAGCTTTCCATTTGGATTAACAAGTACGCAGCGCCAAAATATTGTGAATAGTTTTTAAACAAATTTTGTAAAAGTGTGAATTAAGGGAAATTTTCTATAAATTCTATTAAAAATTGTTCATAAGGTTACAAATGTATATTCCAAAAATTTAATGGAAAAATAATTGAAATGGCATTGCCTAATACTCGTTTTCTGTGAAAAAAAAAAAACAAAAACAAAAACAATTAAATTTTTATTGCGATTTTATTTTTATTTCGTGGCCAATAAGGATTTCATTTGATCTTTACAGGATCTAGTGGGCCTTCTACTTTGTAAACAGTTTGTGCTTGTGTATAAGAACAAGGATAATTTAGATATAGATTGAATAACTGCATAATCTAAATACATATATAAAACATCTTCATATATATAACAATTTATAAATATACTTTTTAATGATATCCACTAAACGAGAAATATGAAATGTCCTCAGTACTTGTTAATATTTGATTCATTTGCGTAAGCCGTTTGGGAACTTGAATCTAAGGATGATATTGCTATCTTTTGAAATGCATCCTAGGATCTTAAAGCATTCATTTTCAATATAATATTTTTTATACTTTCAGCTAACGCCGTCGCCATGTCAACTCACATGGCCAATCTGCATATTTTGCTGTCCTTGCTGCTGATCTGCTCGACGCAGGCTGCCAATCTGTCGCAGCTGGTCAAGAAGCAGACGCAAGTGAAGCAGCCGCAGCAGCAGCAGCAACAGCAGCAGCAGGCAGCGAGCCACATGGCTGCGGCTGGGCAGCAGTATGCGCATGAGGCGGAGCTGCCAGCAGAGCAGCAGCAGGATATGAAGAGCGAAGAGGAGGATGATTCATATCAGATGATGCACGAGTTCAAGCAGGATTCACGCATGCCGGCCTCTGCAACGAACTTTGCTTGGAATCCATATACAGCAGCAGCTGCCGCCGCCACTGCAGCTAATCCATTTGAAAGCATGGCACCGCCTGCACCGGCTCTGCCCATGCCCAAGATGCTGCCATTTATTGGGTATGCACAGCCGCTGCTAATACCCTTTCCGCTGTACATAGCCCCAGACATGTTCTATCCCAGCTATCCGGGCGCTGGCAACGATCTGGAAGATGTGGTCATGTCGCGTGCCGCCGGCGATCGTCGTCCGTCCGCTGCTCAAGCGGCTCGCAACTCGCCCATTTACTATGTGCGCTTGCCGCCCACGCCGTACATGTTTGTGCCCACCAACCTGGCACCGACCCCATTTGCCAACAGCTTCTCGCCACTGCTCACCTATCAGCCCATGCCCACGTTCTCCACCTTTGGCTCGGTCTTCAATCTGCCCGTCAACTTTCTGGCCAACGGCAAGCCCTCCGGCATTTATCAGATGAACGGCGCCGCCGGGGATATGGCATCATATACACCTGGATATGGCAGCAACTTCAATTTGCGCCCGCCCACACCGACCAATCCGTATAGACCGCCTCCGGTCGCCAACTACGGCCATGCGCCCCAGAAGCAGGGCTTCGGGCTGGCCTCACTGCCGGCTCCGCAGCAGGACTCCAAGTTGACATCACTGAAGCGTCCCTTTCTGTTTAATGGGCGCCCCGAGGACATCTATATTCTGCCCAACAATGTGAACTCGCTGTACAACTACAACGAGCAGAACTACTACTGATATGTGGTGGGCGTGGCAGCAACTAAAAGTATTACTGAATGCATTTCAAACTAATTAACAATAAAACTGCATATAAAAACTTTATTTGTGCGTTTTCGAGACTTAATTAGCCAAATGATAACATATCATCTAGGTTGATCCTCAAGTCGTAGGTTTAAATATATATTGTATCTTATCAAATGAAGCCCTTATATGGCTTAACATCTTTTATCTATACAAAAAAGCGTCGTTAAAGACAACTTGGTAGTTTGTATTTATCAAGAAATAAAAAATATAAAAAAAGACGAAAATAGTCGGATAAATAGTTAATATTACATAATATTGTCTTAATTTTAAATACTTGGGTTTTTACAAAAGTTTGCATAAAGAAAATGATGTTCTCAATCGCCGATAGCTGCGACTTTCTTCTTCATTTTCTCAATATATTGGCTATCGCCCAAGTACTTGACATCCCCAACGAGCTGTCCGGACTTCATATTGAACTCGTATACAATTGGCACACTATTGGGAATGTTGACCTTTTCGATTTGCTCTTCGGAGAAACCTAAAAGCGAAATAAACAGAGGAAATATTTTAGATTTATTGACCAGATATTGGGATTGATGTAGCGCACCTTCGATATGCTTAATCAGAGCTCTGGCAACGGTTCCATGGACGACGAGCAAGATACGTGCCCCCATTAGGACTTCTTTTTTGATCTCTAACCAAATGGGGGCGACACGATCCACACACATGCGCATGGATTCGGTGAGGGGAAATTCATTGGGTGGCACATCCAAAAAGGCAGGATTGTTGGCGATCTGGTAGTAATAGATATTCGACTCATTGATGGGCGGCGGTAAGCCGTCGTAGTTGCGCCGCCAGAACTGTACCTGCTCCTCGCCATACTGATTGGCCAGCACGCGCTTATTGACTCCTGTCAGGTTGCCATAGTGCCGCTCATTCAGTCGCCAATCGGACACGATGGGCAAAAACGAGCACTGCATTTCGCTTAATATAGCTTCCACAGTTGTCCTCGATCGACACAGCTTCGAGCAGTAAACCTTATCGAATACCATGTTGGCCTCGTTCAAATTGGCAGCGGCCAAAATACGCGCCTCTTCCAGGCCTAAAACGAAAATTGAAAATTAGTATGATTATATTCATTATTTATTTTATTTTGAATATATACGACATAAAAATTAAGAATTAATCTGAATGCCGTAAAAATATATTATTAAATTTAAAAGATATAAATAAAATAATTTAGTATTCTTAAAAATCTACAAAATTCCTAATGCAATAATAATTAATAGAAATAATGAAAAATATATGATATATGTACTATGTATAATATGTGTAGATAAAAAAACGTATATTCTGACAATTATTGTATCCATCGTGTTACGTTCTTTATAATAAAATCATAATACCCTTTGATAAGAGCATAATAACAAATGTACTGTTATCACTATTGTACGCTTACCACCCGCGCTGAGCGGCGCATCGTGCCAGCCGCAAAACAGATTCTTCAGATTGAACTCGCTCTCGCCATGGCGCACCAGTACAAGTTGATTCGTTCTGCTCATCAGGTTGTTGCTGAAGCGATAAAACAGGTCTCGTTTGGTTAGTCAGCTTAATTAGCACTAGCGCCAGGCCTTTTGGCATATTAACTAAAAGAATTGTGTTAGTGTATCACTCAATATACCGTTATATTCGAATATATTAATGAATAACAATAACAACGGACAAACTCCTGAGCGAATTTACTTTTGGCTTAGTCGTCGTTGTATTCGACACAGGCCGTTTCTATTGAATTGCTTGAGACACGAGGCTTGAATTGTTATTTTTTTGAAACGCGCATACCGCGCATTCTTTTGGCTAACGTATCCGAAATAAATTGAGAAACAGAAAATAATAATGAAGACAAAAAAAAAAATAAATAAAAATAAAAACAAAAATAAATAAATAAATAAAGAGTCCGCGCTCACATGCCAAAGCCCAAACAAGACAGAACGAATTATAATTGCTTTTGCGTACGGGCACACGCTGCTGGCTGGCTAGACATCGAGACAGACATGAGCAGCGCACGCTTTGACTACGCTTTGTTCTGTTTTTGCGGTCTCTGTTTTGCTCGTCTCATTCGCCGTTTTGGGAGGTATCAAATTTTTGTTTGTTACTTCGCACTTCCTATTGTTACTGTTGTTGCGCTAGTTATTGCCGCCGCAGACGCAGTCATTGGCATTGCATGCGCCAACATATTGGCATAGTTTAGAATTAATATTTTATTTTATTTTTTTTTTTTTTTGCAGTTGGATCTACGCTTTATTCGCGAACCGCGCACTGAAAATAGCGCGCCAAAGCGTCGTTCGTCTATGCCGTCGCGTGATTGTCTCGCTGTGCCTCGTCTCGTCTCGTCTTGTTTCGGCTCTACACGCTGTTCACCCTTCTCTCTTTCTTTCTCTCTCTCTCTCTCACATATTTTACTTACGCCTGGCATTGTAGCAGTTCACAAAGCTCGCGCATTTCGGTGTTTTTGTTGTTTTTTGTTTTGTTTTGCGAGTGTTTCTGTTGGTTACGATAAATATTTGTTGACTTTTTGCGTAGCTTTAAGTTTTGCCTCTTGTGTTTTAATATCAATTATAAGGTCAGTACGTTACACTTTTTGTTTCAATAACTTCCACGTTATCCACATTGTCTTGCGCTCGCTCCCTGAATTAGTGCACTTCTCCGTTTGCTACGTTTTGTTTATCTAGTAAGACTTCTGCCTGCAACTACGTTTGTTTTCCTATTGGCCACAGTTGAGTACTGCGCAAAATTCTTATTGGTAAAATATGAGCTGCTTAGCCTCTGTCGGCGTCGGCATCGACATCGGCGTCAGCGTCGACGCTGCTAACGACTGCGCCTCAACAACTGATGCTGAGCCGGTTGTTGTTGCTTTTTGCTACGTTTTGTTCCGCAACACGTAAGTCCGAGCAAAAAATCAATATAAATACGCACATAGCCAGGAAAATTAAGAGAATTTTTGAATCATTTTTAATTTAGTGGTTAATTTGTATGTGTTTGTATTAGCCAACTGTGAGACGAAATAGTTCAAAATGTTTGAATATACATATGTATGAACTCTGTGTATATTTTGTTTATGTCTAAAATTTCTTAACAATTATACTCACAAAAATATTTTTTCTTTTTAATTATCTTAAATTAAGAAATTACTTTGCCACTGGTCACACAAATCCCATTTGAAAAAGCTTTTATATATGTATATATAATTTAAATAAAATTGGTTGTATAAGTATACAAGAAATGAGAAAAAGAGAATAGTTTGTGAAATTTTGTTTATATACACATTGCAGTGAATCGCACAGTAGTAAAGAATCGTTTATCGGCCAAGAATTGGCTCGACTATGATCTTGATCTTGATCTTTGAGCTGCTATATTATACTCTTGGCAATTCTCCAATAAATGCAATCACATTGAAAGCTTTTCGCTAAAAAGTCTATAGAGAAATTTAGCAATAAAACATTCTCTTTCTTTAAACATAGCTAAGCTAAAAATGCAAAATTATTGCAACTCTTCACTCATAAATCATAAATAGAGTTAGATGGATCATACGTACAAACAAACTTATTTATGTACATGTTCCTTGCATTAAAAAAAAAAAAATAATAATAATAAGTTCTTGTTTAAAATGGAACATATTATGTTGAATCGCAAATTTGATAATATCAATGTAATAATTTTGTTTTTGATTGAAACTTTTCTTGTATATTTAACTGAAAGGATATAAAATATATGAAGCGAGGGTATATAATAGTCGTTGTCTACCTTTAGCTTTAATCTCTAAAACAACTGTAAATTCTTAAAGATAAGCTTAAAGCTCGGTGCTATGAAGTTTTAACATGTCATCATTGTAATCGGAATGTTTTTATAGTGAATTGTAATAGTAAACTCAGAAGCTCAACTAGAATCCGTTCTCGAAGCTGTGCAGCTGCCAAATATGAGCAGCTTAGATCCGTAAATGTTACGTGGGTGCTCATAACTGTCTGTGTGTCAACCCATTTCGGCATTATTTGTTGGCGCTGTTGTCGTTGAGCCGCAGAAATCGAGCATGAAAAAAAGAAACTCTCGAGTCATCCACCCCCCAGAGCCGATGGCATTTCCCAAGTGATCTCGACTCTGACGAAGGGCTGTCGGAGACCACGAATCCGTATAAAGGTCTAAGCCAGCCATGAGCGCGGCTCAGTTGGCAGAGCAGCGTGCGTGAGCCTCTTTGTCGGGTCGTTCGTGTACATAACGATTGCATACTTCAGTTGATTTACACTTGAATAAGAGTTAATGTACGTCTGTGCACAGTTGTCATTATAATTGCGCAGAATGCATTTTCCGGCAATTGGCGACTTCTATCAGCGACTTCTGTTTCTGCTGCCCTTCTCAGCGAGTGGGTATTATTGTTAAATTGAGAACTTTATTTACAAATCAATCGAGTGTGTCCATGCTGTATAAACGATTGCCATTCACAATTGTGCATGTGAATAATACAAACACATTTGGGTCTCTTCTCTATGCTCAATGGGTCTTGCCATCTGTAACGGTACTTGCACCTTACGCACTGAGCGAATTTATGAGCCATCTCCAATCTAATATCACTCATATGTCACCTTAAGTACTCATAAAACTGTCAAATCGAAAGGGAGTGAAGCACACGCATAGGCCAACTAATGGATAGTAAACAAAAGACGCGGCTTGTAAATAATAACAATAATTAAAATTGCATGCACAAATGCTTTGCGAATAGCGAATAACCATGGAAGATGTCGCAGCACTTTTATTGTTGTTTACAATAAGGTTATATAAGATGGCGCAAATATCTTAGCCTTTTGCCCGACTTCCCCACATAAATTGGACAATTATGGTACGCAATTGGCTCTGCGTTTTGGGAATTGAGTCAAAGCAGTTAGCCATTGTGATTGAATATCTTTGGGGTTGCCCAACTAATCTGCAGTGAATGGTGACAGCCATAGATCAAGTAACAAGATAATCCATATCCATTATCTGAAGACCCGGAGCACTCCTCAACACAAAAGTTACCCAACAGATCAAGCAGATAGCTGAGCAACTGGGAATTTGGTCATGGTCATATTCATTATTATAAATATTGATAATACATATTTTTGGAAACAAGTCAACCTCTAGTTCAGTCCAGTCCAAGCCGAATATGTTCCATATCTTGAATGAATCTACAATTCTCCAACATTTGGTTGATCCATATATTGAAATATTTGAAAATTTGACAGTATTTTCGAAAAAGAATATAAATTTTTAGCATACAAAATATATTTAGTTAAAGCAAGATTTACGAATAAAACTTAGCCGAATGTAGATTATATGATTTAAAAAGTTAAGAGTTCTATCTGTTCTTATCCATATATCTATACTAATCAAAAGTATTCTCAACTAGATTTACTGCCAGAAGGGCTACGCTTCAGCTATGATGATCCCCAAAGCTGGCGACTTAGTTATCCACAATGTGGGGGTAACTACCAATCGCCCATCTCATTGAGTCTCCACAAGGCAATACCCATTGGCTTGCCTCCATTGCACTTTGGTCATTATGATCAGCCCTTCGATGAGCTCTTGAGTGTGAGAAATAATGGACATACAGGCATGTATGCTGCATCAACAAGATATTTGTTATACTAATGAATCTCTCCTAACTTGTATGCAGTTGAGTTCAGGGTGCCCACAACCGTGCTGGGTGAACGTCCTTTTCTCACTGGCGGACTACTGCGGGACTTCTACGAGGCGAGGGCTGTGCATTTTCATTGGGGCTCGTCTCAACGTAAGGGCTCTGAGCATTTGCTCAACGGGCGGCGCTACGATCTGGAAATGCATATTGTGCATCGCAATACAAGATACCAGAGCGATGAGGAGGCCAGAAACCAAACCGATGGCCTGGCCGTACTCGCGGTGCTCTTCAAGGTGGTGCGGGTAAGTGAAAGATTTCTTGGAACACTACTAAGCAAGCAAATAACATAAATTTGTATTTGCTTGCAGACCAGCTATCTGTTTTATCAGCCCGGCCTTAACGAGATCTTTGGCTCGCTGCTGCACCTGGGCGACTTTAATAGCAGCTACACCCCGCCTGCTTTTCTTACGCTCGGATCGCTGCTTGGCAACCTGGATAGAGGCAATTTTTATGCCTACATGGGATCGCTGACCACGCCCCCATGTTCGCCAGCTGTGGTGTGGCACGTGTTTGCCGAGGTGCTGCCCATTTCGCACCTGGAACTGCCGAAGTTTTGGCAACTCAGAGATCGCCGTGGCCGGCCGCTGTTGAACACGTTTCGACCACTGCAGTCGGTGGAGGCGCGTCAGGTGTTCCATCGTCGAGCTTCCGATGCATATGTCTGGTTAAAATAAACGCTAAAACTCAATATATTTAACGAATTTATTGCCAAAAAAAAGTTTTTTATCTGGATAAATTTAGGTAAATTTTTTAACCGAATTTACGTAGTTCGCCAATGGTTACTTGCAGCCACCTCTGTAACGTGACAAAAAAGCCGCAAAAAATCCGAGTTCTATGGCCAAAACGGAGGAGCGCATCATGAATGGCGGTAGCTTCAAGACGGGACGGGTCAGCTTTGGTACACTGGCGCTCGCATGCATTGACTGAGATGCAACCGACAACGGCATCTGCGGCAGAATCGAGTTGCGCTGCAGCTCAGTCTGTCGCCGGCAGCTAATGGTGTGATACTCCTGATCTCGTACATCGAATGGAGGGCGTGGAATGCGCACGCGCGGATTGAGCGGCGGATGGAATGGCTTGATGGTGACCTTTCTATTGACTCTACCCTGTTGCTGCTCGCGAATCTGTCCAGGGAAAGGCTTGGTCGTCCCAACACCCTCCTCTATGTTATATGGATCCTTGCCTTCATAAGCGACGGGTCGTTCTTTATACTTTTCTTGGCCTGGCTGGCCCTTCGTCATGATTTTCGCTAATCTTTTGCTTATTTTACTGATTTGCGTCTCCATTCGCTTGAGTTTCGTTTGATTGGGCTCCGTTTCAGTCTCATTTATATTCGATTGCTTGGCAGAGCGTGAAAGGTCTTCGTGCTGGTTCGGTGTTTTCGATTTCTCCAACGCAATCCTTTCTTGACGCCATTCCTTTCTAGGCGTTTCGGTGGGCTGTGTTGATGACAATTTACTAGTTCTGCCCTTTGCTTGGGTTGGATTGTCAAACTCCGTTGGCCGCTCAGCGCTCGATTTAGCTTTGAGCACTGATGTGCCTATCGGCATATTACATTTTTGTCTATCCATTAACCTGGGCTGATCCGTTGACTCGTCCTCTGGCATGACTTCATTAAACTGTGCTCGCGTACCCTCAACCGGCAATTGAGAACCCTTATTGATTTTATATCTCAGCTTGTGCTGACGTTCTAGTTCCTTTTCTTTTTGTTGTCTTTTATTTTCCTTTCTATCCTCTCCGGCAATAAAATCAACCAGATGACTATATTTGTAGGCATCCAAAGTTTGAAGATTCTTTTCTTGCTTGAGAGAGTTGTCAAATTTTTCACTATCCAACAACCAATCCCATTCTGAAGTATGCTTTCCAGCTTTGCCGCGAACCTTTCCCGTATCTTCTGTATTCCGATCAATTCCTGTAGTCTGTCGGCCCTTCATACTTGGTACATTCTCCACATCTTTTCTACCGACTTGAGTGTCCGCGGGTTCGATATCCAACGGAAACGTCTGTGCACTGCGAAATTTAGCATCAACATTTTGAAGATTCTTAGTTTCATCTTTCTCTCGACTTTCACTAAAGGGCAATAGCTGCCAACTTTTCCGACTTGTCTTCTCCGCATCAGAAGGAACTGTCTGCTTTAAAAAGTTCGTTCTGTCCTTATGACTGTTATTTTTCTCTTGGCTATCTGGCAGCGCATTGTTTTCCCCATATTTAGACCGCATATTCTCTGACTGATTGACTGCCATAAAATTGGTATCTTCGTCTACTTTGGATCGATCTAATATGGGTTGCCCTTTCTGTCTAAACTGCAAATACTGACCATATTTTTTAATTTCGTCCGATTCTTTAAGTTCATGTTCATCTAGAATATCCTCTGCCTCCTGTATATTTACCTTTTCGGATTTCTTCGTTGATATTGAATTACGCTCGATATCGTCTTGTCTGGCTCGTTCTAACTTTTGCTCGATGCGTTGCCTTACTTTCTGTGTCGTTTCCTCTTTCGGATTTTCATCCCCGCGATTATTGTTCATCGACCTGTCTCTGCTTTCAATTTCTTTGGGTATCTCGGTATCCAGAATAGTATTCTCCACTTCCGCTTCTAAATCCTGAACCAGTTTGTTATTCTTCCGCTCCGGCTGCCAAACACGTCTAGCCTCATCATAATTGAATCGTATCCATCTCGTGTTTTTATCCATTGTCTTATCATCATGCTGTTGTTGTTGGTTCCAATCTGATGTGCCTTTGGCTTTCATTTCAATGGTATTTTCCAAATTTTGTTTCGAAGCATCGCCACCAATGGCTTCATTGCCACATTTTTCTATTTTCTCGTAATCTTCCATTGCTTTAAGCTGTTGTATGTCCTCGACGGAAAATCGCGGAGATAATGAAGATACATATTTGCCTTTCTCATTTGATTGATTAGAAGAAAACGAGTTGTTCTGTTCATCGAAATATTCCGATTGTTGATTAGCCCCGATTGGTTCCATTGGAACACTCTTGTACATTTCCTGCGACTCATTAGCTATCTTACTTTGGACAGTTAGATTATTTGACGCCAGTTCATTATAGTAGCCGGGCGCCAAAAAAGATGAATCTGTTGAAGCCACATTATCTGATTTCCGCATCTCAATTTTGTTATTTGTTTTTGATTCGATAGGCTTAATTTTAAATGTTATAGGCTTTAGTAACATCGACTTTGGCAGCTTCTCTTGGACCTCTAATTTGCCTTTATTCAACGATAGTTGCTCCCATTTCTCGGGAATGTTCTGGTTGTAGTTATCCGGCGCATTCAGCTCAGCTTTGGTTGAATTTGAGGGATTACTTTCTTTTGAAGGATCGATCGGAACCTTTTTTGATCTTATACTTATTTTATAGTCGTATTTGAAACCACCGTCGGAATTGGAAGGCTTGTTATCAGTGTTCTTTGTCGGCAAGTCCTTTCCCAAGCTATCGTGTTTCCCTTTGGCAACATTTTTCTTTGGTTTTTCTAAATATTCTCTCATTAGTTGGCTTTTAATTGTAGATTTTTTTAACAACTTCAGCTCCAATTCATCCTTTTCCCTTTTGCGCATCATTTCCAAAAACTTCTCCTGTTGAGGGTCGTCTTCAAATAAACGCATTTCATAAGAATTTTCATTGGGCACCTTTTTGTTATTGTCAGTCGACTTCGATTTTCTAAGCGCAGTTGATTTTCTTGTTGCTCGGTCTCCAATGTTTTCACCAAATCGTTCATCGATCGATTTTGATTGCGCCACTGTTTGTGTCTCCGGTGGGGGGTTCTCTTTTCCCTTAACCCGAACCTTCAACTCTTCATATTTATCAATTCGCGGCCTGCCTTGGTATTGCATTGGCATAGGATTATCGGGGGTCGTATTTCCATCTGACATTACGATCGGATTGACTTGAGTTTGCTTTCCAGGGCTCGAGGATTTACTATCACTAGGATTTTGATTCGCAGTGTATTGTGAGCCGATAAGCAGGAGGTCCTCCTTCGGTACTGATGTGTCCTTAATCTGAAGACAAATTTCTGGATCGTCCTTCTTCGCTCCCATTTCAAAAGAAAATTCCATACTTCCCTTATCGGAGTCCGATGCACAAGTTTCAGCTGCAGTATTAGAGTTACGAGCAACATGTTTTAGCTCTCTAGTTTTACTTTGATCATTGAAATAATCAAAATATGGTTTCCAGAAGCCATCGTCTGAAGTGGAATTAAAAATTGGCTCGTCATTTAATTCCTCAACCCTTCTGCTGCTATCAGCTGAATCAGTACTGAAATCGGGAACTGTGTCAGCTATATTCTCAAGAACACTATCTGTGTTAGAAGAGAACATTGAAAACTCATCCTTCTGCAGGTTGGTGATGGAGTAATTGCTAAAACAGAATGGGATTGAATCATAAATAAGATATTCAGCTTGAAACACACAAAACTCATACGAACCTCAAGTCCGGATGGTTACGGAGGGTTTCAACAATTTCATACGGTGGTACCTCCCTCTGGCAAATTCGATGAACGGTCGAAAACAATGGATACCTTAAAAATAAATGTTTTTGGTAGTATCGATATATACTGAGAGCTAAATTTATTTTAAACCCACGTTTCGTGCAAATTCGACTTTTCCAAATACGCATAAACCTCTTCTGCAATAATGGGCCCAAGCAACTTGCGACCGCTTAGAAGATTTGCTTCGATTTCGGGTATTGTTTTTCTCGAAGTAACCAAGTTTTTGGCAAATGTAACATTTTTGTCTCCTAGAGAGCAAGCAGAGGTATTAAATAAAAACAGGTCCCACTCACTGTTAATTGGTACTCACCATATGAGGACGCCACGGAATTTGCTAAACCACAGCTTTCGAAAAGGGTAGACACTTTCGTTGTTGGATTGAAGTTCTTGATGAAACGCATCATTTCTTTTAAGCCTAGATGAAGGCAAGCCACACGGGCATTGTCTCCCAATCGCAAGCCATCAATGAAGCCGGCACTTAGCGCAACCAAATCCTTTAGGGAATTGCATAATTCTACTCCATCAACATCGTCTATGGCAAAGACCATGCAATTTTCAGTCTGAAGCAAATTGGTTAACTCGTTTGCATGATCTTGATTGTTGCAGCCAATAGTGATCTCACAGAGTTTACCCTGTGCCATTTCCATGGCACTGTTTGCATTCATCATTGAATAGCATGGTATACCCAAGTGTTTGGTAATGGCATGCGAATAGAGATCAATTTCCCCATCTTTAATATGCTCGAGTCCCTTTATTAATGAAACTGCATAAGCCCCCGGTTTCACATGGTCCGCTAATATGTTACAATACGCTTTCAAGAAGGTATGCGGCGTGGCAAAGATTAATATGTCTGCATCTCGAGCAGCATCAATAAGATCATTGACTGCGACCTAAATACGACGTTTCTCAGTAAAGTATACTAAAGCAATTTAAAAAGCGGACTTTACCAAGTTTTTGGGCAGCATTATTCCAGGCAAATATTTAATATTTTCATGTCTTTCATTCATGACCTGTGAAAGGTAATTGTTTCTGACAATCTCGTCGTACACATAGATGTTAACTTGGGGATCGAAATCATAATGGAGCACATTCTGGCACACAGCGGTTGCAATTGCTGATCCCCTGAAACACGTATAAAGATGAAAAGTTCGTGAGAAAGAAGAAAAAATCATTTGGTGTGTGGACCTACCAGCCTTCCGATCCAATGATGCAAACTTTAGGATTTTTTGACATAATCAATTTTTACAATTCAACTCCGAATGGAGGCCACAAGCATTAAAACTAAATTTTTAGAGTTACCAAATGATTTCCAATATTTAAAGAGCCAAGAATTTTTTAATTTTAAAAAAATTTATAAAATTTAAGATGTTTTTCTGTGAATAGGGCCCAAATACACTAAACTTCTTTCCGACTTGAACATGTTGACAGGTAATTCTGTGACAGTTCCTTCAACTGTATGCTTCAAACTCATATACGATCTCTGATGAAGGACCCATTGAAGATTCATTGGACAGCCTCACGGTCTTGGTGATTTGTTGTTTTTCCTTTTGTTTCTCCTGCTGCGCTTCTTGCTGTGAAATAGCACGCAGCTCGAATTCGGTTATGATCTGCGAAATGCGACTTTTGGCCTCGGCTGCTAGTTTGGGTGGCAAACTCTTGATGCTGATACAAGCGCTTTCAAAAAACAAATCATAGCTGTCGCGCTGTTGCATATGCATAGCTTTTTGGCTTACGGTCGTTGTAGGTGGTTCTTCTTGATCTGTCGTTTGACATTCTTTTGTTCTCAGGTCTTGGAAATAGTCGTTTAACAAGGCACGATCTCGCACTATGCTTTGCAATAGCTGCTCACGATCTAGAATAGGTTTAGATTTCATGCTATGTCGCCTGAACGCCATGAGGCTATTTGTAGCTTTTTTATACTTTGTGACTAAAAATAAAATAAGGTTTATATACTAACAATTTCTAAGTTTATGTGCAAGTACTTACCTTAATGTCTCCAAACGAACGAATTATTTTTATTATGGATATTTGTATACAATTTGGCGACAGCGGCTAATAGCGATGTGTAATGCCAATATACTATATATCGATACATTTTTCACGTTACATACGATGAATCGATTCTTTTATTTCAAAATACAGGTATGGGATAATCCACTTATATCCAATTAAAACTATTTACAATTTTTTTTTTTACAAATTAGATCTAGTTCTCCTATCAATACATTTGCATCATAAGCCCGGCTTTCTCTTTTATGTCATAGATCTAAAGCAATTAGCTATGCGTTGGTCACCGTTGGTCTCCTGGGCCATATGGTGACCATTGTTTGCCATTGGCGTAATTGGCATCTCTATACCTGTGGGTTCTCCTTGTTCATCATTATCTCTTAAGCCGCGGAGCTCAAGCTCACAAATAAGCTGCGATACTCTCATCTTTGCTTCCGCGATAAGTTTAGGAGAAAGCGCTTTAACACTGGAGCTCACACTTTCGAAGAACAGATCAACATGATTTTTCTCTCTTAGGGGCGGGTGCGGTAGTTGAACTCCAATCAGTTCTCGAAATGATTCCATTAGCTCGTTCTTGTCCTGCTGGATTTGCATCAATAGTTTCAGTCCTTCTTTATTGGATGAAGAGTTAGCGTTGCGACTTGGGACCGATTTAATGATTGGTGGTTCTGGCTTTGCGCTCTTTGCTGTCATAAGGGCCGCTTGCGCATTGACAATCGGTGTTACTTGGAGCTGTTCCTGTGGGGCCTCCTCAATTACCTCGAAGTTATGGGTGCTGCCATTAAACATTACTTCAAATACTGCCTAAGATAATGAAAATATAAAGTACCTTTCTTCGATGACCCCATTAGGAGTAATTTCTGCAATTGGCTCCACCTCTAAAAGGTCATTTTCCTGTACTGTGCTCACTGGCTCCTGTTTCACCTCCTTAAGAGCGCGCTTTCGCTGGTGGTAGTATTTGCTGCGTTCTTGGCGTACACTTAACTCCTTTCGCACAGCACCTTCTCCCTTGGTCACCAGTGACTCCAAATTTCTTTTATGTTTCGTTGTACGTTCATGTCGCACCAAATGACAACGATTGCAATCAAGACGACATTGGCAAGCTCGACAGAATGGTTTGTTAGGATCATCAGCGGATCGCGTAAGCCATGGTTCGAAGAGGCTAAGCCATTTTTCACAAAACTTTTGGCTGTACTTCAGTTTTCCACATCCAGTTTTCACTTTACCTTTTTCTTTAATTTTTGCATCTTTCCTAAATGTATTTTAGTGCTTTTACTTCGGAATTTATTATGCTTATCAGTGCTTACCAGTCAGAATCAGATGTATTTTCGGAGAAACTCATCTTATTTACGATTTGCCCCCTAGTTTTTTTGTTTTGTTATTTGTTTATTTATTCACGAACGACATCGATATATTTGTCGACAATTTAATTTCATCGATAAGCAGATACTTTTTTGATATCGATTTATTACAGGTGCGTTGAGTCAACTAATTGAAATTCGTTTTTGTTTTAAGAAAGATAAAAGTTGATAACTGAAAAATTTTTAATGTAGTGCCAAAAAAAAAAAAAACAAACATTTATTAGTGATTTGTTCAGATATATGTAAAATCTATTTTAAAGCGCATTTGAGGCATATTGAATACATTTCGTAAATCTAGGATCTAGGATATATGTATATAGTTTTACTTTTTTAAATGCTGCTTGCAGTATTCCCAAATAAACAAAGAGCCAGTCACATGCACATTTAAAGAACGTACTACACCAAATTGTGGTATTTCTACAGCAAAATCTAATAATGCTATCAGATCCACTGGTATTCCGTGCTTCTCATGCCTATAATAATAAGAATTGATAATTAATATTAAGACATTAACTCATGCTTCTAAAATCAAATTACCCCAAGAGCAGAACACACTTTTCAGGAAATTTAAAATCTGTGAAGTTAGTGCTGTGTGCTGTTTGTTCTGCTCCCACAATTTTATATCCCTGGGATTGTTTTTCAATCAAATAGCTGGCCAGTGACTCGGGCTTGACTTCACCAATATTAAGAGTCTTCTCGGCGGTCATGCTGAAATCAAACGGAGTCATTTCAATATGCAATTAATTATAGAAGTAGTATACATACCTTAAATTAGTGAAGTCACTTTTAAGTGCAAAAGATTTGGCGCCCAAAATCAGGGTTTTAACGCCCAATACCTCACAGGTGCGCGCTAACCCGCCAAGATTGGGTAACTTATCTATGAGAGATGCAACCACTATAAGCTCCTGCTCATTCAATTGTTCTGAACTTTGGGCTAAGTCACTGTCTGTATATATATCGTTGATAGGATTAATTTTCCGCTGAACATTTAAATTAGCCGCCTTCACTAGAACTTCCGGTATAATTGGGGTTGGGTTCCTTCTCGCTTTCAATGCAGCTCGTGTCGCTTCTACCTTAGCTCTAAGCGCCTCATCAGTGATCATAGGTTTTTTATATTCATCAAATGGCGTATTGGTCATATACAAGATAATGTCAGCATTTGAGTAATTTGAGCTTATTTCCGGTAGTAAGAGACGGGTTTCATTGTTCAACTCATGCAACTTTGTACCCAAAGTCGTTTCAATGGTAGCCTTTATTGTATTAAGAATAGGCCATTCCATGCTACAAATAGTTCATAAATTAATGTTCTATACAAATTTATAATACAATAATATATTATCAATATTATTAAAATTACCTGCTTGTTTCGCACTTTACTGCAAGTTTATGCAGAACGAGTTGGGCGAAGAGTCGGGTTTGATAGTGCGCTCCCATTGTGTGCGGCAACAGTAAGTTTACAATGCATTGTAATTGTGTCAACTCGAGGACTTTCCAATTCAAAAAGCAATATATATGAGCTATGGAAATTATTGATACCTGCTGACTGGGTTTGAGCGTTGCCAATGATTGCATTCGATCCATCAACTCTTTGATGTCAGGAAGCAGCTGAGCAACAAGGCACTCATACATATAGCTAATGTTCAGTTGATCATTCAGCGCCAGCACAGCGTTCCACATTTCATCGGACCATTTGATTCCGTCCTTCAATATTAAAAGTGCTCTAGCAATGCGTATTTTGATCCTATGCTCTTTGCAATTTTCATAGTAACGCGGCTTCTTCACGTTCAACTCTTTGTTGATGTCCTGGAGTTCACTGCAGATGGCATTTACTATATCCGGCTTAGGTTTCTGCTTCAGGAAATATATGGATCTGGTTCGCAGGTCTACATCGTCGAATGGACTATTGTTAAGGCTGTCGATATATGCTAATTCAATGCTGTGTAGAAAAGAATATATATATATATAAATGTGTGTATTTAACTTTTTATTTTGTTATTCAGTGTTATTACCGTGCGTCTCCGGTGGTTATCTCGCCATTTAGGATACTTTCAAGAATTAAGGAATTGGGAATCGCGTTGGTTAAAATATACCACGATATGAGACCATTGCGATTATTAACTGTATCTCTTACAAGTTTCGTATTTTCATCATCGCTTAAAAACTTTATCGCATAGCTTACAACGCTCGCAGCGCTGTAAAAGTACATTCATTTATTTAATATAGAAACTGATGGTAATATGATTATTTACTGGTTTTTACTTACACTCCATCACAGTTGGGATGCTTGTTCGAAAGGTTTATCACGGTGGAGAGCACATTTGCTTCGTCTTCGATTCTTGTGTCGCTAAACTCCAATAGTTGGGTTAAGTGAGCCAACGTTGCTTTTGTGCCACTTTCTAGAAGATCACATGGCTGTAGCTGCAGCTCTTTTAATTGACTCCACTGTTCGAGGTTAGCCCGGACAAAACAATCGACGCAGTGCTCCAACACAAACGACTTTTCATCTTTGGTTTGACAGTTCAGACGCTGCAACATATGTTGTTGCAGTTCCCCAAGATTTGCGCTCTTCTCAAACATTTCAGTATCGATATTATATTGAGTTCTATAATAATGCAAACATGTCTGCTGTTGCTCAGGCTCCATGTCATTCAGCTTGAAAATTGGAAAGAATCGCCACCAACCGTGTTGCGAGCTAGGCAATGCACGTAATTGTTTTAAAAGTTCATCAATCAATATCATAATGCCATTCTTAAAGATAATTTCACCGCAACGTTTGTTGAAACGAGGAATCTCTTCGCCGAAGTTTTCGCAATTTTGTATCTTTCCCTTCAAACGTATATGGTCATAAAAATTATCGCTCACATTGAAAAGCGTCTCAATGAAGATCAGATAATCGCCCAGAGTCAAGCTGCTTATACTGGTCTACAATAATGGAAATAAAATATATTAATACTATTCAATATATGCGAAGAGCAGAAATTTACCTCGAGGAGATTGAACACAAGTTCATTAGCTTTTTGTCGCAAAGTTGCATTGGTTAATGCGCGAACTCGTGAGCTGAGTTGCAGGAGCACTTTTTTGTTTATGAGAGCTTTAATGGGTTTCATTTTGCTCAGCCAAAAGTGGAGTGGAACGGAGTGCCAGGGCACTGTGGCCAATGCTTCCAGGAACTCTTGTGCCTGGTTCTCGCCCGACATGAAGAGCTCCATATTTATCTCTGGCAAAAAGTAGCTTTCGACATTATACAGCTGTGTTCTGTTTGTGGCCGCTAGGAATTCAGGAAGCAGTTTGTATTGACACAACTTGGACACATCAAAGCGGTTGAAAAAAAATTCCAATGTCCAGCGCAAAACCAATATGTTGTTGTCCTGCAATAGCCGTGCATATAGAATGCGCAGCCAGATCAGCCAATCATCCTCCTTATTGCTCTCCGCAATACGGGGCAGCAACGTGCTCAGGGTGGGCAGCACTAAATGCGATTGTTGCTCCTCCAGGGTCTCCATTATGACAATGTAGGAGGACCACTGATGCTCATCGCATTTAAGAGTGTCGAGAACACGTATGCTCCGTCCAGCAGTGCTAGCAGTGGGTTCCTCTTGTACTATCATAAGAAGTTTCCTCATGAGAAAGTGTGCTGATCTGCGTTGCTCGCGAGCTTCTGATTGCAACAGGTCTTGTATAACAGCGTGTAGCTCAGATGAACAGGCGCTCTCGTCGCCCATTTCACGTAGGAAATCATCAAAGAGCTGCACCAGGATTTGGGCGGCATGCGGTTGTCGTTCGCTGCTTAGGCTTAGAGACCAAAGTTGACGTAGCAGGAATTTGCCATCGACCCGGGGAAACTTGCGGGCATGAATTTGCACACAGATAAGCAAATTGGCCACCAGCTGGCGATGAAGCCCATGTGGAATTCCGTCATCATCGCTCTCGGCGATGACAACCGAAATGAGTTTGTGAAATACCTTCGATCCAAACTTCACATTCCACCTGTTGTTGCTCTGCAGCAGGTTGTAGATGCACTGCAGTACGCGCTTAAGGGCCAATTCATTGTTCTTATGCAGATCAATTAAATCACATAGCAACTCATCCAGTTCGGCAATCTCTCCCAACAAGTTTTGGTTTTGAATATATGTTTCGACTGCCTGTACAACCGCGTTCGTTCCTGTTGCACTTATTGCTTTCCTTGGAGGCAGAGACATTTTAAATTCGCTGCAGTTATTAATCACCCAACAAGTAGTATTAGTCACTCTATTGTTATTATTTCACAAGTCAGCTTTTGACTTGTCTACCAATCGATAAGCGTGGGATGCCGTCGATTAATTGATTAACCTGCAATATCTATCGATAAAATTTATTATCAGTCTGGCAGCACTATAATAACGTGCAACAATTTTTCAATTGACAATATTCATTTTTTTATTGACAATATTAGACGTAAAATATACATTTTTGGTTATGCATTCAAAAATATTATTAGCTTTAAGAACTAATTTTCTTCTCCGCGTCTACTTGCACGATTTGTCTCCCTTCTCTTTCTTTACCTTAGCACATATTCGTATGCACTTTGATACTATTGGATCATCCGAATCACATTCACCTCCTTTTTTCTGTTCTTTTGATTGTTTTTCCGAATCACATTCACCTCCCTTTTTTGGTTCGTTTAATTGTTTTTCGCACTTGTTTATTCCTTCTGTATGTTTGCTGCAATTTTTTTTACTTTCTTTTTTCGTTTCTTCAACGGGCTTCTCTTTAGCGTCGGGAGTTTTAGTGGATTTGGAATCCTGACGATTTTTTTTTGTATACAAGAGGCGAAATGTTATCCTCTCTGCCTCTAAGGCATTTACAATCATAAGTGTCATAGGTTTTTCTGGATCCACGATTTTCATCTTAGCCATATACTCTAACCCAATATTTAGAATAGTCGTAAAATCTTTGCAACCATTGGTCATTACCTCTGGAACGATCGGATAGATACCGCGATAAATAGTTGCTTGTCGTGCTACCCTTCGTATACCGGTGAGAAAAACAATAGGACATCTGGGTCGAAATTGACTAATTAAATTAGGCACAACCGGACATGGGCTCGCTACGACTATGGCAGTGGCTTGACCCAAGGAAGCAATCTCACTGATCCCGGCCGTAATCGCCGAAATATTGTCGGACGATGATGATTTCATGTAGGTCTTCACTTCGTTCTGTAATCGTTCATACCATAGCACATTTTCCACCTTTGCACAAATTTTCGCCATGCATTTAACACACTCGACCGGGTATTTGCCCTTGGCCGTCTCACCAGACAGCATTACGCAGTCGGCGCCATCAAATATGGCATTGGCGACATCCGAGGCTTCGGCGCGCGAGGGCCGTGGCTTGCTCGTCATGGAATCCAGCATCTGGGTGGCACATATGACGGGTTTGCCAGCCATGTTGCATTTCGCTATTATGGACTTTTGCGCCAGTACAACTTCTTCGGTAAGGATCTCGATACCAAGATCACCGCGAGCCACCATGATCCCATCCGAGGCCTCAATTATATCATCAATATTATGCATTCCCTGTTGATTCTCAATCTTTGATATGATTTGGATGTGCTTGCCTTTTGGTCCCAGCACTGCACGAATTTCACTAAGGGCATTGGCATCACGTATGAACGATGCAAAGACCATGTCCACACCATGCTCCACACCGAACTGCAAGTCCTTTTTGTCCTTTTCCGAAACAGATGGCAAATCAACTGGAATACCAGGAAGATTCACACCCTTATGAGATCCCAACTTTCCGCCATTGACAATCTCGCAAATAACTTCTGACTCAGTCGTCTCCGTAACGCGCAACGCAATCTGTCCATCATCGACAAATATTAAGTTTCCTTTCTTGACAATCTTTGGCAACTGTTTATAGTCTACGTATATAGTATCTTTAGTGCCATTTGACTCCAAATCCTTGTTGGTGGATAACTTGATTTTATCACCTTGCTTTAGATCCACTTCTGCAGTATGGCTGCCCGATATTAGACCCGTACGTATTTCTGGTCCCTTGGTATCCAATGCAATAGCCACGGGCTTGTATACTCCAACCTGGGTCGCATAGCACTCGATGGCCTTCCTTGCCTCTTGTATTGTATTACAATGGTAATCGTATGTGCCATGCGAGAAGTTTAATCGGACAACTCGCATCCCGGCTTCGATTAGCTTGACTAGCACGTCCGCCTTGTTGGATGCGGGTCCAATCGTGCAAATGATGCCGCTTAACGCATAACTCAATGTGGGTGCATTGAATCGCAGACGAGATTGATAGTCCAATTGCGAGGAGAACGGCCCTCGGTCCAGAACTACCTCAGGTTTCTTATCCTACAAGTATAGACCTTAATACTAAGCAACAGTATATAGTCTCTATAGACGCTTACACATTCCAACTTGGCACTGGTGGAGTAATTAGCAGAATCAAGTTGTACCCGTGGCAGCAAGATCTGCATGGGCGCAGACACTCGGGTTGTGAATCGTGTAAATAATGTCATCAATCTGCGAAACTTTTACAGAATAAAACTTAATTTTGGCATATGAAATTTTGAAAAAAAAATGTTTATTTGATTTTGATTAAATAGTAAACTACATAAAAAAAAAAAAAAAATCCAACAATTAAAAGGCAAAGGCAAATCAATATGAATGATATAAATATGCCCCTGTTAAATTTATGTTTAAGTATTCCACACATATATCAACAACAGTAAACAACGGCATCTGTACTATATAAGCCTCTAAATTAGAAAGTGAATAAGAACCAATCAATACCAGTTAACGCAAGCCAATTAACCGGCAATAAAGGTTAGAGTAGACACAAATATTATTTTAGCTAACGACTTTATCGATTTTATTTCAATAGGTAATTCAATTCAATTATTTAGGGCTCTCATACATTTTGAACGATCTTTGAAGGTCAAAACATTAGCTCTTAGACTGGCAGTAACTTGAATTCGTACACTTCACTAGTGGAAATCGAGGTAGCATTATGTATACATATAGTTTTTATTAATCTTTGTTACTATAAAGAACTCTATATTTAACAATGATAAATTATATTTGTATGCTTGTATTTGTGTGTATGTGTGAAGGAATGACTCCATGGAGTCATTCAGTGGCGCTCTGACAGCAGTTAAATATATCCAATCTCGTTATCCAATAATCCATATATATTTGTTGAGAATTTTTAATAAATTAACTTGGTTAATAACAGTAATTGATGCACGCGCACAGCGCTTAAAACACGGGCGCAGTGTCAGCCACTGATAACAGGCTTATTCGACGGTGCTGTAAGATGGGTGAAACGTAAGTTGAGGCTATATCGGAGCTTTCAGTCAGCAGTCAGCAGTCTACTTACACAATACGAATGGTGTTGGTGAAGCCGGAGCCCTGCTTCCAGCCAGTGACAATGACCACAGAGTCGCCAGCCTTGATGAAGCCGTTCTTCTTGCCCACCTGCAAGCCGAACTGGACACGCACATCAACATCCTTTAGCCAGTCGCTGAGGGCGGGCTCTGTGAAATTGATTGCACATGAGATTAAGAAACTCAAACCGAGGGACGTAACACCTACCCTTGTAGATAAGTGGCACCAAGCCACGGTACAGATGAGCCTGCCGAGCAGTTTGCGCAAAACGCGTGACGGCAATGATGGGGCAACGTGGGCGATACTTGCTCACCAGGAATGCGGACTTGCCGCTGGTGGTGATCACCACAATGGCGGCTGCCTTGGCCTTGTTGGCTGCCTCGACAGCGGCAATAGCCGCAGCATGGGCAGCATCCAAAGTGGTTGCGGAGGCTGCACGCACCAAATCCGCAAATAAATTCTGGTGCCACAGGGCAGCCTCGGCCTCCTTGCACGTCTTGGCCATGGTCAACACACACTCCAGAGGATAGTCACCCTTGGCTGTCTCACCAGACAACATGACACAATCAGCGCCATCGAGCACAGCGTTGGCCACGTCCGAGATTTCGGCACGAGTGGGACGTGGTTTCTTCACCATGGACTCCAACATCTGAGTAGCGCAAATAACGGGCTTGCCGGCCTTGTTGCAACGTGCGATCATTGCCTTTTGGGCCAGGAACACCTTCTCGGCGGGTATCTCAATGCCAAGATCACCACGAGCGACCATGATACCGTCACCGGCCTCAATGATCTCGTCCAGATTGTGCATGCCCTGCTGGTTCTCAATCTTAGAGATGATCTTGATGTTCTTACCCTTCTCGCCCAAAACTTTGCGGATTTCGGTCAGAGCGGCAGCATTGCGAATGAACGATGCAAAGATCATGTCCACATCCTGCTCTACACCGAACTGCAAGTCAGACTTGTCCTTCTCGGACACAGCTGGCAAGTCGACGGGCACGCCGGGGAGATTGACACCCTTGCGGGAGCCAAGAGCACCACCGTTCTCCACCTCGCAAGTCACCGTGTCCCCGGAGACCTCGCGCACAACCAGCGAGATGAGTCCATCGTCGACAAACACGCGATTGCCTGGCTTCACCACGTTGACAATGTTCACGTAGTCCACATAGACAATCTCCAGAGAGCCCTTCTCTAGGAATTCCTTGTTGGTGGTCAGCTTAATAGTCTCGCCCTTCTTCAGCTCAATCTCAGCAGTGCCGCTGCCGCCGATGAGACCAGTACGGATCTCGGGACCCTTGGTATCCAGGGCGATAGCAACTGGGTGCTCGTATCCCAGCTTGGCCGAATAGTTCTTAACAGCCTGTCGCACATTGGCCACCGTCTCAGCATGGTATTCGTGCGAGCCATGAGAGAAGTTCATGCGCGCCACATTCATGCCAGTGGCGATCATCTTCTCCAGCATCTCGACACTGCGCGATGCGGGTCCGATGGTGCACACAATTCCAGACAGACGCACATGGGGCACAGGCGAGTCGAACTGCAGGCGGCACATATGCTCTAATTGGCTCTCAGCTCCGGCAGCCATATTTTGTGGTACTTCGTTTGGCTGCAATAAAAATGAAGCGGATATTAAATACAATTTCCAATAACCAACATAATTATCGCTGTCAATGAGGTGGATAATAAACTTCTGCTGACTTCGGCGGTTTATGGTTCGTTATATCGATATTCGCCTACCGACACGCAAATAGAGAGCGACACAGAGCGCGCAAGAGCTGGGAATAGCAAGAGCGGGCATCGCACGCATGAGAGAGCGACAGCTAGCGAGAGTGGGAGTGGAGGTGCGACAGACGCAATACGAGAGACTGACAGACGGAAGAGATTTTATGCATCGGCAACGGTGCGGCGCTGCATCTGTGAAGGTCACAACTTTTGCATCTGCTATAAGCCAAAAAAAATTAAAACAGTTGCATAATAATATTGCCACAAAACTGTTGGAATAACTGCTTTGATTTCTTTTTAAGCTGATAGGCATATCTTTATGGATATATATACATATAAGTTAAAAATGTTCCGCGAATTCTGTACACTGTGGGGGACTCCTTACCTTCAGCTTCGGTGCCTCATCATAAATTGTTACGTTAACCATTTTGTTGCCTACTAGATTGACAGTGTATAAACCACGACAATTATATTTCGAGTGTTGCCCAATACGGATACGGATGATACGCACAAAACAGATACTGACGATGCGTTGTATGGCAAGAATGATTGCGTTCAAAACCTAAGCGAAACGGGGTTTTTCACACAATGACATAAAACGTTCGACTGGCCGAGTCTGGGTGGAAAATTTTTGGCAAAAGCATTCAGAAAGTCGGTAATGCACAATGAGCGCAAAACCACGAGACTCTGGTGAAAATGCCAAACGAACGGTTCTCCCACGGAGCCGAGAGAGCGCGGCGCCGCCAGTGGTGCAAACTGGCGAACGGCAAAGACAAACGGCAACAGGCCACCCCTAAAAAGCCGCCCAGCACAATAACGAGCGGCATTTCGCAAAAGTTTATCTCTAGAAAAAAGCTCGATATTTAGCTGTCAGACTAGCGGTGCCAACCACAAAGCTCAGTCAGCTGGCCATATGTCTGAGCTCAATAATACTTGTGATCGGTGAGAGTGTAAACAAAAAAATGATCGTCAGCTGTTGGAAGCCGAAAATAAACACACACTAAAAGTATCAAAAATAAAAGCAATAAAAAATTCTAATTATCAGCTGTCGAGTACGGAAAACGCCGCCGCTGACAATGCCGCGTTAGCTGCTGACCTTGAATTGAACGGAATAATATAATCTCCATACAGCATAGCACGCATGCTCTCTATCGCTCTATCTCACTCCCACCTCCCACATGATGCGATTGCGTGGAAGGCGCCAGCTGGGGGGGTGCTTGACGCGTGACACGCACACCACTAGCAGAGCTTTTGCAAAGAGCGCTTTAACGAACCAAAGCAACAGCAACAACAACAGATTAAAGAAAAAAGTTCTCTTTCAGTGAAAGTGCTTTTACCAATTTCCAAAAGGCTATTGGACTCTGCCCTTGAACCTGCTTACGAAGGACATTGTCACAGTAAATGAAGTTACAGCATACAAATTACGCTCTGTTAAAAGTCGACAAGCAATCAAATTCAACAAATTGAAATGAATTAAAGCCGGCAAATTTTAATCAGCGTTTAATTACTCATCGCCGTGTCGTGGGATTTCGTATTTTTTTCAGACATTTCCTCATACACATATATAAATACATAAGTATATGCAAATATGCTGTGTATATATAGAAGTGATAAAGGTACTCAATTTAAGGTTAAAAGCAAAATAATTGACACTTGGTGATTATTATTGCATTTTCCAATGGCGTGTTTGCTCTATATGTTTGCAAGAATGTATGAGTGCTCCACTGTGCTTTTGTATGGAATGACTTCTATTTCACCTTTACATATTTTTTACCCGCGCATCAGCCGGTCACACAAATGAATATGTCAGTGTGTGTGTGTGTATTGCAAAGTCAGTGAATGTATGTATGGATCAGTTAATTTTCATAATACGGGTAAAGTGTTTGCATCATCGGCAAAGTAAAGCATAATTTGGCAAAACTACTCTTTCATTAGGCATTATTTTATCGCACTTATATACATATTCATTTACATGAATTTATATGACGACATATTATTAGTAATATATATATGGTATGGAGATTATATGATATATGATTATCATCCGTTTAATATCTTACCTTGTTTAAGTGTTGAAAATAACGTTAAGGGATAGATGTATTCCTTCTCCTGTTTCGGAATTTATTTATTTTAAATGCACAGGCTGTGTATACACCGTCACCAAAATACGAGCTGCGAGTTGGGGGCGATCTGTTTTGCGACTAAGAACTTTTTTCGATATGCCGCAATAGAAAGTTTAAGTAAACTAATATCGAATAACAAGTATTAATCGATACCTATCACGATATCTATTTTCGTTACAACAATCGATATTTTTTTAAATTTGCATGATTGACAACATTATAGGCTTTCATTAAAATATTTATTAAACACACATATTTTATACATATATTGTGTTTTGAGTGTAGTGCAAGTTCACAGGAAGCTTTAAGGCATTTTGTTAAGTGCATCGATTAAAGCGTTGCATCTGATCATTGCCATATCCTGTAAATAGTTAACAGCATCGACGTGCAACACCTTATGCATTTGCAACTTTTCCTGTAAAAAGTTCATTTGTGCCTTTGATGGCCGATGAGGAAAACCTGTAAAAAAAATAATTGATTTAATACTAAATACGATTACAGCAAGTTGAAATAAACAACCTTCTATGAGGCAAACGTTTGTATGACACGGCACATTTAAATCTGGTGGATAGCGTCGAATGTCCTCTTCTGTTACAGTGGATACATTGGTAAATTCAATATACATAACATCGTATGTACGGGTAAACTGATTCGTTTTAATATCCATTACCTTGGCACGATACCAAGCATCTTCAAATTTGGCAATAACATATTCCCTGAGTCTGAAAATTTAAAAATGTATTTTGTATTACAGTGATTGACTGACTCTTTAATTTATATTTACTCACACAGGTTTGTATGGCTGCTTGTCCTTGATTTTGGACAAGCGAAAATGCAAATCGGAGAAATGACGTGCATATTGACTTTCAAAGGCGCCAATAATACCCCTTGAAACATTTGAATTGTCCACAATGGAAATATCGACCCCTTCTCGCGATTTGATGACAATGCGACACGTTTCGAAGGGCTGTAAAAATGGTATGCAATTTGTTAGGAATTATCTGTATAAATTAAGAAAAAATTTCATTTAAATACCGCAATTAATAAAGGTTCAGAATAAGTTTTAGCAATGGACGTGCTTGGCTTTTGATTATCTGCTTCATTTGTTTTGATATCCGTGGGTATTTTGTTTATAGTTGTAATATTTTTTATAATCTCCCAAGTGGAATTGCCGTTTTTGGTAGTTTCATCAAGAGGTACAGGCGGAATGGTATTTAACTCTATATTCAAATTAGGTGGAATATTTTCTTTGGCTTTTTCATGTTGATCTGATGACTCCTCATCTAAGCTCTGTAAGTTGTGTATTTTATTATCTTCTTCAACATTGGCAGCTGATATTTGCTCCTTTGTCAAATTCACTTCCTTATTGTTTAGAAATTGATCAGCTTTCGTTGTGGGTTGAGTTTCCAATTCAAATTCCGCTTTAGGTGGAGCCTTTGGCACTGAGATTTCTGGTGTAGAATCATCCATTTTTGACTCTAAAGCTAAATTGTTCTGTGCATCTGATTTGGCACACACTAATTTTTTCTCAGACGGAATCGCACTACCAATGAGATGCAATTTTGATAAATATTCAATGATCTGTAAATTCAATGATTTGCCTGTATCTACATGATGTAAATCTATTTGCCTATTATTGTCATACTGTAGTATAAACCGCTTATTCTCGAAATTGGAAACGAACTTGAGGACTTCATGACTCATTGGTGCGTTCGGAACGCCCTTCAGCTGAAGCTCCATGACACTGCAAGGTAGTTGCATTATTTCGTTGCTTATCTCACGAATTTCAACGCTATTCCTTGGCTTGACAAAGCCCAAGTCCAGGTATTGAAGGCGCACACATGAGCCAGGAATTATTTTAACACGTCGGAATTGATCTTGATACTTGGCTAGGGCGTACGACAAGATCTTCGGCTTATCTATTTTGTTCATCTCTTTCCCCAACAAATGAACCTAAAAATACAGTTTATATTACAATGAAATATATTCAATATAAGCATAAATTCACACACAAACCTTTCGGCAAATTTCTGAATATTCCTTCTCAGCATTTTCGTTGGCCTCGCGCACGAAACAACGATTTACAAATCGAAAGCCAGTAATATAAATAATGTCTCCACTTAGAGGCATAGCTATACAAGGCGGAGGAACATTTATTTTAATATTCGTTTTCTTTGAAGTGTTGTTATTTAAGCCATTGCTGCTTTTGTTGTTGTTGTTTTTGATGTTGCTGCTGCTGCTGCTGCTGCCTCTTGCCATTACTGATACGTCTGCTTTGTAAGCCTTATCGTATTTGCGTCCGCTTTCTGTAGTTGCAGTAAGAGGAGCTGCTTCATTTTGCCTTTCGCCTAGGTTAGCTTTTTCTTCGTCGACTTTGTTAGCAGTGACGACATTGTCGCAAACTTGTTGAATACCTGGCTGTGATGGCATTTCCATAATACCAAAAGCTGAGCATTCTAAGGGATGCACCAGAGCGGGTATTGAAAAACATATATACCTATGACGTTGCCAATCATTTAGCTGACATTTCTTCGAACAATAAAAATCACCACAACGATGGCAAACTACACGGGTTTTTGTGCCACAGACCACACAGCATCCGCTGATTGCTGGCTTTAAGACCTCAAGGCTATCCATCCCGAACAACTTGGTTTTCACACTAATTTACACTTTTCAAATGCCCAACTTTCATAGAAGATAGCGATTTAGGAAAAAAAGAATACATCGATATTTTGTATAGTATTTGCTATCGATTTAAGAAGTGTGCTTGCGATACTCAACGATGCTACGAATTGGTACACAATTATTTTAAACCTTATTTGTACTGGAATACTGAATATACTTTCAAATGTTTTTGAAAATAGCCTTGAAAATTGTATTTGCAATTTGAAAGGCTTTCAAAAGAAATTGTCGTACATTGTATTCCTTTGGATTTTTATTCATGATGACAGAAATTATAGATTAAATTGTAATGTTTAATAATGGCTCACTTTCCTCTTTTAAAACTAAGCTTGTTAGCTTTGAAACAAATTAGTAAGCCAGTAGTCAAAAGCATAAAAGACACCGCTAAAACCAATGAGCCATTGCGTAAATATTTAGTCGTCCCAACAGCACAAAGTAAGAAGTTTTTTATATCGTAGCTAAAAGTTTACGATATTGTATTATATACAATCTGTAGCCTATCATTGGATTGGGGTAAGAACAAAAATGCGAATACTTGGCATGAGCCAACCAAAATATATACCGCCCTTAAACAACGCGCTGGCAATCCAAACCGGAAGTGAATTAGTGGGTGAACTGCTGATCTTTATAATTGCTGTCAGCTTGCTATTATTGGAGTTCTCACGGTATGTTTCATTTTTGCTTGTGTTTTTGAAATTTATAAAAGAAAAAGGCTGTAATTTATTAAAGGCAAGCGCGGAACGAAGCGTTGAAGAACAGTCAACGTCAGGCTGAGAAGGTAAAGTTGAAACATGAGTTGGAAACTTTGAATGATCGGGTTTTGAACCAAACACGCGAAATAATAAATCTTAAGGCACAGCTCGTAGAATTCATGGATCTTCATGAAAGCTAACAACAAATTGTTCAAAGTTTTGTATTAAATCAAATGATTTTCGGCTTTCTGTCAAACAATATGCTTCTACAATTTTATTTTTAATTTTTTTACTCTAATAAATTTTGGTTATCGAAATGGTCTCTGCATATCCTATCGGAAAGATTGCTGTACTTGGAATTAAGCAGATCGCCACTCCATTCAGCAAAGTTTTAAAGACTTTTGCCCAAAACAATTCAATATTTAAAAAGTATATTTGTGCTCCGGCTGGTCAAATAATACATTGGATCGAGACAAGATCAAAAATGCACATGCTAAGACTACCTCAACCCAAAAGAGTTCCTAAGCTCTCGGATGATATGGCTATCAGCATGGGAGCAAACCTTTTAAGCGAAGTTTTTACAATGGGCTTAGGCTTACTAATGATATACATCGAATCTTCACGGAAAGCAAAAAAGGATAAGGTGAAGAATGACTTACACAGGGAGAATCAAGAGAAGCTAAGAATAGAAATAGAAACACTGAATAATCTGCTCGATTGGCAGAAAAAACAAATATATATAATACGTGAGCAATTAAATGAATTTGAAAGAAATAGTCTTTAAGACAAAAATCACTAGTATTATTTTTGAAGATTCATTGCTTTTATTCGCATTTCAAAGCTTTAAGTCTCAAAATCTTTCATGTTTCTTAAATATCGATTAACACAAATCGTGTATCGTCTCGCGTGACCCACTCAACACGCCACTTAGAAAAACAGCTGTGTTCCTCGATCGCCAGCCCTGGTTTGCCTATAGTTTTCTGTGCCGAGATTTTGTAATATAAATTAATATAAGAGATGGTTATTGGAGTATTTCCAGCCGCCAAACTTGGCGTGCTGGCAATTAAACAAATTAGCAAGCCCATTGCCAATGTTATAAAGTCCAATGCAAAATCAAGTCCATTCTTCAGGAAATACATATGCATGCCGCCGGCACAGTGTAAGCCAAATAAATTCATATGATATAAAGGTAATTAATGCCGCTCAATTGTCGTTCGCTTACAGTTTACAATTGGGTGGAGGTAAAGACTAAGATGTGGGCACTGAATCTTGGACGGCCAGTCACGGTGCCTCCTTTGAATGAAGCCATGGCCATTGAGCTGGGCGCCAATTTGCTTGGAGAGTTTATTATCTTTGCCATTGGCGCCGGTTTGCTGATATTTGAGTATTCGCGGCAAGCGATTAAAGAGAATAAAAAGAATGAGGCTCTTCAATTGGAGAAAATGCAGCTGACGAACACGCTGACTGAAATGAACTTTCGCCTGGAGCGTCAGGATGCACAAATTCGAGAAATGACCCGTGTTCTGGCGGACCTAGGTGCGTGACTATATATGGATATATATTTAAACATAATAGCTTTACTACAAGGATATTATCTGCTTCCATTAGATTCACGCAGCATTTTTAAGTGGCACAAAGAACCGTTGCAGGAGTATGTGCCCTTCGATCCCAGTACACCAGATCAGAGCGCCAGCGCCAGATATCCTAAAACATATTTGGGCTCATACGATCCCGAGGGCGGCATGACATTCCGTGCGCTCAACTATCTGCAAACACAGATCTTTATCGATGGTCGCAATCGAAAAGGAAAGCAAGCTCTGCAGCACATGGATGAGGTGGCTGAAAAACTCGAAAGATCATTTGGCGAGACGGTAAACAATGCTGCGTTGCCCGTGAAATCACTACAATGACCAAATCTGAATAAGGATCAGGATTTGGCCCTACTCATGTATGCACTGACACTGGTAGAACAATAGTTCGCATACAAAATGTCACACCAAATCGATAAACTGCTTGATTTAAACAAATTTAATTGTTAAATCTACTTATATATACTATATATAGATAGGTTAAAAGTCAAGTGTAAATGTAAATGTATTTATTAATTTTTATTGTTACTAAAGAACAAACTATGAGAGATGTTTAACCAAGTGTGTATGACTTTCTATCCTTGATAAACGAACGACTGTAGCTGTCGCAGCTCTTCGCCTGATGAGGTCAGATCCCCAAGGTATTTATAGAACGATATGCAAATGTTGTAGAGACTACGACGAACAGCATAACGTAAATGATTGAAGTTGCTGCTGTTTGTGCGAAAGTTGGGCATGCCGTTGGCCAGTCTGTCCACTTCACATTTGAGGCGATGCAAGGCCTTGATAATAGCCGGCAAATCATCCTGCACAATGCCATAATTATCCTCCTTAATGGATGCGACGCATATCTGAGCCAGCGCTTGCGTCAACCATATCACTGGCAGTGCATTCTCTAGGAGAAATTCAGTTTTGGCACCTTCGGGTTCGTAGAAAAAGTAAACGATGCCAGGAATACGATGCAGCACTTCCTGCAATAACTCCTCCAACTTCGTCGACGTGCGCTCACACCAGTTGGGTACACGGCGAATGCTATCCGTGCTCTTAGTATTCCAATCCCTGCTGGGACCTTCAGCATGTTGTGGCGCAACAACAGGTCGAATGCCATGCAATTGATTGTATTGTCGTAGCAGCAACTTCTCTGCTAGAAGTGCGCTGCTCGTATCGCTGTAAATTGGCTGATCCACGTTGCTCTTTCGCATCGAATTACTAAGCTCATCGGTAAAGCTGCCCAAGATGCTAAGGCATTGGTCGCAGAGTGCGCGCCAGTTAGCTGGCCGATTACCCGGCTCAGTAAGCTGGAAGATTTCACTACGCACTGACGAAGTCTGGCGTTGTGCTTCCTGATACAAGAAATTAGCAGCCAAACACTGTACCACATAAACATTGAAGACTCCCAGGCCGGCCACAATAGTGAGCTCCTGTTCACTGGGAACGGAAAGGCGATGACGTGCAACAGTCATTGGTAGAGGCTCCGAGAGTATTGCGGCATAAAAGCAACGCATTAGACGCATATTGCTAACTATCTGAGCGCCCAGCAACCAGGCATAGAATAGTAAGCGTCCATTGGTGATCACGTCTACAATCCCAAGCAGCCTGTCGTCCGTGTCCACGTTGAGTACAATACTTAGACGATATCTTAGAAATGTGCCGAATAGCCAAAATACAAATGTGTAGCAAATCGTCGGCATCACTGAACTCATCGGCGCCTTCAGCAGCGTAGCATAGAGCACTTCGCGTAGCTTCTCTGAGCGCGACTGCTCAGCAAAGTCGAAATCAATGGAAGCCTCTTCCTGCATGTACTCGGTGGCAAAGTAATAGGCGCCAGCGCAAAGGCCCATGCCCAGCAAAAAAATGTGGTAAGAGTTCACACAGTCCTGGCCATATGCCTTGAAGATAAAGTGACTGTAAAGGTAATCAAATAGTACAATAATAATAATAATAATTATATTAAGGCCACATACCGGTAATCCGTGTGTAAATATCCTGTGTATAGCCATGCAGTTAGGTAGCCCACAATTGCATGAGCGAACAGAAAAAGTAGTTTTTGCGGACCATTGTGCAGCAGCCACCGATAGCGTGTGGGCCAATAGCGACGCTCGGCTAGATGTTGATGGGAGAGCGTCATTCCATAGAATACAATAGCGCCTAGTAATGGTATGCAGGCGAACCATGTGTAAAAGCTGCACACCAAACGCAACGAACTCATAATCCAATTCAGGGGATGAAATAATTCAAAATTTATTAACAACAGAAATACGGTGAGCAATAGGAATTGTACTCCGACGCTGAGTAATACGGCGCGCACGCAGCGGCCAAACAGCAGCAATTTGCAAGTATTTAGAGCCGCCTCGGACATTGTTGCGGTCAAAACACCACTTTTAAGTAATTAAATATATACAAAATTTAAGCTTAGAATTTGAGAACGTATGATTCCTGAAGTTGCCGGCACCGCGCGCTTTGTTGTTACCTATTCCGTGTTGCAGTGCTTAAATAATCGATATGTAAATCGATTTGGTTACGACAAAAAAATTTTATTTTCCAAAGGCCAACTGTTTATTTTCGGAATTCAACAACTTTCTTTTCTTTCTTATTGTTCTATGAATAAAAATAATAAGTTGCTATAAATTTTACATGGCAAGTGAATAGGCACTACCGACATATATTTTGCGGTAATACCACTGTGTTATAGTAACGTAACGTAAGCGCAAAATGAGCAACGTAAGAAACGATTTATCGATAGTATCGGCAGGGATAGTTACGATTTTAGTAATACAATGAATATCGATACAGATATATTGAGAACTTTCACATCGCTAGTTTCTACTAGTGAATGGAATTTTGGGCAGTCGAAAAATTCCAAAAACAAATGCGCGCACACGGAGAAGTGAAATAATTAGCATAATTTCGATTCGTAAGTGGCTGTGAAAAAAATCAAAGCTTATGTTTTAATATCACATCATTTTTCCTATTAAGGTGAAAAAAAAAAAACAAACAAATTAAAAAAAATCCATAGTTATTGAGTAAAATATTTCGTGTGCGCGTACGAGAGTCGAGTGTTGAATCGTCGTTCGCTCGGTTGTCAATGTTGCGTGAATAAAGCTAACGAATGAAATCGTTGTAATTAATTCCCATTTAATTGCTGTTTGTGCATAATAAAGTTAAATCAACGTTTAGTCAAAATGATGTTAAAATGCTCTAAGCTACCAGTTAAATATATTCAAACACTGTAATGAATATGTGTATTTAGGTGTGTGTTTGTGTTAGTAAGTGCAGCAGCTGCCAAAAAAGCGCATGTGAAATGCAGATAAGCATTTGAGGTCACTCGACGTATTACAATTTTGTGTACGCGCGCGTGTGTGTGTATGTGTATGTGTACGCTTGTTTCCCTTGGCTGTATTCTTATTATGATCATTAGAGCAGAACCGGAGGGCAGGTGGTGTCCACACATGAGCAGACAGACAGACAGACAGACTGAGTTACGCATTAATTATATACACACATGTAAATTTACATACGGATGCATAGCATAGCTATGCAGGAATTTGTGTGTGTACATAAATATATTTATGTATGTACACACATATGCACACGCACACACATGCATGTATGCTATTAAAAAGTGACAACACAAGAACAACAAGCGTTGCGTCTGGCAAATTGTTCTGCTTTACGCGCATAATAAGTATTTAGGCAGAACAAATTTTTTCATAAAACAAAACGTTTCGTTGGGCTGAGATGAGCTGAGCGTCGTGTTCACTGTGCTCTCGCTCCTCAATACTCCGCCACTTGTCTCCCCCGCCTGCTTACTCTTTAGCCATTGTCGTTGTCGTTGTTGTTGTTGTTCTTGTCTACTGGCGACTGCGACTGCGACCGCGACGTTGGCGGCTGCTTCATGCTCCATTCACCTACTTTTACGCGTTGCGCGCTCTTTGCTCTCTGTTTCTGTTTCTGGCAGCGAGCGACGTTCGTTTTCTGAATTCCAAATGAAGTCATGAGCAGCAGATTGTATGAAAACCAACAGCAACAGCAACAACAACAAAGCGAAGTCAACAGCTAAACAACAATACAAAAGTCGTTGTCGCGTTATTACAACAAGAAAAGCCGTAAAAAAAAAGTGAAATTAAGTGCTTAAAAACGCGAGACAGCAACAGCAGCAGCAACAACAACACACCAGCACAGCAGCAACAGTAGCAGTAGCAAAATGACATGGTCGCGTCTCGTTTACACAATAACTCAAATTAATTGAATATGTTGGCAAATGAGCAAAACGAAAATTACGTTAAAAGGTGAGTAGCAACATCCGAAGATGGCATCAAAGCACAGGCTTGACAAATTGTGCATTTGTGTTGGTATTTATGTATATGTATGTATGAGATGTATGTGTGTGTGTATTCGCATGTATGTATAGTCAACGTAGTTCGGAAAGTAAACACACATACGTACGAAATATATCCAGGCGTCAGCCTCTTTACAATCATAGTTTGTCAATGTGAACAAAACAAAGAAAACTTTGCAAATAAATAATTTATTTTTTATCGGGCAATGTTTCTTTTCATATACATATATATCTCTATTGATCTAACTAGCTAGATACGTTGAAACACTAAAAGCTAATTTTAAGATATCGCAAATCAAGTTCGATAATTGTTTATGACACCTAGTAAAGTATCGATAGCTAGCCATGGCTAGCGATTAGTTAGAGAAACCTACTTAAATTTGCTGTTTCCTCTCTAGCATGCTTATGGCTTATCAATTTGCTTGATATCTGAGAAAATGTAATTGAATTAATAATAGTTCAGCAGAAAGTTGAGTACAGGGTATTTTCGAGTCGGGTAAACGAATGTACTTACAATTTTTGAAATAGCTCTGAGTCAGCCTTTATAAATTCCCAAAAATTCCATGTACACTTACTTATGTATGTATATAGTACATAGGTATACCATATGTTTGTGTATGTGTGCGTGTGAATGAGTATCTATGCACTCGTACAAATTTGTGCTCTCACTTGAAAATTCACTAAACATCGATGTTCGTTTGCAGCCCACAAATCAAGCGCTTTTAAACGGCTGCTGTTATTAACATGGCAGCCGCATCCGCTGGCCAACAGCTGCAGCAGCAGCAACAGCAGCAGCAACAGCAGCAGCACAAACTGAACATTGTTGGCAATGCGGAATCGGTTGCTGGCGTGCTGCAGGTCAACGAGTTGCAACAGCACCAACAGCAGCAGCTCAACATGTACAAGCAACAGCAACAGCAGCAATTGTTGCAGCAACAACAACAACAACAGCAGCAGCAGCAGCAGCAATTCTATCAGCAGCAGACAAAATTTGTATCGCGGGTCGTTACAAATGCCGCTATGCAGCAGCAACAACAACAGCAACAACATCAGCAGCAGCAGCAACAACAAATATTACCAGCTGGTTTGGTAAATGGTAGCGCCATGATGCAAGCCGCAAATGTTGCCGGGCAGCAACAACAGCAACAATTGCGCCACAGTCAGCATATATTTGTGTGTCCAGCGATTGGATCGCCGATGCAACAGCAACAGCAACAAGCAAAGCAGCGTACAGCACAAATAAAATTGCCTGTGAAACCCGCAGCAAACACATCGGCAACTGTTGCTGCCACGCACTGTATGCCAGCAACAATTGCTTCGCGTCAAATGAGTCAGAACAATCAACATCAGCAGCAGCAGCAACATCAGCAGCAGCAGCAACAGCAGCAGCCGCAGCAACAGCAGCAGCAGCGGCTCTATGCAAAGAATGTGGCCAAAGCCAACAATGCTAACAATAATGCAAACAACAGCAGCAGTAGCAACAACAATAACAACAATGGCAGCAACAACAACACCAACAACAGTGCAAATTTGGCTCCAGGCTGGCGTCGACTAACCAACAACAATGAAGTGGCCTACATCAGGTGAGTCGCTGTCTCCTGGCTCTGTTTCTATCTCTTAGCTGCTATCTCCATCTCTGTCACCATCTCTATCTCTATCTCTGTCTCTGTATCTGTCCCTTGTATGACATTTACAGCAAGCCCCAGCTAAAAGTCAATCTGTGTATTGTCTGGCAGTGCATATTCGAAGCCATAAAAATGTTTTCTTGCCAAACAGGAAATGCTTGCTCGAAAGGGGTAGCTCAGCAGATGGGCAGCTCGAGTGGGTGGGCCATACGAGAATCGGTTGCATTTGCTTGCTGTTGGTAGCCGTCACGTTAAACTTCAAATGTTTTCCCAGATTCTTGTACATTTGTACTCCTCGTCCAATGTTCAGCACAAAATGCAACATGACAGAAGAGGCTATCAGCCGCAAGTCAATATACACATATGTAAACCTATATTTGGTTGTATTTACATTAAGAGTTACAAGACGCTTTGAAATCGATATACATATATTATATCGATCATTTTTTAATTGGTTAGACGAATTAAATACTTAAAATATACATATCACATATTATGATAAATGCGTTATAATATTTCTATATGAAAAGGTATGAAAAGGTTGCATTACATTTACATTAGTGTTACAAGACGCTTTAAAATCGATCATTTGTAACTTTGTTAGATGATAATTAAATATTAAGTATTATACCATATTTATGATTGATATGTTTTTAATCATATATATAAAGTTATATTTGATTGCATAGTGTATTTGAATTAAATTCATAATACACTTGAAAATCGATATATATCGCTCAGTTGGTACTTGATGACACACTTTATATGAAATGCCCAAGTATATCTCCATTAATGTGTTTGCATACAAATTGTAAAGAGATTGAGTCACATAAATAACTCATGTAGAGGATATTATGTTATGTTTGCTCAACTAACCTTATACTCTGTTTACCTCCATTAAAATGTGTACAGGGTATTCCAAAGTCGAGTGCCTGGCATTATGGGTCTGCCTGTCGTATGTACATAGACAGCGAGTATTTACCTGAGCATTATCTGCGAGTTATCATCAAGCCGACATAATTACAAACACAAATACAATATTTACACAAATATGTCGAAAACAAGCCACCGTCTGTATGTGCCCCATTGCCCAAGTAGTTTTAATTGTTCTGCTGCTGCTGCTGTTGCTGTTGCTGTTGCTGCCCGAGTGTCGTTTGACTGGGCACCAGAGAGCTGTTTACAGGGTTTGCAGGGCAGCAGGGCAGCTGGGCGGGTGAATCAGCAGGAGGGGAGCGGGTGGAGGTAGGTGCGGGCACACTCAGCGAGTCTTTGGCGCTGTGCAAATAGTTTACGGCTTTGTGGTGGCTGCCTCTCTGACGTTGTTGTCATCAGAGTTGGATAATCGTTGATTCTATAAGTGCCTCGAGGCGAGTCGAGTCGAGTCGGCTTGACTGGCTGCCCTGCCTTTTGCCTCTTGGCGATTGGCTTGTACGTCCAATCACAGGAAATGCTATATAAAAAAAAAAAACGATGCTCACATTCCTAGAAATGAGAAAAGATGATACACAATATATACATATATATATGTCGCATATAGATTATATATAGATTATTTTTAGCCTGATTTGGGACAGTTTCAATCGATGGCGATAAGGGACTTTTTGAGTGGGGTTTGCTAGCTGTCTTCATTAATATATTTTTAGATTTGATGTTACTGGCCATTTGGAACACTTTAGTTGGACTGGTCAAGCCATGTTGCATGTTTGTTCACAACTGCAGCAGCAACAGCAGCAGCTGCAATTGCCATGTTGCATGTTGCGTGCTGTTGTTTGTTTGGAATTTTGTTTATCGTTTTATTTTTGCCCCTTGTGCAAATTCTTTGTGAGCTTTCGTCCATTTGAACAGAAGAGATAAGCGACGTTAGCTGCGCTCTCGAGGGGTTGGGCTAATGGCTAAATGAATACCATCTTTGTGCTAAGCTGCCCCCTCTCGCTGCCATCGGGCAGCCAAGGCTATTTTCTTGGAAAGAATGCAATGAGTAAGCGGCGATTGTGCTCAAGGATGGAGGCATATAGGGCAGAGGGCTTTGGTAAATCAATAATTGTTGCGCAAGCCTTTTCAAGTCGTTGACTGCGCGCCGTGACGTCACACACACACACACACACACATATATATATATATATATATATATATATATATATATATATATAGAACTGTGACACATGCACATTTTCAGGTCAAAACGAGGGCCCGCCTACTGTGCCACACACATAAATCATAAATTAGATGCGGCAGCTGGAATGGAGGCGACCCGAGCGTCCCGCAAGGCCGCCAGCAATTCAACTGACTGCAAAAAAAAAGTGAAGAAAAAAACAAGAATGCGGAATAGTTTGGCAAAGTCAGACAGGCCGACAGACAGCCAGAGAGTCGGCCAGTTTTTCAATTTTCTCCACATGCGACAGGCCTCAGTGGCAGACACAGCCAGAGTCACAGCGCAGTTCCAGCCGCTGCCATCAGGTCTGTCCATCACGGGCTTCTACTCGCTGCGCGTTGGCTGGTTGCATCAGCTGTCGTCGATGTCTCTGTCTGCCGCCTGCAGTTTTCTGACTTCGACGACCTGCAGACCTGCACTGTTGTTGCCGATTTTGTGTTGATTTTTGGCCAACGCCCACCGCACAAAATTGTCGCTAAACGTTTCGTGGGAACAGATGTTGGGAAGAGATGAAAATTAATAAGCATTCGTGTTGGCTATATTGATATGAATATGGAAAACTCTTTTATTGCATATGTAAATGTCAGTTTAATTATAATCTGCAATGGCCGAAGGCCTTAGTTGTCAGTTAGTTAGTAAGTTGCAGTTAGTATTCATTTTAATTATAACTATTATAAATAAATAGTACACAAATAAACTACTGACTGCAATTCGAATGCAAATATCGTATGTTAACATTAAATTATGTTAATTACTGATCACAAACGTCTGTTAATAACAGCACGCCCTATGCTACGCACATCTTTAAGTTTATTATTATTCAAATGCATACTGAAATTATCCCTATTGTCCACATGAAGTTAATTATATGCTGTAAACTGCATTTCAAATGCTGTAATTCTCTTTATGACTTTATAAGGCGATTGTATTATGTTGACATTAACTTTAAGTTATGTTAATTGCTCTTTTTAAATGTCTGTTAATAACAGCGCGCTCTATGCTATGCACATTCTTTAAACTCTTTAAAGCCTCGCGCATTAAAATTTAGCAAAAGAATTTGATTAGTAAAAAGGCGTCCCCTGGGGACTTTAGAGTCGACTGCTTTCAGTTAACGTTGCAATAACAAGTCTCTGTGCTGCTTCGGCTGCCCCTGTTGCCCCTGCTGCTATCGGCGGACAATTCTTTGGTATTTGTGTCAGACTCTTTGAGAGCTTTAGCCTGTTTGCCTTTTGGCCCTTGCTGGCATTGCCTTTTGCTGGCGTCGTTCGGGTTTATTAATTTAGTAATAGGCCCATTCAGTGCATGCCCCTCGTCTCTTGACTCGCCTCTTGTGTCTTGTGTCTCTGCAGCTGTGCCCCGTTCCGCCTTCGTCCAGGGCTGGCTCGAGGGTGCACTTCAAGGTCACAGAGGCGTACGGCTTTTCCACCTACTCGAGCCGAGTTGCGTTCGAGCGTGCTTTTTTGGCGCATTCAGGCGGCCACTTTGGCCACTTGACGCTCTTTGTGAACGTAATTTATTAAATTATTTTAACTCGTTAGCTCAACGCCTTTTTATGTGAACTCAGCTGCAGTGCTTGAAGCGCCCAATCCCTCGCGTTATTAGCGCGTTTTATGTAAATAAATAACATAATGAGCCGAGCTTCGTGCTTGAACGGAATATCAGATTGCAGTCTGCTCGTAATTGTGAGCCCTTAAGCCAGCCTTGGGCCACGCCAACGGCATACAAATTGAGCTATAAGCATTGGCGTTGATCGTTCCCTTACTCTCCTCCCGGCCACCTCTTCGCACATTTAGCCAATTGACTTGCCTTCGATTTGCGCTGACGGCCAAGCAACTAGTTAAAAATAATTAATAAAACAAACCAGTTTCAGCTTTCAATTGGCAGATAGCCCTTTTCATATACCCTGTACACAGGCGAAATAGTTTAGCAAGGTAGTCGAGTTTTGTGATCGAACTATTTACTCAATTTTGTAGACTTCAAGATTATATGCGTTTTCATTTGTACTATTGATATGCTTTTTTTTCCTGAAATCGATAAATATCTATTGACTTTTTATGGCTGGACTGTATAGACCGACCAACCAGATTGAGTATGAACTTCAATCGATAAATATCGATTTGAGATAAAAGCTGATAGTTCGATAGTTACGCCTGCAGTTTAATGCTATTCCTAGGGTAACTTGTAGTCAGCCATTCCTTAGTGCGCACTCCGATTTGTTGTTTTTCTGTGAGGCCCATTGATGAGAACGAATGCGACGTTGACCGTGGTCGCCGTTCTGGCTCTGGCTCAGTCCCAGGCCCAGTGTCAGTCGCAGACCCTGATCCAACTCATCCTGCGCTGCTGCTGCTGCTGCTACCGGGCTTCTTCAATTGACAATTCTCGCATACTCGTTTAACCCGCTGATGCCGCTCAATTATGTAGATTGTCGTCTCTGTTACTGCTGCTGCTGCTGCTATTGCTGCCGTCCTTTAGTTTCGTTCCGTTTAGTGCCCCTGCCGCTTTCACACTTGATATGCATTATTCAGATTTCCCACACGAGATGAGGAGCGGGCACCAGGCTCTGCCCCTTCCACTCGGCTGTTGCGCAGCTTGTCCTATTCAACATTTCTGGCTGAGAAGCCCCGGGGCTCAAGTGCGACTCGACTCGACTCGCCTCGCCTTGCCGCGCTGTCGTCGTCGTCGTCGTCATCATCATTGGCAGCGCCCTTGATTCCATCAACATGCTCACACTTTATAATTAATAAGCAGCCAGCGTTGATTTTTTTTCAAACTTTTTCTTTTGTTTTTTTTTTTTTGTTTTCGCCATGTTTTAACCCCAAATGATTTTTATGCGCAGCATATATGCACATATATGTATATACATACTTATATAGAAGCCGAGAACAACTTTTTAACATTTGCGGTCATGCGTGGCCCCTGCAAGAGGGGCTCGAAAAAGTTGAGAACCCAACAAAAAATATCAAAAATAAAAAAAAACTTGATTCACTGGATTCGTTTTTTGTTTATTTTTTGGTTCTGCGCATATTTTAATGCTGTTCAAAATTAAATCTTCGCTCTTTATAAATCTCATTGTTGTAAAAATGAAATGAGCGCAAAACGGATTACGAATGTGGTTTTTGGATGGGGTAGAACAGCAGATACCCTAAGACGCAATTAGCAATTGTTGCAAAGCGGGTTGAACTAGATTCCAGAGATTGCATAACAATAGAGCTGCAAATTCGCAGTGAACCAGTTGGGAAAACTGGAGAATTATGAAATTCGAGTGACATATTGCAATAATAGAGACAGATACAAAAAAACTTGAAATAAATTGGTTTGTCCTTTGCAAGATATTTCGCTATCTATGAAAATTAAATTAAAAGTAATTTACTATCAGCTTTAGACGTAAAATAAGAGATTTAAGTATTCCATGGCTAGGAACTAAATCTTGAATTCAAGTCATTACAGTACCAATTAATTCAATTATAAATTTGTATTATTGTATATAAAGTATATAGAAATAATAATGTTTATTATTCCTCAAGATCATCTTAAATGTAAATGTATATCAGAATCGAAAGTCAATACTTGATAAATATAGTCTTAAAATAAGTTAAGCGATAATTTTACTGCAGTGAGCAATTTTAAAGGTGCAACCCCAAGTTAACATTGAATTGATTTGTATGCCCACTTCTGTAGTGAAGCCGGATCATCAAATCACGCGACTCAACTCCACGAGGGCCCTGGTTAAGCCGCTCAGAGCTCAACGATAAGCTCACGTGGAGAGCGAGAGCTGAGTGCAAATACGTAAAAACCAGTTTGAATTATGCGCTGAGTGGCGCGCACTTATTTGACATGCGATCAAAACGAGCAGCGAGCAATTCTGATTGGAATTAATTTATGTATGTGCACACATACATACACATGCACGTAGACACACATGTATGCATGCATGTGTCTGCCTGCGAGTGCTTGCCAACTGTCGCTTAACATTGTTATGTTAATGCGAAACGACGCCTCATTTGCCCATTATGTTAATGAGCTGTTAGCGTTAAACAGCCGCGTGTTGCTCGAGCCGCCTTTGCTCTCTGTTAGCTGTTAGGCTGTTAACACACATAGTTGGGGTTAATTACTTAGCTGGCTATTGCTGACGAGTTTTTAATTGACATTTGCATACAACAAATTGTTGTATTAACTAATAAATAATTTATAACATTAATCGGCTGCATAATGCATAAGCATTTATCTATTTATTCTACTTGTTTCTTACAGTCCAACGGGCAAAACGCTGCGCACCCAATACCAAATCAAGGACTATTTGCTAACACAGGGTACCTGCAAGTGTGGCCTGCCGTGTCCGCTGCGGCCGGAATACTTTTTCGATTTTAATGCTCAGGTAAGTTAGCTGCAACTGCAACTAGTTTGTCTCATAATTGTCTGTAAACATCGGCCTGGGTTAGCTGGCAGCCAAAGCCAAAAGCTTGAGCTAAACCTAATTGAATGCGCATTGAGCTAACTAGCATTGGGGGGCTGACAGGCGTCTGGGCAAAGCGGGGTGTGCCAGGGGCTGACAGAAAACGGCATTCAAGCGACTTTCACTAAGCGCTGCAGCCATGTAACTGCCGCCTGGCAACACACACAATTACACACACACATACACATACATACGTATACATATACCCCACCGCCTGGGCAAAATATTTGTAAAACCAGTTTGACAACAAATCGGCTATGTCGACGTCGACTGCATAATCACTTAGCCAATGTTGACTGCTTCAAACGGCCGACCATCTGCCGTAGCAGCAGCAGCAGCCGGAGCAGAGGCAGACGTTGCTCCAAATTGACAAGTATTTTCATCTTTATGTGTTTTCATATTGAGAATCGCAGTGAAATCGCCAGCAATAAGATTCATTTCCAATTGGAGCAGCGCAACTGCAACGGTAAATCACAGTGTTCCGCTTCTTCCACAATTTCTTTGTCTTCATATTTTGCTGCTGCTTGCTCTGGCTCTTGCTCTGGCTCTTGCTCTTGCTCTTATTGACTTTTCGCTTCGCTTGCACACGGTCCCGTTCTTCGACTTTTCAGCGCAGCACTGCGCCTCGGCTGAGGTCATTAATTTAAGTTTATGGTTTTCTCTTTGGTTTTTGCGTGAAGTCGGCGCCAACGCCCGTCTGTCCAACCGCCCGCACACAATCAATGTCCTTCTCATCGCCCACACACACACACACATGCACACACACTCGCATGTACCTCAAACTCTCTCCCGATTTTATACACTCTCCCTCTCGCTCTCGCTCTCTTCGTCTTGGCTTCTTTGTGGCTTTCGTCAATCGATATTTCGGTGCAATGTACTTATAACTTATCCCTATTATAGGCCCTCCCCCCTCTCGCCCGTGGACTAAGTTCCCTCCGCCAGCGGGTGTGTTGCAGGCTGCGCCGCAGCTGCGCAGCTGCTCAGCTGACTGCGTGCATATTATCAAAAGGCAGCCGCAATTTGTTTACTAAACACTTTATTGTGCCACCGTATAAGCCCTCTTGCGGGCTCGCTCCCCTCTCTGCCCTCCCAGCAGGCTGACCACAAGTCGTTGACTGACTGTCTTGGCTCCAGCTGCAGATCTCTCTCACACTCTCCCCTTTGATGCCCTTTATGTTTCTCCCTCTCGCTCCCGCTCTGTCTCTGCCTCTCACTCTGGTGGCTTGTCTGTCTGTCTGTCTCTCTATCTGCACATCGTTGTGGCAAACTGGCAACTGTGCTTTTATTTTTTGGGTTTTTTCTTTTTGTTGTCTACTCTCGTCGACGTCTCTTGGCACATTCAACTCGAACGTATCCCCGCGCGCGCTCCCTGCTGGCGGCCTATCCCAGTTGGCGCTGGGGTTTCGTGTTTTGGCAATGATTGATGTGCCTCCATAATGAAGTCTACGTTCGTTTATTGGTTTGTTTGCTCTTTGTTTTGATTATTGCCATTTTGCTGTCGCTTAAGTTGCCTTTGTGTCTCTTGCAGCGAGGTGTGGTAGGTTAGGGATTGTTTTTTGTTTAGTTTTTTTTTTTTTTGTTTATTTGTTTTTTCGCTCGTTGGGTGAAAGTCGCCACTCAAGTGACATACACTCCGGCTAGGAGCGGTGCGGCGCATTAGGCACGCCCCATTACCGCCCATATCGCATAGCGCCATCTTGCCAGTCATGTTGCACAGTTTGTGCTGCAAATTATGATGTGTGTCGCTGTCCAAGTGGCCACAGATTTGCGTACATGCATGTGCATGTGCCTGGAATGGAATAAAATGGAATAGAGTTGGCAATTGGAAAGTGCTTAAGCAAATATTTATTTATGCGACTTCGAAGCAAAGCAAAGTCAAGACTTAAAGTTGAGCTCACTCCAGTGGCTTATGGATAGTTGGCCTAAACAAATATTTTTGGTTTGTTATCGATTTTTGTGGATATCGTATAATGGCTTAGCAGCAAATTCAATAGGAGCAGAAATACTTAGTCATCGCATCAATTAAATAAAAATAAAGAAGCAGAAGTAAATGTATTACCTTCACAATCCATACTAAGTCGAGGAGTTTGTTATATATATATTATATATATATACTTGTACATATATATTTGTTTTTATACAATGACCTTGTGCTCATTATGCACTGGCTATTGTTTGTATATCTACATATATACAAATATCTATGACCTTATGCATGGCTGTATAAAATAGGGTACACACTAGCACACTCGCACACATGCACACACACACAGTGTGCATGTTGCTTAAGTTTCAATAATTTCTATTTTCTGTATATATGACTGCCGTTCCACATATCGTATGCGTAATATTCATGGCGTATACTTAATCTAGGGACATTTTATAGCTAGAAGCTAAATAAAACAGACACATTGCCCTTCAAAGGTGCTTTGCTGATATGCGTGATATATCTATATATCCCTCACACACACATACACACACGCACGCATGCATAAGTATAGATTAACTGCAATTGAGACTAATTAAACAATTATTTGCAATTGAAATTTCCAATTGAATTGAAAGAACGAGAAACGCTGCTCCGTTGCAATAAGTGTGAAACAATAGAAATTGATTTTTCTCTCAGCTGCCTATGCCTGTACTATATATACATAGGTATATAAGCATGCAGATATATGTATATATATAAATACTTGAAGTATTTCACAGGGTTCTATTTTGAGCGCATTGAACGCAATTTGTGTAACGCAAGTTGAGCAAGCAAATAAAACTTTGGCCCCGGCCCCAGATTGTTATTGCTTTGTGTAAGTCTGTCATACGGTGCGGCACAAGCTCAATGCATACAGCAACAATTGGAACAGCGAGCAGACAAACTTGAGAAGGTCAGCGTCGAATGCCGAACGCTGAACGTCGAACGGCAGCTCAAAATTTACAACTCTCAATAAAAATAATAAAACTGAAACCCAAAAATTAAAACGCAATGGGAACTGTTTGTTGTTGCTGTTTAAAACACACACACACACACACACACACACACACACACACACACACACACACACACTCACGAGCACTCACACAGACACGCTATAAAAGTCAAAATGATATTATTTGTATGGGCCAGCGCCCAAGTCTGTTTTCCATCTGCTCAACTGGTTGTCTCTTGTATGTGTGTGTGTGTGTGTATGTGTGTGAAGGCTAGCTGGCCCACATCATGATCGGCGGTTGGAGCAGTGCAGGGCCTGTGATGTCAGGGCCAAGCTGACAGCACTTGTCCGGGCCAGGGCCGACCCGAAACCGAAAGTGAGCCCCAGTCAATCCCAGTGAATCGTTTCAGTCATTTAAACCTGTCGCCGCAGTCCCCTGCCCCTGCTGGCTCTTGCCACTTTTAGGGCGGAGTACACAATATTTAACCGAGCACGTCCAGAAAGTGACGCTGTCGTTGTTCCTGCTGCTGCACTTTTCGGCCAATTTGCATTTATAAACATTTGCTGAGCGAGCTGGCGAGGGGCGCGAAGGCGGTGAGGCGGGTGGACGCAAAACGCAGCAGACAACTTAGCATATTCATGGAACAACAACTAAAACAATTAGCGCTGGGCCAGCGACGGCAGGTGGGCCGAGGCGATGTGTCAGTTCGCTATCTATACCCAGCACTAAGTACACAAGAGGGTTGCTTGTTGCGTATGAGGAAATGCAAAGCACCATAGTCATCAAAGACTAAAAGCTAATTTTTGCTTTTTATTTAAATTCAATGTCAAGTTAACAGCTCAACAGTTTAATCTGCTATAAAAATAATATATATTATATGTCTAAATTGTCTTCTCAATCTAGATCGAGAATCAACTTGGTATGCATATAAAAAGAGAATCAGCTTCAAAGCTCTTCACTCTACAGGGTATCCTTGCGTCTGTCACTGCACTGTATGCCGTTTTCCATGTTTCTTTTGTGCAATTTGCACGTCACTCGAGCTGCGAGCAGGAAGAGCAATTGCCGCGCAAATTTCAACTTCACTTTTGGGCCAAATTGAATTTTTGGCTGAGTTTCCAGTTGGGATCCTTTCCTCTCGTTGTCTTCTTTTTTTTTTTTTTTTTTTTTTTTTGCGGTTCAGCTTGGTTTGCTTTGGGTCGTTGGCCACGGCTGGCGCATCGCTCTTTTCTTGCCAGTCATTTAGGCGAACTCTTATAGAAACTTCATTAGTCCAAATTAAATGTTGTACGCGCCAAGAGCAGACAGCGTGGCATTAAGACGGGAAGGAAGAACAAAAAGAAGTCCAAGTCAACGTCGACAGGCTGCAGGGCCTCTCAATGTGAGCAACTCCAACTAGCTGCCGTTCAATTTTCAAAAGTGCTTCGGCTCTTAAAGGGAGTCGCAAGAAGGTCGCAGGCAATGAATGCTTGAGGGAGAGGAAGAAGAAGAAGCAGAAGGGGGGAGGGAACAGATAAAAACAGCTCTGCTTGAAGGCATTTTGCATTCTGCTTTCTGCATTTTCCGGTGAATGTGAAAGGTTGCTGCTCTGATTGGAAAATGTCAAGAATTTAGCAGCTAACTGCACACAAAAATGCTGCGTGGCTGCAACGTGCTATATCTTGCCACATCCAAGTGGCTCCCTCACTCCTCCTCCTGCTGCTGTTGCTTGGTGTCCATTAGCCGGGCCATTGCATGTGCGCGGAGCGACTTCCGTAGCGGGTTACGTCATGCATGGCAGGGCAGGGCATGGTAGTGTCCAATAATGCGGTACAGGAATCTTGCTGCACAGCAATGTTCTGCAGGACAACGCAACGCAACGACGTGACTGAGCGATTACTCACATCCGGTAGTGGCGGAGGTTCCTGTCGCGAGTGCGCCTCGCTTGCCACTGCCAACAAGGGTTAGAGCCAAAGCCGAGGCCCTAGCGCCAGCTGCAGCTAAAGAAAGCCCGGTAAGGAGGAGGAGCAACCAGTCCAGGGGGTGGTGGCAACTGAGGTGTTGGTCTGCATGTGCCCAACTCATTGTTGTGGCAGGCCAGCCGGCCAGGATTAAAGCTGTCGGGGCCGTCTGGCGTCGTTCGTTCGCCGGTCATTATGATGTTAATGAAATCCAACACCGGCCATGCACCTGTGCACAAGCTTCACACCTGCCCAACTGCTGCTGGTGCTGGCGCTGGTGCTGGTGGTGGTGTTTCTGCCACCACTCATGTGGCTGTCGTGGCCACCTCATCGCTCCCCGCTGCCCGTTTCCCGCTGTCTGCGCATTTTGCTTTAATTTCGTCGCAATTATGCATGCAAAAGTGCAATGTTTTGTTGGTATTTTCGTTGTTTTTATTTTATTTTTTTTTTATTCTGCCTCTGTCGCTTGGCATTTTATTGCGTGCTTTACATAGGCGTGTCCCATGTCTGCACTCTGCCGCTCACCCCTGCTAATTTCTGTCAAAAACAGCGCTGGTTAATATGTCAAATATGCAAAAATGTATTTCGAACATGCCATCTGTAAATACACATAACGTTTTATGTATTTGAAACGTTAACAAGACTTTACATAACGATAATGATAAATTCATGTATCTGTACCCTGTAATGGACGTATTTCACAAATGGTATATAACAAGATGTAATCAAACAATATTTTTAATTTCAACTAAAGTATACTTTGTTCTTCGAGCAAATTGGAATTTGAATCAATTTGTAGGGCTGCAAAATCATCGATAAACAGGTACAGTCGATGGTTACTCCAATCGATGGATCCAACCATCGATACTATCGACGTTTACATCGATCGACTCAGCAGCTCTAATGTATTTGATAAAAAAAATAAATAAAATAATAATAATAAAAAAGAAAAAGATAAAACTAAAAATGAACACATTTTGATCACTCACAAATTACTTATTAAAATCATTATGATTTAATTAAGACAAGGCAAAGCTTTAAAAAGCTTTAAAAGTCGTGGCTTCAGCCATCCGCTAAGTAAACCGATATATTAATATCCATCGATATATCGCAAACATGAATGCCCATCACTGGCTCTATAAATGTTTTTAACAGCTTTATTTACATATGTCTTTTTGTTGCACATATTAAATTATAAATATGTAATATATTGATTGATGTATTAAAAATTATAGTATTCATTTTGAATTTATCTGGCTCTCATTTTGTTTTTCTCTTTTTCTCCCCATTACGTATAATAAATATGACATTTTATTCTCTGATAGCAATATGTGAGACTGTTTTTTCAGCTTTCAACAATTGCCATTGTTGCTGTTGTTGTTGTTGTTGATGCTGCAGCAACATGGCAGTCTGTTGCTAACTAATTATTTTTCCATTAAATGCCAATTAAATTTGCGTGTATATTGCATGAATACTCTGGGTTGTTCTGGTCAACGAGTGTTCCGAATGGGTTGCACTTCGTTTATCGCATTACTAGCAGGCGGGCAGGCCTAGCCACGCCCAAAAAAAAAAAAAAGAAAAACAATGAACCAACTGAATATGCACAATATATGTATGCATAAGTCGAATACTGAGGGGTTTGGGTGGCCGGGGGGACGTAAAGTCATCTCTGAGGTTTCCATTCAACATTTGCAATCAGCTCGCAAGCGCATTGGTTAAAAGACAGACAGAGAGGGCAGATAGATAGAGAGAGAGAGAGAGAGAGAGAGTTGAGATTATGTTTGCAACCATGCTTTTGACTAAGTTTCAGTGGCAGTGACAGATGCAATATGAATAACCGCAAACACCAATCCAAGTAGGAAAATTAAGAGCAAAGTCAACGACTATAACAGAGATGCTCCCATTGCAAATCGAATGCTTGGGGCAGGAGATTCGAAACGAGCAAGGGAACTAATAAACATGGATGCTACTAATATACATGGATGGCCGTCATGTCTTTTGGGCGTGGCAAATGAATAAATTTATTTAGAAACGTTTTCTTCTGAATATAGAAATTGTGGTTATTGTGGGCAAAACACTTTGAGTCACTCGACTCAACTGCTTGACAGTTTTTCCAGCTCGGGTTTGTGGCTGAATGTTCTAAAGGTCTTGAGCAGTCGCTGTTAACAACAACAACATTTGTTTGAGTGATGCAGTTGTTATGCAGTCACAATCGACTTTTAAGGCGCCGAGCTGATTGCTTTTTGAGCACTGCATCGCATTAATGTGGCTGCTTTTTGTTTCACTTGTTTTCTTTTTGTATTTTAGCCAAGTTTGGCCTGTGGAATTTGCAGTTGGATTGGTTTGCGCAAATTGCTGACCAAATTGGTCGAGCGACTCGTTTGCAGCGCTTAAGCGACCAAATGAAGCAATTGCCCGTCCACTGATTGAAATGGCACAAAAGGCGCGCCTCGCCTCGCCGCCCCAAAAAAGGGTCGTCGTCATGCTTCGGGGCGCGTAAATTGATGCCGCCACCTCCCTCCCCCCTCCTGAGCAAATGACTAATTTGCATAAATTCCTAGCCTTCGCCCATCACCTGCCGAGGGCGGGGCAGAGGCGTTCCCATGCCGGGCGCCATCAAATCTTTTGATGTACTTATTAAGCGCAATTTGCAGCATCTGATTGGATTACATGTGTTCGTTCAGTGTGCTCGCTTCGACTTGTATTTGATATCTATTTGCAAAAGTGCTCTATGTATGTGTGTCTGTGTGTGTGTGTTTGGGTTGGCTATTGTGCTGTGTATGTGCTGAAGGTTACCAAAGCAAAATAAACAAATAAGTAAACAAAATCGTGTACTTCAGTTGCACAACTTGTTTATACTCTGTAGAAGCTTAAGAATGATTTCTAATAAATAAAATAAAATGTATTTATTCGCAATGCGAGCCTAAGAGAGAAAGACGGAAGCCATTATAAAGAGCTAGAACTACTTTCCTTGCCTGTTATGAGTTCGAATCTCTAATGTATTTCTCTAATATGCTAAAATTTAAATTTAGATAAAAACGAAAAAATATTGCACATTAAAGAATCTTGTTTACCGAACTCAAGTATCTCACCTCTCACTCTCCTCTCGCAGCCTATAAATCCAGGGTATCAAAGACGCCGCAGGCAAAATCAAACTACGTTTAGGCGTTTATAGAGTTTCTATTTTATCAATGCCACTCACGTTTCGTATGTAAATGAATAGCAGCCACAAATGTGTCTATCACACAGTAGCTGTGTGTGTGCTTGTGTGTGTGTGTTTGATTAAAATTTCGATTTCAAATTGACAGAAACAATCGCAAATGCGTCGTTGACGGCGCCGCCATCCATTATCCATTATTGTTGGAGCTGTTGAATTCTAATTGCTAATGTGACAATTTGTTGCATTATGTTAATTGCAGGTGCCCAACATGCCATTAAAGGTGTCGCCAGGCAGCAGCCAAGAGGCGATTGTGGCGCTCTGCTCACACCAGCGGCACCTGCTCGACGGAGAGCAGTTGCACAATCCGCAGCCTGTCAAGGATTTAATGATGGCGACGACAATGTCGATGGCGAAGGCAACAGCAGCTGCTGTCGCTACGGTCAGTGATGCGTTTACTGCGTTGATGGCAACAACAACAACAATAACAACAGCAGCTGCAGCAAATGCATCAACAACGGCAACGGCAACGGCAACAGCAACGGCGACAACGGCAACGGCAACAACAACAGCAACGACAGCATCAACAGCCACATTAGAGTTGGCCCACAAAGGTGAGCGAGAGCTGATAGCTAAACTAATTTGTAGAGCAACTTTATTTAAAGATAAGCACAGACAATATTCAAGCTAACTAACTGCCTGATGGAACACTAGAGTGTCGCAGGCTCAATCAAATTGCTGCTTATCTAATTTAAAGCTTTCAATCGACATGCACAAGTCCCTTAAAGCAGCTTATCACACGGTGGTCACAATGCATTTTAGATTTGCGCTCTTGCATTTCCCTGCTGCTACGATAGTCAACTGTTTGGGGGAAAAGCTACTTACAGTTATTCGGCCATTATGAATAGTCACTAAAATTCTAGCGAGCAAAGTTTTGCGCTTTGAGCGGATTACTTTGTGTGCAATTCATTTGGAGATCGCTGAAGCAATCACAAATATTTTGTGCACCCAAAAAGTTGGCAAAGCTTTGTAGTTTTAGCGCCATGGCAACCCTGACAAAACTCTGGCTGCAGAAAGCGTCGCAAAGAATTTGTATATATGTATGTATGTAGATGAACGCTTTGGTTCCCGAACCTTGGCAGCGCACTAAAGTATGCTAAAGGAAAGGAATTGTGAAGCCAGCGACAAACTCAAGGGAAAACAGCTTGTGCAGGCGATGGCGAAGCGGTCGACGAAAGGGAAGGGACGTGCTTGGTGTGGGCAAAGCAGTTGGAAATAGTGTAGATACGTGCTCCAAGTGCAGGCGAGTGCGAGAAAAGTAAAGCAAAACATCGCGCGAGGCAGCCCTGTGGGAGCCAAAAGCACACGGTGCAAACAAACAATGTTATGTACATATAGAGCTACAAACACACATATACACACACATATACATACACAGATACACAGTCGGATGCAATTGCAGTGGACTTGGGCTGCTGGCAAGTGGGAAATGCTGCCTAGACAATGATAAAGTGAAAATGCACACACAGAGAGAAAGGGAAAGACATACACACAAATATATAAACAGAGAAAAAGAGAGTGAGAGAGTGTGAGAGAGAGAGAGAGAGATAGCAGAAAGATACGCATACATACATGCAAAAGCAAGCATACAGAAGGAAAGAAAAAAATACAGAAAAATGGGTTCAACAAGCTTAAAGCCCACACGCTTGGAAGGTGGTGGGCGTGGCAGCAGGAAGTGCATTTGCAGCAGCCCCCTCACGCGCCTCGCATTTGCCAGCGTCATGTTTTTCCGCCTGTTGTTTGTTTGGTTGCCTGCCTGTCCCCCTCTCTCTCTCTCTCTCTCTCTCTCTCTCTCTGTTCCTCTGTCTGTGTGGGCGTGTGCGAGACTGTTTTGATTTCGTCCTCTGTGTGGGTCACTCAAAGGGACCCGAACATGTTTGTGCTGTCAAAAGCCGTTCAGGAATGTCGCCTCGTACACTGAATACCTCCGGGCCCTGCGCCCTGGATGGGATGAGCCGTCGCTCTCATAAACAAATATTATGTTTATTAAATAGCCCCAACTGTTTAACATTTCCACTTCAGAGCGCTCCCAGCAACGAGTCCTTGTGCCTTGTGCCAGGCGTAGAGCAAAGCGCAAAGTTTTTGGCCAACCAGTGCTAACTGCATGAGTTTTGGCCCATAAAGTGCCTACTGAAAGTGGCTTCGCAACTTTCATCTAACAGCATTTTTATTGTTGAAATTCGTGTTAAAAAGTTTATAGTGCTTCAACTCTATGCAGAGTGAAGGCGCAGGAGGAGTGGGGCGTGGAGGGGCTGCAGGACAACTAAAGCGGAATAGTTTTAGGTTTTTACTATAATTTCGCTAACTAATTAAGTGATTGCAAACAAGTTTGAGCCTGAGCAGACTTTGAGCTGATTTTTATAAATATGAAAATATTAAATTTTAATTTGAATTGCCCCAAAGTATTTGCAGTGTATGCCAAATTCGTTCAGTGTATCCATTTGGGTTATTGCTTGACATTTTGCATAGCTGTTTGGGCGTCTGGCCTTTTGTGGCATTTGGATTTCAATTTGAGATATCAAAAAGTATTTGTTGATTTCCCAGAGACACAAGCCCAGGCACACACACAGAGGAAAAAGAGAGAGAGAGAGGGAGAGATAGAGTTAGAGAGAGAGAGAGAGAGACACTCGCAATAAAAGGGTTTCGAGCGCATTTTGGGGTCACCTTTAAGCGTGTGGCATCCGTGGCTCCGACACGACACTTGCTGCTCTGCTGCTGGACAAATCATCAAAGGGCGTTGTGGGCGTAACGCTGTTCGCCAGCTGGGCAAAACAGTTGGCAAACATTGTTAAAACTTTCAAATGAAAAGGTTAATTGAAACAAAAGGGACTTGACGGCAAAGTTTAGCCATGCGCGTCCATTGCGATCCGCCTATCAGCCACGCCCACTCGAAAAATATCGCAACAGCGCAACTGAATTGGTGATGGAGGAGGGGGCGGTGTGCTATGGAGTGGCAGTCGGGGTGACTTTTCGTTGCCACAGCTCGTCTGCCGTTGGGGCAGTTGTTGCCCCAATCAGCGGGGCATTAAAAATGCTGCGCCAGGCAAAAGTTTGTTGCGTTTTAGAAATTTTCGCGATTGCGGCTTAAATAATAAGTGTTTGCATGTGAGTGTGTGTGTGGTTGTGTGTGGTTGCGCACAAGGAGGAACTTGCCTAGCGTAAATAATTCAGCTTTGAATTAGGTTTGCTGCCTTTAGCATTAAAATATAAAGTCAAATGAATTTCGTTTTCGATTTCTGTTCTGAGACCTGTTTAGCTTAGCAATTTTCAAATTCCTATCATTAAATAGAAATATGTGATTTATTTTTTCATTTCATATTCGACTTTTGTTTTCAAAACTTATAGATTTTATCATTGCTTAACAATTTTAAAATTACCGCTGCTAAGGAGAAAATATTTTATTCATATTTCATGCTCTAAGTACTTAATGGAAGCAGATCCTAGCCCTAGCCTTTCCCAATCTAAACATAAGTTAGATCTTTAACTAAAATATGGCTCACACGAGACATTACCTCCCATATAATCTCATAGAGAAACTGATCTGTGTATATCCATTAAGGATAAGGATAAGGATTAAGGATTATGACAGAAACACAACTCTTACTTAGCTATGACTTCTTTAATTTGCTATAATTTCACACTAAATATAGGTAAACTTATCCCATCTTGATAGAGCTTCCAGCGTTTGCCCTAAACAGTTTTCCTTTGGCTTTTGGCTAGCAAAGCAACTTGTGAGATTTCACTCAAGTATCAGACAGTGGGCGTCCGCTTTATATAGCATTTTAATTAAGTTTAGCATTATCTGAGCGCTGAACCTGGCCACGTTCAATGCCCCCCCCAAGCAGTTGCTCCAGTCTCTAGGACCCTCTTTCACTGGCCCTTGCTTTTAAGTCTGCCGTGCACGTTCTTGTGCTTTGATTTTATTGTGTTTCGCTTTCGCAGCCATTTGGCATTTGTCTGCTTTTGTCAAGTGGCAAGCAGTAAGCAGCTAGCAGCAAGTGGCATGTGGCATGTGGCAAGTGGCATGACGACCTTTGTGGAACGCCCTTTGCATTGCTGCCGGCGCGGGCACGTTGCGGGCACTTTAAGGACGACGCACTTTGCATAACCAACGAAGGACTTGCGTCAAACATTCACTGACTTTTCCTTTGAATTTCTTTCTGCTACATTTCAGACGCTGATTGCCACAAATATGGCAGCAGCAGCAACAACAACAACAACAGCAGCTATAAGCTGGCCAACAGGACAACAGTTTCAGCTCCAGTCACAGTCACAGCCACGCCCATATCCACAAACGCGGCCGTCATGCAAACTAGTCAAGCAATGGGCATGGAGAGCGCGCCAAAGCGAACAGCAGGAGCAGCTCCTGCTCCTGTTTCTGCTCCTGGTCCGCTGCCAGTCGCAGAGTCGGCTGCAACAGTTCCAGCGCCTGTGATAAAGGCCGTGGCAACGGTTTCTACGCCTGCTCCTCCTCATCCCGCAGCCCAGCAGCAGCAGCAGCAGCCCAACTTCAAGGATGATCCCGCAGGCTACTTGCAGCAGCAAACGACGCTGCTGCACAATACGCTGGGTGCGGGTCTGGATGCCAAGCCAGTCACGGCCAACGCCACAGGCACTGCCACGGCCCGTGCACTGCCCCAGGAGCCCATTGTGCACAGCTCCCAGCACCAGCAGCAGCAGCAGCAGCGTCGAGGCATTCGTCGTCTCTCGATGCTCACGGGCGGCAAGTGGGAGGTGGACCCAAGTGCGCCGCGCTCGCTGCATGTCGACACGGCAGCGGCATTCGCGCGTCCACAGAAGCCACAGATCACCAGCATTACGGTGGTGCCGGCACCCCAGGAGTCGCCAGTATCCAGCAGCGGGCCCGAGGCAGAGAAGCGCCCCGAGCAAGTGGGCGCCATCTCGACGAGCCACGAGAGTCCGCGACACAGTCTCTCCCCGCCCACTGATTCCCTGGACTCGGGCAAGAGCACGCCCAGCGCCTCGCCCAAGCCGCAGCAGGCGCAAATTCAAATGCAGATGCGTCAGCCCCAGCCCCAGTCCCAGTGCCAGGTGCCAAGCCAACCAGTAGCGGCCCAGCCCACAGCTCAGCTGCGGCTGCTGCGGCAGCAGTGCCAGCCCGCAGTTGGCCCGGCCCAAAGGCAGTCGATGGCCAATAACGGGGCAGCCACGCTGACGCGCAGCATTGTGACGACCACGGCGGGCATCAGTCGACCGGGGGGCACTACGCTGAGCAGCGGGAACACTGCTGTGGCGCAGCTGCAGTCCATGGCGAACAACAGTGGCGGCGGCAACCAGCTGATCATGACCTCCTCTGGCCAGCTGCTGGTCATACCCAGCGCTAGCAAGCAGCAGGCAGCTGCGGCACAGCAGGCTCAGCGGCCGGCGCAGGCAGCCCAGCTGCATGCCCAGCCAGGCGGCGGGTATATCGTTAGCCAGCCGTCGTCGATACTTAATGCTGGCGGGGCTAAGCTGCTGCATCATCAGATCATCACCTCGCAGGCCAGCCAAATCAGTCAGATCAGTCCGGCGGGCACGTCGGCGGCGCCACAGACGGTGCTGCTCAACACGTTGCCCAATGGCGGCTACATCGTCCATCACCAGCAGCAACAGCAGCACCAGGAGCACCATCAACCGATGCTGGGCATGCCACAGCCAGCGGCACCCATTATGACGTCGCCCGAGGCCAAGCGGCGGCCACGCAAGCGCAAGACCTCTGTGTGCAGCACACCGCCGCCGCCTTTGGTCTGTGGCGTGGGTGGTTCGCCGGCAAAGACGCATTCACCCCAGATCTCGCCCAGCATACCCAGCCAGGCGCCAGCTCTGCTGCAGCAGGCGGCCAATGCCGCTGCAGTGGCAGCGCCCGCAGCTCCGGCGCAGTTCTCGCAGCAATTCCAGCTGAGTCCGGGCATTCAGGGCATTGTGGTCAACAAACCGGCGACGGCTGCAGCCCAGCCACAGCAGCTGCTGCTCCAGAATGGCCAGATTCTGCAGCAGGTGAATCTCATTGGTCAGCAGCTACTAATGCCAGCGGGCCTGGTCATGGGTCCGGACGCCACTTTGCTGCAGATACAAAACATGCCCACGACGAGTCTGCTCACCCATCAGGGACAGGTGATGCTGCGCACGCCCTCGCCACAGAACAAGCCCTCCTTCATCTCGCCCAGCACCGGTGGCCAGCAGTATATTGTGGGCGCCAACGGCCAGCTGAGTCCCATTGGCCAGATCTATTCGACGCCCATGGGCCTGGTCATGCCAACGGGTCAGCAAAGCGGCGCCTCCTTTGTGCAGGCCAGTCCCACGGCCACCATACAGATTCAGCAGCAGCAGCAGGCACCACCACAGCAGCAGCAGCAGCATCAGATCAGCCTGCAGCCACCGCAGACGACTGGCTACGTAACGGATCCACACAGCAATCGGCAAGTGACTGCCGCCAGTCCGCCGGACACCACCACGTGCAGCCCGCGCAGCCCTGAGCGACCGCCCAGTCACCGGAGCAGCGGCAGCGGCGATATGGTCCGTAATCTGAGCCGTTGACACAGCTTACAGCACTTGCATTTCTGTTAATAACTCGGTAACTCTGTCTTGCAGGTGCAGTGCGTCTCTAGCTCGGAGCCGGATGCGGCTATTTCGCCCCAGAGCGCTGAGAGTCGGCAGTCGCCCTCATCGACGGATTGCGAGCGGAGTAACTACCTTAGATAAACCTATAACTGTGCCGACTTACTGATCCAAATCCCTATCCTCCTCACAGCCATCTGCAGCAGCAACTTGTTTAGCCAGCCCAGCAGCATCTATAAGCCAACGGATGCGAAGATTCGGCGTATTCACATCACGTCGCAGCAGCAGGCGTCGACGGAGAGCAACCACACTGTGGGACTTATGGGCCAAGGTATGCGACTGACTAGCACCACATCCCTGTCCATCTCATCATCATCGTCATCGTCAGCGTCGGCAACAATGTCAACGCCATCAATAACCACAGCGGCATCGGGTCGCCAAATCATGCACCACCAACACCACCAACATCACCAACAGCCCCTAACCTCCAATAGCCATCAAAGCGTCTATGTCCATAATCACAAAGTAGTTAGCGTTGACTACCAGGGTAAGGCTTTGCCAGTGTCCTAATGCACCACAGCAACCACTAATTGCATCCATTCACTAACTGACTGATCCACCAATCACCAAACACCGCTCACTCACACACCTGTTGCATGCCACGCACTTGTCGCACCCCTCGCACCCGCCACTCTCCACACTTCGCTTTTGTTTTCTGTTTTTCCGCTTTGCCTACCTTTGTACGTCGGGTATCTGGTTATGGGTATTGAGTCTGGGCCACATTAACCAAGCCGCTGCTTGCTCCAAATCTGTATATGTAGAGTCGCCCACCACCACGCAGCTGCCGCCCATTTCGGATGCACCAGCGCCCAGTGAAGCTGCACCACCCAAAGCCAACTGCCGCACACCCACGAAACGGGCACGCCGACTCCACCGCACACTGGCCAGAAATTCGCCAAATGGTGTGGCTCTGTTGCCACCGCGCACATTCGCCATTGGTGAGCTGATTTGGGGGCCGGCGCGTGGGCATCCCGCCTGGCCCGGCAAGATAGTCAAGATGCCCGACGGTGTCTGCACACCGTCGCAACAATTCGACCACGTGTGGGTGCAGTGGTTCGGCGGCGGCGGCCGATCCACCTCCGAGCTAATCCCGGTCAACCTATTGCAGAGCCTTTCCGAGGGCCTGGAGGCGCACCACAAGGCGCAAAAGGATACCAGAAAGTGAGCATCACTAGGCGAAGTGGGCGGATGCGCATGCATATGCCACCAGAAGGTCACTGAGAGAGGTTTTGCCAGGGTTCGATGGGGTCTTCAAGTGTGCTATAAGAGCTACATTGTGTTGAACTTTTGGTATAGATCCCTACACCAGACAGCACCATAAGAAAGAAGCTTCATTAGTTCCTTTTCCTAAAGCTGTTTATGTAGAAAGTACATAGATTAGTCATGTCTTTTAAGCCTAAATTCTAAATATTTCTTAGTTTTATACATCATTTTTATTATGTTTCATATAAATATGTACAATATATATTTTGATCGAGCTTCATCTGCAGTGTTGGTTCGATTCAAGAAATATTTTAACTAAATATAACATTAAATGATCCTTGAAATGTTATTTGTAAAAGAATTTGATAATTAACTAAAAAATTCGAGCCAGCACCGTTAGAAGCTATAAATATTACTATATTAAGTAATTGCATTATGAATTTCGTTTGCAGTATTTAGATATTCGTTTGCAATAGCTTTGAATATAATTCGTATTAGTATTAGTATTTGTATTTGTATTTGTATTTGTATTTGTATTTGAATTGCAGTGTAGCACTGATTGGCATATGAATGCAATTTGAAATTAGTTTCGAATTTACTTTTAGTTTGTACATTTTCATTTTATTTTTGCTAATTAATATTCTTGTTTCCTTTTTTTTTTTTTTTGAATTATGCGCTGAAAATTAAAACCAAATACGTGTGTATGCGTATGCATATGTGTGTGTGTATAACCCTATGTGTGCAACATCATCATCATCGTCATGGTCACTATCAACTCGAACCCCAACCTCCAACCAAAAACCTTTCCAAACACCACACACATACACACACACACGAACGCACACACACCACAACCAAAAACCATGTACCAACCCACCAACCAACCAACCAACCCACAAAGGAGCCGCAAACTGAACTCGCAACTCGAGCGGGCAATACAAGAAGCAATGACTGAGTTGGATAACATTTCAGCCTCGGCAACCGCAACATCCGCGCCAGCATCCGCAGTAATTGGCCAGCAGCTGCAACAGCCACAGCAGCCGCAGCATCCCACATCCACGAACAGCACTAGCAATGGAGTGGTGCGAGGCAAGCGCACAGGCACAGGAATGCCGAGTGGACAGACGAGCATTGGGAGTGCTAGCGTGACGCTGACCGCAAGCACAGCGGCCACACTGAGCGGCCTCTTCAGTCAGCAGCGTGCCAAGCCCATACGCATAGCGCCCGCTCCGCCGGCTCCAACGGGTGTGCCGGCAGCAGCAGCTGGAGCAAGTCCGGAGATCCTGAAGCTGGCCAAATGACCAGCGCTGTCGGCGTTGCCGTCGACAGTCACCACAGCAAACTATACGCTCGTCATTGGCCATAAGTAGAAGCAACTATCAACAGTATATATTCAGATAGATATATACTATATATAGATATATATTCATACATACATATGTGTAGTTAGATGTCAGCCCCAAACTGTCTATAATTTTCTATCGAATTACGACTCTGCTTAGTTGCGCCTGTGCGGCGTTGCCACATCTTTGAAATAGACAATAAAACAATATTAAAATGTTAACGGAAACGAAGTTACAAAACGGACGAAGGAAACTTAGACAAAGAGAGCGAGAGAGATAGAGAGAATGGTTGAACTATAAGCAAAGAACAGTTTTCGTTTGCTTACGCTAAACTCAGTTGTTTTTTTTTAAATGTGTATATATTATAATATAGATGGATCAGATGAACATACCTATTATTGTCATTTTATTGAACAGATTGTAAATGTTTAGGCACATATTTATTTATTGAGTATAAATCATAGTTTGCATAGGTTTTTTGTTTTCGTTGCAATCTTTAGACTTAACTTTTATTTTTATATATTTAGCTAGCATAAGCCGAAATTTAGCCATTAAGTTCTAATGCAGCCAATTAATGCACATTTCGATGTGCTTATTGTTTTCTTTTTTGCCTAATTCATCAAATTCTTGCAGAAGAAACATTGTAATCAAAAGCATATAACTGATACTATTTCTAACTCCGAGATACTTATTGAATGGGAAATATCAATGGAAATATTTAAGTTGAAGCAAGCAAACACATCACTCGAAGCACACAGCTAGCAACTTAGAGAACAAAAAAGAAAAAAAAAAAAGAGAATTATATTTATAAATTGTTATTATTTATTTAGTTGAAACTAATTGTAAAATTCTAGAAAACAAACACAAGAAAAAACAAATTGACATTTAAACACGTAGCGAAACTCCACTAAAATGAACAAATAAATGCTAAAATATTCCCGAAAATATTGAAAACAGTTTTTAATTATTGATCTTACAGCTGTAAATGAAATTCCTGATAATTTATAGATATCTTTGGTAAAATAGGATAGGACCTGAGAACACTCCATCTGTCTGGATGACCATCATAAACACTATAATGCAATATTTTTAATTCTTTGCACATGAGCTGCAGCCAACATTGAAGGTAGCTAAAGAAACGCAGTGTAAAATAATATTTATGACGATATATGTATGTATAGTTTATATACCCCTATACAACCACTTAAATGTACATACATATTTTATAAATTCACAGTCGCTGAGTAAGATGCGGAAGTCGGTTTAAAAAATTTCAGTGAATGAAATTATCAGCTCCGCTAGAACTTCTGTGCGCCTGTCACCTCAGCTCAATTTTTATAAAAAATTGGTGACCCCAGCGATCGACTCTTGTCGCCAATGACTCAGCGTCTATTGTTTGTTTTTGTTACGCTTGCTGATAATTTACTCCTATCAACTCATATTTTGAAATTATTGACTATCTTAGCAATAGATCGTTGTACAATCCCCTTTGCTTATCAAATCACAAGAACCGCTCCGAATAATCGGTCAATATACAATTGGGTTAGAAAAAATTTTCTAGCTCTGAAATGATAAATAAATACAAGTAAATTATTTTTAAAAATTTATTTCACTTTAAATAACTTGACAATAATAGTTGTATTTTTTTGTTTTGTTTATCTTATATGCTGGTTGATGGGGTTAATTAATTGCAAATAATGTAATTTAAAAATAATATTTATGTAATATTAAACTAACTCACAATCATTTGAATTAAGTATGTTTAGTATATGTATCTATATACTTCATGCATTCCCCACTTTCTAGTGTTCTTGCTCTTTCTTTTTCCATATAAATATATATAAATGTGTGTGTGTGTGTGTGTGTGTGTGTGTCTGTGTATATCGTGTATTGGTATTGTTTGGGCGTACTTTGATGGAAAAATATGTGAACAGCGCCGATTCTACACATTAAACATAACCTAGGAGAAAATGACTCTGGCTACTAAGTAATTTATACAAAGAATTACAAACAATGCAGCGTTTGCTTTTTTGTTGTTGCTTGTGGCACCCTCCGGGGCGAGGTGTCATGCGAATCGATCTTTACATATGATATTGGCATACACATATAGGCTTACATGTGGGGCTAGCTATGGGTATATGTGTATGTGCATTGGCTTGCATTAGCTTACAACTCACGCACTCGAAAAATAATAGATTAATTACAGATTAGAAGCAAGTCCATGACAATTGACAGCTTGCGCATGGATCTGCATTTCAACTAGCGCTTTATCGATTGACTTCTTATATAGTACATTTACAATTGTAGTTTAGTTTTCTTTAAGCAATGCAGTCGTGTTGGGGGAGGTCTCTTTATCTATCTCAAGTGAAGAGTATGCACATTTCTGTGTGCATTTACATTTAGGTATTTGGGTTTGGCGGCGTCAGTATCGGGCTAGGAGGACGCACTATAAATATATTATGCACGATTTGGTTATCATTACAAAACAAAACACGATTGGCGGCTGGGATGAGACAATGCACAGGATCGAATTGAGCAGAGCGTGCGGCATGCACACAATATTTACTTAACAATTCTGGGTTATTTTTGTGTAGAAATGTCCTTCTATACAAGTCAAGTTACAAAATTTCTAAATATGACTTTAGAACTTAAATTACGGATCGCCGTTAGTATATTAATGTTATTGTAGTTATAATTGTTACTGTTGTTGCTGCCGCTTGTCTGCTGCTCAATCATGTGTTGCATTACGTTGATTGAAGACTCTTCGCACTGTGTGTGTACGCATGTTTGTAGTTGTGTGTGTTGAATAACGTTGATGTCGTCGTCTCTGTTGTCAACAATAACCAAATCGCTGTAATTCTCATCTGGACAGACTGTGAGAGCGCTCGCGGCTGCTACTGCCGGACGAGAGTGGCTGCTTATTGATGCTCATTTCGCCTAGGCGCTGATGCGGTGGTAACCTATCAAAGAACGGATGTCGCAGAGCCTCACCTGTAAATATTGCGAATTAGATCTGGACTCAAATGTATGTGTATTTGGTGAACTTACCTAACGTGATGCGCGACGAGGGCTCGTATTCCAGCATCTTCTTGATCAAGCTGAACAGCTCGCAGTGGTCCTCGCTGTCACTCAGTTGACAAAGGAACAGGGGCTTGCAATGATCCCGCACATAACGTCCCGCGCTGGACTTCTCATCCCAATCTAACTTACCATGATAGAAGTACTTTGTTTTGGTTTTGCTATAAAGAGTGTGATTGCTAAACGTTAAATGGTTTCGGTGAAGAGTACTGCGCCTTGGGAAATAAAAGCATGAGCTGCATTGTATTACCGTGCCATGCGATATGGAATTTGTCCCAGGATACGCTCCATCATGGCAAGATGCTCGCGGTTGTCATGTGTCTGGAACAGCGTAATGCCCAAATAGAGCTCAAACAGAATGCAACTGAAAGCGAAATGATGGGAAGAAATTAGAAAAATGTTTACTAGTAATAGTAATATAGCCATCAACTCACCCGATAGACCAAACATCGCAAGGCTGTGACCAACCAAGCTCCAATATCACCTCAGGCGCACGATAATGGCGCGTCGAGACAATTGTGCTATGATGCTCATGATCAAAGGTGGCCGAACCGAAATCAATTAGACGCACGTCTGTGTTCTTGACGCGACGCACTTCCCGATTCTATAGGAAACAGCAACGAGGCGTTAAATACAACAATAAATAATCTGACAATATTTCAATACATACAAGTTTATGATTATAGTGAGATGTGTAATCCGAATCGACAAACAGTATATTCTCCGGCTTGAGATCTGTGTGCGTTAAACGATTGTCGTGCAGAAACTTAACTGAGTAGCATAATTGATAAGCCATGTGACGCACTTGGTCCAGAGAATACGGCTCATAGTTATTCTCGCGCTGCAATCAAAACAGAATATTAGATACGAGTTATCAACCTACGAGGCTTTTGAAATACTGACCAAAAAATCGAAAACACTGAGACCCAGCATTTCAAAAACTATGCACATATGTCCATGATAGTCAAACCAGTCAATCATTTTCACGCACAGACTGCAAGAGAAATAACCGATTAGACATTTATACAAATGATTTCTTTGATATACATATATGTATATATGTATTTGTATTAATGGCCAACTTACTGTTCACCATGCGGATCTTTTTGTGCTATCTTCTCCAAGGCATTGATCTCCAGTTTGGCTGCCTCGCGATATTTTTCAACATTCTTGATGATCTTCAAGGCCATGCAAAAATCACTGTGAATCGAATGGGTATTTGCGTACAATTTTATTATTATTTGCATTTATATATAGATCATATAATTTTTCGGCATTTCATTGTACTTACCGTTCCATGTCTTTGACCTTGACCACACGTCCGAAAGTGCCCTCGCCCAGTGTGGCCATGATCTTATCTGAAATGTGGCAAAAGGAGGCGTATTGTAGTCAATGTCATACGGTCAATTACACCAATTATAAATTGTTTGTTAGTCATTTACGCTAAAATCTAAACCTGTAACTGGGCATCTTTCGGATTTAAGCAAAAAGACCACAAAGTATGCTCGAGCTGCTGCTTTGAACAATTTGTACACGGAAAAGTTTTCAGTTTCAATATTATTTCGTTAATTATGCGCTGAAAGTTCAAGTAATGTACGTAACTATGTGTCTGTGTCTGTGTGAGAGTGTGTGTGAGATTTCAATTTAATTACGACCGGTAAAAGTAAAAATTTGGTATAGTTTAATTTCAGTTGAACTTTAAATTGAAGTTTTTTTCTCTTTGTTTCTGTCTTTCGGAAAATCATGGCAAAAATTGTGTGAAAATGGTTTCTTTTAATTTTGGTTTTTAATTTATCTTTTGTTTTTTGTTTTAGCGCTTTTTTTTTTAGTAAATATGCCTTTGGAACGGCGGCGACGCACGCGAAGTCTTGCGCCGCGACGATTTTGTCGTAAGATAATTAAGAAATAATAAAGAAAACTTGGATAGTTGAAAACTGTACGAGTTACGAGTAGAAGAATTACTGTGCGGCAGAAGGCAGTTTTGCTCATTGTCTTTGAAATGAAAATTTAAAAATAAGAAAAAAAAAAGTTGGAAAGTCTGTGGTAAACTCTAAACATAAACATATGGAAAAATTAAAAACGAAAAAATTGTCACGAACATCTGTGATGGAGAATGTCTCCGTTGTGGTATATTAAGTGACCATCAGCATCATCTTGAATGACGGGCTTTGCTGTCTGTTATTGGAGAGGGCGAGCATTCGACGAGTGGTTGGTGGTGGTGGTGTTGGTGTTGGTGGTGTTGCAGTTGTTGTTGGCGATGGCGTTGATGGTGCGATTGCAAGGTGCATTGATCCGTTGATTCAGAAGAGGGGCAAAACGACGACGACGATGAGGACGAGGACGAGGACGACGGCGGCGGCGGCGGCGGCGACGACGACGAATATTAAGCGAGTTATGTTTGAGCGTATTTGGTAGTGGGTTGCGGCGAGACGTTGTTGTAGTTGCAGTCGATGGCAGTTATAGAGACGAATACATAAGGTGCGTGTGTGGTTAGAGTATGTAATTTGAAATAGAGAGAAAAGAAACAAAAAAAGAAAGAGAAAAAAGAAAAAAAGAGACACATCTCATTGGTGGGCCGCCAGCATCATCCAGATATCCCGTCAACGAGAGGATGGTCATCATATCAATTTGGAATCCAGCCAGAAGATCCCGATCCGAGCCCACGTTGGCACCACAGCACAAATCCAGATCCAAATCCAAATTTTCATCATTTCACCAATTCACAATCCATAAACCAACCATTTACATCAATTCATCATCATCATCAAGTTGTTTGTACATCAACCCATCATCATCATCATCATCATTGTGATTTTCATCATCATATTCAGAAAAAACACGAGAAAAATACGTTTCGTTTGTTCGATAAGAAAATTAGTTCGGACAAATTTGTTTTTGTTGAGAGATTTTTTTGTTTTACATAAATGGTTAATTTTTTTTTTTTTTTTGCAATATAAAACATATACAACAAATATCATTTAACATTTTTGTATATATATACACATATATATGCATGTATACACATATGTAAATACGGGGCAGTAAAAATATTAATGAAACAAAATATATATAGATATGAAACGAACCATAAAACGCATGGGCAAAAACAAATTGCATTCGCTTACGGCTATAAATTGTTGTTGTCTTTTCAAATATTTAGCTAAACAATTACTATTACTTTGAAATTATTTTTAGATATAAATGTATTGAAATTCTTTTTCATTTTCTTTTTTTTTTTTTTCTTGGTTTGTTTGGTAAAAGAAAGATGAAGCCTTTTAATTATTAATATTGAATATAAATAGGGAAGAAAGAAGGATTCTGATCAAGTTTTCTTACATGCAGAGAGAACGCGTAGCAAACGGCTGTTAGTTAACATGGCGCGCGCTGTTAGTTAGCAGTACTGTAAAGTGTGGAGTGAGTTGCGGGTGGCGGTTTGGCGTTTGGCAGAAAGCTCAAGCTGCATAGAGAAATGCATCGAGTGGCTTACAAAGGTCGAGAGTGTCTTTGGAATGCGTGACCTATGGAACAGCGCCGACGACGTTGCGCTCTTTGACAGCAGATACTGATCGTGCTGGTGCAGATAGTGCGACGAGGACGACGCCGACGACGCCGCCTGCTGCTGGTAGGGATCCAGTTGCGGTCGCTGGTACAGCGAACTGCCCAGCGCATTCGAGCGCCGCCCACTGATGCCGTAGCCCTCGTGCAGATAGCTCGATCCGCTGCTGGGCTTGTAGCGCTCAAAGTCGTTCAGCACAGCTGCTGTGCGGGAGCAGGCGCCCTGATAGCGCTGCTGCTGCCGGCGGGAGTCCGCTGCTGCGAAGCGAGCGCCAATCCCGCCGAAAGCCAGCGCACCGGAACTGGATGAGTGCAGGATATTGCTGGGCTTATATTTGGACAGGTCGTTGCTGCTACTGCTGCTGTTGTTGTTGTTGTTGTTGCGATCTGAATGGAGCAGAAAACGACTTTTGTTGTTGGCGCTGCTGCTGCTGCTGCCGCTGCCGCTGCCGCTGGCTGTCGCTGCCGTGTCGTGCAGAGAGAGGTTAGAGAGAGCAGAGGGGATGGTGTTGTTGTTGTTGGTAGTAGTAGTGGATGAGTTCGAGTTCGTGTTGTTGTTATTACTGGTTGTTGTTGTTGTTGCGGATGGAACTGTGGCACCATTGACAGCATTGGTGGGTGTTTTGGCCTTGTCTGTGGTGCTTTTCGTTTTCTGTGCTGTGTCAGCTGTGTGGGTTAGTTGGACACCAGTTGGACAGTCGGTCTCGCTAACGTCCTCGTCAGAGCTACTCTCTGACGAGCAAGAGCTGCTTGAATCGCTATCAACGTTAGTTACTTTTTTGCTGCGCGACTTTTTCTTGGGCGCATCCACCGCCGGTGCTGCTGCAGAAGACGCCGCTGCTGCTGCTGCTGCCGCCGCTGCTGCTGCTTCCTTGGCTGCCTGCCGTTCCATTGCCTCGACTTGTGCCACAGCTGCTGCTGCTGCGGCTGCTTCAGTCTTCTTAGCCTCTGCGGCTGCTTCTTCCATGCGCTTGACGCGCTCCTTAAGCTCACGTCGCCTGCGCATGCGTTCCTCGAACTTCTTGGCCTCCAGGAACTGGTTGTCCTCGCGCAGCAGCATCAGAATGGCCGCATTGTCTTCCGAGGAACGATCATCGGCCAGAATCTCACGATCTTCGGCAGTTAGTTCTGGCTGCGGAGCTGCCTCTCTGCGGCGATTGGCAAATCGAGTGCGAGAGCTCCAATCATCCGCATGACTGCTGTCTGAAGCCGGCAGTTCGTTCTTCGGTCCATAGGCTCGTGACAGGCGACCCGAGGTGAGCGCAGTGTCCTCCTCGCCACCCCGCCGACCATAGCGACCAGTTGAGTGTCCGGTGGCGCCGCCAGCGCGCAGTGCTTCATGATAGTCCTGCGGCTGATAGCGATTGTGGCCATAGTCCACCGGATAGTTCTCGTCCAGCAATCTATTCCCGCTGGTCAGGTAGCCACTGTCACTGGAGTCGGCCATGTAGCGCTGCCGCTGAGTACGCATTCTGTAGGGAGTGCGCTCCTTGCGATCGGCGGCGTTAAAGGAGCTCGATGACAGCTTCCCTTTGCCCGCCAGCTGATGTGAGGTAGCGCTGCGCAGCAGCCCACTGGAATAGCCACCATAGTCATCCGGCTCGAGCGTCTTGTCGCGATCCTCCTCGTGACGGCGTCGCCCGGCCGCTGTGCGCTCCAAAATGTCCGAATACTTATTCTCCAGCCGTGAAACGGCTGACAATGTGGGCGTTTTGTCTCTGTCCAAGTGCATATCGCGACGCTGTGCGTCCCAAGAAGAGAAACCAGTCAAATTGGGGAGGAGTTCATAATGTATAAGGAAAGTGCTTTTAAGCAGCGCTCGTGTGAAACCAATGGAAACGACAGCGCGACGCAAGCGAACACGTTCGTTCTTCGTTCACGCTCCGGCTGAGCTAAACGCAGTTAGACCTAGACCTAGCGCTCGCCATACGCCGATCGATCTAAGTGGCCTTTTCGGCAGTGGCTAATAACAGTGTTTGGGCCACTTAATTTCACATCATATCATTTCACTCGCATTTTGCAGCGTCTGCGTCTATCCAGCAGCTTTCTCTCTAGCGCTGCGAAAAGACGCGCACGCAGACGAAGGAGGGGGGGAGGGAGGGAGGGAGGCGTCTATTTTATTTAGAACGCATAGCGAAAATCTAAACAAAATATCCACGGCACGCCGACCTTCAGAGTTTATATATATATATTTGTACCGAAATGCCAGAATCGTGAAATTGTGAATAGCTTTTTATACATTTAATGCCAGCCAGAGAGTCGAGAGCCGAGAGTCGAAAGAGACACAGACGACAGACACAGGAGCGGGGCGAGACGGGGAGCCAAAGAGGCATGGACATTTGCTTGGAATCGAAAATAAACGCACACGGCAAGTAGGAAGATTTTGAGAAGCATATAGAAGCGCTATAAAACATTTCGTGTGGGCACACTAAATATACATATTCATCTATACGTACGTATATCTGAGAGCACAATCAGAGCAGATACATATTAGCTGCTATATACACCTGCTATATATAATATACGTATTAGTGTCTATTAAAATATGATGTGGCAATAGGGGTTGCCAATGCAATCTTTGTGTATGCAATCGCCTCCAACCTGCAACCTTCAACCCGCCCCGTGCCACTTAAGCTCTGACAGAATTGGGACAGCGACTTGACTCTGCTGCTGCTGCTGCTGTGACTCACGATGACAGGTGAAAATGGGCCAGCTAAGTTTCAAGTGTTTTCCAAACAGTAAAAGACTAAAGAGAGAAGGCGAATGCTGTGACAGTGAGTCACGGGATGGATTTGGCCACGATCAGATAACACGCTACGCTCTCATCCATTGGTATTCACACAGCACGCCTTTATCATACTAACATCGTCCAGGTCGCGCCTTAAGCCGGTGCCTAATCCTCGTATTGCGGGCTTATAGTTATAGCTACTGCCCACGGGACTCAGATGGGTGCGCAGCCGGTCCAGCGCAGTGGCCGTCGTTGAGCTCTTCTGATAGCGACCCATGATGGCGTTGGTGGTGCTCCCACTGGTGGAGCTAATCGGATGATAGCCGAGGCCACCTCCGGCATAGTAACGTCTGTGGCGATCGCTCATGGCGTTCTGTTCCCGTTCCCGTTCTCGTTCCCTTTCACGTTCACGTTCCCGATCCCTATCCCTATCACGTTCCGCTTCCGGGCGTCTACGACCGCTCGTAGATTTCTCCGAGCTGCGGCGACGTTTCTGTTTTGTGAGATTGCCTTTGTCTTTGTTTTTGTTGTTCCTATTATTACTGTTGCTGTTATTGTTATTGTACTTCTCATTCGTTGGGGTCTTGGAGCCACTGCGTCTGCTTTCGTTGCTTTCCTTATTGTTATTGTTATTGCTGGTGCTATTGATGTTATCCTCGGGTATGGCCGCTGCACTATAAAAGCCCAAAACAAAACAAGAATTGCTAATGACGCACTTAAAGCTTTCCCTTTTCTATTCAATTTGGTGTCGATTTTGTGTTGTATATTTTTGGTATTTTGGTATTTTCCACGCGCCTGAATCGCGACGAACGCGCGTTGCCACGACACGGACCAAATAATAACTGAGAAAAGCTGAAAATTCGATCGAAACTCATGCGACGGACGCACTGTGGATGTATGGGAAATATTTGGGGGGAAAATACACCGCGCGTCTACCAAAAAATATTGAGGAATCGTTTTTATTTTTGTGAAAAAGTGTGAAAATATTGCGCACTTGCCCAGCATCAGCCGGAGCAGCTGTGCGAGAGAGTCGAAATGACAGTGGGAGAGAGAGAGAGTGAGAGTAAACGTCTGTCTGTATGCGTGGGTGGGTGGATGGATGAATTAATCTGTTGCCTGTTTCCACAGAAAATGCAGTTAATTACTGCTGAACGGATCGCAGAGCTTTACATTTCCGTCTTTTTGCGAAACAAGGAAACGATCGAAAGTCTTGCGGTGCGAATGCTTGGAGGAAAAGCCTTGAACTCTCGCATCAGCAAAAAAATAAATAAAAATAAAAATCAAGATTAAAGCTGAGACGACAAAACAATTACGTTTTATGTGTATTCCACAGGCGCGTAATAAAAATAAATGATTAAAGAGTAAATGCATTACAGACCACAGCGAGAGCGAGAGAGAGAAAGAGAGCGAGCGAAAGACAATGGCGTCGATCTCTCTCAGCAAAGAACAAGAGTAGGAAGAATTGCAAAGAGTTGCCAGATAGGCGAATCACTCAGCCACTCAACGCGTGAAAGCTCAATGACTGAAAAAGCTTTTCGAATATGCCTGCATTTTCAAAATTGAAACTTTTGAATTAAAACTTTTAATTAGCCAGCTATTAATCAAAAATATGTAAAGATAAGTACATGCTGTGTGCGTATATACTTGAGGTGTATGGGGATTACATCTAGTATAGATGCCATTGGGCTAGTTAAACGGCCTAGAAACCATTAAAAACTGTCATTTGCATGAAATTCACGTTCTCAGATGTATGATTATTCTTATGTAAATGATTGCAGTTCAATTGAATGCCTGTCCACAGCACAAAGTTTACACTCAACTCTCTCATTCGTTTGCTCTCTTGGCGTGGTCAATCTGCGGGGGTAACAACAACTCCAGTCTCTAATTGAATCAATTTCTTGACAATTTTCCACAATCAATTTTCACACTTTTACACACACAGGCACAAGCACGGCCAAAGGGAGGCGGAGCAGTGCGGCGGCGGAGTTCAACACGCGATTTACAACGCACTCGACACGATGTTTACATAATTGGCCCCTCTTAAAGCTAAAGAGTAGAACGCGTCGTGAAACGAAGCAGCGCGCTGCTGCGCTGCAACTAACTGCAGCTAACGGCAATGGGGCAAATTACATACTTAAATTAACGCTGAACCAAAAATAACAAACAACAAGAAATCAAATGAAAATAAAATAAATGATGAGAGCTGCGACGCGCGTCTGGCAACATTTTGACCGAGTTTTTGTTGTTTGACAAAAAAAAAAAAAAAAAAAAAAAAAAAGAAAACAAAAAAATAAAATCACCGCAAAATTAAAAATAATTTATACGAGTGAGTGTGCATGTGTGTGTGTTTGTGTGCGTGTGTGTGTGTTTGTGCAGTTCTTTCGCTTCATTTCTTTTGCATCGATTACCGATTGCGCTGCTGCTGCTGTTGTTGTTGTTGCTGCTGCTGCTGTTTGTTATCAGGTCGTTCGCTCGGATTGCGTCGAAAGCGCTGCAGCAAACTGTTGCAGCTTTCAGAGAGCAGCTGCGTTACGCTCGCCGCCGTTGCGCTGCGCATGTAGCGTCGCTGTGGACGCGACTGCGCTGCCGCTGCCGCTGGCGCAGTTGCTGCTGCTTCTGCCTCAGTTGGCGTCGCCGCCTCCATGTCAGCTGTTTTCTTGCCACCGCTGTTTGCGCTATTCACAGCATTTGGCAAAATCTTTTCACTTTTTTCCCGATGAAAACGACTTAAAAATGTAGCCATTTTTTTCTTCTCTTGCGTGGGCTTCCGTCTACTCTTCTTCTTCTTTTTCGCTCTGACGAAAATCCGATAGTATTAATAATATGCGTGAAGATCCATATGAGAGTGAGGGGAAGCGATCAGACTGGAAAGCGGGTTGACTGGCTAATAGTTAAGATTCCTCCTCTGAGTCGAACTATCTAATGAATCAATTTTCGACTTCTGTTGTCTGTTTTCTGTTTTCGTGCTATAGCTAGATTTGTTTTTGGCATTTACTCGACGGGGCGAGCATTTGCATTGTACTGTATGCATATAAGTTAAGTATAGTATAATAGAATATACGTATTTACAAAATAAAGAGCGTATTTTCATGTGTTGTTAGAATAATTGAAATTGTACGATATTTGGCAGCTATTCGACAGAAATAGACACACAACAGAAGCAGCGACAATTTCAAGAGCTATTCCGATTCCGATTCCAAATTTAATTTCCACTTTCGAATTTCGTTTTATTTTTTGCATATTGCAAATTGATGTCCTGATTTACATGCACTTGCAGCCATTCGAATTTTTCGCGTTTCGTCGACTTTTATTTAATAATTTTGAAAATTTGTATTTTTCAAGCAGCGCGTCTTTGCGTTCTCAAGAAGAAATAGCAAACAAAAAAAAAAAACAATCCGAAATCAGCGCAACATTTACGAAAGCGCACGCCACAAATACTAATTATAAAAATTGAAAAATATCGCTACGACGACAGCGCCAAAGTAGCTGCCGAGTATGTGCTCAGGGCGGAACATAGAACACGCTCCGTTTCGATCTCTGAACCGGGCGTTCGCGCTTGTGGCCACTGCGGGAGAGCTGCTGCTGCTGCTACTGCTGCTGCTGCTGCCTCCTCTGCCGCCTGTTTCTATTATTGTTTGGCTAGGTAGCGAAAAAAAGAAGAAGCAAAACTAACCACAAGCAGACGCCAAAGCGAACGTCAGTTGGCTTAAAACCGCAGAGGAATACTCTATGCCAAAACTAGAGATAATATATAGAACGAAGGTCTAAAGCCAAAAACTACAAGCAAAAACATTCTCTCAATGCAATTGTTAACTGAATGAACTAATAAGCTAACAAATTTAGGAAATACCTATTCGAATTATTATTAAATAGTTAGGAGACTATATTTTGTTGAGCGATTTTGGGATTTGAGATCCAAAATGATAACAGCCTGTAAAAGTATTACTCGTTTTCTCAAAAAATGCACTGAATATTATTAAAAATTTCCTTTTTTGTTTTTTACATAGAGAATCGAGATAAGGTAAAAAATTCGAAGATCTGTACTATGCTGGGTCACATATTATTACAAATGAATGTTTCTTCTGTCAAATTTATGTTGCTTTCTAACCAATATATTTGTTCAGATATTCACTCTTATTGAGCCATCAATAATATCATATCTTTGAACCCATTAGGAACATCAGCAAGAGCGAAGTAAAAGAGAAATTGTTTTGCTTGGGCTAAGCATAAGGGTAATCAGTCTTCGTTGTGGGTCTTTGGCTGTTCAGAGAGGAAGAGAATACAGCAGAAAGTTTGCTATAAGCATGTTTTTATGTCTGCCTCATTGTGGCTGGGGCTGTTACATAGTTTAGAGGCAAGGCAGGCATTTCTGTGGCCGATTGTTTGGCATTTCGTGTGAGGTTTGTTTGGGGCCCCGTATTACATATATTTAAATTATAAATAGAAGTTTGGCAATATTTAAACAAAATACGAACATTAGATTATTATAGTTTTGTTTTTGTTTTTGGAAATTTAAAAGCGAATCAATCTTAAGTGTTTTTTTCATTTTTTCCTTTCTTTTTTTTTTTTTTTTGCACTAAATAAACAACATAAATTAAGTGTATTGCTAATTTTAGCGAACCACAAAATTGACATTGAATTTCGGTTTTGCGGCTAAGATTTTTCTATTTCTCTTTTGTTGATTGTGCAACGTTGTCGCCCGTTCGAGGCAAGTGCAAGAGTCTGATGCGAAAGGCCGCAAAAGAGCAGCTGCGACAAGGCGACCAGAGAGTGGGCAAGGGGAGGCAGCGAGGCAGAGCGAGCTTCGCACAGGAAGTGCTCGTCACAATCGACAAATTGTGCACTTGGCCCTCCCCACACACAGCCCCAAGCAGAGAGAGAGAGAGAGAGCGCGCAGAGGTAGCTGAAGAGCAAGCGGCTGGCCTCTTGCATGGAGCATGGATGAGTCAGTTCTCTATTTCGGGAGGCTGAGCGCTGCCACGCCGGGCGTTCGTTTGTTATGCTGGCCGTGTTAGTTTGCTAGCAGGAGGCATGGACACGTGATGTGTGCAACATATAACAGTAACAAGAACAAGGCACAAGACACAAGACAATAACAAATGCAATAGTTGGGCAACGAATCTACCTCGATGAAATGCTGGCCCAGAATGGACTTGGACATTTCATTTTGTTGCTGCTGCTGCTGTTGTTGATGTTGTTGTTGTTGTTGTTTTGTATGGCTGAATATGACAGAATTGCTTTGTTGTATTGGTTGCTGATGTTGTTGCTGTTGTTGCTGCTGCTGCTGCTGCTGCTGGTGCGGTTGCTGCGCTGCCTGTGGTTGCATACCCGCCGATGCATAAAACAATTGCGTATTTGTATTTGGATCGTATTGAAGCGCAGCACCGCCAGCACCGACGCCAGACGTGCCAACGGAAGCGTTCAGATACTGCGTATGCGGATGTGGTTGAGGCTGGGACTGCACCTGGTACTTGACCGGGTGCATCAGTTGGCTCTGACTAGGTTTGAGATACGCATACGGATCGAAGGTTTGCAGTGGTTTACGCTCATGTGGTTGCTGTTGCTGCTGCTGCTGCAGTTGTTGTTGCTGCTGCTGCTGCTGTTGCTTGGGCAGATTGTAATAGTTGCGACTCATCATGCCATAGCCATAATTATGCGGCTGCATCATGCTGGGACGCTGCGCCGCACTGAAGGACGCCGAATGGGTCAGCGGCGCAGCGCCAGTCCGCGGATAAACGGACTTTGCATTATTAATGAGTGCCTGATAGCTGTTGCCATACATTTGCGGCGCCATGCCCAATGGGGGCTGCTGCTGCTGCGCTTGGGGCTGCCCGAATTTGTTCTCCTTGTTGGTGTTCTTTTGCAGGAACATGGCCAGGCCGGAGCTGGACTTGGGCGCCTGTTTGGCCACATGCGACGAGGAATAAGATTGCTGCAGCTTGTGTGGCTGATGTTGCTGCTGCTGCTGTTGCTGTTGGTGTTGGTGTTGGTTCTGCTGGAAGGGATCGCTGCTGCCGTTCATGACTGAGCAGGCAAACGAGTTCCAGTTTAAAAATGGACGCTTTTGTTGTGGATAATGTTGTTGTTGTTGCTGCTGCTGTTGCTGCTGTTGTTGCTGTGGCTGATGTTGCTGTTGCAGTAGACGCTGATAGCCCATCGGCAGCTGCGACGTAGAGTTGGATTTGCCTATGGGATATGCCATCCTCTGCTGCTGCTGCTGCTGCTGCATTAGCGGCTTCTGCGGATCGTACAGCTGCACTGGCACGGGTATTTGCGATTCGCTGGCGATTTTGGTGGCGTTGTTGCTGCTGCTGCCGGCGCTGCTTTCCTCTTTGTGTTCAGCTGTCAGCGATTGTGACATAATTGCATTGTTGTTATTGCTCTTTAGCTTTAGCATGTCATTTAGACATTTCTCTAGCTTGTTGTCGACGTCTTTTTGACGCTTTGTCGCTGCTGATGTCGTTGCTGCTGCCGGTGCTGCTGCTGATGTTGTTGTTGTTGGCGCTGCAACAGCTGATGCTGATGCTGTTGCTGGCTGATCTAAGTTGGCATTGTGCTCAACTGTGGAGGGTATGTGAAAGGATGAGGTGAACTTTGAGAGCTGCGGCAGATGCGTGGTGCAGCAGTTGGTCACAGTGAAGCTGCTGCTGCTCACAGTGCTGTTGCTCTTCTCCGACTTGCGCTCCAGCGAGCCGCTCGTCTCATTCGTTGCCTCCGCAATGGGCGTGGCCAACGACGATGCAGCAGCACCAATGCCAGCCTGTTTTGCTGGCTCCGTGGGCCGGCGAAACAGCGCAGCGGCACAACGTGGCGACGGCACACAAGAGCTGCTGGAGCTCTTCAGCACGCCAGCATTTGGCTTCTGCTGCTGCTGCTTCACTGTAGGCGGCTCCTTGCGCGCCTGCGTCGTCCCAGTTGTTGCTGCTGTGGCTGGTGTGCTCAGCAATATCGCCGAGTTGGATGTGCTGCGGCTGAGCGATGGCAGATGCTTCATGTAGCAGGGTATGTGCGTGCGACTGGAGCTGCGCAGCAACGGCGTCGCTGCCGTCGCAATGCCGGAAACGTGCGTCATGGAGACGCTCTTGTTGAGCTGTTGAGCAGCTGGCAGCGGCTGCTGTTGCTGCTGCTGCTTGACGGGCACGCGACTGGTGAAAGGCGTTGACGTCGTCGTCGTTGTCGTCGACGCAGTCGCTGCTGACGTGGGCGACTGTTCGCTGCATACAATGAGCTTGTAGAGATCGTCTTTGGTCACGGCCTGCCTGACCTTGAGATCCAAGTGCGACAACGAGGCGTTCTTCTGTAGGCGATGGCTATGTGGCTGTGGCTGTGGCTGCTGCTGCTGCGGTTGCTGCTGGATCGGCTGCTGCTTCTGCAGCTCCTTCTGCGCCGCCTCAGCAACTGTGGGATCAAATATGGCCAGCTTCTTGGCCGTTTTGGCATCCACCTTGAAGGGCTGCCCAGCATCGCCCAGCTGGGCACCGCAGATCTTCTCATAGTTCCAGAACGTGCGCTTCGGCGTCTGGCGCTTGCTCGAGCTGCAAAGATTCTCGCTCCAGAAGTCGTTCATCAGCTGCTTGTTGAGCGACAGATTCGAGTCGCTATGCAGTCCGCTCTTTGGCGCCTCCTGTGGGCGCAACGGACCGCAACTGGGCGTGCCCAGGGGCATGTTGGAGCTGGATATGCTGCGCTGCAGCTTGGGCTGTTCGCTGGCATTGGACTGGGCGAAGATCGAGGGATAGGCCAGCCGAGGTGCCCGACTGGAGGTCAGATTGTTGGCGAAGTTGATCGAGGAGGATTTCGATAGCCCGCCGGCAGCCACTGGCAATGCAGTTTTGGCCGCCACAGACTGATGCGAGTTGGATTTGGTTAGGGGCTGCTGTTGCTGCTGGCGCTTGAGCCGGTCATAGAGATCCTCGCACTCCTGGAACTCCTTATGCAGCTTGCGATCCAGCTCGCTGTAGTCGGGCAGACTCTTCAAATACTTGTTCATCATTTCGATCTCGGCATCATAGAAATTGGCATCCAGCTTGGCGCTGCTGGTGGCCGCCGCCGACTTCTCCTCGAGCTGTTGCTGCTGCTGCAGCAGCTTATCCAAGTCGATCTCGCCTGGAATCTTGCCCTGGCTCGTGCTCGCCTTTTGCTTGGGTGCACGACACGGCACCGGTGGCGGCGGTGGCGACGACGACGGCGAGCTGCACGACGACAGCGATATGCTGGACACTGGACTGCTGGCTATGGTGGCCATGGGGCGGGCGGGTGTTGTGATAGCTCCCGTGGCCGCATTATAGGCCATGGTGTGATGCTTGCGCGGCAGCGGAGGCGTCGACTTCGGACTGGCGGGCAGCAGCGGCCGATTCTTGCGCAGCGCCAGCGGCGATGAGATGGGCGAGCGCACCGCACACTTGGTCTCTGGCAAGCTGGACGAGAGCACCGACGCGAACTGCGGCGACACGACCTGAAAGAACTGTTGGCCGCTCGCGGGCGGCGGTGTTGGCTTTTGCATGATGCACGGCGACGACGACGACGACACGAATGCCTCTTCGCTGGGCTTCACTGCGTTGGCGCTGGGGCAGGCAGCGGCGCCCATTGGGGGCTGTGCCTCCAACTGGGTTGATTTGACGGCGACGGCTTTGCCAGCATCTTGACTCATTTAAACAACTGAAGAAACGCGCGCGCGAACTAAATGGAAGGAGTTAACGCTAATTATGTGAACTAGTTCCGAGCCAGGAGCTCAATACAACGTGTGTTCATGTGTGTGTGTGTGTGTGAACATGGTTTTGTTAATCGATAAATATATCGACTGCAGCAGCAATATCGAGGCAAATTCAAACACATTTCGATACAGAGAAAGAGCGGAGAGAGGGAGAAAGAGACTGTGTGAGACGAGAAGGAGGAGGTGGGGTAGCGAGAAAAAGTGAGAGAGAGAGAGAAAGAGAGACACCCACTGACACTAGACGCAGAACGAGACAACAGATCACCAGACAGACAGAACCAACCTGCAGATACTGCTCCGGTATCTTACTGTTCTTCGGCACAATTATCTTTTTGATTATTATTATCTTATCGCCCTCGATTTTCGTTATGGTCACTGGCACCCCAGGCTGTGGTCGCTGCGGCTTGGCCACTGCCGCCGGCCGGTTGACAGTGCGCACCACCTGTGGCCCGGTCAGAATGCCGCCCGGCGATGGCTTCACCGCCGGCGGAGCTGGTTTGGGTTTTGGCTTGGGCGCCGGTTTGTATTCCTTGTTATCGCTGCGCACGATCGAGAGATGATACAGCGGCTTCTCATCGTCCAGCACGCTCTTTTGGGGCACCGTCTTCTTCTCCACCTTGCGCAGCACCACGCCCAGCATGGGCGAGTCCTTGGGTTTGATGGTAACCGAACCGCTAGGCGCTGTCACCCGCTTGAGGCATACGCCCAGGTTGGCGCCCACTGGCGGCGGAGTCTTTGTGCGATGCACCATTTTGCCGCTGGGTATTTCACGATATCCATCCTCGTGGCCGCCTCGACCGGGTGCCTCCGTTTCCGGCGGCGCCTCAGGATTGGTGTGCAGCGTCGGTTCCGGCGCCACCAACGGGGAAGGTCCCGGAAAAAGAGCAGTCAAACTGCTCCGACGACGACTCATGTTCGGCACCGAAACCGTCTTGGAGATTGGAAACTTGGGCGGCGCTGCCAGCTCTGCAGCCGGATCGCTGCTCATGGCGCTGGCCGTGCTGCCGCGACGGCTGCCACTGGCGCGGGCCGAGTCCATGCTGCTGATGCTGGAGCTGTGCAGGCGGTCGGGTGCTGCGCTCCTCTCATGGAGACGTGCGGCCGCCGGCGAGATGCTACGCTCTCGGCTGCGATTCTTGGAGCGTGCCGCGCGAGCTGCCCGCTGCATGCGCAGCATCTCAATCGAGTCGGCCAGGTGCGAAGTGCTCTTGGTGGGCGAGGAGTCGTCTGAGTTGCCGCCGCCGCCGCCATCGGCTGCGTTCAGCAAATGCATTTCCATGGCATCATCCAGGATGTTGGGCAGTGAAGTGATGCGATCGCGCGGCGCCTCAATGGACGGCAGCACGCCCTTGGGCGATGGGCTGGGCGTGGCGTCCGACTGTCTCTGTTGCTCCGCCTCTTGACGACGCTCCTGCTGCTCCCTGGCACGCTGCAGCTGCTGTTCAGCCTCAAGAGCGGCACGGGCTCGCGCCTGAGCCACCACCTCAGCGGCCAGGCTCGCCTGCTGCTCAACCAAAGCTCGCGCCTTGGCCTCGGCTTCAGCACGAGCCCGTGCCTCGGCCTCGGCGGCAGCAGCGGCACGCATATTGGCCAGCTCCGTGGCCGTCATTTGTTTGATGCTCAGGCGTCGCTCCGAATTGATCATCAACTGGATCTGGCCACTGCCATCCGGTTGTGCAGTCAAGTCCGGGCAGCTGAGTGCGATCAGTTCGCTTAGTTCGACAGACATCGCGGGACTGCCAGTAATCGCGATATATATATATATGTGTATGATATATATTTATATGAGTGGTGTGAACTATCTGAATCTGTTATCTAACTTTTCACTGGGCTATATCATCAAACCCAATGTGAATGAATTGCGTTAGGTTCGACTTGCTCGACGCGACTCGCGACTCTGCTGGCGTTTGCAATAAAGAAACCTGCTCGATAGCCCTGTGAAGATTGAAGATCGCTCGATACATTTCTCGGGGTTGGGTGCTACAGAACAAGCGGTGGGTCTGGGTCTGGTCTGGGGGGACAGGGTGTACGCTCAATGTCAATGCCTCATTGGCATTTTGGCAAATGCAATTAGTCGTTTCGTTTCGATTTGACTTATTAATTGTTCAGCAAGTTGCCAACAACAACAACAACAACAACAGCAACAACAACGGCAAACTACAAACAATACGAAAAGGAAAAACTATTTTCCTTCACCCTGCACATTGGCGCTCGATGCGATTTGTGCTTGTAGCAGATATATATATATATACTTGAATATATATATATGTATTATATGTAACTATTGACTACACCTGAATCAGTGTCACATATGCTGGGCCACTCGACATTCCACATACGTATATATATATGCATATAGATCGTATGCAGCAATGAGCTCACTGATTGAGGCGCCGTTTCCGAGACCAAAGCAAAACAGATCAGCCTGCCAACTCCTGGTTAACGGTTAACGTCTGCCCACCCGGCAATATCCCCAATACCTTGCCCTATATATAGGTATAATCAGCATGGTGTAGGAGAGCTGCTGGAGCACGAGCGCATCCCAATGGGGCGACTACATGTGTCCAAGTGAGTGACGGCCCTGGCTGTACGAAAGTACATCTCTCTATATATACATATGTATGCGAATGTATATGCACATATACATATATATTGTGTATAGATCTCGTTTAGCTAGTTGCCTCTGCCAGTGTGTGCCTCTCTGTTCGAAATCTGTTTTTATTTTTAACAAAAACAAGCAAGAAAGACGACAACGCACGTAAATTGGCGCACAGTAGTTGTAGTGTATAATACATGATATATAAATGTATATATATACACACACATATATAGCTTGATGTGCATGTGAGTATGTGTGTGTGTGCATGGTACAGTGTTACCTCTTGCCATGAATCAGCTATGTAAACAGTTGGTTTTTTAATGCCAATTTCATTTTAAACTTCAGATTTTGTTGAGAAAAAAACAAAACGGATTTTTTTTCAACTTTAAATTGTTTATGAAAAATTTAAGTAAACCATGAAATTGGTTTAATATTTGGAAAGTTCATTGCACGACCATTTACTGTTGTACCTTTGCAATTCTCCGCCTGTCAGGTCTAAATATCACGCACACACACTCGCACCGAACGTTTGAGTGTATTGGAAAATCAGAAAAATCTCTTCCTCCCTATAGCTTGGGCTCGTTTTCTTATATGGGCAATATGTGTGCTTGGACTTTTTGCTATATTTTTGTGGAAATAAACGAGCGTACCAAAAATAAAACCAAACATTACAAAAATAACTTGGCGAACACAAGAAGAAGAGGAAGCAGGCAGCAGGCAGAGGGCAGAAGGCAGAAGGCAGCAGCATCATAGATCAACATGATGGAACTCTGCCCGGCTAGCTGTTGATGAATAATCCCTGTTGATCTCTGATGCATATATATATACTATATATATGCACTTGTGTGTGTATATAGATACATTTTCATGAGAGTGTGTGTGTGCTCCATTTGTGTAAATGAATTGTTGTTGTTGCTGTTGCTGTGTTTGTTAGTTTTAGGTTTTTGTTTTGATTTGGTTGGCCGCCGCGTTGTACTCTCTGCCTCTTCTTCTTCTTCTGCTAAACGAAATGCGCCTCCTTCAGACCTGATAGACTGCAAATTTGGGGCCTCGATTTTACAGTTTTACAGCTGTGCCTTTTGATTATTATTCACCTAAGCGCATGGCACATCAAAAACCCATTTGGACCACGAATTGTCTTTGGGGCGACAATTTACGCAAGTACTTTATACTTTATAATACATGTTTTTTATCTAATGTTTTTCTGTTTCTTTTTTTCTTGTGCGGCTCTTTTGTAGTTGTTCTTGCTGCTGTTTCGATTTTATTTTTAAAGCACTTAAATTTGTTCAAGTTTTCTTTTTCGTTTTTATTTTTTATTTAGTTCCTTGGGCTGCCTGATTATGTCACGCTCGATGCTTAACAAATGCTCTTTATAATTGTTTTATATCTTGTTTTTTATATATCTGCAGTTGCCTATGTGCCGTTGGTCTCAGGGGCAAATGCGTTTTCTTTTGGACAATTCAAGTGAAGTAATCGCTAAACATGTATCTGAAATATATTTCCCTACACACACAAACACACACTCACACACAAATATAAACAAATTCGCGACAGTTAGTGAGCTGGAGTGAGATGGAGGTAGGCAGCCAGAGTATGACAGAACGAGAGTGAGAAAGAGAAAGACAGAGAAAGAGAGAGAGAGATAGACGCGTGTATAAACACGTACCGTTACACGTTAGCCAAAGGCCTCAACAAACGTACGTTGGCCGAGAACGATACACAACCGACAAACGAAGATTTGAATCTGTTTCTGTTTCAGTTTCAGATTTGGAAAATGCTCAAACGAAAAAGCATGCCGAGCATTGTGGATTTTCCGTTTTACTGTTGGTGTGTGGTATATTTTTAATTTACCCCAATGGCGTCGGCCCCCAAGGCGAAAACGCTTTTTGAGCAAATGGCGAAACACAGGCGCTAGGAGGAGCAGCTGCGCGCGCACTCGATCAGCTGGCCAGCCAGAGAGTCATAGAGTGTGTGAGAGAGAGTGAGTGAATGTGAGAGCGTGTGTGTCTGTGTCTGTGTGTGTTTGTGTATGGGAGAGCAGCACACTGTGTAGGGGGCAAATCATGCAGCCCACATCATGCAGCACTGAGAGTGTGAGTGAGTGTTTGTTAGCTCTTGCTCTCCCGGTTCCCCGTTCGCTCACTCACTAAATAGTCGTCGCTGTGATCGACGAAATACTCATCGAGAATCCAACTATCGCCGGTATAACGGTCCACGGGCATATCGCAGAGTGCAGCCAAATCGAATAGATTACGTTGACGCTTCAATAGCCGACAACGGCTGACCAGAGCCCCATTCCTATTGTGGTCGCCCGACTCCCCATTGTCCCCATTACGGTTGCCATTTAAAGTTGGCGCCGCTGTCGACGCCGTCGTCGCCTCCTGGGCATATTGCCGCCGTTTGTATTGCTGCTCCAACTGTCGAAAGTACTGAATCTTGATGAGCTTCTTTAATGCGACAGTCGACAAACGCTCGTCCACTCAATTGCCATCGACTGACTGGCCACTGCCCGCCCCACCCAACGAGTGTTGTTAATGTCAAATGATCAATTGAACGAAAATAACGAGGACAGACAGACCCGAGGCAGAGCAATTAATTCAACAGATTATCGTCAACTCACACACACACTCTCTCTCTCTCTCTGGTATATATATATATATATATTATACAATTGATCTAGTTTATATTTTGAGATGGTCGATCGCTTTCGTCTTATCAGATATTTGAGTCTCACGAGTTAACAGCACTTATCAAAGTCATGCTTAATATTCTAAAGAAATGCTTTGGTTGATTAAGATTAGATACGTTAGTTTGTAGTTTAATCAGACGTGGAATTCAAGTAAATATAACCTTGATTTGGAGGGACATGGATATATATCATAAAAGCTGATAACATTTTTTTTTTTTTTTTTTTTTTTTTTTCAACATATGTGCCAATATTTTTATAATCTATCAAAGTCTCATAAACAACGGTGAATTTTAGCTCGAGTCTGACGATTCTTGTCCTATTTAATTCGTGGATGGTTTCTCGTGTGCAGAGCCACAAAGAGAATTGAGATTGATTATATATTTAGCTTGCAAATGATTACAATTTAATCACAAAATTAGCACAGCCGCAAGGCGATAAGATGAGCGATTGCGAGAGTCATCAGACATATATGTATATAGTGGGGGAAATTGAGTAAATATACGAAGAAAACGAAAACAAAATCAGACAACAGTTTTTCTTTCAGACTGTTGAGACAACACAGGTCAGAGCAAGATCGTGGATGCGTTGCAATCGCTTATTAGTGAAACAGTTGCTTTTCAAGGCAGCTGATGAAGGAAGGAATGAGCGAGCGAACGGAAGGTATTACGACAATCAAGCAGGAGGCTTACGAGGTAATCACTATCGTGATCAGCAAAGTACTCGATGACAATCCAATCCTCTGTGTATGGCCTATAGCGCAACGAGGAGCACTCCAGCAACAGATCGCGATGATGATCGATGCGTTGGGGTCCGGGCATCTCACGCATCTTGATGTAGCATGGAATCTGCGCAGATTCAAACTGTTTGGCCGCTAGCTGCGACTTTTCGAAATAACGCTTAAAGAACAGCATCGTGTCTCGCACGGTGATTTGATAACTGATCGGGAGGACGACAACATTCATTCAAAATTGCAACAAAATTGGCAAGCGGCTGAGGTGAGCACATTTAAATATATACGAAGAAAACTTGATCAGGTTTACACATAGAGATACGTATCCATGTGTGTGTGTATACGATTTCGAATTTTTTCTTAAATAACTAATTGCTTGATCTTTCTTTTACCATAAATTAATGAATTGTGTTCGGTTTTTTAATTGAAATTATTGTTGAATTGCTCAGCCTAAAATCGTTCGTTTGCTTTGCATGGTTTGGAGCTTAGAAAATGAAAAGTTTTTACCTTAGGTGGCGACTGGCGATTGTTGCGTCCGCTGTCGCGCTCGTCCTTGGCGCGATCGCGATGCCGGCGCCTTGAGCTCGAGTGTGAGGTCTCCTCCCTATAACGGTATTTGTGCTGACGCCGGCCAGTGGCTGGCGATTTGCGATGCGAACGCTTGGATCGCTCCTTGCGTCGCCGGGAAGACACGAGACTGTCATCAAAACTGTAATAAAAAAAAAATAAAAATGAAAATAAATAAAAATAAAGCGAAACACTCAATCAAACGAGTTCACAAACTTTAGAACTATTTAATACTATGCATATATGTATGTATATTATATAATATATTTTTAGAGCTCCACATATCCGACTCACAGATGAATGGCCGTCCTTGACGCAACGCCCAGCTACTGTCGAATTATCGCCAGCCAAGAGAATTGGACAGTAAATGGAGTCAACATGGAAAGCTACTTAACAGCGCTAAGCTGACTTGCTGCCGCTTTGCCTTCCCGTTGAGTTCTTGGGCTCGAGCGATTGTCTCTCTCTCTGTGTATGTGTGTGTGTGTGTGTGTGTGTTGGCGAATAGTTGCGAATTTGCGTTACCAATCAAGTTAATCAACTTGGCCGGATGGCTGACTAGCTAGCTAGCTAGCTAACTGGCTGGTTGGCTGGCTGGCTGTCTGCCCACCAGAGCACAGCGCAACATGCCTTTGAGATTGCGTCTGAAAAGTCGTCGGCCAAGTGGCAAGGCCTATGACACGGCACAAAATCCCCAGCGTAAAAGCTTAAGTACGGAGCTTAACCCAAAGGCAGAGGCAACAACTGTGCGAGGCCAGAAACTGTGTCAATAATAACAACAACGGTAGCCATATTACATCAATTGTACACACACGTATACACACACACACACACACACACACACTTCTACACGACACGCCCAAGCGGGCTTCGTATGCGGGTGGGCAGATTGTCATGTAGCCAAGATCTTAGCATGAATCAGCAGCTGCTACGATCCGATCTGATCAGTTGGGAGATAACTGACCTAGGCAGGCGCTGCCGCCAAGAAGTGAAGACAAGACCGTATGCTAATAAGGCAAACGCTGCTCAAAAATAAAAGCAACTGTGTTCAAGACTTTTTTCTAAAGATTAGCGAAATACGACAAAATTTGATTTGTTTTTATTTACTTTTTTTTGGGCTTATGATCGCCCACACGTGCTGCTGCTGCTGCGATCGCCTCTAAATTTGGTCACAAAAATTATGAGAACGCAACGAAGCTGAAAGTGACTTTGACTACAAGTACATTACACTCTCACACACACACACACACGCGCGAGTGCACAGCTGCAAAGTCACACACATATACCCATACATACATATACATGACAAAAAGCTCAACGCCTGCGCTCACTTTAAGCCAAGCTGAACAAACAATCAAGAAGTCAGCGAACGGTTTTTTATGTAGGCTCAAATCTCTTGGCTGTTTGTTGGCTTTTGGCCAGCCTCAGACGCACCAACAAAAGATCTCTGACTGACGTCGAACCGAAGCGGCAGCAGAGCATGTGCCTCTTAAGGCAATACGGTAGTTAATAATAGGAATATGCACAAGCGAGAGTTGCTTATTAAGTACGCCGCATTAAGAACACTTTTCACCTGCGAGTGGATTTTGAGAAAGGAATTGCTTGAAGCGAAAAAAAAAAAAACATCTGTTTCATTTTTAAAATAAAATATAATGCAGAATTAAAATAAATTTAAATGAATTTGCTTGCTTAATGTAGTAACATAACAGGTTTATGTTAAGTTAACAGACATGTTTGTAAAGCGTTTCCGCTGTTGCTAACGCTTTCCTGTTAAGTTAGACTCCTCTGTTATTAACATTTTAATGTAAAACTGCATGCAAATCTAAGCTCACAAATCTTTTCAAGTCTTTTAGCTACTTAAATGCGCATGTTAAATTAAATAATTGTACAGACATTTGTATTATGTTAATGGGACCAGATTCTGCGTTATGTATTGAGCTGTGCTCGTAAATAAATTATTTAAACGTAGCTAATTTTCAAGCAGCCCCGCGAGATTGAGAGACTGAGACTTGGGCGACATAGGCGAAACTGTTTCAATATGCTGTATTTCTGGTCTGGATTTTGATTAATGACGCGACGCGTGCAAATTAGAACAACATTTATGGCAAACTTTAATTGGATATTAATGACGAGACGTCGACTTTTTGGACTTGTGAAACGGTTCGCACTTGTACACACGTAAGTCAGGCTCTCATTAAGTAACTGCCCAATTTGGGGGGAGAGTATTAATTCTTTGCTTTTGGCTTACGGTAATTGGCCAGGCGAGTGAGTGCCCTGCGGTCAACTGATTTGGACGGATATAAATGGGCATGCAGTACAGCTGAACGAACCCAAATGTAAACTCAACTGCAAAATCAGTTCAATAGCAGACAAACCCTTAACATAGTTAGCAATCGAAGATACTCCAGATATATGCTACAAGACTCGGAAAATTTGTTCACAGCCGATAAGATAAGATAAAATGGAAAGCTATCAATAAAGTTCTCTAACTATGTGCACAGCAGTATTTCTCTTACGGAGAGCTTACGATTTCTATATCTAATGAGAACTTAGTTTTATTCCTGCTTAATGAGTCGACAACTCTGCTCAGTGACCCATTTATCAATATTGATAAATATAAATTTATGCCACACAGTGATTGCAAATAAGAACTTATGGTTATATATTGAAATTGTGATAAGATACGATTATTAATGATGTAACGATATTAAGCAACCTCCGCCAGTAACGGCACACCTATAGGTGTATATATACATCTATATATTTCCTAAGAATCGTGAGCCGGTTCGAAGGCACCTTTTTCGCAATTGTCTATGAATTTTTACAGACAGTTTACATATTGCCTCGCCCAGCCCCTTTCACAAGGCGGATTCCTAGCAAATACTTGACTATCTCGAGTTCTGTGTTGGCCTTGGCCGATTCTTTATATTATTTAAATACCTCTTCTCTCATGTAAGCCCCCCCTTTGTCTTAACAAACTCCACGCACTGAAACACGTCTTTGTCTTGGCCAAGTTCCTGATATATGCATACTTGAATTCCAGCAAAATTACGACGACAAAACTGCCTGCTTGAGTTGTGACAAATGTCGAGAAATTGACAAAGGCAACAAAAGTCAATTCTGCACTTCAATACCAAACTCTCTGAACGTTTTGTTATGATATGTAAATATATGTATATATGTATGTATGTATGGATCGAAATATGTGAGAAAAGTTTCTTTGACTCTTGCCTTATGAAATTAATCATTCGAAAAACCAGTTTCTCGCACGATTTACATAGAGCACTGCATAGAGCACAGCTGAGACACTTTAAACCCACCAGCAGCCAACAAACATTTGCTGCGATTCGAGAAATGTATATATGTATACATATATCTATATGTTTTGTTGTTGTGTTGACCCTGAAATTGCCATAAAATACATTAAGCAAAAGCGTACCGTACATATGTATGTATGTAACCCCCTTCTGCCTAACATCCCCCCTAATCGGACAACAAATACACAATAAAGAGCGTTAATAATTTGTTATTATTATTGTTGTTCGATTTTGTGCTTCCATTGAACTATGAACGCATGCGTCACTGTGCGGCATAGAAACGAAGAGATGGTCTAGAAAAACCACTAGGAATGATTAAAGTTTTAAAACGAAATTGAAAACAAAACATAATTGCCGAAACAGAATTAATTGCTAAGTATATATGTATATATGCATATATACATATATTTATATATACATATATATATATACATATAATAACCGGGTAGACTATCATCAAAAGTTCTAGTTGCCAGAATTTGAGGATAGACCTTGAAGCTACAATATTACTTCCATTTCCAGCTTAATGTTAACTGTTTAACATATTTGTACAGAACAGAACCCAAAGGCAATGAGGTAGCCCTGGTTCGGCAAATCTTTGAATAACTTTATACGATTCTTTTTCAGCCACTTTTTTTCTCCACTTTGATTAAAGTAGAGGTCAGTATTTTTTAAGTGAAACATAATGAGAAACCGGAATTTTTGGCTAAAAGCGAAGCGATGACAACTTTTGCTATTTTATTGCTGCTTCTTGTAGTTGTTGTTGTCATTGCCATAAATGACACAATAAAGTGCCGTTACAAATATTGTAAAAAGAATGTATAAATAATACAATAAAATATAGGGTGGGGGGAAAAGAGATCGCGCGTATTGAGCGCACTGGGCGCATGAGTAACGGCTTTATGTAAATCGATCTGGGCGTCGAAGCGAATCGAGGGCGTCGCGGCGAGCCTTTGAATTCGCCCAACGTCCAAGGTCAATGGTTGCGTCTGCGCAAACAGGCCCAACACCAGACACAAAGACACCGAGCGCACATTAAACAAATTGCGAGCACTGCAAATAAAGCAGCAGACAGACAGAAGACGGACGGACGGACGGACGGATAGACAGACAAACAGAGAGATGACAGACAAAGAGAAACGGGCAACCGCTTTGTGCGTCAGGGCGGGGGCAGCCGATCGAACGTTTCAGGAGCAGCAGCAGCAGCAGCACTGAGTCAGCGCAGTCCAGCGGTTGGTCTGTCCGCTTGTCTGTCGGCCGTTATGCAGGCACTCATTGCTCAACGAGAGATCGCACGCGTACTTCGAGGTTCAATGAACGTAATGTAATGTATACCCTACACACTCGCCACACCAGCAACAACAGCGTGGCCGGCCATTACAGTTAACAAAAACAAACAAACAAACGGTTAAGCGAAATCAACAATAAGCTAACAAATATTTTGGCAACTGCCAATGGCAAATGGCCGCCCGCACTTTGTGTTGTTGTTCGATCAACAACAACAACAACAACAAAAGCATCACTAAAATAAACAACTCAAAAAGGAAGCATTGAAATTTTGCAAACTGATTGCAAAGATTGCAATATTATTAATATTATTATTGTTTTTGTTTTATACTGTAGTCAATCTCCTTTTGGCTGAGTGCATTTATAGGAAGTTAATAAAAAAGCAATATAAATCATTTCAAATCATTTCTCACCCCCCACCCCAACCCAACTTGCGGTTTAACGGCGCTTCTGAACGCTGTGCGCGGCGTGAGGGGTGCGGGGGGAGCGCGATGCGTTGCATGTGTAAATTTTCGGCCTGCCTTGCAGTTGTCGGAACTGCTCGAGAATAGTGTGCTCAGAAGTCAAGACAGCGTCGAGTCAGCTTCATTGTTCTCATTGCTGTTGCTGCCGGCGGTAGTCGCATCGATTATGAGCGTATATGGACTATGGAGACAAGTCCGGTTTCTTTTGGAGCGCGATAAACGTCAGATAAACGAGCTCGAGAGCAAAACAGAAGCAAAACAAAAAAATATATAAAAAGGCAGCAACAAAATAAAAATATAAATAGTGTAGCAAGAGCCAAGACTGCACGGCATAACTGAAGTATTTAAGCCCCTCCCAAGACAAGTCTGTTAAGTCGACCCAACCGAGCCCACCTTTACGGGCAGGCAGCAGAACAGTACGTGGCTACCTGTGCCAGCTGCTGACATAATTGCGGTCATAATATTTGAAAACAAAAAAAAAAAAAAAAAAATTAAAAAAAATGGAAAGCAGGGTACAAAACATGTTTAGAAAAAGTAAAAATAATATTCATAATCCAATATTCAATATTCGTTGCTAGTAAATGGAGCTTGAATTTAAGAATAAAATAGTTTGGAAATATTTTTTGGACTTGATAAATTTATAAATTTTTGAAAAATTGCATATCAAGATATATGAAATTTAATATAAAAGATTATGCTGCCTTTAGTCTTAATTTCTAGCAACATAGTTAGTTGTGCAATGAGAAGTGCACAATAGTTATTTTATTTGGGGCTGGTGACATGGACACAAGTCGTAGAAAGGCAACCCCAGCAAGTGCTTGACAGAGAGTTCAAAGCCCAAATGCAAATGAGGCCAAAATAATATGGCTTGCTCCATATGAAGTGTGCCACTTGAGTGTGGACGACCGAGAGCTGACGCCAGCGGCACGTAGAACATAAAAATCGCCAGGCCGAGCCGAGCCGAGCCGTGCGGTACAAAAGCGGCGCTTAGTTTGCCCCAACTCATTATGCTATGGCTCGTTTGTATAAGTAGGGGCGGTGTGCTTGACCAAATTCGGACGCACAAGATAGAGAGAGAGAGAGAGGGGGAGATCTTGAGCGGAGCAAACGTCAACAAATTGAGGAACGACTTAAGTTTTAAGTGCTGACAGAACGCTTAGTCAACAGCTTGAGCAGGAGAAGCCACCGAAGCCACTCGAATCTAGCTCCGATTTCCGCATGCTTCTGCTTTTGCCGAGAGATACTCACTTATACTCACACGTCGTGGACCCCAAGTGCTCGGACCGACGTCGTGTCTGTTGCTGCAGTTGTTGTTGCTGCTGCTGCTGCTTGGAGCTCCTGAGATTGCGGCAATTGTTGTTATTGCTGTCGACGTGGTTGGGCAACAGCACACGGTCGGGATAGAGCGGCTTGGGCGCCCACGATGCTGCGGCCACATAAATATCCGTTCGGGGCGTTGGCGGCGTCTGCGGTTCGGGTGTGCCCGCAGCATAGCTGTAGTAGCCATCCTCGGGTTCATCGACCACCGAAAGTCGATGCTTGGTGTTCGTCAAATTCGTCGTGTTGGCATCGTCGCTATATAGATAGTCGTGCATGGAGCAGGCATATTTGGCGCTCTTGCGTCGTTGCTGGGCAGGAGTGAGCGGTCCATTGTGACTAGTTGGTGTGCTGCGGAGCAGCTCTTCGGTGTCGGGCGAGGCTCGTATCCAGGAGCTGGCAGGCACATATTGGCGCTGCTGTCTATGGCTATGCACCACCTTGGAGAAGTCCACGTACAGCGCCTCATCCGTGGCGGGCTTGCGCTGAAACTCATCGTCCTCTTCGTCCTGCGGTGTGGCTGGTGCGCCCACAGAGCTATAGAAACTATAATTGCTTGAGGATTGCGAATAGGAGCGATTGCGATTGCGACTGCCATAAAACTCATCCTCAAAGGGCAGTCCCTGTGGAAAGTTCTTGGAGAAGGCCTTCTTCAGCTTGGGCGAGTCATGTGAATCACTGCTGCCCGTCGAGGAGACACCGCCCTCGCTCTTTCCAGCAGCTCCACCTGCTGCTGCTGCCGCTCCGCGCTGTCTCAAGCTTAACTTGGGCGTAGCCGGCAGCTGCCGGCGCTGCGCCAGCGGCGTGGCCTTCGACGTAATGAGATCATTTTGCTGCTGCTGCTGCTTCCGCTGCGGCTGCTGCGGTGGCAATGGAGCTGGATAGTTCTTGCAGGAACGTTGGGTATTTCGGGCCACAGGGTAGTTCTCCTTGGCGCAGCGGGCACTTGTCGCCTGGTAGGCGCGTTTCTGTGAGGGATTTGAGGTCTGGTTTGGCTGCAGCGCTGACTGATTGGGCTTGCGGGCAGCAGGTGGCGCTGGCGCACGTGGCTTGCCATAACGTGAGCCGGCGTTGGGCGTGGCACAGGTGTTCTCGATGCGCCTGATTAGCTTAGGCGTAAGCGGCTTGACGTTGCCGTTCCGCTGCAACTGTAACTGCAACGGCAACTGCGGCTGCAGCTGCGTCTCCTGCTGCCTGTGCCGATTGCTGCTGCAGTAGCTGCTGCGCCAGGGCTGCTGTCGGCTAAAGCCGTTGCTTAAGCCCGTCTGTTGATTGAGTGAGCTCGACGAGGAGCACGAGGAGCTTGAGACAGTGTTGTTCTTTTGGCTAATTCCCTTGGCAGCAGCTGTTGTTGCCGTTGTCTTTGTTGTTGCTGTTGCTGCTCGACTGTTGACGGCATTCGTGCTCAGCGGTTGCTGTTCATTCAGTTTGTTGTTGCTGTTGCTGGTGTTATTGTTGTTGTTGTTGTAGCCACAACTGCTACGAGGCACTCGGAAGGAGCTATATGGACGAAATCCGTTAGCATATTGCTGTCCCACGATGGGCATTTTGTTAGCTTTTCGTTGTTCTTGTCGTTGTTAATGAAATTCGTTGTTGTTTGTTCTTGATGTTATCATTCGACGATCGAAGGTTGTTGTTTTTATTTAATTATTATTCTTGTTGTTGTTGTTGCTGTTATTGCTGCTATTGGCGTTCGTTAAAATTTAAACGTTTGCTTGCATTTACTTTGAACGCGCGCGCGAAATTTTAATTCCGTTTATTTTTTATATCTTCTTTATCTTTTGTATCTGCAACATTTAAAAGTGGCGCAATTTGTTCAATTGAATTTTCAATGCTGTGCACACACACACACACACACACGTGCCTCTGCGTCCCTCCCTTCCTATCTGCCTAAGCCCAATACCCACCCACTCACTCATTTCATTTCAATAAATTATCGAGCAGTGTTGCTTTTTTTTTTTTCTTTTTTGTCGTGTAATTAACACGTTCTCATTGGCTTATGAATTTTGTTCGTGTCTTTCGGTTTACAGTGCTTGCCTCCACACGATACTCCATGCCCCCCAGTCCCAGCCACAGCCCTTGCCACGCTGTGCAAGTGTTGTGCCACATGCCAGTTGTGGAACGATTGCATTTATGCGACTTCTTGTTGGCCGCATTTTGTTGCTGTTGCACATGTCAGCATTACGAAAAATTGAATTAGCCGCGAAACTAACCCTGAACCTAGCCGCGATTTTGTCTGCCCGCCACCTCCCCACCCACTGTGCTGTCAGCAAAGGCAAATCCAATTGACAAGTTCATTGATAGGACCCCGACAAGAGCGTCTAACCAGTTTACTTTGGCTTTATGCAATTTACTAAAAAAACGAAAGAAAGAAAAAAAGACAAGGCTTTGGTAGAAAGTGGCCTCGCAACAGGTCCTCCGACCAGTTTTCACACACTTTTTGTTTTTTTTTTTTTTAGTCATTTTCAGTTTGTATAGTTTTTTCACCTGATTCGAAAAGGAAACGCAAACGGGTCAAAACAAAAGTTGAACCACAACCAGCGAACAACTTGTTGCGGCAGCTCCAGCTCCAGCTCCAGCTGGTAATACCTTGGCTAATGACTCAAGTGACGACAGCAACGGGGGCATGAGTAATACGAATTTCAAATGTATTTAAATCGGAAATGCGTGAAATCCCTTACAATTAAGACGCTATCAGTATGTCCGGCCACGATAAGAGTTGAATTCGTCAATCAGAATATGCATATACATATACGAATATGCAGAGGCACAAGTATGTGTGGGCGTCTGTTTGTCGACTTCGCCGTATCTTATCAAATTTAGTTAACCCAACCAAGACAGCCAAGTTAACTGCTTAACCAAAAACAGGCGGCACCATTTGGCGTCTACGCAATGTGAATAGCATTGAAAATTATATTGAAAATAAATTTGGTTATGAATTAAAGCAATTGCCCCTGATAATGCAGGATGCATAAACAAATTGTTTAGCGCTGTTGTTGTTGCAGCTGTGGTTGTTGTTATTATATATTGTTGTTGCAGCTATTTCATATATGCACTGATCACGCATACACGCAAGTACACTCGCACACAATCAAATTGCACACTTGACAGCTGCATTTGTTGCACATTATGAACACAATTTTTTGTTTTGTTTTTTTTTTTTTTTTTTCGCAATTTTAGCAATTTTTTACATTTCTTTCATAAAGGCACTCAGTTGTTGTTGTATTTATTATTGCTGCTGATGTTGAGGCTGCACGGCGGCGACGTCCGAAGCCAGCACCTCCATTCGCTTGCAAGTTGTCGTTGCGACTGAGCTTTCGTACGACAAGTCCGCAGCGAACAAGTGTCGGTTGCCTGAAGCTCGCCGCAAAGCAACGCAACGCAGGGTCGTCGACGCGACGTTGACGCCGACGCCGACGCGCATTTCCAGTTTACAGTTCGTACGGATCGTGCGTGCTTAGCCAACCAACAACAACGCAGCGCAGTGCGCGATTCGCCGCATGTTGAATTCGCCGCTGTGCGTGTGCGCCCAATTGACAGCTCATACAGTAGTAATACAAACATCCACACACACACACACACACACACATACATATTGAACAATTGAAATTGTATATATGTAGGTATATGCAATAAAATATATAAAAACAATAAATAGCGGAAATACGGTAATGTTTTGACAGTTGAGTATAATTTATATACCCTGTAACCAAAAATGGGTAAGTCTGAGTTTAATTTAGTAGTCCGAGTGTATGTAACAATGCGAGGAAAGCATCTCCCCCACTCTTTATATAGTATTCATGTTCTTGTGCGATTTGAGTATCTTTTGACATTATCAATACTCATACAAGGATATATTAACATTGAAATAGGAGTTCATTTATTACAGTATTACGTGGTAAAATTGTAGGAACTACAGGATTTCCATCCGAAGTTTTATATTTTATTTTGGTTTACTAAAAAGTAATCCAAGTCCTAGCACGTATGACGATTCCAAAGAAAAACTTATGAATTTGATATTTGGATCTAAGAGTTGATCATTAATCACAATGTTTGACATATTCATATATTGTTTAATATTTCTAACCTTTTCTTTGCATGCAATATTTAATTTAAATATTTTAGCTTCTGTTTGTTTTTTGGCTAACAGATTTGTTAACACTTCCGCGTTGCAAGATGTATGAATAATGAGCAGAGCCAAGCCGCTGCTTAAGCAATTAATCTGGGTACTTGTGAACACTTGGCAAGCGGGTTTTTATTGCAAAATGAAAAGGTTAATAAACAAGGCGACTGTTGCGCATGAATTCCAGAAGTTTACGACAAAGAAAGCGACACAGCTAGTGGCAAATAAATTACAAAATGCGACACTGATTAAGCCAAACGCAGCCTCGACTCCAAAGCGGGGAAGAGTAGGAGATGCCGATGCCGATGCCGATGCTGATGCTGTTGCTGTTGTTGCGTCCGTGGTTGAGGCCATGCCTAAAAAGGCCAGGCCAAGTTTATAAAAATAACAAATAACAAAGTAAAACAATAATAAATGTGACAACGTCGCACCTCAGAGGTTGTCTGTGCAGCGTTGTTTTGAGTAATATGCAAATATGTTTTAAATACACAAACGAATAAATTAAATGAACTGCAGCAAGGAAATCCAACGGGCAGGACACACGCCCACGCAACGAGACCCCCCTGAAAACTCTGAAGCGGGTTAATTGCAGTTGGCACAAAGAAATCGCAGACACTGTATAAATTTACAGTAAGCTGACTAAGTCAAGAGGCGAGTCTGTAGTTTCCCTCTTCACACAATGACTGGCCCGAAAACTCAACTTGTGACACTTACAGGAACACGAGAGTTTCACCTGCCTTATATGGCCCAATGCTTAAATTGTCGCTCTCTTGCAATGGGACTACTTGACGTTCCTTTTTAATGTCTGGATCATTAAAGAAACGATCGTTAAAAAGCCATTCAAAAGAAAAAGCCCAACACTGCAGGAGTCGAAGCGTGGGCAGGACATTGTCATGAGTCCGCATCAGACGCAGCACACTCCATATAGATATTTGCCGATAAGACCAAGAAATCAGAGATGAAAAGTCTCGTGAAACAGAAGCTACATAAATTCAAGAAGAGGACACATTTAGATGAATTTGATCAGTTACATTTATCCAGTAAGAGAGCAATGAGGTAAGTTGATTGAAATAATACGAATAACAACATATACTTGAGTGTTCTCAACCTATCTCTAAGGCATATATAAATTGAAATGGCTTATTACATAATAAATAGATCGTTAGAATGTTGCACGTTCACATGACTAGGCTAAGCTTTAAGAAACTGAATAGATATTGTGATATATGATATTGTGATATATTTCTCAGTTCTTAATTATATAAAGAAAACCTTAGCCTCTACTAAATAGACCCCTTAAAAATTAAGAATAGGTGAACAATTAATTAATCTGAATATACATCTAAATATCTAAAATATACATCAAGAATTTTATAGCTTACAGCCTAGTTGAACTACAGCATATCTGAGCTACTTACGTTGGCTCCTTGGATATATGAGATGAATTTGCATCAATTTCATGCCTCCGTCGCTTGGCTGCCGATCTGGTGTGATGCGTCTTGGTTAGCCGCGGACTAATTATAAAGAACAAAATGCCAACGATACTATAATGCAAGCGAAATAGTGACTAATTTTTGAGTTTTTGGCTAAGCATATGGCCGCTACTCATTGAGCAATATTTGCCCTTGGTGACATACAAATATGATCTACTTATATACATTTTGAGTAGAAATATGCAACTTACGGCGACGGTGCATCAGCTAAGGGTGGCGACAGATCGCCAGTATCAAGCCGTCTACGTTTCTCTCGTGTGCCGGCCGAGGAGCGATCCCTCGAATGATGGCGTCTTCTAGTTCGTGGCATCTGTAAAGTGAAGTGAACAAATCAAGAAATATATAAATATACATTTAGTGTTATTCACATGCGCATAGTGTTTTAAATACACGAGCATTGTGCCTACGTCACAAACGCAGTTTGAGCGCAGCACGGCAAAGCATAGTATTTTACATTTGGTCAAACCAAAGGCAAACGCAAGTGCCACTGTGTGTGTGAGTATGTCTTCCATTTACAATGCCGATGCGAGTAGCTGTGTGTGTGCGATTGTGCTTCGTTTGTGTGTGTGTGTGGGGGGCTTCATTCTTGCCTGTACTTTGGGCAAGAGGATTTGGGGGTAAGGCATAGCATACCTTTAACGCTTGATATTTCGTTGCTTTTTGTTAATGGAGCACGCTAAACTTGTTTTGCTGTAGCAGCTAAATCCAAAATCAGCGCGAAAATTGATTTTTGTGTGTATTGTCTTGTGTTGTTGTTGGCCGCTTGCAAAGCGTCTGTCGAATTTACGCAGCTGCTATCTGGCCACTTTTGGCAGGCATATGTTAACTGCAGCACCAAACACACAGACTCTTTTGGTGTTTTAGACCGTAACCTAGGTACAAAAACACGCTTATCACTTTATAAATATGATTTTCTTTTTATGAAAATCGTGTTTTTTCTACACATATTTCATGTCACTTTCATTAAATTCACCACGTCTGATGAGAGCTGCCATCTTTGCGTACTAAATGCTTGGAACTGCCAACTTGCGCGAAACAAATACAACAATAGTAAAATACAGATTCTAGTATTTCTAACTTCTGGCGGTCATTATTTAAATGCCATTTTTTAATTAGATCTTTCGTACAAATTAATTCTTCCAGCCAATTCTTTAAACTATGATAATCCACCAATTCATTTTAAAGTGTGGCAGCACCACAGCAGCTGAGTTCTCAGCGCGCTTTGCAAAACAGCCGCTCACTGTCGCTTGTCCATATTGGTTGTTTTTTTGCTTTTGCCTCGGATATCGTCCGAGTTAGCGCTAGCAGGTAGCCGCAGCGATTCACATACACATTGATATGGGTGTTTGTATGTGAAAGAAAATTGTTTTACGTTTATCATTATCTTACCTCTTCCTCTTCTTCAATTATTGGTGAGTTTTCTACTGACGTCGGCGCCATTATAGCTAGAAACGGCGATCGAGGCAAATATAAACGATTCCACCAGAAACCAACTACTTGATTCAGTAATTGCCAAGTTTGAGCCGCTTTTTCAGTGATGCTTGAGGTCATTAGTATACGACTTCTGATATAAACCAGATAAATCAAAAATTGCACTTGTTCCCCTTTTAGGCTGCGTCCGAATTGTTATTGTAAAATTTGGCGCTATTTTCTATTCCGTGTTGCCGACCAAGTGAGGCAGCTTTCTATTTTTTCACAGAAACTATCAGCATAGTAAAACTTTTGATTCAGAACCTACACTTCTTGACAATAAGAAAAGCAAAGCCTACTGTAATTAATATGTTTTGAAATTGAATTACAACCAAGCCAAGCGCGTCAGCAGCTGACCTGCTCCATGTCTAGTGCGTGAGCGTTGCCACCACTGTGTTGACAGCAGTTACATGAACCAGTGTTGAGAAACAAGCGGGCGGCGTTGCCACTGCGGAGAATTTTAAATTAATCAGCTGTCGCGCAATGCGCGCGCGCTCTCGTTTTTCTTGTTGGCGCCCAAAGAAAATACTGGCAATTCAATTGCATAACAATACAAACCATAACGGTATCGTTATCGTCCTCAGTCAGATATTGACGTGCTTACGCCAACGTGCGCTGCGAAGCCTGCTCCCGCCTTGTAGTATTTTCCGTGTCCGCAACGAAATAAAAAAATAAAAAAGAACAACCACACACAAAAATTGGACTATTAAAAATTCACGAGGAAATCAACATTAGGACGCGTCTGATGGCAGCATAATTAAACGAGTGTCTGCCAAGCGGTATGCCGCGCCCACATCAACGCTGTATTAGCCACCAACTTAGTCAAAGTTCATAACAGCAGCTATACCAAGAGTTATCCAAAACGTGTTCACACCCACCCGCGCCCCGCCCACTTGCTTCCAAACGGAGTTTCTGCAGCAGTTGCATTGCGGCCTGAATGCAGGCAGAATTGTGTTGCGCTTATTGGCCATTTAGTTGCCATTAAACTGCATTGAACAAAATTAACATATAGTTTTTGGACGAGGCGCATGCCAGATGTAAGTATAGCCTATCGATTTTTACTAAACAGACAGAAACCTGCAAGTCGCGTGATTTGCAATAAATATTCACTTCGGCCGCCTAACAAAATAGTCCGTGTCTGCAAAAAAAAAGGAGTAGAAGAAGAAAGTGCACTCTTTGCTTGTGCATGCATGTGTATACACATGCATATGGGCCGCAAATCCTTTTTTGGGTCACGAGGCAGCTGGGCTTGTGTGTGTTGACATTGTCCTGGTCTCTTTTTCGTACGTAAGCACGTGCTTTTTTGGCACAGGACAACGAGGCGTATACGTAACACATAAATGGCCGATTGTGTGTGCGCGCACGCTTGTCTGCATGACTGTGTGTGTAGGTGTGTGTGTGTGTATGTGTGATTGTGAGGAGGTGGAGCGACAGAGATAGAGTGAGTGAGAGGGAGAATCAGAGAGGGAATTGTGTGAGTTTTATGTGAAGCATTTTTATAGCACTGCGTCCTAGTTAATAATTCATGACGTGAACTTTTGATTTCAGTTGCTGTTGCCGCCAATTTATAGAACCGGCCATTGAACGCGCCTAAACTCGAGGCATGGACACTGCTGCCGCCGCCGCTGCTGCCGTCGTTGTTGATCTGAGCTCCGAGCCGGTCAGCAAGTCTGCTGCCAGCAAGTTGATCAGCAAGCCCAAAACTAAGCCGGCTCCCAGCTACGTGCCATCAGTTGTTGTTGCCAACGCTACGGCAGCTCCATGCCACGTGAGCTGTGAGCACGATATTGCCAATTGCCTGGGCAGCACCGTCGAGTCGATGTCTGCCTCACCACCGACAACGCCTGTGCGCATCCGCGGCATCAGTCATGAGGTCGGCCTAGCCGATGGCCTGGCCGGCGGGACCGGCAATGGCGAGCCATATGCGACTCATGGGATGGTCATGAACGGCCTGAAGGATTTGGCCGGCGGCGAGGTTGGACATGGGGAGAATCTAAGTGCAGCACTGGCCTCATTGAATACCACATCATTAACGTCTTCCACGAACGCTTCCACAACGCCAATGTCTGCCTTGCTTACAGCACCAACAGCCACAACAACAGCACCACCAACAGCCACAACAGCAGGAACAATAACAGCAACAGCAACGGCAACAGCAGCAGCAACATCCACAACAGCTTCCGGCGGAATATCAAGTGCGACGACAACAGCAACAACGACCACACTAGCAACAGGCAGCAGCAACAGCAACAGCAGCAGCAACAACAGCAGCAAGTCAACGATGGCATCGGCTAATATGGATCAGCTCCTGCATTGGCAGGACATGCCCAAATATCTGCAATTCAATCCGTATGTCCTCAAAGGATACCGTCCGCTGCAGACCTTCAAGGGCTGCCTGCTCAGTCTCTTCTATTGGCACAACGAGACCATCAACATACTGACGCACGGTAAGTGTCCGACTCGCCCCTGTCACGGCCACCCACACCACCCTCTACCAACCCGCCGTACGGCTGTTGCTCATTTATCGATCCGTTTCAATGCCATTAACAATCACGGTCAAAGCCAAGTGCAAAGGCATAATGCACATACATAAATAGATTGCCCCAACCGACCTTTCTTACGACCCACAAACGGCAGTGTGTAAGAGCTGGAATACCTAAATAATTGGTTTTGCATTTCCATACATACATCTGTATGTATGTATGTGTCTACAGATAGTCTATACACACAGAGATACAAGTACATATTAGCAATGCAAGAACTAGTATACTCCCGGCTATATCAGTTCTGCTAAGGCACTTTTTAGCTATTTGTGGCAGATGATATTTATTATTATTTAATAAACTCTGATGTTATGTATAGAATGAAGATAGAGTCAACTTTTCGTAGATAAGGGAGGGGGGAGGGGGGGAGGCAGTAGATATGAAGACATATGTAGTTAAATACAGAGTGAGTGTCGGAGGCTGTTAAGGAATCGTTATATATAGAATGAAAATGGAGGCAACTTTTGGTAAGTAAGGGAGGGGGGTGGGGAGGGGGTCGATATGAAGATATATGTAGTTAAATACAGAGTGAGTGTCGGAGGCTGTTAAGGAATCGACAAACTTGACAAAGCACAAAGTTTAAGGGGAAATTAAGAATGCGAGAGAGAGTGAGAGCGAGAGCGAGAGAAAGCGTGGAGAGACCATTCAGAAAGGCAGAGAAGAGAAGAAGAGAAAGAAGAATGGTGTGGAAAAGAGAGAGAAAAAGAGATACCAATAAAAAGGTAGGGAGCGATAAGGAGAGAGAGCGAAAGATATTTAGAGAGAGATAAGGAGAGAGAGGGAGAGGAATAGTGGCATAGCGAAATAAAGAACTATTCATAGAGAGATGTAGAGAGCAATATATACATAGAGCGAGACGTAGGGTGAAATAAAGAGTGAGTGAGAAGTACCTAATGCAACATTTTGACTTTTAGAGTTTTAATCAAAGCAATGAGAAGTCCTGGAAGCATAACTCGAGAATTCCATTAAAATTAAATAAAACAGAAAACTGTTTTTATAATGTAAGATGCACAATATATGATTTATTTGGCTTTACAGCATTTGCAGTAATTTATCATAAGTAAATCATCATGATATGTCTTTCATTTGAGTTTACAGTGTTTGCAGTAACTTATCTCATACGGAGATCCTAACACATTGTATCATATTCCACACTGATGGCCAATCGAACGTGGCCTCTAGATAGATAGCCAATCGAACTTGGCCTGATTTGATTTAACTGTTATTGCTGATAAAGGCTGGTATGCAAAGTGTTCGACCTTAAGGGCATACAAATCTCTCTATTTCTCTAAGTATTATAAATTTATGTTTGTTAGGTTCGGGCATAAAACCAATACGCTCTCTCTTAAGAATTTTAACTTGAAGAAGAATATTGTTTATTATTTTTATCACAGGAATAAGAGAGTTTCTTTCATATTTTGGCTTTAGTATATTTTACATTTGTTGCTGGGATTCATTCGTGTGCCGACGGCACATTGAAACTCCTTGGCAAACTCATCGAAATTCGAGAGCGTTCCGATAACTCGCAGCTCGCCGGGCACATGCTGATCCACGGATATCTGCAGGTTGTGAATACCAGTGTGCGCATCATTGCACCAGATCTGGGCATAGGAGATGAAGAACAGCTGCATGTTAGTGTAGTTCAGCGTGGGCAGCTTCTCCTTGAGCAGCTGCCGCCGGCCCTCGACGGTGGCGTCCAGTGCGGCTTGCAGATTGCGATAGGCGGCGTAGGCCAAGCGCAAGCCTCCATTGTCCGCAATGTTCTCCGACTGAGACTTGGCTTTGGGCAGCTGGATGCCATGGTAGACGTACATTCTGTACTGCTCCGAAAAGCAGCGCTGCCTCGTCTCGAAATTGTCCGTCGACTGCTCGTCCCACCAGTCATTGATGTTGCCGCGTGCATCGAACTTGCGGCCGGTGTCATCGAAGCCGTGGATCAGCTCGTGGCCGATCAGGGCGCCCAGCGTGCCAAACTTGATGGCATTCGGATAGCTGGCGGCCCACAGATAATAAGGCTGCAGCAGCGACACCGGCAGCTTGATCGTATTCTCCACTAGAATGTTGGCGGGTGTATAGCTGAGCAGATCGCCCGCATCCAGCGGCTTGACTGGCTGGTGCAGCTGCTCGCGATGTTGGATGGAGGCTAGCATAAAGGTTTGGCGCAGATTCTCTACGTAATCCTCTCTCTGCAGCCGCAGACCAGCGAAATCCTCGGTCAGGTTTTCATTGACATATGAGTTCACCTCGAGCTTCATAGCCGCGAGCTTCTCGATGGCGGACTCGCGGGTCTGTCTGCTGATCCAGTTGAGGGACTCGTCGGATTGCAGGGTCTGCTCGAAGGTGGACTTCAGCTGGTGCCAGATCAGGTCAATGTCGGAGACCGTGTCATTGTTGTTGTAACGCCGAAAGATCATGTTGTCCAGATTCTTGGAGAAGCTTTGCTTGGTCAGCGTTATGCACTTCTCCTGCCGTTTGGCCAGCGTCTTGCCCGGCTCCATGATGAACTCATTGATCAAGCGAAAGAATATATAATTGGCTATAACGCGTTTGGGCGTGCTCCCGATCACGTTCTTCAAATTCTGCTGATACTGTGGATTGAAGTCGTAGACATTGCCCTTGATCTGCTCGCCCAGCGATATATTGACCAATCGCTCCACGTCCAGGACAGGTCCATAGCTCTGCTGCATCTCAGCGATGGTTGACAGCTGTGCGATGTCAGTGAGGTGCAGTCCCTCGGACATATTGATCAGTCCGCGTGCCAGCTCCACCTCAAAGTCCATCAGTTCAGAGGCCAATTGGACCGACTTCAGCCGTGGGAGGCCCAAAAAGTTCTGAAGCTTTTTCGCCATATTGTTCTGATAGCTTTGTCTGTATATGGCTGTACTGTTGTCCAGGTACATGCTGCGCGTTTCTAGGGGAAACTCCTGTTGGCCAATGTAGGCCACGTTGTTCTCGTTGCTGACAAAGTCCTTGGACACCTCAACGGACAGTATGATGGGTATGGCGTAGCGATAGGCTATGCGCCCCACTGTGTCCAGCCAATCAAACTCCGTTTCCTGCCAGTCAGGAGTCAGTGCCGGCATCTTGCCGAACTCGGCTATCAAATCCTTCAGCTTCTGCCGATAGTTGCTGTCCACGTGGCGCATTGCCACGCAGGACCGATAGAAGTTTCTCACCTGCACATCCTCCTCAGTGTCGAGGTCATCGCCCTCGCTGTTCAATATACGCTTCACCTTGCGATTGAGACCTTCTGTCAGGCGCTCGAACAGACCCGTCGACATCTTATTCAACGTTGTGGCCGGATTGATGCGCGCCCAATTGCCGCAGGCGAATTTGTAAAAGTTCTGACACGGATCGACGTTCTCGTTCATGAAGCTGGCGATTTCCGCTGCCTTTGCCCGTTGCATCACCTCGTTAGCATTGCCATCATCCAGTTTGCTGCTGCCAGTCGAATGCGGTAGCAATAGCAGCAGTCCGTAAAGCATTAGCCATAGATTCTCATTTATGCAGAGCCGCAGCTTTCCCATCGCGTTGTTATTTCTTGTAATTCCCATTGTTGACTGAGCGCATTAGCTTTGCGTTTTAAAAGTCTCGATTCCACAAACTCACACACACACGCATACACAGACTTGGCGATAAATGAGAGCAGAGTTAGCTGAGCTTTAATGCGACCCCGTTTGGGTTATCTCTTCCAGTACAGAAGTCGGCGCAATTGAGATACACAATCACAAAGCAGCCGTCCAAACAATTTGCAAATCTTCAAGCTCTATATATATAAATACTTTTTGTAGAATGTACCCACGCCAATTTCCTCAGCATATGATTCAAGAAAGCTTTTACTATAGCTCATTGAAAGCGAAATTCCTCTCAAAAATTCAGTTGAATCTTAGAGTATTTTAGCATTTCAACAGTCGTAAATAGTTCAATAATTATTTCATTACAATATATGTATTTTTGTGATGCAAGCTTGCGATAAGACTGAGAATCGCTGTTCATACGAGTTGGATGCCTAGTGAAACTGGATGCTGTGCAAGTTAACAAACAATTTGACCTCACGATTCAGCTGATGGCATAATGTGCTTGTCAAGCCTAACAATCAATTTGACACACACTTAAAAAGAGTTTTCTTGTGCTTGATAATTGATTGTAGTTGCAAATGTATAGCAATTGTTGATTGGAGCATATATGGATAGTCTAACTACAATATTCTGACTATAATATGAAGGATTTAATATGCAGTTAATGCCTTAACTATCAGTTTATATTGATTTCTTATTTCAAATTTAAGGCGTCAAATTTAAAGTAGTAGAAATATAAAATTTAGATGCCCACTAAAGTCTTTTCTGTAAAATTTAATATCGTATAGAAAATGCAATAATTCCAATTTAAATTTTTGAAATAAAACACATTTAACAATCAGTTAAATATAGAAAGATAAAAATTGACCTCCAGTAACTGTCAGTTTAATTTTATTTAATATTTAAAATTTAGCAATTTCACCTCAAGTTGAAATGAAAGCCATATAAAAAATTTAACAAGCGGTTTAAAATATTTATAAAATTAACTGCCAGTTAAAGTTTTAACTATTTAATTTTAGTTATGGCAAATTCAACAATTCCAATTCAAAATTTTAAAATACAAGTCAATTAAAAAATTTAACAAGCAGTTTAAAAAAATTTATAAAATTAACTGCCAGGTAAAGCTGTAACTGTCAGTTGAATTTTATTGATTTTTGCAAATAAGAAAATTCCAATTCTTGTCATTGGAATATAAGTCATATTTTAACTACCAGTTAAGGCTTTAACTATCAATTCAATTAGATTTCTTATTGCAAATTGAAAAATTCAAATTCAAAGTTTTTACCAGCCAAAAACCTCATAGTAGCTTAGCTAGAATTCCAAAGAATACAATAGGCGCGACACACAAGTGGATATTACATATATTATATGTATATATATATATTAGAATTCATTGGGCATAATGCAATTAATGGGTATACTACGCTGTGGAGGCGCGACGTGAGCTGTGACCCAATCACGCTGCCCTCACTATGGCAATATTTTTATACAGACCAATGACCAGTCAGTCAGTCGGAGGCGATAAGGAAAAGCTCACGCCGCCGAGCGGGGCTGGCTGATGAAAGTGCGTGGCGGAAGGCGATTCAGTTGCTCTTTAGCTATGAGACGCGTGTGGTTCAGTGTGGTGGGTGCTGCGCTGCTCGCGCTGAGCTGTGCGGCTGGGCATTTGCTGTCGCAGCCCGAGCTGGACACACACATACAGCTGCAGGAGCAGCCGATATCGCAGCACAACGATAGCGCCTACGTGCAGCGCGTGATGCGGCTGGCCAAGGTGGCGGAGATGCGTAGCTATATGCGGCCGGAACTGGATGCCTGCGACGACTTCTTTGGCTACAGCTGCGGCAATTGGCCCAAGATCAATCCGGCCAATGCGGCCCAGCCGCGCGAGACCAACTACCAGCAGCTGCTGGCCAACGGCTATCGGCACAAGCAGCAGCGTCTCCTGCAGGAGCCTGCGGATCCGGAGCTCGACGATTTGGCGGTGCTGAAGCTGAAGCAATTCTATGCCAGCTGCCTGCGCTTCCGCCAGACGCCGCTGCCGCTCTATCGCCAGCGGTTGCAGGAGATTGCCGCCGAATTCGGACGCATGCCCGCACTGGCGCTGCCGGGCCAGATCTGGCCGGCCGACGACTTTGACTGGTTGGCCACTGTGGCGCAGATCAAGCGGAAATATGGAATCGATATTGTACTGCTATTGCAGGAGGCGCCCGATCCGCAGAACAAGACTCAAGCTCGGCTCTATGTGGGCCAGCCGCCACGTTCACTGGTGAAGCCACAGCCAAGTCAGGTTGCCGCTCAGCTGGAGCAGCATTTGGGCTTGGAGGCGTCGCTGGCGCGCAGCACAGCGCTGGAAATTGTGGATCTGGAATTGCTGTTGGGCAAGGGCATGGTCATCGGCATGGGGAATCGTCCATTGGGTGGGCTAGCCAAGCCGCGTTCCCCTGCCGAGCTGGCCAATGCGTATGCGCCCGCCTTGAATCTGACGCGCTATGTGGAATTGGTGCTCCAGCGCCCGTTGCAGCCGGATGAGCTGCTCTACGAGCACGGGGACAGCTATCATGCGCATCTGCTGGTTGTCCTGGCTCAAACGCCCGCCCATGTGCTGGCCAACTACATCTTCCACAAGCTGCTGCAGCGCTTCTACTACGATCGCTCGGCGCCAGTCGTGGCTCAGTGCATGAGCAGGGCAACGCAGCTGTTCCCGGAGCTGGTCACCAACCTGGCCTACCGGCGGTACGCCGCTGCGTCCACCCTGAGCGACATCGACGATGTCTGGCAGCAGATCAAGCGCAGCTTCTATAATCTATTAGAGAACAACAACAGCACGGACTGGCTATCCCCGGACACGCGTCGCCTGGTGCTGGACCAGTTGAATGCGACTCGGCTGCTGCTCAATGGATATACTCATTGGAATTTCACAGAGCGCTACGAGCAGCTGCAGCTGAAGCCGAACGATTTTCTATTCAATCTGGGCGCCGTGCTCAGTCAGCGAAATGTGCTTGAGCCACCCGCTGTGGTGCCCACGGTGCCCACATACGATCCCCTGGAGAATCAGGTGCTGTTGCCCGTGGCACTGCTGCAACCGAACTTCCTGTGGTCTCGCTTCTATCCGCGGGCTCTGCGCTACGGCACCCTGGGCACAATTATGGCGGAGCAGCTGGCCCACAGCTTGGACAGGCGCGCCGCCTGGGACGCAGCCACCTTGGCTGGGTTTGGCAAGCGCAAGGCCTGCTATCGGCATCAGTACGAGCGCCTGCGCTACGCCGGCAACTATCTGCCCTCCACTGAGCTGCAGGACAACAATATGGCTGACAATGCGGCCATACAGCTGGCGTATCTGGGCTACAAGAGCTACTTGGCCAACCTGGCCTCGTCGGCCCTGATCACGGAGCAGCTGCCGTCGCTGAGCCACACTCCCGAGCAGCTGTTCTTCATCAGCTATGCGCAGCTGTGGTGCAACGATGCCAACGAGCAGTTCCGGGACAAGCAGTCGCTGCTGCTCACCGAAACGCCCAATGCGCTGCGGGTGCAGGGCGCTTTGGCCAACACGGCGGACTTTGCCAGGGTCTTCGGTTGCTCCAATCAATCGCCAATGAATCCTGAACAGAGATGTCGGCTGTACGGCTAAAATAGAGTTTGAGATAATAATAAAGCTAACATTTCGGCTACCATTGCGGGCCACCCATTTTATTGTAAGACTAAGGCTAGGGAGTAACATTTCAGAGCAGCTGACTTAGTATATGGCGCACTTGAACTCTGGATCCATGGGCGCCTGCTGGGAGCAGTTGTAGACCCAGGAGAACTCTTGGAAGTTGGACAATGGCCCAATGACGCGATACATGCCCGGCGCATGGTCATCCACCTTGGCCACCGACGTCTTGAACAGGGACTGGACATCGTCGCACCACAGCTGGGCATAGCTCAAGAAGAACAGCTGCCGGCTGGTCAGCTCGAGGCCGGCCAGTGTCTCCTGCTGCAGCACCTCGGGCGGCTGTTGCTCCAGCCAACGTTGGTAGGCCTTGTAGGCCAGCTTCACACCCGCATTGTCGGCAATATTCTCCGACTGCAGCACGCTCTCCGGCAAGCGAGTGCCGCCGTATTTGTAGGAATGATATTGAGCCTGGAAACACTTGCGCTTCTCCTCGAACTCGTAGCGCGATCTGTCATCCCACCAGGGCGCCAGATTGCCATTGGCATCATAATTGCGTCCCTCATCGTCGAAGCCGTGTATCATCTCGTGCGCCAGCAGATAGCCCAAGGTGCCGTACTTCAGCGCCTGCGGGTAGTTCGCATCCCAGAAGTAGCGCGGCTGGAGGAGCGCCACTGGGATTGTGATGTTGTTGTCCAGGATGTTGTAGGCGGGCGTGAAGCTCAGCACATCGGTGGCCTCCAACGAGGAGGCCGGATTGTGCTGCCTCTTCAGACTGCGCTTGGCCTCCGCCATGAGCAGCTGTTGCACATTGAGCACGTAGTTTTGCCTGTCCACGGCCACCGCACCGTAGAGTCCCTCGAAGTCCTCATTGTCATAGGAGTTGATGTGCAGCTCCATGCGATCCAATTTATGAATCGCCAGCTCTCGAGTCTTGTTCGCAATCCAGTCGAGCTTGTCGCCAGCCAATTGCTGCCGGAACGTCTCGCGTATCTGTTTCCAGACCCTCTTCACATCTGCCTCGGCCTCGGGACTGCGATAGCGTTCGTAGATCATGTGGTCCGTGAGCTTCGCAAAGTGCTTCTTGGTTTGCTCAGTGCACCAGGTGCGCAGCTCATTGGGCTCGGAGTCGACTCGGTATGGCGCCAGCAGCTGCCAGATCACATAGTTGGCGATCGTCTCCAGCGGAGTGGCCTGCAGCGTTTGCAAGGTTTTGTTCAAATAGTTTTCACTGTAGATATATATGTGCTCCGGCACATTGTCCTTGCCCAGCACCAGGCCGAGATACTCCTTGATGCTGAACTGCTCAGCATACCGCTGCTCCAGTTCGGCTACTGGGTAAAGGGCCAGATCCTCTTCCAGGCTGACGCTTTCGCTGAGGCTGCCCTCGGCCAGGGCGCGCTGCAATTTGATCAGCTGCCTGGCGGTTCGCTTGGCCAGTTGCTCGGCAACGCCAAAGTAGAGCTGGAGCTGATGTGCCAGAGCCTTATCCTCGAGATTCTTCAGTATGCTGATGGGCTGCTTGTTGTCCGGCGGGCCCAGATAGACCCGATTCACCGTATGATTCTTGATGTCCGACATTATGTCCACGGCCAGTATGATTTGCTGGCCGTATTTATGCTGAATGGCCGCAATGGCGCGCCACCAGCTGAAGCTAGGGGCATTCCAACTCTCACGCTCCACGACAGGAAATCCCCCGAACTCACCATAGATGCTCAGCAGCGCCCGCTTGTAGTGAATATCTCGCACATCTGCTAGCAGACAGGATCGATAGAAACTCTGCAGCTTCTGCTCTAGCTCCGATCTCATTTCGCCCGACTGCAGCAGACGCTGCAGACGTCGATCGAATCCCTTGACAATCAGCTGAAACGTATCCGTCATTATGTTCCCGAACAGCTGAGCGGGATTCTGACGATGCCAGTTGCCGCACGCATAGCCATAGAAGTCGTCGCAGGGCGCAGTCCTCTCATTCAGCATGCCCTTCATCTCGGCCACCTTAGACTGGCGCATAATCTGCTTGGCGTAATCCGTAGTGAGATCATCGGCTACGCTCGCATTGGCCGTCCCCGATGGCAAGGCCCTGGCGATTGGGGCTGCCGTCAAGCAAAATATTGCCAGCAGCAGCCAAGCGTTCCAGCGTCGTCCTAACATGATTCCCGCCAACGATTCAACTGAGCTCCAACAGTCGCTTGCCTAGCCCCAATGGCTCACTTATCAGCGGACTGCGGCAGGTCAAACTGTTATCGCGCATCGCGAGATCTCCACGAGCTGAATAGACTCTTATACCAGCTGAGCAAGCCAGACGAAAGCTTATGCTATACATACTTCAAATGGTTAATGTTATCTCAATGTTAACATAACTGAGTGTCTGAATAGAACAAGTAGTACTATAAACGAGCAGGAATACCTTTAGCATTTAGTTGAAAAATATTTAAAATCTCAATCAAAATTAGACTTTATGAATATACCTAAAATCAGAGGCAAGCGTAGCTCTTGTTCTAATTAAACAGTTTCTAAAAAGTTTTGCTTTCCCTCATCCAGCTCTCAGCTCTCTGCATAATAATCTCAATCAAAGCGAACCAAATCTCAAGGCAAAGAGTTGACTCGAACTAATATATTTCATTTATTTCATATATGTTCACATTTCAGCATCTGTATGAATCCCGACTACATCATATGGATTATATGAAAGTCGGTATCAATAGCTATTTGTCTGCTCGAAGCAATATTACCTAATCTCTCTTATTAATAGAATTTATTATCACTATTATTATATTTTGTTTTCTATATGTTAGACTTGATGGCACTCTCTTTAAAGTCGAGCACTATTTGTTTATTTGCAGCCATACCCATATTTTATATACTGGCCATTGTTCCGGGCCTGATGCCGTGGGACAGTGGCTACAAGTTCCTCTCGTTTTGCCACGTATTTGGATCGGTGGCGCCCTGGTGCGGCAGCTTCGTCTATCATCTGTTTATGAACATCGAGAAGGGGGAGAATTTTTACTATACGCTGCTCAAGCTGGACATGGTTGGCATTTGGGTGAGCCAGAGTTTCGGTAAGTGAGCGTTAATCTCTCTATCTCTCTCTCCCTCGGTATATATATACATGAATAGAAACGCAACTAGGAAATGGCCAGTATATACGACAAATGTAAATATATTTCAAGTACAGACAGCTTAGACTATATAGAGAGCTTCTAATCAGTTGAAGGACGGCCTCAGTAGATAACGCACTTTCGCAGGGGATTCATGTGGGCGCCTTGCCGGCACTCGTAGGCCTTGGCGAACTCATCAAAATTGGCCATCATCGCGTAGAGTCTCACCTCGTCCGGAGCATGCACGTCGCTGATGGCAAGCGTGTAGCGCAGCTCTGGCAACAAATCCGAGCACCACACCTGCCCCAGGGCCAGAAAGAAGAGCTGCTGCGGCGTGTGCGACATGCGAGGCAAAGTCTCGCCATCCGGCGAGGAGTTGCTCAGCCAGTTGAGGTAGGCGGCATGGGCGATGCGCACGCCCGTATTGTCCGCTATATTCTCGGACTGCAGCTGCAGCTTGGCCAGCCGTTCGCCATTGTACCGATAGCCACTGAACTGCTCCACCAGGCACTGTTTGCGCTCCTCGAACGCCTGGGTGGCATTGCGCTCCCACCAGTCGCGCAGGTTGCCCAGGGCGTCGAAGGTGCGCGACAGATCGTCGAAGCCGTGGGCCATCTCGTGGGCCAGCGAGAAGCCGACGGTGCCATACTTGAGCGCCATGGGATAGACCTCGTCGAAGAAGTAGCGATGCTGCATAAAGCTGGCTGGCAGTATGACACGATTTAGCTCCGGCACATAGAACGGCGACGTATTGAAGTCCGCATAGAAGTAGGGGTTCGGCTGGCGCTGGAGATCCTCGCGCAAATGCTGAGCACGCAGCTCCAGCAGCCGCTGAACGTTGCCAAAGTAGTCGGCATTGCTGATCACCAGACCGCCATAGTAATCCTCAAAGTCGCTCGGCCCAGAGCCCAGGATGTGAAAGCTCATGGCCTTCAGCTTGGCCAGCGCCTCGCTCAGGGTCTGCTCGCTTAGCCACTTGGTGCTGGGCGCACGCAGCAAATCGCCAAAGGCCACCTTCAGCTCCTGCCACAGCTGGCGCAGGCTGCCCGGTATGTCCGGGTTCTGTTTCTCCAGCGACCGATACACCATGTGATCCACGAAGTCCGCGAATAGCAGCGTCGTCTTCTCCGCGCACAGCACATGCTGCTTCTCCGGGCTGGCAGCCGGCTCGATCTCGTAGTCGCTGATCAGCGATGAGAGCATATAGTTGGCCAGGACTCGCTTGGGCGTCTGGGTCAGTATCTTCTTCACCTGCCTCATATAGCTGTCCACGTATTCGTAGACGGGCAGCAGGTAGTCATGATTCAGCCAGAGCTGCACGAAGCGCGTCACATTGAGCTTGGGCCCGTAGCTCTCGCTCATGTCGGACAGCAGCCGCAGGCGGTACATCTGGCTGGGCGGCAGCTCCTCCTGCGGCTCGACGATGCCGCGGGACAGCTCCAGATTGACCTTAGCGATTTCCGCCGCTGTTTCGGCGGCCTTCGACTCACTCAGGCCCAGCAGCTGCTGCAGATTCTCCTTCATTATCAGCTGGCTGCTGTGGTGTAGCAAGACGGCCTTGCTGCTGTCCAGATCGTCCCGCTGGCCGATGAACAGTCGATTCATCTGGCTGTTGGCCAGGCCAGGACCGACCTTTACGCTCAGCAGTGTTCGCTTGCCAAAGCGATTCAGCAGACGCGCCATCATTTCGATTGGCTCGAAATTGGACTCGTTCCAATTGCTGCCCTCCAGAGCGGGCAGTCCGCCGAACTCTTTGAGGATGCCCAGCACGTGGGCACGCTGATTCAGCTGCAGTGCAGTGGTGTTCAGGCAGGACTCGTAGAAGTACTTGACACGCGTCTCGGTGGGGCTGTCCGTGCTCAGCTTGGGCTGCCGGAACAGCTGGCGCAGCCGGCGCTGATAGCCAGCATTAAGGGCCTCAAAGAAGTCCGTGCTGACCGTTTCCTGTGTCGCCGGATTGATCCTGGCAAAGTTGCCACACGCATAGCCATAGAAATCATCGCACGGCTGCACGCTCCGGTTTATGTAGGAGCGCATGCCCGCGGACTTGGCCTGCTGCATGATCTCATGCGTTAATGGTGTATTAATACTCAGACTCTCAAAGACGCCAGCGTCAACAATGTTCCGCACAGACATCATCATCAGCAGCAGCAGCAGACAGCTGATAGCCCGGCGAGTGACGGAAGCGGAAATATCTCTCATGTTGCGTTGTTTCATGCGCGATTGTCGTTCCTCAACTGAGCTTCAGCTGTCGGCGCTGCTCGTCTTATCACGGATTGTTATATTTCGCTGACCATAACAGGTGTCAATCGAATTTGATTTCGGCTTGGACAACTCATTTCTCTCTCGCTCTCTCTTCCTCTCTCTCTCTCTCTCTCTCTCTGTTTGTCTCTCTCCCTTTGTAGGTGCCTTGCCGCTGGTTACGGCGACAACACTCTGCTTTACGCCCATTCTTAAGTGGTTCATCATAACCGCATACTGTCTGCTCTCGCTATGGGGTTTGTATAAGGTAAGATATGTATATACGTTGCGAAAAGTTCGAACTGACTTTCAAAACTGGTCCTAATATTAAATTATGTTTTGCTTATTTTCTGTTTCATTTAACATCTTCCCATTATTTTATAATTTCGTATAAAATAAATCCTCAAACTTATAAATAATAATATGTACTCAAATACTAAGATTAACAGATTAACAGGCTTTCCTTTCGTAAATGTTCCCAATATTATTTGGTGTACCGAATACTAAGCGAATGCTCATTTTCTTCCCATTATTTTTTAATTTCACCCAAACTCTTCAAAATAATATATATGTATGTACGGAAACACCAAGCATACCTTAGTCTGTGGATTATCTCTCTTAACTGCTCCCAGTATTTTTTATTCCCTTTTAACATTTGTTTTCCTTCATTTAAGATAATATCAACATATGTGAGCTTAACTGAAAAATTACCTTGCAGATCTATAGAGCTCTACCTAACAGTTCCCATTATTACTTTTTGCCTGCGTTAGATAACTTAACAGGAATTTTTATTAACATTTCCCCATATTATTTCAATACTCTGTAGATCCATATAGTTGATATTTTATCCTTGATTACACATGTGGGTATAAATCTCTATTCAACAGGCACTCACCGCCAGCTCTCCGTGGCAGAGGCGTCTGTGCTTTGCTCTGCCGTTTGCCATGCGCTCCGTGTTGACCTTTCTACGGATCCGAGGAATGGTGGGCGGCAGTCATATGGCCCTTTCCCATGTCTATCTGCAGGTGCGTATGTCAAGGCATTCCAATTGACTAACTTGCTATTTTTACCAAACATTTTTGGCTGGCCTGTGCGCATCCATTACTTAGGTTGAAGTTGTAAGTTAAACTTTCATTAATTGTACACCTACATAACCTGCATATGGACCATATGGCCGTATGCAACCGATGCGATTGGTGTCCTCCGAACACCGCCATACCAATACCCCCAACCCAAATACAGTTCCCGTCATCTATTGTTACCCTCGCTAATACAAGACTCGCACAAACATTCTCTTGCATCGCTTCAGGATGGCGTCTCCATATTGGGCGGTGCTATTGGTGCCATGCGCATACCCGAAAAGTGGTTTCCCGGCCTGGTCGACTTCTATCTAAACTCGCATAATATTATGCATGTGCTGGTCGTGGTGGCCGTCTACTCCATGCATAAGGTGAACTAGAGTCAGAGAGCATATATAATACTATATAGTAATTATTGATTTATCATTTTGTCAGGCAACAATCAAAGACTTTGAATGGATGTCCACACAGACGTGCAATTCGGTGGCCAATGCCACCGTGGAACAGTCATTGACCCATATTGACCTATGACCCGCTTACTGGCTGCTCCTAATCCTGCTTCTCTCACTGTTGCTCCTGCTAAAGCCCCAACCGCGACGTGCCCGAATCAATTGGAAAATGCAAAAAATTCGCTCGCAGCCTGACTAAACGGCTGGACAGAGCTGATCAAAGCTTCAATATGCTACTCGAATATACCGTGTATAAAATGAGCGCGTGCTGTAACAGTAACAATATGAATAAGAATATATAAATATATATATATATATATATATATATATATATATATACACACATATATATATATATATATATATATATAATGACTAGATATATGTACATATGTATATGTATAATTAGTACATACTTCGACTGTGGTATTTAGCATAAGGACGATTATGATTTATCATGATGAATGATAAAACGATGAAGAAAACAAAAACAACAACAATGCGCTTTCAATTAAAACTTCTATGCGCGATTCTCACGCAAATCTCTGAGTACTATATGGACGATAATTTCAATGATGTTGATACATATGTACCTCATTATGCTTACAACAAAAACGAAAAAGGAAAATTAAACAAAAAATAAACGTCTAATTTTCAAGTATAAATAACTTTGTACCTCGTCGACTATAAAGCAAACAAAATGACAAAATCGAAAACTAAATTCTAAGAGTACTTTATTTACCAATCTTCCTAGTTGACAATTACTAAAATTTGAAATATCTTTATTTATAAATTAAATTGAAAAAAAAAAAAAAAAAAAACAATGAAATAAAAACTGATCCACTAATGTGTATTTTATGCCATTAGTTAGTTGTAATAATTGGACAAGTGTGAACATTATCTTCAAGCTAAATTAATGCTGAAACAATTTAGAAACCAACCTTCCTAATGCCTAATTTTAACCATATAGTTTTACTTTAACTAGCGAATGATTGAAACTCTCCACAAATAATAATAATTGAACATTTTCTAGTTTTTAAGTGGCAGACATAGAATAATACAATTATAATTATAGTACGGCAAAGTATTTTAAATCCAACAGATGGAACAATTATGAGTAACTAGTGTTTAGTAGTTTCAATAATTTACACCACCCTAAACAAAATAAAGCGAATGCAAAATATAAACGAACAAAGCTAACAAAATTAAAAAATAAACGAAAGCAATAAAAACCTGTAACATTTATGCTTGTAACAAGTTGTAACTATGTTTTAAGGAGCAATTATAGCAATAATGATATACATACATATAAATATATAATTTTCCGAGAAAGTTAATAAACATTAAACGCGTACAAAACGGAGAATATAATTAACACTATTTTTCAATTGCATATTTGAAAAGCGCGCCAACAGTACCAAAACTCACCCCCAAGTGTTGTTAAGTAACTACTAGATATTTAGTATTTTACCATATACAAATAATAAATTTCGACAAAAATACCAAATATATGTACCAATGTGGCCATGCGCTTTGAATAGTGTTGAAAATACAGCAAGTTGGCAGCACTGTTTCGTTTCGAGCTACATTGTAACTATTACTTTTCATTTGCCAACAATTGTTTGAAATTTTAAACTAAAGCAAAAGTAATCAAATATAAGCACTAAGAATGAGCACGCAATCAGCATTGGCCGACGGTACAGCCACGAAGTCGGCCAATTTCTTTGCGCTACAGGCGGCATTCGAGGTGAGTATCAACAAATTTTGGGAACTGCTGCACCGGCAAATGTAAATTCTTCATTCGTTGCTTGCAGAGCGCCCTGGAGCAGGCGATTGCCGAGAATGATGTGGAACAGTTGATCAAAGAGTATCACAGTTTTCGTGCTAACTCCGAGCACGACAAACGCTCGCCCATGGACCAGGCGTTTCGGGAGGTGCTCATGAAGCGCTTGAGCGACGATGTCGAACGGATTGGGGCGCTTGTGCGTCTCTCTGTGGACGCGGCGCGTGCAGAAATTGTATCGAACACAATCCCAGTTGTATTGCTTGGGGATACCTTCGATGTGGTTACGCTAAACAAGTGTGAGCTCATTTTCAAGTTTGTGGAAGATCTCGTCGAGGTCTGGAAGGAGGAGATCTTCTTTGCGTCGTGCAAGAACAATTTGCTTCGCATGTGCAATGATCTACTGAGGCGTTTGTCTCGCACACAGAATACCGTTTTCTGTGGACGCATTTTACTCTTTCTCTCCAAGTTCTTTCCCTTCTCGGAGCGCTCTGGCTTGAACATTGTGTCCGAGTTCAATCTGGATAACTTTACTGAGTACGGTCTGGATAGCAAGGACCACGACGACCTTGATAACAAGGAACTGGAGGATACGGCTGAGGATATACCGCTAAAGATTGACTACGATTTGTATTGTAAGTTCTGGTCGCTACAGGACTTCTTCCGCAATCCCAATCAATGCTACAGCAAAGCGCAATGGAAGATGTTTCAAATGGTAAATTACAAAATAATCACCGATTGCACAGGATAGCTTTAGCGTGTGCTTTATCTAAACAGCACGCCGAGACCATACTGCAGTCATTTTTGAGCTTTAAACTGGAAGATATACGCCAGAATACCGATTCCAATAGTGCAAATAGTGCCAATGGCTCCAGTGGCGACGCAGGCGCACAAATGATGGATGTAGATGTGGACGATGCTGCAGTCGATGCAGCTGCTTCGATGGCTGTGCGCAAGGAAACGAATTTCTTTGCCAAATTCTTGACCAACCCCAAATTGCTCGCGCTCCAGCTGTCCGACTCGAATTTCCGGCGTGCCGTATTGGTGCAATTCCTCATACTGTTCCAGTACTTGCAGGTCAGCGTCAAGTTCAAAATGTAAGTAGCCAATTTGCCCCACACGCCTGCAGACATTCAGAGCTTTCATTGATTCATAGTGACACCTACACCCTGACGAGTGCTCAGTCCGATTTCATCAAGGAGACGGAGCAGCGCGTGTACAAGCTGCTGGAGGAAACGCCTCCGAATGGCAGGCGTTTCGCGCGCACTGTGCAGCATATGCTGCAACGCGAGGAGATGTGGAACAATTGGAAAAACGATGGCTGCAAGGAGTTCAAGAAACCCGAGGAGCCAGAGCCCACCGAAGAAGAGTCGAAGCCTTCACCCCCAAAGCGTGCCAAGCGGCCACTGGGCGATTGCCTGCGCGAAGCGGCACGCAATGGCAAATTCTATTTGGGAAAGTAAGTGCCGTCCGTCCATACGTGCGTTTATATATATAGATATATATATCTAATCATTTCATTTATTAGTGACAATCTGACTCGGCTGTGGAACTATTCGCCCGACAATTTGCAGGCCTGCAAGAGTGAGCAGCGGAACTTTTTGCCTCAATTGGAGACGTATTTGGAGACGCCGTATGACAAGACCGATCCGGCTTTCGAGTGGCGTGCCTTGCGCCTGCTAGCCCGCCAAACACCACATTTTTTCACATTCGTGACGCAACCGTCGTGTAAGATAGCCGACTATCTGGATGTGGTGCGCAAACGTTTGGCGCGCGAAAAGGAGCTGGCTAAGCAGATAAACACCGCAGCAGCGAATGCCTCGGAGCACAACAATGGTTTGGCAGCCAGCAGTGCACCAGCTGAACAGGAGCATGACGCTTCGGTAGCATTGCAGGAAACGGAGCCAGAGCCCGACCTGGAGGTTGAGGACCCCGAGCCCGTGGTCGAGGAAGCGGACGAGCCACCGGCACATGAGAAGCCGCTGATGGTGACAGCCGCCCACATCGAGGAGATAACACCGTTGATAGGCGAGCCCTGGATGAAGGTGGGCAAGAAGATCGGCTTCAGCAATGACGAGCTGCTCTTCTTTCAAATGGAAAATCCTACGCCGGGCGTGGCCTGCATGAAGATGTTGACCAATTGGATTTCAGACGACGACGATGCCACGCTAGAGAACTGGGCCTACATGCTGGAAGGCCTGGAAATGCACAAGGCAGCGGATGCCGTAAAGGCGATCATCGAGCGCGAAAAGGCGGGCAGCACACAACCGCAGCCCCAAGCCGAGGCTCAGCCGGATGCGAACAGCAATGATGTGGAAATACTGTCGGACTAGCAAAGGGAAACAACACGATCAATAATTAATTTTATGCTGTTATATATTCATCGAATCCTTTATCACATGTAATAAACGGGCATAAGTCAATGTCCCAAATCTAGTTAACGATTCCTTACTGGCGGCTGCGGCGGGTTCTTGCGCGGCTTGTTGTGCTCCATTGTGGCACAGCGGGGAATATGGCGCTCGGCGGCCTGCTCATTGAAACGTCTGCCGCAATGCGGGCACTGGATGTAATCGGGATTCTCTGAAGGCGGCGGCGGTGGCAAATCACTGAGTTTGCCGCCACGTGCCAAATGGGCCTGCACCTTTTTGGCAGCCCGTATGGCCTCAATGAATTCCTCGTGCTTCTTGCGCCAGTTGCTCTTCTTAACGCCAGTCTTGAGGCCCTTCTGCTGGGCGGCACTGCTATATGTGGACTGTGAACGACTCAGGTTCGACTTCTGCTGCCCCTTGTTGTACTTCTCGTTGTCTGTGCCCTTCACCCGCTGCTTGGCGGCATCGAAGATCTTGCGCTTCGTGTTCATGGTTCGCTGGCACACATCCTCGTGCTTGGCTAGGCGATCGATGTTGAAGTGACGGCCGCAAAAGCGGCACGTTTTTGTACCTTCTGGAGGAGCAGCATCCTGCAAGCCAGACGGCACAATGTCAGTATATATGGTAATATATTCATGGATTAGCGACACTTACCATTTGAATTTTGGTAACTGGAGATTTAGGTTTAACCTAGTGCCGTTTGTAATAATACATGATTTAAATGATATAGACTTTGAATGCTCGAGCGTAGCCAAGTCGATGCTAACGTGACTTACCTGACGCCCCTTTGGCGCTGAAACGCGTCCCCTCTCCGACAGTGGAGCTCGTGCGTTGGGCGAGCGGGCAGCTTGCATTGTCGGTGTGGTTGCGGTCGCTGTTGCTGTTCTTGTTGTTGCTGTGGTTGCTGTGGATCTAAAGGTCTTGACCCTGGCGCTGCTTGGGGGCGAAGAATTTGCGCGCATTGGCATCTCCTTCTCCTTCTTGGGTGGCGTTTTGCGTGTTATCACTGGCCTCAAACGATTTGCATTTATCAGCGTGCCCGCAGCATTATATTTGTTGTTGTTGTTGTTGCTCTTGGTGTTGCTGCTACTGCTGTTGTTGTTGTTACTGTCACTGCTCAAATTTCGGCCAGAGACTGGCTTCTCTTTGAGGCTCATTGTGGAAAGGCCTTTGGTAATCTGGTGCTGCTGGTGCTGCTGGTGCTGCTGGTGCTGCAGCTGCTGCTGTGGCTGCTGTGGCTGCAGGCTGTGTGTGCGCGAGGTGTCCCCAATGGGCTTGAGCGGATTGCTGCGATCAATGCCGGCGCCACGGCGCCTCTCGTCAAACATCTGACGCACTTTGCCATTGCCTATCAGGCGGCTGGTGGCGGCCCTGGGCGAAGCAGCACCAGCCTGGTTTAGTTCCTGGCGACGCTGCTCCTGCTCCTCCTGTGTTTTCTGCTGGAAGCGCATCTGCAAGAAATGGCAATGGGCATTAGTACAAGGGAGTCCACCAGTGACCTGGCTAAGCGGCTGTTACAGGTGCCGAATTGCTGTTGCTGTTGCTGGCGTGATGGGGCGGCAGATGGCTAAGCGCCTCCACCAGCCGCCGGGCTGCCCATGATTCATTGAGCTTCAGCGGCATTATGTGATCATGCAGAGAGTCCGACATTAACTCGTAATAGTCAACGATTTCGTCCTCGTCCGGCTGCGACATGCTGCCCATGCATGCGGTTCGTGCGAGGCGCGCGTGTCGACTAAAACCTACGTGGAACTGGACATTAGCCAGTCAGTTAGTTCCCCGAGTGGTAATTAACTGAATGTATGCACTGCTGTATATACAGACATACGTGTGTATGTAGGTGTGTGTGGCTTCACTCGTTTGTCTATTGAAAGTTCCGATGAGCCAGCCAAACCCACCCAATCGTCCATTAAACTGAATCTGTGTGTGTCCACTTACATGCCGCCAGTACATAAAGCCGCGGGCCACCCGACCCGCCTGCACGAAGCTAACCCTGGCGGCCGTCTTGGTTGGCTTGGCAAAGTAGTTGGGGGTGGCGGGCATGTTGCCTTGCTCAATCCCTGGAGTTGCTGTGGCCAGCCATGGCCAGCCAGCGGACAGAAAGAGGCGCTCCGCCCAGCACAAATCGTTGAAATTGAACAAAATTGTTTTCCTAAGATTGAGCACTTGACAAACTAGCGAGCCAGTTGGCAGTTGTTGTTATTCGATTGTTGTTGCTGTTGCTGTTGCTGTTGCTGTTGCTGCATGCCAATAACAAAAATCAATGACTGCAATGCGACCCCAAGGGTTGCCATGGAGCTGGAGCGGAGGGCGGCCCCTTGGGCTAACAATAAAACCTGTCGGAAACGGGCACGACAGAGAGTGTGTGTGAGAGAGAGAGAGAGAGCAGAAAAGGACTATCCAGCAAAGCCATGCAACATTTGTTGCACACTCGAATAACAGGCGAGCAGGCGGCAGGCAAAGCCGCCCGTAAAGGTGACAAAGCTCACGGGGTGTATGCCATTCCCCAGGGGTTTTTCCCGACGACACCTGAAGCCGTCCCAAATCAGCGATATAAATCTCGAGCAACAATTTTCGAGCTTGTTTTGTGCCGTTGACGTGAATGTGTCTGTGTGCGTGCGTGTGTGTGAAAGGTAGCTGTGTGCCAGTGTGTGTGGGAGGTAGCCTTTGCGTTTGTGTGTGTGTGTGTGTGTGTGTGTGTCAACTACTTACTTGACAATGTTACATGTTTATATAGGGTATTTAAATACGGTATTCTATGTTCATGCATATATACATACAGTCAATATGTGAACGAATTAATGGATATGGATGTATGTGGGTACACCTTGTACTTAAATAATTTCCAAGTATTTAATTAAACGCCCAGTATACAAAATAATATATGAAATATAATGTGTTTCAAACAAGATAAGCGAAATGTCAACTGTGCAAGTCTTTTGTCCAGCAATCATCAATGAGAATCTCTAGCTGGCTGTCATAAATATGATTGTTTATTAATCGAATTTGGATAGAGTGATGTCAGACTATCACTGAGAGAGCATCAAATGAAGGGAGAGAGAGAGAGCGAAAGTCTTAGCTATTAACAATTCCTACAACACCTCTATTGTTATTAATTCTTATTTAAACTGTTCGTCTTGCCAAATTTGGGAGCTGAACTTAATGGGCTGGGAAACAACCAAAACAAGAGCCAGCATTGGGGTCCAGTGCCACATAATGAATTTCAAGTCTAGACAAGAAGATCTAGCATCAGCTGGTGGCCATGTATGGAGCGCTACGGAAATTGACAGTCACACTGACTGTCGGCCAATCGCCGAAAATTGGGGGCGGAGTATAATTAATGGCCAGTGGATGGAGCACAGTGCGCTCGGCACGCTTCCTGTCAAACTCGGCGAACTTACCCGCATTTGTGCCAGCCTTGAGGTTGGGTAATTAGAGGCATCTTGTGACGCCATCACCAAATAAAGCCTGCTCTCCCTCTTTCTCTCTTTGTCTCTGTCTCTCTCAAAGCTGAGTCTCAGCGGAGGCTGGTGTGGGCAGCAGCAGTCGGCGAGGGAATCGGCGCTGACGATGACGCGGCACAGCTGCTTGGTTTGGAGTGTAGACCCGGCTTAAGCTCAGCGGTGAGTCACGCACAAGCGTCTATGAGAGTCTTGGAGTCTTGCGTTGCGCTGTGCCTAAAAATAGCTGTAAAACAAAGCCAAAAAAAAGCGAGAGAATTTTGAGTAAGTTGAGCGGCATTTGAGCTCTGTTAGCTCTGAGCTGTAGCTGTGCGTGTGCGCCAGGAGGCGTCAAGGCAATTGTTGTCGCGTGGGCAGCCCATCTGGAAGTCGAAGATCAAGTCGAGATCGAAGCTGGAAGCCGTACCCAGTTGCTGGCAGCCTTCGCTCGTATCGTGGGCCGTGGGCCGTCTGCGACATTCAGTTGCTCCAAAAATGGGCTGCTCAATGAGCAAACTAATTGAATTGAGTTTGATTCGCTTACCGAATTGAATGAACTACGGTTAATACTCCTCGCAGGCCTCACATACATGCATACATGCATACATACAACCATATGTATGTGCGTGTGTGTATAGGTATATTTATATCTATATATATGTATTATGTATATGCTCCGTAAAAGCGCGTGAACGAGTGCCAAAAGAACCTTGCTCCTGTTTCAAAGCGTTGCTGGGTACAATTTAAGAGTCGAATTTCCTAATAAACTGCTATTGAGGTGATGTATAAAGCTCCCGAAATATAATCATGTCAAGTTTCTGCTTGCTTCCGAATTTAATATTTTATTTTTATTTTTTTTTAAACACTTCTGTAACGACCCGGATACTTTTACAGTTTAGTCGGAGCCCACTAAGAAGCGACTTTGAAAGGCGAAACTTTCAATGAAATGAAATGGCACACTTTAATGATCATATTTAAATAATAATGCGATAAGCTGCATATAAATAAATTTTCAGATTTACATAAATCTGACTTGAAAGCTGTTAGTCCAGATCTCTGACATTGCCTAAACTCTAAGATTACACACAGATATCGTATGCAATGAGATAATCTTCGATGAAAAACAAACTGAATTGATTTATCCCACACGCTTGGCTTAGGGCATTCAGTAGTCGGCATTGCCGCCCACGGCGAGTACACAAAGCAATTAATTTATGTTTATTTTTTGGCACACGTTCGAAACTAACAGTTTGTGTGAGTGTGTGTATGTGTGTGTGTGTGTGTGTGTTTTGAGGTGTTTTATGTGTGTTGGCATTCGGCTGCGCCAAGTGCTTTGATTTGCATAACTTTGAAGCTGAAGCAACTTACCTATGCGCTGACTCTTGTTGAGGAATGTTTGCTACAGGGAAAGACAGGCAAATGTATACACTCACACACGCACACTGACACACACACTAACAGGGCTTCAGCCTGCTGGTCAATTCACGTCAAATTCCACTCGAGTTTATTGACACAGTTCAACGTTGGTTAGACTTTATAATGCATGCCTTTTGAAAGTGGGACACAGGATAGCGTCAGCTGGTCAAGCTGACAGCGGGCCTCTGCAATTACGCATACGTCGCGTGCGCCCGAGCCAATATGCTAAACTGGCTAACTGGCTAAATCTGTGCCACTCGTCGGCCGGCTTGGACTGTTTGCTTAGAAGCTTGTACGCTAACTGAGACAAAGATTGCGGCCGCACACAAAGCCAGCCAGCCAGTCAGCCAGCCAAAGCCAAAGCCAAAGCCAAACGGTTAGCGTCAGTCGAACAAGTTGTGAGCAGCTGCAGGCAGAGACTGAGGCAGCGACTGAGGCAGAGCCAACCGAGTCGCCGAGAGTGCACTGATCGCTGTTGATGACGCGACACTCTCAACGTATGTGGATGGCGTGTCCAGTGGGCGTGGCACGCTGTACATCTGTTGCAAATAAAATAAAATACTTAAATGAAACGAAGCTTTTGTTAATCCACAAATATATATACATATATTTATCGCTCGATTGTTACTGCTGTTCATTTTCTGTTCTTTGGTATATGAAATCAACGTTTACTTATGTTTCTTTATGTTTTTGTTTTCAGTTTCAACTTTAATTCTCTATCAACTTGTTGCTCACATCGCAAAGCTCGTCTGGGTGCTTGAGTACATATTAGGAAGTGTTTCTCTAAACCAACCTAAATCATAATAATCAATCATATGTTACTGGTGTGAGCTGACCCCAGACACAGAGCTGTCTGATATTCTAAGTGACCTGGCACCATCGTTAACAAATTCATATAAATTGCGTCTATTAGCATGGGAGTGCACTCAGTCAGGGTATTTGAACTTCAATAAGTAATGCTTGCCATCCACACTCATATTGCTCGCATTGCGTTTCTTTGCTCATCATTTGTTTATATAACAATTATTATTCATTACTTTTCTGTTGTTTAGCTTTTACTGCGGTTTTGAAACCTAATAAGTTCGCGTTTTGCCTTGCGTCTTGTTTACTTATTTCATTTTTTTATTTTTTATTATTTGTTTTTTGAGCGAATTTTCATAATTTTGTTTCTCTTTAACAATTTTATACATATGCATGCATACATATATATCCCATGAACTAATACAACGTATGTGTGAGCTCTCTTCGTGGTCTTAGCGAATCACTTAATAACTCTTCAAAATATATATATATATATAACTTCATTTTCTTTGACTCAAATGCGAGTTCGTGAGTTTTCGTGCGTTTTGCCAACATTTTGAAACTGACTTTTCTGCTTTTCTTTTTTATATGAATTGGTTTTTTTTTTTTTTTAAATACATTTAAATTTGCGTTTGTTTTTTGTATATATACTGGATTAAAAATATAGACACCGTGTACATTCATATAATGTATTAGATTACAGATATCGTTTTACCATTGTCTTGCTCTGTCATAGTCGTAATCGTAAACATGGCAATACCAACAGCAAAAGACTTTTCAAGTGTAGGGAATCGTGTCTCCAATATGAAAAGCTAATGTATATACATACATACATGCTATATACCTACATATATACGTTTGTATTTCCATTTGAACTGTAGGTAGTGTGTTGTATGTGTGTGTGAATTATTAACAATTTACGATCTCATTTAGTTTACTATAGGCTCTCTGAGGTTCTCTATAGGATTTCCTGCGTGTGGTATTGTTTTGTATACTGTGTATATAAGCTGCTTACATTGACTAGTGCTGTGTGTATACATTTGTATTTTGCTAAAATCGAATACAAACTTTACAGCGCTTACAAATACAATTAAGGATTCAATTATAAATACACACTCACATGCATAGCATTCGAAGCCAATTACATTACACTAAACCAATGACACGGCAACGTCAACATCAAATTCAATCTTGTTTTTTTTTTTGTTTCTTTTTTTTTTTTTTTTTTGTAGCAACATCAACAGCAGTGTCGGCTGACAATCAACAAGAACTACTTATTATTTGTTTCATATAACATGCGAACCATGCCTTGGCCCAGGAGTCGTATACGCAATCTGACAGACATACGCAAAGCTGACCCAAAGCAGTGGCTCGCATCATTCTGCTCCAATCAATTAATTGTCTTTCTATTTCATTTGCCCTTCCCAAGACAAACACACATATATATACATATATGTATATGTATACATATGTGCATATGTCTGAGGATTCATCATTTTACTCAGTTCAACTTTGTTGCATCTTTACAGAGTTACAAATCATAAACTTTGGCCTTTCGAAAAACATTTGAAATGCATATTTGACGTGTACAAGTGATCTACAAAAAATTTACATTTATCTAAAATCATTTTTTCTCTTTACATATATATATATTCTTTTGCTTGATTTTTTTTTTTTTTTTTTGCGTGTTTAATAAACATTATAAAATATGCTTGGCAATAAATAAAGACCGGAGGACTAATGTACAATTTCTATGTACGTATACAAATACATACATACATATATATATATATATCCAAGTACTCTATATTTAAAACCCGACTTTGGACCTTCTCAATAAACGGTTGTCACTTAGTCACGGAGTTCTTGTGCGATGCTTGCGGCTACTTTAAGATGCTTCTATGCTAGATGCTTTCTAGTACAGTTGCCACAAAAAACTCCTGCCATCGACCCGATCAATTTCCATATCAAGTGCGAGGCATCGATATCGATATCGATATCGATATCAAGCACTATTATGTACTATTGCTCCTGTTCCTAACCAAACGCAAGTCAATGCAAAGCCTATTAGATTTGTAATATGTTTTAACTTCATTCTTTATATCCGTGATTGTCGAAGTTGGTTTTGTGTTGACTTTTCTTTTTCTTATATCTTCATTTTATATATTTTGCCTATTGATTTTATTTTTTTTTTTCTTTTTGTTGGTATTCAAGTAATTCATAAATTGATGAATTGATGCAATTTTTCGTCGCTTCCTTTTCCTACCACGAATCGCTTGACTTTCACACTGAATTTCATTTCGCTCACACTTCAGACTACAAGATAAAGCTGGCGATAGGCTCGTACTACCATAAGCATATCGCTCAGCTGTCGCCAGTTTGTACTACTACAATACATAATATAGATACTTTTCTAAACAATTTAAAGCCAACATTCAATGCGCTCTAATTTAACGTCTAAACGACAATTGCTTAAGTCTTTTAGTCTACATTATTTTGTGATTTTTTTTTGTTTTGTGGTTTTTTCTTTTTTTTCTATTACAATTTTTTTTTTGTTTTGCTTTTTATTACATTCACATAACATTTATATATATATAATTGTATTCTTGTTTCTTTATTTATTTTCTTCTTTTTTTGGTATTAATTTACCAATCTCTTGTGTGTTGAGATGTTGTTTGACTAAAGCTTCTGTTACCTATGCAAGCACGTGGCTGAGGCTTTGGTTGTAGTTTGTTTGTTTGTCTTTTGGCTGTGTTTATTGGCTTTTGTCGACTCCGGGAATTGTGTGCTAGACACACATACGTAAGTACATATTCGTGTGTTGGTTAAAGTCTGCACATGCAGATGTTAGGCAATGGCTACTACCACCCTACGGAGTAGCCGCACACTTATTATTTGTCATTATCTGAGACACAAAATGGGAGAGAGAGAGACCGAGAGAGAGAGAGAGACACTCTACTTTTCTGGTTACCCGTAATATCAAACATTTTTCTTGACTTATCTTGTTTTCGGTTTGTTTTGTTTTTAACATTTTTTTTTTTTTTTTTTTTTTTTTTTTAATTTTCAACACTATGAATACCTGCACAAATGTTTTGTTTCATTTTGTATTTGTCTAGGTAAATATATTTGGTTTTCAACAATTTTTAATTAAATTTCTATGTTTTCTGTCCATAAAGACACAACTATTCTATCATTACATCTCTTAATATTCTTGTTCAAGGTTTCCGTAGCGGCGTTTTTTGTGCACTTGTGCACAAAAATGTTCAAAATTTGCAAAATTTTATATTTATTTTTATTTTTCTAAGCCCCTTAAGGGTTTATGTTTGTTTGTCGAAAATTACCCTAGTGTGAACTGTGATGATGTGAACTTTTTTGGTGAGTTTGGAATGACCGTTTCATTAATCTGATATTAGGAATAAAAGCCCCTGACATAAACAAAAAAGTTTAAAAATTCTTAGAATTGGAAGTCATTCATAGATAACAAAAAATCAGATGTTTAGAAATGGTAATGGTAATGGTATCTTAGAGATACTTAATCTTATCAAAATCTTTAATTCCTAACATCGAGATCTACGGCACGTTTTTGGTTTTGGCAACTTAAAACATGAATTTATGTGTATTTTTTGTTGTACCTTAACGTATTTTTTGAATATACATATATATGTATATATTCATAACAATATACACTTGTAAACTTCTATACAAACTATTTTTAAATACGAACTCAACTCATTGTCGTTACCCCTCGCAGTGAGTGACTATAGCAGGATACTAATAGAACCACTGTGCAACAAGGATAACGATTTCTTTGTAATGGAAAACATATTTAAGATGAGATACTATAGGTATCGATCATAATCGATAGTTATGGCATCTCCAAGAGACTGAACTTCATCGGGAGATTCAGCTCGAAATGGAACGGCCTGCAAAGGACAGACCTGAAATCATAAATAGAGGTTTGATTCGATATACGTACATTTTTCTTCTTCTTAGTTTTCTTTGTGTATATTTGTATAATTATTACTAATACTATATTATTTGTTTGTTAATATTTTATCAGTACGGGTGGGCTGGTGTTATTTAGTTTTTTCAAACTGGCCTGGGTGTGCTTGGATTATTCATATGAATATGAATTCTTACTAGGATTAACTGTGTATATTTCAATAACCTGGTTTTCCTCTTGCCTGATGTTAGTTCCATTACATTCTATAGTATATCTATAGATAGTAGAATACAAAAGTGTGCTATGTAGCCATAGACAGTATATTCCACTCAACTCCGAATAACTATCAGTTTCGGTTAATGACCTTAATACTAAATTATAAAAATATTATAAAATGCAGATGTGTATTCTGGATGAGAGGATGAGAGAGAGAGAAAGAGACATAGAGAGAGAAAGCTCATAAAAAAGTAATTAAAATATAGTTTTGTACCATTTTGTTTTTTGGAGGCATTTGATTTGCACGAAATTGTTGCATACTTTTGGGTGCCAGGCAGCGCATGGAATTATCTCGCTTTCGCTTTGTGGGTGCTGCCAGCTTGCTGACTGCATGAGTGCGGATATGTGTGCCATTAATTAGGTTTATAATTTGGACACACACACTCGCCCCCCCAACACCCACACAGCTGGCAATAAATTGTTCTCTTTGACTTTAATTCAATGTGCTGCGCTCGCAAGCTGCAGCTTAACTTTCCAATTGGATGCAGCTCGAGCTCGCTAATTGGCAAGCTGGCAATAATAACACGCACGGCTCCAAACTCCAAACTCAATTAACAGAGCCACGCAGATGCTGCGCCCACATACAGACCAGATGGATGCACCACGTTGCGTATGCGCGATGCGTATGCGTACGTGTATGTGTATGTATGGGGGCATACATACACAAATGCATATATACATATATATACATATGTTTATATACGTCATGGAAAACACAGACATGTGCATATACATACATACATACTTATATACACACACACACACATATGTATAAACAGCTCTGTCAATTACCGCCGCCAAACAATAAACAATAATAAACAATAATGGCAAATAACAATTTAGCACAGGTAAATCTGCGAAGGTGTTGGCGACTTATCAATTCTTGGATGAGTTCCAACGTTGGTCACGTAGGCAAAGAGTTGGAGATAGTGTAGAGATAGTGTAGCTTGGGGGGAAATGGAAGCTTAGTGTGGAAGCTATGTGGATAGATTTAAAATATAAAATCGCCACAGTCCATGGCATAGTCAAAGTCCTCGCCGCCCAAATCGTCGACGCCCGACGAGTGAAAGTCAAAGCCGCCAATGTCTGTGTGATAGATGGCGCCGCTGCACGAGTTCTCCACGAGATTCGTGCAGTGTGTTGTTGGGAGTGCGTGCAGTGTGAAGGTGTCCTCGCACTGCGACCAGGTGAGGCCGCCGCTCCAGACGCCGTTGGGCAACGTGGCCCAGCCCCAGCCGTGTCCCCAGGGCAAAGCGCAGGCCAGCGATGCCTTCGAGTCCGACTTCTTGCTCAATATGGCCACGGCTGCATCGCTTTTGATCAGCGGATTCTGATTGTGGAGCATCCGCTCTGTGGTCAAAGCCGCTGAGGAGCTGCGATGGTGCCGACTGGTCTTGTGGGCCACCGACTTGCGCTGCTTCACCTCAGAGTTGGTGGGCGCTGTGGTTGACAACATAGCGTCGTGCGCTTAAGGATAATACATGGGCATGCTGTGGGATCATAATACTTACGTCTTATTCGCACCAGTGGACGACGCAATACATTCATCAGCTGGGGCTTATCCACGACCAGTTCGATTTGCGGCGGCGGCGGCAGGGTTTTCGTTATCGCCTCTATCCAATCGCCCACCTCCTGCTCCGACTTGGCCAGCATCCAATAGACCTTGGATCGCTTACGCCGCGACCCAAGTGCAATTAGCTGCGACACACTGACGCCATTGGGCAATGGCGGACGACGCGGAACTTGGCCAGTCCAATGGGCGATGGCCAGCATCTCTGGCGCTTCCTTGACCAACACCTTGCCGGTTGGCGCCGAGCGACCTGGCTCCGTAAACCAGGCCATGGTGGAGTCATCGTACAGTATAACCCATTCCTCTGACCACCGATTCCACAGCATTTGTTCTAGAAATTCATTTCAATGGAATATTTGTTGATATATCTTCGACTCAGACGTGATGCAAACGTGGTTTTTACTCTATCCACAGCAAGCTGATATATTTCATGCAAATGCAATTTTATGGATTCTGGCCATTTTGAAAAAACTGAGATTGACGTTAATGAAAAGTGGCAAAAAAAAAGAACATTTATTTGAACCAATAAAAAAACAGAGAGATGACTGCAATCTGAATGCACTCTGAGTGCAACTCGTGTCAGGGTAAATTTATAATTGATATACGAGGCATTTCTGGAAACTCGTGTGCTGTGCGTGTTCCATGTGAAACTCAATTATGCATTGTCTGAATGGATTAAGGCTAATTGGATCAGCTTTCAATTTACTGGCAAAACTTTTGTTTATAACAAGACAATGCAATTTTATGTATGTATATATAAAAGTGGGTATATACATATGTATATACGTATGTATATATCTGTACAGATATTAAATTGGATTTCCATGAAAGCCGACATTGGATGAATCCAACTGCAGTTGCCCACTCGAACCAGACTAGAAAATCTGATCTGTAGCTCAAGTTCTGAGAAATGGATGCAGCCTGTGCACTGTACTGAGAGTCCTTAGCTGCGCCATATATAATATTTATATAATACACCTATATATATTTTTGTTTATTCGATTAATTCTAAGCTGCTTAAAGGCATATCCTGGCACAGCACACGCCTAGCCATATCCTGGCTTCGCTTCTATTGTGTGGCGCATAACAATGGCGCCACAGGTAAACTTTGAGCTTTTAATTGAATTTTGCATAGCAACAGCGTGCGACAACAACAATGACTAGAATGCAAAATATTACTCACTTTTGTAGCGCAGAAGGTAGCCGCCTTTGATTTGCTTGCCCGCGCTCTCTGCAAGATGAGAATGAAATCATAATGAAATATTTGCAATAAAAATGCAATCCGATTGGAAGTTGAATTGAAAATGTCATAGCCAATTGCAGTCAGTGCCCGCTGACCTCCAGCACGCCAATCTGGACGCGTGCAGGACAGTCTCTCCCATGGAGAGTCACACTAAATGTCAGAGTGTGAAGCACTGATAAAGATGAAATTCGAATTTCCATTCTATTCCATTCACTCGACAGCAGCCCAGCCACCCCTTGGCACTCCTTATCTAGCAATTCCTGCTGAGAACATGCATAAGCTCTCTCTCTCTCTCTCTCTCTCTCTCTCTCTCTCTCTCTCTCTCTCTCTGTCTCTCTAATTAAGAAAGTTTATTAAACCCCACGCATGTCGTAATTGACAAGCTCGTTGCCAGCCCAGCAAACTAATTAACGTGACGATGATGGATCGGCCATTGCAGTGCTCCATTTTCAATGTCACAGAAAAACAGAATTCCTACCGAATGCAGCACAACGAATCTGTATGCTTGCTGTGCGCATATCGTGTGAAAGTCAATTATTCAGAGTCTGAGTGGATTACTGCATACGCCAGGCTAATTGGATCAACACTCCTTTTAATGGAAAACTGCTGTATGCATATGGACTCCGATTCAGATGCAGATGCAAATGCCGATGCAGAGTGAGTAGTCTACGGTATGCACCAAGCGAGTTCGCATAAGAAAGGTAGCTCTGAGCTCAGAGAATTCTCATAATTCCTTCATGTATTGTGCGCCTAGCCATGCCAATTAGCCGACTTTATGAACTGCAAATGAGTAAGTGGAAAGCGAACCACTACAATGGGCGTGAGCGTGGGCGTGGGCTCATTGAGTGTGCTTAACCACCGAGCCATTGAATGGTGGTTATAGATTGTCAATGCGAAAGCGCTGACGGTGCAATTGAAAACGACTTGAGGCTGTACTTGAGCTAACCCCAAACGAAATGCAGACGATGTTAGATACACACACACACAGACACATATATGCATGTACATATATCTGCATATCTGTACTTCTCATATGCACATGGGGGCAAGTGTCGACTGCGTGGGATACAGAGAGACCCAAAGTGGTTTGGGCTGCGGCAACAGAAGAACTAGGTCGCCGAAGGACACTGGGTGGTCTGGGCCAGCTGCAACAGCAGCAACAACAGCAGCAACAGCAGCAGAAGCAGCAGCAGTGAAGCAGACAGTCAACTGACAAAGGACATGCCGGACTGCGGACAACGGACAACGGACATCGGACAACGGACATGGTGTGTGCCACTTCAGTGCACGCATACAACCGCATTCATATTTCGCAGCCCACATTCCCATCTAAAGTGACAAAGCAACAGCAATTGCAAGTGGCTGCAACAGACGATGACGACGACGACGACGAAGTGGACGACGTGGACGACGTGGACAAGGACGCAGGCTCAGACGACACACGGCAGCAAAATCAACTTGTACATAATTGTTGCAGCCGACTGTGGGCGATGGCGAGCCATGGGCGATGGCGAGGCGTGGGCGGTGGGCAATGGGTGATGGGTGATGGGTGATGGGTGGTGTGTGGTGGCATGGGGAATCGCTGCAGCTGCTATGTACTTGCATGATTTATGCAAGTGAATGCTTTCGACCCACCGACAACGGCGCTGTCAGCGCCAGGAGCGCCAGTCAAGTTGGTTGCCTAGTGGATTCGTTTAACTTGCAGTAACACATAAGTGCAGCAGGCGGGTGGCAGGCAACTGGGTGGTGCTGGTGCCTGATTGTTGTCTGTGTATATGTGTGTGTGTGTGTGTGTGTGTATCTCTGCGTGTGCCTGTGTGTGTGTGTGTGTATTTGCGCTGGCGCTGTTTTAATGATTTAATGCAGTTTATGTGCTTGGGCCAATGGGCGTGGCAATGCCACTGGCGCTGATTTCAGCATAATAACTGCGCCGCTGATTTCCACTTAATAAGACGGGGCGGGGCAGAGGCGGGCGTATGTACTTACATATGTCCATAATGAGCAGGTCAACAATGGGACCGCAGCGACAGATAGAGAATCGGAAGCAGAGAGCTAAAGCCAGAGAGAAACTCAGTGCAAAACGGCGAGAGAGTGGGAGAGACAGATAAAGCGAGAGCGACCGAATTAGTGAGTGAGGGTGAGAGAGAGAGAGAGAGAGAGAGAGAGAGAGAGAGGGAGATTGCAAAAGAGAGAGAGAGAAATATATAGAGTGGCCCACGCACACCCACACACGAGTACTCAAGCACACTCACACTCACACACACACACATGCACACGCACAGTGCTGTGCGTCTGTGTTCGACTTCATTGAGGAAAATCGTTGCCAGGCCCACGCCGACGAGCAGCCAGCGAGTTTTTGTTTTTTGCAAAAAACGAGTTCAAGGGTTTGCCAGAAAATGGGGACAGCCACACTCACACACACACACTTATATATATATAAGGAATGTTGGGGCTGTGACTGCGGCTTAGACTTAGGCCAACTTATTTCAACTTACCCAAGTCATGCATTTGCTGAGATGCTGTTGAGGAGTCCTCACTTCTCGGCTTCACCTTTTTGCACATGGAGAACATGTCGATAGTGTGTGTGTGGTCTTTGTTTGATTTGTCTGTGATCGAGGTGGCGGTGTTTGTGTTTCTTTTGTTGTTGGCTGTGATTAGATTGGCAGCTTCGTTATAGGTTAATTGATAGCTAAAGCAGCTCAAGTGCTGATTGATGGTAAGTGGGTGACTAGATGGGACGCAACGTTTGCTTCATTAGCACTTCAAATGGACTCCGGCTCGGATTTCTACACAATAAAATACAAAGAAGTGATGTCAGCAACACCCGCACACCCGCACACACGCACACACACACTTACTCACTTCGACAGGGAGAGAGCCGTTGCGAGTATCCTTCAGTTGTTGCCGGGAAGAGCATAGAAAATCGCGCGTTTTCCGTTCTGAAAGTTATTGCAAGCTCACAGACACGTCAATACACACATACAAACAGACAGACACACACAGAATAAGACACAGAAACACATATGAGTACACAAATGTGTGTGTGTGTGTTTTTTTGTCGATGGTTAACGTTGCTTTCACTTTCGTTTCGCCGTTCACGTCTCCTAGTCGCTGGTGTTTGTGCTGTTGTTGTTGTTATTGTTTCTGTTACTGTTGTTGTTGTGGATGTTGTTTTGTCGAAAGTGCCAGCAACGCCTGCTCTAGGCCTAGATGGTATTGGCCCTGTGTCTGCTATCAATCGCTGGTGATGATCGAATGGGGTCCTGCCCCAGCCTCAAATCAACTGTCCAGTTGCGGTTTCTTCTGCACTTATCTCTGGCCCACTCTCCGGGGGTCCGGAGTTGATCAGGGTCCGGCACTCCGGCCAGGCATCCGCGATGATTAACAAATGCGCCTTCCTCCTGCTGGCCGTCAATAAATTCGCACTCGCAGTGGGAAGCAGAATGCGTTGCTGCAGCTCGGACTGCTGTTCAGGTAGAGCTTATTTGGAGAGCTGCTGCTGCTGCTGCTGTTGTTGTTCTTCTTCTCCTCCAATTCCACTGTGAGTAGGGACGAGAGTGCCGTTTGCCACCACAATTGCTTCTGCTTCTGCTGCTGCTGCTTCCTCCCTGGAGCTGATTGCCTGCTGTAAACTTTGGCTGGGCTTCCTCCGCTGTCGCACTTCTGTCTGGTTGAACGGTCGAAACTCGACTAACAGACGCTGCTCGTCGTGAGGCGCAGGTAAACTATGTCCGACTGTGCTGGCAGCAGCAGCAGCGCCAGCCGAGTCCTTGCCGAGTCGTTCACGAAGCGGCGTTGAAAGCTCTCGTTTAAGGACTAGGACAACACAAACATATACAGACGCGTGCTGGCAGCGGGACGGACTAGGACAACACAGACATATACAGACACATGGGCTGGGAGCGGGACGGCTTTCGCTGCTATGCTGCTGCTGCTGCTGTGCTGCTTCTTCTGCTGCTGCTGCTGTTCGTGTCCTTCAACGTCCTACAGCAACAACACTGTGCGATGCGTCGAAAGGCCGACTCCACTGGCGGCAAAACGGCAAACGGCCCGCCAAACAGATGACAGCAGACAACAGTTAGCATCCCAGCAGCAGAGCAGCCCAGCAGCGCAGCATCCCAGCAGCAGAGCAGCAGAGCAGCACGCAACTGCTGCGTCACTTTCACTCATCCTAGTTCTCACTTTCGATGAAGCTGAAGCTTTATGCTTGCTGTTGCTCTGTGTTCTCTGTCTCTCAGTCTCTATTCCGTTCTCTTTCTCTCTCTCTCGATAGCTCTCTTTCTCTCTCTCTCTCTCTCTCGCCTTCCCATTCAATGGCTAACTGGCGCTCTCCTGTGTTAGTAGGTTATGTGCACACATAGCTCTGTACATAATGTATGTGGAAATTCGTACTTGCAGTTGTCGTCGTCCTCGTCGTCGTCGTCGTCGTCGTCCTCCCCCATGTTGTCGTCGCCATCGTCTGTCACCGTTGTCTTTCACTTTCGGTGTTCATGTTTTTGGGCAAAACACAAGTGTGAATCGGGGCGGTAGGCGTTGTGGGCGGGTCGGGCCGTGTATCTGGAGTCGGAGCTGGGTATCGGGTATCGGGTTGGGTTGCTATCGCATCTATTGTGTGCGCCACCACGGGCAGCATCTGCTCGGAGTCTGTTTTTCCCAGTGATAATCGGTAATAATGCGTTGTGTCACTATTCAAATGAACGTCCAGTGAATAAACAGCTTTTGCTACAGTTGAAGCACTTTATTCACTGAGCCAACGTGACACTCTTATTTACTCACAATTAGATAAGTAGGTGAACATGCTGAATCGAAATCATATACATACATATATCATGTACGACTTCTATAACGAACAATCCTCATTGAAGAAAGTCTTTGTAAAATATTGATTTCCTTTTATTGACTGTGAAGAAGCAGCAAACTTTTCTATTTTAATATAATGGATATCTACGTTATTCTTAGCAAACATTTTTACCTGTTCGACAAACACAATAAAATTAAAAGTATGTACATACACATACATACATATGCAAGTGCTCTGCTTACTGCGCAGTTAACGCAGTTGCTGCGCTTGGGCTGCATTTTGGGGTTTGCTGATTGCAATTTATTATTGAATAACTTTTTTCTAGGTATACCCTTATACATTTTTAGAGTGTAATAATCTCTTGATTTTAAGGGACTAGAACTATGCCTAAAAAATTAAATTAAATGATCAAATATTCATAATATGGAAATATGAAGATTTATTTATAATAATTATTATCTTCTCTATTAACCAGCTGAAGATGAATGAAAGAATTATATGTCGGCGTAGACTAGAGGCGTACTAAATCGGATCTGACTATAATCTGGCCTATTTCTCAAAAATTCGAGCCTGACAATCCACAAAAGCAATCGCGAAAGCTTAGACTTTTATACGTCAAAGAGGATAGTTGAGTTAGTTGACCTCCTCCTTCGATGACCTCTATGGATAGTAAATTATAAACTTGACGTACCCTGAAGTACCCTGAAGCTCCATTTCGATGGGGAACTAAGAAGACTTGCCCTTTGTGGCTCACCTGCCCGTTCCAGGTGTTTAGCAGTGCAACGTGTGGTCACCGAAAATCTCAGTGTCGAGTGCAGTAAATGTAATGCTTGCCCACCGTCCACACACCTCGCCAGGTGGCATTTCAGTGTCAACAGCAGTAAATGTGTAAATTGAATATTGCGCTTAAGTGCTGCCGGTTGGGCTAAAATTACAGCGTGAATCTGCATAAATATCACTCAGCGTCAGTTGGACAAAAAATCATGGAAACTCACTCTTCATTTATGTCAGCATGGAAATATTGTAATTCCATAAAAAGTAAACGCATTATACATTTTTTTTCTTTTTATTATGAATCCATTAAAACGGGGGGAAATATATGTAAATATATGTATATATGTATATGTACATGTACATATGTATATGTAGTAGTTATCAAAATGGAGAGCTGAGTCGCTAGCCAGGGTCGACAGTTTGTTTATCTATATGAACTCAACATTATCGGAAATAATACATATTATTAATAATATTGGCAATACCATAAATAAATGAAATAAGTAATTGTATAGCCTTTAATCAGTGTGGGTATACCCTATATGAAAATTTAATATCTATTACACAGCTCCAGTTAAGCAGGTAGATTATCAATCTAGCTATCAGTATCAACAGGCGTAAGCTTGTGAGCCTCAGGGTAATTGGGTGATATGGAAATACTGTCAAGTGGAATATAATTAGAAATTAAGTGTTGACTTAAGATAGTAGTATATACGGGCTCAGTCATTAGTTAAGCCTTAGAGGTGAATGCCCTATAAGGTCAATGGCAAATTAATGTAAGAGTTCTCAAGTCCGAGCACTTTCAACACTTTCCCAGTCATTCTAAGATTATCTCTCATCAGTATATAATAAAGACATTTTTTTGTGTATATTTGCCAAAGAACCAATCTTTAAAATAAAAAAAAGTTGTAAGCAAAAATCTCCGTATTCATTGTACAAACCTTTACGAGTGTATGAACAGACGGACAGCTGACCAAGAATACATATACCTCATTAGGCCCACCCCCTTTCGACAGATTTATAGACTTTAAAGAGACTATTATGCCCTGTTTTCCCTTTGTTCAATAGGTGAAGGCTATCACAAAATATCTGTAAAAGTATGCAGCAAATATCTGCAATCGCTGAGCACGATATTTACTCTTTATTTACTTCATAACCGCGTATCGCTCTGTTTCGTGTGTGTTTAATTTCTGTTTGCCTAGTATTTCGATTGAAGGGCCACACAAATATGACGAGCCCTTTAGGTTCAATGGCCGGAAATTGTCTTTGATGACGCGGCCGTAATTTGCGAGCTGCGAATTCATGAATATTGATTGTTAACAAAGTTGGCCTATTTCATTGGCCACGCCCATCTGCGTGAAATTTCAAACGTGTAAATACATATTTTACAATGAAATATTTAATGTAGACTGAAGATTAAATATTATTAAATATTAATTATTAGTTTTAGCATAACTATTTTATATATTTTGGTGGGCTTTCCTAGGAAACTTCCCCCAAAACCTCTTTGCCTAGATTTCAGTGTATATTTGAGTCGGAGTCTCCCGACTATATCACGCTCATTCGCTTCGTAGTTAGACGTCAGCTGAGTATTAAAGCCTTACAGGTAGACATAATTTACTAATAGACCTATCAGTCATATGAGCCAATTAAGTTAACCACTTCTGTAGAATCCCAGTCCACATTCCTCCACAATGCATATTTCAAGGTCATGGTTTCTTTATCATCCTGCCAGGCGGCACTCATACCGCCCAGCGCACACATGCGCGCTCATATATCGTAGTTAGAGGCACAAAGGGTAATTAGTTTATGGCAGATCAAATTACAGGAGCCAAACAGCAGCCGAAGAGCTTGCCGTTTGTGGCTATGCGATATGTGCACACCTGTCAACTGCGGACGGCTCCGCCGTGGACTGGCTCTACACATGCATTATTGGAACGCTAATTGTAGCTACTCATTTAGCGCCCGATTCAAGGGCAGCGAAAGTTAACCGTGAGAGAGCAAACATTTTACCAAAGAATATTGCATTAGTGCGTTGTAACAAAATTACAAAATAAACAGTAGAGCGGCATAGCGTGAGAGCAGCGCAGCACAGCAATGGAGCTGCAGCGGTGCAGAGGGGAGCCTCTGCAGCTGGCGAAGCGCTGCGCAATAAAATCGCATTAGTGTTTGCCATGGCTACCTATGTATCTATTGACCGTAAGCCTCTTAGTGAGCAGTAGTGCGTCCCCTGATTGGTGCACCTATTGAATTATGTACACACGCTGGCAGCAACAGCAACAGCTGCAATGCAGTTGAGGCAGGTGTGGGATGGAAGAGGCGGAGGTGGCGGTGCTCACGAGCAGATCTGTCAGTCAACAAGGAGCGAAGCACTTGCAGCTACTCAACTCGTGTTGGGGCTTAGTTCATAACTGGAGCTTTGCTATGATCATTGCCAGCTGCTGATTCCTTGGCCTTAGGCCAGACAAACAGACGCACACTCCTGAGGCTGGTTCGTGCTTTTGCATCCATACGCAGCCTCGAGCCACTTAACTATTAAGCTGTCCGAAAGGGGCCTCTGGGCTGGGTGTGGGTGGTTGGGTGGTATTCACTGCTGTATTAGAGGCTTAATCTAAATGCTGGCACCTCGTTAGCGGCGACCAAAGCTCTGCATATTCGCATCAGATGTCCTTGTGAGTGGCATGAACCCGAAGCTGCAGCCATTTTTACGGCTGCTTGAGCTACTGCCTGTGCCTCCCGAGGGGCGTGTACCGTTGCAGCAGCAATAATAAATCAATTTTAGGTTTATTTCTTGTGGAAAATGTGTCACCCTTCGTGGCCTGCAGCCTCATTCAAGGACTGGGCGTTTTCACTTTCGGCTTCCAATTACACAGAGCTGCGCTCACAGATTCGTGGTTCATCTTCCACTCTCTCTCTCTCTCTCTCTCTCTCTCTCTCTCTCACTGAGTGTGTGTGTGTGAGTTAGACACGCATACATACAACAGTTTAAAGTGTATAGCATGGCTTTCGGTTTACGCCCTTTAAAGCCCGCTCACATTCCCGGCCGTGACACCGTTTCCATTGTTGAGCATTCGCTCAGCCACAGCCCCAAGAGTCTGCCGAGCATCGCTTATATATACACATATATTTGTATGTATGTATATATATATTTACTTACACATATGTATTTATCTTATCAATTGGGCGACAATCATTCCTCAAGGTAAACCCAATTCAGGCGCAGGCTTAGCACGTTTAAATGAAATTGGTCGCTCTCATTGTCGGTGATTAAAATAAATTTTATTATTATCATTTGGTGATTTGATTTAAGGCTCTATCTTGTACAACATTCATATACAAATAGACAATGAACAACAAGAATGCCATAATGTTATATATATATATATATATATATATATATATATATATATATATTATATATACAATATATGCCAGTTCGATTTCCTCTCTGCGAGGAATCCTGCGAGCTTTACAGACAAACACGCTTACACACATACAAGACAATGCCAGCTGCGGCTACATAATTATCGCACTAGCAGCTAGATATACAATTCTTCTCTAAAACAATGCTAAAAATGCGCCTTTCGCTTCTCGAGTCGAAGCGTCTAATATTAGCTAAATTGTCAAAAAATAATAAAAATTATATAATTAGGCTAATGGGTTTTCATTGATTAATTAAATTTTTGTTCTTGTTTTTCATTTGGGCTTTGAAGTCGTGTAATACTCAAGTTTTCATCACATTGATATCTATAATGGATATGGGAAAGTACGGATTCGAAAAACATGGGAGTACAGACAATACGTTAAGGACACCAGTGCAGGACATTATATACTACATTAAACATTAAATGAGAAGCCAAGTTAACAGTTAGCGTTAGAGCTAATAACAAACTATTATGCAGAATGTTTGACCAATACAAATCCAATCCGATCCAATACAATTCCATCTATTTGGCTTAGTTCTGCAGTGCAGCACGCAGCAGGCTGTCCAATGTGAATTGGATTGTTCCGTTGGCAGACGCCTGCAGCACGGATGGGGGTTTGGGTAACGCCGGAAACTTTGCGGACGTACCCGCCGACATTGGGGGCTCCATGCTGCTGAGGCACTCCACAACGGTGGCTGGCAAGGGTGAAGCTGGCAATCCAGCATCTGAGTTGGCGGATGTATTTAGGTTCTTGTTCATGCCGTTGCCTTTGCGCGGCGGCGAAGGGGGCGTCAGGTGTAGCCCAGTGCTAATGCCGGGCTTGCCATTGGGCGTCTTCTGTAACGCATCCACTGTCATTTGAGAGTCGGCTCCTGCCTCCGAGGCAACTGCAGCAGTGGCGAATGCATCGACTTCCTGATTTGCAGGAGGCACTTCCGCCGTTTCCGCATTCTGTTGCTGAGCAATGGCATTATTTACTTTGTTCCATAAATTGCTGATGGTCGCATCCTTGCCAGCAGCAGCCGTGCGTTTGGCAATCTTCTCAATAAAGCTCTCGCCGACGCTGCTGACTGGCGTAGTGTCCACCACATTCTGCTGACTGCAATCGCTACGCGTATAGGAAATGAGACGCGGGCGGATTTGCGGTCGCTCGGCGGGTAGCTCCGGAAGTGTGGCAGAGACGGCACGTCCTTCGCTGACGAGCTTCAGCATAATGCGGCGAGTAATGCCCTGAACCAGGGCCTTCTTGTCCTCGGTTATGTAAGGCTCCCATTGTTTAGGCTTTGACTCATCACATGCCACAGTCTGGCCAGGCTGGCGACGCAGCTTAGCTCGCATGGACTCAACAGGAGTCAGCGCACCAGACGGGTCTGGCTTAAAGCTAACAAGATCATAGACAAAATCTTTGTTGACGGCCTTGACGCGTTTGCGTATGGGCCGTTTCTCACCACCGCGCTCCCCGCCCTCTGGTGAATTTTGGGTGCGCGACCTGCGGCGTTTTTTGCTGACCACGGGCTGCTGTAATTGCTCATCTTCGGGCTCCTCCTTGATGACCACGCCGGGCAAAACGGTTGCGGCAAGCGGCGAACTGGGAGCCATTTCAGGCGGTGGATCGGTAACAGTTTTGATACGCTTCAGCCGCTTCTCATAGGTCTTTGGCGCGGGCTTTGGTTCAGCTGCCAGCTCTGGCTCCGCTGACTCCTCCTTATCCAACAGCACAATGTCTCCATCGACATCGTTGCGCGAATACTCGCACTCATGCGTGGATACATACTGCTCGGTCAGCTTCTCGCGATCCCCCTCTATTTTGTGTGTGAACCCCAAGTGGTTTACTATGTCGTAGCGGCGAAAGGCGCGATAGTCGCATATGGTGCAGCCGAACCGGCGTGCCCGATAGTGGAACATAGATATGTGACGCCGCAAGTTGCCGATTGCATTGAATGCCTTATTGCAGATCTTGCAGCGGCAGCGCAGCTGCTTCTCGACTGGCACATTGCGCTTCTTCTTTATTTTCGGCTTTGTTTCATCGTGGGCGGTCTGCTCGTCCAGTTCGCGATCCTCGTGGTCGCCGTGCTCGTCCTCGCTGTTGGATGCCTCATCGCTAGATAAATCGCTCTCCTGGTGCAGCTGCAGTTTGTCCAACGACACGGTCTGCAGTTCCGGTACATATTTATCATTCTGCTCGGCTAGGCCGGCAAACATTTCATTGAGCGTAGCGGGGTCTATGTTCTGCACATCCACTGAAACAGAATTGGGACTCTCCTCGAGCATCTCCTTATTGGAGACGTTTTCTCCATTTGAGTTTGATTTGAGCTTCTTTACGACTGGTGCTGGCTTGGCCAGCGCTTCTTGCTTGGCGCGACAGTTGAGCAGATGCGTAGAGAGTGCAGCACGGCGCTCGAACGACTTCTCGCAGTAAATGCATAAAGACATTATCTTGCGCTGCTCTCCGTTTGCATCTGTATGCTCAGTCGCATGGCCGACCACATCGTCGGACAGTTTCAAGCGCTTCAGCTCACGGCTTGGTCCCTTTGGCTGAACATCGCCCTGCTGCTTACGGCGCTTCAGGATTGTGTTGCGCATCATGCGTATGCGTCGCGTTGGTTTTCTGGGAATACGAAATGATATTTTAGCCATAGTTCAGAATGTACAGCGAGCATACACACTTGTGATCCTTGGAAAGGTGACGGATGACAGCTGCGGCCTGCAAAAAAGTGAGCGAGCAAGCCGGACACTGAAACACAAACGCAGATGATGAATGATGCTTCTGTATGTGCAGCTCGAGTGTCTTTTGCGTCTGAAATGTCAAATTGCCTGCGACATGAAAGAAGAAAGAGCAGAACAAAAAGAGAAGGGAATAAGTGCAAAGCCTACTTGTCAATAATCGTATCATTCGATATATTACATATTTCACAGAAGATGTTTGTTTCTGCTTCGTCGCTGACCGACTGTTCTGGAGTTTCAGCCGAATCGCTGCCACTCGGTCGCTCGTAGTGATTCGTGTTCAAGGCCTTGCCATCGGGTCCCACAATGGTTTGTTCAGGATTGAGCATGTGATGGACCTCGTTCAGCTCTGTTTTAATGCTGTCGTCCTGCTCGACCTTAATCGTCTGGTAGACCGCCTGACTGGATGTGGGCACCGACTCCAGCTGCAGCACTGGCAACAGCTGCTTCCCAGCAGCCGATGGCGCTTTCTCGCGTCGCAAGCGTTCTATGACGCCGCTCAGGTCGCGCATGCTGCCGCGTATGGGACGAGCCTCACGCGGCACTGGCGAACAGCCTGTGCTGCGGCTGCGAAGCATGTGGTCAATATCCTGAGAGGCGGATGCCTGAATGATCATGGTCGAGTTTTGGTCCTGCAAACAAAGTCAGTTAGTACTATATAAAAGCAATCCAATTGGAGTTCTGAATTGGACACTGGCTTTACGGCTAACTCACTGTGTGTCCGGAATTGTGGCTTGTTAAACGCGCACTGACGCAGCAGAAGACGCGTTTATGGCTAATGAAGTTGGCCAAGCTGCGAAACATATTACGGCACACGTTGCACTCATAGATGAGGCTGCACTCTTCGCTGAGCAGACGTCGCACCTGTATGAGGCAATGGGACACGATTTAATGATTGGATTAGGTAACAGGCACACCCATACCCAACCCTGTTCACTCACATACACACATACGCCTACATATACATGGTAATATTAGTACAATGAATGCAGCTAGGGCTCGAATTATTTCAATTGTGTTGTGAGCTTAAAGAGTTGGTTTACAATAATAAGAAAAACATAAATATATATATATACATATATATATTTTTTAAACGTTTCTTTTGTATGGGGAGTCATACAAAATCAAACGCCCAATACATATGTCAATACAAAGAAAGTATTTCCAAGTGACTAAAACATTTAATTATGACTCAAACAGTTGGATTTGGATGGGAGTTGCGGGCGCAAAGGACCTGTCAGCTATTGAGCCTTGATCTCATGCTCATAGAGTTTGTTTATATTACGCCATTTGTGGACCTAGTTGGGTCACGTACGCAGCTCGCCTACACGCTTAGGCCTGTTGGCGCTTCCGCTTACCTCTCTGGTGCCGTTCTCATAAGCACGACGCGCCTCCTCGAAGCCCGTGTGGGCCGTTTGGAGCGGTCGCTGCAACAGGCTTAAGTCGTTGCCATCGTTCTCCATCTTCTGTGTATCCGAATTGCAGCGCGAGTTACGCTTCTTCATGGTTGCGGTCAGTTTATGGTTCCCGCTTGGGAAAACCTACAAAATCTGTTAGTTTCCAACTTAATTGCACTTGTACGCACTCATGTGCAGATTGCACATGCTAATATGTTTTTTTTTTTTAATTAAAATCGGATTTTGTATCCCACTTTAAACCTGCATATTGCACATTTCATTACTATTGCAGTTTTTGCTTATTTTTGTTCTCGCTATATTGAAAGAGAGAATTTCATTCTGTTCTCGCTCGATTGATTTCGATGTTAGCCAACACTGCTTTCTTCGCAACATGCTGCGCTCACGCTGGAAACATTTACAGGCACGACATAACCTATCGATGAGTGCAGCACATAGCAACGCTGGACTGCGCGCGCACTTAAGTGCTGTAAAGTGTTGTGCTGAGTTTTTCAAAAAAGCTGCCACCCAATCCGAATCATATACTTTTCCATTTCCATATATATTTTAGAAGATTTATTCGCTCAAGCTTGTTGTTTGTTGACAATATGTATTGTAATACATTTTATTTATTATTCATTTACTAATGCTAAACAAAGTTAGTGTTTGTTATTATTCATAATAAATAAAATACATAATTTTTTTGAGGTTTGGTTTCCTTCTCTATTTTCATCTTGAGTTTGTTTTTTGTTTATTAAAAAGCGTTTGTCATAAAATAAAGTGGCTAAATATTTGTTTGCACTGCAGTTTACCATAGTTGAAGCTTGTTATGTATATGTATAGGCATAAATATATTGTTATTGTTTTGAAAACTCAATTATTTGTATACATATATATACTTGGAGAGATAATTATGTTTGATTTAGTTACTCGAATTTTGCATCTACATTTACTTTATTATTACTCTTTTAGGGTTTCGTGGTATTTAATTGTATTTTTGAAAATATATGCATTTGGTATTTGGTATTTGGTGTAAATAGCGTGTGGATTCATTAATATTACATCATTTAATTGTGTACATTTATAAGCAGAAATGCTACATATTTATGAATGCATTTATGTATGTATGTAAATATATAATCTGTTACATCTTTATTGAAATACATTATTTGCATTGTAATTAAATGTTAGACGCAATATACGCGCGACAGAAGAACTTGAGTTGACTTGATTCGCTACCGATAAACGTTTGCCTTTAGCAATTTCCATTGGCTGTTGTTGTTGTTGTTTTTTTTTTGTGTTTTTTTTTTGTTTTTGATGAGTAAATTTGTATAAAGGTTAAGGTAATGCGTTTATCTTTAGTAAGGCACTAGTCACACGCTAGGCAGCCAACTCTCTCGCGCTGAATCATCATCGATTAGAGTCTGGGCCCGCTGCTTACCGTGTAACTACTGACTACGACATACAAATCCCTCTTCCGTATTCCGACCAAAGTTTAAAGCTTTTACGTGTACAATTAGATTTAGCGTATTCTTTACATTTAGTTTTTACTTGTAGTTCATTTTTTTCAATTTCTTTAGCTACACTGACGAACTAAACTGTTCTGCAAAACAAGCAACGATGCCTACTAAAGATATTATGGAGGAGGGTCTGGAGGATCAATCTCGATATGGAGGGATTAGCCACTATTTGACTATAGTTCATTATTTATATTTTAGATAATATGGATGCATTGGGGCTTGTCTTGTTGGTAGGTTGACGATTTTGTGTGTACGTTGAGGCTGAGGCTGATAGTTTACTGTATTTGTTGACGTGGTTAACACAGGATATTATTATCATTATCATTATCAATATCATTATTATAATTCACTTGTTTCGCACTCTTCGCACAGACAGAGAGTGAGAGATAGAGGCTAGTTATACAATATCTAACCTATATTGTTATATGTAGCATCATTGGGGGAGAGATAGAGAAAAAGAGGAAAGAAAGTTTTTATAGTTAGCGCTTGAACTTTCTTAGTACAATTGATTTTTTAGTTTCTTTTGATTACTGCCCCATGACAGACTATAGCTAGGTTTAATTTTAACATATCAGTTACATACAAATTGGGGGGAAATGCAACTGCAGAGGCTGGCCATATTGCTATGAACTTGTCCAGACATCCTTTGCAACTCTTATGCGCAAGCAACTATGTTAAAATGTTGTATCAAAATCCTCTTTTAGAATGTCATGTGCACGTTCCATGTGTTCAATGTCAATGTATGTGTTTGTCTGTGTGTTTGTGTAATGCGCAATGCTTTATAAGCTACTCTCAGCTACATACATACGTAAAGGGTATGCATGAGTTCATAGTCCATAGCTAGCTTCGATTGCAATTGCCATTGTATATATATAATTGTGTGTGTGTGTGTGCATGATGGGTGTGTCTGGGAGCACATGCATAGCAGGACTAACAACTAGATACATAAGTGCAGGATGGCTACTACTCAACTTTAGCTTCTAATATATACTATATTTAGGCATACAATTTAACCTAGATAGACATGGATGCTTGCTTAAAATTTAAAATCTTGTTTGTTTTATCATAATTCAATTAAATTAAAAGTTTCTTTTAGGTTTATTATAAAATTTCACATTGTTTAAAAAGGTTGTCATGATTTTTCGTTCTGTTACATGTTATAAATGTTGTGTATTGTTTATGTTGTGTATGCTTGTTGCGAGAATGCGTAATGCGCTTATTGCTTTCGCTCTGACATGTACAATGAGATTCGCATTTTACTTACATAAGGTTAACTCATAGAACAAATCATAAATTAGACATTAACTAAAACATAAACTGACAATAAAATGTACACTTAAAATCAAACATAATCGAATTAAAACTTAGAACTTAGCGAGCAAGGAGATATTTAAACTGAACTTAAACCATAATCAGATATATGTATATGTGTATGTGTGTGTGTATGTGTATGTCGAACATAGGCATAAAATTTAATTAAGAATAGTTGTATATTTCATATGATACATAAGGCCTTAGTAGGGATGTTATCGAATTCAATTCTTAAAATGTACATCAAATTGTTTTCATATAACGCTCTGCCAAACTGGAAAGCCAATCCGGTGAAGATTCATTTTGGGTGTTTCGTATGGAGGTGGAGGATGTGGCTAGTGAGCGTGCCTTTTTATATGCTGTGAGGCGTGTTCCTTGTGACACATATAATACAGTTCATCATATATGAATATATGCTTGTATGTATGTATGTGTGTAGGTATATATTTATAGAAATATATATTTATATATGCACGCAAGTATTAACAACATGTGCTAAACATATGCAATATTTTTATATTAGTTTGGTATCGTTTTAGTTTTCGAATTGTCTTGTTGCTGTTGTTGTTGTTGTTGCTGTTTGTTTGTTGTTGAATTGTTTTGATTACGACTGTATTGTTTTGTTTTTTTTTTTGCATATTTCGAAATTTTTCAATTTTTATACATTATGAATAATGCGTTTTGGTTTAGTTCAAGAACTTTGCTACTGTTATCATTATGAGGTTGGCCAACATGATGCAAATGCTTGATTCTGGCATATAGCTACCTCCGCTAACAACAATGTCTTTCTCCTCCAGCAACGGGTAGTCGATGACATGTATGATGCCATTGGTGCACTCAACGTCCGGCCGATACACATTTATCTTCTTGTAATTCCACGTGATCACATACCCTGCAATTAGATTATGAAGAGTGTTAGGAATATTTGATTCATATTCGGACTAAAACTCTAAGGGATATGCTCTGGAGCATACGGTGAGAGTTATGTTATGCTTGGAATGGAGCCATTTTCGATGGCTGTGGTGGGTGGCTAGTGCGATTGGTTGACTAACTGCAACACTCACCAGTCCATTCGTGACTAGCATACTCATCATGTAGATCTTTTACATATATTGATTTGGAGTTGGTTAAATACAAAGCATGAGATTTTGGTAAAGTCGAAGAGAAACAACATAAGTTAGTACAGATTATGGTACCAATAGCATCGAATCGAAATGGGTGCCCTAGGTGGTTACAATTAAATAACACTTACGTCCAGCCTCCTCAGTGACCTTCATTTTGAGTGAATCGCGGAATGTGGGCAACACCACATTGTCGGTAGTCAGGGACATTTGAGCCAGATCTTTCATGGTAAACACATGATCCGCAATGACCAGGTGACGTTCCAAAATGTATTTTGACTGTGAAGAGAATACGAATTGTAAAATGTGCAAATGTCGAATTAAATATGAATATTCACATGATATGCAAAGTCGCGCATGAAGAGCTTCTTGTGAGCCGAGGGATAGTCCAGTTCAGTCTTCTGCCAGCCCTTATCGCGGGGCACGAAGAACGTGTACCGACGCTGGGTATTATTCAGCTGATCGTTAAAGTTCGAGAATTGACCCATTCGGTAAGTATCACTGTGGGAACAACAGAATTAGTAACAGAAGTAAACAGCGGGCAGTTTTCATAGGCTACCTCATCATGGGGTCGGTTTCCAGCTTGCCCAGCACTGTGGTGTGGGGCACGCCCAACACGTGGTCAATGATGTGGACATAACCGTTGGTTTGAGCAACATCTGCCTGCAGGATGGTGGCATTAACGCCGCCGCCTTCAACAGTGATCTTGGCATCAGCGCCTTCGCCGATGATGTTAAAGTACAGGAACGTTCTATTATTCACGGTGGGCACCTGAGCGATCTGGAAGCAAGAATATGAGCTTAATGTGTGAGTTTAAATATGATTTCGAGCAGATTATTACCATATTTGCATTCTTTTGCCTGATCTTCTCGACGTTCAAGCGCTCCTTGATGATGTGCATGTTGAGAATATCAGTCATCCTCTTGCGATCTCTGTGAATAACAGCTGTCGTTTATATTTGATCTCATCTGAACAATCTATCAACTCACCTAACAATATTGTCAATGGAGGAAGTATTCCAAGCTTCATTGCTGGGCGCCAAAATCGTTACTTCAGACAGATTGTTAATGCCATCCAGCACCGCGCCGCCAGAGTCCATGATCACCTCCAGGAACTTGCGCAATGCTCCGTTCTCCCCGTTGTCCTTTAAAATAGAAACGTATTGGTCAGGACTAAGTGTGATTAAATACTTATATATTAATATATACAATTATCTTTGAAGTGGGGCTTAGCAATGCGTGTACATTTATAATGGATTTTACAAAACATCAAACATCTATATATCTCTGATATGATTGCATTTATATTAATAAGATAAGCTTTACATAGAATAAGAAAGAGATTAATGATCCCTATTAGTTCCATTCAGAACTTGTGATAATCTAAGCAATTGTTGCATAACTGATGAAATTCTTGGTGTGTTTGACTCGAATCAAGAGGATTAAAGATCAGCTCTTGATTTGATAATACACATTCGCTGGTTATGATGAGAGGCATGAGAAATAAAACGTTTCAATTGAAATTTGTGACCAGGCGGCGATTGGTGGTGTGTGGCTACTGGCTACTGGGTGAGGTCCATGGGCAAGCTGATGAGTGTTGTGGTTCAATTGATTGTGTTATACAATTACTTACGTTCACAAACTAAATCGGTACAATCATTGTACAACGGTTGGAAGTAGTAGTAGTAGTAGTAGTAGAAAGAGCGTTATAAATTCATATTCAATGTTAAAAATTGAACAAATGTCATAAATATTGTGTGGGTGTGTGTCGTTAGGTACACGTTAACGAGTATTTTTCAGGTTCCGCGCAGTGTGGAAGTTCCGCCACCGAGTTGAAAAATTGTTTGAAATAAAGTATTAGGGAAATAGAATTTATTCACTTTGTTTACTTTTGCGGAGTTGCGTTAATAGTAGGTAGATTGAAATTTCGATTTTGCAAGCATACTCTTATACCTTAAGTAAACGTTTCTCAAATAAAAATACAAATAAAAAGGCAACAACTAAAATCGTACTTCTAATTTGCATTGTAATTTAGCGTAGCATGCAGTCATATTTTGGAGTCTGTTGCGATTGTCACCAAATTTGTTATGCAGATTAAGATCTCAACATCTCTTTACGAAGACATCAAGTATTTTTACGCTTGATCAAAATGATCTGTCGTTCTGGTTTGCGTAAACACCCTATATAAAACTAGCTTAGCTCAGCGTTTTTTATTAGAGATCTGTATATTCGGCTTAAGGGGCAAACCATAAGAGATTGAATTACTTGGCTTATGAAAAGTTGCTCTATTTTATATTCTGAAAACTTAAGAAATCACAAACTTAGTTACTTATTATGTTCCTAAACCATATGCTAGCAACAAGCAATCAATCCTCGACTTGTCGAAGATATTTTTCCTTATCTAAATAGAGATGTCAAACTGTAAAACACATGCATAATTAAAATTGAAAATAATATTGAACTATGTCTGTTTTTACTGTTTACTTGCTTCTTGCATTTGAAAACATGCTGAGATAACGTGCTCCTATATAATCAATTATACAAAAATGATAAACAAATGAATATTAAATTACGAACTGTAAACTGTATAGTACAAGTAACGGTACATAAATATATATGTATCTGTATAGCTAACTGCAAAAAGAGTTGTTTACCTTGAACGACTGCGAAATGTTCAGATTTCAATTAGCGAGCGATATGGGATTTGCATGTACGAGAAACAGAATATAGATCAGTCGGTCAGTATGGCGAATATGAGGAATGAGGAGTGCTTGTTACAACAGAACGCAAAACAAACAGTTAGAAATGTATTAAATAATAAACAGTAAGATGAGCCGACATTGATTTGATTTCGAATGCAGAACAATGTATATAATGTATTATGCATATCGGATTATGACGGCGATCTCACATGAACGAGATGCGTCTACGGCTAGAGGAACTCAACATAATATTACGTTCAAAGCATGCCGACTGAGCGATAGATCGGGCGAGCTGAGAGCTGATATACGAGTATATAGTATGATTTGCTATGAATGGAGAAATGCTAAAGCCAATTAAGGACACTTTACAAGGACAGAGCGTGGTTCACCAATGCACTGGATCGAAAAATATGCAGGAACTGTGAATGAAGTTTTTTATGAGAAAACATTTTTAAAAATTTATTGCTAACTTGCGTAAGTGCAAGCAAAGCTTTAAAAATTTGCACTGTGCCAATTAATTATTTTGCAATTTTGATTATCAAATAACAGCAATTTGCTTGCAATTGTCGCTGAATAGAATTTTGGGAACTTTGGAGCTGCAGTTCGAAGACAAAGCATTTGAAATGAAATTAATTTTGATAGCTGAGCCAATCAACGCCTTGGAAATTGCAGCTCTTGTAGATTTTGATTTCATGATTTTATAATATAGAAGATAACAATTTGGTTAATTACATTAAATACATTGCTTTTCATTTTTTTGGTTGATTGATTGTTGGCAATACTTACATTACACCCAAAATTTTTTTAAAATAAAATTTGTACTTTAAAAATTATTTTAAAATAAAATTTTGCTATGATTCTACATGAAACCGAATCAATTCATTTTACGTGCAAAATCTGTTCCGACATTCATGTCGAGAACAAAACTTTACACTAATCTCTAGACCTCGGAAATAATCTTAGCAATTCAGTTTTATGTAAAATCAGACTTTGGGCTTTCAATTTGGCAAGTGTAGCTATTGAGTTTTTGGGATCAAGCGTTGCCTTGTAATTTATATACATACGTATGTGTGTGTGTGTGTGTGTGTGTGTGTATGCGTGTCTATTGTTAATGTCAAGTTTATGTCGCTATTTGATACTTTTGTTTTGACTTTGCATATAGAAGAACGCTAGAAATGTGAGGCTCTCAAGCAGACGCATGCCACTTATTCCTGAGGAGCGCAGCTCAGCTAAATGCAAAGTATTATAGCGTATATATATATATGTATGTGTGTGTATGTGATTGCACTGTATTTATGTGTCTGTGCGCTTAAGCGTTTGCTGAGGCAGCTGGCACATGCAGCCACCCAGAGCTGAGTGATGAGCCAATCAAAATGCCAAGCCTTATCGCCAGTCATGGCCACTGTCTATTTATTATTATTATTACTATCTGTGTGGGTGTACGTATCTCTGTTTGGTATTTGCGACTGGGTGCTACGCCCACCTACCTGTAGAAATTGTGTGACGGTCGTATCGATGATCATGAGCGGGCGACGAATCAAATGGATGACACCGTTTTTCACGGGTATATTGGCCTTGACAATCTCAGACAGGACCACGCCCTCCGGATGCTTGGCATCGCCGACAATTGTATTGGACTTGACATACACTAAACACAGAGAATGACATGAATGAGGGATAAGAACATCTCCGGCAATTATCTGTCTTACTTTTGCCGTCCTTTTGCTTGAAGAAGCTTACGGTGACCTTCAGTTGATCCTCAAAGGCAGCGGAAGTCTTGGGCTCGTCGTGTTGCGAGGCGGCAGTGAAAATGACAGTGTTCGGTATAACGTGACCGTCGATGACCTTGCCATCCACCAAACTGCTGCGGGTCGTTATCTACATGAAAGATAATAATACAAACGATGAACTGAATAATTGAGCAGGCAAATATATTGTCTGATGTTTGCACTCACCTTGAAGCCCTCGTCCACGGGCAGCAGGAAGGTGTGCGCTCCCGGCGCATTATACAGCGACTCCTTCTTCATCAGCGCCAGCTGGGAGCGATAGGTGCGCAGTTTGTTGTCGCCGACACTCAGCTGATCGGCCTTTTGTATAAATTGCAGGGCATCGAGATTATTGATTTCTGTCTTGGCAGTTGGCAGCGCAGTGAGTGGTTCCAGGACCTCGTCAATAATGTGCATGACCTGCGCAATATATTAGTCATATTTTTAAGTATTTAGTATATATGCATGCATTGCCATTGCGTAAATATTCAATCGAAAGCCTGGTCACTGACCTGACGCTTGCCCTCGCGGTTTGTCAGCTCGACGCTGAGCGAGGGTATGATGCGGGCATTGTTCACATAGATGTCACCATTGCGGCTCTTTGTTATGTAGAGCGGCGGATTCCCTTCCATGTCCGATGACACGGTCTTTTCCAGTTGATCTTTACTGAACGCCGCCGTGGCTAAACGTGGGAAAAGGGCATTTTAATTAAATAATTCAGATGAATCATGATTGCATGCTACGCAAATACTCACTGATGTGATAGAGGACATGGGTGGGACCCTTGTGGCGCTGGAAGGCTTCGTTAGTGGGCACAAAGATGGTGCAGGAGCGCAGCGAGAGCGTCGCATTGGCAACAGGATTCTGCTCCAGCAGACTATAGAACTGTAAGCATAAATAATTGTACATGTGTTAGTGTGCATATTAAGTTTTGTAGGACAGTGTTGTTAGCATGCTTTGAAAATATTGAACCAAACGAAATCATGCATTGGGGGGAGAGACTAAGAGCGAGTGAGAGAGAGAGAGAGAGAGAGAGAGAGAGAGAGAGAGAGAGAGAGGGAAACGACGACTGCCTTTTGGCGAACTAACGACCTGTGTGCCATTTTATTTGCAATTCCATGGCAACGTCAAACAACTGGTAAAACTATGCAGAGCCTGGTCGCCCAGCAAAAGGTTTATTGAACCAATTACGTAAGCAGGCGCAGCTCGATGTGGCCCATTTGGCCATTTCAATAATAAACTGCATGTATCCTAAATTGTCATGTGTCATTATCGAGCGCCTGATGTCGATCGGGACACACACTGGCAGTGGCGGTGTCACATGATGGAAATGCATTTTCCAGGCGCAGCTACCCTACATAACAGACGCTGACCCTTTTGGGCCAGCTACCACCTGCCTGGCGACACATGCGACCGCACACTTTGCGGCTTCCCAATGTGGCACCGCCAGCACCCACCACCGCCATTAGCAGCAGCTCCGCTTTGCATCGACACGCCTCGGTGCACATTCTCAGCCAGCTTTATGAGTATGTACGATATGTAGCTCACTTTTTTTCAAATTGACCGTCTCTCTTTAGGTGCTTGTGTGTGTGCGTGTGCATGTGTATGCGTGTGCATGTCCTGCACCTTTTTTCGTCTCACACATTATGCTTTGTTTTGGTGTTTTTTGTCCTTTCGTAGTCGGTGAGTCACGTCAATTCTATTTGAAAGGCTGCTCGACAACGCTCGACGACCCTCGACTCGCCGCTCACCGCTCGCAGCTCGTTCCTTGGTTTTGGCTGCGCCATCACAGGACTTTTTAGTAATTGGAGACGCCAGTTGTCGCTCTCGCTGTCGCTGTCCTTATCGTCCTGCATTGTTATCGCCGCAATTTAGTTGCTTGGTTTCCATTTCGCTTTCTAAATGCTTTCCTCTATCTCTTCTTGCTCCCCGGTTTGGTTGGCTGCCAGAGAATGCGCTTATTGGTTAAGTGAACTGTGGCTAGCCGGGACGGGATACCGCCATGGGGTCAATCTGATTCCCGGCTAAGTGCGCTTAAATGTTCCCTCTACAGCTTAAAGCCAATCGAGTGTAAGGACGGATGGCATAAAATAAACTTTGGCTTAAACTGCATATTAAATGAGTTGATTTGTGGATTACTCACGAACTGCTAATCTAAGCTTATCTTATGCATATTATTTACTAAATTATAGAACATATATATTTACAGTTACTTCTAAATAAATTATGCTATGTTTAAGAAACATTAAAGAACGAATCATTGAAATTAACATTAACAATGAATCTACTTTAACATGTGATAGCACATACATACATATATACACAAATTTACTAAGAGGTATTATCTCTAATGAGACATTTAACTGACTGAATTGTGTGAATAAACCATTAATAACATTGAAATACCGAAAAGTACTTTAAAGGCTGCTAATGAAACTTGAATAGAATCCCTGATTGGGGTTGCTCATGTGACCGATAGGGCAATCCAGTTGCAATTACTTATTTGCATGAATTGGAAACATAATCAAGTGCTAGCCAGATCAATCTATATGGCTTTCAACGATATAATCCTGTCAACCGAGCTGTCAGCGTCCAGTCATTGCTCCCCTGGGTGTACAAACAACTGTCAACTGTAATTCATTATCAACTCCCATTGCCAAAACATTTTCAAGAGCGTGGCACACACACACACACACACACTATTACACTGATAATGCCAACTTTTCTTAAATGGCGCTAGTTCTCATATTTATGTAGATGAGGGAAAACACCCTTCGAGTAGAGCTTGACTGTTACAAAAACTGCATTTGATTTTCATGCGCAGCTCGCAGTGCCAATGAACTCTGCCTAGCAAAGAGAGAGGAGACTGGAGAGAGAGAGAGAGAGAGAGAGAGAGTGAGACAGAGAGAGTGGAAGTGGTAGCTGGCACAGCACAGCGTAGCACCCTCTGCCCTGCCCACTCCAGCTGAAGTCAAGGGCATCGTGAGTCAGAGCGCCAGACGGCGGTGCAAACAAATTCGGCTAATGCAGCCAGAGTGCTGGTCATTGGCAACCCCTGGCAAGGGCCAAGGGATGGGCGACGGTGACGCCCACTCAGAGGCAGGGACAACCCTTGTTTCAAGTTTATTAACGAAATTAAGGCAAAAACATGTAACGGCTTTTTCTCTTTTACATTTCTAAAGATAACAGTTGTTGTAGTAAGTGTTGTTGTGGTTGTTGTTGTTGTTGTTGCAGCTTACCCTAACTGGCATAAGGCGCTTGAAGCTTTTGGCAGTGCTCTGAAAGAGATAGAGAAAGAGAAAGAAGAAAGAAAGAGAGAACCGCTTGCAGTTCAAATTTTGTTTCGCAACTCGCATTGTGTGTGTGTGTGTGTGTGTGTTTTAGCCAAATTTATGAAATCTGTCCTAGACAAGGAATCAAATAATCTACTATTACGGGGGCATGTGTATGTATGTATATGTCTGCATATTTATGTATGTGTATGTGTGTGTGTGTTGGCAATATTTAAATAGGGGCGTGGCATATAGTTGGACGTCTGCTAATGGAGTCATTGCTACATACAAAACGGGACAAAACAAAAGCCGGTTCAAAGAGCTATCGGCCTTACTCCCAACGACTGTTCTAAGAGCCACAATCCATAGCCCGATGTTGTGTGGACTATAACTGATGCATTCAAGTTAGAAATATGATAGCCAACTATATGAATCCAAATTTTGTATCTACGGTTCGTATAATAGCAATACCATATATGGTATTTACATATCTATTCTAATATACATATTGATTGATTGGACTGCTACAAACATGGCCGACAAATCAAACTTATGGACGATTAGGGGTCGCATATGTCTCCTTTTGTGCGTGTCGCCTGACCAGCTTCCTGAGCAGCCGATGATCATAATCAGCCATCAGCTGCAGCCGTTGCATAGCGGGTGTTTCTGTACTCGACTTTAATTGGTACAAATTATGCATACATGTATGCATGTATGTACATACATGAGCACATGTTGAAGTTTTTGGTATATAATTGTTTCAATCCCCTCGAGTTATGTCTTAATTGGTGTTGAAACAGCGGCCAGAGTGAGAGAGCTGTTGTCAGTGGTGGAGGAGGGTAGCTCCGTTCGGGAGCTGCATCAGTCGTCAGTTGGATGGATCTCTAATGCATCTCGCACAGATCTTTAAGTAATTGTGCATGTGTATGCGCGTTTCCATAGGCTCCATTAAGGTCACTCGCTCATTCACGTTCAGCGCTCTGTAATAGTTTTATTCATATTCGTATTCGTGTTCGTATTTGTATTCGTATTCGTCTTCGTAGAATAAGAAGCTCATATAACGTTGCAAGCCGCTACATATCACGCGCCGCGCCATAGATTGTATAAGTATTGTAATCTTAAATTAAATTTAATTGAATTCGATGCTGTCGTTGATGGTCCAGTTGATGTGCATATATGTATATGTGTTTGTGTCTGTGCCTAGGTCGTTCAGCGCTATTGAGCATACGCCGCCCACACACAAACACACAAACAAACACATGGCACAAGCGTGCCCCAGCCGTTCTCAGTCAAAGGTTAGAAATTAAAATGAGAATGAGAATGAGAATGATAAATATAAATGCAATGTGCAGCAAGATGACGTCGCAACGTCACGAGCCGCACACTCAGGACAGGAAGCTTGAGGTCAGCCCAGGAGGTCAACCGTACAACGCCCGCACATAGCGGGCAGAGCGGCACAGAGTGCGGGATCTCGAGCTACCACAGATGTGCTCTGCCATTCACATGCGACTCATCCTTAATGAGTTTCGATGGAAACTGCTCGCGAGTCTGTCGCACATTTCTCTGGGATGCGATGAAATTTGTAATTATAATAATAGCTTCATGTTTATTACGAAAATATACTCGAAAATTGTATGGATCTATTCAAGGCGTGAACAACATGATTGAAAGAGGCTGTCGAAAAAAGTGTAATATTTCGTGTGCAAATAATAATTATGATCTTACAGATTAAAGAAACTTTAAAGCAAAACTTAATTACGTGGTAATCGATTGCATGATTTATTATTTAAAATCTACATTATAGAACATAAGAAATTGAGAATCAAATATCTCACATACCTATCGCTATATCTCAGAACTAATAGATCTTGATGAGAGCTATAACGATATAGGTATCTGAAATAGGTCTCGCTTAAAATCCGTAACTTTTCAGGAAAGCAAAAGTATTAAATGTGAATTTTCTGGCTGAAGATGTTTTCTTATATATGATGTATGTAGAGGACTTTGACAATTGCACAGTATCCGACTTGCAACAAGATGATGCCGCTAACCACCCATCAACACGCTCTGTTTGGCTGTAGCTGTCGCCTCTACACTGGTTACCCCACATATGTACGTTGGCGACACAGATGTACATAAGGTAACAATTGCCAGGTAACGGCAAAGGTACTGCATATATCATTTCATTGTGGCGACAATTACAGGTGAGGCAGCTCTCGGTGAGCAGCTCGCACGCTTTCTTTTCAATTGTGAAACTAAGTTTTGCTGCTTGCTTTTCAAAATGCTCGCTGGCTAGCAACTATTTTTGGGCATTAAATGGTTAACAGAGTAGAACGCCAGACGGACGGACAGTTGCTGTTGTTGTTTTTGTTATCGTAGTTGTTGTTTTAGGTTGGCAACCTTTAATGGCTTCTGACTTTTTACACTTTTATGTGTTGCCCATATGCCTGTGTTGAAGGTGTAAAAAGGCAAACATAAATATGTAGGTAGAAAACTGTTATGCTCTGTCGACGGCAATGGCCGGGTCCCGCTTGGGCGTGTTGTTGCTTTTGCATAACTTATTTAGTTTTTATTTTTATTATTTTTTCATATAATGGGCTCAGCATGCATACGAAATGTGGTCGCATTCGGACTTTGCTCTAGCTGCGCCGCGTCCTAACGTGGATTTTGGGTAAGCATCGATTTTTCACCAGCAACAACAAGTGTAAATGCTAAAGGTCAAGGACGTGCGAGAAGAAGCAGCCAGCAAGCAGCTGCGACTCATAGCTACCTGTGTGGGTGCACTTCTGTCTCTCTCTCTCTCCCTCTCTCTCTCTCTTATGCTCTTGCTTCTCTTTCCGCTTATCAACTCTCTTTGCCCAAGGATTTTCATTTCAAGGACAATCGCCGATAGGCTTGACCAAATGTCACCAAGGTGTATCTGTGTGTGTGCGTGTGTTGGCCAACAACTAATTGCATTGCATGACTAAGGTGTACAAGTGTGCATGCGTGCATGTGTGTGTGTTTGTGTGTGTCAAAGTGTATGTGCCTACGTGTAAACAACTTGAGATACGCCTAAGAAACAGCTGGTTAAGCACCTACAGAAATGTGTTCTCTATGCTGGGCTGAATAATAACTGTGTGGTTTGCATACTGACTCACCTGTGAAAGTTCCGAATCATCGCGCAGTTTGTCCGCCAAATCGGCGGCAGCTGCATGCGTTGTGTAGCAGCAGAGCAGCAGCAGCGCAGCTAATGCGCTCGGTCCACGGCCTACAATCATTTTACAACACTCGCGCACTTGTTATTCTCTTTCTTTCTTTTTATTTTTTGCTTGCTGAAACGACGCAACAGCGACGACAACGACGACGACGACGGAGACAGCGGCAGCGGCTTCAACGGCGACTTTTGAGGGTTGGCAGTATTTGTTACTGTATTGGTGAGCGCGCGTCTATGCGATAAATATCTGCAATTTAAGCGCAAAGAACACACATAAATAGATACATATATAATCAATGGCAGCAAAGAACCCCTCCTCTCCACAACCCTCACATAAACAACCAAATGGTACGCACTTCTGCAGTGCTCACAAAAAAATCGTTGGCTCGGCTTTTAAAATTGCACTCCCTCACACTGTCACACTCACTCGCACACACACGCAGGCAATCCAATACCGTTATGTCACATAAGCAGCACAACAGCAGTCCAAGAAGCAAAAATAACTAAAAAACTCAAGAGGGAAAGCTTAGCTGCGCTTATTGTTGTATGTTGTTGCTACTGGTTATTTGTTGTTGTCTTTTTGCTTGCTTCTATTTTTTTATACACATTCCGTTTATGTATGGTCATTGTTCTCAACTGGGAACGTTTCTATTGCCGCTGTACGCTTTTTGCTGACGTTTGCGGCTCTCGTTCTAACAGCTCAAGGAGAAGTTCTTAAAAAAAATAAAGCTAAGCCAAACCATGCCAAGCCACTGCAGTGGGCACTAACTAAATTATGCAATGCGCCTCCGGGCAACCGTTGCCTGCCGCGTAACACTTTTTGGCGTCTGCAAGTGAGTCGACCTTTTCTCTTCTCTTGTACTAGCAGATATTGGCAATCAATAGTTACGTACATACGCTTACACCACTTATTTTGCACTTCTTTTATACATATACAATTATATTGGGAGCACTAGCAGAAAATCTATACAAAGCGCAGCAGCAGCAGCAATGCTCGGATTTGAGCAGTGCCAAATTCCCACTGAAGCCACCACAGCAGTCAATACAACCAAACAATACCGAGACAATTACGTACGCCACGCTTCAACGTTTCGATGCAACTAAGCCGAGAACAGGTTTCAAGCACTGTTAAAAGACACTCAATCGTTTGATTCAAGAGAGGGCGGCGCACACATTAACAGACCTACAAGTTGTCTGCTGTGAGTGCTGTTATTGTGCTGTTGCACTCATTGTGGACTGTTACTCGTTTTGAATATTAACTGACACAGTAGTAATCGATGTTTGAATTAAGTCGACAGTTATTAAAGTATTTTAAATGACTTGAATTTAATCCTATTATTAAATACACAAATTATATAAATTGATAACTTTCATGTTAAAAAGACCCAGAAAACATGCGTTTCATTAGAAGGTAGGGCTCTGGTACCTTAAGTATTTTCGATATTCGCTTGCCACTGCTAATTTAATACAATTTTTTTTTTTTTACATTTATATATTCAAACATCGCTATATACTTGTATTATTTATGAATTGAGTTTCCGTTAATTGCTTAACGGCTCAATAGTTAACAGACTAAAGTTAAAGGTGACCATAAAATTATTTAAATAATGTTATCAATTAGGGAAAATATACTGCAAATATTGTATGCTTCAAAATACCACTCATTTATGATAATACCATCAAAGAGCCAGCACATTAATAAAAATAAAAATTAAATTTTATTTGTTAGCTGAAAATTATTTCTGTGCCCAATGAACGACTTAAGTCTTGAATATAATTATAAGAACACACCCTGTGCCAACTGCTGGCTGAAATGTGTTTTCATTTCCCATTGACACTTTTCAGCACTGAAATGAAACTCAGCTGTTTGTCAGCTGTGCTGTGTTGTGTAACCTCACGATTTAATTTGGTTCGGCATGGACTGCGCTCGTAAAGTTTTACGTGTTTTACCAAAAAAATTATTTACACGCAGCTTTACGATGACCTCTTCACAACGTGCCAAGGAGGCAATTGAAAAATTGAAAGAGACAAATCCTTATTACACCAAGTATGCCGATAAGATTGCCAAAGCACAACTAACTTCGGCAGAAGAATTCTTGGATCGGATTGAGCGCGTCGTTAATCCCATTAAAGATGGTAAAATTCAGGCCAGGTAAGTGAAGTTCATTAAGTTCATTACATACATATATAACATGAAACATGCCCATATTTTTAGATCCTACTCAGAGCTTTTGAATCCCAAGCAGAAGCTTGCTAAAGAGTCGGCCGAAGTTCCCCACAAGAAGCTAACCGACATCATGAAGATGGAGTTAATCGCTGATAAGAACGCCGAAGAGATATCGCAGATTTGGATCGAGTACCACAAAACCAAGGAAGTGCTAGCTGCCACATTGACTACCAGTCAGTACCAGACATTGACCGAGCGCGCCAAGGAGCATCCAATCTTCCTGCTGCCATTGCCGCGCAGCGAAGGCTTCGAATTCATCATGTTGCAGTTCGCTGCCAATTCGGTGCACTTTACACCCCTGCTGGCCTACCAGGTGCACCAAGAGAATGCCCCCGAATGCCTCACCTTGGTGCATTACACCGAGATGCAGGACAAGGGCATTGTACTGATGCGCGGAGAGTACGACACGAAGGTGCTGACCGCACAGGAGGCGCAGTGCCTGGCAAATGAGCTGCAAATGTTTTACTATAAGACCGACGAGAGCAAGCTCAAGCTGCTGGAGACATTCACCAAGCGCCCTGATGAGTTCAAGCACATGGATCTCATCAAGGAAGTCGAAAACATTCAACTGGGCTAAGCTATTCGAATATTAACTAAACGCTAGTAAAATAAAAAATAATCGTAAAACGGAAAAAATCAAGGAAATTGATTAGGCTCCGATTTGTGCCTGCCTTTGGCTTTAATTTCATTTCATTAAGCAAACATTTATATATAACAGTTAATTATGAATATTTTGCAATGAACATTTAATTGTAATTAACATTCATATTCAAAGTTTCGGTAATTGTTTAAGCTATTGATTTGAAACAGTTGCAACAGAGTTTCAAATTAGTTCTCTCTCCCTCCCGCTCTCAACGCATCGTGATTAGAACAGTTCCTCCTGGCCAACGTCATGGATCTGCCAAGTTGATAAAGCCATACATTTAACAGATTTCTAACGGTTATTTCGGATATCCACTTACCAATTCTCCGCCATTGTTGTTATCATTGAATGGTTCAGTATTAACACCATTTAAAAGCATTCGATTGCGGATGGCCTGCAAGAGCGAGCCGCGCTTGCCAAACCTCACACGGGCCCGGTCGCCATAGTAGACATCGAGATCCTGCAGATACTTGAGCGCATCTGCCATGGTGTTGATTTCATTGTTGCGCGGTGGTCGAGTCTTGGAGGCCTCCACAATGCAGCCGGCGGCAAACAGAGCGAATGCCACGCAGATGACTAATGTGCAGCGCATTGAATACGACATGATGCGATTAGCTGCACGTGCAACAGAGTTAGAGAGAGAAAGAGAGAGAGAGACAGTGAGATATGTAGAGTAAGTGATGCCAAGTGGGAGAATGAGCGAGAGAGAGAAGTGGCTAATGACTGGGATTAAACGAAGTCTGACTGAAAATTACTTATAATAGGAAATTGGAATAACACGGTATAGCTCGCTACAAAATTGCATTAGCATTAGCTAAGATTAGCTCGGGGCATTAAGGAGAATTACTGGTTGTTCCACTTGTGATTTGCATAACTAAATATCAGTTGCACTCTTATGTTGTTTTTATCTCATATTGAACTGAACCCGATTGCCCCCACACTGTCTAATTAAAAGCCCATTTACAGGCCGGCCCGTCTAGGGCCACGGCTAATACCAGTAGCGTATACTGCAATATCTGGCCAATTTGCAAGTTCTGTGCAATTATCGCTTTGTTTATGAAGTTCACAAGCCACCGGATCGCATTGGCATAACTGCAATCAAATTCATCTGACGCAAATCATTAATTGGCCCAAAGAAAGCTGCTGACTGATTGACTAAGTTTATTGTTCTAGAGGAGCAGTTGCCGTTCCTCTTTATTATTTCAATTTGCTGCTGCTATCGAATCGGATCAAGTAGAATAGATGCGAATTTTTTAGTAGATTAAATTATGTGCTAAAAAGAGTATTAATATACTCATACTCATAATTATTGCAATCAGAATAATAATAATTTATATAATCAATAGAATTTGAATAATCCTAAAATTAAATTCAGTAAACTAAATTTTCTTCATACTAAATCATAATACTAAAACAAAAACAACAAACAAATTAATGTTTAAGTCGATTTAATCGAATTTTGCTTTAACATATCGAAGTTATATATATATATATTTAAAATATCTTACCAATTAAATAAAAATTCATGTTTTATAATAATAATTAATAAGAGAACCTCAACAATTTAAAAAGAATATCATTTTAAAATTAACTAAATATAATTCAAATATTCGAATGAAATAATTATTTAGAAATCAAATACAGTACTGTAGGTTTTGTTTAATAATGCGACTAATCATATTTGACACTCTAATAATAAAATTATTAAAATTCATCTTTCATGGTTCATGAAGAATATTTTAAAAACTCAAAAAAAAAAAAAAAAATAAAGAAAAAAAAACACGAACACAACTTAAATAATTACATATAAAATATACATAAAACTATAAATTAATTATAAAAATTCACTAAACATTTTTAGCTCAACTAAGCTGAATCATATTTCACACAAAAATAATCGAAATCTGTTTCTTTTTCACTTTATCGCACAATAGAAAATGATAGGAAAATGTGATTTCCTATTCTTATTTGTTTATTATTTATTATCGACTTACCTTTAATTGAGTATTCACAAGTAGCTGACGGACGTATGACACTTGCAATGTTGCACAAACTGTTGCTGCCGCTGTCGCTGACTCTGCCGCAACAAGTACCTGACGAGGCGAGTGCAAAATTATGAATGATGGACGAGATTGCAGAGCAACAGGCCACTAAGGAAATCGGCCAGCGATGGGTTGTTGATTGGAAATAATGGGCGTGCTCAACAGGCAGTGGATGGGTCCGACGACCGAAGGTAAATGATAAACGAACGCGTACAGCAACAGGCATTTATATAGTCGTACGCACCATGACCTAGATGTTGCTGCAGGATGTTTTGCAGCCGCCAGAGGCGGCCACCGGCAGAGAGGAAGCCTCAAAAATATTTTCATATGCAACCTAATTATGTTGGCAAAAGTTTTTGGAGCAGCTGGAGCTTAAAACAACGTCAATGCTAGCTAACAAATGCTGACAGTTGGCTAACGAGATATCGCGAAATGCTGGATGTTATTAATGAGAATAGGCATGGCGAAGGATTACTGCCTGCTGGCAGCCCCCCTATCGCCCACCTGAGAATGCGCGGCCGATATGCAAATGCTCTCTATCATTAATTTGAATTATTTGATTATTATTTAATTGCAGCCAGGGTTTAGGGGCGTCACTTTAGTGACGCCGTAACGGGCAAACGAGTTACATTTATCTCTACTTGATATATTTATAATACTATTATTAAAAGGGCATTCCAAAGCCATTGATTTAATTTGGGGTCATTTGATTTGCTAACCGAATAGGTAATACCATATTCCAATGCCCGACTTCTGGTTAGATGCGTGTACGTAACGTCGAATGTTCTATTACGTATGTACTCATATTACGTATACGCCGCGGGGCACAATCGGCATATCTCTAATAATTTGTATTGCCCCTCCCCCTCATTTATAGCGTTTTTATTTTCGCATTAACTTGAGTGACCTGGCTAATTGACAGGTAGCATACATAGAACACCTATTAAGTTAGTTCAGTTAGTTTTTTTATGCTCTTATTGCAGCTACACACATATCTGTGTGATGTATGTGATATATGTGTACGACAGCAACAAGTGCAATTAAGCTGGGTAAATATTCATTAGAGACAACCGACTGCGTATTATATTTAAATTAATTGGTCGACTGCTCTGTTCCTTATTATTCGGCTTAGAGTTTTACTGCAGCTCAACGAGCTTAGGAAGAAACTTTCCTATGTTATTAGTTTGATCTGTTGAAGTGTTCTGTGATTGAACTCAACTCGAGTTCAGCTCCCACCTTGTCAGCATATCCAATCTAATTGCTGGCTCTAAGCCATTAGGCGAGGCATAATATCACAATTAAACCTAACAGTACATATTCCACTACACAACGCATTGAATCAATGCTCGTAGTGCCGTTTGTACTGTTTGTATCGACTAGTTGTTTGTTGTCGCCGCAAGGGAGCTGGGAATTGGGAATTCCCCGCTGTGAGTGCTTCCCGTCCAACTTGCTGTAAGTTTTTTTAGTTCAAGGATGCGGCTCCTGCAACAGTTTGCATGCAGCTCATCGTATTGAGGGAGTTCAGACGGCAGCTCCACCTGACTTTTACTGGCTGATTTCCCAGCTTTCTCACCTGGCATGTGCTAAAATGTTGGCGCATGTGTTTAATAGGGTCACAGCCAAGGCATCGAATGCGTTTACGTTTTTTGTAGCTCAATTTTCGTAGACGATTTTATGGCCCCTAATTTGATTTCCAAGTACATCCACCAGCCGAATACAGTTATAAATTTAAGTAGTATGCAAATGGGGCTTTCCTGGAAGCAAGAAGCGAACGCACGCATCGCGTGCTCGTCAAACTGAAAATTGTGCATGTTGTCTTATAATTTCAAGAAACAGTTATTGGAATATGACGTATGGACTTATGACACGTAGGGCTATCATCCTATATGATTAGATTCATTTCATTCCATATACCATTTTCACAGCGAACAAATATTTTTATTGTATAGTCGACACAAATTACGTATATTACCTGTTGAAAATTTGATTAAAGTTATAGCGCTGCACTCAGGCAATATATAATTAAATAGGAAAAAATATATTATTCCAAGTTCTCATAAATCAATTATCAATTAAGGTCATAGATTTAAAATTTAAATATATTAAATTTGAATAAAAATTCCTTGTTTGTTCTATAATTTATTTAATTGATGCTGTGAAAAGCTTAGTGGATGATTAAAAGCTCACTGTGAATACATTGTTGGCGATAGGCGATAGCCTATCCATTACACAAACTTATTTAAATAGAAGTGACAACTAGTTTTCAAGCTAGCTATTTTTACCGAAATATATTGAAAAGTGTTGATAATAGTTGTCAGATCATATGAAGATGAAAGCCACACATATACAGCACAGACAGCTGTCATGGCTGATTCAATATATATAACTATATTCCTTAAAAAAAGTAAAGAGTCGATTATATGTTTAATGTATTTATATTTATTTACTTATCATTTATATATTGTATTTTTTTACTTATTAAAAAGAATTTATAGTGCCGTAAACTTTCCATATGGGAGAAACAAAGCGGTTTTCTGAGACAACCGATCGGGCAATGTTCAAGGTATAGCCGAAGCTTCGGGTACTCCCGAATAGAGTGCTCTCACATGTTTGATGATGATGATATATACTTCTAGTTATATATATTCAAAGCATTTGACATCATTTCCATTTGACCTCACAGCGTTCAATTTGTGAAAAGCTAAGACTTTGGTCTTTAGCTCAGTAATTAAATTTTCAAAAGTTTACGATTTGTTAATATATATGTATATATTTAAAGAGATAAAAATACACGTGTATTATTATTTAAATCTAAAAAAGACACACTAAAAATAATTAGAAATCTTTCTAGAAATTTTTCTAAAGTAAATCTCTTTAAACTCAAATATAAAAATAAAACAAAAATAATTTTCCTTTCCTTAATCTTCGGTCAATGGTTTCTGTGCTCAGATACAAAAGGATTAGACATAGTGCCGATTTATGTGAATATATGTGTATTTGTGTGAACAAAGCTCAATAATCCGCACACTCGTAAAAGCTCTAATAGTATTGTGCTTTTTCTGGTATAATTGTGGCAACAAAGCACATATCCTGGGCCGCAAGCTCAAAGCTCAATGCGTACTGGGAAAAGTCTTTTGACTGGACTGAGCTTCTTTAAGCACTTTCGTATTTTATGGCGTTGTTAATATGCAATAATTATGGGGTACTCGCTATAAACAATAATAAACAATTTTTATGCATGACAACTGCTATTTAGTAGCACCCATTGGCTGTACATTTAGCGAAATTTCTCGAGAATCTGAGCTCCAAAAAATTCCGGTCGACTTTTAATGCCAGAACACAAGACAATTGTAGTAAAAACTCAGAGAACAAGAAAAAAAATAAAATAATAAAATAATAAGCAAAACGAATTTAAGTTACGCGCTAATGTACGCAATAATAATTAAGTAGATGTTTTGAAATTAGAGACATGCGATCTAGACGTGAAACAACAGTTGAGTTTGAGTTCACCTGAAGCGCGGGTCGCTTAAGGCCTAATGGACCGCCATCTTCTAAGTAGACACAATAATAAACATAGGATCTAATGGACAGATGCTTTTAGAACCGTCCGTCGAGTGCTGGCGGCTGCTGCGAAAACGTGACTGGGCCCAATAGACACGATCTAAATCGATCAGATCGAGCGATCATTATCCGCATTGCTACTTAATAGTTATTGACTATTAACTAGCCGATCTACAGGCTGCTGTGCGCTGTCAGAAATTGGCTCTAAATGCGAGCGGCTCATGAATAAACATTTCCTATGGGGACGGGGCACGTGTGCGTGGCTATTAGGGATTAAATAGAGTCATTTGTGTTATTAAATGTAAAGCAACGTTAAGTGATCTTTAAAATGGCGCACCACAAGTACAATTATTAGTATAGTAACAGCAACAACAATTAAAAGTATTAACGAACTTTAGTAACCCCCGACGAGCCATATAGTCGTCCCCAGTGTCGATTAACTCATCGTTCTGGAAACTTTGGAGCAAATAGCACTCGGGGATTATTTGAAACAAACTACTTAGTTGCAAGTACTTGGCGTATACTAAACGTTGCCAGTTATGCTTGTGTTGTTGCTGACACCCAGGGATCGCGAGCGTCGGCATCGGCATCGGCATCGGCTTCGACGTTGACGTCGACAGCACCGCCGTCGCCGTAGTCGTCGTCAGCGTCAGCCGAGGCTTGAAAGTGGACCGGTTCATGAAAAGATTTTCGCGCTTTGACGCTAGATGCTTGATCGCAGCTCGGTCTACGTTTCGATCTGAGTCTGAGCTGGGTCGCTGTTAGCGTCTCAGTCGGAGCTCAGCTGCCCGGCCCAAGAGTCCATATAAAGGTACTCACTGCCGTTCAGCTCAGCGCATTAAGTTGTCAAATATCGTGAGAATAGGAAGTGCGTGTCAGTCGATTTCAATATACTAACAACAATATCAGCAACAACTAAATTAAATACATAAATGAAATAAATCGATCAACAAGTGCAACAACTCAAATACAATTTACAAAATAATTCGTTAAATTCTCGAAATGATCTGTGCATTAATCCAATAAAAACGTGAATCAAACCAATACAAATAGAAACATATTTATAAACAATAAAAATATATTAATGAATTATTAACTCAAATTACCCGCCAAGCGATCGATGCAAATTAATCAGAGCTCACATACTTTGGACTTGTTATTGTAAATCGTTCTGTTTGCCTGCAATATAGTCGATATATGTGGATATTCCTTTTCTATATATGTATAGTTATGAACTGCGGCTGTAATTGATTTTCATCATAAAACAGGCAAATATAAATATCTGTTAATTGATTGCCACACACGGCTTCAAATAGCTGAAATCGTTGCGAAAATCGCGCCAAGACCATAAAAGCGACGCTCAACAAAAAATGAAACTGTTCACAAACAAAACCCAGCGCAATGCAAGTGAGTAAATTAAAGTGAGGTCCGATCTTAATTAAGTTATACCGTTACTTCGCCACCTTCATCACGTCCAAAGACACCCATAAAAGAGTTCAAGCAAAGGCTAACTCCCGATCTGCTCGCCGAGAAACATAAAAATCTTTAGCACTCGCAAAACTGGTTGCCAAATGCATTTTGCAACCTAGCTCTTTCAATGTAATTAAGCAGGATTTGGGAGTATGTCGAAAGCTTGACGGTTGCCTGCATGCAAATCACGTCAAAAGTATGCAAGACTTACTTGGCCCGACAGCATATTTTCGGCTCTGCCGCTGCACACACACACACACACGGCTTAGAAGCTGTAAGACCATTTAGCCATTTCAATTTGTTAACACAAAATTGATATTGGCTCGACTCTCAGATTTGCGTGCTAGCAAATCGCATTCTCTTCTAATCAAGAGATTATTTAGTAAGATTTAGCAGAAATATATCTTATCTTAATCGGGGAAAAAATGATAGCATAGTTAATTGAAATAATTGTGCATTGAAAGTCTGAATAATTAATTATTGCGGCACTAAACTGTTTATTGAAAGCCGGTTTCAATAATTTATGGTATATTGATATATTTTTGTTTTAATCTGAGCTAATTGAGGATAATTTATTTATTTGTTTTATTTCAAAATTCCACTTAACTGTTAAATGAAATGGAATTGCATTTTAAATATTTCAAACTAAACGATTTCTTTGCAAGTCTTTCAAGTTTTATGAAATCTTCTTCAGAGCTCGAGTGACAATAATTTTGTCTTTTAGTGATACAACTTTAATACAGTCATATTGACTGACTCAGATTTGCGCAATTGTCAAGTGCTGGGCTGGAAGGTCATAGAGTTAAAGGCGGGTTCGGTTGAAATACCCGACAAATACCTTGGCAGTTAAGTTGGGTGCATAGTTATAATAGTTATATATTATACATGTATAGTGACTGTTGTATTGTTTGTTTTTTGCTCAGCTAATTCATGTTTTATGAATGCAATACTTAGATCTCCATAAGTGTCACAGCACTCTGCCCCTAGGATATTGTTCTAAGTAGATTTGAGTGAATGTCTTGTATAATCTCCATGTTGCTGCTGTTCATATTCTCTACTCGGTGGTAACCTTTACTAGGATTGTCGACAATGATCTTGTAGATGCTTCTTCTTGCTCAAAGTATAAATAGAGAGCTAAAGACTAATCTAGCACAATAATCCATCAGATTACGCTTAAAGCAATGCATCCAATCGAAAGCTGATTAAATTCAATCCGAAAAGTATATTGTATTTTTATTTCCGTTACTTCACACCTCAATAAATTCTTCACAGCACTAGGATACAGCACGTTTAGAATACGAAATACAACTTAATAACTTGTAAGCCTGGATAATTAGTTTAGTATGCTTGGTTTCAGAATTCACGAGTACTCGATAAAAAGCACATATTAATACATTGTTATTTGGAATTAACACTGCCAATACTATATATCTCATGATAAATAATTATTTTAAGCTTATAAGTCAACCAATTAATAATATGTAGAACTTCGGGAAATTCTCACACTATTCAAGTGTAAACAATGCGCCACACATTTGCCTAGCTTTGGGAGTCTGACCTAATATTGGGGATGCAACTAAAAAATGTAAATTTAGCACAAGTGGAGAGCGGAAATAATTATTACTTAAAAGTTTATTCCTTAATAATTGGCAATAGGTAAATTTTTTTTTTTTAAATACACTGGTTATGAGATTTTTTTTTAAACAAAGCATAGTAAAACAAATATATATGTTTATATTATAAAAATATAATTACATATATTTTATAAAAAAAAAAAAAAATACTAAGAAAAAGTTTATATATAAATATTTTAGTTAACATAAACATAAGGAATTTTTTCTAATTTTTTAAAAATATAAATGCATCTATTGTGATGTTTTTATGTTTTGCTCATTTTCTTAATTTTTCTGCTATGCGGTTTAACTTGGAGTAAATAAAAATATGCTATACTATATATAATTGGATTTATTGTCATACATAAAAAAGCATTGAAATAGTTTTGAATGTCGTACAAAATGTGCAATTTGTATTTGTTTAAGTTGCTTTAGTAAGCGAATTAAACAAAAATACAAATGCAAAGCAAAAAATTTACATAAATTGTTATTGAGAAAAGCCGGCAATGGCCAGGCCCAATTGATCTGCGACTGTACTTGCCTTAATTCGTTAGTAATTGCTGTCATAGTTATCATAAGATCGTTTTGACAAAGTCATTGAAAATAAACTAATTCCAAAGTTTAGACTCACTAACACAGACGCACGTGTATTAACGGAACTCAATTGTAATTAAGCTTGCATAAATTAAGGTTTGAAGCTGACGCGACTCAGACTGTAACGTCACGTACTACCTTACCATGAAGTCCGGATTTGATGACGATTCGAGTAAGCGAAACGAGACAAAACGAAACGCTTTGAAATTGAAGGCGAACCTTAGGCAATGTCCAGCATTGGCCTCAAAGATGAATTGGGTGAGATTGGGCCAAAAATACAGATATAAATTGAGAAAAAAAAAAACAACACAAACACAAACACACACTTGCACATGCACACTCAGTTGCCAATTGAGTCACACAATTGACGGAGTCTCGAGATGTGTGAAAACATGTTTTCCGGCAGAATAACTTTTGCTTTCCTCTGAAGTGTCAATGGGTGCCGGCCAGTCATTATCATATTGTTCCCAGCCAGAATATTTGGCAAAGTATAATATTTGCTGAATTCCTTAGCGATTTTTAGAATCGTCACGCTTAGAAAATAGCTACATATAATGCACAACTTAACGTGTGCTAAACAATGTAAATAACAACAAATTTGTAAAGCCAAAGTCAACAATAGAAATAGAAAATAAAAAAGATAAAAAATAAATAAAATAGATACAATATCTACAATATACAAAAGCTATCCATTTCAAAGCCAACTGCCGATCGGAGCTCACAGTGGGGCTGCTCACTGGGGGGCTGCAGCCTGATTCTGACGTAGGAGAGCGAGAGCCTGTTTGTTTGCATTTCCTTATTGTCAGGCTGTCTAATTATCTAATTACTGACGTGGCGTGACTATTTAAGGGTTTTTCCCGCATTTACTTCTCGCTCTCAGCTTTTAGGCAATGATTAACAGTCGACTATGTGCTATGATTATTCATTAGTCAAACAACGATCAACAAACCGGCAAACAAACGGCGCCCAAACAACTTCAAATGCTGTGCGAGCGTATCTTGTAGTTACAGCCGTAGGCATGAGCGCGAATCTTGTAGCTGTTGGATGCCGACGACTTAGCTTGGCTAATACACATACATGTCTAATTTATTGTCATTTGACGGAAGTGACACACACACACACACCGACACACACACTCACACACACAGAGAGAGACATGCGGACAAAGTCATTTTTGAAGGTGCTTGGAATTATTCACGTATAGATTGTTTCATAGATACAAAAACAATTCATTCTTGACTTTTAGTGGGTCAGCAGCGTCGCGTCATTGTTCGCGGCAGAGAGATCAACACATCGCAGACAGTGAGCACCTGTTTTCTTGGTGCTGTTGTTGTTCAATTTGAATGGTATACCAAATTGCAGCGAACTTGAACTTCAAACCGCTGCAGAGAGCCGTCAGCCGAACAACCTCATAACTCTGATATACAAATGTATCTGTAGCTTGCATATCGGCCAGCCGTCTCTGCTGCTACTGCTGCTGTTGCTGTTGCTCATGCTTTGCGCCCCAAACACTAAAACGGGTTCAGAGCTCAGCTCCAATCAGCTGTCGTCGTAGACAAACGCCGCTCACTCGGTCGGCGTCTTTTTGGCTTTTTGGCTTTTTGGCTTCAGTCGCGTTCGCAACTTTGGCAATGCAGTTGCATAATTTGCCACAGCGTCCGCTGTCGCATGCCGATCGAAGTGTATGTATGCCTTTCCCATGAGAGTTTGGTTGCAGCAGAATAATTTGAACGCTTTGTTTGGCGGCTAATTTATGGCTTGTCTTCTATCGCCGTCTAGCTGGCCAACACTTTTGGCCAGGTGTGTGTTAATGCAGCTATGCGATTCAAGGCAAGGATACACACTCGGGCATACATAGAGACAGACAGACAGACAGACATACGTACATATATAGGCTGGTATTTGTTATCATGGATGGTCGTTTTGCGTTTTTGTTTTGATTTTGAAATCTTGAACTTATTTGCGCTAATGGCGTGACAAAGCTGACTTAAAGCCGAAACCGAAACCGAAGCTAAAGCAGAAGCAGAAGCAGAAGCACAAAACATATGCAGAAAGAGAGAAAAAATGCGACAAAACTATTAATGAATTTATGGTGTTTTGTCAAATCTGGGGCTAAGCTCATAGCTGAGGGGTTTGCTGAGCTTGCTGAGCTTGGTTCATTGATCTGAGCGGGTTCTTGCAATGAGATATTTTAATGTTTGCTTTATATCTAATTGTCAAGTACTTGCGGCTATGTCATTTATTGCTTGTCTCCGCGATTTGCGGGGGATTTCGCTAAATGATTTCTCCGTCGAATGGGCGGCGCTTGATTTATGAGTTGCGCCGTAGGTGGGGCTGGCTCGGCCATGATCTTCAAAATCGGTCAGGTTTGTAATCAGTTTAAGATCAGAGCACATCCGCTATTAAACCGACACAGCCTCAATGATAACAGTCACGGCGGAAGGTGAGCATCTTGTGCCGTGCGTGTATTTCCAAACTGAGACGAAAACTAGTTTTCAATATATTATTAAGCCTTAAGAATGTTCGCACACTGTGAGTGCTGGTTTAAATTTAATACGCATCTATATGTATGTGCGCACAATTCTTATCAAGTGCCCTGTTGCAGCTGCCAGGCGAGGTCAGCTCAGAATGCGCAGCTACCACATGTTAGTCAGTAAGCCCAGGAAGAGAACTTCAACCGGGCTTGGTAATGTGACGGGCTCTGGGCAAGGGCAGTGACGTAACATGTTTATGATTCGTGTAGCTCGTAAATCGTTGCCCCAGTGCCGTTGATCGTTTATTGAACTCCATTGTGTCTGGTCGGAGGCAGTGTTTTGTTTTCGATTTTATTTGTTTTCTCTTTTCTCTTTTACCTTTATTTTGCTGTTGGCCCAGTGGCGATTCCTGCTCCTGCCATTGAGGTAGGTCGCAGATCTTTGCACCGCACTCCGGTCGACAGCAATAAAGAATCACGAAGGTCACTCGCATGGCAGGCAGTCGCACGCGATCCGCAATCTGTCAGCGATTTAGCAAACTTGTTGAACTTCGACTGCTTGCAACACACGCGCAATGCGACTCGATTGCGATTGCGACTGCGACTGCGACTGCTACTGGAATTGAGCTAATTGCATAACTCACCTCGTACTCTAATTTATTTCGCAGAGCTTTTGCGTTGCGCTGCAATTGGCATGACGCTGATTTTCTTTGGAGCGGCGATCTTTATGACAAATCCAAGCAAACTGATCGGCGATTGGGTAAGCACTGCCACCAGGCGCTCTTTATTCTCCCGCATTCTAACTGATCTTCCTTTGGTTAGCAAATCAGCTTGGGCCCCAGCACACTGCTCTACAAGCTGTGGCTCTATCCACCGTTGGACGTCTACATCACGGTCTACATGTTCAACTACACGAACGTGGATGCGTTCATAAATGGCACCGATGCCAAGCTGAAAGTGGAGGAGGTTGGACCTTACGTCTACCAGGAGATTCTCTCCAATCACAACGTAACACTGAACTATCACAATAACACCATCACCTATACGCCACGGCGTGAGTATATTTTCGTGCCGGAGCGCTCGGTGGGCGATCCAAAAGTCGACCGCATCCGGGCGCCCAATATACCCTACATGGGCGTCAGCACGCAGGCGGCCAGCCTCTCCATGTTCGCAGCACTGGGGCTAAGTGCGCTGGCCAAGCGACTCAATGCTCAGCCCATGCTGGAGGTCACCGTTCACGACTACATGTGGGGCTACGAGGATCACTTGGTGCACCTGGCCTCCAAGTTTGTGCCCAGCCTGATCGATTTCTCCAGCTTTGGCATTATGGAGAAGGTGAGTTCATACTTAGTTTTTTATTATATTCAGCTAAATCTCTGCTTCTTCTGCTTTGTTCCAGCTGTTTCGGGAGGGAAACGAGAGCAACGTGGTCAATATGCATTTGGTGGAGCCCAAGGATAGGCATGGAGTTAAGCTGCCCGGCGCACCGCGCGCCTACTCCCTCAACAGCGTCAACTACGAGCGCGGCTTCAAGCGCTGGGAATACGATGAGGCCACCAAGTAAGCAATTGTCAGCTGTTTCCCCTGTCGGTGTTAATCCCTTCCCTCTTCTGCTTCTTGTTGCAGCGGCACTCACTGCAATCGCATTTGGGGAAGCCACGATGCAACACTCTTTCCACGCGACATGAACGAGCACGACACGTTCTACATGTATCGGCGTACTTTCTGCCGGCTCTTGCCCATGAGATTCAATCGCACGCTGACCTTCAAGGGCCTCGATGCCTACGAGTACGTCATGAACCCCAAAATCTTTGACAGCGAGCTGCACAGCCCAAACTCTTCGTGCTTCTGCAAGAACAACCAGTGCCTCAAGCGGGGCGTGGGCAATGTCTCGCCCTGCTACTACAGTAAGCGAACCGGAAACTTAAAATTTTTGTATATATATTTAACTCTTTCTCTCTCTCTCTCTCTCCCTCTCGCTCTCTCGTAATCCTGCCTAGATATGCCCCTGGCTATTACCTATCCGCACTTTATGCATGCTGATCCCACCTTGCTGAGAGCCTTCGATGGCCTCAATCCCAACGAGTCCCGCTTTACATCCACTGTCATGCTGCAGCCGGTAAGTGCAGAGGAATCCGCTTTCTTTGCTTTCTACGAAGCTCACTTAGCCAATCTCTACAGCAACTGGGCGTACCCTTGCACGTCCATGTGCGTCTGCAGGCCAACCAGGTGGTGGGAAATATCAAATTCAATCGTTTGATGGAGCCCTTCGAGAATCTAGTGCTGCCCCTGCTCTGGGTGGATCTCACCATTGAGAACCTGCCACTGAGCCTACAGCTGCTGACGCATACGCTGAAATATGCTTTGCCCATACTGCAGCTCGTCATCGCGTCGAGCCTCCTGCTGGGCGGGCTCTATCAGCTGATCGCAGCGTTTATGCTGTGCTTCTGGTCGCCGCCGGCTGGTCTGCACAAGGCGGAGCTGGGCGAGAAGTCGATCAACGTTCTGGGCAACCTGACCCTGGCCACGTCCCTGCACAAGGCCACCTCGCCGGAGTGCGTTCCGCCGGAGGCACAGAAGCTGCTGCCCAATGACGATGCGTACAGGCTTGAGGTGTGAAAGGGTTCAGCAAAGTTTGCAAAAATTGGACAATTACCTCAATCCGCAACGGACAGAGATCCGACTCTGTCCAGACTCTGTGATACTAAGAGCTAAGCTAATAAGGAGATTTGGTGTGGATTATATTCTGCTCAATGGAAACAACTTAGGGAACATTCTATGCTTATGTAAAAATTAAGGTTAACGGTAATTCAGATTCGTAGTCGCATGCAATGTACAGCTAAGCTTGCACTCGATAAATATACGCAGCATGATAACTGTAAACAACTAACGATAAGCGATTAACAACTAACAATTAACAACTATCGACTATCGATTATCGACTATCGATAATCGACTATCGTCTATCGTTTCACATTTCTTTTGAGAGTAGCGCTGGACGGGCTGTGGCCTTAATGTGAGGCAATCGTGTCCTCAATCCAGTTTAGGTAATACGAGATGCGCAAATAGACATCCGGAAAGTTCTCCAGGGCACAGCCCGAACCGAATGAGGTGACGCCGGCCAGTATCCAGGGACCGTCGTGCGACAGTCGGCACTGCAGCGGTCCGCCGGAGTCGCCCACACAGGTGCCGCCCTCTCCGTTCAGCTGGCCGGCGCACAAGTGTCCGCCGTGAATATTCACAAAGCTGCCGTAGGCGTCTATGCATCTGCAAAGGGGTGTACGAGGGTCGTAATGGCAGTCCGATATGGCAGTCTTGGCTGTGCAACTCACCTGCGATTCTGATGCAGTGGCACCTGGGTCTTGAGCAGCTGACTGGACAGGTCGCCGCTGATGTTCGCCTTGCCCCAGCCGGTGGCCACGCAGTCCATGAAGGGCAGCTCGTGCGAGTCCTGGCCCCTGGCGAACTGCGTCTCCTGCTCCGACTCGAGCTGCAGCTTCATCAGCTTGTCGTTGCGCCGTCGCGTGCGCTTGAGGCTGCGCGGGGAGCGCTGCGACTGCCTCAGCGACTGACGCAAGCGATTGAGAATCTTCATATTCATCAGCTCGCGCATGGACATGTTGATGGAGCTGGGCGCCGTCACATTGCGGTAGCGCCTGCGGCTCTGCGCACTGCGCAGGAAATTGTCGATCTTCTCGGGCACATCGTCCAGCTCGAGCTGTTGGCTGAGCATGTCATCTTCTGATTCTGATTCTGACTCTGTCGCCTCCTGGACTGGCCGCTCGCGCAGCATGAAGGGCAAGCAAATGCGTCGTATGTAAGAGCTGCGAGAGAGATCCGCCGGCTTGGAGAGCTTCATGAGCACCACATCGTGCCGGAAGTTGTGGTAGTGATGGTGCAGCACAATTTTCTCCACGGGAATGCGCTGCTCATTGCCAGACTCCACGTTGCGATCGTGTTCGCCCAGCACCACTGTCCACAGCGGCGGAATGGGCAGATTAAAGAGATCGCTGCAGGGAGGAGTAGAAGGAGACCATTGAGCTGCATCCATTGATTCGATTGGGGGCATTTCACACTTACTTGTGCACACAGTGGGCGGCAGAGAGTATCCAATACTGATGGATGAGCACAGCACCACACCAATGGCCCAGGAAGCCCAGCGAGGGATGCAGCAGCTCCAGCGATGCCTGCCACGGAAACTGGCCCTCCTGCGTGCTGGCGCCAGCAATAATGCGAGCCTCACGTCCTCGCGGCTGGCAGCCGCAGTCTGTGGAGCACTCAAGTTGCTAATCGAAGCTCATCGAACACGTTGAGTAGACACTCACCTGTCTCAAACTGTGCGGCGTTGTGCACCAGCAGCAGCAGGCAGAGCCAGCGCAAGGCCAGAGCCAGCTGCTGTTGTTGTCGCTGCCGTTGCTGCTGCTGCTGCTGATGATGGGGTGACAATAGCTTCATCATGTTGTCGCTGCTCGCCAGCGGCTGATCGCGCGCATGACTGACCCAGACCCAGAGCCAGACCCAGAGTCAAAGATAGAGCCAGAGCCAGACCCAGAGTCAAAGATAGAGCCAGACTCAGCTGAAGCAGATGTCAGATGACAGATGCCAGTAGCGGTATCCTGCTGCAGCTGCTGCTGCTGCTGATGTCGACTATTGTTACGGTTACGGTTACTTTTCACTTTCACGCTTGCAGCAGTCAAATGAGCTGGCGAACTAAACTCTGGTTACTTTGGATTATTTTTGTATTTAATAACACGCATTCGCATCTCAAAGGCCTTTTCAGGCCATAAATATTATAATTTACGCGATCTTTCCCAGCCCAACTTGACTTTTCTTTTTACGCGCTGCGCATTAATTAGCCAGCGGTGGGCGTGGCCGGCGATGCCTAAGCCGCAAAATATGCGCAGCACCAGAATCGAGCAAAGTTCAACTCTATTTCCAACACAAACTGAAAACTTCCAACTTCAAACTTCAAACTGGGGGCCCGTGCCCACGGTTATATAATGTCGATGCTGCTCTGTGGCCTGGGGCGGAGTGTATGAACGGCTCTTTGTTTTCGACAGCGGCGCATGCGTCGCGTTGCTCTGCTTGGGAGTCTCGATGATATTTGGCTTTGTTGTTGTCGCTGTTCAGCTTTGTAGTTGGGCTAATGCGGCTCATGCGAATCGTTTGCGACGAGCGCCAAAATGCAACTGGCGCTGTTGGGGTTTGCCAACAAACATTTACCGTTTCGGTTACAGCGATGCTGCGCAGTTGGCGTCGACATTTGACTGTGGATAGTGTTGCATGCCTCGCAAGCAGCAAGCAGCAAGCAGCAACAACAACAACAACAGAGGCAACAGCGGCAGCGGCAGCAGCAATAATAATAATAACAAAGCGATGCCAACGAAAGTGAAAAGACAGCGCGAGAGGCGGGCAAAAGAGCAGCTAACAGACAACAACAACAAACAGCAACAACAACAAACAGCAACAACTACAAACAACAACTTCCACATTGATGAGGCTTGCTTTGATTTGAAGAAAAGGGTAAGTCCGGCCAACCTGAGCAGATCAAATCATTCACCAACGAACGACTAAGCCGGGCTCAATGAAACCATTTGAAACCGAGCCGTGCATTTCCGTTCGATTCAGCACTTCGATTATGCTAAGCGGGCAGCCGACAACAGCAATTATATGCAATTTGATCTATTGCTATAATTAGAGGAATGCCGTGAAAAGCGTTTAATGTCAGCTTTATTTAATGGCATGCAAATCTTATTTATCAGCCAACACCAACTGCTGCAACCCGCACGAATAGCCTCAGCGAATGCTTCAGAGATGTCAAAATATATCAAGCGCTGATTTAGTTAGCATGTGCTTAATCTGGATTATCGATCGTGTTCGATATATCATTGAATCGTTATCTAACTGTAAACAAAGCAAGTGAACAAGCATATGTAAAATACTCAAGAATTTCTCATTTAATCAGCATATTATTATATTATACAATATTTATACGCTCCCATAAATCAGCCCTACTCATTTGCAATCATACTAGTTGAAGTTAACACGAACAGCGAATGCGACTAACTAATTGTTCAGGTTAATATTGCTGATTCAGAGTAGCAGCAGCCTATTGTGAATAATTGATGCGATGGGTCAATGCGCCTAGTTAAGGTGAGCTGCTGCATATGGAATATGCCAGCGTTACGTATACGCCTAGTAGAGCAGAGACATTCTTGGCAGGTCATTTAGCAGACATGGCGAAGGCATGTTAATTGCCGACATTTAAGTAATCCAATCGCTAAATCTGGTTGCCGATATCGCCGAGAATTAAACATTAGCCAGCTGCCTCAGATTACGTGATGGATAAGCGGGAATGGTGGCCGTCCGACAATGCAGAGTGAGTGAATGCGGCTGAGTGAGCGAGTATCTGTAAGTGCAGTTGAGTGTTGGTGCGGGTTACTTTCGTTTTCATTACATACACACCACCACCAACAACAACAACAACAACGATAGCAACATCAGCAGCAGCAGCAGCAGCTGACTCTGCAGGCTGTGTACGTCCGGCCGGGCTGTAACCCGGACCGCCGCGCACCTTTCTTGAATTCCGCGTTGATGCACAAACTCATAAGTCATGTTGCTGCTGCCACAGCAGTCACAACACACACAGCCAGTGGGCACTGTGCAATGGGGAAGTTGTTAATGCAACGACAGCAGCAGCAGCACCACCAGCAGCAGCAGCAGCAACAGCAACAACAACAACAACAACGGCCTGTTTACGCAGCCAATTGATCATTTAAGCCAAGTTAAGTCGCCGCTGAGCTGCCGGCTTGTCAATTTGTTGTTGTGGGCGTTGTCATTGCTGTTGCCCATGGCTGTTGCAGTTGTTGCTGCTGCTGCTGCACAATTAAGAGGCGCCTTGAGGTCCAGCAATTTGTTGATGTTTGCCTGTTTGTTTGTTTATTTGTTTGTTGTTGTCGACAAAAACGAACGTTAATCACAAAGTCAAAAATAGCTTGCACAATCGGCGCAGATTTTGAACGGCTTAAAGTTCATGCCTCGACTAAGTCAAGTGAACTTTCTCAAAAATATTTGATAAATTTAATGCAAGAAGAAAACAAAAACTAAAATCGAATGAAATTTTACGCAAACAACGTGCGACGACAATCAACGGAAGCGTTGCGGGTCACATGGACTCGACAGCAGCAGCAGCAGCAGCAGCAGCAGCAGCAGCAGCAGCAGCAGCAACATCAACAGCAGCAGCATCAGCCAAATTAGTCAAGCTAAACCAAATGAGCACGTAAATCTTTGCGTTGGCGTTGGGAGAAATCGTGGTTCGAGACCTTGAATGCAGCGCAGTCCACAACTGTTGAGCAGCGGTGCATTGGGCTGCAATTTCACTTTGCTGTTATTCAATTGCAATTGCATCATAGCGGCAACATGTGGCCAGCTGATCGGCAACGGATGCTGCGCGAGAGAGTTTCTTAAACCCGACAAAATCGGACAAAAATAGCGAAACGAGCGTCGACAGCTGATCGACATTAGGCAGCGGCGTCGTTTCGTATTTGCATGCCAACAGCAGCAGCAGCAGCAACAGCAGCAACATCAGTTAATATCGAAGCGTATCTTTGAGATGCGCGCATTACATTACCAAATGGCAGCGGGCGCTTTCCATGCGCAAACTCTTTGCCGACGTTGCCTCACATGAAAACGAAAGTGCTTCAAGTGGTTAGCCAGATGTTGTTGTTGTTACAGCTGTTGTTGTTGTTGTTGTTGTTATTGCTGCTGTTGTTTAGGTTATACTCTTTGCTGGCGCTCACGAATAAAAGTTGCTATCTCTGTCTCTTTGTTGCTGCTGTCGTCGTGTTTCCTGTATCTCCAAGTTGCCGCCGTCGCAGTTGCCGCTGACAGTGGCCGTGGCAATGGGGGGATTGCCAGTGCCCCACGCCATTGCATGCCACATGCGCCGCGCGCAGACCGGCGCGAAATATTTTGTTTGGCTTACAAAAATGTTTGTGCACAATTTGCAAGTAAAACAAGTAAGAAAGCTCTAGTCGAGACTGCTCGACTACGAGATCCCCTGAACCCTTGGAGCAATAGATATTTCAATAATTTTTCGCGTCTTTCAGCTTACACAAGAAACACGCACACACACACACACAGGCACGTACGCACATACAGGCATACATACACACACACGCATACAGACACACACACACACGCATACATACACAAACGCATACACACACACATACACATACACACACACATACACAAACACATACACACACATACACAAACACATACACACACAAGCACCCACGCATAAACACGCATGGGCTGCAGTGTGCGCTTACTATGAGAACTTAATTGTTTAATAACTTTTTTTATGGACGTACGATCTTCATGAAACCTTTAGATTATGATTATAGCATGGATATGCATGTAATTGCCAAAGCACAAGTCTCTAGTATTTGAAATACGCTTTTTACAAAAGTGAGGGTGAGGGGCAGAATTTAAGGGTGGGGGGTAAATTTTAACAAAAACCGAAATTGTATAAATTACATGTAAGCATACATTAAAAATTTGGAGACTCTAGCAATAAAGGTGTAGAAGATATAATTTTATAACTGGTTTTCGATAAGGTTTTTTATCGATAAAAAAAGATCGGGATGAGTTATCGAATTTTAATGATAAACTTGATATGCGCGCTGTAATTACGGACATTTTAAAAAAAATTTGAAGTCTCTAGCTCTTATATCTTCGGAAATCGACGCGTTCATACATACGGACAGACGGACAGACGGACAGACGGACAGACGGACAGACGGACAGACGGACAGACAGACGGACAGGGCCAAATCAACTCAGCTCGTCACCCTGATCAAGAATATATATACTTTGTGGGGTCTGCCACGCCTCCTTCTCCCTGTTACATACATTTCAACAAAACCATTATACCCTGATTTCCCATTGAAAATGGGTTCAGGGTATAAAAATAAAAAATAAAAAAAAAATTTCACAGTTTGCTGCAGCTGCGCTCAAAAAAAAAAAAAAAAGAGGAAGTTTATTTGACTGCGAGCTAAATGCAGAAATTGATAAAAGTGTATAAAACACAAAACAAATACGCGGCATTTGCATAAAAATACATTTGAAAATGCCAAAATTCATATTTGGCGCAATTTTAATTAACATGCGAACAAATTGAATTTTTTTTTTTTTTTCAAAATTTTATTTTACAAGTCGCAAAGTCTTGATTAAATTGCAATTTATAAGCTCGACTCTCGTGTCAAGCGTATTGCAGCTTCGTTGCATTCCACGCAAATCTGGCAGCCAACAAATTTGTCTATAATTTCTATTATTTGCTTAACATATAAAGTTTATACCTGTTTAGAGTCGCATTTGTTTGAGCCAAGCTTAACTGGCCACAAGCATCAGTTAAACGAAACGCGATGCATTTGACTTGAGGTTTTGGTATTCCAAGGCTGCCGTTTTCTGCTAATTTTAGCTATTTTATTTTGCAGCCTGGTGAAAATGTTCGTTTTGGCCAGACGGCAACTGATACTTGAACTGTCAGGATTTGTTTGGCAATCGACTTGGCTTTGCTTCATATCGCGTGTCCACAGCTGGGCCCAGGCATTGCAGATAATGCCCACCCAAGTAAATTTACATCACAGCAACAACAAGAGCAACAGCAACAGCAGCAGCAGTTCCGATATTCATATCGACAACGTTAACTGTTTTTATTAACAGCAATTAGCTTTAGCCAAATTGCCTGGAAATTGTAGTGGCTGTTGTTTATTATACTCATTCACGAAAGTGAATCAGTATATTGGTTTTGTGCAATGTCCGTCTTGCTGTCCGTCCGTCTGTCCGTCTGTCCGTCTGTCCGTCCGTCCGTCTGTCCGTCTGTCCGTCTGTCCGTATGAACGCAATCTATTTCGGCGCTATCGAAGCTAGAGACTTGAAATTTGGAGCACATACTCGTGTATATCTCCGATCTATAAAGTGTTAAAATTTTCCCGATCCGCCCACTAGGGGCGTGGCAAATCGGAAAATGCATTTTCCGATATACCAGAAATCATGTTAGTTAAAGAGCTAGAAAACTGAAATTTGGTATATAGGTCCGCGCCGACCATCCAAGATCACAAGCTATGGCGGATATATCTCCGCCCATTAGGGGCGTGGCAAATCGGATAAAACTGTATCTCCTAAAGTTATAAACCTAGAATGCTGAAATTTTGCACGTAAGCTGATGTTTTGATTCTATGAAGATGGGTAAAAAATTATATATCTACGCCCACTAGGGGCGTGGCAAATCGGACCTGAAGATATTGTGATTTTTCGAATTCTGGTATATTTTAGGCACTATTGATGCTAGAGATCTGAAATTTGGTATATATACGCGGGTTGATCGCCCAAGTCCAACGAGCTATGGTAGATATATGTCCGCCCATAGGGGGCGTGGCAAACCGCAAAAATTTATATCTCCTAAAGCATAATAGCTAGAAGCTTCAAATTTGGATAGTTGAGTTACTGGTAGCCTCCTCTATCGATTCTCCAAAAAATAATTTTTACGTCTCTTTAGGGGCGTGGCATATCGAAAAATACCCTGTAATTTTCACTTTTTTGAGAGTAAGCATTCAAACTTTGCAGTTAGGGTACTGTTATCTCGTTCTAGAAACTAACCAAAAATTAGGTGTCTACGCCCAGTAGGGGCGTGGCAAATTGGAAAAGCCTCTATATTATACAGTATTAGAGTGAAACTTAACTATAGTTGATGGGATGTGAATGAGTATTCCGCAGTCGGTAACGCCCGACTGCAACGTTCTTACTTGTTTTTATATGTGACTTCAACTTTTACACTCGAATCCATTGGAAATCAACGAAATGGGGTATATTAGCTTTTGGTATGTAAAGAGAAAGAGCTGAGATTTATTGGAGAGTCACATCTGATAGAGCTGATAGAGTTAAGCGTTTCACTTTATAAATAGGTCTAAATGCTAAATATCCAAATTATCTCTTTTCACTCTGGCCATAAATTTCTAGAAAGTCTATGCTTGCTTTGCAATGGCCAAAGACAATCAACTGAATCGAAGAAGCTCTCAATATTGAAGTGGAACTAAATGACGCCATATAGCCTACAATTATCTTGAGCTAAAGTTAAAAGTTGGCAAAGAACTTTAGTTTATTTTATTATATTGCTTTCTGGGCAGCTTATAGACTTTATGTGACAGCTGCATGCAGTTCAGCTGCCAGTCGGGTGGACTCAATTTGAGCACTCCTACTCCGCTTTTATTATACTCATTCACGAAAGTGAATCAGTATATTGGTTTTGTGCAATGTCCGTCTTGCTGTCCGTCCGTCTGTCCGTCTGTCCGTCTGTCCGTCCGTCCGTCTGTCCGTCTGTCCGTCTGTCCGTATGAACGCAATCTATTTCGGCGCTATTGAAGCTAGAGACTTGAAATTTGGAACACATACTCGTGTATATCTCCGATTTATAAAGTGTTAAAATTTTCCCGATCCGCCCACTAGGGGCGTGGCAAATCGGAAAATGCATTTTCCCATATACCAGAAATCATGTTTGTTGAAGAGCTAGAAAGCTGAAACTTGGTATGTAGGTCCGCGTTGACCACCCAAGATCACGAGCTATGGCGGATATATCTACGCCCATTGGGGGCGTGGCAAATCGGATAAAACTATATCTCCTAAAGTTGTAAACCTAGAATGCTGAAATTTTGCACGTCAGCTAATGGTATGATTCTATAAAGTCTGAAGATAAATTATAAGTCTACGCCCGTTAGGGGCGTGGCAAATCGGACCTGAAGATATAGTGATTTTTAAAATTCTCCTATATTTTGGACACTATTGATGGCAGAGACCTCAAATTTTGTATATATACTCGGACTGATCACCCAAGACCAAAAAGTTTTGTCGGATATATGTCCGCCCACAGGGGGCGTGGCAAACCGCAAAAGTTTATATCTCCTAAAGTATAATAGCTAGAAGCTTCAAATTTGGATAGTTGAGTTACTGGTAGCCTCCTCTATCGATTCCCCAAAAATAATTTTTACGCCTCTTTAGGGGCGTGGTATATAGAAAAATACCCTGTAACTTTCACATTTTTTTAGGGTAAGCATTCAAACTTTGCAGTTAGGGTAACGTTATCTCTTTCTAAAAACTGACCAAAAATGAGGTGTCTACGCCCAGTTGGGGCGTGGCAAATCGGAAAAACCTGTATATTCTACAGTATTAAAACGAAACTTAACTACTAAATTGTTGATGGGATGTGAATGAGTATTCCGCAGTCGGTAACGCCCGACTGCAACGTTCTTACTTGTTTTTCTTAGTTTCTTGCTTGTTTTATGTGGCGTAAAACTTGTGGTTGCCACATTGTGGCATGGGAAATTGCTCAGCAATGCAACTGCATTTATGCATTTATGTGTACCCACTACACCCTACACACACACATCTGTCTCCGCGTGTGTGTGTGTGTGTGATTGCTTTTGCTTTTTGTTTCCTTTCAGTGGCGCTTTAAATGCTTCGAACTCGTTTGAACCCGCCTGGAGTAGTAAAGTCGCTGACAAATCGCGAAGCTGTGCCAAAGAGCGACAGCCACAGGTGATGCTTCAGCTCTGCCCCCGCCCCTGCTGCGATTGTCTAATCAAAGTCGACTTAAAATTAAGTGGCTAAATTATGTCATGAAGCACTCTCAGCACCATTATTGTTGCTGTTGCTGCTGCTGCTGTTGCTGCTGATGCTATTTGCTTGTGCTGCGCTGCGCTGTCTTTTGTTTGCCGCAGTGCAGGCAAAACAAAACAAAAAATATAAAATACAAAACGAGAAAAAAGTGAAAAAAAATAAAAATAACAAGTAAGAACGTTGCAGTCGGGCGTTACCGACTGCGGAATACTCATTCACATCCCATCAACAATTTAGTAGTTAAGTTTCGTTTTAATACTGTAGAATATACAGGTTTTTCCGATTTGCCACGCCCCAACTGGGCGTAGACACCTCATTTTTGGTCAGTTTTTAGAAAGAGATAACGTTACCCTAACTGCAAAGTTTGAATGCTTACCCTAAAAAAATGTGAAAATTACAGGGTATTTTTCTATATGCCACGCCCCTAAAGAGGCGTAAAAATTATTTTTGGGGAATCGATAGAGGAGGCTACCAGTAACTCAACTATCCAAATTTGAAGCTTCTAGCTATTATACTTTAGGAGATATAAACTTTTGCGGTTTGCCACGCCCCCTGTGGGCGGACATATATCCGACAAAACTTTTTGGTCTTGGGTGATCAGTCCGAGTATATATACAAAATTTGAGGTCTCTGCCATCAATAGTGTCCAAAATATAGGAGAATTTTAAAAATCACTATATCTTCAGGTCCGATTTGCCACGCCCCTAACGGGCGTAGACTTATAATTTATCTTCAGACTTTATAGAATCATACCATTAGCTGACGTGCAAAATTTCAGCATTCTAGGTTTACAACTTTAGGAGATATAGTTTTATCCGATTTGCCACGCCCCCAATGGGCGTAGATATATCCGCCATAGCTCGTGATCTTGGGTGGTCAACGCGGACCTACATACCAAGTTTCAGCTTTCTAGCTCTTCAACAAACATGATTTCTGGTATATGGGAAAATGCATTTTCCGATTTGCCACGCCCCTAGTGGGCGGATCGGGAAAATTTTAACACTTTATAAATCGGAGATATACACGAGTATGTGTTCCAAATTTCAAGTCTCTAGCTTCAATAGCGCCGAAATAGATTGCGTTCATACGGACAGACGGACAGACGGACAGACGGACGGACGGACAGACGGACAGACGGACAGACGGACGGACAGCAAGACGGACATTGCACAAAACCAATATACTGATTCACTTTCGTGAATGAGTATAAAAATTCGCACGCCACGCGCCTGATAAACGAAATTACCCCACAAGTAAGAGCTTAAGTACATAAAGAGAAGCAAGAAGCAGCGCATCAAGATGAAGCCCAAATATTAGATATAAACATTTAAATAGCTGAAACCGTTTAAACAATGTACTTTCAGGGTCATTTAATGAATTTAAAGAAAAGAGTTATGCAACTGCTTAGATGCGTAATCTCAGTAGACTTGACATCAGCTGCTGCTATATTTATCGTATAGATTAAAGAGCGCGATTTATTATACTATATATTATGAGAAATATGAAATATATGAAACTTGAGACCAAGCTTCAATTACTTAATATAAAATATTATTTTATCCCAAGTACTTAAAAAAAAATATATATATAATAATAGTAATAATAAATAATAATAAATTGAAATACTAAAACTAATAATAGTTGAGAGGGTCTGCCTGTATGGTATACCTTAAATTTTTAATGGGAATAAAAATATAAGTACTTTTGTATATATGCTATAATTTAAGAGGTGAGGAACGTATAAATATATTTATATGTATATATTAATAATTGATTAAAATTAATTAAAAAAATATATTTTATATATTAAATAGAAAATATATACAGCAACATAAAACAAAAATATTTTATTAACATCAACTGGCGAATCGATATAGATAAATTTTTTATCTCTTGACAATGAAGTTGTAAAACTTAACATATAGATATGTACATATATATTTATATAATAATAGGTGCAATGGGACTACAATTGATTATACGATATATTAACCATATTAATTATATTTAATATAATATTTTTTTTTGTCTTTTAATTTTTAATTTTTTTTAAATATTTTATTATATGGTATTGTGGGTCATTATTATTAAATTTTAAAAATAATTAATAAGAGCATAATTGCTTCAAATAAATAACTGAGATAATATGGAGCATGACGGAAGTGTGTAAAGACGAGCGCTAATCTAATGACGCTCAGTGTAAATATTGTGAATGAAGTCGGAAACATCAACATTTGTTAATTATAAATAAAGATAATAAAGCTATATTAAAATATTTTGGTGGTTTGCCTATGTTTTTTTTTTATAAATTAATTAACAATAAAATATAAACTATAAAGATTAATAAATGATAATTAAAACTGATGTAATTAATGCGTAAATAAAAATGATATTTTTTTAGTATTTAATAAAACCGCTTGAAATGAAAAAGTCTTTAACTATTTAGTATTTTGCACTTGAACTTAGATTTTCGCCGAGTGTATGCAAACTGGATGGCTGCCCAGATGTCAAGTCAAGTCGAGTCAAGCAGATGCATAATTACAAATTGCATATGAATTGCACTTGATTCGACTTAGCTAAGTTCTAGCAATTCGACTGAAGGCCACTCGAATGTCGGCTCGAAATTAAATAGAATTGCAAATTGATAATTTTGGATGGTTTGTTTTTTGTTTCTCTCTTGTGAAATGACAAATCGCTTGGGCTTTAGTTGTGTGGCCAATGCGGACTCGATGACGACAGTTGGAGACAGCTGACGCGTTCGCTGACGTCTTTGTTTGATAAGCAGGCCGGGCGTGTTATCAGTTGGCTTACTCTCTTTTCCTTTTTATACCCTGAACCCATTTTCAATGGGAAATCAGGGTATAATGGTTTTGTTGAAATGTATGTAACAGGGAGAAGGAGGCGTGGCAGACCCCACAAAGTATATATATTCTTGATCAGGGTGACGAGCTGAGTTGATTTGGCCCTGTCCGTCTGTCTGTCCGTCTGTCCGTCTGTCCGTCTGTCCGTCTGTCCGTCTGTCCGTCTGTCCGTCTGTCCGTATGTATGAACGCGTCGATTTCCGAAGATATAAGAGCTAGAGACTTCAAATTTTTTTTAAAATGTCCGTAATTACAGCGCGCATATCAAGTTTATCATTAAAATTCGATAACTCATCCCGATCTTTTTTTATCGATAAAAAACCTTATCGAAAACCAGTTATAAAATTATATCTTCTACACCTTTATTGCTAGAGTCTCCAAATTTTTAATGTATGCTTACATGTAATTTATACAATTTCGGTTTTTGTTAAAATTTACCCCCCACCCTTAAATTCTGCCCCTCACCCTCACTTTTGTAAAAAGCGTATTTCAAATACTAGAGACTTGTGCTTTGGCAATTACATGCATATCCATGCTATAATCATAATCTAAAGGTTTCATGAAGATCGTACGTCCATAAAAAAAGTTATTAAACAATTAAGTTCTCATAGTAAGCGCACACTGCAGCCCATGCGTGTTTATGCGTGGGTGCTTGTGTGTGTATGTGTTTGTGTATGTGTGTGTATGTGTTTGTGTATGTGTGTGTGTATGTGTATGTGTGTGTGTATGCGTTTGTGTATGTATGCGTGTGTGTGTGTGTCTGTATGCGTGTGTGTGTATGTATGCCTGTATGTGCGTACGTGCCTGTGTGTGTGTGTGTGCGTGTTTCTTGTGTAAGCTGAAAGACGCGAAAAATTATTGAAATATCTATTGCTCCAAGGGTTCAGGGGATCTCGTAGTCGAGCAGTCTCGACTAGAGCTTTCTTACTTGTTTTTTTAGGTTCTTGGCAAACATTTTGTCTCGGCGCCGCTTATCAGCGAAGCATTTGCAAAAACTGCCGCACTACATTCTGTATCTGTAAGATACAAATGCGGCAATAGCAAAGCACAAACTGCGAGCTTCGTTGGCATGTGCATGTGAGTGTGTCTGTGTGTGTGTTTGTTTGTGTGTGTGTGTGTTCTCTTTGTTCAAGCAAATTTGAACACATGGTTTTTTGCATGTCATAACCTTCGCCTAGACCCCACAATAGCTTACTTAGACCCCGCCGACTGCGTTCTGACCCAACGGGGTCGGCCAATAGATAAATTAGCCTGCCAAGCCGTCCGGCCTGACCCAGGCACAGTCATTTGGGCCATTGCCGACTGACAACAGCCAAATAGCTAAAGAGCCATAGAGCCAAAGAGCCAAGCAGCCGACAGCTAGCTAGCCTATAGCCGGCTGCTGATGTTGGCTTTTTCATGGCTTCCGTTGTCGTAGCGGTTGCCAAAATCAATGTAAATTTTTCGGCTTCCGCTGTCATTTCGGCCACCCGCATCTGCATCTGCATTGGCCTGCAGCGAAATGGGGGCGGCGGCGCAATAATTGTTATGATGCCATCCGTAAGTCTAATATTTATTTTGCATATGTGTTGCATGCCTGGCCTCTATCTAACAAAAATACCCTAAGCTGGTTGATACACTAACTTGTCGCCAGTGCACATGGCCAATGAAAGCGAATTGGAAACAGCTTATTGGAAGGGTAATGAGGGAAACTTGGGTAAGTTAGATTCAAAGTATAAACTCAACATTTGACTACCATAGAAAAGCCCTTCATCTATATAAAAGATAATTAAAGCCATACAAGTCGAAAAATGTTTTTAGAGTATCAACTGCTTCGATCTTGAATTGATTGGCCTAGATGGGATTAGAGTTTCGTTTGCATTTTTGGATGCCAACGTTATGTTTTGCCAATGAAGGTCAGTTCCGAGCGTGCTTCGAGGGCGGGTGAGTGGGTGTGGCTGCGGGCTGCTGGCCGGTTTGTTGCGGCTGCAATGGCTGCAAATTACAAATTCGTTTATTGTGCCAAAAAGTTATGCAAGTTTTGTACACATCCGTCGGATCTGAGGGTGCTGGCAGCTCAGAAATCCGAATGGCCCTCGCAAGCACACGAAATAATTACACAAGCGCATGGATCAAATGGAAAAATTAATTTAAGTGCAATGTCGGCAGCTAGCACAAATCCCGGCTCATCAATTTGGCTTGCTAAAGCGACACGAGCCACATTTATTTTGCCCAAGCATAAATCTACCCGAGCACAACTCGCTGAAACCAGACCAAAAGTCACAAATACACTCATGTATATATACACTCACACACACGCATACATATACTCCAGCTCACATTGAGTGGCTGTGGCAATGTCATGCTGAATACATTGCAGGACATGTGTAATTTCTCACGTGATTCAACGATGCAAGCAAGGACCTTCAGCAAGTCGACTATGGAATACTCTAAAGTAAGTAAAACTTTATTTTAAAAAATATCAATAGAAATAGAGATATATTTATATTGGAATAGTACATTATTTTAAATCATTTTAGATATATTTATATATTATATCATTTTGCAGATTTTAATATTTGCAGATTTTTATATTATTTAATATGAATTTTTTGAAAGTTATTTCTGTTGGCCGATGGAAGCTGAATAAAAAATGGCAAAATATTGTTAAATAATGAATTGAAAATACATGCATTAATATTTAATATTAATTAAAAAATGATAAAAATTAAGTATAAATATGTTGATTTCATTATTTATAAATTTTATGATTTGTAATTCACGATAATTACTTAAAAGTAATTTTTCAATTTTTATAATTTTTATAATTTTTAATTACTAATAATTAGTTATTAGTGTTAGTATTAGATTATTAAGAAATTTCAGGAATCTGCTGATTCCATTACCAGGTAATTACGATCTCAACTATGATCTGGCTGGCTCAGCTATAGCCAGTTGGCTCTATGGCTATAGTTGTTCCAAGGGAATCGAAAGTGATTGATGTCCCCTGACTGATTAATGAAAAATTGAGGAATTCACATACGCCAGGCCAATTAAGTATGCACAGACGTGTAAAAAGCTAAGCCACAAAGTTTTCTCGCATGCTGGAGCAAAAATTATTTGGGCGCACAGCACTATGTTCCGTAGAAATGCTTGAGGAAAAACACAAACTAAATTTCTTATAACAGTTTCTTCTTTGTCTTCATATTTCCACTGCACGCACACACACACACGCAAGGGTATATTTCCCAAAAAAAAAGAGAGAGAGAGAAAAAATACCTTCATGCAAACAAACAGAAAATCTTCGAAATGAAACAAACAATACAATTGTTTGCTCTACTATCTGTCAGCTCTTGCTCTTGCGCTCGGTTTGGTTTGGGTTTGGGTTTGGTATGGTCTGCTTTCAGTTGTTGTTGTTGTTGTTGCTGTTGTTGCTGCTGGCGTGAGCGCATAAAAGAAAAGTGCTTAAAAAATAACAGTAAATTGCACAAACACAAACACAAGCGCAACGCCAAGCGGCACGACACGCCCCCATTTCAGCGCCCCAGCGCTGCAGCGCTGCAGCGGTGCATGACGAGCTTGCATACTTTTAGGGACAGCTGATTCAATTCCGCGCCAAAAGGATGCCACCGAAGCACCGCGGCTCGTCCTCGCCAATAGCTGGAAGCACTGCGTCGGGCATGCTCTGGCGTGCAGTGCATTTTGCAGCACTGCAACCGCTGCCGTACCTGACTCGAGCTAAGCACGCACACACACACACACGTACACATGGCGTGGCATGCCACATTAAGTGAGCAGCTCCTCTCACTCCCCCTGGCTACCTCATCCGTGTGGGGCCGTGGAGCAAACATTCATACGAGCGGAATTTGTAATGCGAGTGTCTGCTAAATGCTTTACGGGCAGCGACGGGTTTCTTAATCAGATTTGCGCCAAATTACTAGCAAATGCATTTGGATAGTTCCGTTAGAGCCGAGTTTGTTTTTTTCTTTATTTGCATAATGCATTGTTGAGGATATACATATATTTGAATATGCCAAATGAAATTTCAATTGTTGGGTATTTTGTTCTCTAAAAGAGAGTAACAAATTGCTGAAATAAAATATTTAATTAAATTGTTTGTTTTATTAAAGTGAGTTAAAGTGAAATTAAATCATTTGTAGAACATCTTTGAGGTTATTTAAAAAGCTTTCAGGGATATTACGAATTTGTAGCTTCAGCTCATATCCCATCCAGATGTCGAAGATCTTTGAGAGTCAGCTCTCGCTTCCTGCCAAACTGCCCCTCTATCATTCGATGTTGGACAACTACACGAGTCGTTCATTATAGTCGCTTTGGCCTTGGTCTATTCTATTGTACAGCTCTTTTGGCCGGCGCTTGTTATTGTTTTGTTTCCTTGTTTCCATTGTTGGGGCTGCCGCTGCTCCTGCTGCTGCTGCTGCTGTTGCTGCTGCTGCCTCTGAAGGAGCAGCACTAAACAATACGGCGAAATTACTTAATTTCATGTTGGTCTAATCAAGTTGCCATTGCCGAGCGGCAAAGGCGAGCGTGTGGCTGGCACAGAAGGCCGCACAAAAGCGTGCAACAGCAACAGCAACGGCAACAGCAACGGCGGCAGCAACAGCATGAGAAAAGTGTGTACAGGTGCGGATTGCCAACAAATAACGTGCCGTTGCCGTGCCAAGCACACATGCATGTCCCCACACACACACACACACACACACACACACACATATACACCTGCTTCAGTCATGGGGACCCCCAAGCGGAATGCGCTGTCTTCTTTTTCTTTCATTTTTTTGGGCCAACGTTTAGTGGCCGCTCATTTATGCTCCAAGCAACAGCGAAGCAACAACAACATGAAATAGGTGGACAGCTAAACGCTGACAAAAACAAGCAGCACGAAGGCAAAAACTATGCGACCATTTAACACGTGGCCTGGGACTGGGACTGGAAGTGGGACGTGGGGCGTGGAGGTGTGTGGGCGGAGATCTGTGGCTCAGCACGGGCCATGTTAATCTGAAAGTGTGTCAATGTCGACATCCGTTTCCTTTCTGCCAAGGCAGCAGCCACCTGCCGCCTGCCACCTGCCGCCTCCTGCCGCCTCCTGCCGAAGAGGCAGCAGCACTCATATAGCCACTTGAGATGCAAACAGGTAAAAGGGCCACAAATTTAAACATTTGTCTACTCCAACACGCACCGGCGCACACAACACACACTCACACAGAGAGAGACACACACCCACGAAGCAGATGTAGCCGCAGCTCGCAGTGGAACGAAATGGAAACTGGCGAAACATTGGTAATACGGTCATCCGCAATAGGCTGCAACAGCCGCAGTAGCAAACGTTTTGGCAATGGAACAAGAAAATGGCGCAGCCTGTGCAATGCTCTTATTGTTTTTTTTTTCTTTTCTCTTCTTCTTCTTTTTTTCTTTTTTTTTGGGAGGCCTGCTGTGACAGCACAGCGGGCGCTCTATTCTGTTGGCCAGTTTTTCAAGCTGATAAATTGGCAGCGACATTTCAGCAAGAGTTGACAATTACCAGCGCTTACATGAGCTCATCTACTTTATGTGTGCGAATGTATGTGTGTGAGTGTCCGTGAGTGTGTGTGTGTGTGTGGCTCGTATAATTAAAAGCAAGAAAAGCAGACATGAAATTGTTTGGCTTAAATGTCTTTGACTGCCGCTGCAGCCGGCTGGTGGTCCACATTTGGATATGATCGAATGCGAATGAGCCACCACTTTAATTATGCTGCCAGGTGGCACAACTGCAGTTCCATGTGTGTGTGTGTGTGAGTGTGTGTGTGTGATTGTGAGTCAAGGCTTTTTGTCCAAAACATTTGCACATTTGTGATTTGTTGTATTTGTGAGCCAGCACTGCGCGAAAAGCAGCCATAAAATATGCAAGGAAAAACTTTCCATCTGAAAATATTAAAAGAAAATTGTTTTCAATGAAGATTATATAAGATTTATATTTTATAAAAAGATTTATAAAGATCAAAAGTTACTCAAGTCAAAACACATTTCACTTAGCCACTTTAAGAAAAAAGTCTTTGCAGCATTTAAATCCATTTTCTTCGTATTTGCTCGCTCTCTTGTCGAGATGAATGCTTGTAAATAATAATAGTAATACAACAAATAAACATATGCATGTCAAATAGTTTTATCTAACCGCTTAAATCACCTGTGTGGCCAATCAAACACTGCTGCGATAAGATTAATCTCTCTCCCTCTCTCTCTCTCTCTCTCTCTCTCTCTCGCTCGGATGATATATGGACGTTTGTTGTCTTTTAATTACGTATGGCTGAAGCAAATTGAAATCGAATGCAATAATCAAAGTTATTTAATTGAACGCTTTAATCTAAATTGCATCGATTGATGTGCGGCCAACAACAAAAATGAAATCATAATTGAATTAGCAATTTTGTGCAAGAAGTTTAAGCCTTCAACATTTGGGCAGACACCAAAAATGCCGCATGCTGTCCTGTAATGTTGCACGTGGTAGTCGAAAAATAGACTGCAGACACACAGACACACATACACATGTACAGAAACACACGCACATATATCATTGCAGTCAGCAGCGTCAAGTGCAGCGCAGCGTCGACAGCGACAGCGACGCAGACGCAGACGACGACGACGAAGCGATAAGATAATACGTGCGATGACAAAAAGCACCCAAAGCGAGCCACGACGCCAACGATGACGACGACGACGCCGAGGGATGCCGAAGCTCTGCAACGAGGCAATAGCGTCGACGTCGGCGTTGGCGTCGCAGTCGCCACGCAGGGACTGGCTGTTGCCACTGCTGTTGCTTATAAAAGCCGTTGGCTCGGCACGAGCGAACATCACAAAACATTGAAGCGCGTTGCCGAGCAGTCAAGCCCAGAGTGCAGGCCACATAGAGACCCACACAAGCAGCCGCAGCCGAAGCCGCAGCCACAACAGCCACTGAGTCAGAGTCAGAGTCAGAATCGGAATCAGAATCAGAATCAGAGCTAACCAACGGTAAAGTGAAACAATAACAAACGCTGTCGCAGTTCATGTCTGTGTGTGTGAGTGTGTGCGTGTGTGTGAGTGTATTTGTGTTAAGAGTTTCCGTTACAAAAATAATGAAACCATTTCGAAAACGTATTTCAAAAACCGACAAAAGAACAAGAACAAACCAAAAGTAACGAGCACAAGTTCTTCAAAAGAACGGGCGAAACAAGGATGAATAACATGGCCAGCCCAGCTGGAGAGCAGTCAAGTAGGCTCTGTCAAATTTCGCAAGGAACCTGCAGCCCACCTGGCTGGCCCCCCGCCCCGACCGACCAGCTTATCATTGTAAGAGTAGAAAACTTGACAAGTGCAAGAAACGCTGCTTTTGTAATGAATTCATTCAGAGTGTTGACGACCAAAGTTTTTCTCTCGAAAAGTTTTCAAAACAGGACAGAATAAAAGTGAAAAAGAAGAAGAGAATACAATTGTACGTGTGCAAGCGATGCTGCTCAAGGATCCTCGTCCTGCCACATTTTCCTTGGCTAAATATTCTGTGCGCCGCAGGCCTAAACCAGCGCCACGAGCTGTCAATCTTTTTCTCTCTCTCTCTCTCTATGCCTCTCTCCCTCCCTCCCCCTCTCTCTCTTTCTCACGCGCGTTCTTTCTGTCTGGCCATCTGGTGCTCTGTTATTGTCCACTAAATTAAATGTAAATTAATGCAAATTACACGAAATTACTGCGGGCCACACAATGCAACAACTGTAACAACTGCAGCAGCAGCCGCTGAATGCAGTTGCTCTGCAGCCCCCAACCGATGGGCTGCATCAAGAGATAAAAGACTGTCGCTTTGTCTATTATTTTAAATTGGCTGCGCAAATTTGCGGCATCGCAAAAGTAATTAGCGGCCGCTGGAACTGTGCCGCTGATAAGTCCACAGAATCCACAATCCGAAACAGCAACAACAAAAGTGAGCCATCGATCAGGTGGAGGCAACTACTTGAATACGATGCTAGTCATATCGCTAGAGTATGCAAAACAGGGAAAATATATCATTTCTTAATGTAGTGAGAATTTGAATTCGTAACGGAATAATATTGAGTAACGAATATTAAACAGTATTTAACAGATTTACAGTTTTTGCTTGTTCAAAAGTAAGACTTGTGCTGGAAAATATATTTAAATATAAATATATTTGTATATACCTCGATATATTTCTATATGATTCTCCCTATATTTATATATATTTTTGTATTTCTATATATACAACTAGCTGGCCCGGCAAACGTTGCATTGCCCTCTATATTATTTCTAGGTAAAAAATTGTTGAAAGCTATGTTGTTCAGGTTGGGATACACTCTGATTAATTTATTAATCGGATTTTCATTCAAGCGCCTTGTAAAGGACATTCTTCGTTTTTTGGTCAGGTGCAAGAACAAATAATGCGGATGGTTTGCCAACACGTGAGCTTGCCACGTTCAATTGACCATGAGAAAAACACACATTTTCTAGATTGAGGCCACAAATAGTCAAAGATTGGCCCTGTGACTTGTTGATCGTCATGGCGAAGGCAAGACGAAGCGAGAATTCAAATAAATTCAAAGGGCATATCTTTTGAGATCATCGGAATTCTAGGAATAAGAACTTCCTCATCTTTAAATTTTCCTTTGAGTATCGACGCGTGAATCACATTGCTCATCAGTTTTCTTATCACCAAACGCGTTCCATTGCACAGTTTTGGTTGGTTTAAATTTCTAAGCATGCAAATCTTGGAGAATTGCTCTTTTCATAGCTGTGTTCATTTCTTGACGCCGGTCAAGTTGTTCTTCCATATTGCCCATGAAGTATATTTGCAAGAATTTTTGCTGTGCATCTTCAATAGGTTGCAATGATCCAATGCGATGGGAAATCTGGCCTTGAATCTTTAAATTCAAAGCCATAGTTATAGTTAGATTTACAAACACTTTTTACATAAATCTAACAAACTACATTATTCCAAAAATTTTTTTTTTTTTTTATTTTTTTATTTTGACAGTCATAGAAAATAACATTTTTAACGTAAATTACCTTAAATGTCGGATTATATCCGTTACCAATAATTTCCGCCCCAAATGAAGTCATTTGAAAACAGGCATTGTATTTTTGAGTGCTCGTTAGAAAATGTCGTGATTCTAGTGTTTCGCCGTAAAGCAGGGAACGCAATGCTCTGGTGGCGAGACCACTAATGGCAATGTCACTTTACCACTAAGGCAGCACAAACCGGGCGTTTCACCAGCAAACTTCAATGCGCCACAATGCTGGCAAACAACGTCCATTGGACCAATGCAAACTAAACGATTCAAGCTGTAATCAATGGTGCAATCATATCGAAACGCTGCTCGATTCAAATCAATCCTTGAACCATTTCTTATTGCCATTTCACTATTCGCTATTCCGTTGCCTAATTGCATTATGGGTCCGCCGGGAAAGATTAGATCTTCTAGGACGCGGCATTTTTATTAATAGTAATACTGCCCTCGCACAAAACCATATAAAACAATCGAGAAATATAAATATAAATAATTTACACAAATTTATGTTTGAGACAAACAAATACCTGAACTTTCGAGATATTTAGCTTTTTTTAATTTTTTTCAGATTTTTGATTTGAAATATTTATAAAGTTTAAAAGTCCAAAAATATAAAAAGCCAAAAATACACTTTTTAATAATTAACTTTTTTTTTTTTAATTTCGAATTTTGAATTTTTTAATTATTTTTTGAACAGTCAGGTTTTAATCTATTGATTTTTTTTTTGAATTATTGCCATTTCACGGGCTGCCTCTCTTTGAGAAGCACGAATTAAGGCCCTTCTTTGCTGGGTACTAACGCGGAGCCTTTCTCGGGCGATTTCTCGCTCTTCGTCAGATAATTGACTCGCGCTATTCCGTTGCCTAATTGCATTATGGGTCCGCCGGGAAAGATTAGATCTTCTAGGACGCGGCATTTTTATTAATAGTAATACTGCCCTCGCACAAAACCATATAAATCAATCGAGAAATATAAATATAAATAATTTACACAAATTTATGTTTGAGACAAACAAATACCTGAACTTTCGAGATATTTAGCTTTTGTAAAAGTCCAAAAATATAAAAAGCCAAAAATACACTTTTTAATAATTAACTTTTTTTTTTAAATTTCGAATTTTTAATTTTTTATTTATTTTTGATTAGTCAGGTTTTAATCTTTTGATTTTTTTTTTTAATTTTTTCAGATTTTTGATTTGAAATATTTAGAATGTTTAAAAGTCCAAAAATATAAAAAGCCAAAAATACACTTTTTAATAATTAACTTTTTTTTTTTTTTTGAATTTCGAATTTTAAATTTTTTATTTATTTTTTGAACAGTCAGGTTTTAATCTTTTGATTTTTTTTTGAATTTTTGCAGATTTTTGATTTGAAATATTTTTCTTTTTGATTAGGAAAAAAATTTTTTTTTGTTGAATAGTCTTTTTTTTTTTTGTTGAATAGTCTGGCCTGCTCGAGGCTGTGCCGTAGACTGACTGACTACATTTGTTTATTTACTTCTACACTATTGTCAAAACTGTCACTGTTACCAAGCCTACTGGGTATAAAAAAAATTTGAACATTTGGGGAAAAAACCGCGTTTTTCAAGTATTCGGCAAATTTTTTCAGTATTTTTAAGACCCTATACTAAACTCGTTGCGGAGACAAATCCAACAAATCAAAAACCATGAAAATTGGTCCAGCAGATCTCGAGTTATAAGTGCTTGGACACTTTTACACAACTCTCTTTTATATATATAGATTTTTCTCCGCATTCTATATAATTATCTCCAAATATTATCATGTGTCAACATTTTTCTATATATCTCTATATATTTCGATATATTTGTCATTGGGTCAATTCATTATTGTATCTTCTTCTTAACAAATTACTTCTAGTCGAAGATTTAACATTAAATATTATTAAATCCTTCCAGTGAGATATTCAAATAGATTAAACGGAGTAATTTCTATAGAAAAACTATAGAAAAGAAAAGCCATTAAAAATACATTAAAATACACTTCAGAAATTTTTAAGTAAAGAACTGGACTTGACTTGGTTTCTTGAAGATAAAAAAAATACAAAATGACCAAAATTGCACAAAATGAAATCCATATTTAAGTGAAAATTTCTTCACATAAAACCTGAGAAAATAACCAATTACCGTTTGTATATGGAGCTGCATTGAAATGCGATTTATTTTCACTTAACTGTTAAATTTCAACAATGCTTGATAAATGAGCTACACATCTCAAGAACTCAACAACCGAATATATGTAGCTGGGGAAAACTTCATTTTCTTTTTCTTGCAACTCGAGTAGGGAAAGCTCAATTTATATGAACTTTGAAGGAATGCACTGAACTATGTAAGCCACAACTCAATAAACATGCTGCCAATTTCAATTGACTGAGCAAACAGTGAAATTAATGTTCAATCTCGGTTTTTAATTGGAGCGACAAATACGTAGTTGACGCGAGGCTATAACAAAATGTCGATTAAAAATTTGATGGCCTAATATTTGGCCAAATAATTATGGCAGCCATGATAAATGTTAATGGGCAGAGTGCCATAAAAATGACAACAAAAATTGGCACCAGTATTTCCGTTATTGGGAACTGAAAGTGGGTCTAATTAATGGGCCCAACGGCCATTGATTGGGTCCAAGCCAAAGCCACAACCACTGGCAAAGCCATTCTGTGGCTTTTATGCATTGGCGCATGAGTATTGATATTGGTAATTAATGCACAACTTCACCAAGGGCCTCCAAACATAATAAATACAATTATGTGGCAGCACGGGCAGGAGAAAGAGAAGGAGCAAGAGAAGGGGCAAGCGCAAGGGCAAGGGCAAGGGCAATTGTATAGGTGGAATCGGAACGGGAAGTGAGCGACGGAAATGCGCTGAATTGGTAACAGCGACAAAACAAATTAGAGCACAAACCTATTTTTCACATGCATAATATACATATATATACACACACACTCATATTTATAGGCATAGCTATGTATATTTGCATATGTCACATTGTCGACCACACCACGTGGCGTATGCGTAATTCGCAAATGTTTCACATGCAAGCGCGAATTCAATTTGTGCGCTCATTTAATTATTAATTTTAGCAGTGCATAAAGTACGCATCGGGCTATTAAAAGGCTTAAAATTTCATTTTCAATTTCCATCTGGAATGCAAATGAAAGCCAATTCCATCGGTGACACATTTGCCTTAATTCCAACTGTTCGAACGGCTTACAGGACGCGCTCGGCGTGCCACATGAATAAGCAAAACTGAAACGAACAAAAAAAAAAAAAAAAAAAAACAAAAGAAAGAGAAGACAAAAAATACTGTACGTAAAAGGAGAATAAGTTTATTCGCTTCGTGTCGCAGATTAAAATGAAAAGCGTATTAAATTCAATTTCATTTATTCACTCTTAATTCGTTGTGCTCTGAGCAAACTGAATTCAATTTCCCTTTTGTTTTCCCAATTCGTTCACACCCTAATAATTTGGCTGTACGTGAGCAATTAAACAGCTCTGAGAAGCAGGTGTTGTCCATGTGCATGTGTGTGTGTATGTGTCGATTAAATATTTAATATACCTATTTAGCCACACTTTAAATATCGCTTTGCTCATGAATTAATGAATTGCTTAAATGAAAAATGAATTTGAAAATATTTTGATTACAATGTGGAGATAATCTTCGCTCACAGCTGGGCTTAATTTAAATACTAGAAATGATTTGAAAACATAAGGTTACAACTAAATAAATATTTAATATAGAAAACAAATTTTGTTTTCATATTGCTCAAGCGGATTTTAGTTTTTAAACCATAGTTGCAATAAAAGGAGTAAAATATAAATAAACTTTTTTAAGCAAGAATTGCAATGCTAAGAGCAAGGATATTGATTAAAATTTTAGAATTGCATACAAATACATACACTTAAAATAAAAAGAAGTTTGTGTGGATAGAAGAGACAAATGTAGATGAAACATATATATATATTAGTATATACAATAATAATAAATATATTTATATAATATTCAAAATCAATCATTAACTGGTTTACGAATCGCATAAAATTAATATATATTCCGGAATTTTGGCTACATATGAAAATGAGTCTTAATAAGGCAAACAAAACAAAAAAAAAAAAAAAAAAAAAAAAAAACCAAAAAACAAAAAAAAAACAAACAAAAAAAAAAAAAACAATTTAATATTTTGGCATTGCCTGTCTCCGCTTATCTGAGAATCACACAGAAGGGTCTGTGTAAACTTAAATGTGTTCGCACATGCATTTATGTGATTATGTAGAAAATGAGTGTTGACAGTTTCGCTTAAATTTGTGTTAGCATCAAAAATGTACTGTTATTCCATACACATTTATTGTTTTGCCAGCTGTAGGTATTTGCATTAAGCTAAACATCTCGGGGCATAAATATTTATGCGCCACTTCAGAGTACCCGCATATATTTCTTGAGCAGCACGCTTTTGACTGCAATTTAAATATTGATATTAGCTCTGGCGCTGTGAACAAAGCGCCTTGACAACTCGACAACTGAAATTTCAAGTAGTTTTTATTGCAAGTGCCGCATCTGTCGCTGAGATATGAGCCATTTAATTTAATTTCTAAGGTGCACCATAAAAGGGGAAAATATTTTGAGAGTATTTTGAGTCCTCTCGGTTTTTATGGGCATTCCAGTTGCAGCTCGCTGCCATCGTCATCAAACTGACGAGCTGAATTTCATCTGCAGCTGCGCTGCTGCTGCTGTTGCTGCTGCTGCTTCAGTTGCTGTCGTTGTCGTTGTTTCGTTGTTGTCATCATGTTCATTGCATTGCGCTTTCCACTTGACATCCCAGCTGCAATTTCCTTGTTGTAAAATTATGCTTCGCTTTGGCTTTGCCAATGGCTTTGCCTTTGCCTTTGCTGTTGCCGCTCTGCTATGAGTTGATAAATAAAACAGCAGACGGTGCAAGGTGATTCGGTTGCCTGGCCAACGTAAACTAAAGTAAACATTCACTGTATAAAGCCCACGCCCACGCTCACGCCCACACACGGCGATTAACGGCGTGGGGAAACAAAAGCGAAACAGCCTGTTTAAGGCTGCCAATGACCATGGCCGTGTGTGATGAGGCAGCTGAGCCGTGGTTCTTATTCGAGATGGCGTATATGGCTCTGATTCAGCCTCTGGCCTCGTTGACTGTTTGCTTTTGATTGAAGGTTAAATGAGCCATGGCAGGCAGCTCTGGCACACTTGCAGTACGCCGACCCAGTTGCCCCGCCTATCCGCAGAGCTTTTAGCATTCTCGTTCTCGTTCGCGTTCGCGTTCGCATTTGCATGGCGCGCATCCTTTGTGCATCCTTAGACAGTCTTATTTTATTTCCTTTGGCTAAATTAGCTGGCATCATCTAAGCCAAAGCGAGCGGGGTAGGCAGGGTGCAGGCTCTGGCAGTGCAACCCGTTTTGTGCTCTAGCGCATTCTTTCGTTTTATGGGACAACAACGGACCAGGAGATTTAGATGGCTGACACGCCCGTTTAAGCGTGGCAGCCCCTAATTGAGTGCTCTCTAAATTTAAAGACATTTTCCACTTGCAGTGAATTTTATTTGCCAATTTTTATTGTTCTCTTGCTTAACGAGTTCGCTATCCAATTTTCTCTTTTCGCTCGCTTGCAGCTGTCAGCGTCAGCACGGACAGGAAACTTTAACGCCAACTCCAAGCAGATAAACCAAAACTAATAAAATACAAAAATGTCCATCTCCGATTTCCGCAAGAAGAAGCTGCTGTTCCTGTTCAACGTGTTCTTCGGTAAGTTAAAGCAGTTCCAGGCGACAAATTGAAAGACGGAGCTTAGCAATCGGACATGCGATAGAGCTCATAAGCTCCATGTATATACATACACACATACGCATGCGAAATTTATTGTATGAGCTGGCTAAATACTGTATTATTAGGGGCATTCCATTTACCTACCGCAGACCAGCTGGCCAGCTGGCAGCTGGCCAATCAACCCAAGTTCACAAACTGTGTAAATATTGCCTCGACAGGCTGAAGCTGGGCCACGCCTTTCAGATTGAGATTGTTTTAAGTTTAACTCTGAAACTCTTTCTATTCAATTTGCCTGCAATGAAAATGCATCTAACTGAGCGATTTACCAAGCTTTCGCTTGTAAGCCGAGCTGCACATATTTTTGTTTGGCGCAGCAAAGTAGGCAACACATTGTGTTGCTCTCGAAGCGCGTGTTGCGCTCTGCGGCTAAGGTCGAGTGCTTTTCGATTATGAGTAATTGTCAGGTAGTAAACAGCAGAGCGCCGCTTTAGCTGGCTTTTTGGCCTTCTGCCATGCAGCAGCTGCAGCTGCCATAAAATGCAAGCGCCAAACGCTTGACACTGAAACTAGAAGTGGCAATTTGCACACCGTTGCAGCTCGTTGGCTGGGCAATGCAAATGACATGGCCTTGCCGAAATGGCCAACAGCCAAGGGATGCGGACAAAGTGGTCAGGAAGTGCGACTTTCTGCCAGCTGCGCCGCCATGAAAACCGTTTAACTTGCATTAATGTTTATTTCCGCTTTTTTGTACTCACTCTCTCCTTCTCGCTCTCGCTCTGTTGTGTTGTTTATTTCATGTGGACAAATAACCGAACTGACCAACAACCGGACAAAACACCCAAACATTGCTATTCATGCGGAATGCGCATTGTTGCAATGTGGAAAAAAAAAAAATAACAATGCTGCGCCAACAGATGTGAACCAAAGCGGCGAAATTGATGTTAAGGACTTCGAGATGGCCATTGAGGTAAGTGCGAGGGTTAAAATATGCCAAAATAAATGTTGCCGAATTGCAATTGCCTCTATCAATGAATATGCAAACCTAAGCATGTGTATCGACCAACAGCTGCATCAGTAGACTCAACAGCAAACAGTCAACGAACATTGAATACTCTTGCAAAGGTTTCCTAGCTGTGAGATGGAGCATAGACCACTTTATAGTGCTACAAGAATTGAATTTGATATAGCCAATATAGAATATTTTCATAAATGCATATTCTTACACCATTCTATAATAAAAAGTCTATATGATCCTGGTAAATAATAAGACCCATTCTTGATCAAACTTCAATGCTTTAGATAACAGCTATTAGGCATACTGCAGACTAAATAATAATGTCCTATAGACTAAGTTGATTAAACAAAGCATTCTTTAGTCTTTAGCTTTAGTTTCGAAAATAATGAAAATTCAGAAATAAGAAATACATTTAAAAAAAAATAAATAAATAAATAAATAAATAAATAAAAAATAAATAAATAATAAAATAAATAATAATAATAAATAATAAATAATAAATAATAAATAATAAATAATAAATAATAAATAATAATAATAAATAATAAATAATAAATAATAAATAATAAATAATAAATAATAAATAATAATAATAATGTTTATCGAAACCATACGAGGTACTCCAGTACCCTCCACAAAGGGTGATACTAACAAATTTTTGTTGCATCAATAAAAATATATTTCTATGTTTTATTGTGACTCTTACACATAACTGTTAGAATATGACATAGACTTTTCAAATATAATGAGCATATATAATAAATTAGGTTGTTCAAGATAGAATAGCACCTGGTCATGACGGCTCATAAGATATACACAAAGTATTCCGTAATATAATTGCATTCCATATAAAGTCGTTTTGTTTATATGAGCTTAAACTAAATGTATCGTTACTCTAATAATTATATGATCTATCAGGCAGATTTTTAAAGCAGTCAGGCAGACACACTTAAAAAACACTTAGTTTTCATGCAGTTCATATTGCATCACAATATTGATATGCCCACTCGGCAAGGGTATAGCTGCAACTGCAACAATCTGCATGCTGAAAAGTTGGCTTGGCACTTTTCGGCGCTATGTTGATTTTCCATGGTATTTTCACTGGTTTTATTTTACAACACTTTTTTTTTTTCTTTTTTATATTTGGCGATTTTGGCAATTCACGTTTATTTATTTTGTTTGTTTGCCTTTTTGTGTTTGTCCAGTTTTTTGTTTATTCAACTCGTAACTGATAACTCAATTTATGCTGACATTTTTTCGGGGTTTTTCTTGGTGTTGTTGTTTTACAGCGCGTTTGCAAACTGCGCGGTTGGGCAAAGGACACGCCAAAGAACAAGGAGACTTACGATGTCATGATGGAAATTTGGACTGGTCTCCGATCGAAGGCTGACAAGGATAACGATGGCCAGGTGAGCGGACAGTCAGACTGCGTGTGTGTGTGTGTGTGTATGTGTGTGTGGTTGGGAACTACTACAAAAAAGAGCAACTGCGTGTCAAGTGCTTCGTTTGTGGATTTCAGTTCGCCATTTGAATGGCTTTATTGTCAGTGACAAAAGTGTTGAAATCCATGGACTGCACTCGATGCCATTGTGACAGCAGCTGACAAGTGGGCCCCCACACACACACACACACCCACCCACACACACACACACACCGATTATGTTTGCATGTTTGTATGCAGCAGCAAACATTACAAAGTCGGTCGCACGCTGCACAGAAGCAACAACACAAAAAAAAGTACATAAATTTTCTTTTTATTGGCTTGGGGTGCATAGGGCTGGGCGTGGCTGGCTGGGTGGTTGGCTGGGGCTGTGTGGCTGTGTGCCAGTAAGCAAATTCCACATCTACAACAATGGACGGAAATTGAATTGTGAATTATTTGAGCAATGCAGCTGCAGTTCCGGGCCACGACTTCAGTTAGTTTTCTAGGCCGCTGCTCATTACAATTGACAAACTTTATAACCGCTTTGTGCAGCCACGGGAAAGTATCCATTCGCAAGGCATAATCAGGCTGCGTCTGCACAAATTGAATCATGGTTATAAACCAGCCATAGTTTCTAATCGAGGCACAGCGAAATTTCCAGCACCAGAAGCACCTGAAGGACAGGTGCTTCAAGAGCCGCCCCTTTGCCGTGCACCGCAAAGTTGTTGGCTAAAAGCCAAAAACTTGACGAAGTTTCCTGCAAATAAGCTGAAGTCAACTGTTTGTGGCCTTTGTGCAGTTTTTGGCTTTGTGCTGTCCAGACTTGGATTTATTGTTGTTGCCTTAACTCATTTTACAACTGCACACATACAGACGCGCACACACCACACATAGGCCGAGGAATACAAAGCAACTACTATGACTTAAGCTAGACAGAGACACGGTCAAGGATGTGCCCTGCCTTTTTGGCATTTCAATTTGGCAACGCACAGCACTTAGATGCAATAAACATAAAAAATATGCAGTTAGTGGTGCGCCGGTGGTGCGAGGGTGGCTGCCACACGGAGGCTCGGTCAATTGGCACTGCAATTGATAGCGCTGACCGCACATTGTCTGCTGTTTTGCTTATTTATGGCCGCATTAAAACATGGCCCGACCTCTTGTGGCCAGGAGTCTTCGACCAAAATTAACGTTTGCCACCAGCCGGCCGGGTCAAGGCGTCGCACACTGTTCAATTTTGGTCAAGGCGTCGATTGCTGATGTTGCGGTAATTGCTGTTGTTTCGCATGGGGCAAGGCAAAAGAAGTGCTCATAAACGGTGGGGCATAATGTGCAGGTCGCATAAATTACGGCTAGCATAAGCAGCCCCCGCCCAGGCTGCGCCAGCACCCCCCAGTTGGCCATTATGATGTTTTATGAGCTGCTGCCACGCCCACCTGCGGCTAGACGCCTAATGTGCTTCTCGGCGTGTTTTGGGGCGTTACGCATAGATCGAAGGCTTTTAACTCATATTCTCTCTCTCTCTCTTTCTCACTATCCCCATCTCTATCTCTGCTCTCGCAGGTCAGCGTTGACGAGTGGTGCAACATGTGGGACGCATACGCCAAGGATCCCAGCAGCGTGATGGACTGGCAGAACGCATACATGAACTTCATGTTCGACTTGGAGGACGCTTCGCATGACGGCGGCATCGATGTGACGGAGTTCACGCTGGTCTGCTCCAGCTACGGCCTGGACAAGAAGGAGTGCGAGGAGGCATTCGCCAAGATGGCTCAGGGCCAGACGGACGTGACCCGCGAGCAGTTCGCTGCCTTGTGGAAGGAGTACTTTGCCGCCGAGGACGTCAACGCGCCCGGCAATTTCATCTTTGGCAAGACCTCGTTCTAACTGCTGTTCGGAAATGCCTGACCGATTATGTCTTTATCACTGATGCCGCGACCGACTTGTGGATTATCCAAATTACAACAGTTATTCTATAATTTAAAGCTTAATCAACAGGCAGCTGCAAATTCCATTTCGATTTCGACTATTTGTAGCCAAGTTAGCAGTTAGCAGCCCTTCAAGCTCTGACGTTCTTTATTAAATGTTGTTGTCAACTGTAAACTCAGATTTTGCCCAATTCAATGTTCTAAATCCGTAGCTTAATTAGTTAAATGATAAACGTCTAACTATTTATATTTTATATTCTACTAATATATATATATATATATATATATATAGTATACGAGTATATATAAACATCTATATATATATAACTAAATGATATCTCAAAGCTCAATTAGAACAGAATTCGTGTTATCTGTAAACTGAATACCAATTAAACTGTCAAATTGTTTTTGTTTGTGTGTGTAGTCGTAGTTTATCGTCCCAATCTCTGGCGTTTAAATATAAATGTAAATGTAAAGTGTTCCAACCAATTACAAACAATAAAAGCTAAACATCTATAACAGCGACAAGGTACATTTAATTTGTGGCCAAATTGCCATTACTTGTTGCTATTCCATTTGGGCGGGGCCAGACGACCGACGCCCCCATTTCAAGTCCTTACAACTACCGCAGGCCATGGACTCCGATAAGATCAGCAATTGGTTGGCAATTTATGAAAATTATAATTTTCTCTGGTGCCGCAAATAACCTTCGGCTGCTTCGGGTACTGCACTTGCCGAGCTTGGCTGCACTGCTCAGCGATTTACGGGTCCAATGGGGCGGGCGGCTACGTAATTTATGCAGTTGCATGTGCAGCTCCTCGACCGCGACGAGCTCAGCAGACGGAGAGCTTTGTGGTCACAGCGGCAGCAACTCCACAGGGAGTAGCGCTACCGTCTTCAAAATAACGGCGAAAGCTTGTTCAGTGAAAGCTGAGCTGGCAAAGCTTTCGCAAGGGGAGCTTTTGCGCTGGTTTGCCAGATGTTCGCGTACAAGTTTGCAACCAGGTGGCAGCGCTGCAAAGAGCTGAGAAGGTTACACTCGAAACCGCATTTTTCTCTCTTCACGTAACAAATTGCCGTTACTGAGTGGCGCGCTTTATGTCTGATTTAAAAGACCATTTCTGGCAAAGCTTTTGCATGCAGGCTACTAAATAATATCTCGTGTATTCTTAAATTCATTTCTAAAAATAAAATTTATCATTTCTTTCTTCAGGAAGTTTTTTATTTTATTTTTTTTATTTTTTAGTTGTTATGAAGTCTTCAGCAAACAATATAATATACAAATCATATACTAAAATTATGAAACTCTTACTAAAGTTCAATATCAAATTTTAATCGAAATTTCTAAATTATAATTTATATTATTTAGTTTTACAGTCGCATAATTAACTAAATTTCGAGTCAGATCTATAGCTCAGCTTCAACTGCGGCTCCGATTAATATTAATTAGTCCAGTCTAAAAGTATGCAATGAAAATTAATCTCGCCCTTTTCTGTCCAGTGAAATGTTTCATTCGCATGCTTATGGAGAACCTACTTGCATTGCTGTTCGCCTGGTCTATTAGCTGGATTTTTATAAAAATTTAGTGATTAAAATTGCGGAGCGGAGCGATGAATCACGACGTCGGTTCAGTGCAATGAACATCGTCTTATTTAAATATATATTTGGGAATTTCTATATATAAAGGAATTAGTGAAGTCATCAAATTCTTAAGAACTCGTTGGCAGTTGAAAGTTTTATTAACTTTTTACTCAGGTCGCTAATGAGTATTATTTATTATATTGTTGCACAGCTCAGTTGTGTCATCATTAATGATATTCCGTCTCTAGATTACGAAAGTTGTTATAAATTTAACCAAATCACCAGGGGAACAGCAAGTGAAATGAGTTGCAGAATGCAAGTGTGCAGCTGGCACATGCAATGTTATCAGCGATCGCAAATTTGTGATGCATACTTTTACTGTAAACAGCAGCGGTACACCGCGGTGTCTCATCGCTGCGGTCTTCAAGATAAATGACAGGCGAAAGCCGCATTGAATGATTAACAATTCACCATTGTTAATACTTCGTCAGGATCAGTAGGTTTTACCTTTGTTAATCTTCTTTGATGATAGACCTAGAAAGTATTTGAGTAATCTACAAATATTATATAGTGACTGTACTATACTATTTTGGCATACGCTGGAATGCTACATATAATGGCAAGAGCTTACCATTCAAGAGTTCAACAAATTACAAGTATATCACGCATAATTGCCATATCATTGTGAAAATATTTATGTACCATAAGAATCACTTTCAAAAGTAATTCCTTTTTTTTTTTTTTTTTTTTTTTTTATTTATTTATTAATTTTTTTTATTTGTTAAAGCCATACGAGGTTTTTCAATAACCCCTTTGTGAGCTTATTATCCGTTCATTCAGCCCATTAGGGCGCACCGGCAATTTACGTTGCTGTCGAATCCTTTTCAATGTGAGCTCATCATAATTTGCAAATTCTCAAAATGAAACACATTTTTGTTTAAGTTTATTATTTTATACATTTTATTGTTTAAAATAAAATTTCATTAAATTTGTATATATAAATATTTAATTATTTATTTCAATAATTTTTTGATTCGCTGCTTAGAGTAATAGAAAAAGTAGTAGAAATAGCAGTAGCATATTATAGTATAGTAGTAGATACAACGTTATAATTTAAATAGTTTTATGTATGTATATATATATGTACGTATGCATGTGGGTGTGCATGTATTGTAAATTAGGACTACAAATAACTGTAATATTTGTGATTTGTGGTAAGAGCTCGAGTTGCCTGAGCAACTCTAGCGATTCTCAAAGATTTTGGCACATATGTACGTTTGAATGATATGTTCTATGGTAGATATATCATAGCATTGATCGATTTCTATATTAACAATAACAAATTACTAAAACTAAGAGCAAAGCGCTTAGATTCGTCTGGATATTGCAGAGCCACGTCCACGACCCAAGCTGAGGCGGGGCGAACGCGTTTGCAGCTGAGGCAATTAGTTTTTTGTTTTTGTGTGCTGCAGCGCGTTCAGCTCGTCCTTGAGCCACGTCTGCCAGTTCTCCTGCGAGGGGCGAAACATATATGTATACCAAAAATGGCCAATCTTGTTACCAAAATGGAAAAAAAAAGAAGGAAGGAAGGACGAAACAAAGCCAAACGTATGTTTCACCTCGAAATACCAACACCAAGCGAAGCCAAGCCAAGCCAGTTACGTTCAAGCTACATGTATGTAGGTGTGTGACTGTGTAGATGTGTGTAAGTGTGAGTTAGAGTGAGCAGTGTGTACGCTAATAGAATCAACTACAGTTAGCCATTAGGGGTAGCAGCCACTCTGCATCGGTTAGCGCTAATTGCATGTGTCAACAGTGAGCGAAACGGAGCCAAGTCAGCTGCGGAAATCGGAAATGCTTAACTAGTCGCTAGTGCGTATATGTCTAGCTCTATATGTGTGAGTGCGTGTGTGTGTGTGCGTGTTTGTGTGTGGGTACGGGTGTGTTTAAGGATCTATTTGCTTTGGTTATGTTTCAGTGTCTGAGTTTGTGTTTGCGTTTGTGTTTGTGTTTGCCCTTTGTCGCTTTTGGGCTTGGCTGTTTCCGTTTTTAGTCATTGTTATGCAAATGCTCCTGATATTCATCATATTCGTTTTCATTATCCTCCGGCTGGTCCTCTTCGTCCTCGTCCTCCTGCTCGTAGTCGCTGGCATTGCTCTCCGGCTGCGTCACATCCGGCAAGTAGTCCTTGTGCATGGGCGTTGAGACGATAGGCTCCTGTGCCGTTATGTTTGCACATATGTTCGTTAGGTGGGTGTGTGTGCGTGCGTGTGCGTGTGTCCGTATTAGTGTGCAAAGGCAAAAGTTAGTTAAACGAGTTAGTCACAAAAACAACAACAACAACAACAACAAAGCCAAATACGTAGCATAAGTGGGCAGTGGCGCATGCAAAGTTCCACGTTTTAGTTTAGCCAATTAGAAAGTGAAATATTTTGGGTTGTTCAAACGCATGCTAACCTTTGGCGGACGCCAGCCGCAGCCAGGCAACGGCAGTCCGTCCACGCCCAGCGGACAGGGCGCGTCCAGTCCGGGCACGCCCTGCTCGCCCTTGTCGCCGCGATCTCCTTTCCGTCCGCGCTTACCCGGCGGCCCAGCATCGCCGCGTGAGCCCTGCTCGCCACGCGGGCCCTCCTGTCCGGGTATGCCGTCGGTGCCCTTTATCGTCGTATATGTTTGTGTGTATGTGTGTGTTTGTTTGTTTACGTGATTGTGTGTGTGTGTGTGTGTGTGGGTCAAAAAGGTTGATACGTGTGTGGAAGGTTTTTGCATAGATTGAAGACAGTGTACGACGCCAACAAAGAGACAGAATTGCATGCAGACAAGATAAAAAAAAAAAAACATAATAAAAAGAAGAAACACATATTATTCAAATTAGCAACCACATAAGGTAGATAAAACACATGTGTGTGTGTGTGTGTGTGAGTGTGAGTGTATAGATACATATGTACTACATATAATCAGAAAATGGTGTGTGCGTGTGTGCGTATGTGTGTCTGTGTGTGTATAGCTGTACTTACCGGCAAACCTGGATCACCGCGCTCGCCCTTGTGTCCCGTCTCGCCCTGTGCGCCCTGTGTGAAAACAAAGATTTCAGTTAGACAAGGCCAAGAATCTAAGCGGACATTTTTGGAAGCCAGTTAGTGTACCTTCATGCCATCCAAGCCAGGCGGACCCTATAAGCATTGCGCAGAATGAGAGGGCCAGATACGGAGAGAGAGGGAGAGAGAGAGAATAAAAGCGTTAACAATTGCTTGAGGGAATGTCGAAAATCCTAACTCAATTTTCGCTGTCTGTTTCGCCTTCTTGCGATTAATCAAAGTCGTATTCACAAATTAGTAGAATTCGATTGTATTTTGCTTTTTAGTAAAAAACCATCACTTTATTGAAAATGCAGAATTAAGATGAAAATGATATTGATTTCATTAGCCGCTTTACAATTTGTTGCTGCCGCCTGTCAAGGGGCTGCCCTCTGTTCGGATTAGCGCGATGCTCGTAATGCATGCGTTATGTATTTTATGAATTATGTCGATTGGCAGACATGCATACATACATACATACATATACATATGTACCCTCTATGTATATATAGACATTAATACACTCAATATATAGATATATGTATACATATGCAGACATATATATTTATTATTTGTTATTTAATTGCAATAATTGGTTTTCATGTTTTTGTTTTTTTTTGTTTTTTGTTTCTTTTTTTAGTACGTAATTAACAAATGTACACTTACAATTACCGTTAGCAGCTTATGAAGTTAATACTCAAATTTAAGTTGGACAATATCAATTTGTAATTTGTAATTTGTAAAATTTAAAGTTAAATTTAAGTTAAAATTATATTATATAATGCTCAAGTTAGATGTGATGCGCTCGCATTGCCGTTAGACCAACACATATTGCTAGGGTCACACAATTCATTATTCTAGCCTATGGATATTACATATAGTGTATTTTGTTAGTTAGTTAGAAAAAGATTGAGAGGGTCAAAGAGGTCAAAGTCGAGTAGAGTTAATAGAGTGAAAATGGGAGCTAAGCGCAATTATAGAACTACGGTTAATTAAATATCGTATCTTATCTTTAGTTGACATTTCGTTCAGTTTTTTTATGTACACCTTCAGTTTGGCCAAATCAAAATTGACATGCGAAATTCGCCTACTTTCATTTAATTTTGTGTTACATTTAATTGCAAACAAATTGACACATAAATATTCATTTGGAATTTGCCCCACACATTTTTGAATTTCTATTCATAATATGCATATAAATCAGAAAATTAATATTTATTATTATTTTTTATTTTTTGTATTTGAAGTTTTGTGCAAATGCATCGCATTTTGTTTTATAGTTCATTGTATTATAGATTCCACTTGCTTTACTCCCTTTGCTTTTATTATTATCGTTTCATTTTGTATTCATTGACTGTAGTTTTTTAGCTGATATCGCATGCTCGTATATTATTTATAAAATGTAAATTGTTTTTCATTTTTTTCCTTTCATTTTAGTGTTTTTGTGATGTGCATTCTGTGTACTCGTTGAGATTGAAAGGTAGATTTGCATTAATTTATTTGAGATGTTCAATGAAACCAATAGGATATATGAGATAAGTTAATTGTTAATGATATTCTCAATGCCTGAATGCACTCGAAACTGCATTCAATGGGATAGTATTCGGGTTTGGGTTAACATTCTGAGGCCGCTTTGTCGTTCACCGGCCCGGCCGATGCCACTGCAAATGCTTTATTGCGTACACATATTCCAATTTCAATTATATATATATATATATATATATAATTTTTATATATATGGGGTAGGTATATTTAAGTTTTAGCCTAGCTAATTTCAACGCGTTTTGTATTCAAGTTACATTTAACACTGAAAATATGCACAATTGGAAGATAGCTCTTTGTTGTTGTCGCATGATATTACAATTATTTAGATGTATTTTATTTTGTTTTAATTTGTTATTGTGTTCAATACACACATACACATAAATATGTATACATATATTTCTTTGTTTTGTAGACATAAAACACACATATTTAAACACGATATTCTATATGCAAACACTGAGTCGAATTTCAAAGATTTATAGAGATTTTCTTATTTTTTACAGTTTTCACTTATTCTATTCAAAATTTGTGAATAGTTCGAGTATTTGAATTGATTTCTGTTGCTGTCAAGCACTGAAGCTTTGGCCACCCAATAAATTGAATACACGACAAAGCCTCTGGACGGCACCTAAGATAATACAACAATGCAACAGCAGCAGCAGCAGGAGCAACAGGAGCAGCACTCAAAATTGATATCGACAATGAAATTTATTGATCAATCGAGAGAGCTACAAGCAGATTAAATCACGCTGTTGCATCTGCAGTCAGAGTTTATGTTGTGTTGCTTTCATGTGCCACGGTGCGTATGATTTATGCAACAGTTGCTGCTGCTGCTGCTGTTGCTGCTGCTATTGTTGGCTTTGTATTAAGTGTACAAGCTAATGCGAACAGCTCAGCTTTAAATGAAATGCAATTAAAATATTTGCATTGCACATTTGTTAGCAGGTTGCTGGCTTTAGTTGTTTGCCGAGTTCTATGTTTGCCCCATCTCGTATATATGTATATATATATACACATACTTAAACACTCAATTTGCTTGTTTAATTCAATTGATATTTGTAAATATGTTTGATCGCCTGACTCTATAGCAATAACTGTTTTCTTTGTATACATAAATATTTGTATGGCCTGCTGCTTTGTTATGTTTCATGTTTGATATGAGCATTGTTCATATATGATTCATATATATTCATTTCCATTCATTTAGTTGTTTTCCATGCGATCTCCTGTCGTTGGAGCTGGCATGCGGCTGATATTTCGTACTGGGTTTCACATGTATTTATGTACATGGGCAGTTGCTATGTACATACATATACACAGAGTTAAATGACTGACTATATATATTGACATTCAAACGGAGCGGTTTGTCAGAGCGCTAACATTTTCTATGCATAATTTATAAATCTGTTTTTTTTTTCTTTTTTATATATAATTTCTTCCTTAGAGTTCAGCATATTATTATTTCGCCTCCCGTGCGCTGGTGTGAGTGTGTGTGTGAGTTTATGTGTGTGTTTGTGTGTGTGAGTATCGCATTTGGAGAGTAGGCGCAATAAGTTTGTTATTTATATTTAGACTGCACTTTTGAGTAAGTTGTATTAGTAGTCGCCCCACACCTGTTCCAGGTTGATGAAAGAGAGAAAGAGAGAGAGAGAGACATAAAGAACACATAAGAGAATGTTAGAGTATGCCTTAGTCACAGCAAAAGCTTACAACTTAAAAATTACCAAACCAAGATGATCAACAACAAATTTTGTAACAACATAAAAGCCAAACATGAAATTTTTAGTACGCCAATGAAAAGAGCTCATGTCAGAGGATTCATTAAACTGTCACTTACCGGAAGGCCAGCCTTGCCTGCTGGACCGGAGGGTCCCGATTCACCACGCATGCCCATTGGGCCCTAAAAATGAACGGACAAACATAAGAGCTGGACTTCGAAAGGCAATGCAGAATACTTACGGGTAAGCCCATGGGTCCTTGATCGCCCTTGTGTCCCTTCTCGCCCTGTGCCGTGGATGACATATATTAGATATTACCGTTACACATAGGCACTATATGTACTTACAGGATCACCCTTGCGTCCGTCCAGGCCGCGCTCGCCCTGTGGTCCAGTGTGTCCGGGCGGGCCCATGGGGCCGGGTGGACCAGGTGGTCCGTAAAGCTGTGGAAAATATGCATGTTAAGGATTTCCCTTTACAGAGTCGAGGAGGCAGCTACTCACATATTCAATTGCCGGCATGTGTGGGGCATCGGACATTCCATCGTCCTGCCTGCGTCTCATTTTGCGGTACTAAAGCGTAGTCGATTAGTAAATATCGATAGCAACCATCGATTGTTTGTAACTTACCGAATCGCCGCGGTCACCCTTGTCGCCCTTGACGCCTGGATAGCCTGGTGGTCCGGGCAGGCCAGGGGGTCCCATCAGACCAGGTGGACCAATATCGCCGCGATCGCCCTTCTCGCCGGGCGGACCTTGGTAGCCGGGCAGACCAGGTGGGCCCTCAATGCCCGGCTCACCTGGTAGGCCGTCCAGGCCACGTGGACCCAGGGAGCCCGGCTCACCTGGCTCTCCGGGCTCACCCTTGCTGCCATCACGTCCGTCGCGGCCGTCCTTGCCCGCGGCGCCCGGTGGTCCGGGTGGGCCACGTAACAGTGTGACGGGCGGATCATCATAGTCGTCCTCCAGCTTGGCGCCGCCGGGTCCAAATAGCTGCTCAAAGCAAAGGCGGAATGCAAATGCGTTTGGGAAACAACGGGGAGATGGAAGAGAGATATGTTGGCAAATTTAGTGAGAAGATTAATTTATGCCACGTGGCGCCGCCCGAGGCGTTGCACGCGCTCGTTCCACACACCCGCACACACGCTTTGATGGCGCAACAAAAGCGACGCGTAATACGCTGCCATGATAATATAGAGTAAAAAACAAAATCAACTTCCTCTCGTCCCTTGGGGTGGTTAGGCGGCTCGTTGGTGTGTGTGTGTGGGTGTGGGTGTGTGCTGGCCGTATTGGTGGTGCGAGCTTTCGGTGGCTGCTGTGCCGCAGTGAAAGTCTTTTGTGTGTGCCTCGAAATTGTGTTAAGTGCAAGTCGGAGCCGAGTCGCAGCTCGCTCCAGAGCCGCTGACTTAGACAATGCTGGCATAGAAAAAGCCTTTAAAATCGGCGAGGGCGGCTGGCAGGGGAAGCTAGGGGCGTGGCATGGTAGTGCGTTTCGAAAATAAAGTCAAGCAGCGACGTGCTTCAAGTGCGCTGTGTGAGTGTGTGCGTTTGTGTGTGTGTGAGTGTGTGTGTTTTGTGCATTGCTCTTTGGCTCTTGCTAGGTTGAGTGCCATTGTGTGGTTGTGTGCGTGTGTGTGAGTATGTGTGTGCGCGTATTCAGGGTAAGTTCCAAAGTGAAAGATAATGAATTGGTTTTCGGGCGCTTCTCAACAATTTCGAACACTCACACATTCAAAAAGTCAATGACACAGCCAAAAAAGCCGCGTGTGCATCTGGGCAACCACAGCAGCCACCCACAATCACTCACCCACACACACACACTCACACATACGTCTAGTTGCATTTAGATCCCATTTGCAGCAGCGAAAAGTACTCAAGCGCTAAGACAATCGAATTCGAGCCGCAGCACGCCCAGCGGCAGCTACAAAGTCTATTACGCAAATGTTAAGGCCCATAAAAAAAAGAACAGCAACAATATAAACAGCTACAGCGAATGGGAAATGGAAAACGTTCACACACGTAAGAGCTAGCGCTTAGAAAAAAAAAGAAAGAAAACATTCAATAGCAATTCAAAGCTTGCAGAAAATTGAGCAACATTGTTGCTTAAAGTGCTTGGAAATATATATACAACTCTCTCTCTCTCTCTCTATACGTATTACGTATATATATTTCCCTCTTTATACTTGTATTAGAAACTTTTTAATGTCTTCGCCAAGATAATCTTCTTGGGTTAGCGCATGTAAAATAATTAAATTTTATAGCAAATTTCTTTTTTTTTTTTCGCAATGCTTTTTGTTGCCTAAGGAAGTGCCGTACTTACAGATATTAAAAGGCAACAACAATAGATTGCATAACAATGCAACCGCTTAGCACACACATGTACACACACACACACACTCACACGCATGGAGCATATGCTTAAGTGATGCTACGAAATGGCGGCCGTTCGCTCGCTTAAATGCACAAAAACAAATGAAATGGCGACGAGAAAAAGGAGACAACAGCAACAGCAACAACAAGGACGACAACAACAACAACAACAACAACAACAGCAGCAACAACTTGAACGCAAGTTGGTCGCTAGCAGGAGGCGACTGTGGCAGGAGCAACGACCATGACGCCGTCATGGCTTACCGCAAATGCAGTTGCCAGCGCACGAGTAACTTTTGCCCCTTTATGCATACTCATATAATGCGCAGCTCATCTGCATCGCACGTATGTATGTGTGCGTGTGTGTTTCCGTATGTGTGTGTGTTTGTCGACGCCCAGCTGGCACTTTGTTGCAAGTTTTACAGTTATACACAATGTTGCCAAAGACTCTGGGGTATAGAATAGCTCTCTCTCTCTCACTCTCTGCCTTGGGGCTCTACTGAATTTCCGCTTCCGCCCTTTGTTGGGCTTTCAGTGATTAGTCGTCCATTTGCTCGGCAATTAAAGCGCTTGAAATTAAAGCGCGCGCTTAACTTTTGCCCTGCGTGCGCCACTGGTGATAATGAAGGCTTATGGCACCACATTTGCCATCAGTTGGCCCATCGGCCCATCAGCCAATCTGTCAGTCAGTCAGTCAGTCAGTCGGTGAGTCGATAAACAAATGCCAGCGACAAATCAACGCCAGCAATAAAAACAGAGATGCCGAAAACGTATGGGCCAAGGATTTAAAGGCTTTAAGGAGCCGACGGCAACGGCAACGGCAGCGGCAGCTGCGATAAATAACATAAATAAAAGATACGAAGCCAAGTGAATTTGGGCAAATGTTTGTTAGCCATTCGCAAGGACGATTCTGATGGCGCAGCTGCCTAACTACGATAAAAACTTCTTCTCTGCTTTTTCGCCAGCCTCTTTCGCTCGATCTTTCTATGACTGTGTGTGTGCGTGTGTGTGTTTGCTTGTATGTGAAATCCATTAGAATGTATCAATATTTGTGCGAGCGCCTCGAGTTGATTTTAATTTCCAATGTATTCAGCAAACATAGCACACCCACACACACACCCGCTCACCCGCTCACCCACTCACCCACTCACACACACCCACACTCATACATAAATTTAATGCGTTCACATGCTGAGAGGCATTTCTGTAAATTATTCGCAAATTTGCTTTTTATTTGCCCAAACGCTTTTCAATTTCAACTTTCAACTGAAGCCGAGTGTTTTCTTTCCCTGCATACTTTCAGGCGCCGGCCGATAAGAAAATACACGCGAATTTGTTGTAATTGCAAAGTAATTGCCATCGCCGGACACCGGTCAACTGTAGTGGGTTATGGGAGTGGATATTCCCGTTACGCAACGGGAATTTCATTGAAATTTCGTAGGCAAAGGCAGACAAATGGCCGCACGTAAATGCGTTAAATTGAAAATCATTTTGATCTCGACCGCGCGACCTTTTCCTGCGACACTGACTACCGCAGCGGGGCGTGGCCAACGCCCACGTTCGTGCTCAAGTACAGCCATATGCCGCAGCCGCCAGTGCGATGTCCATGCCATCTGTCAGTTTGTGTGTGCGTGCGCGCATATTTTTCCCATTTCTGTTTTTTTTTTTCTTCTTTTTTTTTATGGCAGTTTCCTTTAGAAATTTCATACTTTTTACAGCCACGGCAACCGCAGCTAAAGCAGCAGCAGCAACAACAACAACAGCTGAACACCGCCCGAGGTGAAAGTTTTGTAGCTCGTTTCCGGCTCACACACAGAACTCCAACTCCTGCTCCCTGCTGCTACCGCCCCACCATCACGCGTCCGGAGTTGGCCCAGCCATGTAATACGTTCCACATCTTTCGCTCTTCACAAAAGTTTACAAGAATCACACAATGCCAGGGAAGTTCTTGGCAAGTGCGCGGCCACATTAAACGCGTAATATGTTCCGCTTCGCATCGACAATGGACCCAAAAGCCAAATAACAAGAATATTTATGTTGTGAGCTTTAAGGCTCTGTGAAAGCAACTTCAACTATCGATTACTGTTTCCTTTTTTTTTTCGTTTTTCATTTGCCAAAGCAGCTTCAAATCGTCTTAAAACAATTTTTAAAAACTCAAACTTTAAATATATATAAAGGAATTCACATTGAACTTGGAAAATAAATTTAAAATCATTTAATCTATACATAGTTTTACTCGAAAGAAATAAGATTGAAGTGATATAGATGGTGAATAAAATATGTTTGTGCTTTATAGAATTTAGAATGGATGTACAAATTCTGCACTTCATTATATAAATAAAAGAGAAAAAAAAAATAAATAAATAAAAAAAAATTCAAAAAATAAAAAATAATAATAATAAAATAGAATTCAATTAGAACATTTTTCATATATGTATACTTAAATGTATATTTTCACATTTATATTTTGTAAAAATTTCATTTATATAAAAATTTAAACATTTACTTTAAAAATTGTTTAAATTCTGAAAATCAATTCCAGACAAAATGATTTGATTGGCAGCTTGAGGATGGATTGCATATTTACTGTACTATATGTAGTTTTGTATATATTTAAAATATATAGTAAACTTTAGTATTATATATAGTATTATTAATATTATTCAATTTTCACTTAAGATCACTTTTTACACAATTTTCGGCCAATGCCGCCCATTGTACTATGCAGTCAGCCGCAAGGCAAAAGTCAAGACGCAATGTAAAAATTTCGCGTGATTTCATTTTGCCGCTTGCAAACATTGTTACCGCTATTCGATATTGTTGTTGTTGTTGTTGTCCTGATATTGTAATATGCCGGAAATTTGGCAGTATTTAGGGAAATCGTTGCTAAAGATTTCGCCTTTTCGCAGTCGCAATCATTCGCCAGCAGCGGGGGTGTATCTATGTACTATATGCCAGAATAGCGTAACGTAACATTACGCCAGTTGGCTGGCTGCAGGCCCCAATGGAAAACAGCCCCACATCAATGGCAAACGCGTGCCTATAAATTTCCAGGACTTTTTTGTGTAGGTGTGCGTGTCGTGCGTGCTGATGTGTGTGTGTGTGGGTAGAGCCGCTCATTTGGTGTCGCTAACTTGAGATTTTTATTTACCAGCATACATACGAGGCGTTGCGTGCGCCTGGATTTCTTTATTCAATCGTTTTTGTTGCTCCCACAGCGCCCTCATCATCAGTGGCCATAAAATAAAAGTTACGCACACCCCAGGGGCAACATTACATGCCACACGCACACACACACAGACACACACACCCGCACTCCTGCTGTGCCTTGAATGGCATGCTTGACCGACTTCGTTGGGCTTCATATTCAATATGGCTAGACATATGAGCACTGACCACAAATAATTGCCATAGTGGCAAAATGGAAAATTGCGCAAATAGAAAAGAAGGGAAAAACTTTGCAAAATTTGCATGCTGCGCAATTTTCAATGAACAATGACGTCACAGACACACACACACACACAGACTCGCATGCCCGATAAGCAACATAGCAGTTGACACAGCATTGCGGAGGCTTATCAAATCGAGCTATAAACCCATACCCATACCCATACCCATACCCATTGCCATACCCAAACCGAAAACCCAACTCAACTCAAGTCGAGCAGAAGCAATGAAAATTCAGTCAGTGATTCAGTTGGGCTGGCTGGCTGAAAGTGCTAAGCTTATTGCGTCGTTTAGCCAACACCCGAAACGAATTGCCGGCGAAAAGACGCCAGAGGACGACGAATGTAAACCCTTTGAGTGGCAGACATGAAGATATAACAACACACACACACACACACAGGCGCGCGCGCACATACAAACAAAGGCTCAACACACAGCAACAAAGACGCACGCAGAATCGTTTAGATTTTTCACGTAAGCAACTTTAAGGCTTTGATTTGCAAGCACAAGTGTGACAGTGCATATATATGTATGTGTGTGTGTGTGTGTGTGTTTATGTGTGCGTGTGTGGCAAAGTGTCGCCTTCGAGTCGTCAGCGGTGTGCCACATGCGAGCGACTTTCTGGCCAGCAGCAGCTCTAGGGCCAAAGGACACGGCTCATGTTACCCAGGCAACTGAGCCGGAGCTGCTCGCTGTTGTTGTAGCGTGTATCAGCAAGTTTGCTTCCCATTTTGCTTTGTTTTTTTCTCATGTCTCTTCAGGTTTCTGTTCTTGTTTTTGTTTGAGCGTCAGCGGCAATTTTTATGACTCTATTTACCCAAGACACATGCGACGCCAACAAGAAACTTGCCCAATGCTGCTGATAAGAAATGCCAGCTAGAGCAGCTAGAAAATTTATGCAGATTTTGAGACTCTCAAAGACAACGCACACACACACACGCTGATGTGACATGGACATGGGCATGGGCCTGGGTGGAGCGACGATTGTAAAATATATTAACATAAATTTGACATAAATGCTTCAAGAACAGTTTTTGACGCAGCGCTCGAGGCAGAAGCTGCCTATGAAACACCGTTTAAGAATAAATATGTGTGTGAGTGTGCGTGTGTGTGTGTGTGTTTGTGTGAAATATTGTTTCAACTTTATTAAAAAAATGGCAACGCAAATCTAAAACAGCTAAAGCCAAAGCGACAACAGAGCGCATAATAAATGGCAAAGCTCTCGGCATCTGCCGCCCGCCTACCGCCTACCGACCACCGCCCACTGTCGCAGTTGGACAGTCATTGGATATTCATTATACGCCCCGTCGCTGCGCTCACTGCTCGCAGCGAAACTCGTCAAAAAGTTTGAAATTAATTTAAATTTTTAATATGTTGCCCGATCGTAAATTGTATATTAGATTTGCCAGCGCCCAAATACGCAAACACACAGCTGAATTCATTCCGAAGAGTCCATTTGCAATTGCCTCGACATAAGGCAATAAAGCCAATTGATTAGCCAGCTTTGCGGTGATGCATTGTTTAAGATGAATCTTTCAATTTACAATCAATCGAACTGTCAAATATGATAAAACAATATCGTTTCCCATTAAGATTTCCTGGTGATAAAAAAAACATATACATTATTTTCTATTTATCAAAACAGAACGAAATGCCAACAGAAACAGACTTTAGTATTTGTAAATTTATATAAAAATTATTTAGTTTTCTAGGCATATTCACCATACTATATCAGATTGGCAGACTACATCAAGTTGGGCAATTATTTTTATAGACAAAGCAATAAACATATATAATTTATTCTCATAAGCAATGAACAAACCTAAACAAATTATGTATATGATAGTAAAATAGATGCTTGTTAAATTTCTTGAGTTCCGAAATACTTTTATCTCTGTTTCGCTTCGAATGGCATTTAATTTGAATTTACACATCAATAACTCATCCGCAGATCCATAAATGAGTTTTCTTATATGTCAACGGGCACATGTCTGTCGCAATGCTCAGGTTTGCTCAGAGCATAATTCCATCACATCGCAGCTCATTTGGGCACCCGGCCCTGTTGCCCCGCCTCCTGCTCATATGCTTATTTCATATATGCTAAGCCAACGTCGCCCTCTCCCGCCTTCTCGCCTTCCCGCCTTGCGGCCCAGCAAGCAAATGACGCAACATTCTCATGCGAACATTTTATTCTGACGAGGCGACGAAAATAACATGTCAAATTTATAATGCCTACAATTGCGTTTTTTATGGCCGTAGCCGACGCGACAGACGCGGCAAGAAAAAAGGCAATAATCAAGCCGTAGCTCGGCTAACCATGCCGAAGACCCAATACCCTTCCACTGCATGGGCAGTCTGGGAAGTTTCTTGTTGCTAACGCCTGGCTAGAGCTAAGATACCCTCGGTTAGAGTACGCATATAAAACGAGTCGAAATCGTTGCCATTGTACGGCTATAGACTTATTGCCAGATGCAAAGCCATGGGGGGTGTGGCTCTATAGCGCTAGACGGATAAATGTTTTCCAAAACAATTTGAGCATTTTTTACGACTTGCTGAACTAATTACAAGAGTTTTTAATGCAAGCAACGCGCCAAATTTAAAAGAAAAGAAAAAGAAAACGCAAAGCAAAAGAAGAAAAACTTGTACACAATTTTCCTATTTGGCTGCTAAGCGAATGTGTTAAAGTCGAAATGTGGCACACGAGGCGCATCATTTCTCAACGTTTCGCATCATCATCAGAGACATTCACATTCGCATTCCCATTCCCATTTTCATTCATTGAAATGCCTGGGTTACGGCTTGGAAAGGTTTTCCTCGGAAAATCAAAGCCGCTGATAGCCGAATTGAAAAATCGACGCCCCGCCTTGTCGTAGCTGCCGGGAGCCGTCACGTTTCGCTAGAGCCAAAGCTAAAGCCAGCGCCAGAGTCGGAGTCATAGCCAGAGCCATAGCCATAGCCAGAGTCAGAGTAGGAGTCGGAGGAGCTGGGACCCAGCCTAGCGTTCATCGAAGATGATGGCAATTGTTGCAAATAATTTTTTATGCTGAACACTGCCTCGGTGTGGCACGGCCTGAGCCGAGAATCTGTGCGGCTCGCGGGGGGCGGCGGCACGCGGAAGGAGCCAAACTTTTGTTTGTTGCCAAAAGTTTTGTTTGTTTGCTGAAGGCAGCCAGGGAGCTGCGACTGCCTGCCGTTTCTCATGACTTTCATTTGTTTTGACATCACGTTGCTGCCGCGTAGGCGCGGGGCACGGCCAATGCGGGCAACAGCAGCAACAGCAGCAACAACAGCAATAGCAGAGAGCCGGGCGATGTAATCGGCACATTCGAGCACCATGGCACGAGTGCGCATAGCATTGAAAATATTGTGGCAGGAGGCGCGGCATGCATTAAACGCAACTGAAGCTAACAACGAGGGGAGCCACGAAAGTTATGCAGGAGAAACTAGAAAAGCCAGAAAAATCAAATTGAGTTATGGTTGGTATGTGAGATAGATCCAATGAATGACTGACTGGATGAATGACTGAATGAGTGACAGGCTGGATGACAGAGAGAGCTGGATGACTAAGAGAATGACCGCCTGAATAACTGACGGAAGGAATGACTGAGTTAATGACTGATTGAATGACTGACTGAAAGACTGACTGAATGGCGAACTGAATAACTGACTAAATAACTGACTGCCTTTCTGAATCTGAATAGCTGACTGAATACTAAATTTAGACACTCACTAACTAATTTCGATTTGCTGATCAATGATCAAAATTATTGGAATTCGCAAAGAATATCATCTCTGATATTTCACTTCTCAGCTCAAATCTGATGAGAATGTAGGTATATTAGCTTGAATCTTTATTATATCAATCAATTCATTCAGCTGCAACAACTACTAGAACAACTCTCGATTAATCCAAGGCGAATCGACGCAGAAGTCATAAAAACCAAGCTGCACGTTGTTTCCAGTTGCCACTGCCACTTGATGTTGTTTTTGGTCTTTGACTGCTGCTTGTATTGGAACTTTGTTTGAACGCTCTTTGCCGCTGTTGTGTTATTACGCGTTATTACAACAACAACAATAGCAACAACAACAACAACAACAACAGCAGCAACAGCGACAGCCACAATAACAGTAAAAGCAACAGCAATGGCCATGCCAATGACTGGGCCAACAGCAGTTGGCCAAAGGCGTGTTATATGAATTTGCCACTCAGCGCCGCACTCTATGTGTGTGTGTTAAGTATATATATGTGTGCGTGTGTATGTGTTATACAATAATCAGACTATTTTTAGGAAAATTGGCAAAACGCGCAAATATGCTCGTGGAGTGGTTAAAGCAGAAGCAGCAAATGCTATCGCTCCCCCCGCCGGTTTTCCTTTGCCAGCGGCGCTTATGCATTTTTCATAACGTACACAAACACGTTCTAGATACATATTCATGCCAGCTTCCAGCTTCCCTTTCGTCTACCTCTCCGTCTCTCTCGCTCGCACACTCAATCCTCAGCTGGCTGTTATCCATCGTGTGTATTTATATACAGCAGCAGTGTTTTGCAAAATATGAGAGTCCGTTGATGCTCTCCGTGCATCCATCAGCACGTCACGGGGCGGCAACAGCTGCCGCCCGGACTCACCAAGTGCCAATAAAAATGTTAAGTATCTTTGCACTGTTGACATTCCAGAGAACGTACCCATACACGCACGGCACAAATGCCTAGATAAATGCGCTGGATACTCGCCGAGGCGTATAAATTAACCAGCTGACTTAAGAGCCGACGCATTTTTGACAATTTCGACGAGGCGTCAAAGTGCGGCGACATAGTTTGGGGCGCCGCGAGGCACCGAGACGCAATCACCTATTTAGCGTGCGTATCTGGCAGATACTTGAGGGGCTAATCAAACGCATTTCATCTATGTCTGGAACTGTAATGGGTTTTAGTGGGGCGTGGAGCGAGTGGCTCCTTGAGGGGAATGGGGCATAGGACAACATGCTCATATCACAGAGTCAAGGATGCATACATATATCTCTCATAGATCTAGCCGTATATTTAGCTATGTACATATTAAGCATGCAAGGTAGCCGCCAGGTGGCGCTGCGTGCCCGGCCATGCCAAAAGGATGCGGATGCGCCGCAAATATATATACACATATATATATATATATATATTCATATATACAGGTTGCGTAACTCTCCGACGTGTTTACAAAATATTTACAGATTAATTCAACGAGTATGCAAATGAGCGTTACGCTTCCACGCATTTTTACAGAGACTTACACTTCAATTTACATTTTCATAAATTTTCTTCATTACGATTTTCTATTATTATCTTTCTCTGCTTTTTTTTTAACGCTCGCACTTAATTTGCAGTCGACGCTGTTTTCTAATTAAAATTGACTGCAAAGCGAGTTTTCGCATTGGTTATTCGGTTTGCTGTAACACTCACCCGCTTGCCCCGCTTGCCGCGTGGTCCTTTCTCGCCCGGCGGTCCGGCCGGTCCGATGGGTCCCATCTGGCCGGGCTCACCTCGCTCTCCGGGCGGGCCTGTAAATGTTAATATTTGGCATATAAAGCGAATGATTTCAAATAGCACAAACAGCACACAATTCAGGCAACATAAATAGACACATACACTTGGAGAAATAGTCGAGCTACAGAATATGTTTGTTGTAAGGCAAATATATATAAATAATTCAGAAAATAATAGTTATTAAATTATGTTCATTTTATTATAAATTATTTTCATGATTTAACTCGAGTTAATTATAAAAAATTAATTTTACAAAAAATATATATAAATAATTAAACAAAATAATTGTCATTAAATTATTAAGTTTTGTTCATTTTATTATAAATTTTTTTCATGATTTAACTCGAGTTAATTATAAAAAAAAATTATGCGAAATTTTTTTATTATTTTATTAATATAATTATTTTGGATAAATCACAAATTTCTATTTTTTATTCCACAATATTTATAACCAATAAAATTCGATACACATTCTGATAATGAAACCTATATATATGTATATATATATGCATACATATATTCAACAGACTTTATTTGATATTTAACGTAATATAAATTTGTAAAATGTAAATCAATCGAGGCGTGTATTGCGTAGTCATGAATACCCGCATGCTTGGTATACATCACTAGCCATACAACATATGGCTGTGTATATATTTTATTTCTATTACATTTCCCCACATGTTTTCTTATCATATGCATCTACATCCTCATACATAAATAACAACTTGATTTAATGTATGTAAATATTTCTTGAAGTGTACAACTTAATTGACACCGACACGCGCTGTGCGACAAGTGCGGCGCAAATAGTAGGCGGGGCTGTGGCACAGCTTTGTAATTACACCCGTTATTATCATCGCTCGATGGCCTGTCACCATTCATCTGTCAGTCAACAAGCGTTTGATGGGTTTTCGGTCAGCAATTTATCCTGCTGCTCCTCGTCCTGCTGCTGCTGCGATAAGCGACTATCGTAGCTGCTGCTGCTGCTGCTTCTGCTGCTTTTGATGGCTCTCGGTTCAAGTTGAAAATGCAAATTGTTTATTTGCTAAAAAATAAACTGCCCAAAAGCCAACAGTGGCTCGTTTGACAGCAGCTCGATCCATGCTAATGAAGCGTGTGGCTTTCAAGTAACTTGACCCATTTGCCAGCGCACACAGATACCTCTGCTTTTATTTATGCAGCAGCAATTGCAATTTGTGTGCCACAGATGCGCCAGGAAAAATAATCAATAGGCATTTTGCAAGTGAAATGCCAGACAGACAGACAGACAGATTGGCATAGTCATTCAATTAGTGCTTCGCATTGGCTTCAACTTAAGAGTGAAGAAATATTTAGCCGTAAATCTATCAGCAGTACACTCACTTTGCTCCACTGTGCAGCGACAGCGAGACAAAAGCAACAACAACCACGTGACGACCTGTTTAGCGAAAATAATGAGAAATTGTCTGTTTTGACTAAAGCCATTAAATGTGACCATTTATACAGTCCACACACACATAGGCAGACGAATAAATAGACAAAACACACACACGACACACACATACACCAGTGCATATACCAGCACATATATATTTGTATTTACATGCATACAGAATTCATATCATAGATCCAATTGTGTGTGGCTTGTCAAAACATGCCTGTGTGTGTGTGAGTGTGTGTGTGTTTGCATGAAGAGATATAGAAAATTTATTAAGTTCGTAAAATTGCTTTTAGGGCGGGATTCGGGTCGTTGAGTTGAGTTGGCAGGACTCTCGCCTCCTGGCCAGTGCGCATTAATTTGCCTGCCCACAGTCCGGCTGGCGTTTGGTTTATGGCTTCTCTGCCGCTGTCTCTGCCGCTGCCTCTGCTACTGCTGCTGCCTCTGCCTCTGCCTCTGTGCACTGTCCTCTGTTGTTTATTTAGAATGAATATTTTGCTGGTCCTCTTTGTTTTGGTCACGGTCTCGGTCTCGGACTCGGACTCGGACTCGGTAAGTATTTATGGCGGCATAATTTAACGTTAAGCATTTTAGGCGACAATTTCAGCCATAATCAAAACTATTGCCAACGGCCCGACGACAGCGTGGTCCAGCTCCGCGGGCTCTGAAGTGGATTTATAGAGTCCAGGATATTGGATTGTGTTGGTCTGGCCTTCAGAGTTTCCCATTTCATTTTGGTATTTTTTGCTCTGTTTGCTATTATATTCCCTTGTTGGCCTTTTCAGCAAAAAGGCAATGCAGATGAAGTGCAAATGATAAGTTTTAATTTCGCTGGCCAAGCAAAGCAGAGCTTGGCCGAGCGGAGCTGCCCGGATGAGATGCAATCAAAATAGGAACTCAAATGGAATTCAAATAAATCAGCAAATAAATTGAAAATTTTGATATTACATTTGGGACTGGAGCAGCTGGTGCTGCTGAAACTGCCGATGCTGCCAGCATTTCCTGCTCTCATCTGGAGACGCAAAATACAAATGACACATTAAATTGTCGAAACGTCTCCCAGGTCCAGCTACAGCTACAGCTACAGCCTTAGCTCCAGCTCAGTGCCTGCCCACACATAAAGCACAAGTCAGCTTAACTAATTACGACAACGATAAGATAAGCAGTCAACAGGGAAAATCAGAGAGTCACAGACAGACGTGGCGACCAGCTGAAAGAATTCCAAATACAAATGACATTCAATTTATTCAAATCAAGCCCAAATGACTGAAGCCGTAGTCAGAAGCAGAAGCAGAACCAGAGACAGAGGCAGAGGCAGAGCCAGCATCAGAACCAGACCCTGACGCATGTCCCATGAGCGACTGGCGACTCGATTCTGACGCTGATTTCGTAAAATAAATTGCAATTTCATGTCCATCAACGCACAGCCCAGCGCGCTCATAGAACTGTCTCCGGTCAGGGAGGTGGCCGTGGGCCATGCACAAGGGTCTGCTGCTGCTTTGGCTGTCGGCAACTCTGGCTATCGCAGCAGCAGATCTTGTTTTCAACTAGCTACAAATCCCAAAAAACAATGCGCGCAACATTAACGCAACTGCAGCGAACAACTGTGACAACATCAGCAACAACAACAACAACAACAACAACAACATCATGCTGATGCTCTGATAAGGCAAGTGGGAGGCTGCGCGCTGCGGGTCATTGCAAGCGCTGAATCGATAGTAAATGCTCTCTGGTCACACGCTTTAGGGGTATTCGAGAGAGAGAGAGAGAAAATTTAATCTTTGCTTCATTACTGCAACTGCTATTAGATGAGCACATCGAATACTTAAGAGCCTCAAGCGCCTAATGGAAGCTGTCCAGTACGGCAAGGCAATGAGCAGCTATCAATGTCATTTACCAACTGTAATTGATAATAATTAAGGCTCAGGCCAAACCTGATTTGTTTGGTAAGCAGAAAACCAGGGAATTTCTGAGTTGAAGCCACCAAAAAGTTAGGCTCTATTTGAAATATTTCATTCTACTTGCTAGCTTAAATATTATGTATGTAAATATTATCCACCTGAATCACACACTCTGATCTACTATAAAAATATGTCTCTATAGGGCTGTCTACATTCGACTGGCTATATTTTTGCAAGGAAAATCCTAACTTGAGGGTAATCCTCCGAAACTTTTGCTCTACTTAAGATATTTCATTCTACTTTGTTGCTCTTATCTTATTACTTATTTATAGACAACATGTAAATATTATCTACCTGAAGCACACACTCCGATCTACTATAACAATATGTTTCTAGTTCTTTCCAAAGTGCCTCATAAATCTGTTTCAGGAACCTTTCAGACTCTATGACTTGTTCAACAGCCCGAAATGCATATAAGCATATTTAACGAAGATGGAATAGAACTGTTCAAGGTCTTTGGGGCTCTTAAAGGATTACCAAAGCTGGCATTTTATTTGCTCATCAAAACAGGAATTTATTTTCTTTATAGCCGCACACTTAGCTGACATTTACGACTCGGCTCTCATGAATGTATCTGTCTGTGGCTGCGCCGTCTAATGCATGACTATTGTTTATTTACTGCGCGCACTGAAGACCCCTAATAAAACAATTGGTCAGAGAGCAAGCGAGTCGGGGCAAAGGTAATTACACGAACTCTTGCCACATGCTGCATGCTGCATGCTGGATGCTACATGCTACATACTGCATGCCACATTGCGGCGATGCGTGCCTTGAGCAACGGAACGCCACATGGAACGAGTAGCGATGCTAATGAGCCGCTAAAAGCAACATAAATGACATAAAGTTGCTTTTTTACGACTGCGGTAAGTGTTTCAAGCTCTCCGGGTCTACAAATTTTTATGACAAACGCCGGACTCGGATTCGAATTCGAATTTGGATTTGGATTTCGAGTTGGATGCCCGAGCGTTTCAACTATTCGTACGGCCGTCCGCTTGGGTTATTTTCGTTTATTAAAATCGCATAAAGTGCAGAAATATGTTAGGTCAGATCGTAAAAGCCGAGACCAAATGGAAATTCTACTATTGTGGGCGTATGGGTGTGTGGGTGTGTGGGCGTGTGGCCGTATGCCGGTTGGGGCGTCTGCCGCCTCGACGAATTGTGGGGCATTTAATTGACGTCGACGTCAAAACTTTGCGGCATGTGGCAGCACACAAAACACAAAGGTCGTAAATGTTATCGCAAATACGGCAGGCAAACAAATTTCCAAATGTGGATGAAAAAAAAAAAGAAAAACCTAAAACTAAAAAAAAGAAAAAACCAAACGAGAATATTTCAAAAATTTGTGCGGCTATAAAAACAACGACGAGCGGAAATGCATGCAGCGCATTTGAAGCTGTGCATTTTGGTGTTTGATTTACATTTTAACGAGCTGCTTTTCACACCGAAAGACCGAAAATCGAAATCAAAATCCAAAACGCGCTGTAATGGGACAGCGCTAGTGAATGACTCAATTAGGCTGGGGCCAGGGGCCGCACCAACACTCATACACACACACGTTATTCCCATAGACGGCTGGCAATAAATTAAACAACCCGCAGATGAGCCACCAGCCAATGGCAGCAGCCGCGTGGCAACACTTGAAAAACCCATCGAATCGATCGATTCCCAAACATCAATAAGCTGCGCTTAACGTAGTTTACGACTAGTCTCCATGTGTATGTGTATATATGTATGTATATCTATAACTCTGAGAGTTAAGTGGCTCTCGAACCGAGGGTCAGCTGCCCCTCTAGAGATTTCCTTCTCTTCTGACACTTACCAGGTGGTCCGGGCGGTCCCGGCGGACCCTCGATGATGCCCGTTGGGAACTCGTCACCCTTGATGGTTGTGGTGAGTCCGCGATCACCGCGATCGCCTTTGTCGCCCTGCAAACGAGACGAGAAGCAAACGTATCAATGAGTCACAGGGCTGCATCTGTATTGATGTTTGGCTTTGGAAAATTTGGAAAATTAAGTGGAAATGGCAAGCAAGAGGGACAATAAAAGGTGACAAGGGTGAGGGAATGAGAGAGATAAAGGGAGAGACAGAGAGGGGGCGCTTAATACATAAATAAACGATAAATAATGTGGAAAACCGAGAAAAAGACAATGGGCAAAGCGGAAAAACAAAGCCAGACAGCACACAATGATACACACACACACACAAACACACACACACACAGATACGTGAGGACGACTCACTTAAAACGTCACAATGTTTATCCAACAGATACAAATAGTGCATTAATCCTTGTGACATCTTTGTTTTACTTATGAATCGTTTCGAATTCCTATCATTCCCTCCATCCCTCACCCTCTCCCTCTCTCTCTCTCTCTCTCTCTCTTTGTTTTTGTTTTGTGTGAATCACTCACCTTTATGCCAGGTGCGCCGGGCACACCGGGCGGTCCAATCGGGCCTGGCTGTCCGGCCTCACCTTGTAATCCCTGCGGTCCAGTTTCGCCTGGTGGTCCACGCTCGCCCGGCACGCCCGCAACGCCCGGCTCTCCCGGCGGTCCCGGCGGACCAGGCTCGCCCGGCTCACCCTAGTCGATTGAAAGAAATACGTTTATTAGTTTGTCCAGGCATCGACAGATCTTCCGCATAAATGGATAGGCACGTGCATTAAACAAAGATGAAACCACATAGTAGGAGGCATGCATTACACTAAAAGGATATTAGCCAAGGACCTCAGCACTTACCTTTAGCTGTATAACCGTCGAAGCGGAGACGTTAACGCCCGCTTCTTGCAAGTCCTTACAAACCAAACACACATTAAATTAACCATAAAGTATTAGAAAATAATAAAAATAAATGTTAAATTTTTTAATCAAAATATAAAATAAAATAAATAAATATAAACCTTAGCTGCTGCAAAGCAAAATTCAATTTGTACTAAAAAAGTAAATTTAAGTCAAATAAATAGCAAAAAGAAGATTAAGTAGATAATACCAAATTATGTAATCAAATTATTTGTATTATTATTATTTTTTTTTTTTAATAATATTCTAAACCATTAAGCAAAAACCAAAGCAAAAATCGCCTGTGCTTGTTGACTCAACTTGGCAACTCGCCATAAATAATGCATTTAAATAAAGGAATATGCAAATGAAATGTAATAACCGTTATATTAATTACATACGAAATCAGAAGTGTGGCTTGGCATGAAATACGAGTATGTAAATTAAAGAGCTTTCCATAAAAATAAACAAGAGTGTACATGACAGCATGACGATAAAAATGCCATTGCGACAGTTCAAACAGCCAAAGGATACGCTATAAAGGATGGCCGTCTGGTATTTCAATGCAACAAAATGACTAAGCAGAAACTATGCAGAAGTAGCTACAAATTTATGGTGCAGTTTAAGCCGAAGAGCTGAGTCAAGTTAAAAGCATTACGAACAACAATGAGCAGGATAATAAACAAAACCGTATACAAACTACAGCAACAACAACAACTACGACTAGTACAACAACAACTACTACAACTACTACTACGGCTACAAGGACAAAGACAAGTGCAGTGGACAACAAGTTGTAAATATTTGCAAACTCTCTGTCCGACTGCTGTTTGCCCTGAGATACGGCCATGGCCAGGCCAGGCGGTAGCGGGTTGGGAGCAGGATTAGGGTTACGCGGGGGTGCGGGAGCTGGTTGTCAGATCTAATGTACGGCAGTTGAAACGTATTTATGACTGAGAAATACCTTAACAGCTACGATTTCCGCATAGCCAAGGGTGCCGCCATGCAGCGTTGTCACCGATCTCTTGAGGCCCTGCAGAGAATGCGAATGCGGAGAAAGCAGAGCAGAGCATTTTGGTTAGAGATTTGCAGAAAAACAAAGTGGAAATAAGAAATAGAAAACACAATTCTTTTGATATAACATTTTCGGAATTTGAGCATCCAATTTCGTATGCAGATTTGCAGCAGCAGCCGATTTGCGTGAATCCGCGCTCTCCACTTACCTTCACCGTTTGGAAGACGTCGACGCCCGGATGGCCGGTGTCGCCCTTTTGGCCCTTGTCGCCGGGCTTGCCGGCCGCGCCCTTCTCGCCGCTGATGCCATTGAGACCCTGGGACACAAAAAAGTTGAGCACTTGCCGTTAGGAGTTGCCATTCGGGTCTCCATTGAGCACTTACCGCCTCGCCCTTCTCGCCGGGGTCGCCCTTCTTGCCGCGCTTCCCTCGCTTGCCGGGCGGTCCAGGTGGACCTGGTGGACCTGCAATTGAAATGCAATTTCGTCGTCAGTGGCGAATTGGTAAAGTTTTCATATTCGACTTTTTGCTGCAGTTAACTGCAAAAGGCAACGTCAGCTAGTGTCTTAAGGTCAACCGATTCCGCCTCATTAGATACGCTGCTGACTTCGCCAGCGACCGCAGTTGGCGTCCAGTGACATGGCGCATTCCAAGGAGCGTCGCCACTTTTGAAATTTCTTTTCATTTCAGTTAGTTTTTATTTTCTTTTTTTCTTCTTTTTTTTTCTTGTTCTTGCTTCTTTTTGCGCATTTTGCCCGCAACTTGTGCAAATTCATTTAGCTGAAAAATGACTTTCGCTGCAGCGCCAAGCAGAAGGACAAAACTGGCCAGAGGGCAAAACAGAAACTGTGCACAAAATATTTATAACCACTTTGGCTGCTATTATTTCAGCGCTGTGGAAAACTTTATCTGCTGCTGCTGTTGCAAGTGCCGCAGGATGCACCAAGGAGCAACAGCGCTGCCTCACAAAACGGGACAAAAACTCGACTCGATGCTTTTCAATTATTTCGCATGCAATTTTCCGGAGCATAAAATTTCAGTCAACGTGCTTTATAGCTACTACTGGCAATTATTCTTATTAGAGCCGACATTCAAGATACTCGCTGATGCTGATGCTGCTGCTGTTGCTGTTGCTGTTGTTGCGTTGCCCTTGCTTAAGCCGACTGTCCTTTGCCGTTGCCTGGAGACAGGAAATTAACACCTACATAAAGGCCAAAGCAAGATGCTGGCAATAAAATGAATGTCTGGTCGCGGCGTCCCAGCCAGGCGCAAATGAAGTAGGTGTGAAAATATTTAATTAAAATAGCAGCCAGCCAACAAACATGATAACAAAAGCGCCCAGAAAAGCGAAGAAAAAACAGCAAAAACACAAAACGAAAACAATAATAACAAAAGCAACAGGAAACACGCGCAGTTTTTTCTCTCTCTCTCTCTCTCTCTTTTTTTTTCTTTTTTTTTTTTTTTTTTTTTGCCAAGACTATCTGAGTAAAGGCAGACCTTTCGGCTGCTGTTTAATAATTGTTATAATTAAGTAATTCCGTTTCTAGCTGCTCTCAGTGAGAACGAACGTGAACGAAAACGAATACGAAAAGGTGCAAGTGAATATAAAAATGAAAGAAAAACTCCAAAGGCAAAGGAAGCTGCCTTTAATACAGGAAACGCCGGCAAACAATTTAAATTCATTTCGCGCCAAAATGGCGCCACAAACTACCAAAGTGAAAAAAAGGCCCGAACTGAACCGTGCCGGCACGCGTCGCTGTTTAAATGTGTGTGTGTGTGTGTGGGTGGGTGAGTGGGTGTGGCTGATTGTGTAGGTGCGATGTGAGCAGCCACAGGCAGACACTGAACAGCCAGCATGACTCCGGAGCAACGGAGCAACGGAGCAACGCCCCTCAAATGCAGCCAGCTCATTTAATTAAAAAAAGATTTCATTTGCCCTGCGTCACATTGGGTCGAGGGCAGCTAAAGCAAAAGGCAATTGAAAGACCCAGCTTCGAAGGAAATGCTATCAAAGTAGGTGCTAATAACAGTCTAATACCAAAAGGTGAGAGCTGATCAGTTGATCTCTAAATCCATTTCAAAGAAGATCACAGCAAATCGAGCAGGCAATTTGGTGTGAAGCTGTCTGAACATGATCTTTATATTACATATATAGTATATTACATATACTATCATTAATCGATATCTATAGAAAGTAAAATAAACTCAAGCCTTACTCAAATCTTAAGTTACACTAAGGTGAAGTTTCCATCAATAAATCGAGTAAATGATGAGCTCATAAATTCATGACATTCGCCCACTGTACCAGGCCTTGTAGAAATTATGCGCACACTGTGCAGCCGCACTTGGCAAGTAATAAAAGCGAGCCAATTAAGCGTGGCCAAGACGCAGGCACAGCTTGGAACAATGGACGGTCATTGCCTGGTTGCTTAGCCAGCGCTTGGGTACACTTGAGGCAACTTTGCTAACATGGCCAACTGGGGCATCAAGTGTCGTGTCGTAAGCCAAAGCCAAACGGAAGTGCCGCAGTGCCAAAAACAAGAAAAAGAGAAGAAGTCGACTTAACAATGCCATCGGAAGTGAGCAGAACAAAAGCAAATGGGGCAGCAACAGCAGCAGCACGAAAACAGAAACCAAAAAAAAAAAAAAAAAGTTAAAATTACGCTTAATCTAATAACAACATAATAATCATAATCATCATATCGTTTGCCCTCACATGCGCTGCGCTCTTTCCCAGTTGGGTTGCCATTAACGCCGCACTTTTCGTATATATTTTCTTTCGTATTATTTTCGCGTTGATGGTGGCGACGGTTGCCGTCATTTTGGCCAACAGTTTGCTGCCCGTTAACGTTGTTTGTTTGCTGTTATTGTTGTTGTTATTGTTGCTGCCTAATGCGCTAAGAAATCCCATTGACATGGCCAGAGAATGAGACAAATGTGATGCTTGGTGGGTTCATAGATAAAGTTCTTAAGTCAAAGCTTGCTTCATTTTCCCACTCGAGCTCGAGCCCCACTTGTGCTCAATAATAATCTAGATAATGACGATAATGTGTAACACTGCTGTTGCTGATTATGATGATGATGATGATGATGGTGCTGATGCTGATGGCAATTGAACGCCCTCAATGAGCGCGTAATGCAAGTCGCATACACACGCACAACTTCCATAAATCCATATCGAGCTGTTCTCCTCGCCTGCTCAGCCCAACTTCCAAGTCCAATCGAGAGCCCAGCCCAGTAGACTAAAGTGGCATTTACTCCAAAGCCGTTGCCGTTGCTGCTGCTGCAGTAGCAGAGCTCCCCTCGCTATGAGCGCTGCCTATGGGCTGGGGCGGCTTTCGGTTGAGCTTTGGCTCAACTGCCAGAGCGGAAAAAAGGAATTATGTCAAGTTGTGCGCGTAATAAATACTTGGAATCGTTTACGTGCGTACAACGCCGCAGCGACACGTACAACAAACAAGCGCTAAACAAGCCGGCAAACAGCCAGATAGTTAGACAGACAGACAGACAAAGAGAGAGAGAGAGAGAGAAAGAGGCAGCGAGAGCAAGTGCGTCTGTTGAGTGGAGGCAATTGACGCTCAACGCCCCAGCCGCATGATCAACAGGAAGAGCGGCGCAGGAAAGCCTAATTTAGTGTTTTGCTAATGGTAAACAACACCTCGCATCCTGCATATCCTTTGAGTTCGCATAGGCATTGCGGACATTTTGCAGACCTACTCAAAATAGTTGAATTCGAAATTTGTATTCCCCGAGCGCTGCATTAATGCTCTTCACTCTTGTTTCTTTAGAGTAGATGTGTATATAAATTCTGATAAGATATAATAGCAAATCGAGCCAAGTGAGTGTGTGTGTGTTTGTGTGTCAACAATCGAGTCTCATTCGTCGTGCAATGCAGTCAAGCGTTAAATCACAAGGCAGCGTCTAGAGTTGATGATTGCTTTTTGGCTGGGTATCTGTTGCCTTTTGCGGATTGGATTGGCAGTCATGTTGTTTATGCTTGCCAGCTTGATTGCTGTAGTTCAATAAGTGCCAGTGTGTGTGTGTGTGTGCGTGTGTGAATTACACAGCTGCTTGACTTATGCGCCATAAGTTTAAAGTCAGTGAAGCAAAACTTTGGCTTAGCTGGCATCTATTTAATGAGTTTGAGACCTTGGCTCTACGAAATTTTCATTACCCCTGCCAAAAAGCACACACATATTATACATATATATATATATACTGCATCTACTTAAGTAGCTGACTGCAGCAGCTGTCTGTGTGCACTTTTGCCTGGCCATACGACATCCTGTCAAGGACGTCTGCGTGCAAAATTAACTCGAAACGCAAACAACGCTGGCAAACTTTTGGCTTGTGCCGTGTCGCGTGCGACATTTGCTGCCAGGGCGCATCCTACGAAAATCCTCCGCAACCCAACTGGGAGCATATGAAAACGAAAAAGTCAAAGTCAAGCTGAAGCATATGAATATGCTCAGTTGAATTGTTTTGCACGCTGTCGAATATAGCCGAGCCAACTTTCTGCTCCCCTCACTCAACCACTCCCTCACCCAGTCAGTCAGTCAGTCAGTCAGCAAGGACACTTGATTTAATCTTGTTTTTGTTAGTTGTTGCCATCTTCAATAAATGCATTTGCCTGCGTATGTCTAGCAGGAGCAGCAGCAGCAGCAGCAGCAGGAGCAGCAGCAGCACCAGCAGCAGCAGAAGCAGCAGGAGCAACAACAATGTCTATAATAAAGCATAGCCGCTGCAGCTGTCGCTCCATGCAAACACCGAAACTTGTCCTTGTCCTTGTACTTTGCCCTTGTCGCTGCCGTCTACTGTCTCGCTCGCTCTCAGTTTCACGAAATGCGATACTTTGCTACAAGAGATAATTCTTGTCGTTCGCCTGAATAAAGTCTGTCGCCCTTTTTGCCAACGGTATTCAGTTACGTTCTCTGTCTCAAGTTGTCGCTGTTGTTGTTGTTGCTGCTGCTACCTCTGCTACTGTTTCATAGTCAGAATACAAACACACACACACACACACACACACACACACATAGTGGGGACAGCTATGCGTATACGTAACGTAGAAGAACCCAGCTATGTTACAACGGGAAAATCTATGTTTATGCACATGCTGGATGGCTGCTACAGTAAAAACCTGTAACAGCCGGCCGAACAGGTTAAGGTTCGCTTCACTCTGATTTATGGAAGCTCATTAAAAATAAATAAAAAAAAAAAAAAACAAGAAACAAAAACATACAAGAGAGAGAAACCCGTTTACATAGGCACACAGGCTAACAGGCCGGCACTGATAATGCATTGGCCATAAATCAGCCGGCAGTTGTAGCTGTGTCATGTCTATTGGCTAATTAAAAGGATATCTGAGCAGCACTTAATTAACGTAATAGCCAAATTGCAGCTTACACAAATGCATCTTGGACAGCCCTGTGGCAGGGCCAAGCAGTTGTTGCTCATAATAATGGCTATGAATCCAATTAATGCATTGGCTGGACTACAATGCTGTCTTAGCTAAGCTTCGAGTGGGCAGCGACAATTATGAGCAGGACTCGGCCCGAAGGACGCTGCTGTCCTGGCCTTAACATAAACAGCTTTTGGCCCCCATTGTTACAGAGTCCGTTGATTGTGCAGCAGCAGTGAACCGAATTATGGCCTGCTCGCAATAAGTTTGCATTGTCATTCAGGCTTAAGCCGGGCTTTGTTCTCGACTGAACGTTGCCTGGTTGCAAATGAGTGACAAATCTGTTGCATTAGCGAATCTGTTTGTTGCATGCAACAGATCGATTAAACGCCCTGTGCGCTAACCGTTGCCTTTTCAGCTTTGCAGCTTGCCTAATTAAATGATAGCCATGAATTCGCTGTGCTAATCAGCTGCAGCAGGAGCAGAACGAAGCAGGAGGCGGCTTCGGGTTTCGCTTATGCAATACACCCTTGCTCCACGTGCGTGTGTGTGTGCCTGGCCTTGTGTGCCGTTAGCTGTGGGCGTGTTTGCTGACAGCTTGAGTAAATGGATTTTTGAAATGAAACCGCTCTTGATGCAGCGGACAGTTTCGAATGTGCTGCATCAACAGGTGGCCCCACGCATGAGGGAATTTCGCAGTTTTGCTGCTGCGGCATGCTGCAAGCAGTGCAATAAATTTAATGCACGCCCCCCGGCCAACGCCCTCTAGCATGTAAACATGCGTCGTTTGACAAATGTTTGCGGTTCGCCCATAAATATAAAGTGTAATTGCCAAACATTTAAAGAATACATCGGTTAATTGCAATTTGTGCTGCATTCATCGGACTCGATTCATTTCATGTTGATTGACGACCGTCGCCCTCGCCCTCAGTCTCCGCCCTCGCCCACCGCCCTTCAGCTGTGGTAAACGGAACAAGGGCAATGCAACGACATCGATGTCAAATGCGTGTGGCTCACTGTCAGTCTGTCAGTCTGTCAGTCTGTCCCTCCGTCGGCCTGTCCGTCTGTCAGTTGGTTTGTTGGTTTGACAACGGATAAACTGACAAATTAGCTTCACATTTATTTGACATTTCATTCTCTTTTTATATCAGCTTGATTTTATATTATTTTCTTTATTATTTATTTTTTTTTTCGACTCGTATTTGTTTTTGTTTTAATGACTGTTTGGCAATTTGCATATAATTTGTTATTCGATTTATGATCTTAAATGCAAATTGTATAATTTATTGCATCCCCAGCCAGGATTTATTCAATTCCCAACAGCTCGCATAATTATTGTTTATATTTGTATTTATATTTATATTTATATTTTTATGTTTATCTTATATTTGAATGCGTTTTATGATGCGTAATGTGATTTTAATATGCCAACCGATGGGAGCTCTGATTGCGAAATGTTTAAGCTGATAATAAAATCTGCCACAAAAGTCATTCGGCGCGCATAGACAGCGGCTGTCATTCATTTTGGCCACAGACAGCTAAATTATTCTTAGCCAATTTGTTTTAATTCCCATGACTGACAGTTTGACAGACAACAATAACAACAACAGCAAAAGCAGCAGCAGCAACAATGGAAAGCCCAACTAAAACAAGATTGGAGCAAAGCTTATTATGTAGTTTGAGCTGCGCATAGAGCAAACATTGATTGTAATTCAATCAAATTCGCAGGCATCGGGGATAAGAAACGGCTATAGCGTATCACTCGGAGCTTAGCAGCTGCCAACCTGCAAAGCTGCTTACACTCACTCACTGCAAATGCACAACTTACAAAACTCCTCTCGGCGTCTAGCGTCGTGCGTCGGGCGCAGCGCATTCTGTTTGCTTACAGCAAAGTTTTTTTTTTTTTAATGTACACAATGTTGTTTATTCGAGCATTGGCAAACTTAAGTTAATGTTTATGTCAACACCAACTGCAAGAGGAAGAAGAAGAAGAAGAAGAGGAACAAAATAGAAGCAGCGGCTAATCCCAAACGATCAACGGAAAGAACAGGTCCCTCAGCTGGGACTACGGAAATAAAAAAGAGAGAAAGGCAAACTTGCTGCCGGAAAAACACTTGTAAATCCCCCAGCATTGCTTATGTTTAAGTAATTGGCAAAAGGCTTAAGCGGCTGCTTACCCAGCCAGATACCCAAGCACCCAAGCACCCACGCGCCCAAACACCCCGGACACACAGACAGCCCGATTGGCCAACCTTTACGACACTCGGCCCAAGATTGTTGCAAAGTTTTCGTTTTCATTTTCATTTGCCGTATCTGTATAATACCACGGCTTACGTCACTCCAACAAATATGAGTGCCTAAACAGAGCCACGCTCTCTAAGTGCTATTGTTGATAGAATGCTCTTTTCCGAAGAGCGCCAATAACAATGAAAAGTACTTCAATATGCCATGGACTGTCGGAAACAAAATCCGGCGGACTATTTATTTAGCGACTGCAAATCTCCGTTGGTAGAAAAATAAAAACCAAAAAAAAAAAAAGAAGAAGGAATACCCAATGCTAATCCTATGGAAATTAAAGAAAAACAAATGAGTAATGGCTTAATGCGCTGAATTGATAAGCTACTGGAAAAAATAGAGCGCGACAGGGCGACGGGGCGACAGGGGAATAATCCCAAACAGTTTCATCAACAATATGTATGTATATATAACAGTGCAGGGAAAATACAATCATATTCCCAAACAAAACAGGGGCAAACAGAGAACGGAAAAGAAAATAAAAACGTAGCTAGGTAGCCAGGTAACAGATTGAAGACTTTTAACAATAGAAAGTATTCGACGCCCGAAAGTAAACTGGAATTTAATACGTTCTCTTTGGTGACGTGTCGCTGACGCTGATGGCTTCTCACCAGGCATTACCATATCTGGCCCGCGGCCCCTGAGTCGCTTTCCTTCAATATGTTTCCGCGCAATTGCATTCTAGCTGGAAAAATATATAAAATAAAGCTAAATAACCGCAGTTAAGTCGAAATGAAACAGAGACGCAGCTAACGATGGCTCGAGCAGTTGTCATTGACAACATCCACACGGCAAAGAACAAAGCGAGCTCAGCACCTACTATGGCACTAAAGATGAGCATCTGCACACACACAGATACACTCACGCATACACTTGTATTAAATCTATCTATATAGCTATAAATGCAAGGCTGGGGTAAATCAAGAAATTAATCCCTTGAACAGCTGCGACAGCAGCAAACAAATAATGAAAAATATTTGTGCGCCTTATGAATACAACAATGAATGGAAATCAAGCTGATGAAGAATGATATAATAATAATAATAATAATAACAACAGCAACAGCAGCAGCAGCAGCCGCAGCCACAGCCGTTGCGAGGGATTCTGGTTTGCGGATGAGCCATAAAAAATCACAGCAAAGGGCAATCATAATAAAAAAGTGACAAGTGATACAAAGTAAATTCATGCGAATGCGAAACAAGCTGAGGGCGAGCAGTGCAGCAATAAATGGAAATACACATACATATACATATACATATACATATAAATACATCTGCAGATGGAGCTGTAAATGTAACTGTAACTGTAGCTGTAGCTCTGTCTGTCTGTGTGCTCATATATTGGTCTCTCACTGCCTCGCTGGCTGACTGAGTGACGTCGCCGTTCGTGTCTATGGCAATGCAGAACCTCAGGCCCAGGCCCAGGCCCCGCCCCAACTCCGGCCCGTCTCCTACCCGCTGCTTCCTTTTTTGTTGACAAGCCGCCGACTGTTAACTCTCGTGTGTGGCATTTCTGCGTGTGTGCCCCATAAGCCTCCTTTATACACGTTTTTCTTTTTTCTTTTCTTCCCTTCTTTACATACACAACAACATTCGCATGAGTGGGCAGTGTAATGGCTTGTAACCGAGCACAAATTGCACAATGCAGCATATACCGTATGAACGGCGAGTTATGGCTTAATTGTGGCTGCGCTTGCAGCATCATTTGACGAACAACTGTCAGGATCTCAGAGTGCATGCAAGCAACTCAATCTCAAGCAATATTTCCCATATACATATATATCTATATACATATATGTATGTATATCTATATGTACTTGATCACATCATTGACGGGCGAATGCATTCCTGGTTTAGTTAGTTTATGCATTCGCTCTGGCATTCCACTGCACACATTCACAGTATGATAACTAAGCACTCGAACGCTTGTCAGCCATCAGAAATCACACACACATATACAGAGTGCCTCAGCACTTCACACTTAACGGGCTTTCGACTGGCAATAACTCGTGTGAGAGCACGTTATACGCTGCGTATGAGCAACGTTGCCGTGCTAAGGGTATCTATCCATGGGGAGCCAGTTGGCCAACACGTTGCGCCTGAGATGAGCATGAAGTGACACTAACACAATGCCAATGACAATGACGTCAATATGCGCGATATTCTGCGCCATCACTCATCTTTCCAATGGCTGACGTTCCCGCCGGCTTCGCTGATGATATGAATGAATTATGTGGGTATCCGGGCTGATTCCGAACTGATGCTGGGCTGAGAATGAGCTCAGGCTGGGCAGCCGGCTAAGTGAGAGGGAATGTGGGAAGCACTGCGTTGGCATTGCCAGCCTGTGTCGACGAGCGTTAAACTTGCGGCAATTTCGTAACATGGCAGACGACAACAACAACAGCAACAGCTACGACAACATTGCGAACAAGCAACCAGACGGCAACCTGCAGCTGTTGCTGCTGCTGCGTGTTGCTTGTGGCATATGTGCGGCAAGCGCTTTTGTGGCATTGTTCATGTGGTATAATTTAAATAATTGAAAGTTTTACGCTTGCGCGCATAATGCGTCGGCAGGAGCCGGAGCAGGAGCAGGAGCAGGAGCAGGAGCAGGAGCAACAGCTGATGGCCGGATGCATAGCGACTGTGCCCAGCGGCATGCAGCTTGAAGTGCGCGTCCTGCCACATCCTGGCCAGCTGTCTGCTGCAATTTAATGAGCATTATTTAAGGTGCAGCAGCCTGCATGGCCCGCCTGTTATGCAAACAACATGCGAATTAAATTCACCAATTTTAATACGCCAGACAGAGGGATTTTGCACGCCCAGCCGCCCCCTTTTGCACAACAACGGCGCAAATTCAAATGAGCAGCAACTAAAACACAAAAGGGGCTTTGTCCCTCTGGCTGCTGCTGTCGCTCGGGCCAATGCAGACGCGAATTACAATTAAATGATCAGAGATAGCTTCGAGCAGACAAATGCGCCAGTGCCCCAGCCTGCACAGGGCAGCCAGACAAGTAGTCAGCTCTCCAGCTCCAGCTCCAACTGCAGGTCTAGCTCTAGCTCTAGCTCATACTCCTGCTGCTCCTACTCCTGCTGCTGCTGCAGTAACTCTTTGTCTGCCTGGCACTACGTGAGTGCAAAACTGCTTACGTTCATATCGCACAAATCATGTAGCACCCATAAATTTCAAATAGCCAGCCATTTCATACACACTGCGAGACAGGGAGAGTGTGAGCAGGATGGAGAGAGAGAGCGTGTCAGAGTGGGGAGACATATATAGATGTGGACAGCGGAACAGTTGCTGATGCTGCTGCTGCTGCTGCTGCAAGTGTCGGTGATGGCGATTGGCGATTGGCGATTTGCGATTGGCCAGCGGGCACAGGTTGACTGATAAACATGATGCTGCGACGGCTGCTGCTGCTGCTGCTAATGTTGCTGCTGGGGTCGCAACTAGAGTTAGTTTCATCGGACAGCAACGGTTGCCGCCTGGAGGCGAGGGTTCTTTAAATTGTGAGCGAACTGTAATGAAACTTGACATGTTATTTGTTCATTGAGTGTGCCTGTATGTGTGTGTGTGTGTCCAGTTGCAGCAACTGCCTGTAAGCATAAATATTGCAGCTGCCTGCAGCAAGTGCAGCAAAGCAATGTCGACATCGCCTCGCTGACATGCATGGAAAAACTTTTGGCTGAGCAATGGCCAAAGTCGAACCAAGAGAAAATTAAAATAGAATAGAGTGAAAGGCAGTAAAGCAATAAATATGGCAAAGGGCAGAACAAAGCAAATATAAATATTATATGTAAATATAATAATATTAATATAAATAATATATTATACTACGTTTAAGCTGAAGCCTTGTACAGGGTATCTACAATTCGTAGCATTTCAATTTTTTTTTTTTTTTCAGATTTTCCCTCGGTTTTGTTTGGCATGTTTGGGGCCACTCTGGAGCAGTGACTGAAAGTTCTGCTTTGTAAATAAATTGAGTGCCAGTGCCATGATAAATACATAAAGCACACATATACATACACACACACTCGCACACACTCTACTTGCGTGTATGCAAAGTCTATTTATTCAAGGGCCAAAATATGCAGCAGACGCAGCAGCTTTCTATTATTTTAGCTGCTTTTTTTCTGCTTTTCATTTTTTTCCCCCTTCTTCTTCTTCTTCTTTATCGAGTCGCGCTGTTCTCTTTTTATGGCACACTCATCTTGTCTATTGTTATTGTTGCTCTGCATCTTCATTATTTTTATTAGATTCCTGCGAAACACAGACAGCTGCGCGTGGTGGCCATGTCTGCGCATTCCCAGATATGATAATGCTCTTGCCCGTGGGTTCAATGGAACCGTTTGCTGGCCAAGGATTTGCAGTTGCCAAATCTCTGGACGTCCTTCGTTCCCCTTGAACACAGTGCTTATTGCAGCAGCATTGCATCGACCCACACACACACACACACACACCCAAATGGCAGTTGATTTCAAGTGGCTCCACATATACGTATACGATGCTCAGCTGCAGTCCGCCCGACGAGCTGCAGTCTGTCATGTTGAGCGTTCGCCTGAGTGGAATGCATATAATGGCATATTACACATACGCCCCGTGGCGCGCAGTCTAATAAATACAAATTTGGACAGCATGAATTGCCAGTTGAACCGCCGCCGGCCCAGCGGCTACACAAAAAGGGTTCACTGCACGAGCACGAACACGCACACGAACACCAGCTCAAGCACAAACACGAACACGAACACGAACGCGAACATGATATCTAATATTTATTGGCATTGAGCGCGTGGGCCCGGGACACGGAATCATCGCTGACCGCATGACGTGTCTAACAGGCTCATTAGGCACAAGTGGCAATGTGCTAATTATGCGCAGATACCGCACAAGGGTCAACCGCGCAGCCGCTGCATAAATCTGATGCCGCATTGCCAATTATGCACGCTGGGCCAGAGAGAAGCCACGAACAGCTTCCATAAATCTGAGCCTCGGCCCTTGGCGCCCGCGGCCACATTATGACCCCAAGTGCAAGTCGCATTATGACACTGCCTCCAGAGCTGCATAGATGCCATAAAAAAAGGGGCAAAGAATAGAAAATCAGAATGCGGCATGCTGCACTGCGAGTTACCCAGCAATAGAGACAGCGAGTGGAAAATAGAAAGAAATTAAATGAATTGAAGCCTCTTCTTTCCCTTCCACTAGCTTTGCATAGATCAAACATCTAAGTGAATGATTAGGCATTTGATGGGCATTATATTTGAAGACTGAATGCCCAACCCTCATTCTGTACAGGGTATTCAAATGAAAGAGCTAAACTGCAAAGTTGGCCACAGCTGTGACCCGCTTGTGCACTTTGGAAACAGATTTAGCCAGTTGCATATATATCAGAGCTGAAATCGTTAAAGCTGTTTAATGACCTCACTTTGCCAGAGGGCCACATGCAAAGAGTATGATCTATTTAGCTATTTAAGTTTGGTCGAGTAATTTTAAAGCACCGCTAAAAGTTATTTCGTTAATTTGTGTTGGCCTAATGTGAAATTAAAAATTCGCTGAAAATTCAATGTGCCGCATCAACACGCTGTAAAAATGGCTCTGGCCAGCGCAGAGTGGCTAAATTTTAAATTAAAATTAACATTATGCTAATTTCATCTATTGCCACCGTGAATGTAGCTGCCGCTTCTATTCCTGCTGATCCTACTCCTGCTGCTGCTGTTTGTACTCCTGCTGCTCCTGCTGCTCCTGCTACTGCTGCTGCTGCTGCTCCTGCTGCTGTTGGCACTTCTGTTTCGGTAACATCGTCGCGGGTCGCTGGCTGCCAAACAATCAACCCACCCACGTGCCTGGCCTTAACTTTTTGGGGCAACTTGGGGCTGTCACCTACTTGCCCCAAAAGATGCGGCTTGGGGTAGCCGTCGCTACCATCGTGAGATGGCAAACTTTTTATGCAAATTAAATGTCTGCGCTTGACGCGCGTGCGTTCTGTTTGCTTTGAGGCAGTCAGTCTTTGCTGTCTATGGATAAACTGCCTGAATTTCAGCCTGTCTGCCTTCCACTGGCCCCACTGCAGCAGCAAACAGACGTCGAAGTTGAAATGCGGCGCATTTTGTGAGCTGTTTTAGCCGCCAGGGCCACGCGAGGCAGAGGGAAACGAAAATCGTGCAACACGACTTTCGAATACCCGCACTTCGTTTTCAACTGAGCCTCAAATTTTATTAGCTTGAAATCAATTTTTCTAAAAGTTTCTTATGATGCATAATTGCCAAATTGGAGTGCTTGAAGCTCATAGAGATCTGAAATCTTGCCAAGTGCTAGCAGAAAGTCTACAACTTTTAATTCAATTAGTCGCCAATAGTAGCTCGAACTAATTATTTATAATTACCAACTAATGCTGTCTACATTTTGCACGCCCCACAGCAACAGCGTGGGGCTTCCGTATTTCAGGGAAAAAATGAACTTTAGCTTAATGAATTTTTTAGCCGCAACGTTGAGCGTTTTGTGTGTTTGCATAATTCAAGTGTATGGGTGTATGTGTGTGTGTGTGTGTGTGTACTGAAGTTGCTACTGGTGCTACGGGGGCTTCTGCTGTTGCAGCCAGCTGCTGCTGTTTATTTACCTTTCAACACGCTGCGCTTCATCATCATTATAAAATACCAGCAGGCAGGCAGACAGAAAAAAAATACAAAAACAAAATTGAAAAAAAAAAGAAATCTTAAATCAAAACAAATACGCAAAATGTGCATGACAACAGAATGCTTGGCTGCAGACTGCTGGCTGACGACTTAACGCTGTGCCACATATGGCAGGCAGCTCGTAGAGCTGGCTGGAGTAGGACTAGCAGGAGTCAGTTTTTGACATTGCAGCGGCAGCAACGTAAAATTATAATCAACCCACTTTCTGCTCTATTATAAGTTATTCTACTTTGTTTGTTGTTGTTGGCTGCTTGAATATATATTTTTGCGCCCTGCTTTCAAGTCTTCTGTTGTTGTTATTATATTCCTGCTTCCGCTGTGGGCAGCAGCAGCAGCAGCAGCAACAACAAAGTTGCGCCATGCTGTGGCCAAGACAAGCAACAGGCTGCGCCCCAGGCAAGTTCAATGTGGGCGTGTTAGCGTCTTTGTTGGCGTCGCCGTTGCCGTTGTTGTTGTTGTTGTTGTTGTTGTTGTAGTGAGTTACTCGGCCCGGCTAGCGCCGCTTATGCTTATGCCTACAGAGTCCGCCAAAGTTCTGTAATTGTTGTTGATGTTGTTGCTGTTGATGTTGATGTTGCTGTTGCATTTAAGTGCACTAGCAATTGTTGCCACTCTTTTTCTAGACTTGAGTTGCAGCCACTTCAGCAGTTTCCTCGTCGTTGCCTTCTCTTTTGTTTGTTGCTGCACATAATTTGATTGCTTTTGATTTATATTGCATATAATGCTATTTACTATTAGTTCTATATATATATATATATATATATATATATATATATGAAGTGGGAAAAGGATGGAGAGAGGGTGGGAGAGTGGAAGAGAGAGAGGCAGGCAGAGACAGCTTCAATGTGGCGCCTCTTGCCTTGTATTAATTCCACTTGAAGCACAATTTTTTTGTATGCCTGCCATATTGTGTTGCAGTTGCAACAGTTGCTGCTGCTGCTGCTGCTGCTGCAGCATATGGCTTGTGTTTTCAGTTTGGCCCCCAACTTGATTAAGCGCCAATTTATTACTCATTCATGGACTGGCCGCTGCTTTCAACGCTAGCCAGAAATATTTTTCATTTCTTCTCTGGCTGCAGTTGCATTGCTGTTGCTTTTGTTGCTCGTGTTGATTGTACGCTTTGCCATAAACAACAAACTAACAAGCACTACGCTCATGAATCGCTTTCTATGGCTGTGCAGCCAATATTACGACTCTCATATATATTTTTTTGGTTTTTTTTTTTTTAGGAGGACTTAGAGGAGTAGGAGGAGCAGCAGGCTTCTGAAAGCTATTTGCAATGGCTCGCAAAGTTATTAGCCCATTCGCATTGGCTCATAGTATTTCTAGTTGTGTGCTTTCAATTGATTTATAACATTTCTAAATGGGCGCCAGCACACTTGTTGTGTTGTTTATACAAATGCAGGCAAATGTTTTATGAGCTCTCTGAATTATGAGCCAACGAGCCGGCAACTTTATGGTATAAATAAATTAAAAATGTTCAACAACTTCAGTTAAACGGCCCACTCGAAAACTTTATTCCCACTGAACACTGATGAAGATTTTTAATTAAGTAGTTGCATGAATTAAATTAATATGAAATTAAAATTAACGTATAGAAGAAAGCACTGGCTACAGATTCTTTCAACTAGATCGAGGTTTAATGTATTTCGATTATGCATTTGCTATATCTAAGAGCTAAATATCTTAAAAGAACTTTTAGTAAAGTATAAAAACTTTTGTTGGTTTTAGCCTCTAAATAAAAGTTTCCAGCTGGTTTAATATGCTCGAGAGCAATGGCTCACAGGAAGCTATAAGAGGCTGTTGTCAGGTATGCAGCATCAAATCAGAACACAAAAGTCAAGAACAGAGCCAAAGCAGTGCCACAAAAAAAAAAAAAAAGAAGTAAAGAAAACAAAAACAGTTAACAGTAGTTAATCACACGACAAACACAGCAACAGCAGCAGAAATAAACAAAAGATGTTGAAAGTAAAGTGGCTAGGAATATGTATCTATATAGAGAGGGAGAGTGAGAGAGAGAGATGGAACGTGGTCAGGGCCATGTCCGGCGAAGCTGCAGGACTTATTGCCTTGATGTTTCGCACACTTTGCAAATGCAGCAGCGTCACGCACATCGGACAGCAGACTAATTGCAGCTGTCGCAGCAAGAGTCGATGCGATTGAGCTGCCTGACGACGCCAGATGAGAGATGTGAGTGTGGTGGATCAACAAAGAGGGGGGGAAGTGCCCGGCCACTGGGGTGTGTTGCTGTGGGCGGCGGGTGCGGTGCAAGGGCTGGCGGCAACCGGCGTCAAAATCAATTAAACGGGCAACAGGCGAACGGTAATTGCAGCTAAAAATCGACACAGACCCCGCGCACTCATAAAGAGTGCCACAAAACACTTTGCGCTAATTGCACGCAGTTTCGATGGGGGGCTGGCTTGGTGGGGCACGGGGCACGCCAGGCCACAGTGTGGAGTGGCAGGCCGCGGCGAATGGCAAATAAAAACAGAAATTAAACAAAGTAAATAGAAATTCATCAACGTCATCGACGCCACAGCCAGAACCAGAGCCTCAGCCTCCAGCCTCAGCCTCAATAAAATCCACAAACAATCGAGGACGACGTCGCGACGTTGCTGAGTCTTGTTGTTGCAGCTTCGCTTGCCTTAGCCAGGGCCATGCCTCATACAGTTGTAAGTGTCTGTGTGTCTGTGTGTGTGTGTGTTGCAGACATTAAAGCAAACAAAACAACTGCAACCACGGGCGAGCAGGTCAGACACAAATGCTGGACACGCGGAACGCTATTGTGGCTCACTTTTAGTGGGCAATAAAAAGCGATCGGACGAGCATATGCGTGCGGTTTATTCAATTGATTGGAAATTATATGCGCCTCGCTTTGCCTTTTTGTTTTTTGGGGTCAGCAGCGCTGCCGCATCTATTTGCCGCCAGATGGCGCGCACATACCCAGCAAACTGCAGGCAGCAGTCGAGACCCCCCAAAAATGCCAAACGCAGCCAGCTTTGATGTGCACTTTGACAGGCTTCCCCTCCCCGACGGCCACTGCCCCTGGCCAACCATCTGCACGAGAAGTCGGCTATTTAGCTCTTTTGATTTCGTTCTGCTTTGCATTCATTAATCAATTTATAGTTGTGTCTGCATTGTTTCGCCTTGCTTGCCATCTCGCTCCCCCTCTCTCTCTCTCTTTCACTCTCTGGCTCTCGCTCACCTTTCACTGCTTAGAGCTTTGTATGTCTTAAGTGGGCACCAAGTGGGTTTGGTTGCAATCCATCGCCATTGGCCAATTGCTCAGTGCAGCGTGCTTATCTTGTGCCGCCACTCGGGCCACTCCCCCACCCCCTGCTGCCCCCTTCCCCATCTCTTGACCGTTAGCCGCTGTGTAACGTCATTTCCCCATATTTTCTGTTTTCCTCTTGCTTATTTCGCTCCCCCAAGGGCGCCATGGACCCTTTTGTCTGCGCGCACCGCCCTCGTGCAGTGAGCACAAAATTTGTCGGTAGGTCGGCACTCGTTTAGTCAGCTTACTGCGGCTACAAGTTTAACATAGTTCATTGTCTTGTTGTTCATCAAGTTTTTCTATAGCTGCCGCTGGGGATGCCAGCCGCCCCCATCCCCTGCCCGCCCTCGCTTCCTTTCCTTCCTTTTTTTTTTTTTTGTGTGCTGCAACAATGGTAGCTGTCCAAGCGAGGGCATTCACTATTTGTTGTTTCCATTTTTGGGATGTTGCAAAATAATTTGAACGTGTTTTCTGTTGTGTTGTGGTTGCCCTGCAAAAGTGGATAAGTGCGGACAGTTCGGTTTGTGGAAATCTATGTAACGTTACTCTCTCGGTTACACATTATATATTATTGATACACTATTGCAAGTGTTTACAAATTCTTATTAAAGAATGATAAAACATACAGATTGCGGTTTGGGTTAAGTGCATGAGCTATTTGCTCATTGCTGAGAAAACTCAATCATTAAAATTGATATCAACTAAAGACTTTGACTTGAAAAACTGAAATTATAGTTTTATACAAGATTCTATAAATATGTACAACATAAAACAATATTCAAAATGGGATATTCTTAAGACTTTAAGAATACACAATCTATATATATAGAGATATATTGTATAGATCGTATTATATTATAAATATATAGTATTATATCTGACAGCTTAACATTTATTGAAATCTAACTTCAGCAATACACAATCTAACGATCTATGGTCTATAGATGTTATGGTCTATAGATAAGTACAGGCGAATCTCGATCATTTGTAATTGAAAATCGCGAAAAATCGAAAATATACTATCCCCTTAAAAAAATTTCAATTTCTGTGTAATTCGAAAAATTTCGAATTATAGGGACTCGACTGTATATAGTTGCAAATCTGATAACTTACGGTTGGTTATGGTTATGGTTATTGATATTTCGTCTTTGAGTTATACGAGTGTTAAATCGAGATTGATATCTAGAGAATCTACATTTTATCCCTATAGAGCATTTGCAAGTCGCATATAATCAAACGATGCCTTTGTTTGTTTTCATTTTGGCATTCCACGGCCGTAATTTGCTGCGCTGTAGCTATTTTTGTGTACACAAACACACACACACACACACACATACATAAACACACACACACATACAGACACACAAACACTGATTACAGTGAGTGGTAATTAAACTTTCGAACTCTCCACGGAACTGGCATTGACGTGTCATCCGCGACAGACCGAGGATCAGGCCCGGCCCGGCCCGGCTCGGGCACAGCAAGGCCGCCCCGAGGTCCCAGCCGCATAATCAGATAACCAGCAAAGGAGCGGACAATAAATGGAAACGCCTACAAACGCCCGGGCAATGAAATTCATGACAGGCATAGACAAAGTTCCGACAGTGGCCAAAGGGCAGCTACTTGGGCCGGGGCCACTTAATTGTATAAGAAATGAGCCAGAACAACAACAGGCAGGAGGCGGTGCCACAGCCACAGCCATAGCCATGGCCATAGCCATGGCCATGGCCCACAAATGCTGCGTCTTTGACTTGGGCGTTAATTACATTTTTATTATTTTCATTTGACTGAGGCTGAACGAAACGAAACCCAGCGCCGGGTCGGGCCACAAGCCACAAAACCAAAGCCAAAGTTGCTTTCGATTCGAATTTGGAATTCTAGATTTTCGGCTGGGATAAATTAATGATGCCATTGATGGCAGCCCAAAAGTCAATTGGCTGAGTCTGTGCGATTGGCCGATTGCCGCCCTCTTGGCACCGTCGCAGTCGCAGTCGCTGCATTCGCCTAGCCGTCGCGTCGTGTCACGGCTTCTGCTTCATTTTTCATGCCACTCGAATACGATGCTTGGGTTGCAGGTCACGTGATGCTGTTAATTGCATGTCCATGGTTTCAACTTGGCGCAGCTCAGTTAGCTCTCAAGGCACTTGGCTACCTTTTGCTAATTGAAAAATGTTTGTTGTCGTTTCGTCTGTCAGACTGTCTCACTCTCTCTCTCTCTCTCGCTCTCGCTCGCTCGTCCAAGTGCCAGCACATTTGCAACTAATTGAGTTTCTCTACCTAGCCTAGCCTAGCCAGCCATCCAGCCATCCAGTCAGCCAGGTAGTGCACAGCCACCAAATTGCTCGCGCTGTTTTTGGAAACTGAATACACAATTGAAATTGAAAACTTTCACACGACGGCGCCGCTTATATACATCTTCAACTTTATCTCCATCTCCATCTTCATCGTCAGCTCGGCCTCGGCTTCAGATTCATTTCCATTTTCAATGGCATGGACATGAGCATCGGTTCGCTCCATCTTCATCAGCATTCATTGGGCGCCCATCAGTCAAAGTAGGCTATCAAGCATCTTGGCGGGTTCCTTTGTTAGCTGGAATGCCTGACACTTGAAACTCTCAAATGGCCCAATGTAAACTGGCCTGCCTCATGATGATTATTATTATTATTATTTATGTTGTTGTTGCTGCTGTTGTTCTTGTTGTTGTTATAGCTACTCTTGCTATTCCCTTGGAAAATTCAAAGGAAAAAAAAATAATAATAGAAAACCATTAGCAATTCATCTTCGAGGCAGCTCTTGTTGCCTCTACCGGCAATTAGGAGCACACTAACACACCCTGACACACACGCACTCACACATACTCAGAGTCAACCTGTGTGTAGTGCATTGCTCGGGGCATATTGGACAGCTGCCGCCCGCTGAGGGCAAGCCAAGTCAACTTCCTTAACACTTTGACAGCAATTTGCGAAATATGTTGCCGGCAATCAGTAAGGAAGTGAGAAAACAACAACAACAACAACAACAACAGCAACAGCAACTTCTACAACAACAATGGCCAAGGACCAACTTACAAGTCGCATAAACAGCCGCGCGCACAAAAGTATGCTACAAACTGCCAGCCCACACACACACAGACACACACACATGCACACACACACACTCTCGTCTAGTTGGGGCTTTTGTGCACAATCTTACTGACTTCCTTCCGGTCTGCCGGTCTACAGCAGCCGGCCCATCCTGCTCTAGGCCGGCCACAAGTGTTTGGCCTGGCCCGTTTTTTGCCAGCCTCGCTTTTTGGCAATTAATTAAAAAAAGACATACAGCTGCAGAAGACTCGCTCGCTCTCTCACTCTCTCTCTCACTCTCTCTCTCTCTCTCTTTCTCTGTCTCTCGCAGCACGAGGAGACCCAGCCTGATGTATGGCATTTTCAACAATTTGTGTAACATTGTTGTTGCTCTTATTTACTTAATGTTTGTCTAGCTGCGATAGCTGTCCAATTTCAGTGTCTGTTGCCGGGCTGCAAAAAAGTTTTTGGTTAGAGCCCAAATAAAAGCTGCAGGCACAGCAATTCGGCTTTCGCCTCCTTGGCCAACAGCGTCGACAACTAGCTATCCAAAAATAGGAAAGCCAGTCGAGTTGCCTATTTCCCAAATATTTTTTCTTGCCATTTTTTTTACCGTTTCCGGACTTTAGTTTTGACTGCCGAGCGTAGAAAAATTCCAAAAGGTTATTTGAACAGGGAACATATTGCCAAAAAAGAAGACAAGAAGGAGCCGAGTAGCTCATTTCGACTGATGCGAACAGCTCAACAGATCTGATGAGAAAGAGATGATCTGATGAGGTATTAGAAAATGTTTCAAACGTTTACGAACTGAAATTTAAATATATTCATACTATATACATATATATAGCTATTTGTAGAGTAACTGCTAGTCGACTATGGGCTTAAGATTTATTTTTCATTTTTTATACAGACTTCATCTTGTTGTTGTGAGCTACGTTTCGTGTTATTTATGGCTAGGTTTGGTTTGTTGTTGTTGTTGCTGCTATAGCTGGGCTACATTTGTGCGACAACAACAATGGCAACAACAACAGCAACCCCTGACAACGAACTGCAAGCAAATTGAACAGCAAATCAATAGGAAAAACAATTTTTTCTTTTTGCCTTTTCATTTTGCATTTTTTTTTTTTTTTTCGTAGTTTTTTGCCGGAGCTCGAGTTCTACTTTCTATGTTGACTACTTTACAGCTACTGTGAATGTTTAACTAGTTTTCAATTTTTAGCAGCCACGTGACTGTTTGTTGTTCTTTTCACTTGCTTTCGAGCTTGTTGCTGTTGTAGTTGTTGTTGCTGGACTTTTCAGCAAAAATGTTCAAAAATTTAAGCCAATTGCCACAAACATTTGTTAAAAAGGTTTTTTGATTTTTTTTTATTTTATTTAATATATTTATATAGATTTTTCTATTCATTTTATCTAATATATATATATATTTTTTTTTTAAATTTATTTTACTTTGTGCTTATGTTATTTGAGGTCCAGAAATTTCTGGATGCATAAAAATGCCGTTGCTAACAATTACGGTAAATATTTTTGATTTTTCTCTTCATATACTTGTTGTGGCTATCAATCAAATCAAAGATATTAATCAAATAATGTGCAAATTGCAAATGGGGGAAATGTCAACTGGTCTATCATATCATATAAAAGTTCTGTCAATGATACAAACTGAAATTGAAGCTGAATTAAATTCTAATTATATGGCAATGCATTGGTTCCGTGCATATCGGAAGTGTTGAAAACACTGTTCATTACACAACTTTAATTGTTGGACACAAAAAACTTTGTTTGTTTTTGTTTTGTCTGTGTTTTCTGTTTTGTGTTTTCAGTTCAGTTGGCAAAGGCAACGGGAATACAAGCCATGCGCACATGTTCTCTGCTGGAGGGCGTAACCAGGTGGGCGTCAGAAATTTGGTTTGCTTGCAGCGTGTTATCTTTAATTAGAGAGTTGGCTATTGGTGCTTGGAGCAGTCGCTAATCAACCAACAAACAATGCTCAACTTTCAGTAGTTAGAAAAACTTACTAATTAACCAAACTGAATAGTTCGACAATTTCACAACTTGGGGCGATTCGAGCAGATGCAATCGCAAATCTGCTGCAATATTGAGTAACGTGCGTGTATGTGTATTGATTGATAGACACACACGCAGACACATAAATATATATATGTATACTTATGCGTATGTACATACCGAAGTGCATTTGTATTGGCTCAGTTGAGCGCATAACTCAGCTAAGGAGTGCCAGAGGACTACACGCCTAATTACACTCAATGAGAGATTTTTCCCTGTTGATGTGAGCTGCATGAATAGAAGTGAAGTATGAATAGGAGTAGGCAGGAAAGGGGCGTTGCAAAACTGACACCTCACACATACATACACACACGCAGAGAGAGAGAGAGAGAGAGAGAGAGAGAGAGAGAAACACACAAATGCAGCGTGACGGATACGCAAAATTCTAAAACCCTCAAGCGGCACTCGATGTTCAACTGAACGCGCTAATGGACAATCAACAACGGGCAAAGGCAAATGGCAAATTACCAGCTAAATGCAACGACTGCTCCATGTAACCCGTTAGCCAAATGGCCGCAGACATCGCAGCGCATGCTAATGCCGACTGGGACAGTGGAGTCCATGTGAAAAGAGAAAAATCAACTCAAATGGGTATAGAAGGGTCCAAATGCTGGAAAACTAAAATCATTTGTTCTTAAATTTTAACTATTGCTCGAGCAAAAAATTAAATTTAAATAAAAATAATAATATATATAACTATTATACATATATGTAAACTATGTTAAGCTGAAAAGTATTCATCAAGGTTGAGGACTCAATTCAGAGATTGCAAAATTTTCTGATTGCTATGAAATATTAAAGACAAAGTCTGAGCGAAATTTTCTTGGAAACAACTTAAAATGCAATGCAAAAATCAACGAACCGAAAGGAAATTTATTGATGACACAGGCCAGGTTCATAGACTGCTGCAAATGTCAAGCAGTTTTTTTAAGCTGCATAAATTTAGCATAAACAATTATATTGTACTACTAATGGAATTGTCAGCGCTATTGCATACTCTGTTGTCTATAGTATTCAGAAATATTTAGAAATTTACATATGGAAAGAAATTTAGTTAGTATATTGGTATAATTTATGATATATGTATGTATGATCAAAATTCTTATATTGAGCATTAAAAATTCGGAAATATTTCAAGTTATTCTTTACATATAAATAAAATATAGTTAATAAAGTTGATCTATAATATTCAATCTTATATTTACAAATTCCTAAATACATACAAATTTTTTTCAAGTTTTTCTTGATATATAGTTAGTATATTTATGTATTATTAACAGTATTAACATTTATACATCACAAATTATAATCCAGCTCAAAGGTTCTGCAGCTGCACAGCAATGCTAATATACCCGCTTAGCCGATTGCTCGTGGAATGTGGTGCATGTGGCAAACGTTTGTAAATGCAAGGCGGCCGGCTTATGGCTGACAACAATGCAGCTTAAAAATACAATAAATGCAATCAAAATAACAATAAAACATGCTACATTTGCCACAAATGGCAGTCGGCGATGCCATGGCCATAACAACTAGGCGACGCGCTGTAGTTGATGTCGCTGTCGCTGTCGCCGTCGCCGTCGCCGTCGCCGTCGACGCTGACAGAAAGAAGGCAAGCACTGAGCTAAGCTGAGCAGAGCAGTTTAAACAAAAACCGGCACAGAGCTACGTGAAAGCGTATGTTTGTGCGTGTGTGTGTGTGGTAGTGTGAGTGTATTAGAGAGAGAGTGTGTGTGTGTGTGTGTGTGAGTGCAAGTGCAGAAATTATGACAATATGCAAACGAGTTTTGCAAGCAGCAGAACAAGCAAAAGGCGATGAAGATACTGAAATCGCAGACAAAGGCGAACGACGAGGCGGACGACTGGTAGGCAGAGACGCATGTAGACAGCCAGCCACGGTAGGCGGGTCGGACGATACCGCACAGGAAGTGATGGTCTAGGCAGATGCGGAGGCTGCCGCTGCCACTGCCGCTGCCGCAGAGGCGTCTCCCAGCTTAAGCCTGCTGACATGCAAAGAGCATCAACAAAGGCTTGAAAGGAAACGAGAAAAATGGCAAAGGTAAGCCCAAAGCCCAAAGCCGATGAAGCTGAGGCTGATGCCGATGCTCTTGCTGATGCTGATGCTGATGCTGAGGCTGATGCGTGTGTGGCGGGTTAACAGGAATGTAAACAGAGTTATTGCCGCACAAAAGCCACTGGGATCGAACGAGTCGGTAATAACTGGCAGCAGGGGGCGAGAACAGGGCCGAGCTAAATACCAAGCTGTGTGCATGCAACAAACGGCAATTAACAAAGGTCGATGCCAAAAGAGGGCAACGCATGCAACAATGTTGACACGCAGGATTATTGATGAGCATTCTGGGGTGAAGGACTGAAGGTTGAATAAACGCCCGGCCTGTCTGTCAACTGCTTCATTAACTCTTTTTCAATAAAAGCAAATATTTGAATAGGTATGCCTTTGTATTTCATTAAATGCAGCGAGCTATGAGATCGAGGTGCTGAATAAATCAAGTTCAATATTGAAATTCTTAATACAAATCAAATATTTTCCTGCGAACGCCTTGGCCGAATATTTGTTAATGTAGGTAAGTATGTACATAGGCTAGACGTCAAATGAAAGCATTGAGAATTATTTAATTGTTGTTTCGTTGGCTGGAGGTAAATTTGATTTCCATTTGAAATATTTGATATATATTAAGGGGAGAGTGATAGGTGGGCCAAGGGAAATATGCCAGAACTGTTAGAGAGTGAGGAAGAGCGAGAGCAACAGATGATAAAAGGTTGAAGTTGTGAAAATACGAGTTTGGCCTGGAGATGTTGGTGAGAAAAAGAGAGAAAGAGAGGGAAGAAGACTGAAATGAAAATCATGAAAGACGGAAATCGGGAAAAAGAGAGGGAGACTGAAATGAAAATAATGAAAGACAGAGATTAAGAGAGAGAGTGATAAAGTGAGAGGGAGATGCAGGAGAGAGAGAGAGGCAGAGTGAAATAAAAATTACGAAATATGGATATTAAGAGAGAGAGAGGTAAAGTGAAAAAAATAATGATATAATGAAATTAAGAGAGAAAGAGAGAGAGAAATGGAGAGAGCAAAATTACTTTGTATTATTATTATTATTACTTTAAATAATAATATTATTAATATTTACAACGAGTCTCGTTTATTTTGATGTATTTAATGATGTATAACTATATTCGGTTCCTCTCACTACAGAGCGTCTTACATAGTCGGTTTATTTGTCGTGCCTCACTGCTCTCTCGTACGGCTGCTAATCACCAACAGCCCACGCAGTCGGTAAACGGTAAATCAAACCTGGGCTGCATTAGCTCAGCCCATGCAACTTGTTGCCGCAGGCCACACTGGGCAGACACAAATTATCAGCATTTTGAGTGGGTTTGACGACTTCAAGCCGCAGTTAGAGCAGATGCAGATGCAGATACAAATGCAGATGCAGATGCAGCTGTATTAATGCTGCTGCAGCCCAATGCTGTTAAGCAGCTCATCCAAAACCGAAAGGTGTGAGTTTTATGTGGAAACCGTTTTGTTAACAGCTGCCTGCCACAAAAAGAAAAAAAAAAATAAAGAAGACCCAACGCGTGAATAGCAGCAACAAAATTACAATAAATTATATAAAGTGTTAAATATGTCTGTCTCTCTGCTTCTCCCTCCCTTTCTCTCTCTCTCTCTCTGCTGATATACTGTAACAAAAGAGCTGCCGTTGCTAGATTTGAGAACTTGTAAAGAACTGTAGTTCCATACGCATTTTGTCTAACAAAATGTTAACGTTGTGTGGAAAAAGATTTCGTTTGTTCTGAGCAGCTGGTGCGACCCTTTTCTAGTCTAGTTACATATGTATCTCAAGCTTTGGCTGCGACCCTCAAGATTTATGGCGCTTAATCAAGCAGCGAACCCAAAACCTATACCGATTCCCTGCTCCCACTGCTGCTCCTACTCCTACTCCTAGCATAACCAATTTGTAGTGACAACTATAAGCTGCAGCCAGAGCGCCATAAAAAAAACAGCACTTCACATACTTATACATAAGATATATGTATTTGTGTCTCTCTATAGCTAAACTCTGTATCTTGAACCCAGCATATACATACATACATATGTGCTGCGAGTTGAAGGTGTCAGAAAGTTGACGCCATTTGGGTTTGTTAAACATAATAAATGTGAATTCTCAGCAGTCGGTTTATTTTTTTTTTATTTTTTATTATTTATATATATTCTTTAAGGTTCATGCGGGTTGTTCTGCTTCTTGATAAGACGGCGACCCTGCCATAGAGTTATATTCATTATTGTTATTGTTGTTAATATAGCAGCTATTGTTGTTGTTGTTGCTGTTGTTGTTGCTTCAGTGTTGACTTTAATTGACAACTGTTTGGCATTGGTCCAAGCAGTGCCACTCGAGCTTATAAACTCAGCCCCGTGCACAGTGGGCCAGAGTTGATGTTGATGTTGATTCTAGTGCTGGCTGCCTGTTTACTTACGTGCTGTTTATTGTTGTTTTAAAATGTTTATTTAAGCATTTCACTTGCGTTTAAGTGCGCACACAAAATGCATTTGTGATGCTTAATATGTTTAACTATGTAAATGCAGCCGGTCGTGTTTACGCGATCTGAGTGGGGGCGTAACTCAGACACTTGAGAGATGCTAAAACGTTTTACACCCAAAAAGGCCAAAATATAAATAAATATGAAGAGCAACTACAACAGCAGCAACAACAACAATAACAATAGCATCACATAAGCGCCACACATGAGTGCCTCCAAGAGGAGTTAAGTGAGAGAACAGGGCGCGAGCAAGCGAGCAAAGCGAATGCAAATGTTTAATTTCCAGCACACAGCACTTTGCATAATACAATTTTCAACTGGGCTCGCGTCAGTGTGCAGCTGCTCCAGAATGCAGCGATGGCTTGCATACGAAATGTAAACTAACTGGAATCAAAAGCGCTGCATACTTATGAATGAGCGGAATCGTGGGCTGGGGGAGGTGATGAGGGGACGAGGGGGTGCGATACAACATACGACAATGTATGCAGCAAGTGGAGCATAGAAAAGGCAAGAGATGAGCGCGATGAGAAGAAGAAGAAGGCAGGCAGGCAGCGCTGTCGCTTTAAGCTGATTAAATTTGTAAGTTGACAAACTGGTCAGCGCACAACGCGTCGTCGGCCTGGCAAAGGGACGCTGCGAGAGGGGCGAGTCCGGGTGCAACAGGAGCAGCAGCAGGAGGAGCAGGAGCACTGACACCAAACGCTGCGCATGCGTTCCGTTCCGTTCCGTCTGCTGCTGCTGCTGCTGCCGGCCCAAAATGCAATTCCAATGAAATTGACGTGACAACCACGACGAAGATGAGTGTGACAAAAGCCACAGACCAAGGCCCAGTCTGGCGTGAACAACTCGTCGAGCCACAACACAGACCTAATCGAGTCGAGTCCAGAGACGACTCCGAGCGCTAGAGTCAGTCGGCAATTTAAACGCAGCTACGAGCGATGAGCGATGAGCCCATGAAATGAGAAACCAAAAAACCCAATGCTCTCTAGATCGACCCATGGGCAAGAACTTGGAATTTGTAAAATATGAATAAATGATAGAGTCGAGCATGTGTTGATTATAACTCACATTATTTCTTCAATATAGTCTGCATTCATAAATGCAATATTGATCTATTTTATATAGGCTTTTATTGGTTATGTGTATTTTTATATACATCATATTTGTTTTTCGTATATATCAGCTCTTATAATAATCATATAAATTATATGTTCACTGCAGACATTAAAAAAATAGAAATATAGTATTGGACACAAAGAAACTTAATAATAAATTCAATATTTAAATCGAATATTTAGATTAATATACATCTAGCTGATTATCCAATGATCAGAATATCCGATTATAACGACGCTCAAGGCACCGTCGTTATATCCGGAACACGCTACAACCATATAAGTTTGCTCATATATGTTTATCTGGAGACTACAATTTTCGTCGCAATAAGTTGTTATAACTGGATTCTACCGTATAGTTGTCCATATTGAGTTACTTAGATATTGAGTTACCTCTCATTGACTTCTACACATTTACTCCTCAATCGCACTCTGTATAAATCAGATATAAATATAAAATTCTCTTTAGCAAATACTAGCTATATTTCATCTATACCCAAAGATATTTAGAGATAAATGTTAGAGTTTACATTCCTATTAAAAATATTTCATATTATAACGCGATTTCAGTTTCCATCGATTTGGGCTCTGAATTGCTACAAGAAGAAGACATATTTAGACAACTTTCAACTGCACTTAGAAATCAATGATGCCTTTGAGTTTGAGTGCCATTGCATCGCGAAAGACCAACCAAACCAGCCAACGGAGGCAACGAGCATGTCAAAAGGTGTTGCATGCTCCGCACTTGAAATACTTGTCACATGTTGTTTTTGCTGTTGTTGTTGTTGGTAATTTGAATGGCGAACGTCCAACAGTGTGTGGACGCATCGACTGAGCTGAAGCTGCTGCACACGTTGCATGGAGCGAGTGCGAAAGAAAGGCGGCAGGCCATACTGGCTCACTGGCTCACTGGCAGCAAGAGCGACTGCTGCAGAGGCGACAACTACAGCACCAACGACAGCTACAACAACAACTACAACAACTACAACTACAATGACTACAACGACTACTACAACAAGTTGAACAGCTAGCGCGACATCAACGGCGACACATTCGCATTTTGATTAGATTTAAGCAACACTTTGGCGCTCCAATTGTGTGCAGAGGCCGCAGACAGCGATGGCTGGGATGGACGGGTGAAAGGGTGAAAGGGTGGCCGTGGAGACGTAGCAACTCAGTAACGTGGACGAGCATGGGCAAAGTGTTAACGGTGGCCGCCACAGCGTCAAGTCGCGGTCGTCGCCGCCATCGCCATCGCCGTCATCGATGTTGTCTAACGACGTCGCATGTCTGACAATGCGTTGCGGCGAATGCGAATGCAAATGAAATGGGCTGCCAGGGCGCGCCCACTAAATGGAAAAACCCACAAAGCAAAGCGCAACTTAATTGCACGCTCCGGGGTGTGACATAGACAGGGCTCTCTCTCTCTCTCTCTCTCTCTCCCTCTCAGGAGTCTTAGGCACATGCGAGCGAGTGGAGTCTCCCATTGACAAACGGGCGACAATTTTGATTGAGTTTTGGCACGCAGAAGGATAGCCCGGCCTGGCTGGAACTACATGGGTACTCGAACTGATGAATCAGACGGCCGCAACAAAGGCAGGTAATTTCCAGACACCAGCCCCACAGGTTTCCTCTCCTCCTTTTTCTTCTGTTGTATTTATTTACCTGTGGCCAACATGCCATAAAAGCTTTCCACCTGAGCAGAACTCCATTTGATGTGGCCAGCACATGCGTGCGACGCCTCGCCCCAACTGTCACACGAATTTTTCCACCTTTTTTTTTTTTTTTTTTTTGGCAATTTATAGCCGCACTTTGAGCTGTCAGTTGGGTGTTTATTGACACTAGGCCAGTCTGCGGCGATAAGCAATCATAACTAGTTCATCACAGCTTAAATTTTGGTTAGCTTATTAAGCCAGCTAACCGTGAAATGCTTAGCCGGCCGATTGTAATCTTATAGCTTATACAAATTTGTGGAAGTCGAACATTTAAAAAGAGACAAAAATGGAAAAAAACAAGTAAGAACGTTGCAGTCGGGCGTTACCGACTGCGGAATACTCATTCACATCCCATCAACAATTTAGTAGTTAAGTTTCGTTCTAATACTGTAGAATATACAGGTTTTTCCGATTTGCCACGCCCCAACTGGGCGTAGACACCTCATTTTTGGTCAGTTTTTAGAAAGAGATAACGTTACGCTAACTGCAAAGTTTGAATGCTTACCCTAAAAAAATGTGAAAATTACAGGGTATTTTTCGATCTGCCACGCCCCTAAAGAGGCGTAAAAATTATTTTTGGGGAATCGATAGAGGAGTCTACCAGTAACTCAACTATCCAAATTTGAAGCTTCTAGCTATTATACTTTAGGAGATATAAACTTTTGCGGTTTGCCACGCCCCCTGTGGGCGGACATATATCCGACAAAACTTTTTGGTCTTGGGTGATCAGTCCGAGTATATATACAAAACGGGCGTAGACTTATAATTTATCTTCAGACTTTATAGAATCATACCATTAGCTGACGTGCAAAATTTCAGCATTCTAGGTTTACAACTTTAGGAGATACAGTTTTATCCGATTTGCCACGCCCCCAATGGGCGTAGATATATCCGCCATAGCTCGTGATCTTGGGTGGTCAACGCGGACCTACATACCAAGTTTCAGCTTTCTAGCTCTTCAACAAACATGATTTCTGGTATATCGGAAAATGCATTTTCCGATTTGCCACGCCCCTAGTGGGCGGATCGGGAAAATTCTAACACTTTATAAATCGGAGATATACACGAGTATGTGTTCCAAATTTCAAGTCTCTAGCTTCAATAGCGCCGAAATAGATTGCGTTCATACGGACAGACGGACAGACGGACAGACGGACGGACGGACAGACGGACAGACGGACAGACGGACGGACAGCAAGACGGACATTGCACAAAACCAATATACTGATTCACTTTCGTGAATGAGTATAAAAATGGACAAAAGGGACAATGGAAATAATATATGTGCATATAAATCTATACATAATTGTAAATTCTCTGACGTACGCCTCTCGTATTACACATCGGGCATAATTTATCAGCATTAAAGCAAAAAACCAGTTCGGCTCAACTGTCGCCCAGCCCTTTGGCTGCTGCTGCTTCTTCTTCTTCTTTTGAATTCATCTTCAATCCGTGGCTCGTTAACAGCGTCAATTATATTGGTGCAGTGCACGCATGCAACCGCACAACCACTCAACCACTGAAGCGCGCACAGTGGCAACTGAGATGGGAAACGCGCGCTAACTGCCTCGCTTTGCGGCTCGATGCGCTGCTCAAATCATTTCTTTTCGTTTTATTATTGAATTTTCTGGGAAAAAGATGTAAAAACCGTAATTCAATTATGAACAAGCGTTAACATGTTCCCCAAAATGTTTTTTTTTTTTTTTTTCGTTTTTTGTTTTTATCGTTCCGTGTATTAAGTGTTTGTTGTTCGACAATGATCGATTGTGATTTGTACGAATGAACTTCGAATAATATCTGGACCTGGGAACGGGCTCCAGAATGAATTGCACGAAACACATGAAACTGATATGGACAAAGTTAATGATTGATTTTGATTTTGATATTGATTCTGATATTGATATTAGCTTTCCCTCTGTGCTTTGGCCGAGGCGGCTGGCTCTCCAGTTAGGCTCGTAAATAGAGGCAGATTGTGTTACCAGATTGTAAAACTGACCGGGCGAGAGCCAATCTCCAGACTGTGTGACATTGATGGGGGTTTTGATTTTCATTTTCATTTTTCATTGATTGAAACATAAAAAAAAAAAAAAACCAACAACAACAACTCAAGCCAGACAGATAGATAGACAGTGGAACAGACAAATAGACAGACAGCGTTGACTGTCTGGCCAGTAGAAATCTTCGATATTTTGTTGTTATTTTTGGTGTTTCTGTTGTCTTTGACTGTGGCCTAATGAGCCGTGCTGGGGCGCTCGCAGCGGGGCGGATGAGTGATATTTTTGCGCTTTTATGGATTGTGCACATAAAATTGATGACATTTTCAACTTTTATGCATATTTTCAGTCAATTTGCATAAATAGTCAAAAACTGAAAACGAATCGCTGAGGCCGTCGCTCGAAAAATTATGCAGCATAAAAGGCTAAAAACATTATTCGGCCATAAAGGCAACAGCCCCAAGCGGGGAGTGGCTGCAAAAGCGTTGTGCATTATTATTATTATTATTATTATTATTATTATTATATTTTGCCTGGCATATTCCAAATTCAAATGATGCAATAAAATTCACTTAGCCACGGCGTTTCCCCTCGAACCGCCGATGAAATGGCGCTTAACGTTTTAAACAGTTTTTCTTTTTCAGCTGATTTTCTGGCGATTAAATGCACAGATTGGCCGAACCGAAGCCAACACGAAAAACCAGATGATAAATTGCAAGAATTTCTATTTAAATCGTAATTGCTAATCCTACCTGAAAGCATAATCCACCCACTTGGCAACGCGCGAACTGACGCGCCAGCAATACATCATCTTTATCTGCTCGACCTGGGAGCCGCCCAACAGACAATGCCATGCGCCTCTAAGCGGAAGCCGACGGGATGCACAGGCAGAAGCTGGAGCGGGAGCAGGGGCAGGGGCAAGGGCGGGGCATTTTGGCCGAGCCGAGCAAATGAAAACAAAACCAGACTATTTGTCAACGCGAATGAAGCCATTTATTATCCATCATAAAACTTGTATTTATCGCTAAATGTGGGCGCAAGAGCGGGGAGCAGGAGGCGGCATGGCCCGTTGGCTGCTAGCTGCTGGCTGCTGGCTGCTGACTGCTGGCTGCCACGCGTTGCACTAACGCTCGCAAATCCCATGAGCAGCAACGGCAACAACAGAATGACGACAAATCCTGGCAGACGACGACTAGTTTTGTGTGTGTCAGTCAAACAAACAATGCGAAGGCAAAAATAAACGTTGGCCCAGCCAGGGGGAGGGGAAAGGGGAGGGGTGGCAACTGCGGCTGTCTGTAGCTGTGGCTGTGCCTCTGCCTCTGCCTCTGCCAGCGGGCAGGGGTTGTGCACAGAGCACGCAGTGTCAAGGCAATAAATCATAAAGCAGCCGCCGCTGCTGCTGCCGCTGCTGCCATTGCTGCTGCTGCTGTCGGCAGCGCTATAGCTATAGCTGGAGCAGGCATTGGACGCTGTGTACGTGAGCATGGCATGAAATTGGAGCATGTGCGTCGTTTGAACGCCAGTGTCGCTGTACTCGCTGAATTGTCGCTGAAAATCACGTAAAAGTATAAAAATGAAATCTGTTTACAGGCAATGCACGCCCAATGCTCACATTCGTACCGCGCCACGCCTGGCCACGCCCCTATTCCTGTTTCTCTTTCTGTTTTAGTTTGCGTTTCAGTTTCTGTTTTTCAGCTTTCAAGCAATTGGAACTGTATCGCTGATGCTGACGCTGACGCTTGTCAAATGCCGCAGTGGCCGCCCAAAACGAGCCGCCGACTCGAATAAATTTCTGTTTGGCGCTGAAATATTTACGCAGCAGCCAACGCGTTCAATTTCCAGGAACAGGCAATGAGACGAAACCACAAGCAAAAACCGAAGAGAAAAAGAAGCAGAATGAAAAAAAAAGAACGGCTAAATCCAAAGCCAAAGCCAAACCCAGGCCGGGCCGAACCTCATGTGCGAACTGGAAACCAAAAACCGTAAAAGAAATCCGCGCATATGTGGCTAATAAACTAACCAAACATCCCAGACAGTTGTAGATCCGGTCACAGCTGCACACACACACACACACACGCAGGCATAGATACATGCACAACCGCAAGATATATATATGCAAACATATCTAAACACTAAGCAGAGGAACTCTCTCACTTGACTGATGGACGGACAGAGAGAATTGTGCTAATTGCCACGTTCAATTGGGATGAATTCACAATGCTGCAGCTAGACAAGCGAGCCAATTAAAGCTGCTCAATAGTCTAATTTGCATGCCCTGTAGATCAAAAGTGCCCCAGACAGGCTCGCATCAACTTGAGTCCAAGCAAACTTCTTAAGATTATCTATGAGCAATTATAATAATTTCTATTTCAATTGCAAATCCCAATTGATTTTCAATTTTAAATCTGATTAATCCACAGAGCAAACAAGGCTGTAGTTAGTTACCTGATTGAATTAAATAACAAATCTAATATAAATTCCGTTTTCTTTGAATTCACATATTTGTCCAAATGTTGGCTTTAATAATTTCTGATTTGAAATTTGCAATGAAAATCGAAGCCGCATCAAAACATGATTTAGATCAAATCCAATTAGAGAACATCTGCGAGTAGAGCAACTCCCATCTATAAATTATTGGTGTGTTGGCCATGTGCAACGTGCGTCCCTTTGCTTGTTGCACGTTATTGAAATTTTAATTGAGTTCGCACCTGACTGACGCAGTGGCTCATCAAAAATTGACACTTGAAATCAAAAAAAAAAAAAAAAAAAAAAAAAAAAAAAAACGTCAATTGGACAGCAAATATGCGGCACATGCGACAGAAGATTTAAATAAAATTCATGCAATTTTTCGGTGGTAATTCATTTAGTTTATTGCTGTCAATAAATTAATTCCATTTTCTCATTTGGCTGCATTTTTCAGCGGCCTGTTCGGCAATCTGGCTGCCTCGTCGACTGTGTTATTTTTAATAGCATTTCTTTCTTTCCTTCTTTTTTTCTCATCACGGCGCAGCATTCCGATGAGAAGCTGAAGCCGCAAATGCGTAAAATAAAACACAGCGCCACGGGCTGGCCGGGGGGAGAATACGGCACCAACTATGGAGTGGTGGGGGCGGCGGGGGCAGAGGTGAGGGTTGTCTGGCAGCAAGGCGAATAAATAAATTTGTCAACAAATGCGGCATCCAGTGTCGCGTCGTGTGTGGGTGAACCCGAAGCTCGCGTGGATGGGACGACGACACAAATAATGACGACAGTTGCGCATTAATTTCGTTTCACTAATTAATAATTTGCTGCTGTTATAATTTCAGTTGTTGTTGTGTTGTTGTTGCTGTCTGCTGTTTGCTGTCTGCTGTGAATGGGAATGGTTTATTGTCCTATTAGTTCGGCATTTAAATGGTAATCAAGGCGTGTTCTGTTGTTGTCCAGGTAAGCTCGAAGTCACGCAAAGTCACAAATGAAAGTCCAAACAACAAAAGGCACAAAACCCAATTCAAAGCAACCGAGCGGCGCAAACAACTGGCCAAGTCACATAAACAAAATGCTCAGCATGTAGCTGAAAACAGGCAGCAGCAGCAGCAGGAGGAGCAGCAGCAGCAGCAGCAGCAGGAGGAGCAGCAACAGCAGCAGGAGTATGGCTGACTCTGGCCAAATTGAAAACGAAGAGGAAATCAATTGATATGTAGCGACAATCGATATGCCGAGGTGTGGTCTGCTCTGCTCAGCTGCGGCATGGCATGGCCCGTTAGCATTCGAATTGGTATTGCCATAGCTCGGTTGCCCAGCGCCGTCTGTGTGTGCCAATGGCCGAAAAACAGAACCGTCTGTGGCCTCAAACACGGCCATGGGTACGCTGCATGGGTGGGTGGTTGGCTTAGGGTGTGGGCTGGTGGGAGGGGAGAGGGGGGTCATTGTGGTAGGTGAGAGTTTGTCGTTCTGCTTTGGCACGCCCAGAAACCGCACAGCAACAAGGAGCATAAGCTGGGAGGGTGGCTGCTGGTCCATTGGCCTTCCGCCTCCTGCCTTCTGCCTCCTGCCTGCTGCCTCCCCCAAGCGGGCTGCGGCAACATATGCAGAGAGACGCACTGTAGCAGCCGTGAGACATATGAGTATATCCACTTGGTGTTATCCTGACAACGTGATTGAAATTTATGACTGGCAAAAATATACGCAGAGCAACAGCAACAGCAACAGCAGCTGTGAAATATGAAAAGGAAAAAAAACAGACAGAGAGAGAGATGTCTCTCTCTCTCTCTCACTCACTGTGAGCGCAGGGAGGGAGCCAAACAGCACGTGAGCTGAATGTGACCAAAAGGAGAACATCTCTGGCTGTTGTGTGAGTTCAGTGAGAAATAGCACTGAATAAAAAGCACTTGTACGCATTAAAACCTAATTGGAAATTTCCATAGTTCATATACTATATACTCTAACAGTCTCTGTATGACTGACTCTCTGTCTGTCTGCCAGTCTGTATGTCTCTGTGTGCTTCGTTGTGCCTGTGTGTGAGTGGCTGCTGCTCTCTGTGGCATGTTCTACATATTTTGGCTTTGCAAAGTGTCACACGCAGCCAACGATGTCCGTTAAGCATCAAGCGCTGTCTAGTGATTGCCGTTGTTGTTGCTGCTAAAGTGGATTTTGCGTTTGGCTATGATAAATTGAGGGACAGTTGAGGGCAGCAGGAGCAGGAGCAGGAGCAGCAGCAGCAGCAGCATCAGCACCACCAACATCACCAGCAGAAGCGTATGGTCAGCATTAGAGTATGTTGGGAGCCAAACAGCCATATGAAGCACTCATCTAGCTTCCAAAAGCAGCGAAGAGCTGCAGCAGATGGCTGTAGTGTGTGTGTAGGTGTGTGTATGTGTGCTGCTGCTGCTGCAGCTCACGACGGATTTGACAGCAGCTTAGTATTGAATGAGAAGTGGTCAAATGTCATTCACAGTTGGAATAGAATTGCACTTGACTTTTCAAAAATATTGATAACCATGAATAACGAGCCAATACACTGTGCACACAACGAAGCAAATTAGCTTAAATTATAAATGTATAACAAATATTCATTTAATATATAAAATATATAAAATCTTGCTCATTCGCATATCTATTTGATCAATCTCGTGGCTAAAAGTAAATCACAGAACTCTATTACTGCTTACAGCTGTAGCATTTAGCCAGTAAACACTGTAGGTTCTCGCCTTTTGCATTGCTCAATCTGTAATTTGATCAATTTCATTCAGATAACGAACGACAAGTTCTAAGTAATCGAATTAACTCGAGCATATTTCAATGTACGCCACTGCAATATCCTTGACACGAAGGAACTTCAGGACAACTGCGCTGCATATACAGACAGCTCAAGCGGCGAGTATGAAGACCTTTGCCGCAGTCACTTGCAGAGATAAGCAAGGGGAGCCTCCATAACCGAAGCGCCTGCCGCTTGGCTTTGATTTATTGTTCTGCTGGGCTCTCTCGGAGCTGTGAAAAGGCTGTGCCGTGCTGCTGGCAAGGCACCGTTCGCCTGGCACGCGCTTATCAAAGCCGTCGGGAGTGCCGGGAGAGCGTCGAAAATTTATTTATTTGCAGTGACTTTGAAAAGAAACTTCGACCGTTGCGCTGGCTGGCAGAAACTTTCGACCTGCGTGCGCATCGATTAGAAAACTTTCTGTCGTATCTTGTCTCCAAAAAATGAAGGGGAGTGTGTGGCGGGGTCCTGGGCCCGAATTGGCCAAGTTGTTAAATAATTGCGCTGAGCATTTAGTTACCAAAGGGAGAAACAGAGAGAGAGAGAGAGACGGCAAACGCTGCGTATGCGTCATATGCTAGTAGAAAGAAGGAAATTGCAGCCAGAAGGTCGCTGCGGTCCATACGTGGCCCGGATTAGCCGCAAACTTTGCCAACAGCTTAGCGGCACTCGAGTGGATGAGTTAATTGTGCGAATGTCGAGACAAATTGCGTTAATGCGCCAAGCGCACAAAGGACGTCGACAGCGACGTCGACAGCGTCGGCGACAGCGACGACAGTGAACAAAAGGACGCAAAAAGCACAAAGTTGTACATGTCCTGGCTAAATCCCATAAGCAAAGGTCACAGCTGGGGCGGGGGGCGGTGGGTGGGGACTGATTGCGCCAGCGATGGCAATGTGTGCGAGTGTCGCTAAAGTTTTTAAAAAGTATTTTAAGTAAAATTTATGCAAACCACAAAGCAAGCTGGCAGCCAAACAGAGCCACGCAGGCAGCCAGGCAGGCAGGCACTCAAAGGACATGGCTAATCCCCGAGTAATCAAAGTTTGGCAATGCCAAGCGAAACGAGCAGCGAAGCAAGCTGCAAGCTGAAAGCCAAATATACGAACAAAAGGCGCTAGCCCAACAGCTCAGACAAATTGCACATAGACACAGCACACACACACACACACACAGACAGACAACATATGTGTGTGTGTGTGTGCTGAGTGGAGCTGGGAATGGGGCATCAGTCTACGCCCTCTGATGGGAACGAATGCAAAAAGAAAACACTTTTCCAATTAATGAAATCTCTAAACTGCCATAAATTTACCCAGACGCAAATAATTAAATTGTGTTGGCTATCACGCCTGCTGCACGCACATACACACAAGACTTTTTGACTTGCGTGTGTGTGTGTGGGTGAGTGACACGTCGAATCAATTGTGCATTAACCATGCCCAGGCCACAGACCACAAATAAAAGCGTCTGCCGGCCAACGCTTGAGCCATCAAATCGACAAGTGTTCAGAGAGCGAGAGTTGCTCAGAGAGTTGCGAGAGTTGAGGAGGCGAAAGAAATGTTTCGAGTGATCTAATGTTTCTTTTTATATATTCATTATACTTATAAGTAAATTATACATCAAGATATATTTATTATTTATATAAATATATTTCATATAATAATTTTATTATGCATATAATTTTCCAAAAATAATAAAAATTCAATTATTATATGAAATATATTTAAATATATAATAAATATTTACTAAAAAGCGGCTATTGATTCATTAAGGAATTTGTATTAAATTCGAATCATAAAAAAGACGAAATATTGCTCTACAGGAGAACATTTGATAACCTTAAACTTTGGAAATATTATTACAAATATATTCCCATGAATAGCAAATTTTGTTAAATTTAGAAATTCCCATCAAAGTATCATAAAGCTGTCAAAGAGTCGAAAATAACTCTATAATGAACAAATAAATAAATACTTTTTTTAAGTTTATAAAAAATAAATATGTTAAAATATATAAAAATATTTCTATGAATCAGATATCCGAAAATATTATTTGAATATATTGCAAGTTGTCTAAATAATATCACAGCTGTTATTTTTCTCCTACATTCCACCATTATTGGGCTGCCCTCGCATTTGAGTGCAGCCCTGGCAATGCAATTAGAACGGTTGAACTCACCTGGTTGGCACTGACACTCGCCATTGGCCGCGGAGCTGCCTCCGAGGCTCGCTGCTGCTGCTGCGGCAGCCGCTTCGGCCGCCTGCCGGCGCTGCTGACGTCGCGTCAGCTGCAGGTGGGAGACGTCGCGACGCAGACGATGTAGCTCGCGGCGCACATGTAACACCAGGTGCGAAGATGTGCCATTATTGCTGTTGCTGCTGCTGTCGCTGTTGCTGCTACTGAGGGGGCTGGAAATGATTTGGGGCTGGTCGGCGGGCCAGTGCAGCAGTTGCTGCTGCTCCAGGCGCAGCTCCAGCTCGACGATGCGTGCGTCCAGCTCCTGCAGGCGCTGCATTCGCTGCTCGACACGCGTCTGTCGCACATTCGCATAGAGCGCAAAGCTGAACGCACACAGGCACAGCACATAGCTGGCGATGTGCAGCAAGGACATGAGCTGGACTGTATATCGCGGCCGTTCCTTGCCGTTGGCTGCCCGAACTGTTGCAGATCGCTGCTGATAGGTGGCCGCTGGTGTTGCAAGGCGACTAGTTGTGCTTGTTGCAGCAGCTGTTGCTGCTGTTGCTCCTGCTGCTGCTGCTGCTGCTGGCGTAGCGCTGTCAACAGCTGCATGGCCAAGCAACATTCGCTGCTGCTCCATATCGAGTGCTGCTGCTGCTGTTGCTGTTGTGGTTGTTGTTGCTGCTGTTGCTGTTGCTGTCGTGCCTGCTGCGTTGGTGTCGTTGTGCACTGTTGGCATTGTCCTTGTCACGGAACTGGGACTGGAATTGGAATTAGAACTGATTGGGTGGCCGCCGGGCGGCGCTTTATGTTTGCGCATGCTGCGATTGAAGACTGTCTGTTGTCTGTTTTAAGCTAATGCCAGAGACGTTGCTGCTGCTGACTGTAGATGTTGTTGCTGCTGCTGCTGCTGCTGCTGCTGCTGGTTGGACTATGCTTAAGTGTGTTGGCGGCACTTGAAGTGTCCTTGTCGCATCACAAAAACACATGTGCTGCACTATGCCAGCTGCTCCTTTCTTTTCTGCTGTCGAGTGTTTGGCTATGTCCTTGCCGATGCTCTATTCCGTTGCGCTATTTGGGCAGCACATAGTGCCTGTAATGCCCCGACTGTTGTTGTTGTTGCTGTTGTTGTTGGTATTGACGCTGATGTTGCCACGGCATGCGAGCCGCATACAAAAGCTACGCGGCCATCGACTGTGTGGCTGCGTGGGTGGTCTCTGTGCGCCTCCTGCTTTCTTGGCTTTTGGGGCAACAACAACAAGACGAGAAAATAAAATGTCGTAAGCTGCAAAGCAAAACAAAAAGTAGCTGCGTACTTTTGGGCGCTGCTGCCACTTGTGCCACTTGTCAAACTCTCGCCGTGGCTGCTTTTGTTTTTGTGTTGTCAATCGTCACAGCAGCTGCTACTCCTGCTAGCTACTGGCTCGGCTCCTTGACAACTTTTCTGACAGCGCTCAGCGAGTTTGTGCTCTTCACGTTTTTTGCTTCTCCTTGGGCTACCGCGCAGTTTTCACTTGTCCCACGAGCGCTCTTCACATTGCAACTTATTTAGTTCTTCAGCTCTTGGCACTGCAACAAACTGGAGAGCAAAGTGAAAAAGTCAGAAAATAGTGGGAAAGATGGCAAAAAAGAAAAATATAAGAAACAAAAAAAAAAGAAAATTTGTCAGTGAAAAATGCGGGGCGGAAAAAGTTTACAAAAAAGTTACTAGCAAATCGGCGCAGGCGTTTGCCGCATTGGCCATGCTTGAATTATGGCAACTGGACCCAGTCGACACATTTTCAATAATCAACCAGGCAACGTTGCCAGGACGACATCCTAGCTGTGACGCGTCCTGGCGTTAACTTCGTTTTAAGTTCAGCCAGCCGTGTTTAGCGGCGAGCAACTTGAGCCAGCTCAACTTGTTCCCAAACTTTTGCACAGTAACTGAAAAAAAAAACAACAAATACAAAAAGTACCCACAACATTGAGTGGGCGAAAGAGGGCAAAGGGGCGAAGAGCGCGAAGAGGGCGTGGGGGCACTAAAAGTATTTGACCCACAGAGTTGGCGTGTCAAAAACATTTGTAGCCTACCACTGCAGAAAGTCTCCGGCGGACTGGGCTGGCCTGAGACGCTTTTCAGCGGAACGCCACTTGTACTCCCAGCAAACAGACAGCAGACAACAAACGGCAGAAGGCAGACGGCAGACGGCGGACAATATAAAAACCATAAAACAGAATTATTGTCATGTTGGGAAATTTAAGAGCAGCCTAACTTGAATTTGCTACGAATAAATAAGTTTTCAAGAATGAATCAATTATTCAAGCATCTGAGTGATGGTGTGAAAGACAGTTTCCTGAGTTACATTTCCAGAAAGATGGGCTAATGTTTAATGTAGACCAAAAAGCAGGAAGTCTTGTTGAATATATATTTTTTATTTATTTATTTTTTTTTTTAAGTGCTCATGAACAGCAAAGAAAAGAAAACCAAGCAAATGCTGCATCAATGCAAATTTAGTTATTTTATTTTACTTATATTTAATTATTTTCTGCCTTAATAAAAAATCTTTAAAGAACCGCACAATTTATCTCAGTTTTAGCTAATGAGAGCTGCCATAGATAAAAAATTTCTTAATTAATTAAATTAAGAAAAAAAGTTCTATTAAATATATTTATTTACAGTCGATTGCGTCTGATAACGCTATCTTCTGTTGCTTTGTGTTTCTTTTTATATACAAAAGAAAAAAGGTTGAGTAAAAAAAAATAAATGAAAAAGTGCTATTCAAGTATTATGTGCGCATCATAATGGATTATACAATACGTGCTTTGAATGTGTGTGTGTGTGTGTGTGTGTGTGTGTGTGTGTGTGTGTGTGTGTGTGTGTGTGAGTGTGTGTGTGTGTGTGTGTGAGTGTGCGTGTATATTGCGCAATCATGTGGCAACCACAACAAGAGCCAGCAGTAAGACAGAGGCTGAACCGCTCATAAAACTCAAAAACAATCGTATGAAAAGCGCACCACAGTACGCGCCACAGCAACCACAATACAAAAATTGAGCATAAAAGTCAAAAGGCCAATTTCGATGAGCAGTGAGCCACAACAACAACAACAACAACAACAATGCGAGCAATAAGCAGCTTATGAAGCAAGAAGCAACGGGTGCAAGTCAATGGAATGTTTGGTACACCCTAATAAAACTAATTGAAAGTCTTGTGCGCTGTGGGGCCAATAATAATGCCAATAACAACGGACAGCAGTTACAACAACAACAGCAAGCTTTTAATTTAACAAATAACAGCGAGCCAATCCAACAAAACAGACAGACAGTCGGATAGACCGACAGACAATTGGCCAGTGAAAAGTCAGAGAATTGACCCGAATGGGCATTGCTTTTGCGCTGACTCTGCAATCCCATGAGGGGCACGGAGGGGGACGGAGGGGGACGGAGGGGGACGTAGGGACAGACATAGCAAGTACGCGCATATATGTATGTCTTTGTGGCCGCTGTCAGCTGGAGGTTAATGCTTTCTGATGCTAACTCAATATAAATAAATTGATTTCAAATTTCAACAGTTTGGCGCGCAGCTTTTGTCAATTACATGGATCTGAAGCAGCCCGGCGGGGCTTTGCCCCAAAAAGTATGCTATGAATTTTTGTGCGCTTAAATTCAATTATGTGTGTCGGTCATGAGTGAGCGAGCAAGCGAACAAGTGTGTGTGTGTGTGCGTGTGTGTGGGTGTGGGTGCGTGGGTGTGTATGTAAGCAAACGCTGCTTAGCAAGCGTACACACACTCAAACATTTAGATATATATAGAGATATCTCTGTGTGTGTGCGTGGGTGTGTGTGTGCTCAAGGGTAATGTGTGTCCAGCTGGCAATTGAAAAATTTGATTTCGAATTGAAATGCAAATCAAGCAAAAATAGAAAGGCATTAGTTGGACGAGGGCCACTGGACAAGCCAATCCTAGCAGGAGAGTCCGGCTCAGCTAACTGGGCGCACAATGCTCAATAAAATGTGGCACGTGTGTGTGCGTATGTGTGGGAGTGAATCCACAAGCTGAAACCTAAACATAGCTAAGGGGCGTCAAGGGCTGTGAAAAGCTCAATTGCAATGCATTCAAAGGATTATTGTCCTTATTTATTTTGCTAAATTTATTCGTTACGCACAAATGCGCAAAGCAAAACACAAACACGCACACACACGCACACAGACACCTAGACATTGCCTAGGCAATTGGCAAACTGAAGAAAATGAAAACATGAAAAGGAACACAGCACACACATACATATACAACAGCAGGGCAAAATCAAAGCAAATAAACAATAAAAATAATCGGGCCGTTAGCAACACATGCGCATTCTTCACCATCATCATCAACAGCAGCAACAACAACAACAACAACAACAGCTGATTGCTCATAGAGCAAGTAGCAGCGCCCAGGAGCAGCAGTTGACGCCTCAACAACCACCGGTCACATCACACACACACACACACACACACACATATATATATATATTGCCAGCATTATTGCTGCCACTACACACGAACAACAGCAACAACAATCATCAACAACAGCCAACATCTTTGGGGCTGCTAAGTCGCCCCAGCCCTGGGGCCTTAGGTGCTGTTCGGGGTAATAAATAGTTGTCGTGTCATATGAAAAATGCAAGCAGTGTTTAAGTTTTTCTTGGCAGCCAGTTCCGGAAACATTGCCGCAGCTATACCCTCCCCCCCCCCCTTCCCCTCACTCCCAGCAGGCTGTGGCTGTGCCACTTCCCAGCTCTACAGCTATTATATATGTGTATATTTCCACTCCACTCTCCACTTTTTGCTGCTTCATCGGCGAAATTGAAAAACGTTGGCCAAAGTCGAAGAAGAGAAATGTAAATGCTTGACAGGCCAAAGGAAATCCAAACGAAGGCTTTGCCCTCATATCATTCACAGACCAGGTTGCTAAGGATGTGACAAGCAAATGCTATATCATTCAATCTATCGTCAATTTCAATGCCTGTACAGTGTGCACTAGAAATGTAAGCCAAATAATAGTTACATAAATAACGGAACAAGTAAACAATTCTAAGATTTCGAGTCAAGTGTTTCAGGACAATGTAATAAAAACCCAAGCAAGCGTCTTAAATTTCCAGAAAAGCAAATTTTTTGCAACTTTATCATTTTATGCGTAAGTGATGTGATTCTGTGTCGTTCGTCCAAGCTCGGCTTTCGTTGCGGCATGTCTCCAACACACACACACACACACTCTCACACAGACGGTGGCTGTGTTGTTGTTTATGTTCTGGCCATTTCCTTATAATTTTTACAGCTTGTTTTGCTGCGGCTGCCGAAGATGCTGTGTGTGTGTGTGGATGTTGTGGATGCTGTGTATGCGGGACTTTACCAGTTTTTTTTTATGTCTTGACTACATACACTAGTACAAACTATTAGTGCTATTCATTGTTGTAATCGTCTGTTGGGTCTTTGTAGTTTTATGTGCGCTGTTTTACAACACTGTCGCACGCCCACTCTCGGAACAACGGCATCCGGCACAACTTGCCCCTGGGAGAAATTACTTAATTTCGGAATTTCAATTTAGCACTTAAGACTCCAAAACATGGCGTTGCCGTCAAGGATAGGAAGTGGGCGTGGCATTCACACACTAGCCCACCTACGTACATGCAGCAACAATGAAGAGTGTATGTCTGTACGTGTCTGTGTGTGTGCGTGTGTGTAAGCCTGTGTAAAAATCCAACTTACACATGTTGTGACTTTGAAAAATTTCCGGAATTTTTGGCACGCAATGTTTGCTTTTGTTTACTGGCTACCAACTCGATGCTTCGATGCTTCGATGCTCCAATGCTTCGATGCCTGTCATGCAGCCAGACGCAGCGTCTACTCCTCGATTCTTACCTCCCTCTGCCCCTTCTCTCTCGCTCACTCTATATCCCTCTCTAGTGCACATATTGTACACTTTACAGCCAGCAGAGCGGCAAACTATGGCTGAGGGGTAAGCAGCACATCTCATATATATATATATATATATATATATATATATATATGAATGTGTTGCAGTTGTTGCTGCTGCAAGGAATTGCAACTGCGGCAACAACAACAGCAAATCCTAATATAAGTCTCAGTATCAATATCTATGCACTGACGAAGCATATTGACAACTCTGCAATCTAAGAAAGCTGAATAGTTGATATCGTAACTAAAAATGCACTTAATATTATATAAATAACTCGAAGAGAATAGATATCATAGATGCAGCCAGAACCAGATTTTTGTGCATTGGCAAAAGTTTACAAACAGCTAACAGAGTATTGCGTAGTCAGTCAGACCACAACAGCAATGCTCCATGGGTTTTTTAATTCGAAATGCATTTAAAAAAGGCAAAGCTAGAAAAATAAATTGAAATTATTATTAAGTAGTATAAGCTATATTGGCATGATAAGAAAACGAAACTAACGAAACAAATTCTGAGAATTGAGATTTTTAGTTACAAAGCAATACAAAATATTAAGCCAAAAGATGGCAGAGTAATACAAATAAATTGAATTATTATTAAATAGTATTTTGGCATGATAAGAATTCGACGCAACTAATTTTTAAAATGGAGATTTTCAATTCCAATGAAATTTTAATGAAATAATGAATTATTTTTAAGTAGTATAAGCTCCAAGTAAAACAAGTAAAACAAAACTAACTCTGAGAATTTCAATTGCGAACAAAATTTATGAATAATACTAATAAACTTCTTTTCAACAAAAATGAAAGACGAAAGCCGGGATAAAAAGCATAGTTGGATTATAATAATAATAAGTCTAGCAATAGTCATAAAATTCTCTTAATATCAATTTTAGCTCTTAGCTAAAGACATTACGCTTAAAAAGCTTTTAAGGTATTAGGCGGCACATTATAAAAACGTATAAAAATTAACGAGTTAATTCGAAAACGAAGAATAATTAACTGTATATACACACACCCACACCCACACCCACACATATATACATACACCTGTTTGCACCCACACATATGCAAAGTTTTCGACAAGCAGTTAAACTGTAATAAAAGCCGACACAAGCGTGCCAGAGTGAGAGGCAGACAAAGAAGCAGAGAACAAAAGGGACAGGCGGCGAATGAGAAAGTGAGAGAGAGAAGGCATAGAGCCACCGTGTAAGAGTAACTATATACGTTCACGATTATCCTTACTGTTTGCTTGGCTGCCCTATTTGCACCTGGCACACATGACACACGCTCGTGCTTGGTGCAACATTTAGTCAAAGGCGGCCACGCCTCCCGCCAGCCATGCGGTTAGCGAGTTTGTTAAACAGTGTAAAGTTACACGCAACTAAGCACTTAACTGCACAAAAGCCCAGCCACGCGGCGGTGCGGTGGTTGGCGGTGGGTGGTTGGCCTTAGTGGGCGTGGGTAAGAGCAAGACATTGGCATGGAGCACATACAAGCTGCAGCCGCAGGCTGCAACCTTGCACTTGAAGTGGTCAGCCGGGCGAAGGACGAGTGGACGAGTGGACGAGCCACTGAGCAAAAGTCTCGTTGCGTGCGTTTTTATGAATGAGTCCGGCAGGCGCAACAAATGTTAATCCGCGACCCCGCTAAAAGGTCACCCACCAGCTGCCTGACTGCTTGGCTGCCCGACTGCCTGCCTGGCTAGCCGGGCAAAGCCGCAGGGCCAACCACCACCGAGCGAACGGCAGCTCCCAGCGCTGGGTGGCCCAGGCAGTAGCTCGTTTTGTGATTAGGCGTAAATTGAAGCGCAGGCACAGGGCGCACATTGGCCAACTCTCTGTTCGCTCAATCCACTGTAGCTCGAAGTCTGTCCGGCGTGTGCCCCAGACTGGGGCCAGGCTGCGAAAGGGCAAGCTGTGTAAACAGATACAGCAGGACACTGGCCGGGCAGCAGGACACGGGGCACAGGGCAGCTGAGCACTGGACAAGAATGTGTGCGGTTCTGTCATGTGGCTTGTTTTGGTTAAAGCCCGCAATAGATGGGCCCATCAATTTTTCCTCTTTTTGTGCCATTTTTGCAGGCGCCCAAAGCGTTTAAGCTGAAACTGAAAAGCATTCGGGCTGCTATTTAAGGTTGAGCAGAGATGAAAGCATATTGGAAATTGATAAATAAGTCGATTCATTAATGTAAACAAAAGATCAGCCAAATAAGACATTAATCTCCTAACCATAGGCAACTACAAGCAAACTAAGCTAAACAGAAACATTTACACACAAATAAACAAACTAAAACAGAACTTATATCATTTACTGTTTGTATACAAAAATGTTAACTCTATTTGCTTCTCTTGGAGATCTTTCATTTGATAAAACTAAAAGTTTTATAAGCGAGATACTTTTCCTTATTTTAGATTGCTAAATTGAGCCTGGTTTAATTTTCTTATAGATTATAAAATTATTATTAAATTTTAAAAACTATTTTTAGTGCTTTCCATATATATTAATAATGAAATAGCTTCAATGATTATAGATCTTTATAAAAAATTATATATTTGTATATGTATATGCATGTATATATTTTTTTATTAATGAATTGATGATGAATTTTAATATTCGTGTTTGGTTTGTTTTAGGTCACAAATTACTCTTCAAAATTTTATTAAATCTTTCATTAATTTTCCTAGCGGTTTATTTTTGTATTTCCATAAAAAAAAGGGGATTCGGTGTATATTGATTTTGTGAAAATGTATGTGACAGACCTCAGAGAGATAACATATTTTATTATAAGCACTCTTAACTGATTTAATGTAGCATTATCTATCCCTTCGTATGACTGAAGCAATCCTGTAAATTCTTAGAGAACTTATATAATGAAATGTATTTAGCGGTACATATTTTGTGATTATTCCTATTCATTTAATCCATTTTCCTACATATGATGATTTTCCGCCTCTGATAATCGATCATACTTTCCAGAAGTTGCATACCGAAAATGTCAGACCTGTTTCCTGTGATCAATACCCAGAATTGAAATATTATGGATATTTGTATACCTCATGGCACACAAGTCAGGAGAGTTTATGTGTGTAGAACATACAATAGAATAATCGTAATTGTAGGTATGCATAGGATGCAGAGTATCTCCTAGTTGGGAGCTCTCGACTACAGCATGCTTACATTGAAGTATAATCAATCACCAGCGCCCACATATGCTAATTGCCTAGCTTCAAATGATGAATCATAAAAGTTTATAATTTATTATTTTTATGTATGCCGAAGCCATATCAAATGTCGTTTTTCATGCTGAAAATGGAAATACTTTCCCATGGATTTTTATCAAAATAAACAAAAACATTCCGAATATTTTGTAATTTGAGTAAGAATATAATGGAAATTACAATTTAAATTCTGTTCTTTTTTTTCTTTCACATTTTTTTAAAGAGAGCCTTTTTAAAGCGGACATTGTGCGCAGGTCAGTGTCGAGCTAAAACCGCCGTTAAGCCCCAGCGATAAGTCAACTACAATGGGCATGCAGGTATTCTGGAATCGGGTCTATTGTAGGCTTCACTAATCAGGGATACGCATCAATGCATACCACCTCAACCTGGCCGACCTGAAGAGAATGCCGCAGCAATGCATGCTGCCTGACCACTGGCTGCATTCATCGTGCCACAATCGGCCGGTGGGTCGCTGGTGGGGCTTAAGGCCTCTTCTGTCTGGCTTTAAATGGCAAATTTAAATGCGCTTTATACGTTTTTCCCGGTACGCTGGCCTCTGGGTAATTTGTGTGCGCCTTGCAACCTGTCGCTACCACAACTCACGGCCTGCAATTTTTCAGCAGCTGACAAGATGTCGTCTCTGGCTATGCTATGCTGGGCTGGAAGCTGCGCTGCCTGCCTGCCAGCCCGTCTGCCCGTCTGCCCGCCTCTCCGTCTGCCTTGTCGGTGTGGTGCTGCATAATTGCATTGTGGTTTGGGTATTATATGTGCTTTTTCTGTCTCTTTTCTTTCCTCTCTACCCAGACGCGATGTCTGCCTGGCTGCTGACTCACTTAAGACAGCGTCGTACGCTAAGCCGTTGGCTTGGGCTGATTTGCGGCTTTTAAGCCTTAAATGCATTCAGCTCATTTAATTTACAAAAGCCAAGCAAACCAGCAGCAGCTTTTATCGCTATCTCTGTCTCTCTCTCTCTCTCTCTCTCTCTCCCTCTCTCACTTTGTCTACCTTGCTTTATAAGCCACACACACTCTCTCTCTCTCTCTCGCTCTCTGTTTCTCTCTCATTCTCTTTCTCAGTTTCTCGTTTATTATATAATTAAGTTAAAGTGAGCGGCGGCTGGCAATTTGCATGCAGCTCCCATCACCCATCTCCCATCGCTGAGTCTCCAGCTCCAACCCCAATTTTTCGATTTGACAGCTCTGCACGCTAATTTCTTAATTTTCACCTTCCGCTTTTGCGGTGGCAACTAACTAGCGACAGCAGCAGACATAGAACCACACAGCCGCAGCTCCACAGCAGCCCGACCCGTATCCGTATCCGCACCCAGCTAAAGTCTATACATAGCCGTGTGAAGCGCAACCCCTTTCTGTTGCCTGCCTGCCTGTCCGTCTGTCTATCTGTCCAAAAATCATTTCCGTAATTCTATGTCTATTATTATTATTATGACTTTTATTGTTATGCTCAACTGTTGGCTACCGCTGCTGCTGCTGCTGTTATCAACACCCGCTACCATGGCGCGACGACCCCAAACAGAACTTCAGGCTGAGGCATTAACTGTCCAACGCCAACCTCCCCTTTCGCTGATTGCTGTTGCTGGTTCATTCGCGCGTTAAATGTGCTTGATAGGTTAGGGGTTAGGGGCTTGGGGTAGGGGCCAGGGCGGTAAATGAAACCCCCTCTATTCGATTGAAACTAGGAATGGTTCATGCCTTCGCTCTGCTCTTTGGCTCGATGGCCGTTTCGTGTTCAATTTAGCGTCATAATTTCGTTGATGGCATGGACTGTGCTCGTCTTTCAGCCCACACCCCAAACAGCAGCTTGCCTCTGGCCCCAACACCCCAACGTCGCACCGCTCCACTTGCCCCTTGCCAGTTGCCACTTCGCCCTGTCACAGTTGCTGTCAAGTGTTTTGTTAAGTTCATCAAAATTGTCGCCGGCTGGCGGTGCTGCTGCTGCTGCTGCTGCTGTGGCTGCTGGTGGTGCTGCCGCCTCCATTTAACGCAATTTTTAGTTGCCGCAGTCGCGTCTACTTGACTGTCATTCATGCGCCCATTTCATTCATTCATTCATTCACTCAGCCATTCAAGCAGTTCACGCCATTTACAGTTACAATTAATGTTTGTTTGCATGTCGCCCGCATCGCCCCCCACACACACACAACATCAAAGCAGTCCCAAGGCAATTCACCTAAGTCCCTGCCCCTTCTCACCATGCTCTCTCACAGCACTCTTATCAAAGCATCTAAAAGCTTGCATATTTCATAAGAGCCAAGTTCATAAAAAAAGAACGTCGAAAATGCGAATCCGACCAGCCTGGCCAATTGCCCCCGGGGAGCATAAAGGGTCGTTGTGTGGCAAAAAGCGCAACCTTTGCACCAAGCGCCTGGCACCGCCAAGCAACAAGCAACATAAATAAATATATATATATATATTTTTTACGCCTTGCACCTAGAAACTGCCTCTGGGACAAACACCTGAACCACCTGGATGCCTGGGATGCCTCTGGTCAACTGGGGCCTGTCATAAAGTATGTTAAATATTTGTTGAGCAAGGTGCGTGCAGTAATTTCAGAACACCGTCTCGGAGTTCATTAGATTTGTCGACTCAACTTGGTCCCGCAGCGGCACAGGGGTTTACCGTTCAAGAAGAGGTAGAAACAGTTGACAGCTGGTCACATTGGTCACATAGTGGCCAGATAACGGAATAGTGTTGCCTTACAGGGTATGCTAAGATGTTTAATGATAGATGCTCACTTATGAAAATACTAGAATAGCAGTATTTTATCTAGTATTATTTTATTAGTAAATAGTTGAATATTATGGGACATATATGGGTATATAAAACAATATATCCTGGAAATTTAATTTAAAATATGTTATATGATATTGAAAGCTACTTTTGCCTAGACTATTCTCTCTTTCTTTCTTGAATCTATAAAATTAAAAATTTGATAAAGTTATTCATAAAAGTGACAGAACAGTTTTTTGAAAACATATATACATATATATAAATAATAATATATAAATATGTAAAACTATCAAAATTTCAATATTTAATTTAAGCGAATTAATCATATCATATCTTCTGAATAAAAGACTTGGAATATTGTGGGATTCGATTAAATTTTAATAAACTATACAACAGATCTAAGCAAGTATATTGCATCCTCGGCAGCCCAAAGCTAACGGTTCCTACTTCTTTTTACGGTTCTCTTTTTTTTTGCACTTTGGCGGGCATTCGCCTAAAAGCGTGCAGGCATTTTTTTCCTTGTTGTTTCTTTTCTTTTTTGTATGAATTTTTATTCTTCTGTTGAGCTGCTTTTGATTTGATTTCGTTTATGTTGTGAGTTTTTGCCTTTTGTCATTCGCTCAACCACCACCCTAATTTGTTGTTGTTGTACACGTTTTGCATACAAAACTCACATTCACACAAACACATTCATACGTGTAGCTCACATGTATAGAGGGGTAAACCAGCTCATTATGTACAAACATGTTCACACACACACACTCACACATATGCTCACAGCATGTAAGAATGTTGATTTTATTGTATGCGTGCATGTGTGCTGGTGTGCATGTGTGTGTGTGTGTATGAGTGTCGAGTGCAACTCTTTTACATACTTTGTGCTTGCACCTTGGCGTTTCACTTTACTTCTTCGGCTGCTGTTGCTTATTTTGTTGTTGTTTTTGTTGTTGCTGCTGCTGCCGCTGCTGATGCGACGAACGATTTATGCACTTAACATAATTTAATTTCCAAAAAAGTGCCGCAACCAACAATAATTTAAAGCTAGCACTTGGCACACAGACACTTCTTGCTTGTTGTTGCGGTTGTTGGTACAGCTTTGTTTTGTTTGGTTTTGCTTTCCTTTCTTTTTCTCTTTCTTCTTTTTGTATTTTTTCTTCAGCTGATGTAGCTGTTGCTGTTGTTGTTGTTGGGAGGCCTTTAATCAAAAAGCAACAGAAACGCTAAAATGAATACAAGTACCGCGCGCGGAGTAAACGGCTGGCACTAGTAGCTCCCAAATGCTTGGACGAATCGGGTGCTGCAGGCGAATTATTCGCGAGCCACTCATACACTTGCACTCACTCGCACAAACACACTGAAATAACTCGACGTTCGCTATGTTTTCTGTTTAGTTTTGACAATCGCTTCGCTTCCGCACCGTTTCAACACGTCCGCTCGCAATGCAAGTCGTCGCGCAACTGAAAACTGGAAATGAAACCAAGTTGTTGCTATTGCTGCTGCCGCTGCTGCTGTTGCTATTGCTCTTGCTGCTGCGACCGCTGCCAGCGTCGCACAGTGGCTCTCTGCGCATGTTGTGGCTGCGATAACTACACAGGCAATAGGAATATTTGTTGAATGAAATTCCATATATTTCTTATTTTGTGAAGCGTTTGTATTATAATTAGAGAATCTTTGGAATAAAAATTCAATGCGTATAAGTAGAACGGGATATATTTATTTTTTATATATGACGTATAACGTAACGTATAATGCAATTCTAAGAGTATATTTATCATGCTGAATCTTTTGTAGAAATATAAGAAATAAATCTTTATAAGTAGAATTCATCTTATGAATATGAATAAAACTAAAAATCACTTTCATAATATCATGAGTATCCCTTGAAATATTTTTATTTAAGCAATTCTAAAATATTTAAGCCAATTTAAATCTACCTTCGCAATTCAACCATTTTGCCTCACTGTGCGTATGTCAATGATGCTGCTGTTGTTATCGTGTTTATGTTCTCTTCTTGCCATCGCTGATGCTGCTGATTTGGATTGTTGTTCTCTGCACTGCAATCGCATTGGCAATCGCCATCGAGGGAAGGTTTGATTTTTGTCTGCGGTCGCATTAAACTGAAGCACTGTGAAATTGAGCGCATAATGGGAATGCCATAATTAAATTCAATTGAAAATGGAATTAATGAAGATGTGAAATAGTAGCAGATGACAGAAATTCTTTGCTTGAACTAATGGAATTTCACATTAAGAATAGTAGCTGCATTGTTTTAATTAATCTAATTATATCAATTTAGCCCTTGGTTGCAAAGCTTTACAGCACGAAAAAAATATAATAATTAAATTAACCAACCAAAGCTCCTGTTAACCAACAAAAAAGCATTCCATGAAAAGAATCTAGTCCTATTAATTAGCCAAAATAGTTTTTCTATGGCCAGGCCTGCAACACTGTTTCATTTGCCACACGTTCCCCACGGCGCGCAACACACACGCACGCACGCTCTCTTAGCCGGCGCCGGCTCTCTTAGGCGAAGCGCTCTCTTCGAACGCAACGCACTAACGGTACCTTTGGATGCCAGTACACTGACAATTGGGCACTGCGTGCGTACTGGCGGCCGCCACACTGACACAAGCCCACTGCAATGGAGCCCTCTGAGGCGAAACACTTTCGTGCTCTTTGGGTGCCATACTCATTTCCGGTTTCCGTTGCTTTGTGTGCGTGCAAAATTTGAATTGCGTTGCGAACTTTGGCGTCCTGCGTCTCTATATTCAACGTCATTTCTTCGATGTCTTTCTATTTTTTGTTTTTTTTTTTCCCCTTTTGACTTTTTGCGTATTGCCGTTTATGGAAAACACATTAATAGCCAAGGCTGTGGAGCAGGACGACCGAGCTGGCGGATGTTTGTAATTTCCATGAGCAATGTCAAGAGCGCGCCCATTGACGACAACTGCGGGATGAAGGGCCCCCAAAATTTCTCATTTGTGGGCGTGACTCGTTGCCCAAATCTAATTGTCTGCTTGCAGCTGAAAAACTCATTTTATTAGCTGCCAATTGCCGGCAATGAAGAGAACTTCCCTTGAAGCAGGCTAATCAACAGTTAGATACCAAAGAGTTTGGGGGAGAGGAGCCGAGTCGCGTGTGTTGGAGCGAGCTTTGAAGGTGATAAGAAGCGCATTGATAAGATAAGCACAGCTGGCAGCATTAGAATTGAGGCGAGAGCTTTGGCCATTAGTCACTAGCTGGATCGCGCACTCGACGGACATGGACGATACGGACTTTTCGCTCAATTTCGCCACAAAAAACAAGCACAAGAAAGACAAAGCGGATGCTACGAAAATCGTTAGTACGCCCACTTCAGAGGCGGATCTGAACCGAATCATCATCTCCAGACCCACGACCGAGGATACCTACGAGAATTGTCCACGCGCCGGCATAGCCCTGATCCTCAATCATAAGGATGTCAAGGGACACAAGCAGCGCGTGGGCACCGAACGGGATCGCGACGCGATACAAAAATCTCTGCTCGGCTATGGGTTCGATGTGCGCACCTACAACGATCTAACCTTCGCCGAAATCAACGACTTGCTCAGAGAGGGTGAGTAATGCCTGTTCTATTTATATTAATAAGCATGTGTATATTAATATATGATAATGACTTTTATCGGAAATTTCATTCGGCTGCAGTGGCACGCGAGGATCACAGTCAAAATGACTGTTTCGCTCTCGTCGTCATGTCGCACGGCGATGAGGGCAAGGTCTATGCCAAGGTATGTCTCAGATTGGTCGCCACAGAGATCTCTATTGGCTCTAAAATTTGCTTATAGGATATGGCGTATCCCGTTGAACGTCTGTGGAATCCCTTTCTGGGCGACAGCTGCAAGACCCTGGTGAACAAGCCTAAGCTCTTCTTCATACAAGCCTGTCGCGGCGCCAATGTGGAACGGGCCGTGGAGTACTCCGGCATCGTGGTCATGACCAGGGAGCTGGCTCCAGCTGCAGCACCCACAGCACAGCCCATCACCTATGCCATACCCAGCACGGCGGATATGCTGGCCTTCTACTCCACCTTCGAGAGTGAGTGAACCAAATAATAGAAATAATATTCGATATCTGAAGACTGGATTCCACTTTCCAGGATTCTACTCCTTCCGCAATGTGGAGGTCGGCTCCTGGTTCATCCAGAGCCTCTGTCAGGTGCTCGACTCGGCTGCCAGCAATGAAGCCAGCCAGCCGGAGGGCGTGGATCTGCTGCGTCTGCTGACCGCAGTCAATCGCAAGGTCGCCTACGAGTATCAATCGAACACGAAGAACGAGGCGCTCAACCAGATGAAGGAAATGCCCAATTTTATGTCCACTTTAACTAAAACTTTTAATTTGCGCGTCAAACCGAAGGCGCCTAATGCAGCCAATTGAATCAGGTTGCGGAGTATATTCCAGCTTATGTTAATCATATTAAACTAAAAAAGAAAATTATTTTAATAAATGAGTACTACATGTATCTGTATCTGTATCTGTATCTGTATCTGTATCTGTATCTGTATCTGCATCTGCATCTGCATCTGTATCTGTATCTGTATCTGTATCTGTATCTGTATCTGTATCTGTATCTGTATCTGTATCTGTATCTGTATCTGTATCTGTATCTGTATCTGTATCTGTATCTGTATCTGTATCTGTATCTGTATCTGTATCTGTATCTGTATCTGTATCTGTATCTGTATCTGTATCTGTATCTGTATCTGTATCTGTATCTGTATCTGTATCTGTATCTGTATCTGTATCTGTATCTGTATCTGTATCTGTATCTGTATCTGTATCTGTATCTGTATCTGTATCTGTATCTGTATCTGTATCTGTATCTGTATCTGTATCTGTATCTGTATCTGTATCTGTATCTGTATCTGTATCTGTATCTGTATCTGTATCTGTATCTGTATCTGTATCTGTATCTGTATCTGTATCTGTATCTGTATCTGTATCTGTATCTGTATCTGTATCTGTATCTGTATCTGTATCTGTATCTGTATCTGTATCTGTATCTGTATCTGTATCTGTATCTGTATCTGTATCTGTATCTGTATCTGTATCTGTATCTGTATCTGTATCTGTATCTGTATCTGTATCTGTATCTGTATCTGTATCTGTATCTGTATCTGTATCTGTATCTGTATTTGTATCTGTATCTGTATCTGTATCTGTATCTGTATCTGTATCTGTATTTGCTCCTGTGTTCACATATCGAAACTCATTTAATTGTCTTCTTTATAGAACATATTTAGTATATGTAACTGTATCTGTCTACTTATCGATCGCTATATTTTGCTTTCATTGTTTTTCTTTAACGATAGAGTTTTTGTTGTCACACTTATCTGGAATTGCGCTAATGCCGCTGGGACGCGATAACGTGTTGCGCGAGCAACGTTTATAGCTGTGGTTAGATTGTTAACAGTCAGCCGTGGCCCAGCTTGAATGCTCATAATCACTGGAAGGGGGATGGGGCGGGAAGTGCATTTATATAACTTGGCTTTGCGCTTGCAACTGCCACGCGCCTTATTCAGTTGCATTCAACATGCCGCGTTTGCCGCACTTCGGTGCGCTGTGCCTCCTGCTGCTGTTGCGCCTGTGGCAGGCGCTGGGTCTGGCGCCGCTCAGCTTTAGTTGGGGGCGTGGCGCACGCTGTCGCCGCCTGGTGACGGCCAGCGCCTGGCTGCACTGGCTCGGCCTGTTGGCGCTGTCGCCGCTGCTGCTGCGCCAGAGCCTGGCCCTCTACGAGGCGACTAACGTGAAGCACTCGACCCTGTTCAAGCACATCGCGCTGGCCACGATGGCCGGCGATGTTACCATATCGCTGGCTCTGCTGGGCGCCCACGTCTGGCAGCGCCGCCGCCTGGCCCGGCTGTTGAACGGGCTGGCGCGCCTGCAGCGCCGGCACACGCTCAGCTGGCCGGCCTCGCTGCTGATGTGGGCCAAGCTGCTGCTGTCGCTGTACGAGCTGCTCTGCAACGTGCCCTTCCTGCAGCAGAACGCCGCACGGCTGCCCTGGCTGCAGCTGCTGGCGTACGGCATCCAGCTCTATGTGCAGCACATGAGCAGCGTCTTCGGCAACGGCGTCTTCGGTGCGCTGCTCCTCCTGCTGGGTTGCATGCAGCAGCTGGAGTGGCAATGGCAGCAGCCGGATGCCGCGTGTCAGCAGCGCCGACTCCTGCGACGCGAGAGGCGTCTGTTGCGGGTCTGCGACGACTTCGTCGGCGTCCTGCAGCTGGGCATCTTCCTGCTGGTCATTGGCAATTTCATCAACATTCTGGCCAACATGTACGCCTACATGTCGTACTTTGTGGAGCGGCACGGCATCCCCCTGACCATATCGAACTATTGTGCGATTGTCGCCATTCAGCTCTACGCCCTCATCCTGGCCACGCAAATGTGTCAGGAGCAGCACAGGAAGCTGCGCAGTCGTAGCCTGGAGCAATGCTATGTGCCAGAGCAGTTGACCGAGGAGCAGGTGCGTCTCAGTTCTATTTTTTGTGAATTCCCCAGCTCAGCTCAGACTTCTTACTGATGCTTGCAGGCTGCGCTGCCAACGCCGCTGCTGATGTGGCCCCTGGACAATCTGAAGTTCTCCATTTTGGGCCTCTTCAATTTGGACAACGCCTTTTGGCTGTTTCTCGTCTGCTACGCCGTCAATTTCATTGTCATCATTTTGCAGTTCACCGTGGAAAATATAAAGCGATAGAAAGCTTTCTTTTTGGTTTGCGTATTGGCTTAGCGATGACAGCTACCACTGCAGCTGGCGCCATCTATAGTTCATTGTTGCGCTTGTCTTTAATCTCATTTTTATCGCTTCTTTTTTTTTTTTTTTTTTTTTTTTTGCTTTTTTGAATAGACGCATAAACTGGATAAGAAAGTGGCCAAAATTCATAAACCACCCAGCGTAGGAAAAGAAAAAAAAAACTAGTTGCTGCAAAAGACGACACCTGTCCAGCTTATGATACTCTTAATATTTATACTATTGATTGAATCGAACAAAATACAAAGTTTATGAATTTATGATCTAAATTATTTGCTTCAAATTTACATATTATCGATGAATGTAGATTACATAATGTAAAGTATTGTGAATGGGGTATTGTGAATTTTAGTTGAACTATGGAAATGAATTGTATGATTAACTAATAGAGTTCCAGAATGCGGGAATACTTGAAGAGGAGGGATCGTATGCAGACTGCGAATATGATGAAATAGAGATAGATATAGTGAAACATGGGCGTAAAAATATAGGGAAAGACATTGAGAAAATACGAGAAGAAACTTTGAAAGAGACAAAGAGAGAGAATAAGAAAGGGAGGGACAGTGGTGAGAGAGAGAGTAAAGAAAGGGCAGAGAGAGAGAGAGAGAGGTAGAGCGAATGAGACAGCAAGACCATAGATAGAAAGATTCTGAGAGAAAGAAGCAGATGTATAGACAAAGAGATTTCTCTATGAGTGAGAAGAGGAAGAGAGAGAAAGACAAATGAGATCTTCAAATAATGACAAAAAAAGATATAGAGATACAAATAGAAAGATATAGAACAAAGAGAACTAGAGAGGAGATAAGCAAGAAAGTGAGAGTAAAATAAGAGAGAGAGAGAGAGAGAGAGAGGTAGAGCGTGTAGGACAAATAAACAGATAAAGAGTGAATGGATAACAAATTTGCGAGTTACTAAAGAAATATAACAAATTTAGTATTAGATTTGAATTTTCGCAACTTTTTGCAGCTTTAAGCTATTGTTAAGTTGTCAAGGTCAAGGTCATTATTTGTAATCATCTTCATTTAAACTCTGCTATTATTAATTAGAAATAGTAGCCCAATACATGACCTCGAGCGACAAATCAACAAATTTATATAGATATATATATATATGTGAATATATGTATGTATTTTATTTGACCATAGCGCAATACACATTGTATTAACTCCTCTTCCATTCATTTCTATACATCTGACGAATACTCTCTAATTTGAAACAGATTTCTGCAACTGTCGATTGTCATGTCTTTTGACGGCATTATAAAAAACTTAATTGGTCAAAATTTCGCGAAAATACATTTAAATTTCATATAAGTTTCATGTCATTAAAGCTCTTGAATATTCCATTTTATTTGATTAACTCTACATCGGTCTGCCTTGTCGCTGTTATGCAAATCTTAGACTTCGATCCACTTCACTCAGTAATAGTTCTAGTCACATAATTCAAACACAATCCATGCCTCCTGCTGCAATCCATAGGCACTTAACAAAGCATATCTAATGTGCAGTTGGGTTGCATCATTCACGAACCGTTCAAAGCGCAAAAAGCAAGTTTTTGGGAACTGAAGCAGCTCACAGATTGAATGGGGCAAAATCGTAATCCAATTTTGATGATATGCATAGTTGAATTAGCTTTAGACTTTGGTTGGACTGAGACGATTTCCTGCTTTCACTTCGACAGCCGCACAGCAACTCAGCAACTGCTTGAACTGCCCTCGCTATTAGCATATAGACATATAGCATATATATGAAGTACTTTTTCCAGCTAACCGCAAGTACAGGAGCCTCTGCACGCGCCAATTTTCCAGACCGCTGGGCGGACGACGCTTGCAGCTTGTCCCTCAGGCCCCACCTGCCCAGTCCTGCCCTGGCCCGCTTCACTGGCTGCCACATCGGCTCCACTCAGGTGTTATGCAAAGGCTATTAGCCACAAGTGCCGTTGTTGTTGTTGTTGTTCGGTTTTGATCTAGAGATCAGCCTGTTGTTGTTATTGTTGCTATTCGCTTTTGTTCGGCCCATTCGCTTTTGCATTCTGTGGAGCCCATCTCCAGCCACAGCCACAGCAACAGCCCATCTCCAGCTCCGGCTATGACCAGCACCGTTAGGACGCCTCTTCACTGGGCTCGACTCCAGCCTGAGCATCGGCACGGCGGGGTGGCATACGCTTTAGCTTATCGCATTGTTGTGTTTACCTATCTTATCTTCGTCTGCTTCTTCTTCGTTTGATTTCTGATCTGCAGAAAGCAGCAGCAGCTGCGCTTGGTTGAAGCTCGACGCGCTAAACAACTGAGAATGGGGCGTGTTAATGGCCAAGTCGGCTAACGTGAACGCTGGGCACAGTAGCTCATCAAGCGCACCTTGCGCACTTTATGGCTCATACCCTAGGCGTATTGCGTAAACTGGGGCATATTAGCACTGTAACTGAGGAGATCCAGTACTCGCTTTGTGAACTATTTCTTCTTTTCCCTTACAATTATATACAATGATAATGATTATTAATAGTAATTCTGAATATTAATTGCTAATATCGATAAAAATCAATTTCAAACAAAGCTTTGCCTAACAATTGATCAGAGTCAGCAAGTTTATAACTCTGAACTCAATCTGTCCTAGAGAAACAACAAATTAAATTTGCAATTTATTTATTGAAGATTATAATTAATATTATAATGAGATTAACTTACAGCTAAGCACTGTGGAATGTATATTAGCATATTTCATAAGAAACCTGATTCCTTTTTGATGTTCGATAATTATCGATATTTATCGATTTGTTAATTTGTTCTTTTGCGCATAGCTCGAAATACATTGAAGCTCTAGGCAACAAAACTTATGTACTACCCCTTTAGTATACCCCCATATCAGAAATATTTGTTTTTATCTCTATACATTACTTGGTTCAGTATTCAGCTGTCAGTCCATATAAACACAGAGTCTACAAATCTGACACATTTCAATTTCTCATTTCAGTTACAAACTTAAACGACTTCTTCTATAGGGTATTCCCTCGTCGTGCACTCTCCGCCTAAGCACTCTGTTTGGCTTCCTCGTCTTCTGCTGGCACTGCCATTTCTTCTTCTTCTACTGCATGTTTATGTTAATAAGTTTGGCTGTTTATTGTTTTTATTATTACAAAGTCTATTGCCATTTTGCTGCTGCTGTTGTTGTTGTTGTTGCCTTCTCTGTTGTTGCCTTTTGGGCTAGTCTTCCTTCTTTCATTTCTTAACATTTCCATTTCATTATATTTCAATTCATTTCATTTCTTTTGAATTGCTTTCATTATAAGGCCATAAACAAAGCTTTAACGGTCTCTTTGTTTTATCAAAATATCTGTCATATATGTATGTTATCTAAGTTTTAGCTATGAAGCAGGATAAAAGCTTAGCTGCGCTGGTGCTGCGGCTGCGGCTGCTGCTGCTGCTGCATTCTTTTGACCCAGACTTTGTTGGGGCACATTTTCTTCATTTTCCTGAAACTTGCTGCACTTGTCGCTCTTCTGCTGCTCGCTCTTCTTCTTGTTGTTGGAAAACTCGTCGCATCATCTGCTCGCATAGAGCCAGCTAGACTTAACTTGGCTTGCGGCTTGCGACTGGGCCAGCTCGATTCAGTTGATCGCGAGGTGTTTGCGCTGTCGGTTGTGCGCGATGTAAGAGAGACTCCAACTCTGTCTGTGTGTGCGTGTGTGTGTCTGTGTTTATTTCGGTTCAATTGTATCCAAAAAACGCATTCAACAAAAGTACAACAAACGAATTCATAGATATTCGCCGAGTGTGCCAAACATTATGGCTGGGCTGAGCCAAATTTATGCCGCCTGCTTGGCCGCCTGGATGATCAGCCAGTGCGTAGCTGTGGCCCAAACGGGATTAGAGCAAGGCAAGTGGCACTTGTTATGGCCTTGTTAGTGAGTGTGTGTGCCTATGTGTGTATGTGTGTGCGTATTAGAGAGTTGTGCGTGTGGATTTGTCAATGCAGCTTCGACGTCTCCAAAGCCTCTTGAAGTCTTCCAGTCTGCGGCTCTTTCGTCTGCGGCTCTTTCGTTTTGTTGCATTGGCCAACTTGTTTGTCGCGCTGCACCGTTAAATAACCCCAATTTCAATTTGAACGCCGTAAATTTACATATGTCTGCCACGATAAGAGACTAGGAAGCGGGAGCTCAATCAATTGGTCAATTTGTTGGCCTGTTGATGCAACATGTGGCACAGTTGGGCCAGGCACTGACTGACTGCAGCACAAAACTTGTTGCCCCATTTCCCAACCAGCTCCTGCGTCCACAAGCACACACACACACACACTCACACACGCGTGTCCCATAAACAACAAAAAGTTTTGGTGGCCCAAAGTTGAAACGAAGAACTGGAAACACTTAAAGAGTTGCCGCAATTTTCTAATTAAGTTTTCATTTGAGCGTCTCTTGGAATATATGTATATAAAACACTAACCGCTTGAACTTAATGCTTAAGTATACCAACGGCTCACCCCACTTGACCCACCGCACCACCAGCAAGTTTCCTATGAGAAACACTGAGCGGCGCTAGTTAAATGTGAAATGCACTCAAATTAAACATCATTGACATGATGGAAGAGCGGGGCGCAGTGACAATCGAGTGAATGTGCCATAAACTGTGAATGATAGATATTATGTTAAACTAGTTCGATTCGAAAACTAGGTAATATCGATCTCAAGTGTTACAAGGCTAGTCAAATTAAAACTGGAGCTCGTGCCATTATCGAATGGAACTAAGATAAAACCAGCTCAACGCGATAAACGTTAACAATGCAGCGCTAAACACTTGGCTATAATAGATGCCTATCCCAGATGGATAGTCTTGAATGCGAGTCGATGATTATGAAAAGGCGAAGACAAATCACAATTATTTGTTTAACTGAAACAAAAAGTGCAAAGCCCATGATGAACTGTCCATTGTAAATGTTTTACTTTTCCTTAAGAATACTAAACAAAATTAATGCCCATCATAAATTCGAGTCGAATGATGTGTAGAGGCCAAGACAAATCTCTAATTTTTGTCTGCCGAAACAATGAAAGGAAAAGTTTTTTATTTCATGATGCACATGTATTGGATGTGTTTTGATATAACCGTTATCTGTAATAAAAACAAAGCCAAAACAACAAAGAAGACAAAAAAAAATAAAAATTGTAAACATAAGTATTACAAATTTTCTTTGCATTTCCCATTCTGTTCGATTAAAATTGGAAAAAGTTAATGAAGCCGTATGAATTTTATATTTTTTCTGGACTATTTCATTTTAAAAATTATCTCTTGTTATATTAGGAATTATATATTATTTTATTATTTTATTTATTTTATTGTTTAATTGTTATTATTTTATATATTATTTATTTATTTTTTTTTTAATTATATAAAGCCAATGAAACTTTAAACATATTTAATTATTTGAATATAAATGTATTTTAAGTAATTTTTACTATGTAGTTTTATTAGTTTATTTATTTAATTTAATTATTAACCTATTGGATTATTTATATCTAAATTAGATAAAACCAAAAGAAGTTAGTAATTTTTAATAATGCCATTTTCTTTCATTATTTATTTATTCATTTACATATTTGATTATTTATATATAAATTAATTCCATTTGGCAATAGTTTATATTATCTAATCATATTTCTTTTCTTTATTTAATGATTTTTTTGTGCATTGCATATTTGAATTTATTATTTAAATAATATTGTTTATTATTTAAATTTTTTCTTTTTATAATTTGTCATACTTATTGGTAGCCAAAGAACTTTTGGAGTATATTCTTCATACTTTTACTGAATAAGGTTGAGGCCTTAGGCTCATAAATCGTGGAGCAAATTTTAACCCAGCTCACTGCGAAATTTGAGTTTGTAAGAATCCAAAAATAATAAATCTTGACTGAGCAGGAAACATCAGTGACTGAGGATGTTTCAGCATTACTACAAGCCAAAGAACATTTTCTTAATAATGCGAGACCACAAACGACATCAGCTTTAATGAAGCTTAAACTTACTTAACATTTGGATCTACCAAATACGTTAAGCGAAATGCAAATGCTTAACACTCAAGCAATTTGTTCAAGTATTCAAGAAGTATAAATAAAATATATGCAATAAATACTGAATAAATATATGAGTGAGTTGTAAGGCCACAAATTTAATTTGAGTAAATATTTGGAATATATGGAATATATGTATAGTGAATATACATATATATAATGTATAAATCTCCTATACTCCACTCTAATTAAAAAAAAAAAAAAACTCTTGTCTTACTCCCCTCGCATATTAGATGCGTAGCCAATAGGTATTTCTCTCATATCTCAGACTGCTGCGAATGCAAACTTCATTTTCTTAATCTTAGCTTCATTCGCATAAGACAATGAAATCGCCCCTTTGGCTTATACCAACTGCATTTCCGGCCCAATCACATCTTGTGGCACCATTGCAATGCTACATTTCCATATTATATGCATTTATGTGTGTGCACATTTGTATGCGTATGCATGTGTATATGGCTGTGCGCCCTGGCTATAATCTGAGTTCACACCAAAACGAGCTAGAAACTGCAAGTAAATAGAAACTGCAGCTCAAATTGCAATGACTGCGAACAACAGCAACAGCTACAGCAACAATAACAACAACAATAACAACAACTTTAAGATATAAATATAAAAGACAAGTTGAGAGTAACAGACCGAAGTGAAAATACTCTATTTAATAGATGTAGGCATTGATAGAAGAGACTGAATTATTAGATGGTGTATGTACATATGATGAGAGCCTGAAAAATCTATAATATGTGATAGCATATACTATTAATTATGTATATGTAACAAGATAAGATCTTATTTAAAGTTCTCAGTTATAAATCAGCAAAAGCTTCATTATAGTTAAAAAGCCAAGATCTGTTTCTAGCGTTAAGAATTCTAAGAAATATAAAATACAATCTAGCCCTAAAGATATATGAGATATAATTTTATAGCTGATTTTCGATACGGCTTTTAATCGATGCCAAAATAACAGCAGTAGTTATCGATTTTTTAAACAAACCGATTTAATAACAGTTATCTGATATAAAGATCCCATTCAGCTTATTTTGATGTACTGTATATGAAATATGTTTTTAGTGATAATATATAAATAATAATATATAAACTTGGCAGACATTCCCACCTAGGCGTTACACATTTGATCAGTAATTTGAAATACTCTACAAACAGCTGGTATATGAAATGAAATAAGACTAACAATCAACAACTAAAGCCTACGAAAGACTACAAAGATTTCACTCCAGTAATAAGACAACAACAAAAACAACAATAAGCAACCAAGAGACAAACAGACAGAAAGACAACTGAGATTCGAGTTTCTCGCCGTGTACTAGATGTTCCGAAAAAAAAACAAAAAAAAAATGTCAGAAAGTCAGCCACTGAGGCAGTAAGCCAGTGGCAGAGCCCAACTGGAATCCGAGTGGCGCCGTCGCATCTTTGTGTGGTTGCTTGTCACTTGTTGCACCGACTGCAGTGTTGCACTGCACTAGTTGGGGGCAAATAAGATACAAAAAAAAAAAAAAAAAAAAAAAAACATTGTCTAATTATGTCATGAGGGTGGGAACTGAAACGCTGCTAGATGAGAGATGGCAACAGCGACTGCAACTGCAACTGCAACAGCGACGGCGACGGCGTCAACTGCGACAGTTGAATGCATGTGGAAAAGTGTTGCAACTGCTCATGAAAATCTCAGCTGTCTTGGGCTGTCGGTGGGCGGAACAGCGCCCAGCCACGCGACAAACGTAGAAAGTTTTTGGCCAGTTCCTCAAACAATTGGCCCAGCGATTCGTTTCGCACGTTTCCTCCGAGGAGATTTTCAATTGTTGCTTTACGAGATTTTTTCCGTTTTCGGTTCTCAGCGCGCAATTAGCATGCCAAATAAAAGAGAAACAACAATTTTGTGTTGATAATTTGTCAACGTTTTCGGGCCCCCCGTTCTCTCTACCACTCCCTATATAACTCTCTCTATCTCTATATCTATTCTTGTATTAATAATGAAATTTGCAAAACTTTTCCACTTTAGTGAGCTCGGGCAGTTGCGTTTTCCACGCGCTAGATGGCGTGGCAACAGAAAGTGAAGGTGTCCGCTTCATACGTTTGCGAGAGGACGCACAGGTGGGCAAGGAAATCCTACGGGTGCAAGCCTATCCACACTCCAGTGTGGCACTGAAGGGCGCCGATGCCAGCGCCGATCAGAAGTACTTCAATTTGACGGAATATAATTCAACGACTCTGGTTGTGAGTCTGGCCCGCTCCCTGGAGCGCCTGGTGGATCGTGATGTGCCCAAGAATTTGCTCAAGTTTCGCATACTCTGCGCTGGCAAGCATGAGAAACTGGAGGAGGTGCGTATAGCTTACTAGCTAGCTACTATATCATTTACCCATCCATCCATCTATATACTACTCCACAAAACTTGCTCCTCACTCCCTCACCCACAGGGTAGCTACCTCTCCATCACGGTCTACATTGAGGATGTCAATGACAATGCGCCGGAGTTTCTGAATGTGCCTTATGTGGTTGACGTGGATGAGAATACGCCCGTGGACAGCATCATCTTTGAGGGCGTGCAGGCCTTCGATCGCGACAAGCCAAACACGCCCAACTCGGAGGTCCACTTCAGCATGTCGACTGTTCCCGAGCAGCTGTCCGCCGATGGCCGGCCGTACTTCGCACTGAAAAGTCCCCATCGACCGCTGTTAATACTCAAGCGTGAGCTGGACTTTGACAATGGCATACGACAGTTCAAGTTGCCAATCTTCGTGTGGGATCGTGGCACACCCGCCAATCAGGCCAACACAACGATCACCATCAATGTGCGCGATGTGGACGATCTGCCGCCCAAGTTCACCGAGGGCGTCTATCGCACCAAGCTGAACGAGTTCTATCCCATGACAGGCATGCCCATACGCATACCCCTGTACTTTGCGCCGCCGATCATGGCCTTCGATCAGGACTCACTGAATGCTACGCTCGTCTACGAGATTATTTCGGGCAATGAACGTCAGCTGTTTCGTGTGAATCCCCACAATGGAGTCATGTATTTGCAGAAGGAGATTGATCTGGAAGAGGAGAGTTTGCCGGGCAACACCTTTGTGGTGCAGCTGGAGGCTAGGCAGAAGGATAATCCCTTAAAGAAGGCACTGGCTCGGTAAGTTAATCATTATATTTATCTAATATACCTTTATCCATAATTTCCTTCTTAGCATCGAGGTAGAGGTGCTTGATCTAAATGATAATGTGCCCGAGTTTGAGGCCGACTTCTATAACATTTCCATTGTGGAGAATTTGCCGACGGGCTTCAGCGTCTTACAGGTGAACGCCATTGACCGTGACCAGGGCGAAAACTCCGAGTTCGTCTATAATTTGGTCGAGAATGAAACCTCAGCTGGTGCATTTCGCATTGACTCTCGCACCGGCTGGATCACAGTGCGCGACGATCGTTTGCTCGATCGCGAGCAACGCAGATTTATTGAACTCAAAGTTGAGGCGCTGGAACGCAATCCATCCTACCTGGACGACAAGCATCTGAAGAAACCGGGTCCTAGCTCGGTGCGAGTGGACATCACGTTGCTCGACAGCAACGACAACAATCCCAAATTCGATCACGGTAATCTCTACGAGTTCAAGGTGCCCATCACAGCCCCCGTGGGCACCAAGATCGGACGCGTGGCCGCGCATGATCCCGACGAGGGACCCAACGGCCAGCTGCTCTACGAGCTGCAGCGACCGAAGGGCAGTGGCTACATACCCTTTCGACTGGACAGCAAGAACGGCACCATCTATGTGGCTGGCCCCCTGCGACGCGGTCGCATTGCTGTATTCGTGGAGGCCAGCGATCAGCCCACAAATCCCTCCGAGCGTCGATTCTCCTTGGCTGTGATAACCATCGAAGTCTATGCGACGATCGATGATCAGGCAATCGATTTTGTGGGTGCTCCCTATGAGTTCTGGGTGGGTGCCAATACACCGCTGGGCACTTCGGTGGGTCAGGTGCGCACCACATTGATCTACGATGGCGAAGACGAGATCATGTACGATCTGCTGCATACCTACTCCGAGGGCGTGCCCTTTGCCATCGAGGAGCGATCGGGCATTATAACAGTCATACGAGAGCTGTCCGAATTCAAGAGGAACGTCTACAACTTTGAGGCGGTGGCAAATTATGTGAGTAGGCCTATTAGAGTTGAGGATTTGCACTTTAAATATTTTGCAATTTCATTTTCAGTTATTCGCCAACTCTTCGCAACCGCTAATCTCATCACGCAGCTCCCTGCCTCTAACCACAGCGGCCTCAGCGGAACTCAGCGACGAGGGTGTGCTCATAACGAACCTGACCATTCATGTGGTTAACAAGCCTGAGCCCGAGAAAGTGCCACTGCGACCCGTCATCGAGTGAGTAGTCAATCAACCCGTTCCTCATCATCATCTTCCTAATGTATCTGACTTTTCATTATCAAGGGAAATCAATATGAACATCATCAACTTTCATGTGGAGGAGAATCTGGTGGGCGGCATTATTGGCCAGCTGCTCTACAAGAATGCCCTGAACGTGGCCAACAATGAACTGGGCACCTTCCGCGAGCTCTCCTCGGCTGCAACCAGCGGAAATTTGACCACGACGGGCAGTCGCTTCCGCAGTCGAAATCGCAGTCGCAGCTCCAAGTCGAAGCGACGATTGCCGCGTCGCCTGGCCGGTGATTCGAATCTGAAGCTGCGCTACATCATAGCCAATCAGCAGGAGGTGATCAACAAGATAACCATCACGGAGGATGGCACACTGCTGACCCTGACGGGCCTGGATCGCGAGCAGCAGGCCAGCTATGAGCTGACGGTCATTGTGGAGTACAGCACCGGCATGGTCAGTGGAGCGGGCATCTACCAGGTCAACATCAAGGTGGACGACGTCAACGACAATGCGCCCAAGTTCAATGCGCTCACCTACGTCGGGCTAATCAACGAGAACTGCGCCGTCGGCACTGAGCTGTCCATGAACCAGGCCATACAGATCCACGACGCCGACGAGGGCGTCAATGCCCAGTTCCGGGTGCTGCTGCAGGGCGACTACAGCGATCAGTTCACCATAGAGTATGTCAATGGCAGCGCCGGAGGCAATGCCAGCCAGCACAAGCTCTCAGCTACCACGGGTGCCTTCAACATATTCAATCTGACCGACCAGTGGAACGAGGAGTTCAAGTACCAGGAGCTGCACAACTCCTTCGTGCAGACGAACTTCAAGCTCAGCTCCGGTCCGTACTTTCGCATCAGTTACACTGGCAAGCGTGGGCTGGACAGGGAGAAGCAGCAGCTCTACAATCTCAAAATTATCGCCGCTGACACGGGAGGCCTCTCGGGCTATGCGCATCTGACGATTCTCGTGGCGGACGTCAACGATAATGGGCCGATGTTTGAGCGCATTTCCGTGTTCAAGGACTCACGCCTGGAGATACGCGAATACAATACGGACATGGAGATCTACTTTGTGGAGAGCTCGCATGGCATGGCGATGCCACCAACGGGTGCTAACGGCATGATGCTGCCGCCGCCCACCTATCATATACCTGGCTCGCCTAGACTGCACTCGGAGCGGGAGCGGGAGCGGGAGAAGATCAGCCCAGTGGCCGGGGGCGCAGGAGTCGTAGCCCGCGCCAAGTCCCGCCGTCGCATGGCTCGCGCCCTTACGGTCAAGTGTCCACTGTTTGCCATCTACGAGGACACGCCCATCGGCACCAAGCTGCTGCAGCTGAGCGCCAGCGATGAGGACTTCGGTCGCAACGCCCAGCTGCATTACGAGATAAGCGGCGAGCAGGTGGAGCGATCGCCGGGCATGCCACTGATCAAGATGCAAGCCGTACGTCACTTTGCCATCGACAAGCTGAGCGGCGAGCTGACGGTCAACTATCCGCTGGCGGCCAACATAGAGATCTGGCTGAATCTGAGTGTCACCGACATAGACGGCTTGAAGGATGCCACGTGCATGCGCTTCACCGTCATCGATGTGAACAACCACGTGCCGGCGTTCAAGAAATCCTGGTATAGTTTCGATACACCCGAGGGCGACTACAAGGACAGCGTGCTCGGCCAGGTGCTGGCCATCGACATGGACTACGGCGCGAATGCGAACATCACCTACTCACTGAGTGACCAGCACCTGCCGTTCACAGTGAAGCCCGCCTCGGGCGTGCTGAAGATCAACGGGCAGCTGGACCGGGAGCAGCGCGCCAAGTACAATTTCCAGGTGATCGCCAGCGACAATGCGGAGCCGATGCAGCGTCTATCCAGCAGCGTGGACGTGGAGGTAAATGTGCTGGACATCAATGACAATCGGCCCGAGTTCATTGGCTACGACGATCAAGCAAAGGCCGTCAAGTATATAGCCGATGTGACCGATCGCACCCTGATGCTGCCCGTCTATAAGGCGTATCTGGATCGGAGCACTCTGCCGGGCATGTTTGTGAAGCAGGTGAACGCCATTGACAAGGACTATGTGGGCAATGGCAACGGACTGGTGCTCTACTCCATATTGCATCAGGGGCTGCATGCGCCAGTCTTCCAGATCGACTCCCGCGACGGCACCATTACCACAGTGTCCAATATACGGGGCTACAATGATTACGAACATCTCAACGTATCTGTCGTTGCCTCGGATCTGGGCAGTCCGGCTCTGTCGGCCACGGCCGTGGTGCTCATCAATCTGCAGGGCCAGGCAGTGACGGAACCAACGCCGCCGCCCAAGCCAGAGATTCCAGTCAATGTGACCATCTTCCAGCATCCATACTACGACGTCCAGCTGACCGAGAACAACGAGGCGCCCATTGAGGTGATGCGTCTCAATCTGACCGCCGGTCTGAATGCCGAAAACTATCGCTGGTCGCTGTGGCTGGAGGAGGGACTGGACGAGTCCGATGCCCATCCACCCTTCGAGTACGATGCCAAGAATATGCTGCTGTACGCGCTCAAGTCCTTCGACCGGGAGCACATCTCGCGCTATCAGCTCCGGGTGCGAGCGGATCGCATCAGCCGGGAGCCGCGCAACTATGCCAAGGTGGCCTACCCGGTGGTGGACGAGCGGGTCGAGGGCCTCACGCCCAACGAGTGCCGCATTGTGGTGCGCATTGCGGACGAGAACGACAACTCACCCAAGTTCCGGGGCAACGGGCAGCCAATCGTGGCTGTGCTGCCGCGCAGCGCCAGCTTCGGCTACCACGTGACACGCGTCACAGCCACGGACCTCGACGAGGGAATCAATGCCGAGATTCGCTATCGCCTGCTGAACGAGCCGACGCGACTCTTCGGCATCGACGAGCTCACGGGCAACATCCGTCTGCTGGCCGATCTGCCGCAGGACGAGCGCATCTACGGCTTCGATGTGAAGGCCACCGATCGAATGGGCGCCGACGACGGGCACAGCAGCATCGTCAATGTCTTTGTCTACATCATCGACGAGGCCAAGCAGGTGCGTCTCGTGGTGGCCGGCATGCCCGTGGATGTGGAGCGACGCATCGACAGTCTGATGGAGGCGCTCAGCTCGGCCATTGGCAAGGATGTGCGCGTGCGCCTACTCGAGCCGAACTCGGCAGGCAGCGAAGTGGCGTAAGTAGCAGCGCAATTTTAAAAATTACTATTAAGGATTATGAAACAGTAGCCACCAATACTTATAGAGAGGGATTTATAAGTAGTGCAACATTGTGAGTAGTAGTCTGACTACAACATATATCAGAGAGTTACATTCGCAGCATTGACTCATATCACTCATATCACCCACTCCAGTCACTGCTGCGTCTCATGGTAACACATATAATAATTATTTTCGTTACACCACTTCAAACTCTCACTCTCTCATATTCTCACATGCTGAGAGTCAAAACCCCAAATTGATTTTCAAAATACACTTTCCATTTAAACAAATTCAATCAATATGTATGTACATATATGCTCAGACTTTCCTTCTAATAATTTATCTTTCTCTCTCAGCATTTGTACAATGAAAGCCAAGATTATTATTTATTAATTAGGTTATTAATATTATATAAAAAATCTAAGAAATTAATAAATACATAATATGGGTACTACGTAGTCAAATTACGAATATATAAATTGATAGCATGTGCAATAATACCAAAATTATTTAAAACTAAAACTATAAAATAAACCCTATTATAAAAATGGATTTTTAGAATCTTTGTGGAAAAATACTAAAATTAATTAAAATTTAGTTATATAAAAGAAATTTTAAGAAATAAAAGTCTGACTACCACTATATAAATTTATTTATAGAATTATTGCGGAACAATGGAATACCGACATACTGGTATTCCATTGCTTATATTATTGTGATATATATAACTTTAAAAAAATAGTCTAATATATTAATATATTATTAACTATTAGTCTAATATATAAGGAATATAGTAACTCCAGCTGATTTCACATCCATCAATACTCAATAAACAATAAGTTTTCTTTTACTTTTCCGCTCTTTCCATGCACCAGCACCAATGCCTATATCTATGCCGTTGACCCACACAGCAATGCCATTGTGGAAATGGAGCAGTTGCAGGAGTAAGTCATTAACCCGTTTCCAGCTGATGCACAAAGCATTAATGAGGCAATCTATCCAATCTGTCGTCTAGATCGCTGGCCGGCCTCCAGCTGGACGCACTGCAGCTGCAGCAACAGCATGTGGACAGCAGCAAGACGATGCCGCGCATCCTCGAATTGGCCGAGTTCGGGCAGGCGGCTCGGCCCACGCACGCCTCCGCTGCCAGCCTGATGGGTGGACTGGAATTTCTCACCTTGGTGCTGCTGGCGCTGCTCAGCCTGGGCGCGCTCACAGCGGCCTGCTGTTACCTGTGCCTGCGCCAGAAACGGTAAACACACAAGCAGCAGAAAACCTGTAATTGTAACAGAAAGACTTGAATGCATTAGTGCTATACATACATACATATTTATATATACATACATATATATATATATATATATATATATATATATATATATACATATATATATATTGCTTTAGTTTAGTCTAAGGCCATCTAATAAATCTTTTTTAAGTGCTGATCAAATGGCTTCGTTGTTGTTGTTGTTGTTGCTCGTTGGTATGGGTTAAACCGGCTACTGCTGCAGCTCACCTGTCCGCTGGAATTCTAACTGTAAAAAAAAATCACATTACACAACAACAACAACACCGACAACAACAACAGCCTAAACAGCTGGTAATTAAGCTAAGCTTCATCAGAATCTGAATCGTTTGACAAGTGCCACTCGAATGCGAAACGCATTTGTGATTGTCGAAGTCGTTCCACAAATCTGAGCATTTCAACTTGCTTTGCTTGCAGGCAGCTCTGGTCGCAGCGCGACTTTGCCGCCTCGGAGGCCGGACTCGCCTATACCATCGCTGGCATCAACCAGAGTCGCTCGCAGCAGCGACGCCAGCGCCAGCTGCGGCACACGCAACGCTGCAGCAAGGGCAGCGCTGTCGGCATCGGCGTCGGCGGCGGCGGTAGCAGCGGCAACGGCGGCCAGCCTCGTCCAACCAGCGCCTTCATGAACGAATCGCTGTGCTCCTCGGCGCAAACGCAGTCGACGGCAGCGGCCACCGAGAAACTGGAACAGCAGCTGCATCAGCATCACCAGCAGCAGGCGCTGGTCACACAGCAGCAGCATCATCAGTACCTGAACGAGTGAGTACGAAGAAGAGCAAGAAAAGAGACAAACAGAGAAACCAGTTTCCATTCCCGTTCCCATTCCCATTCTTATTCAGGCAGCAGCAATGCCAGCGCGAGTATATTGATGTGCCGCTGCCCAAGTCCATTGCCAAGGCAGCGGCGGCAGCGGCGGCCACTGGAGGCGATGGCGGTTCACCGTTTGTGCTCAAGTACAACGCCTGCCAGCCGGTGAACAATCTGTGAGTGTGACCAGAGCCCTGAGTCTGATTCGTGTTTGAATTTCGTTTGATCTTTGCCAGCAACAACTATGAGACGTCGCTGTTCTCGCTGCACTCCACCGGGCAGGACTCGGGCGTGGAGTTCCTGAGCAGTCGGGAGCTGTACGAGACCTCGCCGGACTCCTTTCAGCGCGGGGGCAGCAATGGGGAGCTGCTCTGTCCCAGGCATGCCAAGGCGCACCTAGAGCTGCGCCAGCAGCCGCACACGGACAGCAGGTGGGTTGCTATCCTGGTTAACTAGCTGCCAGCTGACTAAATCTGTTTGCTTGGCTTGCCTCATTCCAGTGATACCTACGAGGACTCACTGAAGACGGATGAGCCGCTGGTTGCCCACAATTGCCGCAATAGCAACTGCGAGCATCGCGGTAATCCACACTCACATCCGCATCCGCATCCCCATCCGCATCCGCATCCGCATCAGCATCAGCAACCGCACTATCAGAATACCAAATTCGAGAAGCGTTCCTGCGTGCGCCACTCCTTCTCGGGCGTCAAGGACGATCTAGTGCAGCAGTCGCCGCAAATCTCGTTGCGTCCGCGTGGCCACGCCCTGCGCAACTCGATGAACGATCTGGAGCAGCGACTGCACAATCTGGAGCAGTCGTTTCGACGACCGCTCGAGTTTAGCAAATCGAACTCCCTGTTCTAGCCCTTAGATAAACCTAGTGCAATAATTTAGTGTGTAGCTCTCCTCCTCACAGTTAAGAGAACCAAGTGCAATAAACGAATCTGTCTTTAATTGAATCATAGGCAATTTCATTTCTGGAAGTATTTCTGGAACTCCAGGCAACCCGCCCAGTTGGAGTGCCAGCCAGGTGTGTTCACCTTCGCCAGCTCGTACCACCTGGCCACGTTGCCATAACGCCTCAGGTCAAAGCCCGCCACATCGAAGGACGAAACGCTGGCCAGGATCGAGATGTCGGCCAGAGTCAGCCAATCGCCGGCCACATAGCTACGCTCCGCCAGAAAGCCATCCAACAGCTCAAACGCAGTCTCGATCTTCTTGTGTTGCTCCTCATTGGGCGCCTGCTGCTGGAAGATCTGCGGATAGTAGTAGTCCGCGAAGCTCTTGTACAAGGTGCCCATGTCGAAGTACAGGCGCTGGTTAATCAACGCCCTCTGCTCAATGTTCGGGGGATAGAGCGGCGTCCCCTTGCCGTAGCGCTCCGCCAGGTAGACCATGATGGCACGCGATTCCCACAGCGCAAAGCCATTATCCACCAGCGTGGGTATCGTGTGCTGTGGATTCACCTTCAGGAACTCCGGCTTGAATTGGTCCCCAGCGCGTGTATTGATAAAAATCAGCTTATCAAACTCAATTCCAATTGCCTTGGCCGTCATAATGACCGCTCGACACGGCGCAGATCCGGGTCGATAATACAAGTCCATTGCTATTGCTAGAGCTGTTGCCAGAGCTATAATATAATACAATACCTATACGTAGTCGTATTCGTATTCATTAAGAGCTGACACAAAATGCACACAAACAAAGAAACAAAGGAAACCCAGTCAAGCGGCTCATCATTCATTTTCATGTTAATCACTTTCTTTGCGTAGATTACGTAACAGTATATCGAATAAAGTATTATATTTTTACCTATTTCTATTTATTTTCTTCGGTCCTCCACTCCCCACACAGTTTTTCCAACAAAGAGCTTGAGACAACTGAGCTGGGCTCAGTGTTTAGGCATAGTTTTATAGATATACAAATATCAGTAGCGTATAATGGTATAGGTATAGGTCAGGTGATAATTGACGAAATTATTAATACATCTAAAGAGATAGATATCAGCTTAGCTGGTCAAAATAACAAAATTCAAGTTTAGTGACTCAGCAATTAATGTCACATATTTCAACTAATTTCTTGTTGCCATGTTTTTAACTCTAGCCCTACATTAAGGCAATTGGAGGTGTATCTATATAATGATAGATGATTCGATATCTTATCGCAAGTAAACTCTCTGCTATCAGTACTTGCCCTCGCAGTGCTCTAACAAATGAAATGTCTTCTACTGTAGTGATAAGATAGGGTCTGAAAAGTCGTTGACTTTTGTTTATTTCAAATACGAGTTTACATAATATTATGGCTTTCATATCACATTTTATATATACATACATATACTTAGGATTAGCGGGAAATCTAATTAAAGCTCCGACAAATACAATTTCTTGTAATACAAGCAGGTCTCCCAGTTTTCCTCCCAGCCGGGCACTTGCTTCTTGGTTCTCTCATACCCCTTGGTCCCATTGATGTTCTTGCTGAAATTATAGCCAGTCACCTTGAAGGTAGCCACAGTAATCTTATCGCCAGCTGCATACTTGAGGCCCTCCAGCAATGTATTTGAACGAGTCGAAAGCTGCATCAACTTTTTTTAAATTATCAGGATCAGCTGTCTTTTTGACATCCTCAAACATTTTGCGATAGTAGTAGTACAATGTACCCAGATCGAAGAACAAACGATGATTCAGCATGGCTGGAGCGACAGAGCGCCAAATATAACATATAGTAAAAATCCAACATATTTTCTTAAAAAAAAAACAAAAATATTTTGTCAAGTATTTAATTTATTTAAGCAGATATTTCTCCAAAAAGAAAAACCGTGATTCGACATGAATTCACAGTCTAAACAGTTTGACTGAGTTTACAGTGTAGTATCAAATTGAAGGAAAAAAAACCCGGCTTTAACTTTCATCCGTTAATTTTTCCACTTGGGCAAATAGTTCACTTAAGAGTATTTAATGTACGACACCTAACACTGTTTTTATCTTTAATTTACATTGTCCACTTTAAATTAATTCTTTATTTTTACTCACTCGTTATCATACATTTCCTGCCAACTGTACTTTTTGCAACTGAATTGAGATATTGTAAAGCCGCCCGCTATTTGAGAGTGCAATAAAAAGAGAACGATATACAAAGAGAATTTGAGCGTGGACAAATATGAAAGCACACTAGTTTACACACTAGGCTTGCACACAATACATTGTAAATGTGTGTGTGTAAGCAAGTGTGTAAATTGCAAGCAGGCGAGTCAAATTTAAATAGTCTACCCATAAAAATGATGCATACATATACAGATGTACGTCATAGTATGCGACAAACGAAAGGGGAGGAGTGTGAGCGAATTCAATTGCTTGCGTTGCTACATGCATACACACCCATAAATAAATGCATACAAAACAAACAGCAATATTTGAGTGGAAGTGGACAAAATTACAGCAACAATAAAAACTGGCAGCCTCACACTAACGCATCAAAACTAATAAAAGAGAATGTGAAAAGCTTTTAAGCTCACTGAGAGCGCGATGAAGACAAAAAAAAGCCAAAAAAGTGTGATCTCTTAAATTGTACTCAATAAAAACGAATACTCTTTTATTTGAAGCAAAAATATCGTTCGTACCAGTCTCGCTTGATGCAAAAATTAGCGCACTACAATTGACGATCAAATCGTTTTATGAGTTAGTTGTATGCATAAATTATGAATATAATAATACTCGACACGGAATGAAGCTTAATCGAAGAATTTCTTGAACTCCAAGCAACCGGCCCAGTTCTCATCCCAGCCGGGAGTCACCTTCTTGGCGTTCTCGTACCACTTGCTCACGTTCTCGTACTTGCTGATGTCGAATTTTGCCACGTCGAAGGTGGACACGGTGGCCAAAATGGCAATATCGGCGACGGTGAGTGAGTCGCCAGCGACATAGGTCTGGCCCTCCAGGAAGGTGTTCAGGAAATCGAAGGCAGTCTCAATCTTCTTGAATAACTCGGGATCGGCGGGCGCCTTGGCGAACAGCTGAGGATAGTAGTAGTTGGCAAAGCTCTGGTACAGGGTGCCCATGTCGAAGTACAGTCTCTGGTTGATCAGGGCGCGCTTCTTCGGGCACTTGGGATAGAGTGAATCGGTCTTGCCGTATTTCTCCACCAGGTAAACCAGAATAGCTCGCGATTCCCACAGTGCAAAGCCATTGTCCACTAGCGTGGGAATCGTGTGCTGGGGATTGATCTTCACGAATTCGGGCTTCAGTTGCTCACCAGCCTGCAGATTCAGCAGCTTCTTGTTCAGCTCAACGCCAACAGCCTTAGCGGCCATGATGACGGAGCGGCAGGGAGCGGAGCCGGGCAAATAGTAGAAGTCCATTTTTAATTTCTATAATTAGAAGAGCACAGAGAACAAACGATCATTAGACGCGCTCCATTATTTCAGCAAAAGAAGACAGCAAAAGAACATTCGAAAATTGATAATTAAAAATCGCTTTATATGTATGTATATATATACATATATGTACATATGTATATAGTCCCTTGATGTCATAGTCATAACTTATGTATTTCTTTTTCTCTTTTAGTTTTTTCCACACAACTCAAGTATTTTTTGTTGGCTCACAAAAACAACAACACACTTTGACATATGAACATACATATGTATGCATGTACATATATAACTTGTATATTATGTACGTACGTACGTAGATATATACTAAGGCCACCACTTACTTTTTGATTTGTAGAAAATTTCCGGCGAACTGTACAAAGTATCAAGCAACACTGCTGAGCGCTTTAAGAGACGACCGGCTTTTATAGACCCCCAGCGGGAGTCAGTCACCGGCCGGTGGCCGCTATAAAACCGGCGAGCAACTTATCTATAGTTCGCCGCGAGTACAGTGGACCTTCGGTAAATGAACACAATTTGTTCCAGTTTGAAAAATAATACAAATATTACGTTTCAATTTGAACTGTTATTGAAGGAAAATTACATTAAATGTATAAAAATTTTAAAGAAGTAAAATTGGAATGTAGGCGAAATCTGAAAAGGAAAAATAAAAGGAATTTGGAAAAGAAATATTTTGTCATATTGGATGGAATCATACCTAGATTTTTTTTAACCAAAAAGTTTCTAGAATTTGTAGAGTATCTGACGCCGCTTTAAAATCTGTTGAAAGTGAGACACAGCAATATCATTGAATATTTCTGTTGCACGTGCAGCCTCTGTTTGATTGGGGTGATATTTTTTAACGTATGATGCCACAGACTCCCATGCTTTGAGCATTTCTCTGATGGCACTAGATGGTTGCTGTTCTTCTGTTACCCGCTTGTCTGATAAAGTCTTTTTCTCCTCTGATGTGATGTAAGTGCGCTTAGGCATAGTTTTCCGAGTAAGATCCGTTTCGACACAATTAAAAATTTGCTGGGGCAAGTAACCCGCAGTAGCCACAAGATTCTTAAATTCTGCTGCCTTAGAATCTGAACTTGCTGCTTCACCATGTCTCAATGCGACGTGAATACCAGTGCGTTTTTTAAATTTTTCGAACCACCCCTTGCTGGCTTTAAAATCTTGTCCATTTGCTGTTGATGTCCCTGGTGACTCTTCAATAAGATTGGCGAATATCCTTTTAGCCTTCTCACATATTATAGTTGACGAAAGTGAGTCACCTCGCATTTGCTTTTCGTTAATCCATATCAAAAGCGATCTTTCAACATCATCAAGAATAGGTGAACGTTGCGCAGATACTCTTGATACTCCCTTTGAAGCATTCACCACCTCAAGTTTGTCTTTATTTTTGAGTATTGTAGAGATCGTTGATTTCGATAAGTTGAACGCACGTCCTAAATCAGTCACACCCAAACCAAGTTTATGTTTTTCAATGATTTTGTGCTTCATATCAATAGAAATTATGGCTCTCTTATTTTTCTCTTTCTCTGATTTTTTTTTAGAAGGCATTTAGGTAAGTTAAATTTAAATTTTTAAACAAGCACTAAAAATTTTTGCATAAAATTGCATGCAAAATAGTAGCAAATAATGCAAAAACGGCCAATGAACAGCACTATAAGGAATATTCCAGATTTCCACAATTTCGGTATTTAACACTGACAGAAATTTGTATACAATAAAGGTTTTCCAATTTTTCGCTGGTCGTTGTGCGAAACATTGTTCATTAAGCGAAACTTAATTTCTCCAAAAAAAAGTGTTCGTCATGCGAGGGTCCACTGTATAGTATATGCACACACACAGCATGTACACAGTTGCCATAAAGAGCGCTTGTTGATTTCGCGTGTTTGACGTTGTTTGTATACATGCATATAAAACTACTATCAAAAGGCGGAATATGTAGCAGATATGTATGTATATGTATGTATATGTATATCCAAATTATAACACAAGTAACTTGTACAGCATGCAACAAATAACCTTCACTAGTGATACCACAGAAAGCGTCAACTTTCTAATAAACTCATTGCACTGAATTGCGCCTTAAATTTTCAAGAGAAAATAATTTATGCGCTCTCATCTGCTCTCTGCTCTCAGCAGAGCAATCTTTTCGGTTCTTTTTGTTTGCGAATTCAGACTCATTGTTGCCTGACTCTCTTCACTATGTGCAAGTGAATATGTGCGTTATGTATATACGTGTTGCTGAATTGCTCTATTATGTCTATATGTCTGTTTGTATGTATGTTGTGTACTGTGGATATCTTTTTTTATATCAATATGCTTATAATACCAACAAATTGAGATTCTAATACATACGTGCATTCAAACAATTTTGTTTGTTCCTTCCATCAATATAACTTTACACCGGTAGGAATCCATTTCATCACTTACATATGTACATGCATTCATATGTATGTTTAAAACGATTCAATGACAGTTACATTTTCTATTCACTTTATTAAAATAAAAATTAAAAAAAAAACGTAAATAAAGGATTGACCATTTGAGCTTACTGTTGAAATTCGCTATAAAATACTTTATTAGGGTAGGTCTGAACCATTTTCCAGATCTGTCTAAGTGCCCGCCAACTTTTAAATCGAATAACAGAGCTCATATCGAAAATGTGACGTCACAACAAAGCTGTTAATTAGCATTAAAATTAACGGAACTTCTCTTTGCATTACAAGGTTCTTCCCATGGTAGTTCCCATGATTAGGTCAGCCTTTTTATAGTGGGAAGTTCCATGAAATATTTCAATTCACACTTTCCTGGAAGAAATAAATAGCCTCACGAAAAATTTCAAGATCAAAACGACGCCATTTTATTAAACATTTGAAAATATGTTAACATAACATAACATACGCTGCCCGTAAGCAGTCTTTTAAGGCTAATTTAATACAAACAATATTTGCGATTTTAACTTTTGCCGACTTTGTACCATCGTTTCAATATCCCCCCAATTATCCCTAAGTATATGTTTATTCATAATATAAATATAACAGCTCTAATCTGAGTCAGAATCCGAGTCAGCTTCGCCGGTATTTGAAGCCTTTGCTGCGGGCGGATCATAGACATGCAGCTGCTTGCGCCAGATCTTCACCAATCCATCAAACGCCCGACGGCTGTACTTGCCAAATTTGTTTGGTGTCCTGGGATGTTCGCGAGTGCGCTCCTTCTTGGGCACCGTCTCTACATATCTTTCGTAGGCAGCCGTATTTTTGCCATAGTCGATCTGCTTCTGACGGCGGGACAAAATGGCCGGATCTGCCTCTGTGTACGAGGATGAGGATGATGTTGATGAAGTGTAACTATTATGGCGCACACGCTTCTCTTCCTTGCGACCCTTGAAGTGATGTGCCTTGGTATGCGGATTAGATTCGTTAGTTGCGGACGACGCGCTGCTATTTGGACTGTTGGAGCGACTATTCTCAGTGCTGAGTGTGGGCGGCGTTAGGGAGTGTCGACGCTTAAAGGGCGTCTTTAATTTGTCTTCCTTGACCAGACGCTCAAACTTCTCCTCATTGCTGCCGTCGAGAAACTCCAGAGTCATTTCACGTTTTGATTGAGCAGCTGTGCTCCCGGCACTGCTGTTAAAAGATGACGAGGCCTGAAAGAGATGCTAACTAATTAGCTAACTAGCTTTAGAGTATATAAACATCATATATACCTCATCGCTTTGTCCCAGCTCGGCGCGAACCTCTTGGGCCCAACTGTTCAGCGGCTTGATGTCCATCGAAATGGACGAGCCGGAGGAATTTAAGCTGCCTGCGCTTTTTATTGGTGTGGTTGAATCTACAGACATGCGTTGGTCCTCGAACATCATTTTGTCGCTCTTGTTTTTTATCTTAGTTGTATTTACAATTAAATGCGGTAAATACGTGCCTTAGCGCAGCAAAATAGAGTTTTGTGTTTTGCTCGCTTGTGCTATTTGTTCGCGCGTTTTTGTTGCTGCGATGCTAAATTGTGAGTAACTTGTATATCGATAGCTATCGATGACAACAGAACATAGGGCTGCCACTCATTCATAATAATATGATTACCAACACCGCTCTATGTGTGACTTGCAGCACTCATACACACCAGCCAACATTGTGCAACACTATACCGTTTGGTGATTTAGCGTTTTTTCGGCATAAAAGAAAAGTCTGTGTAACATTAAAAACTGCAATCCATTGGTAAGTACATAAAAAAAATTACTTGTCTATATTGTAAACAGACAGTTTTTCGATTCAAATTATTCATATGTTATATACACTTTCGTAGAACATATTTATTATTGGGACTAAAAACAACGCAAGCAAAAAATGAGCCTCACATCCGCCGCGGGGATAATATCCCTACTTGATGAACCGATGCCAGATCTCAAGGTGTTTGCCTTGAAGAAACTGGACAACATTGTGGATGAGTTCTGGCCTGAAATTTCCGAGTCGATTGAAAAGATCGAAATGCTGCACGAGGACAGGACCTTCCCGGAAAACAAGCTGGCTGGCATGGTCGCTTCCAAGGTATTCTATCATCTCGGCTCGTTTGAGGATGCGCTCACATATGCGCTGGGCGCTGGCGATCTGTTCGATGTGAATGCCCGCAACGAGTACACTGAGACAATCATTGCCAAGTGCATTGATTTTTATATTGCACAACGCATTGAATTCATTGAGAATCCAAAGGAGGCGAAGCCCGTGGATGAGCGCTTGGAGGGCATTGTGAATCGCATGATTCAGCGTTGTCTGGACGATAATCAATACCGCCAGGCTCTTGGCATTGCGCTGGAAACGCGTCGTATGGACATTTTCGAAGTGTCCATCATGAAATCGGACGATGTGCGCGGCATGCTGGCCTATGCCTACAACGTGACCATGTCGCTGCTGCAGAATCGCGGTTTCCGCAATCAGGTGCTGCGCTGCCTGGTCGGACTATATCGAGACTTGGGCGTGCCAGACTATGTGAACATGTGCCAGTGTCTCATCTTTCTGGAGGATCCGCTAGCCGTTGCTGAAATGCTAGACAAGTTGACTGGCTCTCCGGTGGAGGCCAACAACCTGATGGCTTATCAAATCGCCTTCGATTTGTACGAGTCGGCAACCCAGGAGTTTCTGGGTAATGTACTCCAGGCACTGAGGGACACAGCTCCCATACCCACAGCGTTGCCCAGCACATTCAAGCCCCAAGGCACAACAGCTGGAAGTAGTGATACCACTGGCAAGTCTGATGATGAAAAGGCTAAATCGCAAAGCGACGAGCGCATGGAGACCACTGATGATAAGGAAGGTAAGTATTCAGGCCAGACATGCAATCGCTTCCCATTTATTATAAACAATTTTTATTCTTCCTTAGGCGATGGCAAGATCGAACGCACCATCGACTCGCTGAACGACATGGAGAAGCTGCATCAGAAGAACATTGAGAAGCTCATTTCCATCCTCTCCGGCGAAGTGTCTATTGATTTGCAGCTACAGTTTCTCATCCGCAGCAATCACGCCGATCTGCAGATATTGCGTGGCACCAAGGAGGCGGTGCGCGTCTCGATTTGCCACACAGCGACTGTCATTGCCAATGCTTTCATGCACAGCGGCACCACGTCGGATCAGTTCCTGCGCGACAATCTGGATTGGCTGGCCCGTGCCACAAATTGGGCCAAGCTAACCGCAACCGCCTCATTGGGTGTCATTCATCGCGGACACGAGAAGGATTCGCTGGCACTGATGCAAAGCTATTTGCCCAAGGAGGCGGGTCCCAGCTCTGGCTACTCCGAGGGTGGCGCCTTATACGCCCTGGGTCTGATACACGCCAATCATGGCGCCAACATAATCGACTACTTGCTGCAGCAGCTGAAGGATGCCCAGAACGAGAATGTGCGCCATGGTGGCTGCCTTGGCTTAGGCCTGGCCGGCATGGGCACCCATCGCCAGGATTTGTACGAGCAGCTGAAATTCAATTTGTATCAGGACGATGCTGTAACCGGCGAGGCAGCTGGCATTGCAATGGGCATGGTTATGCTGGGCTCCAAAAATGCTCAGGCCATTGAGGATATGGTGTCCTATGCCCAGGAGACACAGCACGAAAAAATTCTTCGCGGTCTAGCCGTAGGCATCTCATTGACCATGTTTGCACGCCTTGAAGAGGCAGATGCCCTTGTCACCAGCCTCTCCACCGACAAGGATCCCGTCTTACGTCGCTCGGGAATGTACACCCTGGCCATGGCTTACAATGGCACGGGCAGCAACAAGGCCATCCGCAAGCTGCTCCACGTGGCCGTTTCTGATGTTAACGACGATGTGCGTCGCGCCGCTGTCACAGCAATTGGTTTCATCTTGTTCCGCACGCCGGAACAGTGCCCATCGGTGGTTAGTTTGTTGGCCGAATCATACAATCCGCATGTACGTTATGGTGCCGCCATGGCACTGGGAATAGCTTGCGCTGGCACTGGACTGCGCGAGGCAATCGCCTTGCTGGAGCCCATGGTTAAATTCGATCCTGTGAACTTTGTCCGTCAGGGTGCGCTCATTGCCTCCTCTATGATCCTCATACAACACACAGACTTAAGTTGCCCCAAGAGCACCTTCTTCCGCCAGCTGTATGCTGAGGTCATCAGCAACAAGCACGAGGATGTTATGGCTAAATATGGTGCCATCCTAGCACAAGGTGAGTGAAGGTCATATACATACAATCTGTTGCATTTTTAAAGTACTGCTTTTTATCTCTGCTTGCAGGTATCATTGATGCTGGCGGTCGCAACGCCACGCTCTCGCTTCAATCTCGCACAGGACATACCAATCTGCAGGCTGTGGTCGGCATGCTGGCTTTCACCCAGTACTGGTACTGGTTCCCACTGGCGCACACCCTGTCCCTTGCCTTTACACCCACCTGTGTAATTGGCCTGAATTCAGATCTGAAGATGCCCAAGATGGAGTACAAATCGGCGGCGAAGCCATCGCTGTACGCCTACCCGGCTCCGCTGGAGGAGAAGAAGAGCGAGGAGCGCGAGAAGGTAGCCACAGCTGTCCTTTCGATTGCAGCTCGACAGAAGCGCCGTGAGAATGCCGACAAGAAGGAGGATGAGAAAATGGATGTTGATGAGGATAGCAAGGAAAGCGCAGCTGCAGGCAGCAAAAAGGAAGATGAGAAATCAGAAACTGCAGTGAAATCCGAAGACAAACCGGCAGAAGAGACCAAGCTCAAAAAGAAGGATGACAAAGAGAAGAAGATTGATGAAAAGGATAAGGAAGCGAGCACTAGCGCGTCTGCTGACAAAGAAAAGGACAAGAAGGAGAAGAAGGAGCCCGAGCCCAATTTCGAAATTTTACAGAACCCGGCACGTGCCCTGCGTCAACAACTGAAAGTCTTGAGTTTAGTCGATGGCCAGAGCTACGAGCCCATGAAAGATATTACTATCGGCGGCATCATTGTATTCAGGCACACGGGCAAGGCCGAAGAGCAGGAACTGGTCGAACCGGTCGCCGCCTTTGGTCCAATGAACGATGATGAGAAGGAGCCCGAGCCACCAGAGCCATTCGAATACATTGAAGATTAAATGGGCATGTTGTTTGTCATCATCTAAGTAAAACATGTTTTGGTTTTTGAATATTGCATACAAATGTATTTTTCACCAAATTTACTAAAAACAAAACAAAATGCAAAAAAAAAATAAAATAAAAGAAAATAATAATAAATAAATTACACAGAGAACTAATGCTAATCTACAATTACTCATAATAAATGTTCATCGCTTATGATGTAAAAAATTGTTTACTACACTCATTCATTAAGAACTTTATCTCCATTTTTTGTCAACTAAAAACATTTCTTTTGTTGTGAAATGAGAAAAACCTTATCAGAATTATCTCAAACATCTCTGTTGTCAGCTGCCGATTCTACATGTTTGAATATTTTTTTTTGTTGCTTATTGATATAAACGAGCTTTTTTAAATTGTATGCCAAACCATTTCACAATGCCTAGAAATTGCTGGCGCTCAAATTTTTAAATTGTCGTTGACAAACAAATACGTTTCTCTCGCTCTATCTACAGTTCGGAGACCGTTTCATTCCGTCATACACACACATATAGTATATAAACATGTTTGACCGTGATTGGTATGCGTGAGAGAGCGAGAGAAACCGATTTGAGCAAACTAAACTGCAGTCTTGTGTATCAACGTCGAAGCTAATTTACTCTTTCCTAAGTATTAAATAAATAAATATTTTGATTTATGTGTCAATTTATATATACTCTATATTTAACTTCATTCCACTCATAAAATGCTCGGAAAGTAACCTGTTTTGGGCACATTTATACGAATGGGAACTGTTACCTCTAGCTCAATGTTTGTCGTGCGTTACAAAAGTAACGAGAAACCATTTATACTCTCAGCAATACCGTACGACTCGGGCAGCTGTTTACACCAACACACTCACGCACTCTTTTTCTCTTTCGCTCTTCCTGGCTGAGGTTTATTTCAAAGTTTTCTTGCTCTATCGTTTGCGTCAATCCCACCATTGCCGTTTCAGAAGTCGGGCCAAAAAGACGTGCGTCGGTCCATTACAATTACAGATAGTTTGGCTTCGCGTAATTATTGTAAATTCTAATTAATTACAGAGGGCAACAAATAATAAATTGAAAGTGTGATATTTGTGCGGTAAAAGCCAACTCGATCGATTGCGTATGAAACAGTTGTGTTTGCATTTGCTTCTGCGTTTGCTTTGTTTGTTGCTAGGTCAATCACGGCAGCAAACGGCTAATTTTATATGAGAAGCGGACACACAAGAATTGCGGCTGGCCTCGACCCTAGACAGTTTACAGTGGCTATGTTGTTGTTGCCGGCATAATTTTGTACATACTTAAACATATGCATTACTGTTAAAAACACATACATACTTACATATGTGCATTTCGTCAATATACATACACACATATTGCTGGGACAGTGAGCGTGCATAAAATTTTAATAAAGCAGCCGCATACAAAGAGCAGTGAACGATAGCTCTATTTGCGTTTTACTTGTAATTGGGTGGCGTAACGGTGAATGCAAAAGTGATAAATTGTGCCTAAAATTAATAGAAAGCCACCCATATTATGAACCGCACCAGAAGAAAGATTGTACGTCCAAAAAATCTTTACTCAAGTGCAAATGTATTTTCACGATGGAGTTTTTGGTAAGTTACAAGTAGTGGTTCTTCCCCCTTCGCACTGTCCACACACACATACATACAAACATGCTAGTCATTAACGGTAAATTATACATACATACATACATACATGTATGGAAATTGTGCAGTGTTCGCTGACTGTGGCTTCTCAGCTCGATAGCACGTGCTAGAATCTTTAATTGTCGCTGCATATGTACATATGTATGTATAATTGTACATACATGCATTGTATGTCTATATGTACATACATATGTACGTTTTTATTCTAATGAACTGTTCTTTGCGACATAGAGCATCGAGAGAAACACAAATTCCCAAGACCCCGATGCTGGATAAATTGTGAAATATGCACAAATGTATATAAAGTTTATACATATACATATGTATGTATGTATGCATAGGTAGATTTTTACTATGTAAATTATATATGTATGTAGTATTTTGTATTTTGTATGTGCATATGTACATACATATTTGTTTTTATATTTCTTACTAATATGTAGTGTTGTTCATCTAGCCATAAAATTTAGCTTTTAAATCCGTTGCTGAAAGTTCTAATATGACAGCTAATAAATAAAAATGCTCAAAAACCGTCAGAATTGGCTATTATTACGTAAAAATATTAATAAATGGGCAACACTATTAATAAATAAGCATACAGTCATAATTACAAAATATATATGTATGTTCATACGTATAGTTTGCTTTAGATGTAATTTTTTAATTTTAATGCTGTTTATATTTTGTTTATAGAGGTTATTCACCGTCCGATTATTGCTCTTTGACATTCACCCGTTTTTTCGGCACATATACATATGTATTAAATTAATATAAGTAATATAAATGACTATGAGCTGATAAGAGCATATATAAACTTAGAGTAATATACATATATGTATATTAAATATATAACACAAATTCACACATCCATATGCATACATATGTATACTTGAACAGCTCACAGTTCCGCATATGTTCATTTTGATTAGAATTACATTGGGACATTTTTATTAGAAAAGCATTGAATAAATATTATTGGCAAATCGAGTTAGATTATAATATGAAATACAATGAATGTGCAGCGATTGCCAGGCGATCAATCTTTTACTTTCCATATCCATATAGTTATCATATTTGTTTACTAATGATCATTATCGCTTCAGATTTTAGTATGCTTACTACTGTACTGCATGTAGTACGAGTCTGCCTTATCTTATGAGCAGTAAAAAAGTAATAATCTTATTTCAATATTTAATATAATTTATTGTGTACACAACACAATGTTTGGCTGTAGGATATTCATAAGTTGAAGTTCAAAATAAAATATAATGTCTTCTATCTTATCGGTATAGTCACCCAGACCACATGGGACGTTAGCAACCCCTTGGAACTGAGAAGCTTAGTTAATTATACGCTAAATGGATGTAAGGCCTTCAAAATGCGAACAACAATCATTAATGAAACCCTAAAAAAAACTTAACACAAATGTAATTAGTAATAATAATTAGAGTATATTTTTTTCTTATCAAAGTACAGTGGGTGCTCGATATTGGCAACTGAGTACAAACGTAGATAGGCATATGTAGAACATTGATTTGGTACTTGTAATACATAAAAATATTTATCTTTACAATCTCATGCTATCGATTTTGCGATTTCAGGTGGATGCGCGATTTGTTCAAACGCGGTCTGGAAGGTCCACTCACAGACGAGGAGCTGTACCAACATAGAAAGACGCTGGACAGTGAACGCGTGACGAGCACGTTTACTGAATTGTGGGAGGATGAGAAGAAGCACAACAATCCGAGCGTCGTACGCATGATATTTCGTGCATATGGCGCCATATTCGTGCCCTTGGGATTGCTCTTTTCCATTCTGGAAACATGTTGCAAGTAAGTATAGTAATCACCGTTGTTGAAATGAGCTAATCCTTAATTGTGTAATTCACAGATCCCTAATGCCTTTATTTCTGGGCGGTCTGGTGGGTTATTTCGCCACGGATCAGACAACGATAACCGAGTCAATGGCCTATTACTATGCGTTCGGCATTGTGATCTGCATGCTGCTGCCCGTGCTGACATTCCACCCGTTCATCTTTTACATATTCCAAGTGGGCACCAAGCTGCGACTGGCACTGTCCGGCCTCATTTACCGCAAGTGCCTGGAGGTGTCCAAGAGCAACAGAAACGATGGCCTACGCGCACGTGCCATTAATATATTGTCCAACGATCTGGGACGCTTCGATGTGGCCCTCTGCTTTCTGCATGACACATGGAAAGGGCCAATGGAATCGTTGCTCATTGGCTATCTCATGTACCGCGAGATCGGCATTTCGGCCGTCATTGGCGTTTCCTTTATGCTCAGTTTTATACCGCTCCAAGCGTGGGCTGCCAAAAAGGCAGCCAGCTTTCGTCAGATGACTGCGGAGCGTACAGACTTACGCGTGAGGCTTATGAACGAGATTATACAGGGCATACAGGTGATTAAGATGTATGCCTGGGAGAAGTCCTTTGCGCGCGTCATTGCCGAGGTGCGTCTGAAGGAAGTGAACGCCATTCGAGGAACTGCCTACATTCATGCCGCTCTCAGCTGCACCTCGATGATCTCTCCACTGTCTGTGTTCCTCGCCCTCTGCTCGTATGTTTACCTGGGCGATGCACTCACTGCCAAGAAGGTCTACATGTTATCCTCCTACTTCAACATGCTCAACGATTCCATGGTTCACTTTTGGCCTCTATCCATCACGTTCATAGCGGAGGCACTGGTCTCGGCGCAACGCTGCAAGGAATTTCTGCTGGATGGCGACAAGGCCGAGGTGCCAATCAAACTGGAGTCGGATGCCAAGGCGCCCAAGAACAAGCGCAAGGTAACCCGAGAGGACAAACTGAAGAATGTCGAGGTAAATGGCACGCTGCTGATCAACGGTGAGCCGACGACACAGACGCAGCACAGTCGGCTGCGCGACTATAGCCCGGATGCGCCACAGAAGTGCGTGGTCTTGAAGAACGTCTCCGCTTCGTGGGACTCAAGTGATGGTCATGCCAACTGCGCCATCGATAGCTTCAGCACGGACATTCAGGATCAGACGTTGACTGCTGTGGTTGGCCCAGTTGGTGCCGGCAAGTCCAGTCTCCTTCATGTGCTGCTCGGCGAGGTGGGCATTGATCAAGGCGAGGCATCGGTGCATGGCAAGATCTCATATGCTGCACAGGAGCCGTGGGTCTTTGAGGGCACCATACGCGATAATATCGTCTTTGTTGAGGACTACAATGAGCGGCGCTACAAGAAGGTGATCAAGGCGTGTGCCTTGGAACGCGATCTGGAGCTAATGCCAAAGGGTGATCTAACTGTGGTGGGCGAACGCGGAGTCAGTCTCAGCGGTGGTCAGAAGGCGCGCGTGAGTCTAGCCCGGGCTGTCTACCGCAAGGCAGATATCTACCTGCTGGACGATCCGCTGTCTGCTGTCGACACGCACGTCGGCAAGCACATCTTTGACAGGTGCATACGCGACTTTCTGTCCAACAAGATACGCATATTGGTCACACATCAGCTGCAGTATTTGTTCGACGTGGAGCACCTGCTGCTGATGTCCTCCGGCAAGGTTGTGGCGCAGGGCAGCTATCAGGAGCTGCAGCGCTCACGCCAATTTCAGTTCCTGGAGCAGGCACGTGCGCACGATGAGAGCGGCATCGACACGGACAGCGTTCATAGTCACATGTCGCGCAGTGATTCCGAGAAGAGCATGGATCAGCATAATACGTTGCTGCGGCCCGATGAAACCGTGGAGGAGATCAACCAGGAGCAGCAGTGTGTGGGCGCGGTTAAGTTCAGCGTATACGCTTCCTACTTCAAGGCACTTGAGAGCACATTTTTCTTCAGCTTGATTGTGGTGCTCTTCGTTTGCTCGAGGATCATGCTCACGGGTGTGGACTACTTCCTTTCCCGCTGGTGAGTTTGAGGAGTTCTAAAAAAAGTGCATTATTCACTAATCACATATTCCTTTCGTATAGGGTAATTTGGGAGGAAAAGATTGCTTTAAACGGCAGCTCCCTTGCTGTGCCAGCAGCTGTCAATGCCACGCTGGATGTGACCACAGAGGTGTCTGTTAATGATACAGTGTTCAGTGCCTTGCCGACAGAAAATGTGGCAAATGCGGACATTGAGAGTGACGTGCGTCAGGAGCTTGTCGTATTCTATGCCGCGATTCTGTTCGCCACGTTAATTGTTTACCTGATGCGCACCTTTGGCTACTTTAGGATGTGTCTGCGCATTTCTCTGCGCCTGCACGATCGCCTCTTCCGTGGAATCACACGCGCCACCATGTACTTTTTCAATACGAACTCCTCTGGCCGCATTTTGAATCGCTTCTCCAAGGACATACGCACAGTGGACACTGATCTGCCGCACACGCTGCTGGATTGCCTGGCTGTAATTATTTCTTTATTATCAAATACGTTATTTATTGATAAACTGACAAGCCTTTCAATACTTGCAGTTTGCCATTGATGTCTCCGGCGTGCTGGTCATTGTAGCCATTGCAAATTATTGGCTGCTGGTGCCCGCGGCTGTGATTGTCGTCCTTCTCGGCTGCATACGTTACCTTTATGTGAACACGAGTCGCAGCATCAAGCGACTGGAGGGCATATGTAAGTCCACAAATTTTCTTTAGTCTGGTTAATGTGAATCATGAAGCTTTGTTTCTTTTGCAGCTCGCAGTCCCATCTACTCGCTGACAAATCAAACGTTTCAAGGTCTAACCACAGTACGTGCTCTGCAGGCACAGAGCGCGTTGGAGAGCGAGTTTCACGAGTATCAAAATGCCAATACCTCCGCCTGGTTTCTCTTCCTCTCGTGCACACGCGCATTTGCGTTGTGGTCGGACCTGTTGTGCATTGGCTATATCACAGCCGTCACATTTAGTTTTCTGCTGCTGCGCAACGAGTTTAACAGCGGCGATGTCGGGTTGGCGATATTGCACAGCACCACCATGACTGGCATGTGTCAGTGGGGTATGCGGCAAACTGCACAGCTGGAGAATGAGATGACCAGCGTTGAACGTGTGCTGGAGTATACGGAACAGCCATCGGAGCCGCCACTGGAGACTGCTGAGAAATTCAAACCGAAAACCGAATGGCCTAGCAAAGGACGCATTGAGTTCATTAACTTTAAGCTGCGGTATGCACCAAAGGAGGAGCCTGTGCTGCGAGATCTGAACTTTACCATTGAGTCGCGAGAGAAGATTGGTATTGTGGGACGCACCGGTGCTGGCAAATCCTCCATTATACAGTCAATATTCCGCTTGGCCTGCAATGAGGGCATGATTCGCATAGATGATGTCGATATTGAGCACATGGGCTTGCATGATTTGCGCAGTCGTATCTCCATAATACCACAGGATCCTGTGCTATTCTCTGGAACACTGCGCTACAATCTGGATCCGATGAATGAACGAACAGATGAAGAGATGTGGAAGGCACTGGGCGATGTAGAGCTGCGTTCCTATGTATCCACGCTCATTGGTGGTCTCAATTGTCGCATGTACGATGGTGGCTCCAATTTCAGCGTGGGTCAGCGGCAGCTTGTGTGCCTGGCACGAGCCATACTCCGTAACAACCGGATACTGATATTGGATGAGGCTACGGCCAATGTGGATCCAGAGTATGCGTTGAATTGGATTCTTTTTCTGTCCATTGTTGTAATTATGTTTTATTTTGCAGAACCGACAAGCTGATTCAGCAAACGATCCGCTCCAAGTTTGCCAACTGTACAGTACTGACCATTGCCCATCGACTGCATACAGTTATGGACTCGGACCGTGTCTTGGTCATGGATGCAGGCGAGGTGCGAGAGCTGGGCCATGCCTACGAGCTGCTGCAACGGCCCGACGGCTATTTGCGTCAGCTGGTGAACAATACGGGTACATCGATGGCGAATGCGCTAATGCAGGCGGCGGAAGAGAGCTATAGCAAACGGCTATTGGATGGACGAATATCTGCCGATGATCTGAATATCACGGCAGCGATGCACGAGCACAACGATTAGCACAGTAATAACTCACCCAGCAACAAAAGCACAAAACTTATTTAAGATGCATAGCATTGGGAACTGAAAGTATTATGAGCGTACATCAAAATGTTGTACTTAACTTTAATTTATGTTTTCTCTGTGCTGTGTAATTGTACATAAATTTATGTATGTAAGCGTGATTATATTGTTAACTTGTTACTTAAATTTCGAATGGCGAATTTATGAATGCAATACTTTCGTTAGATATGTCTAATGTATACCTCCGCTATGTCTTCAGAAAACTATAAAGCTCGAAAGCAATTTGCACAAATCAAAATGCAACTTAAATCAGACTATATCTACTGCTATTTTTTTTATACATCTACTGTATACACCTAATATAGATACTATATAGTCTAAAGTAATGACATTGTACTTATGTAGGTATATATGTAAACAATAAAGTGCCTGAGAATGATTACACCAAACAATAAATTAAAAATCTATGCCTTAACTGCTATTAGCTAATATTTATATTAGTCATAAGACGGTCAATATATATCGCGGATCTGGAGCGAGCAGATAAAAAAAAAACTAAATTAAAAAAATTCTTTCTGTTAAGTGGGAAGGGCTTTAATCAAAATTGTCAATACTTAAAAAGTGTAGTAAAATATATTGGGAATATCTGGTTAAAGTGGACAGCTAACATTCAAGTGTTCGACTGATAGATACCCTATAGACAGAGATCATGGTTTGTGAGTATTATGTGTGATAGTTGACTAATTGATAGAAAAAAAATGATGGAACTTGTTCATATAAAATTTTAGTATGGAGAACTCTGCAAAGATAAATACTTTTCATTTAGATACGCTCTATGTTTAGCTATATGGATCTGTATTTAAAATGTGGGCAGCAGAGATAGCACTATTTGTGACCTATTAAATATGATTTTCCTTAAACACAATTTTAGAAATTTAAACCATGTACAGGGTATTTGGAATATATATTACTCATAGCTTGGTTTATTGAGCTAACTGTTAACCTGAACTATGGCACTCTGGCCATGTTTTCGGTTGCGACTGCAGTGCGGCTGATGGTTCGCTGTCAGGCGGCATTAAGATAAAACTGGCACCGAGTGGTGCGATAGGGCAGCTCGGATCATTGATTTATACCGATGATTCGCGAACGTAGCAAAACATTCCGTTAAAAATCAAATGCCTTTCACACACGCCCTATCAGTTACGAGTGAAACGGCAAAGGCGACGGCCACACGCGCGAATTGCTTTAAAGGATCTGTGCGGTCTTTAATATGTATAGAAATATACTCGTGTGATATAAGAAATATACATATGTATATATATTAAATATATATATATATAGATAGATAGTGATTTAAGTGAAGTTTAGGCCACACAATGTGCGCGACTAAGGAGCCACGCAAACCAAATCCAGTGCTGAAGGCCAATTTCTTATCCAAGTGGTTTTTTATGTGAGTGCGCGATCTATAAATCTCAGTCGAATTACCATGAACAAATGTTTATTTAATCATAAATATTCAGTGGTTTGTCAGCCATTGCAAGATAATATTACGTATACGCGCAGTGCTTCAAATTTCGTAATGAAGCAAATGCTGGCAATTTTTACAGAATCAAATCATGTTAGGCGCGATCAACTCCTGCTGCCTGCCGTCTGCTGCTGCCTGTCAAGTTGATAAGATAAAGATTGAAGTAAAGCAAATCGCTTACAGATTTATGACAGTGTCGTAACGCTTGCCTGTCAATTTGTATGCAGAACGTGCCGCAGTTTCTACGAAAATATTCGACTGATAATAAAGCATATATATATGGCCGTCTTTAGGGAGTATGAATTCCCATTTTCGAATATTGCCTGGCTCCATTAAGCCATATTCAACAATTCCAGACAATTTCAAGTCTGACGGCACCAACAATGTCATCAGACTTGTTGCATGGCATATAAAGATAATGTTAACTAAAAATATATTTATATATCCCTTTTTTTTTGCGACAACTCCCTGAGTTTTCCTAAAATAGACGTCCGTCCATCATAATTTGGTTAGCTTAAAGCATTCACCACATTTGGTATGACACTGCATATATTCTGATATTTCTTTCTTTCATTCCCTTTCTCTATAAATATACCCATGGAATGCGTATTGAATTATTTATTATACTTCCGTAATCTAATAGACATTGCAGATATAGTTCATCATAAATATTCGTATATCTTATCTGCCATCTCAAACGAAGTTTTTGTTCATTCAAGAATGCATTCTCAAAAACAGAGGCATTAACGGATTATAGGGTATTCTCCAGTCGCTCGGGACATAGCAGACAGGTCAACTCCATCTTTATCTTATTTCACGAACAGCATTTTGTTTTTGTCAGCTGGTCACGTGAGATTCTGCGCAAGGGCCATGGCAAGTCGATTGATCCCAAGGACTTATATGCGCACATTCCAAGCCTGGACAGCGCGGAGGTGTCGCACTCTCTGCTGGGCTACTGGGAACACGAGCTGAAGCGCTCGCAACCGAATGTGCTGCACATGATCTTCAAGGCGTACGGCACAAGCTTTGTGCCCATCTGCATTCTGTACTCTCTGTTGGAGATATCCTTGCAGTAAGTGGAAGCTAATTGGGATATACATATACCGACGCCATTCCTCACATTTATCCTTGTTTAGCACCATGCAACCTCTGCTGCTGGGCAGGTTCGTGTCCTTCTTCTCGGAGAGCAATGCCAACGAGTCCATGGAGGCAGCCTACTTGTACGCAATGGGCGTCGTCCTCTGCTCGCTCATCAAAGCTCTGTGCTATCACCCATTCATGTTCTATCTGTTCGAGCTGGGCGCTCGCATACGCCTGGCCTGCGCCGGGCTCGTCTACCGGAAGTGCCTGCGCGTCTCCGTGGCGGCCGATAACAGCGGCATGAGCGGCTACGCGATTGCCATCATGGCCACCGACCTGCCCCAGTTCAATGAGACGTTCTACTACTTTCACGAGCTGTGGAAGGGCCCATTGGAGGGGCTGATCTTTGGCTACATCATCTACCAGGTGATTGGCTGGCCAGCCTTGGTGGGCATCGCCACCATCATACTCTTCATCCCGCTGCAGGTGTGGGCGGCCAAGGCGACGGCGCGCTTCAAGCGCCTTTCGGCGGAATACGGCGACGAGCGCGTCAAGCTAATGAACGAGATCATATCGGCGATGCAGGTGATCAAAATGTACGCCTGGGAGAAGTCCTTTGGCAAGCTCATAGCACGCGTGCGCAAAAAAGAGATGGGCGCCATCCGCGGCTCCATGTACGTCTATGCGGCGCTGCAGTGCACCGATATGATCTCGAAGCTCTCGCTCTTTCTGTGCCTGGTCGCTTATGTCTTCACTGGCGACGTGGTCACCGCCCAGAAGGTGTTCATTGTGTCCAGCTATTATGACCATCTCAACCAGTCGTTGCTGCATCTGTGGCCCATGGCCATTAACTCCTGGGCGGAGACGCATGTGGTTGCACGCCGACTGTTGGACTTTCTGCTGCAGCAGGAGGATCCCGCCGACGGTGGTGTAGCGAACTTCAACGATGTCGACGACGACCTGCAGCACGGCAACTACTTCGGACGCATGCACAATCCGCGAGCCATGCGCAAGAGCGTCACACTGCATGAGCTGACGGCCAGTTGGGATCAGCCCGGGCAGGAGAAGCGCCAGCGGCACATCGAGAACATTAGCTTCCAGGTGGAGGAGCAGCAGTTCGTTGGCATTGTGGGCACCGTCGGCTCCGGCAAGAGCACGTTGCTGGCCGCTCTGCTGGGCGAACTGGACATCATCAGCGGCAGCGTGGAGCTGAATGGAGTCATCAGCTATGCGCCGCAGGAGCCCTGGCTCAATCGTTGCAGTCTGCGCGAGAACATCATCTTCATGGAGCCGTACGACGATCAGCGGTACAAGGATGTGCTGCGGGTCTGCCTGCTGGACAAGGACATTGATCAGCTGCCGCATGGCGACGCCACCATCGTGGGTGAGTCCGGCGCCAGTCTGAGTGGCGGCCAGAAGGCCAGAGTTAGCCTGGCCCGAGCTGTTTACCGCAAAGCGGATATCTATCTGCTGGACGATCCGCTCTCTGCCGTGGACACGCATGTCGGGCGGCTGCTCCTGCAGCGTTGCCTAAACGAGTTCCTCAGCGACAAAATACGGATTCTGGTTACCCATTGTGTGTCCCTGTTGCGCAATGCCGATCACATGGTGCTCATGGAGAGCGGACGCGCCACCATTCAGGGCCGCTACGAGTCACTCAAGAAGCTGATACACTTTCGCATGTCCGTGGTCAATGACAGCGAGGTGGCCAGACTGCGCGCCGTTCGGGCGGATAGCATCTTTGAGGAGGTGCCGCCACACGAGCAGCGCACCCAGCAGCAGCTCCAGCTGCAGCTGGACGAGCACGAGCAGCTCCACAAGGAGCAGCAGCACCAGGGCTCCGTCAAGCTCAGCTCCTACAAGCAATATTATGCCGTGCTGGGCCTCCCCTTTGTGGTCTGCCTCATATTCTTCCTCTTTCTGCTGGCGCGCGGCTTTGAGGCCACCATGGACATCTCTCTGTCCAAGTGGTATGTATTAACTACAATTTGTAGGGCTAGTTGAATCGTCACCTACCCATTTCACAGGGCCACCTGGGAGGAAACCCAGCCGGACGAAACGGAGCCAGAGATCGAACGCCGCGAGATTCGCATGCGCATGGTCATCATCTATACCGTGCTCATTGTGAGCACCCTGATTCTGTATATGGTGCGCACCTTTGGCTTCTTCATGATGTCCCTGCGCATTTCACTGCGCCTTCACAACTCCCTCTTCAACGGCATCATACGCGCCAGCATGCAGTTCTTCACGCTGGCCTCCTCGGGCCGCATACTCAATCGCTTCTCCAGCGACATTCTATCCATTGACATCACCCTGCCGCAGGCCATGATGGACTCATGGGAGTTCTTCGTCAATGGCCTGGCCGTGATTGTCGTCGTTAGCACTGCCAACTATTGGCTCTTGATTCCAGCCCTTATCATGATCAGCCTGCTCTACCTTGCCCGCCGCCTCTACATAGGCGCCAGCAGAAGCCTCAAGCGCATCGAGATTATTTGTGAGTGGAATATACATTGATATCAAGGTTATTCTCAATCTCTGACTGATTCTCCCCAATCCCAGCTCGCAGCCCCATCTACTCCTATACGAATACCACCTTCAAGGGCCTCACCGCAATCCGCGCCCTAAGCGCCACCAAGCGGCTGGAGAGCGGCTTCCACAACTATCAAAATGAGCACACCTCGGCTATCTATCTGCATGCGAGCATCAATAGGGCCTTTGCCTTCTGGACGGATCTCATCTGTGTGCTGTACATTCTGGTGGTTACGTTCAGCTTCCTGGTGATCAATCGCAGCTTCTACAGCGGCGATGTGGGCCTGGCCATAACGCAATCCATGACCTTGGGCATCATTTGCCAGTGGGGCATGCGGCAGACCGTCGAGCTGGAGAACCAGATGACCAGCATAGAGCGGGTCCTGGAATACGTGCAGATACCTCCAGAGCCCTCCTACGAGACTGAGGCAGCCGTCAATCTGCCCGCGAATTGGCCAAGTGCGGGCCAGCTGCATTTTAAGGATCTGCGTTTGCGCTACGGTGAACACGGACACTATGTGTTGAAGGGACTCAGCTTCACCATACATCCCAAGGAGAAGGTGGGCATTGTGGGTCGCACAGGCGCTGGCAAGTCCTCCGTGGTCCAGGCGATCTTTCGCCTGGCGCTCAACGAGGGCCTCATCGAGATCGATGGCTATGATATTGCCAAGCTGGGTCTGCAGGATTTGCGCAGCCGTATCTCGATTATACCACAGGATCCGGTTCTCTTTTCGGGCACGTTGCGCTACAACCTGGACCCGTTTGAGCATCAGCCGGACGAGGAACTGTGGCAGGCGCTAGACGCCGTCAAGCTAAAGACATTCGTTTCGGCCCTGAACGGCGGCCTCAACTACAGACTGCACGACGGAGGCGCCAACTTCAGCATGGGCCAACGCCAGCTAATCTGCCTGGCCCGAGCCATACTGCGGCACAACACAATACTCATCATGGACGAGGCAACGGCCAACGTGGATCCGATGTAAGTGTGAACCCCAATATGATTCATAGTCGAAATATTAACCACTTATGTAGCTCATGAGCTCATCAAGCACAAGTGCCTATTATCCATCATGACGACAGCTAAATTGATTTGACAATTTCCGTCCGTAAAGTACAAAACCGAGACACAGATATGTGCCATAGATATTTGGAAGTCTCTTACGTCATGCGCGGAACAAGTGTATCATTATTTTTCCATATCTAATCCAGTTCTCTGATTATCACTAAAAACCGATTATCAGACTGAGCATAACTGAAAGACAATAGAATTAGTCATATCATGGGCGAACGCACTTCTTTTACATAGGTATTCCGGTATTCCTTCAAATGAGAGCCTGGAAAGCATGTTATAGGGTACCTCATAGTCGGACATTGCCGACAAAATCACTTCAACTATATTATAAATGCATCCCAATGCCACTTGCAGCACGGATCAGCTCATCCAGGAGGCCATACACACAAAGTTCGCCAACTGCACGGTGCTGACCATTGCGCACCGCTTACATACGGTCATGGACTCGGATCGTGTGCTGGTCATGGATCGCGGTCGGGTCGTGGAGCTGGGTCATCCGCACGAGCTGCTGCAGCAGCGCAATGGGTATCTCTACCGGTTCGTAGAGAAGACGGGCGCTGGTAGTGCCAAGCACCTGCGGTACGTAGCGGAGCAGAGCTATTACAAGCGCGTGATCAGCAAACGTCAGCCGGCCGATCAGCCGGATCTGGAGCCGGAGGGCAGGCTGAGCGTATTCCGGGGCACCACACTATAAAAGACTGTAGTTTATGTTTTGTTTTGTAAGTTATGGTAATATAGTTTTTATTATAGTGAACTGATCTTTAAATATAAATCTATATAGTTTTGTATATATGTATATATATATGTATGTATATATATATATGTGTATATATATGCACATTATATGTATAATATACGAAGTGGTTGTTGTAGCGTTTCAGCTTCTTAAAGTTTTTGAAAAAAAGCATTTGTAAGTATTTGGTTTTCATAATTTCTTATCTTGTTCTTTAGAATGCCATGTATTTATTTACTTAACGATTAACTAGCGCGCTATAAACCTGGCTACTATTTAGTGTGTTTAGTGTTTTCAGTTTTTCTTCTTTTTTTTCAATACTATAACTACGCTCAACTCCTAGTTGTTCATGTTGTTGTGTCTAGTATTACATGAGTCACATGAGAAATCTTGAATGTAGTTCTTGCCTGTTTTCATACTTTAGCATTCAATATATTTATTAATATTATTATTCTATTATTTTCCGTATGTGCATTTTTTTCTACTATTCTTTTCTATATAGATTTTTATTAGATTTACGAAATTTTGCTAGGTATATGTATAAAATTTGTTTTTGATTTTTGTTTAGTAAAGTGTAAATGAATTTATCGCATACTTTTCTTTTTCACTAGACTTTTATAATTTTTTTATATATATTTTTTTTTCATGTAATTTTATTGTGTATAAATATTAAAGTAAATAAAGCATATATTTTGATGTATATAATTTTTTAAAATATTTGTTTCTTATGATTTTATTTGCTTATTTAAAATTCGCTTACTTAAAGTCTGCCTTCAACATTTTTGTAGTTTGATGTAAATAGAAAAATCAGTGTCTGGAGAATGTTCATAAATCTTATGTATATGTATATATAAGTATATATGTGTATATTTATATTTAGATTTTAGCTTTTCCTTATGTGTTGTCACAAAAACCAAGTTAAACCTTGAAATCCTTCCCCAAATTTCAAAGCTTAAGTTGTTTTTTCTTCTTCTTTTCGGATCTTGAATAAACTCTGTGTTCGTCTGTTTTCTAAACATCTTACTCTTGTGCTGTGTATGAATGTAAATAGGTATGTATACATATATATATATATAATTTAGATGCCCTAGAAATAAGATTGTTTGTCTGCCATTTAAGAAAAATTCGATGCAAGTTGAATAAAATTATTATTATTATTACTATGATTGGTATTACATTTTGATCTTTATTGTAATTAATTACTTGTTTTTAGCAAATATGTATTTGTTCAAGCAATTTTATTTTTGTTTAAGTTTTATTGTTGTTTGAAATTTTAAGTATCCTGTTTAAGATTATGCGATATACTTTCGCTCTACTATATTGTACGTACCATTTTAGGCTTATTTCTGTAGGTATTGGTAAAGTTAGTTAATTAAGGTATTTATTTAAACTTTTTTTGTTTACTTTTCATTTGTATGTTTTTTTTTTAAGTATAAACACATTTTGTATTCACTTTCTTATTCTCACAGTTAAGCTTCTTTGATTGAGCACAAAAGCAAATGAGAGTTTTTTGTTGAGGGGGGGCTTAGCGGAAAACCAAAAAACCTTAATATACTCAACATTCTATGTACTATATATGTATATATATATATATGTATATATATATATATATATATATGTGTGTGTATATATATATTTAAATTTATTTGCGGTCAGCTTAATGTGAACTCAGCACAGGACGCTCTAAGAATCTTCCCCTATTCTTAGCCCGTCCCATGCTGAGTTCTCAATCAACCATTCCAGAGGGTTCCAAAAAAGGAAGAAACAAAAATACGTTAAATTTATTAAATTAGGGCGTTTTGCACTTATCTCACGTGTAAATCAAAATTTAACACAAAATGTTGCAGATGTGTTGCAGAGAACCGAAAGATTGTAAATTTAACTGGAAGTCAATTTAGATTATTTTATTAAGCAGCTACTCGTATATAGATTATACTTAGTTAGGCGCTAACTACTCGAACTACGGCACTTAAGTGTGCATTGGTGCTACCTTCTCGCTTCATGCTTCTCGTTTCTCTCATTTTGCTTCTATTCCATCTTCTTTCTTTCTTGAGTGTGTTTGTGTGTGTTCCCTAAACTTAGTTCAGCCAGCGTTTAACAATATCTAGCTTAAAAATTATTTTCGAGTAAAACACTTGACAAAAGAATGTTAGTGGGAACTAAAACGTGCGTGCTTCATTAATTGAAACGCATATTTTGATTATAAAATATGGTCCCGAGGTTTTTAATATTTCTTGCCATTAATATTTCATTTTTGTTTTATTTCAATTTATTCTTAGCGTTGGCTTACAGAATTTGAATATACATATTTTGGGAGCTATAGCAGCAATTGGAAGTGTGGCCGGAACTTGCGCTTTCTATATAGCAATACAGATATATAGAGGTGTGTATATATTGTAACCGGTACCACTCTGCTTCTAGTTAGGTATAGATAAGATAAGGCGTTGTGCTCATGTACATTGTACATAATCGGCTTTGTATTTGGTTGTTTTTGTTCCAGTTGTTGTTTTTGGCAATGATTTTCGCTTTTCCTATTTGGTGTAAGGATTATACCAACAACTCGATTTTGCTACAAAACCGTTGTTTGCATTTCTACGAAATTTCTTGTTGCTTGGGTGCTTAGGCAAAGGTTCTATTACAGCTATCGAACCCAAAGCTTTAAATCTGCGTACAATATTTATATATAAATTAAGAAATGATTTAAATTTTATGATCTTAATTTGGTTGTTTTTTTTAAATATTTTTTTTAATTTTTTTTTTTTTTTTTTTGAAATAAAGAGTAGTATGAATTTGTTATGCAAGGTTTTTTTCGAAAGTTTTTTTTCATGGTGTAGTCGCATATATCCAATACAATATATACATCGCTTGCTATATAATAACTAGGCATATATTGTATATGTATATATAGATATATACATATATGCTGTTTATGTATATGTGAGTAAGTAATTAGCATTTGTTTGTCGTATGGTTCTGCAAAAGTTTGTAATACGCTTTGGAAAAATTGTCCATTAATTGCAAAAAATGTTTTCATTAAAAAAGGGTTCTAAACATGGCATTATGATGGGCCCGTAGGCGCCATATTATCGCGTGCATACTAAACGACGATGTGAGTATATAATATTTTTCTAAATACATATATATACTTTTGTCTATATATATATATATCTACGCATTTACTGCATTACTTATGTCCGGGCTCAATAATTTCAACGGTCACGCTTTCGGCCACTGGATTTGTGGTTATGTTCGTTATCAGCGACTCCTCCTGAGGTGACTGCAGCTGCGAGTGATGCTGGCGGTGCGAGGAGCCGTGGCGCTCGTGATGTCCGCCGCCGGACACTTTGCCGGGCGCCACCGAATTGCTGCGGTTTGAACGTACCGAAACGGCTGACGCATTGCTGGCGCTGCCATGAGATTCCGACTGGGAGCCTGTGGGGAGCACGTAGCGAATGTTTATTACATTTTTCAACTTAATACGCAGAGCATGTGGTACGCATAAACGGATAGAGCTCAACAACAATAACAACATTAAGAGCAACGGCAACGGCAACAACAACAACTACAACAAGCTAAGCGATAACAAGGCTGGCATTCAGTTAACTCGAGTGGAGCCTGTTGACAGGATTACGTGAGTCAGCTGAGGAAATAGAAATGCATTCGAGCGAGCACTAGACTACACAGAAGCACGCTGGCCTACTTATGCACTCTACATAATAATATGAGAATTTTTATGGCAAATAAATAGTAATGAGAAAAGTTATCTTCGGATTGCCGCAGATGACATACACTTGCAGAGGCGAATCAGATGAGAGACTGCTTAGCAATCGGGTTAGTTGCATGATGAGGATTTTCTATTTTATTTTCATACCATATACAATTTTTGGATTATATGTAAAAAATTTGAGACTTAATAAAGGAAAGTAAACAACGTTAACTACGACTACGAGGCGGACTCCAGCACTCTTCGGCCTCATATAGCTCTGTCTAATACAGAGAACATACATTACAGAAGATTGATCGATCGTATCCACAAATGAACTTAAATCACATCTAGATTTATACCATATACCATTATACATTGATTAATTACAATGTCCTCTGCAAGCATAAAATTTATTTAATAGTTTTATAGGCTTAGGCGAAAGTTGGCTAATTCATATAACTAGTTGGCCAAGCATGCTCAAAACGGAAATGGCGTGCATTAGAGACGGGAAACTGAAAGCGGAAACGGAAATAGAAATAGAAGTCGAAATGAAACTGAAATGAAAATGAAAGCAAAATACAGACGCTGCTAGGCACTATACGATATACAAATAATGTCATGTATATGGCTGAAGTAGATGGGTTCCGTTAGTGTATCGTATGACAGTTTCGTATGATCAGTTAGATGTGTCGTTAGTGTACGAAGAATGTATAGGGCAGCAGACTAAATAACTAAATCTGTAAATTTTAACATGAACTTGAACTTGAAGTTAAGCTTTAACTAGAATCTTAACATTAAGTGTGTGTGTGTGTGTTGGTTGGTTGTACTTCTGTTTTGTTATAATCTGAGAGAGTGTTTGGTGTCTTGGAGAGTGTCTGGTGGAACACATACATTGGTGTTAGTATTTGTTATGACAGGGAGCAGTTACTTAGTTTAGAAGTTAACGGCAACTCTCACTACGACTTAGCTTTAATGTTAGATTCTTACAACAGTTTGGTACGACAACAATACAGACAGCAACTACAATATACAGGACACTGGGCATAACACAGCTAAGGAACACATTCAACGAAATTGAGGCGACTGCATACCTCGTGGAACCGATTCGGGAACTGGAACTGGAACTGGTACTGGAACTGACACTGGTACTGATATACTGATATGGCTGCATTTCATTTGATATATGTTGTATGTATGGCCTATGACTAAAACTTATTGGCATCCGGATTGGCAGTCATGCCGCAGGCAGGCGCCGTGCCCGGCGACGACACATATGTAGTCGTAACGATGATGTTTGACGCTGGCGTCGGCGTCGGCGTCGCTGAAGTTGCGGCTGTAGCTGAGGCTGTGGCTGTGGCTGTGGCTGGGGCAGCATACGTTGTGGTGCTGCTGGCAACATTCGCCGCTGCTGTGGTGGTTGGCACGTAGGGCAAAAAATGGCTATGGACCACATTGTACTGGCTGGCGGCGCTCGGATGCTCCAGCAGACGGGAACAGTTGGAAACATCGCTGACACGGGAGTCGCTGGAGCGCGTGTTGCTCTTCGAGCGTATCATACGACCTTTTACAGTAATTTGTTCGTGCGTAAGTTTGTTTGTGTGTGTGTGTGTGTGGGTGGGTATGCATGTGAATGTGTTTGTTTGTTTGTTTGTTTGTATATGTCAGTTGGTGTGGCAGAAGAGAGAGCAGGCAGCGAGCAAAGAAATTGTTTTATTGTTTGGCATCGCGACACAAAATTTAAATAACAACAATAAAGTTAAGCACTGAGAACAAAGGTAATTGGCAACGGCTGCCTTTAGAAAGCATTAGCGAAGCAACAACAATCAAGCTGCGAAATTTAACGGTTCTTAAAGCGTCAATCAATTTGATTGAGCCCCAAAGAATTCTAACCGCACACTTGAACTTGTCGCAATTTTGTTTGGCACTGATTACGCTGCGTTTCCATAGAGAAATTCATTCAAAATGCGATCCACTCAATTTTGACTGATGAGTAAGCCCGAAGCTTTGTTTGCTTTCTCTTTATATAACTACTTCAAATGGCAAACAAATATGCCAAGCGTTATTCTATTTGAGTGTTTCATTTAACTCACTTTGTTCCCAACATATTTTCTGTTTTCATTACATATTTATTAAAGACGAATATTTATCATCGAATAATGTCTAAAGGTTTCTTTTGAAAAACTCTAAAAATATTTTTGAATCAAATTGTTCTTTGAATTCCATGAAATTGTATTATGTAAACCTATTAGAGATAATATATTTTCAATTTGTAAAACAGAATATAAAATATTCTTTCCAATTAATATGAAAAATATAATATATTTTTTCTTCTGAAAATGATTTATTTAAATTAATAATTTCAAATTTAAATTTTCAGATTTTTATGTTTAAAAAATCAAATTGTAAATAATATAAATTATAAATATTTATATAAATGAGTAAAAAATCGTTTCTTTATTAGAGAGCCTGTGCTTAACTTATTTATTTCCAAATTATTTTTGAACTATAGCAATAAATATTTTATAAAACCTGCCACTTGTCTTGATTCTGTTTAATATCTACCTTCATGTATATGAAATCTTTATAAATGATATCAAATCGCAAAGTCAACTAACTCAAGTTCAATTATGATTACTGCCTTATAGATGATTTCGCAATGGTTTGTGACTATAAATACATGCATTACAGTTATTTGCGTTTTATTTATAAATTATCAAATGTCAATCAAGAAAAGTGTTTAAGTACAGTCTTAAGATATCATTAAGAAACAGTTTGCTTGCTTTTTTTGCTATTATTATTATTATAGTTTTTTTTTTTTTTTTTGCTAAGAGCTTAACTTTTGCACACTCACTCAAAGGGATATTTCTGCTGTGATTTGTTTGGTTAGTTGTTGGGTTTTTCTTTTTTTTTTCTTTTTTTTTTTGCGACTGACTGGCTGACTGATTGATTGATTGATTGCATTTATTCTTGCTGTGTGCAGAAAGTTCTGCAAGTTCTCAAACGGAAGAGCACAAATCAAACAAAAACGATTCAACGACAACAAAAACGACACACAAAAAAAATGAGGAAACCAAAGCCAAAATGCGCACTGGTTAAGTACTGGTAAAAAAAATGGTGCCATCAATGGAAGCCGTAATTATGGAATACAAACCTGTCTTACCTAGCGACGGGTTGGGCGAGTGTGGGCGCAACGAGGCCATGCTCGGCTGCCGGGATGGAGCGCGCACGGACATGCGAGAGCCCCGCCTGTCCTGGCCATGGAGCAACTTGTTGTCCCGCAACAGGGAGACGTTCATCAGCCGTGGATTCGGCGTATTGAATATGGTCCGGTTCTCATGCCAGCGCGCCCTATAGCAAATTAATAATGTTGAGTTAGTTGAGTGAAGCAGAAATGTGCGAAGCTGGGCGTGGCTCGATTGAACTAATGTTAGCTCTGTGCATGTGTGCATGTGTGTGTGGCACATTGACGTTGCTCTTGGCCACCCTTAATGCCAATTAATGCAAAAATTTTGTTCATCTAAGTGAAATAAATTGCTGATCAAATTATGTATCATTTGGCCGGTAGCCAGGGCAACGTCACAGTGTCGAGACCCAAATTGAGTTGAGTTCAGTCCTAATGAAGCTGACATCGCCCACCCATTGGCCCAATTAGATTATGTTTGTGTGCGGCGCTGTTTGCTGCCTGTGTTAAATGTTTGCATTGCAATTTACTCACTGGCTAAATAATCGCAGGACGACACAAATAATAATAAACATCAATGCCATTCCTACCAGCACGCCAATCATGGCCGGATCAATGTATGTCTCGGCTCCTCGCTTGTCCTGCCGTCCTGCAAAGAAGCACAACCAACAACGACATTACTCTTCCATCCTGAAACTGGCTGAAACTGAATTCGCATATGTCACACACAGACCTTTGCACTCAACGGAGCCATCCTTGCCCCAGATGGGCAACATCTCGAAGCGGCATATGCAGCGTCCATCCCGGCACTCCGTCTGAAAGTAAATCGCCTCGCATTGCTCGTTGAAGAAACAGGACTCGTTGATGGCAGCCGCTGCAAGTGGAGTATAGAGAGTGAAGCCTTGTAGCACAGCTGTCTGTGGCCATGATTCATTTCAGTTAACCACACACACACACACACACACTTACGTACATAGATACGATGTACAAACATAGCATATAAATATATTTGCTCTATGGCTCCACAGCTTGTTTACAACTTTGCTTTATGGTTGTCTCGGAACGGAACAGCTGGACTCTCTGGGCTGAGTAAATTCTCAGTGGCGTCAGTTTGATGACTGCCAGACAAATATTTTTATAGCCCACTAGAGGGAGTGGTCGGTAGTCAGCCGGAGCACCCTCCACCTGTCTGACTTTTTATGCGGCCATTGCAAATGTTGTATTTGAATAATTTTAGCATGTGTGTAAATGCATAAACAGTGTCTGAGAATGTTTGAGATATGCACTAGGTCCTTGTAACATATTTATAGCTGCTGAACTAGGAAATGCTTAAAAAAACTGTATTCACCCAACTAGAGAGCAGAAGAGGTGCTCTAACATGTTCTTTTACTAGGATTTGTGTGTTACATAGACAAAATAGGAATAAAATAATAAGAAAATAATTATGATAAAAAATAATGATAATGCTAATGACAATGATAAGGATGATGACACAGATAATAATATTTATAATGACATTTATAATGCCAATGACAATATTCTTTGACTTTCTAATAATACTGACAATGACAATGGCAATGATAATGATAATGATAATCATAATGAAAATGGCAAAGGAAATTCCAATAACGGTGGGAATGATAATGATAGTATCAATCCCAACGCTAATAACAATAATGATATATAATGATATTAACAATAACAATAACAATGATAATGATAATTATAATTAGCAATGCAATGGCAAAGGAAATGTTAATAGCAGTGGGAATAATAATGCCAACACTAATGACATTAACAATGATAATGATACTGACAGTGATCATGATAATGAGAGTAAGAATTATAAAAATGAACTACGCTGCAGTTCATCGAAGCATGTTAGCCCCATTCTATTCCTGATGGTGATTTCACAATGTTATCCGCAATTTCATTGGCCCGACTCGATGACTCATTAGCCGGGCCTTAAATGTGTCAGTCAGAAATCGCACAAATTGATTTGAATTTATTGCTTTTAATGTGTTTACGTCCAGGAAACGTATACTATAATTATATCAAAGATGAGCAAAATTCCCCAGGTTCATTATATGGCAGCCCGCTGTCAAGTTTTCTGTTTTTAATTTTCAATATTCAGCAGTTAGTAATCAACGTAAGGCTTTGGGGGATTTGTTTCGCTAGCCCGGCGATTCGTTCAATGAAAACTTGGCAGACTGACAAGCAAGGCCGGGCGCAACTGGCACAGCGAAGCAAGGGACACCACCCTCCACCCTCTACCCTTCTACACACCGTCTTTCTTTATTTGCGCCGCGCTACTTTTCGCTTACCCTTGCCACATTTGTCAATGTGATTGGTGACCTGCAGATCCTCGGTGCACTGGCAGGACTTCTTCTTGGGATCGCATATGGAGCCGGGAAAGCCGCATTCCAATGTATTCTCGCACTTGTCACCGAACTTTTTCTGGCCACGGCTGGCATAATCTGTGAAGATTGCAATATAAACATATATTTATACATGTGTATGTAGGTATGAGTTAGAGGAAGGCATGAGAACGGTAATCTTAACACATGTTTCTCGACTAATCCCTAGCGACAAATTTATAATGAAACCGCAACAAACTTTCAATCCAAACAAATAAAATAAAAGAAGCACTCAAAGACCGCTGAAAATGTGAAAAGTATTTGAATCCCGAGCGACTTAGTGGCAGATTAAAATGTAAATTCATGTATAAATCTCAGAGCCAGCGACTGTCAGCCAGCTAGGATATGTATTTATATATATATATGTATATATATACATACATACACCTGTGTACACCTGAGCACGGCAGTGTGCCGAAATGTTTTTTTGGTTTCTGGCTACGCACTCAAGGGGCCGGAGTGCGGCTCAAGTGTAGGCACTTCAGCCTGTGCATGCCACATGCCACATGCCACTTGTCGGATGAGCATGAGGGGCGTATTCTTCATTAACTTTGAATGAAATGAAAACACAAACACACACACACACACACATACACGCCAGCGGCATGTAAAGTGAGTTGAGTTCTTCTCACATCTTAATTAAGCACTTGGGAGCAACTTTCGGCCGGAACTCGCGTCCAACAATATGAGGAAAAAATCTCAACGGCAACGAGGGGTTAAGCGCCAGCGTCAGCGTTAATGTTGCGGCATATGCCAAACGCGCACACCGCTTGCTCCACTAATTTGGTTGTTGATATCCAGCCATAATTACCCAGTATAACAGTATATACTCTGTTGCCTACGCTGCGGCTGATGAGTCTGGTGCCGATGCCGATGCCGATGCCGATGCTGATGACGATACTGAGGCAGAGGCCTAGCCCGGCGATAGCAGGCAACGGGAAAAAGGAAAAGGATGTGCGCCGACCTCGCATTTAAGCCAACGGAAGCGCAAAAGACAAAACAAAATGGCTGCGCCTTCGTAAGGTTGCGCCATTTTTATGCGGTAAATATGTGAGAGTGTGTGTGTGCCTGTGTGTGTGTGTGTGTGTGTGTGTGTGCATGCCTATTTGCCTGCGGTTTATTTTTAAATGCAGCAACTGCTATGAATAGCGCCCGGCCATGTGCAGCTAAAAAAGCAATGCTACCACTGCCGCTGCTGCTGCTTCTGCTGCTGCTGGTGGTTCGGTTTTTGTGGCAAGCAGCCTTGCAGCAAGCGAGGCAAATTCGCTGCTAGCATTGACAAAGTGTACACAGACTACCACACAGCCATGCACTGCGTCGCTTTTAATACCCTGCTCAAAAAGAGCTTACCGGGCAAGGCAGTTTTGTTTACCCATCGGCGTGCTGTTGCTGCTCGGGGCACGTTTCTTGAGTTCATTTTTCAAATAAGCACACCCTACGTTTCCCCTACCAAAGACAAAAACCTCATGTTCATAAGTGATTGCCATGGTCGAAACGCTGATGGTCAGCCATTAAGCATGTTCGCACAAAAGTCAGCGGACCCCGATTCCCCGGAAGGCTGGCATTTATAATTAGAAACTTTTGCTTATTTCAAAAATGCTCTCTCTCGCCCTGCCTCTCCCTCTCACTCTGTCTCTCGCCCTTTGGCATATATAAGAAAAGCAATCTGCAGAGCAAACCTTTTTGCAGTCGCCGCAGCAACAAAACCTCATCAAACCGAGATGGAAATACTGGAAATACTTTTTGTGCAAGTGACTCACACAGATGAAAAACCAGTGATGGCAGCGTGTGGATTATAATAACAATAGATTTTTGAGGCTCGCACTGAAGTGGGACGAGTCAAGGGATATACAATAAAAGCAAAGGTCGGATTTAGATTAATTGAGCAAGTTTAACTTTATGAAATATCATTGTCGGCAGAAATTGTCACAAAATATTTGTCAATAGATAATTACCCAATCATCAATCAAGAATACAGTTTTACTTATGCAATGGGTTATACAATGGGAAAGTAGGAGGCTTCGATTCGAGTAGGATCCTGAGTTTCGACAATTGAAAGTATTATTATTATTACTGCAAATAAATATACTGGAATTCGTGTTTAAAACAACTTGATATATATACTAGTTTAATACGTAAACTGATGGATAGGCATTGAAAACTAAGAACTGCTGACTATTGCATATATTTTGTCAGCTCAAACTAAAAATCTCAACTCAACTATCGAAATTCTCACAATGAATCTGAAAGCCAAGTAGTTTAAATGGACATGATTCCCAATTTTCTGATATGTATATATCATATATACTATATCTAATAAGCGGAAGCCGGATATCCTATTCAGGGGAAATCCTTATCTAGACCGTTTGATTCCAGAACACTTATTCCCTTACTACTAGTACTGAAACGGTGCTGAACAGTTCAGCCTAACGAATAGAACTGAAAACTCAATGATACTCGATAGAATATTGCTAATATACTCTTTGAAGTCTATTAATTTTAGACCTATTAATACCGGACTCAATCAATTTTGGACTTATACACTCAATTTTCGTTTTAAATCCGCAATTTCCATGCAAGTGCACTCAACACGTACCAAAGCAGATGCTTCTAGTCATGCGGATTCATGCACGGCACGCAATCACCCCCAGTGGGTCTACGATAGGCACACACACACGTGAACATGGCTAAACAAGTAGTGTAACTATTTTTATGCTTGTAGACATGCACTTGGTCGTGCTCCGTGTTGATTATGCAACAATGGAACGTGTGCAGCATGATGACGTCATTGTGGAGCATATTTGATTACGGCTTTGCCGCAAATGATATTTGCATGCATTGCGATAACGCCTGACCTGGCCCCTATGTATATGTATATGTATATGTATGTGGCGGGGCAGCCACCATGTGGTGTTGGCTTACCAAACTCGGGCGTTGTCGTCTCGGGTCCCACGCTGAAGCTATTAACGGCAAAGAAATTGTCACCGTCATCGGCCAGCGCCAGCGGCAATGGCGGCAGCAACAGCAGCGCCAAAACGGAAATCAGGCGCAGGACGTTGTTTGCGCTGTGGCGCCCCATCCTAGCCATGCGCTGGCCGCCACCGATCCAAGGCGCCATTAGCATTAACGAGTGCTCCACACGCATTTTTAGGGTGACGGCAGTGGTTAGTAATGCTCCTGCTGCTCCTGCTGCTCCTGCTGTTGCTCCGGCTACTCCTGCTGTTGTTGCTGTCGCGCCCAAGTTGCTTAAGTGCAAGTTGACTTGCTTAGTTGTTGCTGTTGTTGTTGTTGTTGTTATTGTTGTGCTTGGCGCCTGGGTGGGCGACAAGTGTTGAGCTTGCTGCTCCCAGCGACAACTGTTGCTGTTGCTGTTGTTGTTCTTATTGATTCTCTGATTGTTGTTACTGCTGTGGCTGTTGTTAACGTGCTTAGCTGTTGCTGGCGCTACAACTGCGACTGCGACTGATGCTACTGCTACTGCTGCTGCTGCTGCTGCGGCTATTGCTGCTGCTGCTGCTATTGCTGCTTCGTCGTCTTCGTCAGCGCATTGCTGTTGCTGTAGCTCACATTTTACACGCGTCTCGCGCCGATACTTGGCAACACCAATAAAGCGGCTCTGCAACGTGGCAGCACCGTGACGGGGCTCTAAAGCCCCATCTAATCTCATATTATTCGATCGTCGTCGTGCTCCTCATCCATGCTGCCCCCAAGTGATTGAATTTGAGCGCTCCTTGCTGCTCCGTGCGCTGCTTCACATGGAATGGCCCAGCTGCAATCGAGCGGAATCAAAAAATAAAAATCATTTTATGCTTTTTATCCATTGTCTGAAAGAGGTTAGGCAGGGGCATATTGGGATTGTGTATATGTGGGTGAATTTTCAATTTCTTTTCAAGAAATATATGTAAATAATATACAGATAGCAACTGGAAGTATTTGAGCATTGACTAAAGTTGACTTGATGGCTAAGACTTTAACAGATAGAGCTATAAATTTTGGACTTTAGTTTTACGAGCTTTAATCAAGTCCTTGAATATTTCATTTTCCTGTTAGTTTCTGCCATTTCTTACACATTTCAATTTTCTAGTCGGGCACTCCCGCCGGCATCTGTTTCCATCAGCTTCTCTCTCTCTCTCTCTCTCTCTCTCTCTCTCTCTCTCTCTCTCTCTCTCTCTCTCTCTCTCTCTCTCTGTCTGTCTCTGTCACACACACACACTTACATATTTTCCTTAACTTAGTTTTCTTTCGCTTTTGTTTTGATTTCGGCTTGGAGTTCCCAAAAGAAGAAGCAAAGCAAAAAGCAAGGCTAATCACTTAACTGCGTGTGAAATTACAAACCGACGTTGAAACAATTTCCGAAAGTGCCAGCAAATGGCCAGCTCAATGAAATTGAAACCAGGCACCAGCCACCAGCCACCAGGCACCTGCCCAAACTGCCAATTCGGGCGGAGTTTGCCATTGGCGCAGGACACGAAATTAAATTGACTGACAGTAAATTGGGGAATCATTTGAGAGGTGCCACACAGCGGTGACCTGGCAGCAGCAGGACACTGCTAATTGGATTAAGGTCACACAAACACACACACACACAAATATCTAGCATTACATATGCTCGGGTCCAGTTTAGTGTCTCTGCTTATAATTGTTTTAGGCCATGTTTTTAGCTTTTCGTTGTGTTGTTGGCTTTAAATGCATTTTAATTAAATTTTCGTTTCAATTATTCGATTTAATTACTGGGCGGCATTCGAGTGCCTGGCTGTCTGTTTGAACATGATTTGGGCGATTCATGGCGTCGCGTTGTTTTCACAGAGCCCGCCATAAATAAATCATGAATTTGAGCATGCAACACGCATCTGGCTCGAATGTCCGCTGTCCGCTGTCCGCTGTCCGCTGCGATTATATGCTATGAATGTTGCAACATTTCTGCATGCCACATGCAAGCAGCTGCAACTTGTGTGTTGGGTGCATGTCCACTCAGCATGTAGCTGTCCGAAATGAGGCGAACAGCAGGCGACATTTGTCTGCCAGTTGACGAGCATAAAGTGAGTCCAGTAAACAACGTTTCAGAAATGCGCTCGACTACATCATGCAAAGTGGCGGACGATCCGGCAATAAATCTTATATTACTAATTCTATACCTCTTATGCCTCATATGATTTATATGAAAATCGATAAATATCGATTTTTACCAAATATTTACAGAGGCTCAGTTAAAATTGCATTGTCTACCCTAAGCTTCGGCATGTGAGCATTTAAACCCCATTTCTGGCCAAAATATTTGCTCGCATTAACTCTTCGCACATTTTGCATTACAAAATAAAGCCTTCTTGTCAAACTTGGAGCCCAAAAGGCTTTGAAACCTCTGTCACAATGGCTTTCAGCAATGGCCACCCGCATTCGGTTTCAAATTCCTAGCTAAACAGTGTAAATCCGCAACTAATTTATGCGACAGCCGCATCACATATAACGCATTTACGGCCTGGCGCAGAGATGAGCAGACGCCGGCATGGGGCAGCTACACATGGGAACTCGTAAAACGCGACTCACGCAACCGAAAATGATGAGCCGGAAACGTGTTGCATGTTTGTGTACAAATTGTTTTCGGGTTTTCCATAAATTTCTGTGACGGCATTAAAAGCGAGCGTAATAAATAAATGTCAAGCGCGGCGTATACACAATATTAATAATATTAGCCTCTGCAATGGGTCCAACGTTGATGAGACAATCGCTTGACGCATGAAAAGCATCCAGAGACAGCCAGCGCACAGCGAACGGAAATTACAACAATAATAACACCGGATATTTAGACAAGGATATGGGTTTTGTCATACAGCAACGTGGCGTATGCGCAATATGTACAAAACGAAAGGACAGAAAGAGAGAGTGAGTGAGAGAGAGAGAGAGAGAAATGGAATGAATGCTACCCAAATTTTTGTCTGCCTTTGGGTACGCAATACCGTTCTAATTTTTTAATGCCAATTAAGACGGCCGGAGCATAAACGGCAGCACCTGTGAGCCAGGCCGAAACGTAATGCGGCAATGCGATCCAATAAATACTTATGGTTGGGCTATTATTTTAGCATAAGCTTCAGCCAAGGCCACAGCCGAGTGGCCAATGGTGCCGAGCCATGCGTGCTTTTATCTTGGATATATACATATACATATATATATATAATTATATCTGTGTGTGCGGGCATATAAAAATAAAACCCACATACCCATCCGAAGAGGCCAATTCAGAAATTCGTGCAATAAATTCAGCAAACAATAGCGAGAGGCCTCACACTCGAGCATCTGTGTGTGCACACATGTGAGTCTGTATATGTGTGTGTGTGTGTGCATATTTGCACACAAGCAGAAGCAGTAGCTGCCTACGGGGCAGCAACAACAATGCACTCGCATAGATAAACAATGAAATCCAAGCTAAGCGCCAGAATAAAAGACGCTGCACAGTGGTTCAGGAAGTGAATATGGAAGTATCCATTCAAGGACTCAGGCAAGGCTAGGCAAGGATTTCATTGATCAATATGAAATATACTAGCAGTAAAAATTTGTATTTTTAAGCATCCAGATACATTTAATCGTTTTATATGGGCTCTGATATAAATCCAGTTAAGAAATGCTAAATCTTGAATCATAAAAATTTTGTTGTGGTATTCAAATTGTTTCATTGATTATTATTATCGCACACATACATGCATATTTATAGAAGTATTTATGCACCATATTTATATGCATATGCTCTACATTAAAGATGCCATTTTATGTATGATATCTGAAAGTACTCTCCAGAGGCATAATCACCCATTCAAATTTGATGCTTGTTTTATCTGATTGAGTGCCACAGTGGCCAGCAGGAAACGCACTTTGGCCGAATGCCAGACACTCACACATGCAGCGCATGTTCTAGTCCTATACTTTATTGATTGCTGATGTAAGTAATCTAGGCGCAAAATCTAGACTAACTAACACCAAAGACAAAACGTTTTGCCAAGCGAGCAGAACGCACCAGTTCATCCGCATATCTTAAGGACCTCCTCATTTAGGCAATACAATGGGCACCCAGTTCTCTCAAGTATGCGTGTGTGTGTGTGTGTCTTGACTGGCAGCCAAACAATGTGCACAAGATTTATACGCTCTTGAACAAATTGCTTGGCATTAGGCACTGGAAATGCGTCCCACGGAATGCAATAGACATGGCGCCAAATGGTGATGGATGCCCAGCGCTTGGCCCCCAAATGCAGTGCAGTGCGGCCGGCAGGCGCAGTCAATACAAATTATAGCCCCACTGGGGGCAGCACCATCAGCCCCATTGCCAATAAGCCCATTAAATATGTATGCAAAATATCTCATAGAGATAAGTTTCTGACAGCCCCAGAATTTTGGAGGCAAAGCCATCGAGGTCGTCGCACTGAATGGATTCTAATGAACGTTGCCATGGATAAAGTTCAGTTCGAAGAAAAAGCATTCAGCAAACTGTTGAATTGACAAATTGTATGCTCATTCTATTAAAACGAACAAAACTTCTGCAAATTTACTTGGAATTCAAAGCGAATTGAGTTTGAGATAGATTTGGATATCGAGCGCTATGAACGCTTGCTTGAACCTTTGATGGTTTTCGGTCATTAAGCATGCGGCCTAAATGGCAAGTAATTTAAACTAATACTCATATATAATTGCCATATTTATTATCGTATACAATTATTAGTCACTATCTGCTTTTCCCATCCAACTGCAATTAATTTCATTTTGCTAATGATATCGCACACTAAAGTCCTAACTGCAATTAGAGCTTAGTAAAGCTTTTAGTTTTATGTATACGAATGCTATGAATACTTTATGTGGCAATAAATATGGTTAAATTATTTAACTGTCACATAATTATAGAAACGTATTTGTATATCAATATATATCTATACACATAAGCTTTAGTCTTAGCACAGTTTACATATTTACTCTACTTATTTATTTCTTAAAAAAGTTTAATTTTATAGTTTATTTAAAAACTGTTATAGCTCTGGCTGAGACAGTTATTCACAATTGATTTTTAATGCGCTATCCTTTTTGTCTACATATTTTATAGAAATATTTTCGGTAATGAAAAGAGAATTGTAGAACAATTGTAGAATAATATGGAAGATATTCCACATAAATAATTAATATGCGAAATAAATATCTATGCTCTATTATTCTATCCCTCTTAAAATGTTTCGCTATTAAAAATATTATGGCGATTAAAAAACCAAATTCCATTTGGCTTAATTGCATACGCAGTGACTATAAAATGCATATTATTAGATTATCTACCTCTGTATCAAGTATACGACACCGAAGCTCAGCACATGTGTGCAATCAATATCCTAATTGTGCAATTACATAAAGACCTACATATATTATACGCCCATTTCAGATTTCATCTGTTGCATTCGTCGTTACCTCTACGAGCTGAAATAACTATGAATTCAAGCTGCTTATCGCCATTTTTCCACTCACAATGCCGGCCACACGAATATGACTAAGCCTTGATCGTGTATCGCGACGTGAGCCCTGATTCATTTGCATTGAATTACGTTCTGGAATTAACCAACACAGCACCTTGGTCTATTTATTTACTTACTCCTTCACAGTGAATGGATTTTTTGTGTTGTGGCTAATTCACATAACAACAGAACAGGCAACAACAAATGTGCATATGTATGTCTCTATATTAAAAGGCAATTATATATCGCATGTTCTTAATAGGACTTCCCCGCAAGGCAGCGTTCGGTTGTGCCTATGATGAATCCATTTAGATTCGCATTTCGTGTCGGTTGGCTGCTGAAAATTGGGGCGGCAGCAACAGTACGGATATTTGGGCTTAGAAAGTTGCTAAGTGGAAATGCGAGGCTTGCAATTAGCATGCTATATATAATGAATTATGATTGTTATACAAAACAATATCGCTAAGGTTATGTGGGCCACCTGTGTGTGTGTGTGTGTGCTGCTAGAGCCACTGCTCCGGCGACTTGCCACAATTTGTGTCGTGAGCGAGTCCAATGTTGCGCTTTGTAAACTTTTCGGCAACCGTTGCCACGTGAAGGGCAATAAATAAAATGGCGAAAAAATGCGAATAAACAATAAAGTATTGCTAGCCTGGCATTGTCGTTGCCGTTGCCGTTGCCTTTGTCGCTGGCTCCCCACTCCACCTGGCCAACTCAGCGGGCAAACAAACAAACAAACAGAAAGCAACAAACTGACGACAATAACAACAACAGCAACAACTGCTTTAATAACAACAAAAGCAGCTCAAGCGGATATGGCGTGAGTTGTACACGTTGTAGGCGTCGCTACAGCTAAGGGCTTCGGTTTGATTTTTTCCCCTTTGTGAATACCCTGTACGCACTACTAGCGTGTAGGCAGGGTATGCTGGCCTGTTGACTATATATGTCGCTGGCGTATGGCAGGATCAGAAAGTGTTGCCATGATTGTCTGGCAGTGTAAATGCAATCAGAAATAGATAGCTTGAGAGACTAATATCATCAATACCTCTCACTGTCAATAGACATTTTAGTTTACACAAATAACAGTTCTGTTATTTTAATATTAAATAACAGCTTTCGTTTTTTCCATAAAAAGTTCAACAGTTAACATAACATTTAGTGATTAAGGTTAACAGATCACTGTCAAGTTAACAGATCTCTTAGCATAGCCTGAAGTTCTGCTGAGCTTGTTAACAGTGTCAGACTTTAACAGTCAAAGGGGAGAAAACTAACTAAGTAGCTGTCTCGCTTTAGCACATTAAATGAAATGAAGAGATCGCAATGAAGAAAACTGTAGAGACAACAGGATAATAAGATTCATTTGATACGCACAAAGCATATAAAGCAGAACTCTTTGGACTTTACATCAAATATCTAAGTAACTCACATCTTGGAAGTCATTTACAAAATGAATCCATCCTAAATTTTATCAATATACTAAAGACTTGTTTTCTAAGACTACAGCTAATGAATGCTTTCAACAGCTGTAACTCTGAGTTCATTCAGTAACTCTGAGTCCATTACTGCCTGCTAGAGGGGCTAGACCCCTCACACCCTGCCTAATTTGGTTTTTCTATTTTTCAGCCTGGTGCTCAGTAACAACGCAGCACACAAAGAGGTTTGGTCTGGGGCGCCACCGAACAAAAGCCAAACCAAAGCAAAGAAATTCCAAATCACGAAACATAGCGTGGCAAGCAGCGGTTTCTATGGTTGGCTGGTTACGCGCGCCAAGCGTCGCCATTCTGCAGGCCCCATTGAAAGGTATCCATGTATCCAAGCTGACTCCAATTAGCCGGCGTAAAAAATGGCTCTCGAATGTGCTGAAAACTCTCAAAGATCTGCTGAATTGACAAAGAAGCCCAGAAAACAAGAGCTAAAAAGCAGACAGAGCATATGCATGTCCATTGCCTAGTCGGGTTTATTTATTTCACTGTTGGTGTCGCCTCCGGCGCTGTTGAGCATTTCCGTTTCCGGCGGATGCTCAACGGATGTGCCACGGTTCCACATTTGATTGGTAAAATGGCATTCAATGTGCAACATTTAACATTTAACCTTTCGCCTGTCACACGCTGCATAAATAAGCCCATAACGGGCTCTGATTTTGCTCTGGCTTGACATTTTAGCGCTGCATTACGCATACGCCCCGCTGTACTGCAGTCGCATGGAAATTCAATTTATTACTTATGTCAATTTGTGGCACCCAGAAATTGAGTTGCAAAGACTATATGAAAAAAAAGAAGCAGATTATCGGTATTTTATATGTGTGTGTGTCGGTATGGAGCGCGCTGACTAATGGCAAATGGAAACACTTGTATGCTACGCGTGTCTGGCTGTCAGGCTTGACAGGCCATTTAGCTTCATTTTAAAAACTTGACACTTATGACAAGAAGAATCGATGTCTACATGCATAAATAGTCAACTCGTGTCTGGCGTTTGATTAGGCCTTACGATATCTAGCATTTATGCGGTTCTTTTTTATTGGCAATATGTAAGAATAATCGAAAACTGAAGTCGGCCAAAAGGATGGTGAGAATGAGGGAGAGTGAGAACTCTTGGCAATGGAGATGAGATATTGGCAATGAAATTGAGAAAAATTACTGAGCCTTTGCCAGCCGATGTTTTAGCTTGGTTTTATTTTTAGTTCAAAGTGAAGTGTGTGAATAATATTGTTATAATAAATTCATGTTGGCTCGATGTGGTCAAGTTCTAGCTAGACGAACCACAAGTTGTCCAAAGGGGAATTGCCAGTAGCATGGCCTAAAGTAAAATGGCTATCGCCAGTTGTTTTGATGCTGGTGCGAAGCTGTCTCAGAGGACTCAGGGAGAAAAATCTCCTTATTTTGCATATTTTGCGTTTGCATGTTTTCTTCAACCGAGCGCTGTTTGTGTCTTGTTGAAACCTTAATAATCATAACAATCTTTGTCTATCCAAGAAATAAAATCTTACTACATAGGAAATTCCTAGACTTATTTGAAGCTCAATAGAAATGTAGTTGAGGCTATTTAACGATTCAGAAATCCTGCATATAAATTTTAGTCAGTTAGCCCATACTGAGAAGTCAAATGAGCTAAGAATATCCACGAAATAGATTTGAGTATTTCTATAATCAAAAAATTATTTAATTTGTTAGGTTTAATCTCCAAAGAAGATAAGCAGTATACCCTAAACCCATCGAAAGTGGAAAGTCAGGGCTATTGATGTATAGTCTCATTTATAAATGCAAAACTGAATACAATTGTCATAACCAGGCAAGCCCTCAAGGATTGCCTTGTACTATTGTCAAGGCAACGCTTGTCTTTAATATTGAAATAACCATTTAATGTAAATAATAAAGTTGTCTATATATTTAACAACCCATTGAATGGCAAGATAAGTTCGGTGAAACAATTGAAAACGAAGCACGTGTCACATCGATGCAACGAACAAGTTTATAGGCGCATATCGAGTGTGTGCTGTGCATGCTGGGCCGATGAAGTCAACAGGATTGATGTTGAGAATTAATGTGGCTTTAGATAACTGCTTGGGCACATCGTTTGTCATGTGGCCGAATGGCAGTGCTTGTGGCCAAGAGTACTGCAAATCCGTTTCGGGCTCAGACGTTGTTTGGGGCAATTTAAACTCAATTTCCCCATAAAGAAACTGAATCCATTAAACTTGCTCGCTCGCTCGTTCGCTCGGTCGCTTCGCATGCGGCGCACACTGGCAATTCAAAGGCCCAGCCATGCGGCATTTATATTGCACTTTGCCAAACTGAATGACCTGGCTTTAAGGTCTATGCACATATATACATGCATATATAGATATATGTATATATGTATGAACGTTAGTTGAACACGTGTTCGTGTGGCTTTTTGTTGCATCGGCTGTGAATGCGCTTGAAGCGCTCTACAATATTTACATCTACTGCGCGCTGGGCGTTGCCAGAGTGGGCGTGGCTGACTTTATGTGCTCCAAGCTAACTGCATTCACACATTTGCCGTGCTCTATGAGCACTGCTAATGCATTTGCCCGCCAGCCCATGACAGGCCCCCGTAACGCGCGTATGTAGCTCCGCCCATGGCAAAGCCAATCCATGTAGAAACCAATTCAGTTGTTTCTGGTTACGCAGCACGCACTGGCAGGAAGCTAGGGACGCATAGAATGGCTGCGGCTAAGCGACAACAGTTTGTCATTTTAATTGCGCATAAAACACCTAGTGACACACACACACACACACAATTAAACAGAGACCCTCACACAGACACAATAGTTGGTTGGCGGCATCTGCATTTGCTGACCTAAAAACAGCGCTGACTATTTGTACATACTCTGCTTTAATGTTCCATACGTGGAGCACTCTCTCTCTCTACACACACACACACACATACACACATTTGAGTGGGGGCATAATGAGCACAGCTCGAACGCCAGCTACCAGCAAAGTTCAAGTGGTTTTTGTGTCATCAGGCAAATGGGCCGAGCGACAAGCTGGATTGACTTTAAGTCCCAGTCTCAGTTAGAGTCAGGCACACACACATACACACACACACACATGCAGCCACACACATAGTCACTTAGTGTTACCACACAATGTGGCATGCTGCGGCAACACCTAACCGAGACAATTTACAGAATCAACATGGACTAATTAATTACAGCTGTTGTGCAAATAGCATCTGGGAAGCAGCCTCAATGGAGGCGGTCTAGCCAGCGAGGCTTTCTTTTATTTTCCGCCACATTTGCCACTAAGCATAACAAGAGCAGATGAACACCTGCACAGGTGGGCATCTTTGATGCTTTATTGTCAGCAATTAATCACTTGATAATTGTATAAAATTGAAAAGGTTTCTGCTAGAGAGACAGATAGGGAGAGAGAAAGAGAGAGAGAGAGAGAGAGAGAGAGAGAGAGAGAGAAATAGTTGAAGAATTGTTAATAGCTGCATATATGTGGCTTGATGAAAACGGATTTGAGGGAATCATAGTCATATTCTGAATCCATTTTCATAAAGCCATATTCATATCGATTAAAAATTCTTCAACTCTTCCTCTTTTCTATTTATTTATCAGGTGAATTGGAAGTCAAAATTTCGATTTTTGATAAATTATATAAAAATGAAAAAATCAGACAGTTAGGACATAAAAATAAATTAATAAATTAATAAAATTATTATTAATGAAAAATGATACTAAAATGTATGTAAAAACGCAAGCAATATCATTTTTAGAATACAGTTAAACAAACAACCCGCCTTTTATCATATACAGAAAAGAAAACCTGAGTCGAATAAAGTTATTTCAACAAACCAATTTGTTTTTAAAATAAAATGAAATGTTTTAGCCTTGTGAGACTACTAAGATAATATCAAATGCTGACAGCATTGATATAAATTTGTAGATCGAAACTCTGACCTTTCAAACTTCGTTTAGTTAAAGTGAAATTTGTTTTCTAAGCTCGTTAACTTGTCAGCCATTTCCATAAAAGATTCAGCTCTCTTTAAATCTGTAAGAAATATATTTATCTAAAATCTATGTTATAAGTGCAGCTTGAAATGTTTGGGACTCGAAAGCGCTTCAAGAGAGCTTAGGCAAAGGATTGATGGACGAGGGCAGAGCAAAATGTAGTCGGCCGACGGCAGTTTATCCTGGCTGGGTCATAAAATTGCAATCATTATTATAGTCATGTACCAGGCAATGGGGCGTAACGGCAATCAACGCCGAGACGTTCAGTAAATAACCGCACAATTTCAATTTTCAACACAGAGGCGTATGGCACACACACACACACACACACACACACACACACACACACACACACACACACACACACACACACACACTCACACATATATAAAGAGGCATAAGAGGATATATATTTAAATGCATATTTTAATAGTCATAAAAGAGCCTAAAATCCGTCCCCGGGGCCAACAGAGCGCCAAATGCCACTGGGCATACTTAAAGGTTTCAGATACACACACACACACATGCAAACACACTCGTACACACACAGACATCTAGACAAGGCCAAGCACAACTGAAACAATGGCAACGAACAAGTAATATAAATTATAAACGCAAACTCTGCGACAAGGATATGGGCTGCCAGCAAAACAGGCGACATGCGATTTGATGGCAAATAATTTCGCAAGGAAATCGAAAGCGAATGCTAAGCCATAGCATCCAGCGGGCTGACATATGCTGTTGCCCCTGGCTAAGGTCAAGGGTCAGACCTTTTATTTTCTTTTTTTTGGGGGTTTGTTGATAATGTCAAAATTTACTGCAACACTTGGCAACACCAAGAAGCTAAAGTAGCAGCAGCAACAGCAACAGCAACGACAAAGGCAACAGCAACGGCAAAGGCAACAGCAACGGCAGCAATGCCGCCGGCATTTGCTGTTTGCTGAGGAAATTGTCAATAGTCGGGGCATTTTGGGCTGAAATTCGATTTGATATTGCCATTGATGACGTGTACGACGGCTGCAGATACTTGCAGCCCGATGGCCAAGTGGCATGTGGCAAGTGCAACTTGTGCAACTGCAGCAGCTGCCGCAATGTCTATCCCAAATCGATCCAAGCCCCGGGTCGAGTACGTATAACTTCACATGCCCCACACACACACACACACACAAATGAGTGTGTGTGTGTGTGTGTTGAGGCCAGGCCTATGCCACGCGATGTGATTGTGAATGCGCAAATGTGACGACGCGACGTTGCCAAAGGCAGCTCCAGGCTGGCTGGCTAGGATGACGTAGTCCTCAGTAACAGAGTTTGGCTAAAGTGTGTTAGTGTGCCTTTTAGCCTGGGGTTGTTATTGCACAGCAACACCAACACACTAACACACACACACACACACAGCGTTAGTGAGGCGGCATTAAATGGCAATTTTTTTTCTTGTTCCTGCTTTTGGGTTCGCCTGACGTTTCATGCTTTAAACGCGCCATTTACTACTGAGTGCGCTAAATTATTAAAAGCAAAATGCGGTAGACACACACAAGCACACACACACCCACTAACATACATACGAAGTTCATTAAATTCAATGTATGCAAAATGCGGCTGTTGCTGTTTGTCATTTTTGTGCTGCCCCTAAAAGTATGCAACATAATCAGCAGCCAGGTGTGCGACTGTGTGTGTGTGTGTGTGTGTCTGCGCCAGTTGCCTTAAAGCTTATAGTATACCGCATATTCTCTTTACTTTGTAAGTGTGTGTATGTGTGTGTGTGTGTGTTTGCTGGTTCTTTATGCGTCACGTGAGAATTCGCTTTATTATTATTTGAGTTCTGCTGGCTCCTATTTCTGTACCTTCGTGCACATCGCGTATACGCAGCGTACAAATACACATGCAAGCAAGCACACATACATGTGCACATACATACATGCATATATTTGCCTTTTATTCGCAAAAGGCATTGATTTTCAGTTTCATTCTCAGTTTCGTTTTCCGTTTGATTTCTTTCGAGCCCCGTCAACCACTGACATGTCCCAATATTTACTCAATATGCAGGAATATATATATATATATATATATATATATAGCTATATGTTTGACTGATTTGCGAGGCGTTGAGTTGATCTGATTGTTTGTTTGTGTTAGTCACACTTTATTGTAGTTATTGTTGTTGTTTGCATTCAGTTCATTTGTTTTTTGTTATTATTATTTTTTATTTTTTTTTTTTTTTCGATTTGTTGCCAAAAATCAACAGAGCAAAGTTTTTCGCACGCTGCCGTTGAGCGGATTTCTGTGGCGCTTTTGTTTCTTTTTTGGCCTCTGGCTGACTTCACTCACTCAAACGAACACTGGGAGACATACTCACACTCATGCAACACACAGACACACACATACACGCACGCACACATGCACTTGGAGTCGCGCGCGTAAAATATATAGTATGTAAAATTACAAATTGCTCACAATTTTCTCGTTCGCCTGGCTGCTGTTCTAGTTCTAGTCGTTGTTGTTGTTCTTGTTGTTGTTATTGGTTGTTGTCTTTTATTTGAATTTGTTGATGACTGGCGTTGTCTTCCGTTTGGCACAACCACGCGCTACAACGTCTGACTGCGTTCTGGCCGACTCGCACGAAAACCCATGTTCAAGTCCAAGTGGAATTGTTGAAAAAATTCATTTCACCAGCGCGCTCACAGGACATGCGCTCTGATGTCCTGCAGGTGACACACTTTTCCGCGCCAACGTCGATGAAGTGGATTTTTGAGCTACAGCCCCCGCCAGCTCCCCCGCGATAGCCCTAGCCCTGGCTGGCGTTCATAAAGTGCGCTGTTTTGTACTATTTACATCGACCATCGGTTAAGGGAACCGTTTGCCGTGCTTCTTACTCAATTTCGCATGCATTGGCGAAGGCCTGGGCCTGGGCCTGGGAGGATGGGGTCTGGGTCGACAGCTGCTGAGGATTGGCTGCCTGGCAGGCAGGCAGGCAGGCTGGCTTGGTTTGCCTGTGTTTGCTAAACTTTGGGCGTGATGTAGCACAAATGTCATTTGCTATGCGCTCTACTGTACAGCTCTAGCTATAGCTATGGCTCTGCCTCTGGCTCTGGCTCTGGCTGGGCAGCGCCTGTTAACGCCTGGGAAGCAAAAAGTTCGCATTTACCGCATCTATAATACATGACTTACTGGGCGCCAGCACGAATTCGTATTTGATTAGTCCGGCTTGGGCATTCGGGTTAACTGACCCTTTGCAGACACCAACAAGCAACAGCAGCAGTAGCAGCTAGTAAAAAGTTCAACAATTGCGCTTAAATATTTACCGAAAACATTTCCCAGCTAGCACATTGCACTGCAAGCAACTAAACTTAATTAATATAACTGGCTAGCAGGCAAACTCTATTAGTCACAGTCGCATTCAGATTCCGGCGGCATCTGTTTGCTTGACTCAAACTCATTTGGTAAACAGATATGCACAACTCGGCATATTACACAGCCGTTGCATTCATAACTGTTTATTCACATTTGAATTTGTATCTCTAATTAACATCTACAAATGCGCAATCCTGTCCACAAATGTCAAATGATAAAACTTTGCAAAATTATATTTACTTTTAAATGGTACAGCTTTCAGCAAGTTTTGCCTAGCTAAATATGGTTTCATAAATGGACAACATTTAGTTCATAGTTTTGTTTGCCAGATAAAGTTTTAATGTAATTGGAAGAGGACTTGACCTGAACCTCTAGTAGTGCTAATAGCAAAAGTAGTTGATAGTAGTAGCTGTAGTGATGCTAGTAGTAGAAGTAGTACTAATAGCTGTAGTGGTAGTAACAATAATTTTAGTAGTAATAACAATAAAGTAAGTAAAAGTAAAAGTAGTAGTAGTAATAGTAATACAACTAGTAGTCATAGTAATATTAGTAGTAAAATTGTTAGTAGTAATAATAGTAATAGTAAAAGTAGTAGACATAATAATATCATTAGTAATAGTATTAATCAAATTAGTAGTAGTAATACTAGTAGTAATAAAAGTAGTAGACATAATAATATTAGTAGTAATGGTAGTAGTAAAAGTAGTAGACATAGTAACATTAGTAGTAATAGTATTAGTAGTAAGAGTAGTAGGCATAGTAATATAAGTAGTAATAGTAATAGTCAAATTAGTAGTAGTAATAATAGTAGTAGTAGTAGTCATAGTAAAATTAGTAGTAATAGTAATAGTTGTAGTAATAGTAGTGGAAATGAAAGATTTAGTAATGGTACTAGTAATACTGAAAAACTAGTAATAATAGTAGCAATAGTTGTAGTCATGGTAGTAATAGTTGACGCAGTAGTAATAGTTGTACTAATATTAGTAGTAATGGTAATAATAGTAGCACAGTAATTTATCCCTATTGCCTTGATGTTCCACGGCATATAATTAGAGCACAGAGTCAAAGACTTTTCAATCTCTCTATTATATACATATAAGTATATAAATCTCTCTTCCTCTTCCTCTCTTCTAACTGGAGCCTTAGCTTAAACACAAGTTAACTTTGGAGCCTAAACTATCGTAGACATGGGCTATTGCATTCTAGAAATTTTATCATATTTATTTATCATGACAAGACATGTTTTTGGCAGCACAAATTAAAGTCTTAGCTCTAAATAGCTAACCACAATTATTTCGAGTCCTCTTCTTTGCAAATTATTGAATTGAATTAGTATTCGATGACGTTTTTGGGCGAAATGCGACAACAGGTTGTAAATTTTAAAGGAAACCAAATTCGAAAATATGTTGCCAATGCTGCAAAATGGAAATCAAAAGCTCAATGAAATCAACAACAGTAACAGCGGCAGCAGGGGCAGTAAAAACAACAGTAACAGTGGCAGCATGGACAGTGGGTAGGGGCAGGGGCAGGGGCAGGGGCAGCAGCAACGCCTGTCAATTAACACATTAAAAGCGCAACAGAAAAACGAAAATACGCAAAACTGAGCCGAAAAGCAAACAAGGCCAACCACATCGACAGTGGGCAACGATTAGAAGCATAGAATTTCGTAATGGAGCACTTAGCGCCCCAAAACAAACCAAATAAACCCCCGACGGGCCATGTAGAGTCAGAGTAGTCTGGAGTTTGCACTAAAGCTTAGGAACTGCAGCACTGGAGCCGGCTGGCTGACTGGCGGGAGAAGTTGTAAACAGCCGCTAGGAGGAAGGAGCAGCAGTCGGGGAAGGCGGCTGCATCAAAGCACTAATGTTTGACCCAGTTTGGAGCATGGCAGGAAAGGAACTGCGCATAACTATTTGGCGTTTTGATCATTAAAAACTGGTTGGCCCAAACCGAGCCAGCGACAAAGCCAGCGCGACGCCCATGCCAATAGCATGAGCTTTTTTTTTTTGTCGGACGCACAGCTCGAGGCTTTAAAAGCGCCAACGCCGCCGGTCAGCGCAAGAGTTTTAATATTTGATTAACGCGAAGCGCGCGCGACTAACGGAATAGCGGAACAGCATAGTCAGACTCGCAGTCATAGCCATGGCAAATTGGCATTGGAATTGCAATCGAGCACTGCTCCTGCTGCAGCTGATCGCCGGCATCTGGGCCTTTCCGGACGGTGCTCCGGCCGACACATGCGTCAAGCAGCGCGCCAACCAGCCCAATCATGGCAAGGCGCGCACCCAGCCGGCGCACACGAATCCGTTCGAGGTGGTCGCCAGCTCGCAGACCTACCATCCGGGCCAGGAAGTCTCTGTGGTGATCTATGCCCAGGAGCTGCATCAGTCCACCACGTTTCGTGGCTTCTTTCTGCAGGCGCGCGATGCTAACTCGAACGAATGGATTGGCGAATGGGTGCAGAGCGAGAACACCAAGACCATACCCGAGTGCTCGGCCATAACGCATTCGGATAACCGGGATAAGCTGGGCGCCAAGCTCATATGGAAGGCGCCCCAAAATAAGCGAGGCAACGTCTACTTCACGTAAGTAGAAAGGATCCATTCGAAGCCGCCGATGATGTGGCACTTGGCTAATGCTCAACTCAAGCTCTTTGGGCTACATCATCATCTTCGTCAGAGGGCCAGTTCATTAATCATACGCCGCATTGACCCACATAGCAAAGGCGCACATAATTGCCGGGTAATCAAAGAAAAGGCCTTATGTAATTGATTTGTTCAAGAGAAGAGGCGAACAAAAAAAATTAGAGAAATGCTGCGAGTGAAGCCAAAGAGTTGCGACAAAAAGACGCTGACAATGACGTCGGCAAAATGTTGTTGATGTTTCTCTCTCACATGCAACACACAATAGCAACACTCTGCTGCATGGCAAGTGTGTGCCTGAATGTGTATGTGTGTGTGTGTGGGTGTGTCAGCCATGACAGCTTATCATTTATCACTTGACAGACGCATAATGTGCCAAATGATAAATAAATTATGTATATGTCGACACTGGAAAGGGCCTACACACTAGGCTTTCGACTAACTTCTTATCTTTGTCGTTGATAAATTGTCGCAGAAGCCAACATAAAGCTGTAGCACAGTGTTGGCAAGTCTTCTTAACGCATTCAGCTTGTGATCGTTGATTATTAATAACAATAAACATGCAATTAACAAATTAAGTAAAGGCAAAGCATTCGCACTTTTGTAGCGCAGTGCTGGAAAGGCTTTTGAAAATCTCTGGCCAAAACTGTTGACTCATCTAGCTGTGACTATCTGTAGCTTGTGGCTTAATTGAAAACTTGTTTCACACATTACAACATATTCTCTCATATACGACTTCTCATTGCAGCGGTACTGTGCTGAAAGACTACGGCAATTTCTGGAGCGATATTGTGGGCAAGGTGCAAGCGCAACCGCTACCGCAATAGGCTGCAACAACTGGAATACAATTCTAGAATTGTACATTAAATGTTGCAATAAATCATAAACACTTAATATAGTAGTACACAACGACAAAATACTTGCTTGTTTTTCCTTATTTTTTTAGTGCAAGCCTCATTAAAGACCAAAACGGGCCAAGCCCCTTGCCAAACAACACTAAATTATTGGCTTTACGTTTATGAATGACCACTCACTCACACACATTGACTACTTACTGCCTACACTAACACTCGCATGCACAATCGTACGTATCGCTTGCTCTCGCTCACAAACACATACACACACATACATACACTTAAGCAGTCACGAATAGGCACACGTTTAAATTTCCAGGCACGTTGCCTGCATCTTATTGGAATTTCGCTTTGCCATCGGCTTTTTGGAACTAAATTGGAAAACTGAAGCAGTTCACAGGCGTTCTAAATCAATGGACGGATGAATGATAAAGTAATTAGAGCAGTTGAGACTTGTGTGGCATAAATAAAATTTCAACCACTTCAAGTCTGAGAAAGTTATTATTTCCGGTAACGATATCATCGAATCAGTACGATAAGAACTTAGAAGCACTCAGCCATAATCTTTGTGCATATGTACATACATTAGTATATATTAATACGTACATACACATACAAATGTAAGCACATTATTGATACTCTTGTAAACAAATTATTGATAGGCCTATTAACTAGGCACTTTGCCTGATGTCACTATAGAAAGGCAGAGAAGACCTTAAAATATTTTAAAAATATTATTCAATTTACACATTTATATAGAAATATGCTGTTATATAATCAGAAATTGAGATGCATTAAATAAATAAACGCGATCCAATCAATTTTTTTCGCTATCTAATTGCCATTACAGCTTATTAAACAACAGGTTTGTTTGACTATATTGTCTACGAGTACCGACCATATTAAAAATATATTGAAAATTTATAAATAAAAATAAATAAAATATTTGTATTTATTCTTGTATTAATTTAAAAATGTATGAATTTCTGGTTATTCTTACGATATGTTCACCTTAGCGAAGCTTTGCTGTACTTGCATTTATGCTTTATTCTTGTTTACTGCTTGCATTTGCACTTGTTTACGTCTTTCCAGTAAAGTGCATAGCAACAACATGACAATGGGGCGAATTGACGCTCAGCGTAAATCGCGTGTTATTTTCGCTGTGGTTTGTCAACTTGTTTTGATCGGTCTTCGCATCTCTCTGAGCTTCATTTTCGCCTTCGCTGCTGCTGCTTGACCAGTGGCGTAGCTAGCGCAGTATTTGTAAGCTTCAGTTTCCCATGGAATCTGTGGACCGCGCCTCTGGTTCGTTGTCCGTTTGTCTTTGTACCTACACTCTTTGCATTATTATACACACATAGCCATACATACATAAATACGTGTATAAGTTGTTGCGATTCTCTGTCTGGTGCTCGTATTACTTATCAGCAGTCGCTGCCGTCTGAGTCGATCGCTTCCATTGCCGCCTAGCCACAACACTTTCAGTTCAATTTTAACGACTTACCGACGAGGTTCGTGAATCGGAAATAGTATCATCGCCATCATGGTTATCAACTTTGCCGCCGGCCCAGCCAAGTTGCCCGAAGAGGTCAGCAAAAACAATTAAATAGGAACAAAGAATAAAAGTGTTCTAGGTTATAAGCGAGTCCTCTCATTATTTCTCCCGCATAGGTGCTGAAAGAGGTGCAGACCAATCTGCTCAATTGCAATGGCAGCGGCATTTCGGTCATGGAAATGTCGCATCGCTCCAGCAACTATGCCAAGATCCAGGAGACGGCCATTGCCGATCTGCGCGAGCTGCTCAACGTTCCACAGAACTACAAAGTGCTGCTGATGCAGGGAGGCGGCACGGGACAGTTCGCAGCGTCTGCCCTGAATCTCATTGGCAGCACAGGCACTGCGGATTACGTCATCACCGGTTCGTGGTCGGCCAAGGCAGCCAAAGAGGCGGCACAGTATGGCAAAGTGAATGCGGTGCTGCCCAAGCTGGCTTCCTATACCACAGTGCCCAGGCAAAGCACTTGGAAACTCGATCCGAATGCCGCTTATGTCTACTACTGCGACAACGAGACTGTGGAGGGCGTTGAGTTTGACTTTGTGCCAGAGGTGAAGGCGCCCCTGGTGGTCGATATGTCGTCCAATTTTCTGTCCAGGCCCATCGATGTCAGCAAGTTCGGCATGATTTACGCCGGTGCCCAGAAGAACATTGGACCCGCCGGTGTCACAGTGATCATTGTGCGCGAGGACCTGATAGGCAAGCACTTGAAGGTCACACCGTCCATACTGAACTTTGAGCTGATGGAAAAGAACAACTCGCTGCTCAATACTCCGCCCACATTCGGGTAGGTCGCGCTGCAGAAGAGTACTAAGCCACTTAGCTAATGCTCCTCTTTTTTAGCATCTATGTCATGGGTCTCGTCTTCAAGTGGATCAAAGCCAACGGAGGCGTTGCCGGCATGTCGGAGCGTGCCAAGGCCAAGTCGCAGCTCATCTACAACATCATAGATCAATCGAATGGCTTCTACTACTGCCCCGTGGAGAGGCAAGTGCGCTCCCGAATGAATGTGCCCTTCCGCATTGGAAGCAGCACGGGCAACGAGCAATTGGAGAAGGAGTTCTTGGCCAAAGCCGAGGCCGAAGGCATGATACAACTGAAGGGCCATCGGTCAGTGGGCGGCATACGTGCCTCTCTCTACAATGCCATTACGCTGGAGGAGACGCAGAAGCTGGCCAAGCTCATGCTGGAATTCTATGAGAACAATAAAAACTAAACCGATTCTCACTTAATGTTGTACTATTATTATTATTATATTGAAAGCTCTAGCATCAGTCATGGGTCACAGCCTTAACCTTATTTATACAAGAGATCGCTCAGCGAAAATCTGGTCCAGTTTCTCCTCCATTATCGCATTCGTCCCGCGCAAGTTGTCCACCACAAGTTTGGCCCATTCGAAGTACTGATCGCGGCGTTCCTGCAGTTGTGGAATAAATTTAAGTCCGCTCTCATTCCATTAAATACTCTCATAACTAACCTCTGTCCAACCACAAGGCGTGGTCTTGCGTAGATCCCTCAGATTGTCCAGCTTGTCGGCCAATTTGATGAGCTTGGCGCGCTTTGTTGTATTTCTGGCATTTACAATTTGCAGGCGCTTGCGTTCGCTCTTCTCCAGGCTCTTGTCATCGGTCACTTCCAACACCAGACTGGAAACATCGGTGCCGAACAGCTGCTCCACCTCTTGAATGGTTGTGTCTGTGTCTTCAACAACATCGTGCAATATAGCCGCTATAAGGACGCCCTCATCTTTAATTCCAGCCTCTGCTAATATTGTGGCAACATTTATAAGATGGTTAACGTACGGCGTGGAGTCGGGATCCTTTCTGCGTTGTTTACTATGTTTGTATGCCGCGAATTGAAGCGCTTTCATAAAATCGACAGATGCCATCGAAATTCCTTTATTTTTGTTTGTAATAAATCAGCTGTTGCAGCTACGGTTTCGCCGAAATATTTTATATCGAACCGGTATTTATTGAAAATTCGCCGCAATTATACGATAGGTGGCAGCCCTGTCGCGTACTACAGCTTCGGCTTTCTGCACAGTAACACTGGTACTGAATTCGCCTGATAAATGAAAAAATGTATATAAATAAATTTGATTTTTTATAAATATCACCCTTGGCAGTTGACTTATATGTTTTATATGATTTTATGCTGGAAACTTACTTTTAAAGAACTAAAACGAGACTCAATGAAATTCTATCGATATATTGAAACGATGATTTTGTTGAATAACAGCTCTATCAAGTTTATTCACATCACAATCAAAACCGTTTCAGCCCGCGCAATTCAATTATACAATTATAATTGAATTATAAAATGTTTGTTGTATCATAATGTTGCTACAGATTACAATAATTATAATTATTTGGGACAATTATCCTCGGCAGCTTTCTTGGCTTTCTCTTGTATCTCAGGCAAAAAGAATATCTTACGAGACTTCAATGCAGACCACTTCAAGCGCTTGATGTAGTAGGTAATGCCAATCAGAAATGCGGATATGACGAACACCTTGATAACGAGAATCTTGCGAATGTCATACTCCGGCTCCGAAGTCCAGCACAGAAATGTGGTCACATCCTTGGCAATTTGGCTGGCTGACGGGGCCACATCCTCATCAGCATAGGACACCGACTCATTAGATATCAACTGGCCCATGGCAATGGCGCCACCGCTGAAGTACGGATTGAAGTAGAGACCATCGCGCAGAGCGAATCCAGCCGGTGGGTCACAGTAGCCAGTCAATAGGGCGAACACATAATCCTCGCCGCCCTTGCGTGCGGACACAATGTAGCTAAGATCCGGCGGATAGGCCCCATTATTTGCAGCACGCCCAGCTTCCTCATTGGGATAGGGCATTGGAAAATAGTCGGACAGCTTGCCCGGACGATCGTAATAGTTGCCTTCCTCGTCGGGTCCGTCACGCACGGTAATGCCCTCCGCCTCGGCCTTGGCCTCCGCCTCGGTCATGCACACGCCCACCAAATTGCGATAGGCGATATACTGCAGCGAATGGCAGGAGGAGCACACCTCCTTGTACACCTGATAGCCGCGACGCACGCTCTCCTTATCAATGGCCGACAAGAAGCCCTTGTGCGGCCATTGCTGCTTGGCCGGATGCACACTATCGCTGGACGCGTCCACACTGGCGTCCATGGCGTACATCAGTAGTCCGGTGGCTCCAGTTAGCGCCCCAAATGTCAACAACTTCTGGCGTGCTCCAGTCCATTTCCTGGCATTGATCGACGATGAGCCGCGCTTTCCATATGCACCACTGAAAAAGTTCTTCGAGGATTTAAATAGCTTCGAGCCAAAATTTAACAATTTGCTAGCCATATCTAAGCGCATGCTGTTTTTCACTATTGACACTGACAAATTCGAGCAGTGCTGTAAATCACTAAGGACTAAGACTCTCGAGTCGTAAGGCACATTTTACAACACTAGGCAGCAGTGTTGTTAAATCTGGGTAAGCATGAAAGCTTTTAATTGAAATTATTAGATAATTATTATTATTAGATAATTATTAGATTTAAGATAGTCTCCTAATTATACATATTTCATTATTTATTACCTATAGAATTTAATGACTCTCGCTTTGTGGCATTTTACAACACTGTTAAGGAACATACGCACATCATCCGCAGCTAAGTCACATTTGAAAGCCCAAGACCTCAGTAGCCAGTGCTTAATTTAGAATGTTTAAAAATTGAAGTAAATGAAATAACATTCGAGCACACAGCTTTGCTTTTTATTTGTATTTTGGCATTCTCCAACACTGACAATGATTGTATTCCCAGATGTTGCTGTAATTGTATTTTAATAGTTGTAGCTTGCTAGCTGACTTTTGCCGCTATTCACAGGCACAGTGAAGCTTAAACAAAATGCATATCTTAGATCTTTCTTCATAATGCATTTACACACTCTTACACATACGCACGCACGCATACACACACACACAGAGTGGACATACATATATCATATGTCAAATGACGTTGACTTTCCGTAATTCTCTTATGCTGCAGCGAAATGTATTTAAGCCCATTTCATTTGTTGTTAGCAGGCAACTCGTTCTGTTGCCCACTCCTCCTCCTACTCCTGCTTCTCCGTCTCCGTCTCCGTCTCCTTCGCCTTCAGCTCCCATCCACACGCTGATCTGGCAGGCACTTTCATTTGTTATCTGGTTGGGTAGATCTGTTCAAATCTGTAACAGCCCAACAAACAGAGCTGGCATACAATATTTCCTAGCCCATTCTTCACACTGTGTGACCACCAAATCGTCAAAGTCAGCCAGCCAGCTTTTACAACAACAACAACAACCACAATAACAACAACTGCGGCCAAGCGACGCAAACGGTTTTTGGTGAAAATTTGTACCTGATTTTATACTATTTCCCTTTTCTGTTACACTATTTTTTATTACGTATTATCATGTTTACCATATTTTACACGCGCTTACACACAGACACGCACACCAACACAGACTATGTTTGCGCATGTGTGTGTGCTGCGTTCTGCTTCTGCGCAGCGATGCATAATTCCCACTTGGTAGCTCTGCTGCCGCTTTTGCTGCTGTAGCTGTTGCTTGTTGCTTGTTGCTGTTGTTTCTACGGTGGTTGTTGCTGTTGCTGCTGCGAAATTAATAATTCTTTCGACTAGCGTGAAATTTTCATAAACAAGAAAGCAGCAGCAGCAACAGCCCAACCACAGAAACTTTCCATGAAAATCTTTGGGACACCGCTTGCTTTTCTCGGCCAACCACGAAAATACATGGGCCGCCCAACAAAATGAGTTCACGATCTAATAAACTTTACTCAAATTACAAACGCTTTTTGTCTGTAAGATAGATAGATATAGCATTAGCATGGCTCTATATGCATACACACACATACACACATCCGTACAATATTCAACAATAAAAGGTTGCATGATTTATTTAGTTGCATACAGTACATATTGAGTGTATATTTGAATAAAACATGCAATAAAACAATAGTCACGACGCAGCAGCCAACCAAAAAAGGCAGTGCTGTAAAACGCCAAGACGAATCAGTATATTGGAAAGCAAGGCAAAATCGCATTCAGATTGGAAGGCATTCAAATCAACATTTACATACATACATGTACACTTACTATATACATATAAAAATAGCTAAATGGTAAATAGTTTTGCTTTATAATGTAAGCATAACTGACTGAAATCAGCTGTGGAACTACTTTCTGTGGATTTGTCTACCCAGAACCCATTGAAAATGGTAATCCAGAGTATAATGTGCTTAAATTATAATAAAATGTTTCCAAAACAATTTTTTAATGCATGAACTTACTAACATCTTTCTTTTAAACTACTTTGATAATTAAATTTTTAATTTTATAGATGCACAAATAGTGTTAAGGGACTGGAAGAAATAATCTAAGACCCACTGCAATATGTGCTTGCTATGCCCAAAAGCCAACCTTTAAAAAAATCTAGTGCTGTAAAATTCCAAAGCGCAATCATATTGCAAACCAAGCTCAAGCATTGTTTATGTACGTACATACATATGTATGTATGTATTTAGGCATGTGTATATGTACATATGTATGTGTGCGCATAGATTATACAAAACAAAAAATTGCCAGCAATGTTTATATTTAAACATAAACTGTGCGCATCTATGGCGCATGGTTTATATACAATAACAACAAAGGCAACAACAGCAACAACAACAACAGCAACAGCAACTGGCATATGCATAATTTTGCAATAAATGTAAATATTACTGGTCCGCTTCCTTTGGGAGCCACAGCGCCAGGCAGTTTCCTGTTTAAAGATGCTGGGCCGCGTCTTTAACGTTGGCTCCTTATCTGAATTTTTTTTTTCTTTTTTTTCTACTTGCAGCAGCAGCAGCTTCGGCACGAAAGCCAGAAACAAGAATTATAGACCAAAAGCCAGTTGCAACTAAACTTCAGTTACATACACTCACACACATACATACATGTACATACATACATATGTATGTATGTTTGCGCATAGGTGTCCGCGCAGGAAACGCTTGTATGTGTGCAACTAGAAAAAGTGAAGGCCCGGGCAAAGAATAGTCGCAGCAGCAGCGCAGCAGCAGCAGCATCAGCAATTTTTTTTCTCTTTGCTTTTTTTCCAACAATTGTGATTTCAGTTGGCAGCGAGCAACGACAAAGACGACGACGATGACGACGATCGACAACAAACAAACAATGAATATCAATAAATTTTGTTGAAAAACATACATACAAAAAGGCACACATGCACACGTTGGGGTGCTGGTGTGTGCTTGCAGCATGCCTGATGCTGTGTCAGCAACTGCATCAAGATGCAACAGTTGCATACCCAAAGCTTCAGCAATTTACGAACGAGCACATGTACATGCATACATACATACTTACGTACATGCATACGTATTTCATTATCATAAAACGAGATCACATTTTTATTTTATTAATGGCTGGCAGTGTTGCAAAACGCTGCATGCCAATTATAATACTCGCTGCGTGCGTTACACGCGCTACTGTTGACGCTCTGTTAAGCGCACGCCTTTCACTGTGCCCACTAAGCACAGGGCTCTTCCTCTCTCTCTCTCTCTCTCTCTCTCTCAATCGCCAAACTCTTCAATTGATGGCGTGCTCTTAATTCTCGCTAAATTTTCTTCGCAAAAAGCTAAGCTCCTATGCATACGCATACAAGCATACATACATACATATGTATAGAATATCACGACTGTGTGTGGTTGTGTGCGTGTGTGTTTGTGTTTTATGCGGTTTGCCGTCGATTTTGTATAGTTTTGCCAGCATAGCCTTTAGCTTCATTATGACGTTGTAACTGTCTTTTCAATTTCTCGTTTTGCCCGATTCGCTGTGCCAATGATGCTTGGCCTCTCCACTCTCTCTCTCTCTCTCACACACACACACACACACTGTATCTAGCAGATACACAGCTAACCGCTTACAGTGCGCGCTATGCTCAAAGCTGAGAGCTGTTAACTGAAAATTGCTGCGCTGCTTTGATGAAGCTGAAGATGGATCTGCCGTCCGTTTTCTGTCCGTTCGTCTGTTTCTTTTCTATAAACACACACACGCACACATGCAGCAATTGAGTCATATCATGTGTATACAGTAATGAATCTTCATTAACGAACAATATTTCTTCAGTAAATATTATTTAGCCAATTCAAGAAAAATTTTTATTTGATTAAACTAAAAATTATTTAAAAAATTAAATTTAAAAATATTTAAAAAGAAAAAAACTAAAAATCAGTTACAATTTTCAAGTAATTACAATTTTATATTATTTAATAGTCATTTTTTGGTAAGGCTTCTTTTTCTCAGCGTCTGCAAATGTTTACATCCACTCTAACGAGCCTATACTGTAGCTTGTATTTAGCTAGCTTTGGCTTCTATATCTGTGTGTGTGTGCGTGTGTGTGTTTGCATCTTCGACGTCGCGACGTCGCTTGATGAGTTTTGTTTTAATTCTGCTTCTTGACTTCAATTTCTTATAAAAATTGTATATGCACGTAATAGCTGAGTTATCTGTATCTGTATCTGCATCTGTGTATCTGTGTGCTGCAATATGGTTACTGCTGCTGATGTTGATGTGTTGCCGTTGTTGTTACTGTTGTTGTTGTGATTTGGTAAATCTCGCGTAGCCGATTGTAATTATTGTAATCGAGTCTCGAACCGATCCAATCCGATACGATCGCCGTCTGAGCCCGAATAGCATTTAGATGCCGAGGTTCAGGTCCAGTTCGCACACTGATTTGATTTTCATGTTGTTGCCTTTGTTGTTGTTCCATTTTGAGCTCTTTTCATTCTTTTTAGCTGTTTTGATCATTTTGTAATAGTTTTCGGAGCGCACTCCTTAAGTCATCTCCAACGGATGATCGTGTGTAGCTAAGGCTAAAACTGTAGCTAACTCTGAGCGTGCGCATTTCTCTTTGATGCTGTCGCCGCTGCAGTCGCTGTCGACGTCGCCGCTAACGTCGCGACGTGTCGTTGTCGTTGTGCTTTTTGCTTAAAGTTGATTGACTGTCTGTTCATTTAGCCGCCTGGCTGTCCGTGCGGCTGAATGGCTCGCTCCGTTTGTTGGCTTTAACTTTGGCTCGAACACACAGCACAGCACAGCATAGCGACTGCGGCTTGTTGATTTGTCTTGCCGTTGCCGGTTGCCTGTTGCCTGATGCCTGTAGACCGTTGCTAGTTGCCCATTGCCCGTTGCCCGTTGCCCAACTCCCCTTAACCATCTTACCTCACCTGCCCGCCCCGCCTGTTGTCTGTTGTTTCTTGTACATTTCGTTTAAGGCCATTATTGTTTTGAACATGTTCAAGTGCCATTCTCACGATTGTTTATAGTCTTTTAATTTCAAGCTCGAGTACAAGAAATAAACAGTGAAATTTAGCAGCAGTCGATTTTTGTTGTTCTTAAACTTAATGCTGCTCACTTCAGTTGAACTTCAAGTGGAACAGAGAACACTCACACACACACCTCGTCTATGCCTCCTAAATCTATGTCCAAACAGAGAAAGGCCGTTACGCATCGCTGCTCTCTTCACACTCTCGACATGGCCAAAATGTTTGCCCAGTCCAAGCAGGCGTCAAAGCTGTTGCATTCTACAAATACAAATACAAATAAAAAATGGACACAGTTGTAGAGATTGAACATTTAATTTCAAGTATTGGCAAATATTTACTCGCTTAACTACAACAAATTCTTTAATTCAAAACAAGATTGGATTTCGTATAGTTAAAAAATAGAAAACAAATACAAACAAATTTAATAATAAAGAATAAATAAACAAAGAACATAATAATAAATACATTGAGTCATAAATTTACCTAAATAAAAATATAAGTAAAATATTTTTTAAATTAAAAAGCAAAAATGAATTACTACAAACATTTATTGTTAATTTTAATAGATATCAAAATATAAAATTAATAAAAATAATTGAAATACCAAATAATAATAATAATAATAATAATTTAAAAAATATTAATTTTAAACAAAAAATATAAAATTAAAATAAAATATTTATAAATATCAAAAAAATTGTAAAATAAAACATTATAACATACATATAACATAACAATCATAATATTAAGTGCGTTAAGAAAACAATATTATATGAACATATCTATAAATTTGCTGAGCTTATCTCATCTGCATATATGTATACTCATCTGCATATATACAGGAATATATCTACTATTGATAAGTTCTTCCACTTAATAATTTACTTTACTAAATTCTATAAGTTATACATGTAATATATTCAGATACATTTTTTGTAGCTAAGATCTTGGGTGTAGTATATCTTTAGCTTAGATAAACTAAACACTATACAAAACAAACAATGTTCCAACTTTGTTTTTCTTTAAGCTCAACATACAGCAATAGCAGTTTATGATCATTTGACATCAAGTTCTATATATACTCAATTTACAAGCTCAAAAGCTAAATGTTTATATGTCTACATTTTATGGAGCTGGCAGGCAGACTAGTCAGAAATTTATAAACAAATGAGTTTTATTTCACTTGAACAATTCGCTCCCACAGCTTTAAGATCCATAGTTTACCATATAATTGCATTTAAATGATATGCAATGCATCCCTATTAATTCTCTATTTATTGGATGGCAAGCTTTATGATAATAATAGTTAGGGAGAATACCCAATAATTGTTTCATTTACACAAATAGGCAACATTTGTGCGAACTTTTAGCCTCAATATGTGCTTTTGCCGCTTATTAACCCTTCAAGCCATTTGAGGCACTAACAGCTGACATTGCTCTACTCCATCAATTGTCTGAACGTTAATTAACTAGTCTTGTCCGAGACGTAGTCAATTGACATGCGCCTTGGCCAAGAATCAAATTTGACAGTCAAGTTGGCCGAGTTGGCCAAGTTTGGGCCGAAACTCGCTTAAGATCTACGAAAATTTTCGCGCATGAAACCAAGAAGAAGAAGATGAAGAAGAAGAAGAAGCGGGAAAAGAAAACTAAGCACTGACAATTGATGAAGACGACGACGACAACTGCAACAACAATTCGAGCCAAGTTTGCTGCAATTTAAATTAAAAGCGCAATTGAACTGGAAAATTCGTCTAAATTGTTTTCACAATTACACGAGCAGGAAGAGAGCCCGAACTATAGAGTCGTGGCCACAATCAAGTCCTGCACCATCGCAAACAAGTCAGGCAATATACATATATATATACGTGTGTATATATAGCAGAGCATACAATGCATAAAAATTTCAAAACTAATGATCCCCGCACTGAGAAGCTGCTTTTTGTACACAATTTATGCATGTGAAAAGAAAGATCTGCTTTAAAGCTGAGGGGATCAGGCCAAAGCTAGGCCAAAGAAATGCAGTGCTCGCTTTTTGTGGGAGTTCAGCTTACGATTTTTTTTCCTTTTCTGCTTCTTCTATTTATTTTCGTATTCTTCTATTTTTTGTTAGCTGCGATAAGCATCGGAAAAGCTAGAAGTTTAGAAAGGCAGCAACAGCAGCGGCAGCAGCAGCCGTAGCCGCAGCAGCATCCGCGCCAAAGCCAGTTCGGGGCAAGTACCAGAGCTACGCTTCTATCTATGTATCTGCAATACATAAATTGTATGTATCTATAGCTGGCCACATACATTGTACTCGCTGTACTCGCTCTCCATCTCTCTGTCTGTCTATCTGTCCCTCTCTCGCCTTCTCACTCGCTCGCTCTGCATCTATGTAATGAGCATGTAACTAAACTTCTGTGTAGCCAAAACTCCTACAACGCTGCAGAGACACAGCCAACAGCCGAAAGCAACACCAAAGACCGAAGACTGAAGACAGAACACTGAAGACGAAGATGAAGTGGAAGAGGACGACGAAGACCAAGCCATGGCAAGACCTACTGCCAACTCCCTCAATACCCGTTTGCCACAACTTCAATTCAACTGTACTAGGCTCTTGGCTCTTGGCTCTTGGCTGGTTGCCTCTCGCTGCCTGCCTCTATCTGATGATGGCCGTTGAAGTTAAAGCTGTAGCTGAAGAGCGTCCGACCCGACCCGGCACATGGCTCTGCTCTCCCTCTCCCTCTCCCTCTGTCTCACTCGCTTGCTCTCTGTCTCTCTGTACACTCTCCAGCAGAGTGTGGGCCCCATCTGTGGCCGAGGTACGCTCGATCGCTGCTTTTGGCCTGAAGTTTGCTTTAGCTTCTACTCGTAAACATGAGGTACGTTCTTTAGATACCCTGCACATAGCGTACTTTACTTATGTAATCAGATATGTGCGCAGCTTCGAAAAATAGCTAGTTTTTATCGATGAACTATAAATAGAAGTATATTTCGAACTAACCTAGCTTGGTTAATATGAGGGCAGCTAGAGCACATTTTAAGGAAATATTTTTTTATGGTTGCTTACACAAATATGGACGTTAGTTGGATCCCTTTATAGGGTATACCCTGTAGGATAACTAAATTTTATATTTATTAAACAATTTAACAAAGTCAACAATTCTTTTTGTTCCACATCTCTAGCTATAATAATTCAATATATTATTTTCCAGTTCCTATAGATATCTAGTGTAAAGTGAAAATTAACAACATAGCTTTATGTCAATATTTAAATGAATACTAATTAAGTTTCCTTAACTTTGTTACCATATTAATCTTATCTAATTAATAGCTCTTTCATAATTCTCTTATCTAAATAACAATATTCATCCAATCATCAGTTGTTATCTAGCAGGGTATTTCGCATTCGCTGCAGCTCGTGTAGTTCTTTTAGTTTTCTTGTTTTTAGCTCAGCTTGACTTCATTTGTTTGGCTTTTTTGGGAGACAAAACTGGTTATTACTCTTTCCTTTTATATATTTTCCCCCGTTTGCCTGAACTTCGGTTTTTGGTTGCCGTTTTATTTTATTTTTTTGTATTATTTTTATTTTATTTTTTTCTGTATTTTTTTAGGTGAGCGGTTCGTGGTCCGTCCAAGTGTCAGGCGGCGGGCGGCTGGCGGCTGGCATTTTGGCTCAGTGGCGTATGCAAAGGGGCAAATGGCCAACACATTATGGCCAACTTAAGCGGCAGCTGCCATGCTCCAACTATGGCTGTGCAACAGCAACAGCAGCAGCAGCATAAAATCAAATTCTTAGCTTGGCCCGCGTTGGCCAAGTTAGTACGTGTGTATGGCTTCTAAGTTTTGTGGGCAGCATCAGCAGCAGAGCCTGCAGCGCTTGGCAGCACGAAGAGAGCAACAAGTAGGAAGTGGGCGCTCGGCCTAGGCTTGGCCCGCATCAACTAGCCCGGCCAAGAAAAGGCACAGCCGAGCCATAGCCATAGCCAAGCCAGGCCAGGCCAAGCTGGCCCAGGCAACTTTTCGCCCGACTCCTTTGTTACATTTTGCGAGAGGTAAACGATCGTTAGAAAGGTTTTTATATGTGCCTCCACTTCGGCAGACGTCCACAGATTTGTGCGCATGTCGTTTTATTGAAGCTGAAGCTGAAGTTGAGGCTGAAGCTGAAGCTGTAACTATCTTACTATGGTCATGTTACCACTGCCTGTCGTTTAAGATGCTTTTGGGCCTTTTTTATATACCCTGTTATCAGGGCTGGCTGGCTGGGAAATAAGGAATATTGCATGGGAGACAGAGGAAAACTGTATCTAGGTGAGCCAGAGGCAGGATATCCGATGTAAATAATCTCCTACAAAGAATTACGATCTTACGATTGAGTAGGGATCTATATACATTCATTGGCGATCTACCAGTCTGTATACATATATGTTCTCATTGAACCTCAGAACTAATAAAAAGTTTTCATTCAAGATTTCCATTCTAGGAAATTCATTCTTCATAGAAATCAACTACAGGGTATGATTTAGTCTATCGTCCTATCAAGAGCATATATTTTTTGTTCGGCTTCACTCATTCGTTGATTTTGTTTAGTTTTGCTGGCTTTGTTTGCCTTAGCTTTGGCTGCAGTTGCATCCATTTTGGTGGCCCCGGACTTGGACTCAGATTCGAACTGGGACAGACTCGGGGCAGGAGTGCTCCTGCCTACTGCCCGCTGTTGGTTGTCCGCTGTCCGCTGGCCACTGTAGCTTGAAATGCTGTTAACCTCGTTTGAACTTTGCCATTTGTTTTGAGCCATTAGATGGTTCGCATCTTTGCTATAGCTGTGGCAGCGCAATTTAAATATATATATATTGCAAACGAAAGGAGTGTACGTAATGTAATTTAATGTGAGTGAGCCGCGGATACGTGCATTTCGACGGGCAGTCAGTCGGACGCGTTGGCAGTTGGGCAATGGCCAATGACATTTACAAGATACAAAATGCAATGGCAATTGCATTTCCAACAGCTGAGATTGCATTGGCATGGGTCAGGCGACGATTTTTCGATGGTTGCTCGGTTCGTTGGTTGTGCCTGGTTACACACACACACACACACATACATACATATGCATCTGTATATACAACCCACTCGCTCTGCACACACCTCGAATTTTTCGCAATGACAAGTAGCCAGTGCAGCGTGTGTGATTTTTTATCTGAACTGGGCTGGGCTGGGTTGATCCCGGGGCTACGACTGGGGCTGGGTTTGAACTAAACGAAGCAGCTCAGCTCCGCTTAGCGCTCGTTTTATATATTACATTGGGTTAACGGATGAGGCCAAACTGTGGGAAGAACTGAGAGTTTGATTGGACCATAGATTGCTACCTTTTAAGGAAGGAGGCCAAAAAGCGGTATCTTGCGTTTCTTAACTTACACATTTATCGATTACACAATTCAAATGAATTCCCTGACCAAACTCTAATTGTTTAGATGCATTTTATAAACATATCTGAAATAAATCTAAATTTTATTTATTTATTTATGTTAAAGAATATATCCTCAATTTCGCAACTTCATTAAGCGCACATGTATTCTCAACTGGAAAGACAATTGATTTACCGTTTTCCAATTAGCTCCATTTCAGCATTCTCTCCATACGTGCTGATCAGAACTTTGCTTGGGCTTTACACAAATCTCTTGGACTAGCAACGGCACCCACACGAGTGGACAATTTTAGGTGGGAGGTGTAAACAAGAGTGCATATCAATTACAGGAAGCGGAAAATGAATTAAATATTTAAAGACACAGTTTGCCGATTTCTGCAATGTTTCATTGACAATGCAATGTTTCATTGAGCGGAGACGCAGAATTTGCGTTTCCAAACTGTGTCACCTTGATGGAAAATTATCGACCGCTAGGGCCCTCTAGCTGTTTTGTATAATGGATGCGGATTCGAAGGAGACGCAATAAGAAGACAACTACTGACTGCATGACTGACTGACTGAGTGACTGACTGACTGACAGTCGGGCAACAGCTGCGCGAGTGCGTTGACGTCACGAACCCTTGCTCAGACGCGCCCTACCTTTTGGCAAAGAATTGTCAAAAGAACAAGAAATAAAATCGCGTAGAGATAAATGCAAACGCATACATACATACACAATGTACAGCACATATGTACGTATGTATGCACATGTATTTATCCCAATACAAACACATGCATGTTGCTGTGACTGTTCTGTTTGTACGTACTGTAAAACCTTTCCCAAGCATTTCACTACGATTCTTTAACAAACCAACCCCGCTAACGATAGCTGGAAAGCAGCAGCAGCAACAGCAGAGGCAGCAAGAACAACAAGAACAACAGCAGCAGCAGTTAAAAGGTGCGCGCGTCGACAAGCAAACGGCAGCGACGCTTCGTTGTCGAAGTCGACGTCAACGTCTCACCAAGTCCAAGTTGAACGCGCTGTTGTAATTATTTTAATATAATTTTTTCACTGCGTCATCATTATTTTCTTTTGCTTTTGATATAATTCTTCTTTGTATCATTTGCACACGATTGCACACACATACACACAAGCGCAAACGCAAGCGCAACTCACTCAAATTCTACTGTGTAGCTATGTGTTTGAGTATGTGTGTGGGCTGCCGCTCATTGACTATATGTGTGTGTATATTAAGAGTTCAATTACCACCACGTTGGTGCTGCCAACTCTATAAAATTGCATTTAACAAATTTTAAAATAGTTATTAGTATTCTAATAAGTGTAAAAAATATATATTATATTATACATGTAGCAGATACTTTTTCTATGTACATTATTAAAAATACGCCAAAAATATTATATCAGATAGGATTTTATGCCTCACGCGTTGGCAGCACGCCTCTCGTTTATGTGTATTGGTGAGCTACGATCGTTCATTTGAAAAGCGACGCTCTTGGTCTATCGCGCTCTTTATTCTCTCTACACTCAGCGTACATGTATACGTCATGGCTCTGCTGCGAGCCATTTCTCTGCGCTATAGAGTATGTCTGTGGCTTAACTTTGAGTTAGTCTTATAAGAGCTACGTTTGCGAGTGGTTGTCAGTTGTGGTGCAATATTCTACGTTTAAGTTGCGCAGTCGCCGTACGATTGCAATTTTGCTTTTTAAACTTGCACACCAGTTCAAGTAACTTATAAAGAAAATATAGTAATACTATATTACTATATAATACCTCAATTTAAATCGCGTTTATTCCCCGTTCGCTGTGCGTATTAATGTGTGAGTGCTCAATATGTGATTCGACGCTACCTATAGGAAAATAATAACTGTACACTGCCGAAATTTCAAACTAACCGCAAAAATTTGGAGGCCTGTTGCATTAATTGCCATTCGCAGCTGGCCGCCATGTTCGTCTGTCAATTCAATACAAAATCTTACAATCTGAGTATCAAACATTTCATGTACGATATTAATTTAAACGGAATATAATATATAAAATAAAACCAATGCAAAAGTCGTGCTTGGAGGTACATACAAAATGAAATATATGAACATACGTAAATGTACATGTGTGTGGAGCGTTGCCTGTTTTTGCAGTTTTTTTCAAATTGCCGTTGATTACACGGCGAGTGACACGCACACAGAGACATCAGACTCGCACACTCTCACACTGCACACATGGGCATCATCATTTTTACCGAAATAATGAGCGGATGCACGAAGCGTTTACAGTTGGATCAGTCGGCTAGCCGTCTAATTATAAATGATTTAATTTCAATAACAATTTAATAAAACAGAATCTGCGAAATGAAATTGACAACAAGGGAGCAACAACGACAGCGGCGAATTGTGCTGCTGGCAAATATCATGGCTGAATAGTCAGTTGAATTTTTGCCCTCGTGCGTGCTTGTTTGAATGTGTTTGTGTATGCGTGTATGTAATTCGCCATACTTCTTCAAATCGTGGCAGCCATAAGAGACCACAAAACAACAAGAACAACATCGACGGCGAAGACAAGGCATACTCGAGAAATAAAAGCAGCGACGTCAGCGGCGACAGCAGCAGTAGCAGCCACAACAACAACAAGAAGAGGAAGAACAAAAAACAACTGCTGCTATCAACTTGAGCCATCAGCGCAGCCATCGTTACTCACAAATACATGCATACAGACAGCAATGTTTGCTGCTGCTTTGCTGTGCGCGTGTGTAAGCTTTGCTTTTTGCATGTGTTGATCTCTGTGTTTGTGTGTATGAATGTATAGGTATGTATACATACATAGCACGTATATAAATGTGCGCTCTCAATATTTTTTTTCTGCTTACAAATAAGCGGTTCTTTCGTGGCGTTGCCACACTACGACAAACTATTTTTTTTTTTTAATTTCAAAAGTCAACGATCTTTTTGTTTAGGCGCGAACAAAATTTATTTACACATACACATTAAATGCAAATGCATATGCATACGTGTGCGTAGCTCATTTGCTGATAAGAGTCGTAACGCCTAGAGCAAGCAGAGCATAGCAGAGAACTGAGAACTGATTCGGTTGTCGCTCTTATCAATACGAAAACTGGCAGCAGCGTGGCTTGTTATTGTTGTTCGACTTTATTCAGCACTATCGCTTAGTAATTTAAATTAATAATGAAAGAAAAAAAAATCTAAATCAAAATAAAACATGCCAGAGAGCTGAGTAAGTGGACGCCCCGAAAATGGTAAGACTATCTAAATGGAACGGTTCTGATCGGAAATACGTACTACTGTTTTTAGTGAGTGAGGGTCCAGTGTTTCACATTGTTTGCTTAAGTATTTGTGACTAGATCCACACTCATTAAAAACGGTAGTTCAATCTGCGTGAAATATTTGAATCTAATCAAGCTATGTGTTAATCTCTTTGTACTTTATTCTTTTCAAAAATATTAGAATTATAGAACGGAAGTGAGAAACTTGGTGTTATACTAAACAACGCCTGATAAATGCCAAGTAAAAAGCAATATGTAGATAGCTCTAATGGGCACAACCACTTCCGTCTTCACAACATCTTTTCCCTCACGTTACAGTCTAAAAGATAGTCTCGATGAAATTTGAACAGAGTATGAGACAGTCGTTTGCACCCGATCGTGACGTTTTTATTTTATTTATTTTCCTTTTTTTTTTTTTTTTTTTTTTTTTTTTTTTTTTTTTTTTTTTGGCTTTTCGAACAAGGTAATTAGTCAACTCTACGCTCACGCACACGAATAAAGAAAGTCAACCGAACAGAACGAAATGAATTGTGTTCTAGCAGCTGTAGGAACAAATGTTAAAGAGAGAGAGAGGCAAAGAAAGAGAGTGAAAGAAGGGTGCAAACAATGTTGATTTCTTTCCCAAGGGTTTTTCTGGGGCTTAATTATACGCACTAAATTAACACTAATGTGTATGATTTTGTGAAAAATCAGCTCAAAAATAATGCAACAAAGGCACTTATATTTCCCAGGAAAAATGGAAAACGCTCTGAAATTAAGTGTCGGTTGCTAAACGAAATGGGGAATATTTCAAGTGGGTCTATGAAATTTGAGTGCTCAAAAGTGCTCCGAAAGATTTCCATTTAAACAAATACTAAGTACAAGATTTCATAGATATTTGAATACAAAATTTGAGTAGATTTCATTATGTTAAATGTAGTAATAGTGTCAGATCTTAAAATATAAATATCATATTTGCTTTTTTTGGTATTCATAAATTAAATGAGATTTTCTTCTCAAGTGGCAAAGAGTTCAATATACTTTAGTAGTACCAGTCGAAGCTAGGGCTCAGATTTCTGACAGGCAGCGCCCTCTTCTTTAGCTCTATCGTCTCTCTTTCTTTCCTTCTTTCTCTCTCTCTATTAGTTTAATTTTGCTACCGGAACAAATTGCTAAAATTTCTTGGAAGCTTGTTGTTTCCCTAAAGTGTCGCATAGTTTCTAAACTAGAACTCGCTTCGGCTCTCCCTTTGTTTCTTTCGTATTCTATATATTTTAGTTGACAAATAAACAACTAGTGTCTGAGTAAACAGCCATTTCCGTAGAATTGTGTGGCCTGAAAACTTTTGTGCAGATCGGCAGAAATTCAAACTGCAACGACGCCACGAATCTTAAACAATCGGACGATGGTTTTCAGAGCGGAGTAGGGCATGAGGCATGAGGCGGGTGCAAAAATTATTGTATAAATCAGCAGAAATGGCAATGAGCCGAACTCAAAAAGAGAATCGGTGATAAAACACGACTGCAAAATACTCTACCAAAAACAAATAGAAGTAAATTTAACTTAATTTTGAATTTAGATGTAGATAAGAGCAATGAATAAACTAGATATATTTCTATATACATGTTTATTGCTTTAAAGACGCCTTTATCTGAAGACAATATATCTCAGTTTACATTTCTAAGCTCAATGTATATCCCTAGGCAATAGCCAATATACTCAAAATTACTTTGTGAAATAGGGTATCAAAATAATAAACCTTAATTCGAAGCTTCGAGCTTGATTCATTCATATCGCAGACACACACAGATACAAATGCAAATGTAAATACAATACGCTTGGGATCAAAAAGCAAGCGCCCGACAGAAGTGGGCATGGGTAAGGGGAAGGGGGGAATCGGAGAGGGCTGACAGCCAATTGAGCTATGAAAACCGATCAAAACGAGCCCCAATTGAAATTGTGTTGCCAGGCACGAGCAAACTGAACGAAGTGATATCCGAAAAGTGACCGAAAATCCGAGCCAAGCCCATAAGACTAGGAAAATCACCGACCAGTGGCCCAGGAGAAGGTGAATGTTAAGGAGGAGCGGGAGGAGGCTCGCCAGTCAAATGCCACAGAAAGTCGTGCACTAGCAATAATCATTGCTTGCAGGATGGCTTGGGATGGATCAAATGCATGAAGAGAGCGACCAAGTGAGAAGGAGAGAGAGAGAGAGAGAGGAGGGAGGTCTCTGCTGCAGCTGCTGCCTGATATTTCTTTTTTTTTTGCTCTTCTCTGACTCTATTTTGTCGGCGAACATGGATCTAGTGCACGGTTGTTCATGATTAAGTTCGTGACTAGATTTCATGCTCGTCTATTAAGTTGGGTCAATACACACAGCGAAAACATGGCCAAGAGGCCATTACAAAGAGAAGAGCCAGGAGCAGCTGCCATCGGGACACGTCAATTAGCCAAAACGCATTTACTTTTGCAATGTGCAAAGACATTAAATACATGATTTGGTCATAAGAAGCATTTTATGGGAATACCATGAATCGATAACAATGAACATGCTACTAATTATATTAATTATGTTGAGTGAAAGGAAAAGAATGGTTTATGATTTAATATTAAATTAATTTAAAAAAAAAGTGTTTTCTTAAAACTAAGTGAAAAATGTTAAATTTGATAATTTTCTTTTTGTAAAAATTTATTTTATATATTCAACACTAAATGAAAAGAAAAACGTTTTATTACCGATAACTTATTATAGACAGAAAAAAACAAGAACGGGGAAAAGCAATTAGCTTCCGTTTGGGCTGTGTCTGGCGCATCAATCAGTCGCACAGCACAAAAATAGTTGTATGTACATATGCGTATATATGTATGCATGTATGTAGACATACTTCTAAATGATTATATTACATGATTGACCCGTGACCCACATAATATGGCAAGCAGAAGCGCGCACGCTCACCCGCAGCTAAAAAAAAAAAAAAAAAAAAAAAACAGATAGAGAGGAGGATGGAAGGGAGTTATTGACCTTTTGGCACTGTCAGTTGCAGCCATTTGACCGTTTCAGCAACAGCAACTGTAGAAGCCAATGCATGCTGGCTCACACGCCCCCTTACGCCCGCATCCCGCTGCTGCTGCTGCTGCTGGAGTAGCCTGATTTGTGAGAGTTTTATCTGGTTTATGGCCATGCGACACGCGATTGGATATCGATTTCAAATTCGAACTCGAATCCGAATTGTAACTGCCACCGCCCGTTGACAAATGCCTCTAGCTACGCAAATATATGCGAGTCTAGTTGAGGCTGTTGCTTTTGTTGTTGTTGTTGTTTCAATTGTCAGCGTGTGAACGTATCGAGCGAGCGAGGGGGTTGCCGCAGTTGCGCCTGCGGGTGCGCACTGGGCAGTCTGTCGCAATCGCATGCGCCAAACGACAGAACCAAAGAGAGAGAAAACACTAACGGTTTCGCTTTATATACCCTTTGGATGTGGGTTCCACGGTCTGCCATTTAATGTGAAGTAAAACAAAAACCTTTTGAGATTATAAACTTCACCTAGTTATTCGATTCGATTACTTAGTATTAAAGCTCTCTGAATATAAACTGGTCTATATTCATTATATACATAAATACATATACGTATATAAAACCCACTTGTATTTCATAATAGCAATTAGTTTCTCCATAGAACTATTTCTAATAAACTAAAAAATATTAATATTAATAATAATATATAACAAATATGTCTAATAATTAAAAATAATATTAAGAATTAAAATCATAATGAAAACTTGTTTTCTGTCTGCTTTGCAAGGGTATTGAAACATAGGCCAACCAAAAATAACTTTTCTTTGCTTTTTTATTTTTGTATTATTCTTTTAGCCAGTGCTGCGAAGCGACGCAGCTAACAGTGCGTCTAACTGTAACACCTGCCGCATTTAAATTTCTCCAAGTATAATTTCAGTTGCCGCTCTCAAACGAGGCCCGGAACACCTTTCAACCCTGATCGCTATTTCCTTCTTCACGCTACTGAAATGCCAACGCACTGGAAGGCCAATAAAAAAGCAACGATTGTTGTGTTATTTACATATTTTCAAAATGAGAGTGCTGCTATTTGTAGGTACACGGACAAACACACATACACATAGACACGCACACTTTGAGAGTTTCAACCCCAGCGTGAAAGCCAAGCGCAGTGAATTGCAACGGCGCAAAATTCAACCTCGAACTTCGTATTTGCCGCTACTCTACCTTCCTCTTGTTTTCCCATTTTCATTTCCTCCTTCCATCCACAATCTAGCTGCAGCCGCGGCTACAATGAGCTGAGGCTGGCGGAGCCGTCAAACGTTGAAACTAATTGATATAATAGTTAAAATAACAAACTAACGAGAAAGAAGTTGGCTGTAACAGCAGCAGCAGCAACGGCGATGGCGACGACGTTGGCAGCGAAGCCGCAAACAAAGCGAACAAAAAGAATTACCGAGAGCTGACTGCGTTGGCGAAGTGCAAAACCTTTCCAATTTGAAAATAGCTTTGTGCTGTGCTGTGTGCTCGTTCCCACAAACAATAACAGCAACAAGAACAACAGCAGCAGCAGCAACTACGACTGCCATAACCAGAAGGAGAACAACAAGCTCTATGCTGGCAATTGCAAGTAGAAAAGAGGCGAGCAGAAGTAAGCGGTCGGTCGGTCGGTCGATCGCTGCCAGCAGCACAGAAGATGACAATGCAGCGATTAAAGCAAAGCAGAACAACGCAGCTTGAACTCTGGTCAGCGACGTCTTTACTGGATATACTGTTCCAGCAGAACGACTACTGCAGTGGCAGTGGCAGCGGCAGCGGCAGCTGGAAAATGCTTGTTCCAATGCGTGGCATTTCCGTTTACCCGCGAGGATGATGCTACAGCAAACACTTGTGCTATGTTTACAGACCATTCGGCCGGACGAGCCAGAATAGTAATCAGATTTATTGAATCAAAATAAAATATGTATGCAATTTATTGAAGCGTTTTGTCTGTCTCTGATACGTAAACTTAAGTGGTGCGTGCTAAGCGAGAGGAAGTACGTTGGGCATATACATATATGAACAGCCCAGAGGCAGGGTGCATGCTTTAATAGTCAAAAATGCAGCTGCTGTAGATTGCAGATTTATAGATAAATATGTAAACAAATTAGGATTTGAATTATCTGTTTAAGAAATTCAAATAAGGCGATAGTTATCGATAACTTCAAGAAGTGCTGTAAAGTAACTGATTGTGATACTTTTCAGCACTGATGAACCGATTCAGCCGATAACAGCATACTCGATTTGTTTACCGATTCAATAACCTGAAACAAGTTTTGCGCGCCAAAGTAATTTTGATAATAATTCAGTTTAATTAAAGCGCTGATTAGCTATTATTATTGGCTTGCGGTTAATTAATTTAATCTATAATTTAAATAACACTTGTATTTGCGATATGCATATATGCGTATGTGTCTGCTCATGACCATTTTCATTCATGTTTACCTTGATTTGCGCTCGACTTCGACTTCGACTTGAAAGTATGATGTGTCTTATGCGAATGCTTTGCTTTTGCTCTCACACGTAACATGCAACCAACGTAACGAAGGCGTTGCAGGCGGCCGCCATAAATTACCTGTGTAATTGCAGACAGATAAAACATAAACAACATATTTATGAGAGTATTTGTATGAGCGCATGACTCTAGCTATGTATGTATTTACAAGCAGACCATAAACAAGCTGCGCACATTAATGCCAATTTCGTTTGGCCAAGTGATCATCCACCCACCCCCTTGCGAGCTATCTAAGTAGTTCAGCTCGCGGTAATTAAAAGCCCTAAACGTTGACCATGAACTGATCTTGGCTATAACTCGACGCGGACTGCTGCTGCTGCTCACCTTCGCCTTAACTTGCCACGCCCACTGAGCTTGCTGTAACTTTTCGCGCGTCTACGCAATGTGGGTTACGGTTACTGACCCACCTACCACGACGCTGGATTCGGCGTCGTATTTGTGCCACTGTCAGTTTGTGTATTTGGTTTTATGCGTTTACCTCTCGCACACCAAATCCGTCGGCGCCGTCATCGCAGTCGGCGTCGGCGTTGGCGTCGCTGCTGGCCATTGTTATTATTGCTATTAACACGATTTTGAACAATTTATGCTTCATTTTTATGATACCCAGTGAAAGTGATTAAGGGGTATATCGATGCTTTAAGGCTATTCGCTTTAAGGATTAATGGATACTGGATTTGGATTATATAGGCAGTGGAATCTGTTTGATTTTCAAGGCTGCCTTTTGAGATGGTAAAAAACTATATGAATAATGTCTATTATTCAAATTGTATATACTACGTTTACCATTGTTTACAGGGTATCTCTGGCTCGGCCTTTCTCGAGCGCAGCAGTCTTGTTTTGGTTTCTTTTGTTGGGTACTTAGCGGCCAATGGCCAACTACCGCATTTCGCTGGCGCACCAGTTTCAATTTCTGATTGCCGCTCGACTCGGACGGATCGCACAAATCCCGCGTCTGCCTCTGCGTCTGATTGAGCATAACATGATGTGGGCAATCGTACAGGTGGGTTTGGTGCTGCTCCTGGCTGTGCACTGTCAGGCGAACAGGGTTGTGGATGACATATGGAGTGCGTTCAGGGGCGTCACCAATGACAGCGTCTTGCTGGAGCACATAATACCGGAAATGTATGGACCGAGCATGCATCAAGCGAATCCAACCTTCACATTCAAAATGCCCAACGGGCAGCGCGACGGCTTTGAGTTGTTGACAATGCAGCGCTCCGACTTTGCGGAACCAATCTTTCCCAATATCACAGCAATGCCTCAAGTAGCGGCAATCAAGTCCAATCTGGAGGAATGGCAGCAGCTGGGTTTGCCCGGCTGGACCGGTGAATTGCAGGAGCAGCAGACATGGTTGGAGCAGATACACAAGTGGGTATTGGTTGGTATATGTAGAAGGAATCATTTAACCATCGAAGATCTTCCCACACAGGGAGCCAGCACAGCAACAGCTGAGCTATCCAGAGTCCGAAATTTCGCTGAATCTGAAGACCCAAAAGCTGGATGGACATGTGACGGATATACGTGTGATAACGTCCAATCCGGCGGAGGCGCAGCTCGAGGATCTGCTGAATGGAGAGAATGTGTATATAGCGCGCGCCAACGCTCCCTTTGGCTACTCCATGAAGTGGTCATTGCGTAATGAGACCGGACCGCCGAGTGATCGAGGCAAACGGGATGTGGCCAAGCTCTACTCCATGATCAAGTGCTCCACGAACTGTGATCCGTTGATCTACAAGGGCTACGGCTGCTATTGCGGCTTTGGCGGTCATGGAGTGCCCAACGATGGCATCGATCGCTGTTGCCGCCTGCACGACAAGTGCTACGGCCAGAGCAACTGCATCTCCTACCTCGAGTACTTTGTGCCCTATGTGTGGAAATGCTATCGGGGCAAGCCCCTGTGCGCCATCGATCACGGCGAATGGGGTGGCCCCGACTCCTGTGCGGCTCGCTTGTGTCAATGCGATCTGCGACTCTCGCGCTGCCTGCGCAAATTCTATTGCCCGCATCGACGCGCCGTTTGCCACTCATCGCGCTCCCGACGACTACAAAATTTGATATTCTTTGATTGACGTGGATTGATGTAATGTAGAGTCTATAATAAGAATGATATTCTTGGTTAGGTATTGAACACTTGTTACTAGAGGCAATTAATATATATGTAGATACATATTGATCAACATATATATACGTATATAAATATTTTGTATATATGTATGTAATCATTTGTATATATGTAATATGTATACATATATGTAATCATATTTTTAAGACAAGCTATTGTAAACAAAAATTCCATTCAAGCAATCAGCTTCTATATAAAAGATCCATGAATTTATAGCTGTGAACTGTCAATAAAGTTGCCTCTATAAAAAACTAAATAAATATTTACATATTTTTATATTATTATATAATATTATATTTGTGTTTATTTTGTCTTTATTTAATATAAAGATCGTATAGAGTTCACTTTTAGCATGCAGTTTTTCTTTTGATTTATATTATATTTGTCTCTTGGTATCTTTAAACGTATCATTTTATTTCTGGTAAAACCTGAAATTTAGAAAAGTTTATATAAAGTTATACATCTTAAGCTACTAAAGTCATTCCAATTGTTATAGCATTACGATATCTATTTGATAAATGTCTGCTAGAGTAGTATTCAACCTTGAAACTGCATTGTTAAGTCGATTCGATGCATATCTATTCATCATCTAGTTTTCTTAACAATCACTATTATGTTTATAAATAGCATATCTTAAAGACTTATAACTTAAAATGTAGAAACAGTATTTAAAACCCTGTTTCATTAATGATTATTATCAATTGTTTTTTTTTTTATTTTTTTATTATCAATTGTTTGCCTAACAGTATTTTTGCATGGATTTGCATAGGTTAATAAAATATATTCTTTATTAACTTATCCAAATATATTAATGTATCGTGTGATTACGATAAAAAAGTTCTTTAGCAATTATTTCTCTGAATATTATTATCTCTTAAGATAAATTGGCTTTTATTATTGTATTGATTAGATTATATTGATAATAATATAACCATGTGTCTTATATCATAAGTTTAAGTGCATTATAAGAGCAGCGGCTATCGTGGGATTACACTTAAATAACTTTTTAAAACAATACAAAAATATTATATAAAGAAAACAAAATTTATTTTAATTGATATTAATAATCAATGAATTACGATTATTAATTGTATCAATTGAAATAAAATTTATTTACTTTTTAAAATATTATTGTATTATATTTATAATATTATCCAAGCTAATAAGAATATATCTATCGTATTATTCATGTATATTATTATTATTAAAAGTATTATAAGAGCAGCGGCTATCGTTTGATAATACTTAATCAGTATTTGTAAACTGGTTTTCTTTTCTTTTCTTTTCTTCAAATTTTTTTTTTTTTTTATTGATTTGGATAAGTTATCATTTATATCATTAACTATTATAAGACCAGCGGCTATTGTATGTTTGTAGTGTACAAACTTGTTAATTTAGGTTTGCTATTAATATGTATGAAAGGCTTATAGCTTAGCATTAGACAGATTAATATATAAGGGTTCCAGAATTATATTGTCTATGTAAAATATATTGTGGCCTCACTTTGCTGCCATGGATTATACAGGTTTGATAGTATATATGGGTTTCAGTTCTATTGACATGATTATGGAAAAATAATATTAATAATAATAAACTTAGTCTAATGATGCCTTTGGCTCTTGCGCGAACCACTGCGTGCTTTGTTGCCAGCTGGCGTTCGCTCCTTTTCCTTCTCCTTTTCTTTTTCTTTTTCCTTCTCCTTCTCCTTTTCCACTTTGCTGCTGTTGCTGCTGGAGGAGCTGTTGTCGGATTGCATGTGAGTGATGGCCGCGAACTCCTTGAGCGAGCGGCACTCCTGCATGAACAGCAGCGCCGTCTTGTGCTGCGTGGTGTGCGGCTTGTAGACCAGCAACAGATTCTGGCACATGAGCACCACATCCCGCTGCAGCTCGTTAATGCTGCGTAGATGGCCGGAGTCGATGTTACGTTTGATGGTGGGCAAGTCCATGGGGCGCAAGCACAGCTCTGCCTTCTTGTGGGGATGCTCGTCGTTAAAGGCGCGCCGAAAGGGAGCCGCATGTTTGCTCTCCTGCAGCGTGCTGTAAATGCTGAGGAAGAGCTTCTTGGAGGCGCCACGCGTCTCGCGACGATCGTCAGTGTGCTCACTGGACGCCGGTGAATTGGGTATGCTGTCTATGACAGGAGTGGAGGAGCAGCGACGCCGTGTACTGGATCTGGCTGTGGAATGATCGCTGGCCGTTGTCGTGTCATCATCCACCATGGGACTCTCTGAGCGATCGCGATGCGGCAGTCTACGCAACAGTGGCGCACGTGCAGAAAGGGGCGCAGGAGCAGGTGTGCTGGATAACCCAAAGCCGCTGGGTGGCGTCTGTCGTGTGCCACTGCTCGGCTCTGGATCGGGCTTGGTTTCCGTATGCTGCTTGGATTTCGCATTACGGATGGGCTCATCCGCTTTGCTGCTTTCTGTCAGCGAAGAAGACTCCTCGTCCGTGTCATGCACTGAACTGGCGGCAGTGGGTGCAGGCGTCTTCAGCTCTGTACTGGTTTCGGCTGTGAGCTTGCAAGTTTCCGAACTGCTTTCCTTGCTGGGCTCCTCTTTGGCCACTAAAATGAAATGATACAATAAATCTGAACTGGAAGTCTTTCATCTTCTGAATTACCCTCACCTTCATTGTTGGCCTCGACTTGCTCAGCTTTCCCTTCTGCCTCATCCGAAGCAGCAGCTTCTTCTGGTTTTTTACTGACTTCGGGTGTGTTGGCTTCAGTTGCTGCAGGAGATTTGCTAGCTGCTGCTTCAACTGCCTCTGTTGTATCAGCCACCACAGGCGTAGGGACTTCCCGAGCATTCTCCTCACTTGAGCTGCTGGCAATTGTTATTGTCTCATTTAACTCCTCGGCGATTATTTCTGCATCATCTATGGCCATGTCTGGGGCTTCAACTGATGGCTGACTGCGCTCCTTGCTCTCCTGTGATGCCACGGCTGCCAATGGTATATTATCGTTGGAATCATCACTGGAGCCAATGACCACTTCCTGTGTTTTCGGCTGTGCTGGCGATTGGCTGGACTTGCGATTGGCCGAATCGTCATGCTTTAGCGATTCCAGTTTCTCTTCAAAGTCAACTGCCTCAGCTTTGGCTGGCGCCTCGGCTGGGGACACCACATTGTCCACGTTCTTCAATATCTCCTCATCAATAACGCTGACCATTTCAATGCCAATGTCGTCAATAATGTTCTTACAGAACGCCTCGATCAGATGCTGCTCCGCGGGATCATCGGTGAAAATTGCCTCCAGATCTGCTGCAGCCTGTTTGTCAGTGACGTTTGCCTCCGCATCTGTGGACTTTGTTGGCGATTCATCCGGTTTATTAGTAGTGGCTGTTGCTGCAGCAGCTACTTTATTCTTCTCCAGCAGCATGGACAGTGTCGGCGCAGCCTGTGAGGGACTGCGCTCGGTGATGGGCACCTCAGGTGGCGGCGGTCCGCTAATGGGTCGTGTCATAAATTCTGGATCGTTTGAACTTTTCAATATGACTGCCGGTTGACTGGGCATGGCACTGGCGCCACTTGTCAGCAGCGAAGTTATCGTTGGCGCCGTTGCCGTCGCACGGGCCACGCCTGTGCCCGCGGAGCTGCCTGTTGGCGATGTGGCAGTGTTGCTATTGCTGCCGCCGGGTGACTTGAGTAGCGATGTTAGCAAGGGAGCGGGAGCTGCTTGCTGCTTATTACTGTTCCCAGCTGGGTTGGCGGCTAGAAGTAGATTTACATTAATATATGCGTTGCATTCATGGAACCCGGACTCGTTGGAAACAAACCTGGAATGTCCTCCACATCCATATCCACTGAAGTTGTGTCGGCAGTTAGGTTGGAGCGTCTTCCTGTTGCACTTTCTCTGTTACGCCAGTTGCCAGCAATATCCTTTTTACGTTGCTCGCGCTCCCGCATTCGATTCTCCAGCTTCATTTCCTCAATGCGCTTCGTTTCCTGTTCCTTTTCTATTTCCTGCCACATCCTCTGCAGCTCCTGCTCGGTTATTTCATCCGATTGCAAGGCCTCAATTTCCCGTTGCACCTTGCTATACAGCTCCTGATCTCGGCGCATCTGAGTTTTGACTTCCAGCAGGCGCTCTTCCGTTAGCCGTCGCAGAAGGATCTCTGTGGGAGTCTCCACGGCCACGGTAGCGGGAGAAGAGAAGCCGCTGCTTTCGTTGGTGCGCTTCTTGCGTTTCGTGGTCTCAACTGTCTCCAGAAGGTGGCCATACTGGACGGCACAGTTTTTCTGAGAATACCAATCCGCGGGTCGAGAATTTCCATTGCCACAAACTGTTTTCAGTGTGCGGCTAACTGTTATCCAATTCTGGTCTCCACTGCACGAAACTGCTGATGCCAGGCATAATTGTTCGCGTTTGGTCCAAGTGTCAAGAGGAGCGCGGCTCATTTGTTAATATTATTTGATGTACAAAAGCCGCAAACAAATATTTCACAAGCGCCGTGTACAGATAGAGATGAGCGCTAATAGAGATGAGCAGTCTTGATGTAACTGTTACTAAGTAACTAACAAAAAAAAAAAGGTATTTTTAGGACTGTAACTAAGAAAATACGTGAAATTTTACTTACAAACCTATAGCATATTCAATCTATATAGATTTTATAATTAGATATATATTTTTTTAAATTAATAATTGTTCTTGTTGAAGTCAAAAGTACTTAATTCTTGTCAGTATATATTTGGTATTTTTCAGTATATTTCTGTTTTTCAGCTAGGGTCACTCAGCTACACACAACAACAATAAAAACAAGCAGCTTACAGATTTTTTGTGTACTACAATTGTGTTTAATTTGTAAAGGCACAAAAAAATAAAGCCAAAATGCAATCATTATCGCATGCAGTGAAAACAAGTCTGCCAAATTATTTGTCCAGCTTGCCGGTGCCCGACAGCGTGGGCGGCTGGTTTAAACTATCATGTGAGTGCCACGCTTGTCTGAACATTGGAATTGCACTAAAGGGCGCTCTAAAAAAGTTTGTCAATTCTTACACGATCTATAATGACATAGCTAAATAAGATCAATTTTAGTAAAATGCTATGTGATTATCTAGAATGCACTAGCATGTTTTGTGCATATTTTTAAAGCTTACCCCAGCGCTGCTCACCTGAGCCAACTTATTATGCAACATTTGGGTCAAAAAGCGCCATTGCTGAATTTGTTGTTTTTGTAAAACAAACGAGAATTCTCACAGAAAAGCTCAACAACTTTTTATCTGCATCATAGATAAACAACAGGCAATTATTGATAAGTTTAATGTGTGGAACATAATTTGACATGGATCGAATGTTACTATCCATAGCGAACTCCGTCAGCCGGTCAAAATTGGCTCTTCACGATTTGGCCTACTAACAGTCCAATAAGTATTGTAGTATTTCTGAAATAGTATTTTATCTTTTGCAGTCAAGGATTGGCTGGCACTCATTCCACCCACTGCCGTCGTTGTCGGCATTGGCTACATCTCGTATCAGGCCCTTTGTCCCGCAGCTCAGCGTAAATCGTGCTCTGGCCGTTGCAATGACAACATAAGGAAACACGAGGCGAAGGTTGTCGACATGATTGACATTGAAAACATTGCGGATAAGGCCGCTTTCTGTCGCTGCTGGAAGACCAAGAACGTGAGTATATCATATACGCGATGTTACTATAGGTTGCTTAATTAATGTCATTATCCCTATCCCTTTTAGTGGCCCTACTGTGATGGCAGCCACGGCGAGCACAATAAGAACACGGGCGACAATGTCGGACCGGTTGTGATCAAGCGAAAGTAATTTAAATCTGGATTCGCAGTAGCAGCGTTTTTCTAGCATTTCCTTGCTGATATACAAATGCAGGCAGTACGAACATTTCTGAAGTTTGCAATAACAAATTGTTTTAAATTCTATAGATTGTTTTCAACCTACTTTACCGTAAGCAAAAATTGAATGAATTAACTGGAAGGAAAGCCAATAAAGATTGCCTAAATGAATGTAATTCATACTAAAGAAATTAAGCAAGCTTATTATTAAGTTAGGGGAATTAATGATGCAAATTGCAATAGATTGTTCATCAGAGAAAACTTCAATTTATGCTTTAAGACTTCCTCAATATTAGATTTCTACTACCATTAATTGGTGCTTATGTAGCGAGATCTATCTATGTATCAACTCTCCCTCTATGCTATTCCCTTGAATTCAGACATTTTGGTGTAGTAGAAAACGCGTATTTATTTAAATTCCCGTATATAAGTTATTAGCTGGCTGATCTGTTTGACATTAAATTTTCTTTTTTTTTTTTTTGTTTATTACAAACATAATTCGTTTTCTAACAGAAATGCAGAGGGCTAAAACAATTTGAAATACAAAAGATTTGGCGTGCTGGGCAAACCAGGACATTATGTATATATATTTAGATGGTAATACAGCACGACGTTTCCGATTCACTTATATATCGTTACTAATCAGTTGGAACTTAGAAATAGAAATGGGCATTGTGATTGCTGCCCTGCGCTGCTGCATGTTGAATCTCGATTAGATATATTGTGTTTGCAACTTATTTGAAAATCTTGCCCTGGTTGAATTTACGGCCATCCTTGTCGGTGCCGGACCATGAGAAGTACTGGGTAACAAGCTTCTTGGTCTCCTCGCTCTTGGGATCCAATTTCTTCCAGTCATAGACCTCGTAGTCGATCTGCCAGTCGGGCGACAGGGGGAAGGCCAGCTCCTGTCCGCGCCACACCCACACACCAGAGATGGAGCTGTTGTTGTCCTCGCCGAAAAGGCACACTGAGGCGAATGCCTGCTTGCGCATCTTGTCCAAGCGCTGGAACATGCCAGTGATCAGATTGCAAGACATGAACACCTTGGAGAGCTCCTCATTGTATTTGTATGAGCCGAACCAGATGGAATAGTTCTCGGGATCAAACTTCTCGAAGAAATAAGGAATGGACTTCGATTCATCCTCGTTGGAATAGACGCGCTTGAAGTCATCAAAGTTGAAGGTACCCTTGGGCAGGGCATCGAAGGGATCCTTCGATTTGGGTTCAGCGGCCAAAGCCTCATCGGCAGCATCAAGCTCCTCAGGCTCTTCCTTCTTTGCCTCCTTCTTTTCCTTGGGCTTCTTCTCCTCCTTCTGTTTGGCTGGCTGCTGCTGCTTTGTTCCGGTCTTAGCCTGGAATTCAGCATACTTCTTGGGATCGTAGACTAGTGCCTTCTCGCACAGCTTGAAATCCTTGACAACAGCCTGAACCTGTGGCTGGTTCAGAATGGTAACGAACCAACGGTTCAAATTGACATAATCACGGCGCACACTTGGCTCCAGCACGTACTGGTACAGATGCAACAGGCTGGCGAAGACAACAATGTCAGCCAGAGTGATACGCTCACCCACGAGGTAGGTAACATCCAACAGCTTCTTGTTCAGACGCTGCAGCACAACCTCGGCGTCCTGCTTGACATTCGCGTTCTTCTGCTGTGGCATAATGCCAAGCAGCGGGAACACCCATGCGCAGGAGACCGGCAAGATTTCGTTGTCAGCAAACGAAGTCCATTGCAGCACCTCAGCCTGTGCAAAGGGGCACTTGCCACCACGAAGCTGCTCATTGGCCAAAAAGTAGGCAATGGCATTCGACTCGCTCAGGTATTTACCATCAGCGGTCTCAAATGCGGGCACCTAGAAAACAAAATGTTACATGTTATATTTTTGGGCCGGTTAATTCTGAAAATGTCAGCAAGCTGGCAGCAGCTCACGTGTTAATAATCGCAAACTTTTCAATACTTCCAAGAAGCAAAACTTATGAGTTGGCAAAATTTCACACGTTCCCCATGCGAATAACCTCATTTGCGCATAAATCTGCTATGCGATATTTTAGCTGCTGACGTTGCCGGCTTTTGTGCTCTTTGCCAAGCGATAAGCAACACCCATATATGTATATAAATAACTGAAAAGTCTAGACTCACCTTGCCGAAGGGGAACTTCTTTAGGAATTCCGCCGATTTGTTGGACTCGCCAAACTTGAAGTCCTCGGCCACTTTCACCTTTGCGCCAGAGTACTGGGCCGCGATGAGGGCCTTGTATGCGCGGAAGTTCTCGGGATAAGTGTAAAGTGTCTACAAATAAACATATTGCAGATTCAATTTAATATTTATTGTGTGCGTCCATCTTTTTTGCACTTGTTGAGCAACAATTTGGCAATTATTAATGCAGGATTGCACAATAATTTACAAATTAAACAAACGAATTTTTTACTTACTCCAGTCGACATCGTGATTTCTGCCGGAGAGAAAGAAGAAGACACACGCAGTTTTGTCATCGGCTGCTAGATGTCATGTTATGTGTGGAGTCCATTTCAGAGATTTTACAGTCACGCTGTTAAGTGAGGAGTAAATATGTTACGGTGGGGAGCACACTCTGTTGATTGTAGCGAGTAGCGAGCGGAGAGCACAACGAATGAACATCATCTGCCACCGAGAGCGACCGTACGCTTACGGCGCATAAGTTTAACTAAATTCAGTGCCTCAAACCACTTGAAACTATAAATAAATTAAATGTTAATGTGTAAGTGCAGCACCGCTACAATGCCCTGAAGTGCAGCAGTGAAGAAAGATTTCCTAACCAGGTACAAAAAGAGTTGGACGGTCACACGATAACCGCCGCAGTGAAAAAAAGTGAAAATTAGAGTGTGTGTGGTGTCAGTTTAACGAGTGCGGGGAGCGTTGCATGCGTGCGTATGTGTGAGTGTGTGTGTATGATTCTTACGTTGCGCTACGTTACGTTGCAAGTGAAATTTCATGACATTTGGCAGCGGCAATTGAAATTGTTTATTTTACTCAAAGCAATGCTACACAGAACATAGCAACTGCCCGCAAATGTTGTTCCCTAAATATGTGAGTCGCATTTATACATACATATACGAAAAACACATACGCGCACCCATACACCCATACACGTTTGCAAAATGAATGTCACAGCATCCAGCAAAATTTGCAAATCTTGCTTCTATTATTATAGCTGTTTACTTTGCATTTGCATTTGTTGCTGATCCGTGCTGTAATTGAAGCTGTGTGTGTGTGTGTGTGTGTGTGTGTGTACTCAACCCATCTTATTGGCGCTGTCTAAATGTGTAACCTTAGCATTATCATGCACTCTTTTCCCGTCACTTCTATTTGCAGCCTGTGCGACATGTGACCTTCATTCCAGCAACAAAATCAATAGCAATACACATAGTTAACGTTCACATTCATGTTCACGTTCACGTTCACTCCTTCTACATATCATTCGCATTAATATTTGTTTGTTCTTTGTTGCCCTCTGTCAACGCCCCCCTTCGATGCTTGGCCCTGGCCTACCTCACCAAAGCTACGCTTCAACCCCGCTTACCCACCTGTCGCCGTAAATTTTCATCAGCAGCCGGCCATGATTTGTACTTTACATAATTAGCCCATTTGCTAGGCGCTATTATTTTCAAATTGGAAATCTATTTAGCCTGTCGGGTGCTGTTCATTGCACAAATAATAATTCGAGGCTTGGACATTTGGTACAAACTTGAGTTTTAAGCCCGAATAAAAAGTGAAGAGCTTGGGAGAGTTAATCACGCGCATTTCGCAGATTCATATAAGCACCTTTGCTTGTAAATAGTTTTTCTGAAATGAATCATAAACACCTGAACGTAAGATTAATTATTGATTATTATACAATTTCTTATCACCTTATCGGACAACAATTTTGAATTTCAGTTGACGAGTCACTCAATCAGCACATGCGAACAAAATTTAGTTCATAAGTGCGATCGTTATATCTTCATAATGGCATTGCCAGAAAGTTTCACTTAAAAAAAAAGGAAATTGAATTGTCTAATAAGTTTCTCTTAGTTAGAGAAAGAAGGAACCATTATCAGCTGTTAGACCCACAAGAAGGGTGCGCACAAAACCGAGAGCAGACAGTGTGACCGTCTTACTTGAATTTCAAAATCATGTGCGTGCGAATGTCAGAATATACTTTCTAAGAAATCGAGTTCCATATAATTTTTATCACTGATAATTTACTATTTGTGCTTTTGTAGCAATAACAATTATATACACGTATAAATGTATGTATGTATATGTATTACAACACTGGTACAATTTTTGACAACTTTTATACACTGCTTTTTCTCATTTTCCTAAAGTTTTCGTATTGCTTTACTGAAATAGATCGTTTATAGTACTGTCACTTAAATTTAATTAGAATTATAATAAATAAATTAATATTATCCTCGAATTGAATTTCTCAAATTGTAACCTGTTGACAGGATAATGAAAGATGCTCGAATATGAAATATATGAGCTGAAAGAGGAACAAGTACGTCTTCCGCCAATCAGCAGCAACAACACCACCACCAACAATAAAAGCCCAAAACCACGTCAGAATCCGTACATTTTGTTGAAGTCCAACACTTTACTGAAACCCAAAGCTTCCACAACATCTGCAACGACTACTGAATCCGGTGAGCCGTCGCTGCCAGCACCAACGTGTTCGGTCATATATCCAGAGGTACAAGAGTACGTAGATCAGGTCGCACAGCCCCAACAAACAACCCACAAGGATATTGAGGCGGTGCCAAAGCGTAAACGTACTCGACGTGTTTATGTGGCAGAGCTCTCGCGTTGTGCCAGCCTAAGATCAAGGCAACCAGCAACAGTTAACCTACCACCCATACCGGAGAAAGCGTCAAGTCCATCACCGACAGCACAGTCATCGCCTACGCCCACAGAGGCTGCCGAGTGTCATAAGTATATCAAGTTAGGTAAGCAGCTGGAGCTTATACATTCAGTAGACAACTGCTAATGATTCAATTTTTGCAGAACATTTCAAACCCGAGTTTTGGAACCGCATTGAAGAGGAGCCAGAACCGAAAGTAACTGGAAGAAAGCGACGCGGAGGTGGCGGTGGTGTCAACGTCGGCGGTAGAAATCGCAAGCGTCGTTCTAAGATCGAGATCGATTCTAATTTCTCAGCGGAGACAGCAGCGGCCATCGCTGCGGCTCAAATCGAGCTTGATTCGAGTAAACCGGCGTCGCGCGCTTTTCGCAAACGCAAACGCAGCTGCAACATGTCGCTATACGACCGACGGTATCAAACATCCACAGACGAACAGCGGCGCGTGGCCAATGGCTATGTGTCTGGCGGCCCTGGTCTACGCGCTGGCAATTCGTCCGTCACCGGAGACAACGATTCACCCGAACTGCAGAGCCATCAGTATTATGGCCCAGCCGGTGGCAGCAATTCGAGCGGCGGCAGCTCCATCCCCGGCAGTGGCCTAAATGGCAGTGGTGGTACAGCATTGAATCATGTGCCCACTATGGGCACGCTGTGCAACATCGGCAACACTTGCTATCTGAATTCGGTGGTGTATACGCTGCGTTTTGCCCCGCACTTCCTGCACAATTTACATCATCTTATTCAGGATTTGAATGTGGTGCAGCAGGCGATACAGCGCCAACAGAATGCCAAGTCCGCCTCGCTGGGCCGCAACGTGAGCGGCAGCGGTGGTGCTCAATTGGAGCACGCACGCAGCTGGAGCAGCAAAGATCTGGCCACAACAGACCCGTACAACAGCACCAGCAATGGCAGCGGCAGCAATGCCGCCAGCAGCGGAAGCAAGAAGTCAACACATCAGTCGGTCAGTGAGAAATTGCACGATCTGTACAGCAGTCTGCATGGCAATGAGATGGCCGACTCCAGTGAGCCCTATCATGCGGACACCCTGTTGCATGCCATACAGGACGTCAATGCCACATTCGAGGGCAATCAACAACAGGATGCGCACGAGTTTCTAATGTGTGTGCTGAATTGTATACGCGAAACGAATCAGTCGCTGATAAAGGCCATTGGCGAGTGTCCGGAAGTGATTGCGAACGGGTGAGTTGTACCTGTTATAGGTGGACAATAATGTGACTAATTGACTGATTGCCTTTTCGTTTATGCAGCTACATTGCCAATCCTGATGATACGGATACGGTCGATTCTATGGAGCGCTCTGATGTGGGAAATCATGCGATCATGAGTGCTTCCGGCAATGGCTCGATAGCAACTAGTCAAAATCAAAGTACCACAACAACAAAAACATCATTTTTTTCACGCAAATCAAAGAGAAAAGATGAAGTGAAATCCTCAAAGGCGACACGATTGCAGTCACCGCTCAAAGATAATAGTCCAACCACAGCTGGCGGTGGCATAGGAACCACACATGTCGCCTCCAATAGTCTCTTTTATTTAAACACAGTCGATCTCAGCGGTGCTCCAGCTGCTTCAGCTGCTGCTGCTGCTGGTGCTAATACAACAGCATCAGCTGCATCGACCGCACCTGCAAAATATTCCAGTGATGATGAAATCAATACGGCTAGTCTACTCAAGGATAAAATGCGTCTGGAGGAGCGCATCCGCGAGCTGAATATCAACTTTTTCAACTCTGATTTTGAAGGTATTGTGGTGCTGACCACCAAATGCCTGAGCTGTGAAACAATTACGCGTCAGAAGCAAGGCATGCTCGATATCTCAGTACCTGTGCCGATTTCGGGTTATGATAATGCCGAATTGCAGGAAAAACCCAGCGCTTATATACAGGTTAGTACAGCAACCAGATCAGCTATAGAAAAAGTTCAATGGATCACAAAGGCATTAATTATCGTTAAGTACAATAGCGTACGATTGGATTTAGTCAGGCTTAATTCCCATTCATTCATTATTTTTATTCATGCTGAAATGCAATAATTGAAGACTGATTCATTGATGATATACTTTGTGTTTTTTTTTTTCAGAACTCTTGCATAACGCGTGAATATTTTCGCGGCGATAACAAATACAGCTGCAATCAGTGTACGGGCTACACTGAGGCCATACGCTCCATATCGTATGAGGTGCTGCCCCGTCTACTGGTCATCCAACTGAATCGGTTCTCGGGCGGCATGGAGAAGGTCAGCACCTATGTGCCCACAACATTTACGCTGCCCTGCTTCTGTGCCAAGTGCTGTGAGCTGAGCGATGCCAACAAGCTGCACGTTTACAAGCTGTACAGCGTCATAACGCACGTGGGCGCCACGTTAACAGTGGGCCATTATATAGCGTACACCTGCTTCTTGGACCTGGCCAGTGATTACGTCAATTGCCCCAAGGATCGACGCAATGCGACAAGCAGCGCACAACAACAGCAGTCAGCGGCACCAGCAGCTGGCAATGAGAACGCGGCGCCGAGCAATAATGGAATTAGCAGCATTGCGAGCTTACCGGTGTCAGCGGCTGCCTCGGCTTTGGCCTCGTCGGGCACCAGTTTGATGAAGAAAATGAAATTCGGCCGCAACAAAGCATCCAGCAGCGGCGACATGAGCAAAAATGTGAAGCAAGTGAACGGATTCACCAGCAAGACCATCACCAATGGCATTGGCAAGCTCAGCATGAACACCACCTGCCAAGGCATCAACTGTTGCGCGATGCGCCTGTGCTGCAGCCAACAGGCGAGCATGGCGGGCAGCACTACCGCCAGCAACAGCGACTTCAGCGAGGAATCCCTGCAGAATGGCAGCAACAGCAATCTCAGCTATGGCAGCAGCACCAACAGCTGTGCGTCGTATCCCACGGGCTATGGCAGCACGGGGCGCGGCGGAGTCAAAGCCAACTATGCGCAGGGCAACAGTAGCGAGCCCATTTGGTATATGTGCGACGATGATAAGATCAAGGCGATGACACAACGGGAATTCGAGGAGCTGCTCTCGCCGACGCGCAAAATTACAATTACACCGTATTTACTGTTCTATGCACGCTTCGATTTGCAGCCGGCGACGCCACAGAAGCCGAGCTCATCATCCACACCGCCACCACCGCAGCCCACGTCAGCAGCGTCGGCGTCGTCCGCAGCAGCAGCAGCAGCAGCAGCAGCAGTAGCAGTGCCGGCGCAGCAGCTACCGCAGAGCTCCTGGTCAAATGATAATCTGCAAAGTGGCTTGCACAAGATTTGAAAAGTTTTTGCGACGCTGCGCAAGGTCATCAAATGTAAAACAGATGTAAGACAAGCAGCTAAATGAACAGCAGTAGCAGCGGCAGCATTAAATAAGCAACCATATAAATAGAGCAGCTATGTAGGAACTTACATTCAAGTACATTATATATATAAATATATAGGAAACATATACAAATACGTCTCTTAGTTTAGGTCACACGAGTGTGGGCATAAGTTGAAGCAGAAGTCTGTTTGTTAAACAATTGTACACGTTTAAGCTCTATCGTTTATCTACATGCATAAAAACAAGTAACAAAAAAGTAAACTACATTTAATAACTCTTATATACGAAACAACAACAAAATGTTTAAAACTAAATACCCTTATGACTGAAGCCAGCTAAAAAAAAAAAAAAAAAAAAAAAAAATGAAAAGAAAATGATATATATCTATTATAATTACCACGCCCAGCCAAAGCCCTTGTTTCGGGCCTGGGCAACTGTGTAGGATAGTTGTGGTCCAGTTAAAGCCGTTGGCTAACAAATTCAATTAGTTTGACACATGGCATTTAGAATGTACTTTTGCGTTCAGTTCAAAAACATTTTTTACGTTAATACATTTCTATATACTATATATATATATATATATACATATACGCTATTTTGAGTTTAGCAAATAAGTATTGTTGCTTTTATTTGCTATGAAAACACTAAATTTTAATTTTGTCTTGGAAATTCATTTGTTAACATAACAATTAAAGCTGAAATCAAAGCTAAAATTGTAAACACGAATTTAACACGTTACGAACGCTATGCAAAAACTTGTTTCGCGCCTCAGTGAAATACTAATGAAAAAAAACATACGCATCAAATCTCGATAAGCCGTTTGTAAATTTACATAAACAGAAGCTCAATTCAATAAGTAATTTACAAATATGATAATACATCTTTTGAATATAGTTAATAAATCCGTTTTGTGCATAACTTCCATAAAGAAAAAATAGCCTAAAGGCAGTTTCAGCCTGACGGCAGCTTCGGCAACTTGTAATTCAAGCAGTAGCTAAATATTTTGTTCTACATAAACATAAAAACAAATACATATATACGTACATATTAATAAAAACGATTATCAATGCATCTGGACATAGTAATAGATATATTTCTATACATATATATATAAATATAAACATATTGGCCCAAGCATACATATATCAAGTGTTAAATAGTTGTTACAATTTAATGCAAACCAATGAAAGCCTTTCTTTTAGGCCAATTGAGAAGAACAACAACAGCAGCTAATAGAAGAAGAAGAAGAGCAACAACACACAACCAACACACACACACGTTCACAAAAGTGCATAAAATTGAAAGTCAATCAGAGAATTGTTATAAATGTAATAAAAGTTTATACTCATGTTTTTCATAGGACAAACTAAAGCAAAATAAGGATAGCAACAACAACACAGAGACACACAACTTCATGTATGTTAATACACAACAACACACTCACACATACACCTATGCTAATTATATTAAATAATAATAAAAATTAAATTTCATAATAAATACCGAATGCAATCTGTTCAGCTCTTTAGTTAGGGGTTTAGTTACGTCATTTCAGGAGCGCTGCTTTAGTGATATTAACATTTACAAACACACAAATACATAACACACTCAGAACACACATACATATTTATTTAGCTTGTACTTGTAATTTGTAAGATATAACAATTCCAATGAAACAACAATTGGAATCAAAAAAATCTAACCCCAAACAACAATAACTGAAGTTTCCACAAAATTGTGTTGAAGAAGCGCTGTTTAATTCCAATTACTTTTATTATTACGATAATTATGGATTATGATTATGATTATTATTATCATTATGATTGAGTAGCATAATAAAACATGCTTCAATATACGAAATATACAACATAATCTATGTACATTGTATATGCTATCTGTGTGTATCTGAATGCCTCAATTCTTAAGGAAGAAATGTGAAAGATATTCTCTTTGGAGAGCTGATAAATTCTGGGTAGAACTCATGTTCCTTAAGTTGCTGTAGTAGAAATATGAAAGGACGTAATCTGACCGAAAAATATAGCTTTCTAGCGTACTATGCTTATTTCCACTTTGAAGAAGGCTTTTGCTGAACCCATTTTCAATGGGAGATCAGGGTATAATGGTTTTGTTAGAAGTATGTAACGTGCAGAAGGGGACGTGACAGACCCCACAAAGTATATATATTCTTGATCAGGGCGAAGGGGCTGAATCAGAAGATATACGAGCTAGAGACTGAAAATTCCTAGGCCCGTGTATATCATGCGCATATCGAGCTTTTCTCCAAAAATGGATAACTACTACCGATATTTTATTATCGAATAAAAACCTTATCGAAAATGGGTTATTTTATTATATCGTCTACACTTTAAAATTTCGATTTTTGTGTAATTTACCCACGACTCCTAATAAAGTTATTATGCTAGTCTCTCTCTCCCCCTCTCGATCCCACCCCCTCCCTCACCATGTGCGAATATTTATTGAAATATCAGTTGCTCGAAGGGTTCAGGGGATCTCGTTGTCGAGCAGTCTCGACTAGAGGAAGAAATTCCTTGTTTATCTTTAGCTTTAATTTTTAACCTCTACAATCTTAGCTGTTAAAGAACCCAAACATAATTAACAACTGACATTTTGGTATTATATAATTATTTTAATATTCTTTTAGCTGATGAGGGCTTGTGCACGAAATGATTTATTTGACGTTATCTGTGGAGTATAACACATCTATTTCATGTTGTTTTCTTTTTTTTTAAGTTTTTGTTTTATTCTGTTGGTTTGTCAAGTAAACTCCTGATGGAGACCGAGACCTGGTCATAGTTGCGTTCCTTCCATTGGACATTGGTGAGCATGGTCTCTAGGGTTTGCTGTATGGCCTGTTCCAGTCCCTTCAGCGAACTTCTGTGCTCGGTAACGAAATTCCTGAAATCATCGAAATCGCTCTGCTGGAAGGTCTGCTCCGAGAAGGGCGGCAACAGCCGCGACATGTCCTTGACAATGGGACTGTAGCTGTGTTGGAAAAATGGTTAGTAATATAATTACATGTTGATTCGAGAGAATCGCTTACAATTTGTAGATGAAGTCCACGTTGTTCATGAAGTAATCTCGGGCCAAATGGAAGCCAATCTCATTGTATGCCACCGCCTGGAAGGCCCACATCGAGTCCTGTTTGCGTATGCCCTGCTTCGGCTCAAAGGTGAGTGCCAGGTAGCGCTGCAGCAGCCACACCTCACGCGTGCAGCCCAGCGACGACATAATCGTGCGCTTCTCGGCAGCCACGTTCGAGTTATTGTAGCGCATCCACAGGAAATTCCAATCGCCATCGTCGCCATGCCGTATGGCGGTGCAGTAGACCGTTTGCCGCAAATTGATGGGCACCGGATTCTGTTTGTCCGGATCCTGCTCGCTACGCCAGGCCGTAAAATAGTTCAGTGCCTTGGGCACACAGTCGCCCACCTGATACTGGCACGCCCAAGTGGCCACCATGGTCTTGAGCAGCACCTGGTCCTGCTGCTCAATGTTGGCGAAGGTGTCATTCAAGCCATTCAGATGCTCATAAACGGGCTCGATTAGCTTTTGCAGATAACGCTGAGAATAAACGTTGAAGAGGGATGTCATATAATGCGAATGGGTTTTTTTTATCCATCTCTACTCGTTCACGTAGCAAAAAGAGTGTATGCTGGGACTAGAGACTTAGATGTCCGATATGGACTTTCGTATGACTTTAAGAATAGAAGGCATAATATTTATTGTACCAACATAGTTAATTTCTGTGCACTGGAGGAACTAGAGAATTTTAATCTGGAATCGATGTATCATGGACCAAGGCATAGTATTTATTATACCAACATAGTTAATTTCTGTGCTCTGGAGGGACTAGAGAATTTTAATCTGGAATCGATGTATAGCTATAGGCATAGTATTTTGTATACTAACATAGTTAATTTCTGTGCACTGGAAGAACTAGAGAATTTTAATATAAAATCTATGTACGTGAACGAATACTATGCAGACGGTCTTGACCGACTGCCACATCTTACTTAATATAGAAACAGAGATAAAGAGAGCGAGAGAGAGAGAGAGCGAGAAAGTCTTTAAGAGATTGAGAGCGAAAAGAATTCGAAATGAATTTGAGACTAGGTTTTGATCTGGTCTAGAACGAACTTACGAAAAAATACAACTTTGACATGGGAATTTAGTGTCGGGCCGCATAATGTTTGCAATTTAAATAAAAATTAGAATGAGAGCTCTGGGTTACGTTGTCTTGTGTGTAGCAGGATAAGAGTGTATCTTGTCTTGAAATATACGTGGAACTCAACTAACCTTGAAGAACTCCAGATTGGGCGTTTGTCTGATGATACCCCTAAGGCGCTTCAAATTCTCAAAGGCCGACTTCCAGGGCAGATACTCGCGCTCGCGTCTCATATACTCCAGCAGTTCCATGGCGATGTCATAGTTCTGCTCGCCCGTCCAGGCCAGGTAGAAGGCATCGTCAATCAGCTGGGCGCGATTGATCACATGAATGCTCTCGAAGTCGCCATTGGTGAGCGTGTCGATGAGGAGTTTCCAGTTGCGCTCGTCATAGTTGACCTTGTACAGCGTCGACATCTGGGTATTGAATATGATCCACTGATCCTTGCCGGGCAGTCCCGTAATCGTCTTGGGCAGCACTTCGCCGGAGCTGCCGCACTCCATCCAGGTCTTGGGCGCCGTGTTCGTAAAGTCGCGCTCCCCCTGGGTGGTATAGCTGAGTGGCACCCACCAGCAGCCGCCTCGCTGTGCCCGTGAGATCTGAGTGTTCAGCAGATAACGCTCCTGGCTGAGCTTGGCACTGCCAGCTGAGTAGTCGCGGGTGATGTTGATAATGGGATAGCTGTGAAGGGTTTACAGATTAGAGATTCGTCTAGTCAGTCAAAAATTTTGGTGTATGAGCACTCACCCCGTCTGCAGAGTCCAGGAGTCCATAATGCGCTTGATGTCGTAGCTCTTGGGCAGTGCCCTGAACTTGTGGGCCGCTTCTGTCAGAGATTCCCAGAGATTATCCTGCTCGGCATTGCCGTAGGAGAACTTTTGCAGATAGTTTTGTATGCCCGAGCGGAAGGACTCGTCGCCCAAGAACATGTGCATCATGCGCAGCACTGTGGAGCCCTTCTGATATGAGATCTGGTCGAAGCTCTCCTGGATCTCAGTAACCAGCTCAATGGGTCGCGATATGGGATGGCTCGTCTCTAGTGCGTCCTTCCTGAAGATGACCAGCAGATTACTGAGCGACTCCTGTGCCATGGAACGCCACTCGGGATTGATTTTGTCCACACCCAAGCTGGCCACATATGTGGCGAATCCCTCGTTCAGCCACAGATCCGTCCACCACTTCATCGTGACCAGATTGCCGAACCACTGGTGGGCCAACTCATGGGCAATGATCGAGGCAACGCGCTGCTTGTCCGCCAGCGACGAGTGCTGAGCCGAATAGAGCAGAGCGATCTCCCTGTACGTGACCAGACCCCAGTTCTCCATAGCCCCTGCACTGAAATCCGGTATGGCTATCTGATCGATCTTCGGCAGCGGAAACTTAATGCCAAACAGATCCTCGTAGTACTGCAGCACCTTGGGTCCCACCTCGGCCGCATAGTCGCACTGCTCGATGGCGTTTGGCCGGGCCCAGGTGCGGAACAGCGTGCTGTTCGGCAGCGTGGAGGGCTTGTGGGAGAAGTCATTGACCGAATAGGCTACCAAGTAGGTGGACATGGGCACCGACTCCTCGAACTCACACCAAATATAATCCGCAATTTGTTCGCTGCAAATTATATCGTACAATTCTATATATAGTCTAACCGTCTGTCAACTGGCCAACCGGTCTTACTTGGGCTTTATCTCCTTGACGGGCATGTTGCTCAGTCCGTTGAAGCGCTTGTGGTAGCCAAGTGTAACCACAAAAGGCGCCTTGTAATCCGGCTCATCGAAGCAGGGGAAGGCCAAGCGCGCAGACGCTGGCTCAAACTGTGTTATGGACAGCCAGCTGAGTGAGAATTTTGAGATATTGTAAGAGAATATTTTGAAAAATACATAAGAACATAGGCATTGCTTTCGTGTAGCTAAATAACTGTGAATTATTGCGGCAATGTCTTTGTCATTAAGCTATAGTAGTGTCAATTGAATTATTTCGATTTTCTGAAATTTAACATACCATTAACATAACTTATTAACATAAATTATGCAGAGTATCCAAATTTATTTAGGTTCTGTACAGTCCTTATCTTGCTGCTTTTTTGTCCGTCTGTGTACCCGTCCGTCTATCCGCCCTTTTGTCCGTGCATCCTGTGTGTCAGAGTGCCTGTCCTTTTGTCCGTGCGTTCTTATGTCTCTCCGCACGTTCGTCTTTCTGCCTGCCTGTCCGTCCGATCCTCCACCTGATCGTCCCTCTATCCGTGCGTCGGCTGTCCGGTGCGTAAATAGTTCTACATATATTCCCTGGTAATTCCCTTAAGTAATATTTTCTAAAGACCATTTTCCTAAGATCATTCCCATATTTCTTTCCTTTGCGGGTCTCTTACCGGGACTTGTTCGTAACGGGATCAATGTAGGAGCTTCTGTAGTAGCCCTCCAGCTGACGGTTGAGCTCGGCGGCGAATGGCATGGTCAGCTCGTAGACATCTCCGGCCACGAGCTCCTCGCAGGTGCGCATCACATAGAAATCATGGACCGCATTCACCTCCGTGCCGGAGACGCAGTTCTTTTTGTTGGCACTCGATGTGTCGCGCAGTGTAATGAGCGACTCGTCGATCGTCAAGTTCTTCGCGTGCAACGTGATGTTATTTGCGTTTTCCAGCACCTTGAACAGGATTTTCACATCGCCCTCGAAACGCAGGTTGTCCGGGTCTTCAAAGTGCGTCAAGACACGTAAATTGTACTTCTGGGGCCGCAGCGCCGTGGGCAGCCGAAAATGGTTATAGCTCGAGTCGGCCAGGGTCAAGCCCAGCACCGCCCAACTGGCCACGAGCAGTAGAAGCAGCCGCATGTTAAAACTGCGGAGCAACAACAACAACAACAACAAGAGAGGGTAAAAACATTTATAAACAAACATCAATCAACGCGCTGCTAATGTGGAGCGGAATGGAGCAATTAACTAAATCACTTGCGGTATCGAAGCTTAAATCAATTTATAAAACAAGCCAAACGGAACGCAATCAACACCAACTAACGCTTAACACCATAACTATTGAGTGCAGGGTATACTGAGTGTTTAATGCATTTGTAATACGTTGTGAAAATGAATCACTTTAGATCAGGACTTCAGTATATAAAATTCATGGATATAAAATTCCGTAACAGTCTAATCAAGTTATAAAGCATAAAGTATGCACTTATACTCCTCATCTGAATACCAGTAGGCCTATTGATATAGTTGTAATATGTTTCTCAGCCTTCCTTTCTCTGTCTTTCTATCTGTCAATCGCCCTCTCTCTATCTTAAATTATGTTTATATGATTTTCTCTACTTCTTTGTCTCCCTTTATCTCTCTTTCTCTTCATCTCTCTTTCTTAAGATCCCTATATACATATCTCTCATATCTCTCCCAAGCTTTCTTTGCCGCATCTTTACTCTTTCTTTTTTCCTCTATTTCATCTCTAAGTTTCTATCCATATTGTTTTCTTTTCTCTCATCTTTTTCCTTCTTTCTCCGTCTTCTTCTGTCTCATTCTCACACTCCTTAGCTTCGTATATGTCAAGGGCGAAAACCTCGATGAAAAACCTTCTTAAATACAGACACACATCAATTTTAATGTTCTTATTCTAGAGTTAAGATTCTCTATGTTATATGCCTGCACTGCATTAGACAAAAGCCCTATATCTAAAAGGGTATACAACCTTCGAATTTGATTATAGCCACAACTGAGCCGCAAGCAAATCAATTATTTATATTTAGTGTTAACTAAAATAAAAGAGCAACCTTTGTTCTAGTTTTGCAAGTTCTCTTAAAGCTTCTTGTAATTCGCAATGAAATTAAGTGTAGCCGAAGGGCATTTAAAATGTGATATGACTAATGTAATGCTAAGTATTTAATTGTATTTTATTTTATTTTGTTTTTTATTTATTTTATTTTATTTTGTTTTTATTTATTTATTTAATTTTGTCTGGGTTGCTAGTGATGTTCGGCATCTTTGCCATGCCGCACACGTATTAAGGTCTGGGCCAATGAAACTTGAATAATTTTTATTTTTATTGAACATTTCGCTTTATATCGTGTTTGCTGTTTTGCGCTGCCCTGACGCTCATTTGTTATTATTTTGTAGCAATATTATGCTGATTGTGTGCAAAATGTGAGGTGCTTCGCGTCAGGTGTTTGCATCTGATTCGGAACTGATTCTAAAGACTGTAACACCCAATGGGTGTGACATATGTAGCTGCCAGAGATCATTTAGAGAGCATCTCTATCTCTCTCTTAGTCCCTCTCCCAAACACACACACACACACACACACACACACACACACACACACACACACACACAGAGTGTGAAAGAACAGTAACTGGATAAACCAGATGAGAACTTACAACTCGTTTTTTTCTCAATCAGAATTAAAGCTATGCGTGTGTAGTTATTTGTGTGTGTGTATGGGTGTGTAGGTGTCTATGTGTGTGTGGGTGTGTGTTTATTAAACATATGCAAAAGCTGACTGTGGGCGCGGCCATTGAACCCCCATATTAACATATTCCCGACTATCTGCACCTATGAGGGAGGAAGCCGCGCTCAGTTTATGCATTGAGAACATGTCGAAAGTTGATTCGAAAGTCAAGAATTGACAGCATGATTGATGCATGGATTGGGCGCTGCATGTACAAAACATTGAAAGCATTTCAATTCTGTGTGGCGTTTTCTCTGAAATCAATTATAAATTAAACAGTTTGCTGCTGTCGGGTATATACGACGGGATCATACCTGCCCATGAGAAGCACTGCTAAGAGAAAACTTTAGGAAACGGATTAACAAATATGTCATATTTTTATACGAGCTTGAGCATAGTAAAGCAACAATGTCCCACACTTTATAGAAACTATTGCCCTTACAAATAAAGCTTAGGATGAGTCTAATTGATTAGATATTAATAAAAAGCAAACAAGAATTTCAATGTATTATAGAATTTTAGAGTTGTACTTGAAAATGTTTTAAGTAGACTATACAAACTCTGAAGCTACTTGGGGCACTGTAACATGAACTTAAGATATAAGTATCAAAATAAAAATAATATATAAATATAGACAACAAAGCCTATATTAAATTGGAGACATCAACAACAAAATCAGCTTTTCTAATTCACGCGAAAGTATTCAATAGATATATTAACATAAATATGTACATTAAAGATATATATTTCATATTTATTGTAAGAATTTATAATAATTTTATTAATTATTTATTTTAGAGACCAAGTTCAACAAACACTTTTTAAATTAATTTTTTATTGATTGTGTTAATAACCGATACATAACCGTTTGAAGGATTTCTAATAGTGGAATTTCTTCAAAAATATATTAGAATAATATATTAAATTTAATAACATTTAAGTAGACATAATATTATGAAAAACTATGGATCTTTATATTTTGACCTGAACCGTTTATATCCGATTAAACCACTTCAAAAAATATTTTAAGCCATTAGATTTATATACGAATATACACACAAGTGAATATTTACTATATAAACTATACGCCATATGCAAAAAAAAAAAAAAAAAAAAAAAAAAAACCATAACCGATATATAACCATTTAAGCTGAAAGTCACATCCAAAAGCTTTAGGTATTCAGCAGATTCACTTTCAGCCTCAGGGTTTTTTAATTGAATTCGATAAATCAAAAAATGAACCGATTCGGAAGTGCTTAGTAATGCCAAAGCGAAGATTAGCTAAATGATATTTATGCATGCATGCAGCTGAAATTGTCATAAATGTTCAATTACATGAACTTGAAACATTTAAAGTTTGCTATTGAAATAATACAACCGATTCAAATTGCATAACCGTTAACGCTTCGCAATTTACTGCACTGATTTCAGCTATGATTCGAGCGCTTGGCATTGACATATCAATTGAACTTGAAGCACTTTGCCTACGAAACGCGAAATTGATTTGCACAGCTTCTGGCATACATACTATATATGAACTTTAATTATAATAGATATTTATATACTCTATATATATATCGATATCTGTTCTTCTTTAATTGCTGGGCGTTGCTGAGGGAAAAGTCGAGTAGTTGAATAACACTTCTGTCAATAGTTACAGCAAATGGTTTACGAGCGTTTCGAATTTCACGTTATCTGTTTATATTTTAATAATATTAATTACTTTAAGTTTTTAGTTTATTTTATGAGCAATTTTTGTAGACGTTTTAATTTCGTTAAGCTTAAACAAGTTTTGTTGCTTTGTGATTTATTTATCTTTTTACTTAAAGCGCAGGGCTTGAGCTTGGAGTTATGCACATAACTGGGCTTATACAGATATGTTTGTAGTTATATTATATATATAACTTTCTAGATTGTATACAACTGAACTAACTACCGTACCGCTTGGAGCTTCTGTTAGCTAGACGTGAATGCGAGCCGTTCGCTGGTCGGCGGCAATCTAAAGATTTTCATAGCAAGGCGCTTTTATCTTATAGGCGCATACACACGCACACGCACACACACACACACGGAGAGAAAGAGAGAGAGAGGGATAGAAAGAGAGAGCATGATTGAGCGTCGCTTTTCGCAGTCGCAGCAACAGCAGGCGGCTTAAACGAAACAAATTCGTGCTTCGGCGTCGGCGCAGTTCAGGCTTTTGTGGAACCTTTATCAAAATTATACACGCACACACACGCACCTATATATATATACGCACACACACACACAGCGCTCACAGCGGGTAGTCAGAACTTTGCTTGCAATATCTAATGGCAGGGCTTACGCAGCGTATGCGCGATTTCTGTGAATTTGAATGCAGACACACACATACACACACACATGCACACTCAGCTTGAAGATGCCACATGGTGGCATGTTGTTGACGCCAACGTGTTTTTGACCCTAATTGCGCTGATTAACCCGTTTTTCTCTTTTTTGTGTGTGGTGTTTTTTTTTTATTTTTTGCAACACTTCAGGCCAAAGCCACTGTAACCACCAAGCAACAGCGGCCAGCCCCACTCGCACCACCCACAGCACAGATAAGCATGGGACAACACGCACAGCATGCAACACATTTGGCATTTGGGCACCCCGCCAGTCTCTGATGCTCAGTTACACTGAGCGAAACTAGTGCGCCTTGAGCTTAAAAACAAGCTTTCGCTGTATATAGAAATATTATATTATATATACATATGATATACTGCTGATTGCCAATATATAGCCAAATATAATGTTTACTAAAAATATATATTAAAAATGATTTATTTTCCTGTATGAAATATGGTTCAGAAATTAAGTCTTCAGCTTTACAAATTGTTAATGAAAACAACAAAATATTTAATTATTTTACTGATTTATTTCAATGTAATATTTAAACAAATCTTTTTACTTAGAAAAAATATTAGAAATATTTATTATATACAAATTATTTATGACATATGTATATACAATTTGTAATATTTATTTTTAGCAATTCTTGAGCTACATTTTTTTATAGGCTATTACTAATGAATATCATTTTGATCATTAAAAAAATTACTTTATATTTTATACAACTTTTAATTGTTGGTAGTAATTTTACACTTATTTTTATCTAACTTTTTACTAAATTAAAATTTTTTTAATAAATATATATTAAGTTTTAATTTACATATTTTTTTGTTTCGTATTAAGGAAGGTAATCTAAAGTATTTAACTTAAATTTATGTATATATATATATATTTTATATTTAATTTTTTTTTTTTAATATTTTTAATTACAGTTAAAACTCACTATTTAATAGAAACTGTATTATTAACTGGACTCCGATTATATAAAGGCTCATACGCTTATGACTAACCCTACGTGAATTTCAATTATAAACAAAACAATTAATACTAATTGCAAAATACATAAATTTTGATTTACATACCAATTTATTTTTACAAATGCTATACATACCGATAGATAACTGAAAGGTGAAATACCTTAATGAAAAATGTTTTAAATATCTGAAGAACTATTTGAGGAACCACACCCATTTTTTGTGCGAGTGTATTTGTGCATTAGCCAGAGAGGAAAGGACTTAAGGCCCCAATGCAAGTGGCTGGCACATTCGAGTGCTTGCCGGGGGATGGGGAGAAGGGTAGGAGAGGGCATGCGAAACTGGGAAAGTGGAAATATGGAAAAGTGGGCCGTGCGTGGCAAACTAACTAAGTAGCACTTAAGCCCTGCGGTAATTGCCCCAAACACTAATTGCAGCATTTGCGCTTATCTGCTGTCAAAGGGGATTAAGTTAATGGTTGGCACCCTCCAGCTGGCTTTAACCCTGCCCACTAATTGTGGCACGCGCTTAAGAGCCCATTTAAAAATCAATTTGTATCATTTTCAGCCAAAAATATTCTTAAAATTGCCAAAATTAGCATAAATATATAGGTTTATACCAATTAACGCTACAGCTTAATCGATTTAGCACATTTAAAACAAAGTTAAAGCAAATCTAAATACCAAACGGAAGTCGTCTTTAAAGCGAAAAGTTAATTTAGTTTTTGGCAAAGTTTATTAAATTTGAAAGCAAACGTATTTTAGCGCCATCTAGCGAATGGTGCCTTACAGCTATTGCGAATTTAATCTCATGACGCAGCCAACTTCACATTTAATGTTACACGCACAGAGAAGTCAGCAACCCCTACAAAAGGCTGCACCAGTAAACAGCATAAGCCAGCTTAACAGTGCTGTTAAGTAAGCAAAGACACGCACCAAAACATCGCCAACGAGCTGGCAGCGCTGGCCATTTGGCGCCAAAATGTTATATCTGAAATAAAATTTTCGTATTTAATTTTTTCAAGTATATTAATAAAATGCATTTGGTTTTCAGTTCAGGGTTTTGTCTTTATATTTAAAATGTACATATCCTTTTCAATAATATTGCCTTTTTTGATGCAAAAATAAGCTTTGCTTAAAATAATCATTATATAATAAGGGGATGTTTGTTTTTGTTTTGTTTTTCATTTTGTTTTTGTTCAGTGTTTGTTCATTGGTCGAGGGGAGGGGTTAATTAAACGAATAAGCGTAAATTGTACCTAACACAAGTTTTCAACTTTCAACTCTTAAGCTTAACATAGCTAAAATATATAAATGTATATATGTGTGTGTATGTATGTATGTATGTTTGATGATTGTGTGTGTGTGTGTATCTTTAGCCTGTTTCTGCTTATCAACTAGTGAGGGGTATGGGGAGGGGATGTGGGCCGCTTAAATTTTTATGACATTAATTTTTCATTTTAGATTATAATGCACATTTCTTGTTACGTTACACAAATTCAAACTAAAGCTCTAAGTTAATTGAACTAAAATGTTAAAATTTTCATATATAAAAAAACAAGTAAACAAAAATTGATCAAAGAAAAGAACGAACTTAAGTTTCAGGAGAAAGAACGTTAAAATCTTAAAATTTACATCAGCGTGTGTGTAGGGGATTCAGTGTATATGTTTGTGTGTGTGTGTGTGTAGCTTTACAATTAATTCTTAACTAAAATTAACAAATCAAAATCAACAAAATCAACTTAAAAGGTGTTTCTCTTTATAAATGAAATAAATACCCAACTCTATCTCTATCTCTGTTTCTCTATTTACAAATACGAGTGATTTTCTGCGGGCGTTGCCACCCAGTCGTATAAATGATGAAGAAGCAGCCGCATCTACAGCATCAGCCGCGAACGCGACTTCTTAAAGCGACCCGTTGCAGCGCCTCCAGCGCCCCCATCACCATTCCAGGACTTGGACTTGGCCCGGAAATGTCTGTAGGCCTCATTGTAGGCCGGCTCCAGCATCGGGCGATACGCGCTCGGCTGGCAGAGCTCCGACTGTGTCTCGAAGAACTCTTTGTAGCCGTTGTGCAGCAGATAAATCTCCGGATAGTGCAGGGCCGGATACGCATGCGTGTTGCGCTCCCGATCCAGGTTGCGCAGGAAACGCGACATTTTTGGGCCACGCTCCGACGAGAACTCACAGTGGAAGATGATGATGTGGCGCTTGTTGCCGGCGGCGGCATTTTGCTGCTGCTGCAGCTCAGTCTGTGTCGCGCTCAGGAACTCCTCAAGGATCTGCTCGTGGGTGTAGAGGTTCTTGGCGCCTCGAATATGCCCGCCATCATATTCGTACGGATAGCGGCAGTCGATGATGCGATAACTGGCTACCTGGTGATCGAACTTGCCGTTCAACAGTTGCGCCACCGTCTCGCTGGAGATCGATTTGAGATCCCGGTGACGTCCCTCCATCAGTGGCAGGGCGTACGTCTTGCTAAAGTCGCCAATTAGCTGCGGCTCATTGTGATTCTCCGAGCGTGCCAAAGCGGACATGATTTCAGCATCATTGAGCGACATGCTTTTGCGCAGAGGAGGTGGGTGGGTTGATGTGGTTGTAGCTGTGGCAGTGGCAGCGGTGGGGCAGTTCTCCTTCTCGACGCAGCGGTGACGCTTGCTCTGGATGGGTGAGCAGCTGGCCGATGCGGGCGGTTCGGGACGCTTGAAGCAATCCCGTGCAGTCTCTGACGTCTTTGGTTGCTGTTGTTGTTGTTGTGATAATGCTAGCTGATTGCTATTCGTCTCTGTCATACTGAGGCAACGACGCACCGACGGACGACGCATCATCATGGTCAGGGCCTCCGGCGATTTGGGCGGCACCTTGATTTGCCCGCTGATCAGCGAGTTAAGCCCGCTGGGCAGTGTGAGCGAGGAGGATGGGGTTGGTTGTTGGACGCCAGCATAGGATTCCATTTCGAACAGCTCCATGTACTCATCATCCATGGACGACTCCATGGAGCCCGACGAGGAGAGGCTGTTGAATATGCGAAAGCTGCGCGCAGGTGTAGCAGCGCTGCCAGCTGCCGCTGCTGGGGTTGCCACCGGCTGTTGCTGCTGCAAGAGCTTGGGCTGGCGGATAATTTGAAAACGCTGCGGCGAGCCCTCGGGCGAGAGCAGACCGAGCAACGCCGGGCTGACCGAGCGCTGCGACGGCGACGACAACGGCAAAGCGTCATCGTCGTAGAACGAAAGCTCCTCCTCAGCATCCATAGCCATGATGTTGTTCATGTTGTTGTTGGTGTTGGTGTTGTTGGTCAGCGCACGGCGAACGCGGCGACTGCTGTTGTTTTTGTTGTTCATGTTGCTACAAAGGCAAGAGGAAGAGAGAGCGAGAGAGGGGGAGGATTAGTCAACTGAATTTCGTTTGCTTCCTGCTGCTGGTTGCGCTGCTGCCTAAACTGTGGCGGGTCATTAAACCCGCAGCTAAAAATACGCGGCGGTGGCGGTGGCGGCAGTGGTGGTGTAGAAAAAACAACAACAAGCAGAAGAGGAAGAAGCAGCAAGCAACTGCGAGGGGTTGTTGGGCTCATTTTCCATGCGTGTTGTTGTTGTCTCTCTCTCAGTTTAATAAATAAGGAAATTTGAATTAGAACTTAAAACGTCTCCGCCCCTTGCCTTTTTTGCGGTACTCTGCACGGAATTTCCCTTTTGCACTCGTTCCGCTCGGGCTGTTTGCGTCAGCGGTCAAATGCATCTGCACTTTTGACGACATTTTGGGTCACGCAAGACGGCCGCAGCACAAGCAAAAGCAGAAGAAGAAGACGAAAAAAGCATAAGCAATCGTTATTAGCCGACTGCGGCATACTCTCTACACACTCTCTACCAACTACAAACAGGTCGAAATGACAACTTGAAGTGCTTGAAAAATATACTCTTTTGCATTTTACGAACAGTGTATACAAATTGACAGAGCACAGTTGCTGTTGTTGTTGTTGGAGCTGAGCGAGCTTCGCGGAAGCCGGTTTAATGAATGAAAAAGCAACAGCAACAGCAACAATAACAACAGCTGAGCGCCACAGCCGAAAAAAACGTGTCGTTCGCTCGTGTGGAGCGTGCAAAAAATAATGAGAACAAAAAACATTTTTACTCTTACTTTTGTTCAACTGTATAAAGCAAAGCAGCGCGGTCGACGCCGGCGAATGCCTTGCGGCTGCTTCTCAGTGCCGTTGTTCACAGTTGCTTTCTGTATGTTTGTATATACATGCATATGTGTGTGTGGGCTTTGTTACTGCTGTGGTTGTTGTTGCTTGCCACGATCTGTTCAAGTTCAAGCGCGGTGCTTTTGTTGTTAAAATTTACTTGCACTTTTCTTTTATTACATTATCTATGCTATCCTCATTCCTATGCGCTCTATGCTTCACATCTAGTACTTGAGTGATAATTACCTGATATTGCAATCCATGGCGCAATTGTTCTCTTCGGCAATTGATTCCCACAGCATTTTGAATTAGTTAATTTATTTATTTTGTAGAAAATACCGCAAATATTATTTGGCTATTTCGGTGGAAGAATTTCAACTCGTGAATGTTTTCCGATTCTCTTTTGGTGATCTTTTTGAAAATTGCTAAAACACAATTCTCACACGTCTCTTTTGCTGGCACATTTACAGTTAATTTGTTAGTTCGTTTCGTTTTCGTTAGTTGCGACTTTGCACTTGGTAGTCCTTCGTTGAATTTGTTGTTTCATTTGTAAAATGTATTTGTTAAAAACTAATATTGCATTTGTTGTTGCAGATAGTATATGTGTTTATTTTTGGAGTTTTGCATCATTCTTATTATTATTGTGTCCGTTTTAACATTATTGCATTTGTTTGTAGTTGCACGTACTTTGTGAGTTCTTTGTGTGCTGCGTTTTGTATTAATATTTTATATCCCAATCGTTTTAACACAAACACACACACAAATTTACTTCACTACCGTACGAATGGCAGAGAGAGGGAGAGCAGCTCGAGGCGCAGATGTTGACACGACGACGAACAGAAAATAAATGTAGTTCTCGAGCCGAGCGCAGCTGGTTTTAAAGAGCTGCGGCCGTCGATGCAACCCCCGCTGCCGACGTCGCTGCTCTTTTGTGCGAGCAGCAGCAGCAGCAGCAGCACGTATAACGGCAGGAGCAGGATCGAGAATTGAAGCAGCCCAAGGAGAGAGAGCGAGAGCAGGAGCGAGAATAGCAACAGGAGCGGGAGCAGCAGCTACATACATACGTCCGTGCATATGTATTGGACAATTTCCCATTTACCATATTCTTCTATTTTCAATACCAATACCAAATAGCAAAACGCAATGAGGCGAAATGGGATGGAAGACATCGGAAAATCTCTGCAGTTGGAGCGATCGTTCGATCACTGGCCAATGCCAGTCCCAGTACCAGTGCCAGTGCAACAGGTAGCTCTTAATAATTTCCCCTACCCAATGCGCGGCCGGAGCACTATTGAATACGAAAATTTTGGCGCGCGAGCTTTTATAGCGCGAAGCGCGTCGTCGCCGACGCTGAGCGCCAAACCGATAGCCGAGTGGGCCCCGATTGGCGGCCGAGCAGCGATTCGTGTGGAGGCCGAAGCGAGAAAAAACACATGTGATTTACGTTGCTACCAAGTGACTGGGACCAGAGCCAGAGCCTGGAGCCGGCGGGCTCCTCAGCCTGCGTCTGCAGGCAGCGTGCAAATCTTTAAGCAGAATTGAAGACACAGACGGCAAAGGCGACGACGACGATGGCATCGACTGTGCGGCATCGATTGTGTCGTTCGCAGGTAATAATGTGAGATCCACGCATTCCGAGACGCCTGCCCGCCCTGTCGGCCCCCTTGACCCACCTTAGGCGTACATCAGCAGGTAGTCGTTGTGCCAGGTCCCAGTCATATGATCGACACTGTGCTCTTTGGGGGAGGTGGAGCGGGGCGTGGCTCTTTTGTGTTTTGCAGACGTAGACGCCAATGTCGTTAAATGAGCAGCGCTCAATGTGTATGTGTGCGTGTGTGTGTGTGATTGAGTGTGTGTGGGCAGTTGCGGCAAAGTTAAAGCAAAAATCGAGTTACATATGCGAGTATGTCTGTATGTATGTGTGTTTGTATTTGTGTATGCAAGCCCTGCGGGAGTCGTGTCGTATAAGACAGAGGGGAAGCGGTGGGGCACCCATGGGTATAGCAGTGCCTGCCAAGAGCCGCTTGTAAAGACTTGGCGAATTCCTCAACAGGCAAAGTCTACCAGCACAGTGCAGTGTATAACAGAAGAAACAACTAAATTGGACGGCGACCATGGGGCGACATCATTTATAAAACTATCATGCGAATCATATGGGCAAAGGCAAATGATTTGAGCTGGCGGTTCCAGCCGCCGCGAAATCCGCTCAAAGCTAAATGAGCTACGGTTTCATTCTCTTGAATTGCTTTTGTGCTGTGCAGGAAGAGGATCATCTTTTTGAAAGAATAAACAACAAACTAAAAAGGACGCAAAAATCATAAAGTGGTTTCGAGCAAGTTAAAAAGCATATGGAAAAAACGCTCAAAACTCATTCATAGTGTGACACAGTGTGCGGTGTGGGTTTATCACAATAAAATTCCATATGATAAAGCTTAAGCAAAATGTACTTATGTACATCATGATATTATTTGCAATATATTATTATTTTAAAATCTATGTAATGCATTTGATTTAAATATTATAGGTATAGCAATTGTACTATTTCCCATGCTCGTCACTACTGCTCATTTGAATATCATAGATCACATACCACGGTGCGGCGAGACAAACGAAGACGAACACAGAGCACAAAAAGGGCAAACTGAGAAATCAAAAAAATGTATGCAAAAAACTCGCACACAAACGCAGAGGAACACTCGCACACAAATGCATTGAGTGATTTTGATTACGAGGAAAGAATAGGCGGCACACTAATACAAGCGTCGAACACTATGAAATTGCAGTAACAACGTGAATGGGAATGGAACACAACAATAGCAGCGGGAGCAGCAAGAGCAAATAAACTTCCAAAAAAAAGAGAAGTGGAATGAACAACGTGAAGAACTAAATTGTAAATCGAAATTCCAAGAAGTGCGGTCTGAGATTTGGTCGGAGGTTTGTTTTTTAAACGTCTGACGTCGACGGCGGCATTAAAAAAGTGCAAAAAAGCGTTTGAGATACTTTTACGCGCGCGCGCGAAAGCTAACGAGTGTGCGAGAGTGCGAGGGGTGTACCGGGCTATGATTGTGTGTACGTGTCACACATATATATGTACATACGTGTGAGTGTGTGGGTCTTTAGTGTGCGCGGCGTTTAGGACTTTTGCATACAAAAGAGGCGGAGAGGAGACGTGCAATTAGTGTGCAATAAAACGGACATAGAAGAATTTGATGGATAGGTAAATTATGACCATTTAATCCATTTGCATATTGTCAACATTGGTGTGTGAGTGTGTGTGTGTGTGCATATAAATTCCTGAGTATGTACGGTAGAAACTCTCTTAAGCGGATACTCTAGTTTAATAAAGGAAAATAAAGAAAGAAGAAAAATATGCAAATTATGTTATAATTATATTTTATTCAGATATTAATTAACAATGAATAAGTCTAACTATGTCTATTTTATTTTCAGGCTCAATTATACCAATTTTTTCATATAACGGAGATTTTACTGTATGTTGTGGTCGAGCTCCACATTGACATCCAAAAAGCTATTGCGAATTTGAATTGGAGATTGACAAAGGTGTTGACAGGCTTTTGGCATTGAAGGTATTTGAACTTTGCAGAGAATTTCGATTGAAGCGAGGCCATGGGAGTCCCGAAAAGTAGGGGAAATCTGAGAATGTACATAAGAAGCAGCGTAACATAGAAAAATGCTGATCAGAAAGAATGTTCGTCTGTGGGCACACACACACGCACACACGTGCGCAGGACAAACAGTTAGAAAGGGATAGGTGCGCGGGGAATGACCCTCGGTCCCGTTTCAATTCCCATACACAATCCTGTTCCTTTCGGGCCTCTGTCTGTACATATGTTCAATCAGCTGATCGTGCGTAGCCCGAAGGACATGCACATAACAGAGTAGAGAATTAGTCCTGCTGTTCTGTGGTATGTGTGTGACACGAGCAGAAGGAGAGGCACGGGGAACGAGCACAACGCGCGCGCAAAATTCCTTAACACGAGCCCAACAAAAACAACAACAACAACAACAGCAGCAGCAACAGCTCTGTGTGTTGTGTGCTCAGTGCGTGCGTGTGTGTGTGCCAACGTAAGACGTAGCAGGGGGGGCGCAGAGATTTCTTGCAGTCGCCGATGTGCATTGGCCAGGCAGATCGACGAAAGAAGTAGGTGAAGAGCGCATGAGCGCTCGGAATAGGTGCACAAAAAGGAAACGCGTTTTGATTTTTGCGCCAAAATCGCTGCCACTGTATATGTGTCAGTGTGAGAGCTCTGTGCCAGTGTGTGTGTGTATGTGTGTGTGCAGGACTCGTCTGATGGGTAGAGTTGTTTAAAAGGCACAAATGGCTAAATAATTTCAGTTAATAGCTTTTAGAGTACAACTTATTTACAGACGTTGCGGGGACGCAGCTTGTAATGTATACACATATGTATGTACATATATTTTTATGAATTTAATAAAAAATATAAATATAACTAAATATAAGTTTGACTTTTTGTTGTAGGAATAGTATTTAAACTTTTTTATTCAAAATTCGATATGGTATAAATTATATTGAAGCTACTTACAAGTCTGCATATCCCAACTAAAACTTTCACAAATTTATTTAAAAGCTTTCAAATGTCATTATTTAAAATGCTAGAAGTAGCCAAATGGCAGCTATAATGGCAACTCTGCTGCAGTGAGCGGCGCAATCTGTACGGGAATATGTATGCGTATTTATGTGCTGTTAATACATGTGTATTTGTGTAGCCGTCTGCGAGCCTGTTTATCTTTGAGCTCTGCTGCAGTCGCTGCTGTGATTTCTTGCAGTCTTTGTCGCTCCTCTGATTATGTGCAGTAGAGTCGTTGCTGTTGCTGTTATTGCTATTGTTGTTGTTTTTCTTGCTACTCGACGTTTGTCTTTTTGCCTCTTTGCCGCGCTTTGTTGTTGCTATTTTATGTTTCCTTCGCCGCCTCGCACTGTATTCGTTCCTTGTTCCTTTTTGCGCCTTGTCTACAAGCTGATTGTGAGAAATATTTTTCGTTACTTGACTTTCTGCTGTGCGTGTTCCTTCTGTCTGTCCACCGTCCGCCGTCCGTTGTTCGTCGTCCACAGTCTTATGTCCTCGTACCCATTGGCGGCCACCGCCGGATCCCACAGTCACAATTCTTCTGCTTCCCACCCATATCTCCACTGGTGCCCGCAGCTCCAGTTGCTTGCACACACTAATTGATTCTCTGCATAAATTTTATTTAAAGCTTTAATAAATGTCAAAATAAGCAATTCATTTCGATGTTAGAGAACGCATTCATTCACGAACACTCACACGCACACTCACACGGATCATTCACGATACATTCACCACATTCACATTCACATTCACATTCACATTCTCCAAATGAAGCTTTCACTGCGGCAATCAATTGCCGGGTTCAGAGTTTAAATGTGCTGCTGCTGTCGAAGAGCCGCCCGCCTGGCAGCCCATAGCAATCAATTCGTATACAAACATATGTCTACACACATATACATACATACATATGTAAGTATCTATGTATATGAGCTTACTCTGCATCCAGAGATCGTCTGTCACGTCACGCGACAAGCCCTGCACATTCATTGTGGGAGGTGACAACAATTTCCATAGATTTGAAAGGATTTTATTTGAATTTTGGTTTAAATTGAAGCAATTAATTTGTCATTGATAATGCATTAATTGCTTGAGGCACAATGTATTTAATAAACAACAAGAAATAACGGTTTTCTTTGTGGGTTTAAGTGCTGTTTATATAGTTTGTCTATCTGCACTATATATCTGATATTCTTAGATATATTTCTTCAATTTCTCATATTACACTATTCTAACAACCATATCCTCACGTTAAAATTTAGTTTAACTTCTTATTACACAACCAGCATTTTCTAGTTCTGCTCTTTATCAATTTCCTTTAGCAACACCTGAAATTTCATAGGTCTTTGCATTGTGCAACGCCCGCAACAAGCTGCATGCAAAACTGGGGAACTACATATTGTTATGATAACTTCTAACGGTCAACACTGATAAGCCGCAGTGCTGAAGCTTCCCCGAAGCAATATTTCTTGGATTGTTTGCACAGCTCTTGGCAAATAGTCATAGTACATATACATACATATGTACATATACATATATACATTTGTATGTATGTATATAAGAGAGGGTCATATATAGGAACCTTACACATGTATTGGTGTGTGTGTGTGTGTGTGGAATGATATGAGGCTGCCTCAGGAAGTACTAATCAACATTGCTCGGCTCAGCAGCACAACAAAAGTTGGTATTGTATATGTGGGCAAATAGGCAACAACAACTTGAGAAGGGGGCGGCAGAGGCGCGAAGGCGGTGCGGGAATGTATATTGTAGCAGTGGGGAAGTAGGTTGTCGTTGTTGTTGTTGCCATTTAATGAGCGAACAATGTTCTTGACATGATTAGATATTTTTTATATTCCCAATACCCTTGTTAAGGTTGTTTTTATTTAGTCTGCGAATTTGTTACGCACCGAATGGCGCATATCAGTTAGGTATAAAATATATATACATCTAGTCTTAAATTGAGAAATCTAATGTTCAATATCTAAAATATGACTTGTATCTAATTATTTTAAATCTTACGGATAAAATTCTTTGATGTTTTCTATATTAATTCAATTCTCTATTATATTTTATTCCATTTTATATATTTTTTAGATATCCCAATCAATTCTACTTAGGAATTGCATTTAGGATAAAACTAATAATATTTTGATGTTTAGAATTCATATATGAGAAATACTATATCTATTATATTTGACTTATATTATCGTATTACTTGAAATATATTTATGCATGTTAGAGTATTTGTATTTCAGCTAGACTCTTTATTGTTTTGACAGTTATTCATTTTATGCATGTCGCGCGAATTTGGCGCGCATTTCGATTCCAATTATGATATGTGGGGGCATGAATGCCACATTTGTCGAGTTTAGTGGGGCATTGACTAGGCACAGGCACAGGCCCAGGCAAAGGCACGGGCCCAGGCACTGTCTTGATAAGACTGCTCTCGATCTGCCTGGCAGTTGGGTCATCTGTCTGCCAGATTTGGCTGCCCCGCTGCGCATTCCACTTGAGTTTCCCAGGCACCCAAACACCCCCCACTGCTTGGTTAGTTTGCAATTGAAATCGATCAACAATTAGCTGATGTTTTGCTTGCAATTTTCTAAATCATTAGAATAGTAGCAGCTTGCTCAGCCTTTGTCTGCGTGGCTCAAGTGGTTCGCCATTCTCCCAGGACAATTCGCCTTGTGGCCGGCACTCGTTGCGCCTGTGTTTCAGCTTTTGTTTTCAGCATTTCTCAATGTTAGTTCCTTCTATGCTCTTATTTTTGCCAACAATTCGGGTCACAACAAGTGCCGACATTGAAACAATCTCTTGGTATTATAAGCATTTCTGTTTCTGTTCGATTTCGAGCAGGCAGTGCGAAATCTTCATTGTCACATGTTGCGCCGCATTTTGGTTCCCACACAGCGTGCAATTTATATACATTTATGTTGTTTCCCTTTATTTTATTTGGCTTGTCTTGTCTCAAGTGTTTCAGGCTGTGGTTAAAGACTTTTTACTTATTTGGATCAAGGCTCTGTTCTGCTTAAAACTGTTCTTAAAATATCATTGTGAGTGAGTGAGTGATAAATAATAATAATAATAAATATGTGATATATATAGAGCTGAGTCTTAATAAAGGGAATAATATATTCGAATATAGTCGAACCTCACAGTAGTTAGGCCATGGAATCTATTGCTACAAATTTTGGCTTGAAAAACTTTTTAAGATTTGATCTAATATGGAACCAAAGATATTTAATAATGATTTTAATAATTATTTTATTTATATAATATAATTAGCCAAGTCTGATGATCATAGGATTATATTTTTCATTCAACTGCTGTATCTATTCCGAATCATTCGTGAAAATCTTTAAAAGTATAAGATTCGAATTAATTTTAAACAAATATTCTACAGAAATTTTAAAAATATCCCAAAACCTTGAATAATTTTTTTTTTGTTAAAAACAATTTTTTTTCTAGTTTTTTTAAATTCCAAATTTTTTTTTATTATTTTCGATTTATATTTAAATGTGTTAATAAAGTGTTAATAACATTCAATAATCGTATAAAAATTTGGCAAAATTTAAATATATCATATCAAACTTTTATATTTTATTATCAAAAATTTAAATTGAACTCATATGGAAATTTATTAGCAATTAACTTAAAGATTAATTCATAGTCCGATTTGTTTGGGTTGCCGTCATGATCAATGACTTCTGTCACTCTAATATGATATCCTTCATGGGTTTTCTCCGATTCGAACCCCTTCGCGGTTTGATACCCTTGGCCAGTGGTCAATGTTTATGTTTAGATTAATAACAGCCACGCGACTGACCCACGAACTGACCATTGGTCAGTTCATTTTTAGTAAAACCTCAATAGATTCGCGCCCTAAGGGATCTATGCTAACATCTTGGACAACCACAATACCTCTACATATATTTATTTATATACATATATGGGCATGTAGCCAATCTATAGCTTAGGGATATGTGGAAATTAATCACAGGGCTCAACCCTAGCGCCGCCGAATCCTTTCTCTGGCCCTAACGCTGTGAGACACTGTGTACACAGCATGTAATTAATTGATTAACATTCTTAAGGATAGCATTTCTTTTGGATTGATGTGCCGATCTTATCGTGTTACATTCGCGCAGCCTTTCAACACATTTGGGACGCAACCCTTTTGTTAGACTTGAGCTATCCGCCTGACCAGATCCGGGATAACAATGGGCATGGCTATATATATTTTTGTCTGTCTGTCTGTCTGTCCGTGGCGGGGCATTTCATTCATGCATCTCTGGAGATGATGTGTTTCGCGTTGATCCTAATCTAGAGTATACCCTAGATTGTTCTATATTGAGTAAACAAGGGTATATTGAAGTTTTTGAGAAAATAGAGGCAATGACCTTATTTATTATTAATTAGATGCTGAGTTTGTCTCTGGTCTATTTCTACGCTTTTGAGAGAAGTTTTGAAGGAAGTTTGTATAGACAAACTAAGAGACTGTATGAGCAAGCATTAAAGTCATCCTTAGCTAGCTGTAGAGGGTATCTTTGGGTCTATCACGAGGAACTAAAAGCCTTCGTAATTATTCATTTTACGCGCATCTTCGCTAACGCGCAGTTTCTTAGAACTCGGACTTGAGAAACAACGCAGTTTAATCAGTGAAATCAGTCAGATCAGTTGTCCGAGCGAAACCACAGACTGGAGACGGGGCTTTACTGTTTGAGGTGCCTGGTCCAGCAATTTCTCAATGTCTAAGTGAATTACACAGCACATTAGATGGCATCGATGTGGCTGATGTTGCATAATCCCAACGATCGCCCAGCTGCCAAGTTTTGCACCCCTCGGCAAGGTAAGCAAATTTTGCCATTTGTCCTGTACCCATTCCCGTTCCCATTCCCATTCCCATTGCTATACCCATTCCCATTCCCATTCTCAGGCGGGATGGGTCGCTTACCTTGAGCGAGGGGCCCAGTCGGGCAGAGCAATTGCATTGTTTTACTAACAACATCAAAGTTATGACAAGATTTTGTCTATCACAGCTCAAGCTGTGCGCGTTCCTCATCTCCTTCTTCTTCTTTATGTCTTGAGATTTAGTTTGGTTTTTTTTGGGAGGGTTGAAGGGATGATCGTAGGACATCACGTGTGGCCAACTGACAGACTGACTGACAACCGACTGCACAGATCGCCTTGTGCTCGAAATGCATTACGATTGAATTTCAAATTTAATCGCATATACAAATTTTATTTATGTGACATGGGTGCATTCCGTACCGTGGGATGGAACTTTGCTCGCTCTCTCTCTATCTCTGTGACAATTCACCGATCACAAATGGTCCATGTCAATCCCTAATGCTTTCACTTGGTTTCAATTGGCAGGCAGGGAGAAAGTCATAAGAGAAGTTAAAGGATGGGAAGTTAGGAGAAAGTTTAGAGATTATGTTATAAGATTTATTATATTTTAATATAAGATGGTAATTTATATTTATAAATTTTTATATATTGTTAAACATATTCTCTACTAATTTTAAATCAGTAAAACTTATTATATTATAATATAATTTATGTATCGTAATATTTTATTATATTACATTATTATAGCATTATCTTTTTTTTTTTTTTCATTTATTTATTTATTGTTATACTAATTTTTTAAGCCATTCGTAAATCTAATTTGATCAATTACAAAAATTTTTGTAATTTGAAGACGAGATTAAAATTTATAAAAAATTTTGAGGATCGACTACAAATAAAGTAATTTTCACCAGTTTCTCTCCTTTCATATTTCAAACATCTTTATAATCATATGCTTGGCTAACGTATGCCTACTACGAACTCATTAAGAGATTAACAATATCTTAAATAGAAAATCTAGCAATTTTGCTTTTGCTGCTGTTCTTCTGCCCACTGCTAAATGGCTTGCAATTGCACATTCAACACATTGTGGCACAGACAAAGGCACATGTCAGATTCAGATACAGATACAGATACATACTATATATATGTATACTCGTATGAGTAGTTGGATTTCAGACAGAAGAACAAGTACAACTCAATATGCCGATCCATCATCTGGTACTCAACGCTGGCCATATGTGTGTAATATTAATCTGCAAAATTTATATGTATATAAGAATTTCATTCTCTTCTCTTCTTTATATATATACTTATTTTTTGGCACATGAACAAATGAAGTCATTGTCAGCAGTTGTCAACGCTGGCACGCCCAGGCAGCGTGTGTGTTGTGGGCGTTGTGACGATAGGAAATACGAAAAATCTTTAAAACTAATTCCCAAATTACCGGTAAAAATGCCTAAAACAAAGTGCCAAACAATCAGAGAGGAAAAAGTTATAGAAATTTGATGGCCTCCAATGGCTTGGCTCAAAGGAGTGTACGCTGATCCAACCCATAATTAACTATTCAAACAAAAGGCAGGCGTGCATACAAAAGGATCGATAATCACACACACACGCACACACATACACCTACAATATACCACTTGATGTTTCGAGTCACGTTTGCTGACACAAATCCTTCTTAGGAAAGGCAATATTTCCTAGTCATCGCCACGATCTACACGGGCACACACATCCTCATCATCAGGAGGCTTGGAGAATCGACTGCGAGGCGAGCCATATTGACAGGCCATAGCCCCGTGCATACCAAAGCAGATTGCGCAGATTTCCAAAACGTTAGAAACCAAACGGCAACAACAGCAGCAACAACAACAATAGCAACAGCAGCAGCAACAACAACAACAATTATGAATACGTGAGCTGATCTACCTATTGTTCGACTGTTTTGGCTGCAACCTGTTCTGTGCATCGTGTAAGGTGTTGCTCGCCTGGCCTTCTTTTCTCTTCTCCTTTTTTTTTTTTTTTTGCTTCTCTTGATCACACCTACGTATATATATAGGTGTATATACATATATGTGCATATGTGTGGGGCCATTCCTACTGTTCGCTTGCCAAGCATCAGTCCACTGCCTTGACAGCGAATTGCTTTGGCTCATAATTCACTCACTCAGGTTTGAATTTCTTTAAAAATAACTTTATTTTGCATGCCATTTCATTTCTTTTTATTGTTTCTTTTTTTTTTTTTAATTTATTTTTTACTTAACTTTGCATACTTCGTTAAGATACAAAAGTGCGTGCTGCATATGGGAGCAGTTGCATCTAGTCTTAGACAAGAATTGTGGGAATGCCTTGCTAAAATGATTTCATTGTCATATGAATGATCATATTCATGTAATATCTACATATGTATAAAGTAACTCTTCTTTCGAGTTTAATGAATCATAGAGAAACTAGATTATTCTTTTGTAAAAAGCAAACATAATTTGATTACAATTTTTTATCGATTAAATGGGAATTTTTCTTATGATTCTTTCTCAGCTCATTCAGCTTCTAAGAATTTCAGCTCTAACGTTTAGAAGGTGTTGAATGTTTTCTATCTTTTGTTCTCCTTTATCGAATTGATCTTAACTAAGGATCTCATGATTTTATTTTGTAGTAAAAAGGTAATTTTGTACCTTTTACAAGTGAAATAAATTTTAAAATAAATGTGAGAACGAAACTAAAAATAATATTGGCTAAATAGCGGCACAACATGTTTAAGAGTTGATCAGTTTCGAATTATTAAGATGTTTTATAGAAGTTTTAGCGCTGAGAAAACATAATGATGGACTTTCTAAAACTTTTGCTTATTTGAGTAAAGAATCGTACCCTGGAATACTTTTCTATTTAAATATCCTATACATATAGACTTAATGTTCTTCCAATATCATGTAATAGCTCAACGTCTGCTATTTAATAGCCGCCTCAGTCATATGCAAATACACCTAACGCCCCAAATATGTAGCACTCGTTCTGGTCTCATTCATTTGGCACGTGTGCCGGATACAATTTTCAGCAGTTCTGCCACACAATGGGCAGAGCGAGCGTGTTAGGAAAACGTGCCTACTACGCGGCGCCCGCATCGGATGCATTTGAAATATTTATCCAAAAATTGTTAATACACAGCGCTACAAAAGGACCTTTCAAATTGAAAGGATGCGATTGTATTTGCATTAACATTGGCATTGTTATGCCGGCATCAGGATATCAAACCAGCGTTGGTAGAGGGTGTGACAGTGCTAGTGTGTGTGTGAGTGTGAGTGAGTATTTGTGTGTGTGTGTGTGTGTGTGTGTGTGTTGGCAGATCCTTTTACAATCAGAAATGCGCGAAAGTGTGGCGCATGCGCACGTGCGCTTAGATCCTGCGCCCTCGTACAAGGGTGGCTCTTGGCAGCGCCCCTCTATCGCTAATGAAAACAAGTGGACGCCATTTCCGCAAATGGTTTAATTGCCAGCCAGCTTGATGATCCTTGTTGTGTTGTTGTTGTTGTTGCTGCTGCTGCTTCTGCTGCTGGTGGTGCGGCGATGGTGGTGTATGCGCCCTCAGCTTAGCTAGCAGGCGAGTACAGTGCGCAACCAGCATAGTCCTGGCTAGCAGGACATAAGCGCCTGTGTGAATCTAACGGCTGCAAGGACAGCCGCCAGAGAGGGTGGTGCTGCTGCTGGTGTTGTCGTTTCTGCTTGATACCCTGTAGTTTTTGGCAGTGATTGAAAAGGGGCATGCTTGGCATGGGTATAAACAGGGAAATGTTTGACTCTGTAAAGGAAAAGAGAAATGTCTGACTCTTTAAAGAAAAGTAGAATTATACTTGTATATATTATATACTCATTTAATATAAAGTAATTCTTCTCTCAAAGCCTTTAGCCTGTGTCTCTCACAAGTTTGCTATGAAAGCTTTCTGCAGGGCAACAGCTAGTCGCAGTCACCCACTCGCCTAGATCAGTGCGACTTGTTTGGTCTGGCCTGTTGGTGGTAGCTGAGTATCGGGCTGGTGGTGCACCATTATATTTTTGGGGTGGTTCAACCCCCAGGATGTGGCACGGGCCCCTGTAAAGTTGTAACAGGCAGGTGCTGGCTCATGCTGGTGTTGATTTTGATTTTCATTTCGTGCTGATGATACCCTCCATTGGGGTGATGATGCTGCTGCTGCTGCTGCTGCTTTTACTGCAGCTCGAGCAGACAGACATGCGTGCAGCTGCCTGTTCAGCCGCGTACAGTCAATGACCCGTTAGCTTAATCAAGGCAGCAAGTCCTTGATTACATGGTTGACATAAATCATAAGCAGCGGGCCGGCCGCCTGGCAGCTGCACAAAAGCTCAATGCCCAAAACAAACTCGATGCGCAGCTGAGCAGAAATAGAGCAGCCGATAACGACAATAGTCAAATTTGTGCAATAGCACGGCAAGCGGCCCAACCACAAGCCCAGTCAAACATCTTTGTGGCACACACCGGGCTCGGCACGAGTCCTTTGCTGAAAATCTTCATAAATTACTGGACATTAAATGTCCAAGAGCTGCTGCTGCTGCTGCTGCTGATGCAGCAATCATTGCGCAATGTGTGCAAAAACGACATCAAGAAATCAACAATGCGTGGCAAAACAGGACCAAATCGCAGCCACACCGGGCCCCGTAGCTGCATCTTGCAATGCGCTGACAATGCTGCTGCTGCTGCTCAATGTATTAATGCCATTATTCTTCCGGCGCATAGCCATTGTGGCACTTACAACGCTGCAGCGACTCCCTTTTCTTCTTCCTTCTTCCGTTGTCGCTGTCCTGGTCGTTGTCCTGCGCAATCATTGTAATCGATTTTGCACAATTTCCAATGCCAATGCTCAAGACGTTGCGCCGACGCTGTGTCTTAGGGGTTGTCGCTGCCGCCGCCACTGCCACCTGGTTTACACACACACACACACGCATATGTATATGTGTATGCATTTCATCCCCCTTGGCTGGCCACACAGCTGATCATACGTGGCTCTATGTAGCTCGTGCCAAAGCGCGCGCGGGGTTCGTCTTTAAGGAATACGAAAAATTGTAACAGCAAATAATAATGGGCTTCTCTTTAGGCTAGGTCTGGGCTCTAAGCAGCCGGCGCTTGCCGTTGCCCGCCACCGTTGCCGTCTCTCTGACTCTCGACACCTTCAACTATTTCTCGCTTGGCACAAGCCAAAAAGAAAATATATATGTATGTATATATGTATGTATGTATGTGCAGTATAGCCAAACATCTGTCCCATATTTTGTGCCGTCTTAATGTGACACATTTGTAAGACTCGAGCAGCTCTCGACTGTTTATCGCTGACTAACAAATTTGGTAAGTGCTTAGGGAGCAGCGCTAAAGGGTTGCCCCAATGTGTTTTGTTTTGCTTACCAATACTAAGTGCAGCCAGTAGTGTTGGCTAATTAACCGACCTCAACTTAAGGGTTGACAACTAGCTCCCCATTTGCCGGCATTCCCTAGATATTCTCCCCACTTCTTGATTGAACTCAAAAATTGACTTTTATTCCAATTGATATTTAGCTCCATTTCATAAACAGTTAATTGCCACAAGGTGAAAACGCTGAGTCTCATAACTTTGCTTGCCTTTCGTATGTAAATGGAACTTTAAATAATCTCAAGATATCTATAAATATTGATGGTCAACTGGCAGTTGGTTTTCAGAGCTGTTTTTCGAAAAACAAAATTATGTAAAGCAACTTGGCTCAAAAGATATGAATATGGATGAGGAACTGCAAGGTAAATACATACTGTTATATGCAATCTTTAAAAATCAAGAATAAGGTTATTAAAGTTGAGTTTTTGTACTCATTTATGAAGAGATAATAGAGCTTCAGCTTAATTCTTATATATACAATTATGAAAGGCCTTCTATCTTAGCTTATATCGTTTATCTTCGTATTCATTCCCAATCATTGGAAAGTTCAAGAAGTCTTCTATAACTCGAGTAAGCTTCTTATCGCCAATCGTATTTGCTCCAAGTTGATCCCCAATCGAAATTCCAACTAGCTTGAAAAATTTAAGTTTATTTATCATGTAAAGTCTTTAATAATTCTAGATAATACCTATATACACTCATATATCTACCCTTTTGCCGATTTCTAGGAATTACAAAATTTGTGGCACATGCCATTTGAGTTCAACGAACTGTTTGCTTTCCCTATTATTGCAGTCTTATTTTTTATCATGTGCCTAACCTAAGACAGTAGTAAGATATCTATGCGTCCCACATACTATATGCATTAGATATGATAATGTGTCATTTTTCTATATACATGCAGACAGACACATACACACACCTCCCCTTCTAACGGAACTCCCAACAGCCGTATTAATAACATTGGGGTCATTGTCATGACAGTTCTTCCGTTTATTTATATAGTACGTCTTGCTGTCTGAAAGAAACCCCCTATGAATAATGCACTCCATGTTGCACGTTGTTTTTGTTGGTGTGGCAGCCATGCGGTGGCATTAGTTGCCCTATCGGGTGGTGCTGTTGGTGGTGCTGCTTTACATTAGTATATGTACGATCGCTCAAGCATATATATACATATATATATATATATATATCGTGCATATATGTAGTCAAAACTTGAACCCTCCTGGCCAGCCAGCCAGTCAGCCCAGCCAGGCAGTCAGCCAGTCAGCCCAGCAGCTGCTCAGACGGCGGCTCGGCTCAGACTTGGAGAGTTTTCCTGCTCCTTGCCACGTTTCATTAAATTTTTGCTTCATTTCAAATGCGATTGCATGCAACTGTGTGAGTGTGTGTGTGCGTTTGTGTGCGTGTGTGCGTGTGCGCCAAGGAGGCAGGATTACTTATGGGCGATCGAGGTGGCATATGCGTTTTCTTGGCGCGAGCTATGCGGCAATTGATGCACAAGGAAACAAAACCGGAGGCAAGGACGAGAAGCAAGAAAGCAGGCAAAGCGAGAACAAACGCACACAAAACAGGGAGTATAATGAGAAGTTTCGGCTCTGGGTAGCAACTAAAATTGGGGTGACGATGACGTGCTCAGGAAGGTGGTGCCAGGAGCAGTTCGAGTGCCGAAGCAGTCGCAGCAGCAGTCGGAGCAGCAGCAGCAGCCGCAGCCGGTGGTGCTTTTAGGTGTAGAAATGCGCGCAAATGCAAAAATCTCAGAAAAGAAAAAAAAAAAACAAAAAAAAAAAAAAAAAAACTAAAGTTGAGCATCTAGAAAAGTGAAAAGCAATCAAAAAACTGCAAGCAGTGCTCAAGGTGTGTGTGTGTGTGTGTGTGCTTATGCAAAAAAGTGCACACACACACAGACACATATCATCGCCAGCACACAGACACTCACGCACACACACACACACACACACACACAAGACGCTATCAATAAATTTCAGGACTTCGGGCGCGTTTCCTTGGGGGCAGCAACCTCAGCGCTGCATGTCTCAAGACGAGGCTCTGTTGCAAGCAGCGGCAGCTGCTGCATTTCGTGTGCTGCAAATTGTTGCTGTTGTTGTTGCTGCTCGAAAATTATGAAGCTGCAAGCAGCGCCGGCTGCTCTGTCATTGATAATCTAGCATAGAGTGCTGCCGCACTTGGGGTTGACTTTCCCCTTGATTGGGTTGACTTTTCCATTCCTTTCCTTTCTTTTCCTATTCTCTTGTCTTATTTTCCTGGACGAAGATTTCCATTTGCCGTGGGCGTTTTTGTGCACATATTTTGACATGTCACGCCCCGTCGGATGCCGTTTGACCATCAATAGCTGCTAATTATTTTGGCATTGTGCTCGTGGGGTTTCGCAAGCTGCCAGGGCATTGACAGGACATTGTCCTGATAATTTGTCTTTGGAGCAGACGGCACGCGGCTGGATGGTAGATCAATTAAGGTCCAGGCGCGAATCCATAGGTTATAGTCTACTACTTTTGTTCTATATTAGTTAGTAGTTTAGTTGTCTAAGTAGCATTTGCTATGGGGATGGGTCTGAGATCACCTATAAGATGGCTGACATTGGGAGGAGGCTTGCTAGGAAGTCTCAGCTACATTTAATTTGAAAGAAATTGCATGAGGCTTTTCGGGTAGACTCCTAGATCTATAATATAGAGAGAACAAAAAAATAAGGAGAGAAAAGATCCATATTATAGAGAGCGAGAGAGAGAGAGAGAGAGAGAGAGATCTGCATACATAGAAAGACATTGCAGAGTCCAAAGTTTAAATTTATGTTTCTAGTATGATTTCTCCTAAATTTATAATATAGAGAGACTTATAATATCGACTTGTGGGATGAGTGGGATCTATAATATGGAGATATCCATAATAACAAGAAATTTATAATATAGAGAGACCTGCTTACATAGATCTTGAAGAACCCAAAGTCAAATTTCAGTTTCTAATCGGATAGTCTCTTTATATACCCCAGTTCCATACTCTATTATACTTGCTATGATTGTGCAAGAGAAGCCCTGCAGGTTAATAGATTTTGCACAATTTCCAATGCCAATGCTCAAGACGTTGCGCCGACGCTGTGTCTTAGGGGTTGTCGCTGCCGCCGCCACTGCCACCTGGTTTACACACACACACACACGCATATGTATATGTGTATGCATTTCATCCCCCTTGGCTGGCCACACAGCTGATCATACGTGGCTCTATGTAGCTCGTGCCAAAGCGCGCGCGGGGTTCGTCTTTAAGGAATACGAAAAATTGTAACAGCAAATAATAATGGGCTTCTCTTTAGGCTAGGTCTGGGCTCTAAGCAGCCGGCGCTTGCCGTTGCCCGCCACCGTTGCCGTCTCTCTGACTCTCGACACCTTCAACTATTTCTCGCTTGGCACAAGCCAAAAAGAAAATATATATGTATGTATATATGTATGTATGTATGTGCAGTATAGCCAAACATCTGTCCCATATTTTGTGCCGTCTTAATGTGACACATTTGTAAGACTCGAGCAGCTCTCGACTGTTTATCGCTGACTAACAAATTTGGTAAGTGCTTAGGGAGCAGCGCTAAAGGGTTGCCCCAATGTGTTTTGTTTTGCTTACCAATACTAAGTGCAGCCAGTAGTGTTGGCTAATTAACCGACCTCAACTTAAGGGTTGACAACTAGCTCCCCATTTGCCGGCATTCCCTAGATATTCTCCCCACTTCTTGATTGAACTCAAAAATTGACTTTTATTCCAATTGATATTTAGCTCCATTTCATAAACAGTTAATTGCCACAAGGTGAAAACGCTGAGTCTCATAACTTTGCTTGCCTTTCGTATGTAAATGGAACTTTAAATAATCTCAAGATATCTATAAATATTGATGGTCAACTGGCAGTTGGTTTTCAGAGCTGTTTTTCGAAAAACAAAATTATGTAAAGCAACTTGGCTCAAAAGATATGAATATGGATGAGGAACTGCAAGGTAAATACATACTGTTATATGCAATCTTTAAAAATCAAGAATAAGGTTATTAAAGTTGAGTTTTTGTACTCATTTATGAAGAGATAATAGAGCTTCAGCTTAATTCTTATATATACAATTATGAAAGGCCTTCTATCTTAGCTTATATCGTTTATCTTCGTATTCATTCCCAATCATTGGAAAGTTCAAGAAGTCTTCTATAACTCGAGTAAGCTTCTTATCGCCAATCGTATTTGCTCCAAGTTGATCCCCAATCGAAATTCCAACTAGCTTGAAAAATTTAAGTTTATTTATCATGTAAAGTCTTTAATAATTCTAGATAATACCTATATACACTCATATATCTACCCTTTTGCCGATTTCTAGGAATTACAAAATTTGTGGCACATGCCATTTGAGTTCAACGAACTGTTTGCTTTCCCTATTATTGCAGTCTTATTTTTTATCATGTGCCTAACCTAAGACAGTAGTAAGATATCTATGCGTCCCACATACTATATGCATTAGATATGATAATGTGTCATTTTTCTATATACATGCAGACAGACACATACACACACCTCCCCTTCTAACGGAACTCCCAACAGCCGTATTAATAACATTGGGGTCATTGTCATGACAGTTCTTCCGTTTATTTATATAGTACGTCTTGCTGTCTGAAAGAAACCCCCTATGAATAATGCACTCCATGTTGCACGTTGTTTTTGTTGGTGTGGCAGCCATGCGGTGGCATTAGTTGCCCTATCGGGTGGTGCTGTTGGTGGTGCTGCTTTACATTAGTATATGTACGATCGCTCAAGCATATATATACATATATATATATATATATATCGTGCATATATGTAGTCAAAACTTGAACCCTCCTGGCCAGCCAGCCAGTCAGCCCAGCCAGGCAGTCAGCCAGTCAGCCCAGCAGCTGCTCAGACGGCGGCTCGGCTCAGACTTGGAGAGTTTTCCTGCTCCTTGCCACGTTTCATTAAATTTTTGCTTCATTTCAAATGCGATTGCATGCAACTGTGTGAGTGTGTGTGTGCGTTTGTGTGCGTGTGTGCGTGTGCGCCAAGGAGGCAGGATTACTTATGGGCGATCGAGGTGGCATATGCGTTTTCTTGGCGCGAGCTATGCGGCAATTGATGCACAAGGAAACAAAACCGGAGGCAAGGACGAGAAGCAAGAAAGCAGGCAAAGCGAGAACAAACGCACACAAAACAGGGAGTATAATGAGAAGTTTCGGCTCTGGGTAGCAACTAAAATTGGGGTGACGATGACGTGCTCAGGAAGGTGGTGCCAGGAGCAGTTCGAGTGCCGAAGCAGTCGCAGCAGCAGTCGGAGCAGCAGCAGCAGCCGCAGCCGGTGGTGCTTTTAGGTGTAGAAATGCGCGCAAATGCAAAAATCTCAGAAAAGAAAAAAAAAAAAAAAAAAAAAAAAAAAAAAACTAAAGTTGAGCATCTAGAAAAGTGAAAAGCAATCAAAAAACTGCAAGCAGTGCTCAAGGTGTGTGTGTGTGTGTGTGTGCTTATGCAAAAAAGTGCACACACACACAGACACATATCATCGCCAGCACACAGACACTCACGCACACACACACACACACACACACACACAAGACGCTATCAATAAATTTCAGGACTTCGGGCGCGTTTCCTTGGGGGCAGCAACCTCAGCGCTGCATGTCTCAAGACGAGGCTCTGTTGCAAGCAGCGGCAGCTGCTGCATTTCGTGTGCTGCAAATTGTTGCTGTTGTTGTTGCTGCTCGAAAATTATGAAGCTGCAAGCAGCGCCGGCTGCTCTGTCATTGATAATCTAGCATAGAGTGCTGCCGCACTTGGGGTTGACTTTCCCCTTGATTGGGTTGACTTTTCCATTCCTTTCCTTTCTTTTCCTATTCTCTTGTCTTATTTTCCTGGACGAAGATTTCCATTTGCCGTGGGCGTTTTTGTGCACATATTTTGACATGTCACGCCCCGTCGGATGCCGTTTGACCATCAATAGCTGCTAATTATTTTGGCATTGTGCTCGTGGGGTTTCGCAAGCTGCCAGGGCATTGACAGGACATTGTCCTGATAATTTGTCTTTGGAGCAGACGGCACGCGGCTGGATGGTAGATCAATTAAGGTCCAGGCGCGAATCCATAGGTTATAGTCTACTACTTTTGTTCTATATTAGTTAGTAGTTTAGTTGTCTAAGTAGCATTTGCTATGGGGATGGGTCTGAGATCACCTATAAGATGGCTGACATTGGGAGGAGGCTTGCTAGGAAGTCTCAGCTACATTTAATTTGAAAGAAATTGCATGAGGCTTTTCGGGTAGACTCCTAGATCTATAATATAGAGAGAACAAAAAAATAAGGAGAGAAAAGATCCATATTATAGAGAGCGAGAGAGAGAGAGAGAGAGAGAGAGAGATCTGCATACATAGAAAGACATTGCAGAGTCCAAAGTTTAAATTTATGTTTCTAGTATGATTTCTCCTAAATTTATAATATAGAGAGACTTATAATATCGACTTGTGGGATGAGTGGGATCTATAATATGGAGATATCCATAATAACAAGAAATTTATAATATAGAGAGACCTGCTTACATAGATCTTGAAGAACCCAAAGTCAAATTTCAGTTTCTAATCGGATAGTCTCTTTATATACCCCAGTTCCATACTCTATTATACTTGCTATGATTGTGCAAGAGAAGCCCTGCAGGTTAATAGATTTATTAACTTTACATAAATGACTTTATGTGCAGCCCCTAATAAGCTAGAGAAAGGCCGCCCGCTAACATTTCAACACCATGGCGGGGCAAACAAAGAACTGGCCTAATCAAAAACTTCGGTCGCTTGTCAGAGCCTATTAGGAACTTTCGCCAGACGCAATTCAAATGGGAAATGCAAATCAGCGTAAAACTTCAAACCAATTAACTGCTACCAAGTAAGCAACTTAAAACGCCTTAAGGTCCTTTTAGCGCTCAACGTGGGCCAATTTGAATGTGAATGGGAAAGTAGAGTAGAAAGAGCACGGGCAGCTTTCACAACGGGTTGCTTCCGAAACTTTTGAGTAGCATCTAAAATTCATGGCACACGCAGCATTCAGCGCCAACGAAACGGAAAATGCAGGCTTAATAGTGAAAAACTGTGTTGGAAAAATGCAAATGGGCTTTGCGAAAACTCGATAGATTGCTCGGTGCTCGTTTGGGATAACCCTTTAGCTCATTAGTGCACTTATTGATCTACGGCAGGAGGCAATCAAATTCACATTTCGCAACATTAACATGACAATGCGGTTCAGATCTCAAGTCCTGACTGAGGTCGGTTGAGGCAGCGAAGCGTTGCTAACTGTTGCGGCGCAGTTGCAAATCGATCGATCGATCGAGCGATGCGGTCCATTCAAGGATCTTAAACCCTATCGACCCTCCTATCAATGCCCAGGAGTCGAGTCGGCACAGCTGAGGCACAGCTGAAATTTCGCAATGAGCGCGCGCGCTAAAAAATGCAATTAAATCTTTGGCTTTACCCTCCTTTCGCATTTTCCTTCGTTTTTTTTTTTTACTTCCTATAGCCGGTTCCAAATGTACTTATTCATGCATTTCTGTGTGTGTGTGCCTTGAGGAAGAGATTTGTAGCAAACGTCTTTGGTTTTTGACATACCCTAGGCTTGGCCAGACTTTATTCCTTTACCCCTTTGTCTGGCACTCAGGGTGTGGCACAAGGTTGATTAAGGTTGCGTAAGGTAGGGTTCTTCGGTAAGGTAGGGTTTGCTTCAGGTTCGCCTTGCCACTGTGCTGCTGTGCAATGTGTCATGGGGTTTGTGTTTGTGTTTTTTCGCAATTGATTTGCGGAGAAAGCATCGATTGTTGGGTAATTGTGCAAAAATTGGAAAAAGTCACAGGAGATGCCAGCGAATGTCAAAATGGGCGTGGCACTTCATCTTTGTGTGCAGTGCGCAGAAGAAGGGGCAGGAGTTGGAGTTGATTCACATGTGAAATCCATTTGAACCTTAGTGCATGTTTTTATATAGATTATGTTTGATAAACTAGTACATGACTAAAGTCTGAGAGGTAAAATAGAGCCAAAGTCTGGGGAAGTCATATATAATAATAATGTAGAAAAAAGGCCAATCTACTAAGGATAGTAGGAGCCATTTGACTATTAGATTAGTTTTCTATTTTTTGGTTAATGAAACGAATGGAACGGATTAGTTTCTCAGTTTAAGAGACGCGTTATTTTAAAAAGTTCTATTATCATGTCAAAAGCTAAATTCCTTGTTTGTAATTTAAGAAATTTCTGTATAAAAACTATATGCCCTAGGAGGTAAACGAATCACAGAAGGTTTACTTCATAACACACAACCTATGTATACAAAGTTAAGATAAGACACGGAAATATGTAATAAATAGTGATGGGAAATAGTGATTTTGATTGGGGATCTTAGAATTACCCTTCTATATTGCGCCACCTGCCCTATATCGTACCTACAATACTTACTAAGAGTATCACCCTCTTGGCTAGCCTATATTTCACTTCAGAATTCGTCACACGATCGCTCAAACTTGTAGACGAAACCCCTGCTCTAATTTGGGTTTCTATCAGTGCGCTTCGCATAAGAACGCTCCCATGCCCTGAAGCAGAACCCTTCGGAATCCCACGAAAAAAGTGAAATTGTAACACTCTCCCTCTTGATAAGGACGCGCATGCGCCCAAAAAGCTGCACAGCTGCTGCTACAGTTTCTCTTGCTCAGCTAGCTATTTATTTAATTACCAAATATTTATTGAACATGCATTACGGTCGGTTAATGTCGCGTCCCATTTCCCAGGCTGCGATCCTTGCAAGGGGTTCCGAAATGCGTCACAAATTTTGCAATTTGCTAGATGCTGCTGCTGCAGTAGCTCCTGCCAACAACAGCAACAACAGTCGGTCTCATTTCGCATACCTTTCACGTAATGCCAAACCCGCCATAACTCAACCTCAGTCTCCTTCTCCCTCTCAGCCTCAGCCTCAGCCTCAGCCTTTGCCTAAGATTAGGTGAGCCCACAGCGAGCTCTTTGAAGATCTTCGATTGGGGTGCATTTTTCGCATCGATTTCCCATCGATTGGCGCACCCTTCGCTAAGAATTTGCCTTCATTAGCTACTTTTCTTTTTCTGTACTTTCTTTTTTGTGAGCCGCAGACAATTTTCATATGCATTTCTCAAACTTTGCAGGGATTTTCGCATAGCTTGGCAAATAATTTATTGCGTTTCCTTTAATTTCATTTGGCGATTTGTCTGCCTCGCAATTTACAATTTGAATTTAAGGCGCTTGTTTTGCTTTGAATACGATTTATAATGAGTTTGTGTTTGGGGTTGTTCGAGGGCTTGATGTGGGATTGAGCATACGACTCTATTGTCTCTATCACTAAATATGCAAGTAGTGTGACAGTTTCTAAGAATTTATACTTATGTTCAGTTGAAGAGTGTTCAATATGTGTGTATGTTCCTGAAGTTACATTTACATATGTATTTAAATTAAAATGAAACTTCAAGACTGTCTTGGCTCGATTTGCTAATTAAGAATTCCATCCTTAGAAAGTGTGTAGATGTTAACTGAGTAACTATGAAAAGTAGTACTACAATATTCAGGCATATTTCTTAAATATTCTATATAATATTGCAGAGTACCATAGATTAAATATATGGTAAATATGTAGGACAAAAAATATTGGTGTAATAAAATTATAATTTGTAAACCCTATTGATAATTTATATAAATTAATCACGGTTGCCCATAAATTTAAGTAATAACTTAATTTCTTGAATATTTCCTTCAAGCTTCAATCTAATTTTTATAATTTTAATTTTTTTTTTTAAATAATATACTTATAGGATATTTATTGGAACTCAGAAACGAATTTTTACCTATTTTGGTAAGCTAATAAATTTGAAGATTTAACAAAATAATTATTATTATCAATAAATAATACAGTAAATCTAATATATGCCATTTATTTTTTTTTATATAATTCTTCATTTTTTACATATGATCAAAAATTTATTTATATTACGCATTAGACTTAAAATTTATCTAAAGCCAAAAAAATGTCTTAAATTGAGTGTTATAAGCTGTTTTTTTTTCTCAACTCGTCTACATTTCCCCAGGCTTTTTACAAACGCATTCAAATTCAAATAAATTACAAAAAAGTGTTCTCATTTCCTTCCGAAGGAGACTTCTTGCTGTATAACACGCTTTTGCCATCCAAATAAAGCATTTTGTTAAGCTAATTTTTATCCCATTGCGAACAAAACACTTTTTGCCTCTTGTTGTTTTTTTTCTTGTCTGTCATTTCTCCTGTAAAGAAAGTCTTGCTCTAGGCATTGCCATTGATAGTACCATACAAAGAAAAGCAGTCAAAATTATGTTATAAATTATAAGAAAAAAGGGTAAATTCATGTTGAAAATTTCAAGTGTTTTGTAATAAAGCGCAAAAGACTGAAAAAATGAGCCTACAGCCCAACAACCCCAAAAGATCTTCACCAAGAAAAAATAAATAAATAAAAAAATTACAATGAATGTCAAAAAAAAAAAAAAGTTAATGCAGACATGAAGAATGAAATAAGTTTGCTTCATTATTTGCTTGTTTTTCCAGCGTGTTTTGTTGTTGTTTTTTTCTGCTTTTTTTATTGTTATTGTGTATGCAACGTCATGAGCATGATATCCAAAAAAAAACCTAACCCAACCCAATCCAATCCAAACCCAAACCAAACTACAAATTGCGAATGCAACGAAGCGGCTGCAATCCTTAAGAATGTATAAAAGCTAGCAAAGAGTTGAGCATGGAGTTTGTTCTTAGAGCAGCACACACACATGTATATGTAGAGCCACACACACTCACAACCTGGCAGCCGCCAGTCACTCACCCAGGCCACCAGGCAGGCAGGCAGGCACCACCCCTTGACAGCGACACCCTGAGCGCAGTGCCTGTGCCTCTGCCTGTGCCTTGACATGATCTTCTTGGTACTCCTTGCCAGAAATAGCACCATCTAGAGCCAGCCCGGCGCTGTGCAATGAGTAGCTAAGTAAACCAAAAGATTTCACACGCCGTTGCAAAAGGCGTCAGTGTTTTTTTTTTCACTCCTCCTGCCCCTCGCTCTCACCCCTCGGATTTTTTTCATTTTTCTTTTTTTTTTTGCTGGGCTGGGTGCATTTTTTACTTGACGCCTTGGCACAAAGCTGCATAATAATTATGCCCGAGATTCCCTTATCGGGCGCTACATAGAGGCGTAGAGTGCGAAAAATCGAGCTGGAAAAATCTCATTTGAATATGCGTCTTTGGGAAAACCAAAAAATTAATGAATATTTTCGAATACTTTATGAGGCATGCTTAACGCGCTCAACGCGGCCCAGCTGATTGGCAGCACTTAAAATTTGCATACAGAAACTAGTTTGAGTGCACTGATGAGAAAGAGAGAGAGTGTTTACATTAAGCAGATGCTCTATCGGCTACGAATAGATCGAGTGATATATGGGTTTGTGTGCATACCCAAAGCTGAGCTTCTTCGATTAACCCTAATGGTATCATATGAAATGAAACAAAGTTCTGCAGCAACTTTTATTTCAACTGTTCGATTGTTAACCGAATGGATCCATAATATCCCATCCTATTTTCTCTTACAAGGAATAGATAGACGATGAAGATGTGGACTCTGTGAAAAATTTTTCATATATTTAATCTACCTGTCATATTCATATTATATATTCTTACTACTCTATATTCATTTTGGGTATACTAAGAATTTATCCAAACAAATTCGATAAGCTTGTTGTACGTAAGTAATGTCTTAAGTCTAAGCACTTGTAATCTAAGTCTGAAGACTCCAAACTCAAAATTTCCATATATGGTAGATAGTCAGCCAAGTCTATTCTCCTCCAAAGAACTTCATCCGCTTAAAAATATATACATAAATTTGCTCAAATTAAACCACTTAAACTGTTTCATAAAAAGGAAACAAATTTCTAGCCATATCTTCCCTGTGAGTAGTTTTTATTCCTAATGCTCCTGGAGTTTGGCCACCTGTGCCGACACTTCAGTTGCCTGAGACGTCATTAAAAACACATGTAGTTGCAGCACTTGCTCTCATGGGAAAGTGCGCAGCTCTAATTCATATAGACAAAGCCTAGCGCTGATTAATCATCGGAAATGCTTGTCGCTATATTACGTGCCGCTAACCCATTTACAGCAGCTCGTAAATAATGTTTTTGCCTACCCTTAACAATGAAAGAAGAAGAAATGGAATCAATAGAGAGAGAGAGAGAGAGAGGGACTCAAAAATAAAAGCGAGGGAGGCTGGGGCAACAAAACAATTAGAATGCCAAAACATCAAGCTCGGCGATCTGAAGTGCTCATAGAGCTATCGGATTTCTCAAGTGCTTCTATACATACATATATTATTATATGGGTATATGTGTGTCTGTGTCTGTGTGGCACAAAAGTTTTGCTGCTCCCCCCTTTGACAAGTTTATCAGAGAGTCTGGGGGTAAGCTTCGCTCAATGCGCAATTCGTATTGAAAGACCGTTATAGACTATATTTCCATTCGATTCCATTTCTTTTTGGGGCGGTTCGTTGTACTCTTTGCGTGGCCTCATTTCGAGCTATGCTCTATGATTTCTTTAGCCTGTCAGCTAGGCGTCATAAATTGAAATTGAAATTTATGCTGGAGCATTTAATAGATTACTTCTCTTAAATATACATATAGACATACACACATGCATATATATTTGAATTTGTTGAGTTTTTCTTTAATGATTTAGTGTAATTAGCTCGCAGGCTATGCGACGCTGCGTGCCAGGCGCCTGGAGCATCTTACATAAGTACATTCATATACATACATACTATACATATATATGTATATTTATTTATATGCAGATATATGTATACAGAACTGTATTCAAAATTTTTTCATGAGTGCTGCGCGCGTTTTGTGATTAAGATCTTTGAGTAGACTCATATTGTGCTGGGCTAGGCGGCCAGAGGCGGGCGTAACAAAGCAGGGAGCAGCACCATAAAGTGGGCTGCCTGCGAGATCATCAACAGTATTTTGTGTTTTTTGGGCAGTTGACTGTGTGTGTGTGAGTGTGTGTGCGTAGCCAAGGGTTTGGCTAATTGATACATCAGCTATGCATGAGAAACATACATTAAAGACATGCTCCTTAGCTCAAAAGAACGAAGCGTATACAATTTTTATGGTGGTAGCCGCTCGCTGGGGGTCAGTGTAAAAATACCGTATACTTATGGTTTGGAGTTGATATTGAACTTGATGAGATGCAGCATGTGGACAGTGAGTTCTTATTGAAAATATTTTGAAGAGGAGCCTTAATTTCTTGTAGAAAGAGATATACGTAGTTGATTTATAGCCCTAGAGCGTTTAGCTAGATAGATATGATAATTCAGGAAGAAGTTGCGATCATATATAATAGAAATATTTTGAAGAGAAATAGAAATTTGTTGTAGAAAGAAATATATGTAATTTGTAAGAAATGTAGAAATTCGTTGTAAACTTTATTTTATTTATTTTTTTTTAAAGAAATTCGTGTTTGATTTATTGCCCTTATAGGCTTCAACTAGACTAAAGATGAGTTCAAGAAGAAGATGTCGATTATATATAATATAATACGCTATATACATTATATGCAAGCTACAAATACAGGATTCCATCCTAAGACGAATTCTGTTGTAGAAGAATACATCATTATGAGACTAGCTCTAGAAACTCTATATTTGTAATGAGAATGACGAGAGCAGCTGTTAAAACTTTTCCACAGCAATTTTCAATTAAATTTTCGTTGTCGTAAACTTGCAGTAGCTGCCAAAAAAAAAAGAAAAGTGAAGAAGATGAGGAAAAATCGTAAATATTTCTCATTTGCCGGGGCTCACACGCTCGTCATTGTTTGAAGCTCTGACAAAACCGTCAAACCGTTATCCCCGCTAAGCCAACAATCTATATCTGCTTCAGTTTTATAGTTTTTGTGTATCAGTGTGCGTGTTTTTTTGTGCCCAAAAATCCAGCCCCTTTTTGAGACATCACAATGGAAGCATCCCGCCTTTTACATCAAGTTGAGACAACTTCCTAGATGCTTTGAAAGCTGCAGCGACCTTTGATCCTGTTTCTGTTTCAATATTATTATATTTCTCTCTTTATTTTTTTGGGCTGGCCAACGTTTGACATGCGCATGTAAATGCGAGCGTAATACCCATAAAGCAGCTTAAGACACTTTTCCTTTTCAATGCTTTTCCACTTTTCCGCATTTCCGGGACAAAACACTTAAAAAAGCGCATGAAATTTTCTACAACGACGAACGGCGAACGCCGAGCGTGGAACGCTAATGATCAAGGGGGTTGGGCCACGAGAGATATCCCACATGGGCAGAACGGGGTTACGTCTAATTTACATGACGTCTGCCCCTTTTCGAATGCTGCAAGCGGAAAACTGGACCACAACGTGTCCCGTACTCGATTGGCAACATTTGCCGTGAGATGGGGTTGCTCGTGGAAGCTGGATAAAGCGAGGCCAGCGTTTACGGATCTCAGCATCTTTGCGCATCTGTCCGCGAACGGGTCATGGTCATAGATGCGGCTAATGAGTGTGCACAAAGGATGCAATGGCCGGGCAGGACACTCGCCATTAGCCAAGACAATGCAATCAAATAGCCATGAAGAAAGCTGCGAAGCCCTTTCACAATCATTTGCGTCATTTGCATCATTTGCATCTGAAATCAGCTCAGCTCAGCATCATCATAAGCCTTAGCCCGGGTTAAGCCCCTTCTTTATTTTATTTTTTTTGTGTGTGTGTAGTGGACCGCGGCTCGAGATCTTGTTGTGGCCCTTTGTGGACACTTATTTTGGACATTTTTATTTTCATTTGTGATTTAGTTGGTGCGCGGCTTAGCCCCTCGGCAAACCGAACGACTGCGGCAACTTGACCTATTTTGCCAACTTTCGGGTAGAGCTATAAATGTCAGTGTTGTCTCTAAAGTTTAATAATTTATGAGAATCGCGCTCTACATATATACGTTTCACATGTATGTATGTTTGTATAGCTGTCTTTTCCCTCAAGTGTGTGTAGCGGTCGTTGACTGTAATTACGGGAAAAATTAGTTTGATTTTGATTTCAAGTTTTTGGGCATTTGTTTTCGGAAGTGTTTTGAGCACGCGTCACAGCCGGAAGTGGTTTTTCATCATCCTGAGGATGCATTCATTTTCTAGTCTATTTTTAGAGGATGTGCGGGGGTGTACTGTTGTTACTTGCAGCGGTTTGTCAGCGCCTGTGGTTGCCTTTTGAGTTTGCGTTTGCGTTTGCGTTTCCATTTTCTGTTTCTGTTTTGGGAAATTGGGGAGCTCGAGTTTGTGGACCCATCAACAGTCACTTATTTCGAGCCAAGTGACTGACAGCTGCCGCTGAGCCGTGAAGTACGTTGTAATGCGGCTCATTTTTGTTAAATTTCATTTAGAGAAATGCGTGCGGCACTCTCTTCAAGAATGAAAGATATAACGGAGCTGGGAGTACTGGCCTGGAGGGCCGGTAGCCTGCTGGTTGGCATAAGCTCAACTGCATGCATTTTGGCCATTTGGGCGCATTTCGAACTCAATTAGCGCTCATTAGCAAATAACTTGGCGGAGCGAAAGAACTGAACAAAAAAAATCTCACTCAAAAAGCATGCCAAATGAATGGAGTCTGTGGCACGAAGATCAGAGTAGCTGGGCCCAGCCTAACGCACACACGCAAGTGACAGCTGTTGGGGGGAGCTGGGGCGTGCGGCGGGGTGAACGGAAATGAACATTGACAACGACAATTGCTTGTTATTTGCAATGCGAAATTCCAGTGCTTCAACAGCAGAGCCCAAGCCTTGGAGTCGACTGTCCCTCCGAGACGGACCCTGTGTCCGGGGGTGCCGGGCTCGTAATTATAATTATGAGCGAAGCGGGGCAGCATCATTACTGCCATCCGAAACCCGATTCGGAGCTCATCATTGCCATGATTATCGGCTGGAGAACGACATCATCAACAGCAGCAGTCGCAGTCGCAGCCGAAGCAGAAGCAAGAGTTGGAGCAGCGGCGCGAATTGGTGCGAAACGCACTTTGACTTGGGACAGCAAAAAGCTTTTTGCTTCACTAACTGACAGCCCAAGCGACTGAAAGAGTGTGAATGAGAGGGTGTCATAGTGTGCAAGCGAGTTGCTTTGCCCATGGATTGGCATCATGCGATCCACAGCTACTCAGACCCACACACAGCTGTGCGTCCAGCTCAGAATCATTGCATGCTTGCCGCACAAGAACAAGAACGAACATGCATGGATGCCTGAAACCGGCTGTATTGGTTGTGTGTGTGGGTGTGTGTGTAATGTTATGCCTTTATGGTATATGTCTTTAAATTGAGAAATATGAAGATTTAGAGTAAAATAATACATTAAAGTTTGGTAGAGAATCAATCAGGTCAGTTAGAATTAGTAATCCAATTAGTTGTCAGTCAGTCAATCACATAGCCATTGAATTCATTTAGATATTCGTATTGGGTGACCTATCAATCAACCAATCAGATTTAGTTAGTTGAGTAGTCAACAAGAATGTCAGCTGATCAGTAAATCAGTCAATCTGCCAATCACATAATTAGGTATTCAATCTAGCTGATTGAACTGTCAAACTGAAAATCAATCTTTTATGCAATCACTGACCCGAGTCATGTAAGTAGTAAATTAAGCCCCGATTCCGTTTCTAAATCAATCATTCAATCAATGCTTCAATCTGTATATCGATTCCCCATTCATCAGTTAGACCTTTAACTTGTAAGTCGAGCCACCCAATCGATCGGTCAGTCAGTCAATCAGTTATTCATTCAATTTGTAAATTAAGCTCAATCGCTCAGTCAGCTAATCCCCAAATCATTTATTCTTTCAGTTAATTTCAAATCATTCAATTTGCAAATCAACCATTTATTCAGTCAGTCAGTCAATCATTCCAGTCGAGTATTCGAGTATTAATCAATAAGTGCATTAACGCTTTAGTCAGTACCTTAAGCAGCAGTCATTCAATTAGTAAGTTACCCGACCATTCAATCACTTAGTCAATCAAGTATCCGACCCTCAGTCAATCGGTACACACATACCCCTATAGAAATTATATCGAACTTTACTGGGTATATCCAAAGTTGGATGTTGAATGCTGAAAGTCTCGTTATTATTATTTTTGCTGCCTTTGTTTGTAATGCAATTTTCAAAGCGCGAGAATTACAGCGAAGCAAAACAATGAAAATCGCCTGGGACGACTTTGTCGTCGTCTTCATCGAGATCAGAGGGAAGTTCGTGTTTGCAATGAGTCTGCGTCTTGACTTGGCACTGGCGTCTTCTGCCCCTCAGCGGGCGCCTGCTCTCTTGCTGTTGGCTGCTCCTCCTGCTGCTCCTTCTCCTCCTCCTGCTGGCTGCCTTTGTTGGTTTGTGGAGCTGAAGTCGAAGTCGAAGTCGACGCCGAAGCCGGACTCTCCAGTCCGTGTTGGAGTTGCTGTGAGGCTGTGCGAAGACTTCAATTTCAATTTAAATGAAAACAAACTGTAGGCACTTTGTATTTATGTATTTTGCGGCGTTCATTCAGCTTGTTTGCATCTGTAATGCTTCGTGACTTTCGAGTGTACTTAAAGATACAGATGGATGGACATGGGCTGTATGTACTTGGCGACGTGTGCGATGCAGTTACATATCCACACACACTCACACATACACAGATAGATATATAGTTACATATGCCTGTGTATACAGTTCTGTGAGAGGAAGATTGCAGATATGCATGTCATATGGTGTTATATACTGATATGCTAGGCTCTAAACGATCTCACGACCTTTCCAGACAGTGTTAATTGGGTATTATGATAGCCATTAAACACATATACAAGATATAACTCCCGCTATAGTATGTTAGACTCTAGATTAAGATTCTAGGAGTAATATTGTTTTAATTTAAGCAACTTTATTTAAATAAACGGCTTAACGATGTTGAACACGTAATTGTATATAGACATTGTTCCAAATTCAGAGAGATAGGCAGTGATATATGATAGAGATAGCCAAATAGACAAAGAGTGGGAGATATTAAGAAAAATGAAAAGAAATCATTTAATTTAACTATATTCTTAAAATTAACTTTTTATAAACTTTTTCTTTAGGGGATACTTTCTAAAGAAAAAGTTTATAAAAAGTTAATTTTCTTTTATCTATTTTTTCTTTACAATTGAATTTCTGTAATATCTGAAATTCCTCAGAAATCAGTTAGAAATAGAAGAGTAAACTAGTTACGCCATGGCCTGTCGACAACGTATCCATTGCTATTCTCAAGGCCTACAAAGAGTTCCCGTTACTCGACTTATCAGCACCCACACATATGAGCACAGTCACATATATGGAAGGAGGCCACCCAGGCAATGCATGACTATTCGTGGCTCTAACAGCACATCTCAGTGGTCAGCAAAACAGTCAGCTCCAAACTTCACGCTTCATACAAAAATAAACAGAACTGTGAATGAATTCGAAGACTGTGAATCGAACGCGTCGAAACGGAAACACGTTGCTTACAGCATAGGGACAGGGGTCTATGGGTCAGGGGCCGAAAGGAGGGGACGGGGCCTAGAACATAGAGTGTGAAGTACAACGAAGAATGAAGTCTAATTTTGCACGCCTTCCAGTTAAACAATTGTTTGTTGTTGCGTCTAAGTGCGTTCCGCGAAGGCGCTGGAATGTACCCCAAGCTGTGACAGCATCCAAAGTCCCACTTCTCCAACATTCCCGCCGCCCGGCCACATCCAGACCGAAACCAGCTGACAAACGGAAACGTGCAGCGCCGTCAGTCATATGTGGCAAGTTATTTTGAATATGCAAAAAATATGGAAAATAAAACAAATCGACAGCAAACATATTCACACACACACACACACACGCACGCACACATCCAGCCAGCCGAGCAGAAGCTGAAGATTGCTCCATTATGGAATCGTCGCCAACTTTGTGTTGTTGTGGCTGATGCTGTTACTTTGTTGTAGAACATGCAAAGGCAAAAAGAGCGCCAAAAGCGGGATGGAATGAAACGAAACGGGGTGGAGGGGCTGCATGGGCCGAATGGAGCCAAGGGCTCAACGTTCAGGCAGACGACGGCAAAGCCAACAAGTCGAGCAAAGCGGCACAGGCAGAGGCAGAGGCAGAACAAGGAGAAGGGAAAGGAGAAGTAGAAAGAGAAGGAGATGCAAAGCATATTTAAAGATCATAAAATAACATTAACTGAGCCATAGAGTCGGCGCTGAGCGAGCGAGAGAGTGGGTGTTAGACAGGGAGAGAGAGAGTGAATGAGAGAGTGAGCGAGCGAGCGAGCTATATAGTGATCTTCACAGACGAGTGTGAAATTGTCAAGTTGTTTAAAGTTTACGCAGCATAATTAAATATTTGCCAATCGGCGTTTATAGATGTTGCCAGCCTCTCAGCTGGGCTCAGTCTTTGTCAGCACTCGGATTTGCGTATCTTTGTTTTTTATCTCTTCTCTAATATTTCTCTGTAGTATAGCAACAAACGGCGTTTGCTTTTGCCGTGGGAATATTCTAAGCGCTTGCTTAAGTTATTCACTTTTTGTAGCATGATTAATACTCTTGCAGAACGGTTGAAAGTTTTTTCGCGTAGGGCTTAAAGTTGGTTCAAAAAAATATTATTATATTTCCTTATATTTTCTTGAATATTATTTGAAAATCTTTATATGATACAATTGTGTTTCAGATGGTATGGAAAATAACAATCTATATGAAATTTTGGTTCAAAAAAATATTATTATATTTCCTTATATTTTCTTGAATATTATTTGAAAATCTTTATATGATACAATTGTGGTTCAGATGGTATGGAAAATAACAATCTATGTGAAATTTTGAAAACAAAAAAATTGTGGATTTCAAACATGAAATTTTCTTGTTCAAATAATCTTAGATCATTTGACTTGAATATAGCTTATAAAATGTTTGCCATTTAGGAAGAACATTCAAGCTTCGGCCTAGTATAGATTACTCTTATACCTTTTATATTAATTTGGGTTCGATTTTTGTTTTGCTTAAACCCTAGCAGATGCCAACTGGCGTCCCGACCCAGTTCATAACCAGATGATGATGTTTATTTGTGTTGACAACAATATTGGCAGCGTTGCGACAAGGGTTTGCCAACTGGACCCCCGCGATCAAGAGGCAGACTTGGCAACATTTGTTAGAGTTGCCAAATTCACACACACCCATACACACAAACACACACAGACACACAATTATACACATATAGACGCTTGCTCTCTCAGCTGTAGAACGAGTTGTATTCTCCAATGACCGTTACGAAATAGAAGGCAGTTTCTCCACAAGTCTACACAAGTGAATGCATGCGTGTGTGTCTGTGTGTGTGCGTGTGTGGATGCTGTGAACGAAATGTCTCCAGAGCGTTGCTCTAGGCTTTTGTAGAGTTGATTGAACCTTAGATGCGGACCAGGGGCAAATGGGGCTGCATCTATATACTCTCTGTAGCTGTAGCTGTAGCTGCAGCCGCCGACTCTGAGCTTATATTAATATCGTTGTCGCGCATCTGTGTGGGGGCTGCAGCTCCAACACACAAACACACACATACACACACACACACAGGCACATGCAGGCCCACTGCAGTTGCTGTGCATTAACTAAATGCATTGACCTTTCGGCTTGTGCGCCTCGCTTGGTGGCAGAAATACGAGTTTTCCGTGTATCTATCCCCCTATGGAACTAAGTGCACGACTCTGTATTGGTATATGTGTGTGTGCGACTGTGTGTGTGTGTGTGTGTGTCTGTATGTGTATGGGGAGCTGCTCTTAAACTTGTCCTGCATCTTTTCTATGCATCGTTCCGATCTTTGCGTTGGCGTACAACCATTTGATATGCTCCCTTTATTTTTAGCTGAGCGTTTAGTGTTAAATGATGCTGAGGCTGATGTTGATGCTATGGGGGAGTGTTTACTGTAGCCTACTCCAGTGGTGGGGGCTTACAAGAACTGAAATTCGTTTTGTTATTTATACACTACAAAACAATCAAACTTATCTTATCTGGTAGGTTATAGGTGACTTGTGCTAATGCCCAAGCACTGCGTCTGTATCTTCGAGAGGGACTAGATACGATTTGTTGTATACCATTTGATGAAAAGTCTACAGCTCAATTGTAATGCATCAAGGCTCAAGGCAAAAAAATCAATGAGTTATCGAGCTATGCAAATATATAGAAATTCCAGATAAGAATATTTGCTATAAATATGTTATATACTAATAATATTATATATGTACTCTATATAATATATATGCACTATATATAGAATTCATTCATATACTGATTAATTTAGCTTCTGCATATTTCGAAGGCGAGTTTCCGATTGAAAATCCCATCATAAATAACTCAAAGGCGGCTCGGAAGTGGCGCGAACGTTGGACGCATATTAAACATGAGTTAAGGCCCAGGCCCAGGCGCGGGCTCTGGCCTGTTATTATTCCCACGGGATCTGCCTGGCGCAGGCACATTTCATTTGAAAGGAAATCAGAACCAAAACCCTGTTGATATCAGCCCGGCCAACTGCTCGCTATCAAATGGGCAGGCATTTGTTTAAGTGCGAAAAGAAAAAAACGCTTGCCGATAAGCAAAGCGTTAAACAAAGATTATAAGAGAGGTAGGGAGAGAGGAGCAGAGCGAGGGAGATGGAGAGAGTGAGAGTGCTCCCAGAACATTTCACTTCTCTTATATGTATATTCCTTATAGAGTTCTCTCGAACAAAGCGCTCGCTGTGCCGTATCTTTCATATTTGTTAATCACATAATTTGTTTGGTTTTTGCGGCAGGCCAGGCAACAGGTACAACTGCGTGGACCACCGACCGCCGACCACCGACCACCGACCACTAATTGGCCGAGTGCAAAAAGAAGGAAATCTCTTTATTGGTGGCTAAGGATATATGTATGAATGCAATATGAATACAAGATAGATGTATGTATCTATATAAAAACAGGAAACAAGTGAATGCACAAAGGATCCTCGATCGTTTTACGGGTAGCTTGTCTATTCTTATTTTCCCTATTTGGCACAATGGTCAAGGATCTACGCTCCTCGCGCTGAGCTGTGCACCGGCACCGGCACCGGCAACGGCAACGGCAACGGCAACGGCAACGGCAACGGCAACGGCAACGGCAACGGCTGACTGACAGCCCAACAGCCATCAATGGGCATCAGATACGTATCTCTATCTACATTGTTGCTAATTTGCTGTAGGCTGACCGCAAATAATCAGACAGGAAGCTGTGCGTACATACTAGCTAATATATATATATGTGTGTGTGTGTGTGGGGGGGGGGGGGGGGGGGGGGCTTTTTCTGATTGCCAAACAATTTCATTAGCAAACGCATGCAGATACTTTCGTATCTGCCAGTTACTTGTGCCTGTGTGCGTGTGCTCGGGTTTTAAAGTGGCTTTTAATGCCTCTATCTTGGCGCCCAATTAATTTTGTCCAATAAAATGAAAATTATATGCATAAAGGGTATATATAAATACATACACATGCATATATTTATTGTGTGCTTGTGTATGCGCTGCACGAAGGGCGTGCAAAGCGCAGGGCCAGAAAAAGATTTGCAGAAATTTTGGCGCCAAAATGCAAGTTGATAAACCAGTTGCGTTGCATATTTTTGCCCCTACAGAAATCTGTGCGCCTTTTTTTTTTTGCTGACTGTTTGTGTGCGTGTGTGTGTGTGTGTGAGTGTATGTCGCTTATCGTCAGATAGTCAGACGGCGTTCTACATCTACATTTATAGGACTCGACACAGACACAGACACAGACACACACTCAGGCACACAGACACTTGTGCACACAACTTTATGAGTTTCAATTCTATAAAGAAATAATGGAAACCTTCGAGAATTTGAAGCAGCGGCTGAAGAAGGCGACGCATAATTTGTAATAAAGCTCGAGGACTAATGTGCTCTTCTTCTTTTTCGTATGCTTCTCTGATTTTGCTGTTGTTGTTGCTGTTGTTCATGTGGAGATCCTCGTTTCTACCTTGTGGCCATTGAGGCCAAGCCAAACCAAGTCTCGGCCCATAAAAATCACTGGGCAAGCCGGCATGAACGAAAAATTTGAGACTTTAAACTTTTCACTTAATGAATCTAAGCGGGACGAGGTGTGCGTCACTGCTCTGGTCTGTGTGTGTGTGTGTGTGTGTGTAGCTGTGTGTGTAGATTGAATGTGATCGTTGTCGTCTTCGTCGTCGCGCATTGAACGTGGCAGGTAGTAAAGTTGTGCAACATTTTTTCCCAGGAACTTTTTTTCTTCTACTCTGTGCTGTTAAGAAAAAGAGAGAGAGAGTATATACCATATAGGATTAGGATTGGAGTCTGGATTGGTTTACCACTTGAAATTACTGGAATATAGGCTAGAGCTGGAGCAATGGATTGAATTTTATTGCTGATCTGCTCTAGAGTTGAGAATTCTTTAAATTCATTATTTCATTGAATTTAAATGAATAAAGTTTTATAAGACCTAATAGATTCTAAATATAGTCAAGTCTCTATATGTTTAGTAAGAAAATGTTAAAGCTTCTCCCTATATTCCACAAATAAAGCCAAAGTATATCGCGCTAAAGTCTAATGAAAATTTTTTCATATATATCCATTTTTCATTCAACTCTTTTCCCTATTCAATTTAGTACAGGGTAGTCTATAGTCTGTCACTTTTGCTGCCTTATTCCCACTTGTTGTTCGATATGATTATTGTTGTTGTCCCGAAACTCCTTATTGAAGCATATATGTATATTGTGAACTGGTGCCACAGCATTCCATGGGACATCCACCAAAAGCCGAGAGACCAAAGCGATCCTCAAATGCACGCCACCGCCAGCGCGGACGTATCAAAGACCTAAGCCATTGATCAATGGTATTTGTTGTTGTTGTTGCAGCTGTTGTTGTTGTAGTTGTTGTTGTTGTTGTTGTTGTTGTCTGCAGTGTCTGGTTAGAACTGCAAGTTACCTGGCCAAAGCCCATTTAACGTGCCAGACACATTTTCGGCGAAATGTTTTTAACAGGCCAACAACACACACACACTCACATACACTCACACACACATACATACACAGCAAGTGCTGAGGACTGCAATCTGGACACTAAGCGAAAGCTAAGAACTGCGTCCAGGCCATGCCCCAGACACAGATGCAGACGTCGTGGCAGAGGCTGAAGCAGAGGCAAGAGGAGGCACTGCCCAAAAGGAATTTGCAGTGCAAACTCTGCGTGATTAGAGAGCTAAATTGAGCGCTTCGCCTTTTTTGCATTGGTTTGTGCGAGATTTTCGATATTCGAATGCCCTGCCCCACCGTAGGCTGCTCTGGCTCTGGCTTTCAGTGCCCCTGTCAACGGTCTACGGTCTACGGTCTCCCACTCGTGATCGCATAAGAATGGGAAGTTCATATTTGTTATCGTGCTTTGCCACGATCGTTATGTGTGTGGTGCCCTGTCTCGGCTGGGAGTGTGTGTATGTGTGTGTGTGTGTGTTTGTGGAGACCGCCAAAGCGCAGAGCCGAGCTAAGTTTTTGTTGTTGTTGCTGTTCTTTTATATTTTGGTTGCTGTGTGACGCAATTTTGGCGCGAAACTTGGCGTCTCTTTTGGGCTTTTTGGTGTGTGCCAATGGGGCACGCTTTCAGAAGATTATAAATGCGTTGGTGTGGGTGTGTGAGTATTGTTCATTAAACTTAAATGAAAAGCTTATACGTGACGTATATGAGAATATAGTTGAAGCTTATCAGATGATCTCTGGAAGAGGAACTCAAGAAGGAATCTAGCTGACATGCTCAATGATGGATCAGTGGCAAGACCTAATGTTAATACCTATTGCTATTACTAAGCAAATGATCCAAGGTTACAGAAAAATGTAAATATAGACAAAGAACTATGGACAATTCAATTGAACTGGCATGTCATGCAGAGTCTTATAAGATCGACAAGATAGACAGCTCCGTGAGAAACCTTAGAAATAGTTTCGACTGGAGTCTTTCATTAAGCATAAATGGTATCCACTAAATATCCAATATCTCCTTCGGTTAGCCATAAATGTGCATTCACCTGTACAGGAACTAGTCGAAAAGAATGCTTCCGTTTCCTCAAAAGTGGACTTTCTTTTCGCTGTCCGGGTCCGGAAAGGAAGTGTCCTGCCAGAAGCTGAGCAATATTCGCTAACTTCACAATTTGTTAAACTTCTCAGTCCTAAGTAAATAATGCAACCACATCCTCAGAGTCAAAAGGCGGTTTGAGCAGTTCGAGAGTTCAAAATTGGAGCCGTTAAGCAAAGTTCGAACTGTCACCGCCGATTGACCGCAAAAACCCAAAGAAGTAAAAACCGTATTGACATGTCTTGTGTAATTCAATACGCTTGAAGAGTCTGCGAATGGTCGAGCAGTTGTCCATGCTCTCGGCTTACGTTACATAATCGAAGGGGCAGGGCGGAACGCGGGACAGTTAAGTCCCGAACGTTGCGAACTTCATATTTACACAAGTGTTGTTTTAGCGGGAAACACTTTAGAGAACTGTCGCACAGTAGGCGTGGCACCTGTGTGAGTGTGTGTGACTAACTGTTAATAGAGTTGCGCAAAACCTAGATTTGGTTTCCTGGAAATATCTTAGCTAAGCGCCTCCCGGACGTGTCTTTTTAGCGAAATAATTTGGTCCGGTGACAGTTCCAAGGGAGAGCGCCTAAGAGATAAACTCCTGTGACATGCGATACCTAAGGGAAAGTGGCCTACGGACTCGGGTCCTATCTGTGCATAAATCTAAGCGCAGCACTTGAATGGACACTTGAACGTACAATTTTCTCATCATTGGCAATGCGAGCCGCTGGTCAATTAATGAGCCAGAGCGGTGTGGAGGAGTAGTTTGGATAGGATGATATAGGCGAGGCTGGGCTAGGAACGGATAGGATAGGATCGTCCAGTCGACAAATATCCTGTTGTGCACGCTCATTTTGCCGTTGACACTCCAAATAAAGTGCAACAACAGTTCAGAAAGGATACTACTTTTTACGGCTAGTTATAGATATCCCTTGTTGTAGAGACAGGTTTGACATTTGTGGACAATCTGCAGCCGCCACGTCCTGTGGTGCCCGTCCTGCCAGGCCAAGTCAAGCAAAGCAAACAACAAGTGAAACACAGACACTGAGTCAGCTGAGCGGTGCTGGGAAAATTTTTGTGCAATCAGCTGTTGGTCGAGAAAAATCGATGTGGGAAAAATATTGGACCCCTCTAACGGATCTTGTGGACAGAGCTGAGCTCTAAGAGTGTATCTAAACCTGTTTGACTTTTGTTGTATTGCACAGGCTTTGGATTTATTGAGTTACTCGTTGGGCTGTTGAAAGAGGGGTATATTGGTTTTGCCGAAGAAGGCATAGACGGTAATTAGAAATCTAGATATCAAGATTTTTAGAGCTATAAATATATATATTAAATATTTGATGTACCAGTGTATAAAAGAATGTTGAAAGCTGAGAGCTGGCTGGGAGACTGGAAATTTTCAGATTTAATAATTATCTTTTATAAAATAAATGTTATAAAAATTATTATAATAAAAAAAAACTGGATCTGAAAAAAAGTAAATGAAAAAGTTCAGTTCGATAAATGCTAATTTTAAATTAAAATTTAAATTTAGATTCTACTACATGTATCTTTATCTTTATTTATAGACTTTTAGATTTGTTTCAGAATTTAAAGATAATATCTGATATGTCCTGTGCGTATATGAGTCCTGAGCGAGTATTCTGCAGTCGAGTCGTTACCTGCTTACCTCGACCAACGGTGGGCTGCCTTCAACTTGTTGTTGGTGTTAGTCTGAGCCGCTTTTTGTTAGCGACTCCTGGCCGTTGCAACAATGGCACAGCAAATCATCAAGTGTTGCTGCCGTTCGTTGATGATGTTGGAGAAAATGAAATGAATGTGTATATATTGGAAGAATTGGTAGGCCCTAACGTTGCAGCATCATTTATCAGCTGCACGAGCGAGTGGCAAGTGGGCGAGTGGCTAGGCTGACGGCACATACCTGCCGTGTGCTGATCTCACGCTAGCCGAACAATAAAGTCAAGCATAGGCTGACGATAGACACATCCCCGGCAAACTATAAAACTATAAAAAATAGAAATAACAAAATGCTGGACCCTAATTGTGTCAGCTATTCAGTTGGGTGTTACAATTGCAGAATTATTGTCCTGGGAAACGGCTCCACCTACGTTTCGTAGGACCACCGCAGCTCGAACCCGTTGCCACAAATAACTTTATGCCACATACATGGGATATACACAGTCACACACTCTCACACACGCACACACACATTTACACACGAACACACAGGCAGGCGGCACACCCGCTCAATAAGCGAAACATTATGCAAATAGCTAACAGATGAGGGCCGCGAGGCGTGGCAGGGCGGGTTGAGCAAACGGCTCAACAAATTTCAGCATAAGGCAGTTGCTGCTAGCAGCGACGGCGACTGCGACGCTTGGTGCATAAGAAAATTTTGTCCGTTACAGAATCTGGCGCGCAATTGTTTGTGCTGGTGTGTGTGTGTGAGAGAGAGTGTGTGTGTTTGGTGTGTGTCTGCGTTTGCTTGTGTGTGTGTTTATGTTTGATAAAATGCGATATGGGCACATTCTCATGCCTCGACGCTCAATAAACCCCCCTGCCTGCCGCTGGCTGGTGCAATGCGCCACACTAAGCATAGAGAGAGAGCGAGCGAGCGAGAGAGAGGCAGCTAGCTAGGCAGCTAGAGAGGCAGAGATCGAGAACGAGAGGGAGAGGGCTAAGCGTAAGGCATAGAGTAAGAGTGAGAGTGCAGAACGTGAGCCGTGCTCAACCCGTCGTCGTCGTCGTCGGCAGAGGCAGAGGCAGCGGCAGAGGCAGAGGCAGACGAGGCGCAACATAAACGAGCATAACGTATTTTTACTGTCGGTGTGGCACGAACACCAAGTCACTCAGACACACACACACATACTCATGCCGCATGCCTCATGCCTCATGCCCCTTGCCATATAGAGTGTCAACTTTTAGTCTCTCGATGTTGAGGCAATAAAAACAGAAATAATTGAAAAACTCCGACAGACCGAATGCCGAACTATGCCCAAAAATATCTTAAAGATTAGATGCGTATGCCATATGAAAGGGGTCGCGCTGACTGACTGACTGACTGCCTCAATGGGGGCAACAACGGGCAGCCGAATTCTTATGATTAATGTGCTGGCAAAATTGAAAATATATTTTTGTACCCAAAATGAAAAAAAAGTGAAAAGAAGAACGAAAGAGAAACCCCCCAAACGGAAATGAGGAAGTCGTCGTATGGTTTATGTTGTGCTAAAAGAGTTGGGGTGTGATGCTCGGCTCCTGCTTAAATGGGGTCTGGCTCAACATACGATCACAGATCACAAGGCTTGAGATTAGTTCTGAGTGGAGTGGAGTCGACCCGACTCGCGGCGCGACGCATTCAAACTTAGGGGGAGTACATTATGCAGCCATGCCAAAAAGGAAGTGGAGTTCTGGCTAATGTATTCTTGGAAATACGCTTCATTGTGCCACGATCATAATTGTTGAAGAATGGAATTGTTGATGATGAGAAGCATGCATGCCGGTTGTCTATAGGCAAAGACTGAGTGTCAAGGTTTGTTTGGGTTAGTTTGAATAGCGCTTGATCTGGCTTAGTTATAGTTCGAAAAGTTTAGATCTTTAGATTTTAGTTTATAATGTGATTCCTGTGGGGTTAAGCTTATAAAGAGTCGACAGATTGGAATTGTTTAATTTTTTGTATGGAACCTTAGTTGTATGTAACTTGTCACCATATTATTTATTATTTTCATATTATTTAAGAGACAGGCTGAAATCTTAAAATAGATTAAATAGTAGCCCTACTACTTTTTTTCTATAACACGACTTTCGTTCATATCCTGATTGATCTGCTAGCTTATTGGGCATCTTATATGTTCAATAGCGATCTTATCACATTACCCTCGAAAGTATGCTGCACTTTTCTTAAAATCAGTGCAAATATCATTGATCAATCGGAAAATTGTAAATTTTTGCATTTTCTATTGCTATTGTTGCATAATTTGAGACCAATTGATGCAACAATGTTGCCTTTGTTTGTGCACTCATTAGGCATGAGATAGATTCCTAGAATTCCTGGCCCATAGGCCAAGCCCATCAATTTCCAATCTAAACCAATGCACGTGCGAATAATTCGATAAATCGTCTGGTCGATGAAGTCAAGCTGAAGAATTACCTGCTGGCATTGGTCATAAACGATGCTGTCACTTGTCCCAACCCACATAACACACACACACACATACGTCTACATAGGCAGACACCCGGGGAGTGTGTGAAGATTTTTCGTAAAGTCACCTTAATGGCAAAACCTGTGCGAAGAAAGAGTGAGCGAGTGAGAGAGAGAGAAAAAGTAAATTGTATACAATAATAATAATAGTAATAATAATAAAACACATAGTCGAGAGACAAGGCAAGGCAAGCCGAGGCGAGACAAGGCGAGAGAAGAAAGAGTATTTGTTAAAGTAAACACGCCAGGATATCAAGTGTACACATGCCAGACGACACAGTCTTGCAAGTTGCAACTGCTATGCCCATATACATATATCTCCTCTATATGGCAACCTGGGAGCGAGTGGGATAGATGCATGCGAAAGATCTCCAGTTTCTGCACTTGCTGAGTGCAAGAAGACGGGAAAAGAAAAATTGCTTGTGCGACCATTAGATAGCCCCTAGCCGTAGCCATGGCCCTAGCCCCTGGTCCTGGTCCCATTTGAAAGAGAGTATCGTGGGAATGGGCATTGTGAAATTGTCTGCGCTTTGTCAACGGTTCAAGTGTCGCCAGCGACTTTTGTTGTTGCCTGTGTTTTCGTAGACAAATGTTTCCAATTTTCTGATATTTTTTGTATATACAGAGACGCACACAGATATATATATTCATCTACCCACTGTGCCACAAAGAAAGTGGTACGCGTTTACCATGCGTCCAAAAAAAGAAAACCTCAGCCAAGATGAGATCCTCGCTAAACCTGCGCACTAGACTCAAGTGGTCAGCGCTGGGAACGATGTTCCTTTGTTCCTTGGCACTCTAATTTGTGCGGCGGACACTTGAGCCAGTGAAAGGTTCAGCCCAGAATGAGAGAGTAGCCCACTGTGAGAAATCTAGAGAGTGCGCAGCTGCAGTTGGCGTGCGTGGGAGTCACTTTTGCCAAAGGGCAAATCGTGGGCATGACGCAATAAATAATGTTACACATAGTCCAAAGGTGACCACACTGTTTCTCACGACGAGTCCAAGCAAGGTGTCGTCTGACTTGTTTCTCGGTTTCTAATTGCAAAATGTGTTGTATGACGATATATGTCGTCTTAGGTAAGCAAAAGCTTGAGGGAAACCTAAGACTCCAAATGAGAATGTATAAGATCAGTATATGTGACTATCTATATTGTGTTCTCTTTCCTTGATTTCAGAGGTACTATAGATTTTTATTTATGTATTTCTGATATACATTCCTATATATTTTTTTTCTGTAGATCTCAACTTTGTTAACACCTAACTGATATACCATTATGTACACTTTTTAGATAAAGTAAAGGTAGAGAAATACCTAGCTATACCTGACTCTACGTTACTAAAGTCACGTTCAATCTATTACAGTTTGCACTCTAACCTGTTGCAGGTCCTACAATCATTGAGAATATATGTATTTACGACTATTTACATCGTCGTAAGTTCAGCAAACCCGAAATAAACGATCATAAATCATCAATGGAAATCGCATCGAACGAGACTGCGCCACAAATATGAGTGCATGAATGAAGAAGAGAAAAGGGACCTGAGGCCGGGCGACTTGCTGCATGCAACAATGTTGCTAAGACTGGACAAACATTTGAAAGTTTGTTGCACCGCTGTTTGCACAGATAAAGGAAAATGAAACAGCATTTCACTTGGTTGCCCGTTGATAAGGCGGGGAGCACGGACGATAGGGCATCATATCGTTGTCGCAGATAAAACACAGGGAAAAACGAAAGAACAAAATATCAAAAATACAAAATTTTTAGTGAAAAAAAAAAAAAAAACAAAGCAAAATAAAGAATGTGCTTAGCAAGAAATCAGCATTAGGGCTGCGCTGATAAAAAGTGTTGAACATTGTGTTGGACAAACAAAAAGAGAAACAAAAATGAAATCAGCGGGCGTAGATACTGAATGCACAGCCACAGATACATGCAGATATATGTAGATACACGAGCTGTAGATACAGATACAAACGCTGTGTTTGCATGCAGAAGTGCGCAAACATATTTCAACTTATTTAAAAGCGCGTAAAAAGTCGATAAATGTCATTTATCTGTTTGACCAGAGTCAATATATTTATATATATGTATGAATGTCTGGATGTATAGAAGGAAACTGCCAAGAATTGCATGGGTGCAGCTGAGGGAGGGCAGAGAGAGGGAGAGGAGTCTTTGGCATGTGCTGCGGGCGGGCGAGAGTCGAAAATTAGCGCCAGCTGCAATTATGTGACGTCACAAAGTTATCGCAGCGCTTGCTGCCACTGCTGCTGAGTGGTTGTTGTATTTGCTGTATACGCCCCCCTCTAGAGGCCCGCATGCAGAAATACATAGATACAAGCACACACATACATATTGCACTGATAAGGCGCATTTTTATGAATGAAAAAATATTTTTTATTGCTTTTTTGTATGTTTAACGGGCATTTTAACAGCTTTAAAGGCTTTGTTGCTTGTGCTGTTGCTGCCGTTGTTTCTTGTTGTTGTTGCTGCTGTTGCTTATCAATGAACATTTCGCGCATTTCGCTTGCAATTTTAAAGCTGGCGGCAAGCTGCAGGCAATTCTTTTGAAGAAAGCAATCGACTTTGACCTTGAAAGCGATGTATAAACATATATGCATATATATAAGCTTAACATATATATATATATTCATATGCGACCATTGACAAATTATATGTGTGTCATACGTGTTCTTTCACATGACTCGTATACATGTACATTCCTCTTCTTCCTCTCCTTTTTTTTTGGTGTATATCATATTTGATCTTACTGCGGAAATGCTCGCGACGTGCTTCCAGTAGAAGCGCAAACTGTCTGCCGATTCGCTACAATTTCAGTCATGAATATATGTACATATGTATGTATGTATGTATGTATGTACGTGCATAAATATATTTATTTATTTGAGTATGTACATTTATTTGATTTTATTTACTCTTTTCAATATTTACTAAGCACGGCGCGTGCTTTGGTTTTCAATGAAGCAAATTATGCCTAAATATTGTCGAGTGTAGTTCTATATAAATACATATATTTCTTTATATATATGTATGTGCATATATGAATATGTATAGGTTTGTATGTGTCTATGAATATAGACATAGTCATCGTTTGGAGTGGTATGCCGCATACTCGGTTTCATGGTATTGTCTAATAATAATGCGCTATATGAGCTTTTGAAAAGGCTGAAGTGAGACTTAAAGTAGATTTGCATTATTAGAAATTACGTTTAAAAATATACAAAAAAAAAAAAAATAATAAATAAATAAAAAGTAGTATATAGTGGGATTGAAGCTTTAAGATGATTCCTATTAATAAACAAAAAAAAAAAAAAAAAAAAAAAAAAAAAAAATAATAATAATATTTTAATACTATCCATTTAAAACAGATTTGTCAAAAGCTTTTGAAGAGTGTGTAAAACTCTTTATAATTTAAATTTCAGTTAAGAAATATAGTAAAAAACATAAAACTAATTCTTGAATTACAATGAAATAGATTACTTAAAATATTTATTTTTACTTAACTCTTATTATTTTCTCTTTATAATATGTTCTTAAGATTTGTTTATTCTTTTTAAAAATATAAATACTTGTAGTTTTCTGCTATCAGTGCTGTATTGAGTGAACTCAGTGGCTTGTGCAAACTTGTGTAGAGTACAAATATTTTGAAGTTCTATTTGCCGACGACCGAACATTGATTTCGTATGTGTTGATGTTTTTGCATATTTTGATATCGCACAGTATGACACAGCTGCATTTCTCAAACACTGGAATTGATAATAAAAAATGAGTAAGAAATTCTGAGAAATGTGTCGGCGTTCTATAAATACTTGAAGACACATTCCGACTTACCTTTTATCGTCCTAGGCATGATCTCACGCATATCTCGCTCCCGCTGTCCCTCTCGCTCTCTCTCACTCTCTCTCTGTCGGTGGAAATGGTTTCTCTGATTTGTGTCTCCGTGGTTAAGGGCACTCCTTTTTCCATTCAAAAACTAAACCGAAAATAAAATCATTCATTGAATGGTTTCTTCTTCCTAGAAGTGCTGGCCACTTAGTTTCCACCGTCTCAGTCAGTGTCACCATCGCTGAACGCGAATCGGCATCCGTTGCGTAGAGTGCACAGTGCACAGTGACTCGCGGCCACTTCAAACCCGGACAAAAGTTGCCCGAACAATAGTTATGGTAACCCCGAAAAATTATGCTCGAACAAAAGTGTTAAATGTAACATTGGTAAAATTTCTGTTTGGAAAATATGAATTACAAGGTGTCCAAGAAAGGCATTCATAGCTCTGCCCTGGCTCAAGCCTCCGCTGTGCCGCGCTGTCGATGTCCTCGAGACTGAAGCGTTACCTGCCGCGCCCTGCACGCCTTTCAATTATGTAAGCGGTGCAGTCTCTTTGGCTGTCATTGTGACAGGTTGCCCCTAACTCGGTTCTATAATTATTTTTTTGGCCTACTGTAAAAAATCAACGTTGTTTTTTTTCGAGTAGGTGTTAAACAAACAGCAGCTCGCAATGCAACTGTGCAAAAATTCTCAACAAGCTGGCAATATTTAAAGATGAAAGGCACTTCTCAATGGACTTGCGGCACAAAGGCATCCTGGGAGCTTCCCGAGAAGGGGGTATATTGTTAAGAAAGTATTATACTATATACTTTATTAGCAAGGCTGCTGTTTGGCCTCGATAAATAGGGTTTATTTATGGATTCCTCGGAAAAAAATGTTTGGGTTTCGGCAAGCCTTGACATATATGTATTAGCTAGTGAGTTTGCTATTATAAGTAGGAATAGTGAAAGAGCTACGAAACTTAGCATCTTCTTGAAATAATATTTGATTTTCTATTACCACTTTGAGTCTTTACATCATATTAGGGTATATCATGTGTTTTTATAGAGCATAATATGGTTGGTATATTAAATATAAAGTAAGATTATACCTTAGTATTAGATCAAAATTTTTATATATACAATTCCTTTCCTTCTTTGCAGTGCTAGATGTATGTATATATGTATATCTTGCTCTTTGTGAACATGGGCAGCTAAAAGGCATCTCCTTCCCTCTATGATCTCAGCTTAGTATACGGTAATAAATAAATTGATCAATAGAGTGAATTGCATTCAGAAAATAGTTCTCATTCTTGATTTCAACGTACAAATTGAATCTGTAGAATGTATATTCTCATATCTTAAAGAAAACACTCTGTTGTGATCTTTGCCAAGTGAAATAAAAATCCGAAAATATTTATAAGTTACGACCATCATAGAGCATATCTCAATAGCTCCTCTCCTCTTACAATCTCGTATATGAAATTGCATTCGGTGTGACGCAGTTCACCTGTGCTTGACTCGAACAAAGGGCATTTAAAAACCAATTCCATACAATTAATAACAATAAAATGACGCTAAAATTGCAACAACACAACGCCCCTCCCACCCGAAATGCCGTCTTAATAGACAACAACAAAAGGACATAAAGGATCGCATTGTTTGGCCGCATTCACTTGCTCTAGAACGCAGCAGTTCAATGAAGGCGACTGTATTCAAAGTAACGCGTATATCTCATTGAAAAATGTCACATACAGACTCCAGGCTACATACATAGATATGTATGTATATATAGAGAGAGAATTTGCAACAATGGGCGAGCGCACTCGACTCCTCGGTTGCACGTGTGTCAAACAATTGCAATTGTGTCATGTAGTACACGAAACGAGGTCCTGCTGTAGCGTCCTGCTCGCCTTTGGCACTGACCGCTGTCCGGCCTTTAAAGGAATCAGCGATGTGTGTACATTGCCAGAACGTGATTTCCTTGTCTTATAGAATCCCTTCTTCAGCTTCTTCTTCCTTTTTTTTCTCTTATTTTTTTTTTTGATAGTTTTTAACTGAAAAGTTGGCGCATTGTTTGGCCAGTTCATTATTGGGCCACTCGCCTCTGTTTAGTTGGGCTTGTTTTTTTTTTTTTTTTTGGACGGGTTTAAGCTATTGTTCGCCGGGCAGCGCTTGTCCCGGCACGTACGCGGCATTGCTCGGTTAGCCATGGCTACGTTTGCCGCCAGAAAAGAGAAAGAGATGCAGAGAAAACTTTGCCTTCGGCTGTAAGCTTTGCCTGCGGTCGGCTGCCTTTTTCAATTTCTTCGAGCCAGACCATTAAACTAATTTATCACCAATATAGCGCAACATCTAAGACGGGACAGGGGCGGCGAACCCTTTGGTTTGTGGGAAACCAGCCTAGGATTCCTAGACCTGACTGTGTGCGCGAGTGTGTGTGTGTGTGTGTGTGTGTCTATTTACCATAATGAAAACATTTTCAAATATTTTATGCAAAGTTGTTGCAGCCTTGACATGACCTTAGCTCAACCTCAGTCGCGCTACCCCGCGGTGCGTTTGCCAAGGATGCGCAAGATATCCTGTATGGGAATTGCAGGATACAGCATTTTGTACGTATATATGCATATGTATATGGCATATGCCAAATACCGGTTCGTAATTTAGCCAGCTGAACTAGTTTCCCCCCTCAGTGTGTTCGCTGTGCTTTGGGCCCTCTGTCATTATGTAGATTTCGTGTTAGGTAAGTGTCATGCGTTATTATTGCCCCATCTTTCAAATGAGAACTGCCAAATGCTGTTGTTGTCGCTGTTGTAGTAGTAGTTAGTGCCCTAGCTGTCGCTGTCGCTCTCGGCTAGCTCATCAACTATAGATTTTCTCACACAGGATGTCTGCGCTGGCCATAAAAACCTCGGAAAGCACAATGCGACCAAACCATCCGATAAAGATCCAAACGAAATGTAACAAAAGCAACAAATTGTGTTGTGAAAAATCAAAGGCAATAGCCAAAAAAAAAAAAAAAGAAGTAAATGCAGTCCATTTGCCAAGCATCCTTGCTATTACTTGTTGTTGCTTGTTTGCACTGACTTGTTTGACTGTCTAAGCCGCAGGTACAAGAAATGATTAACTTCAATGCCGTTGAAGATTCCACACCGCAATTAGGACTCGGCCCAATAAAAAGCAAACTAGTGCAACCCCAGGCAACGCCAGGAGAGAGGCAGCGATTCGAACCCTGTTAATGGCACAGAATTGCGTCGTCACAGGTTCAACTAAAGATCAACCGATCACAAGATCCTGCGCTGAATCAAACCCAAATGCACTTAGCTATTACGAGTTTCCCTCTCATGTATATGCGTGTGTGTGGGGGGAAGGCAGCATTATATTTTAACATCAAACAAATAAAGGTCAAAATACGAACTATCCGACTTCGGTAAAAAGTGGATTGGAAAAAAAAAATTAGTGGTAAAAACGCAGCTCAGCTGAGAAGGCAGCCACAAAAGGAGCGCGTGATTTGTTGCAAGATTTCTGTGTAAATGGCATAAAAAAAATGAAATGAAAAAAAAAGCAGATCCGAGTCGAGCTGCAGCGCAGGCGACAAGCCGTGGGAGCCGACATAGTTGCTGCTGCCGTTAATGGCGCAGTTCTGGCCAAAACGACCTCGTCCTCGTCTCGGCTCGACTGTTGGACAATTAACACAACAACAACGATTTGGAGGCACATCCTTGGGAATGTCGAGCAGGGCCTACTTTTTTATGAATTGTTCATAATTTTCTCTCTCTCAGTCCCAGTCTCTGCTTTTTGTGGACAAAAGGCTGGCTCAAAGGCAAGCCGACGCAATCACAATCAGCTGATTTGTAGAGCAGCAGCGCGAAGGGGGGATTAATTATGTTGACAGGTTGCTGCAATTGAAGTGCGTTCTGGTTTAGTTCTAGGCTTAATGAATGGACAAGTTAACACTTGTCAATACACTGGCAGAAAATAGAAAGACAGATATATTGTGATAATAAATATAATATAAAAAAAAACAATTTTTTTTAAAGTTTTTTTTTTTATGTTTTAGTTACTTGGATTAAGAATAATAAAATAATATTAAATTGCAGTCTATATTAGAAAATTTTCTCAATATGTTGCTTAATTTTTTCTTGTGTAGGAATTCGTATTAACTTGACATTGTATCTTCTGCTTAAGGGTTTGGCGTTTCCAGGTAATTATTGCATAGCTGGGAAATTGGTTTACAAAGGCTGCCAGAGCCTGGCTATTGATGGCGCACGTACACAATTAAATGGGCAGAGGCTGGGAAAATTCAATCATTGCATAAAATTGTTTTCATCTTGAGAGTAAATATTTTTTCGCATAGGAAATGATTTGCAAATAAAATATAAGAATAAAACTGATTTTGCAGACACAAATATTTTCGCTAGAAATTTATAAATATTTCCGCATTTTCCGCATAAATAAAATGAAATCAAGTCCAATGAAATTCCCCAGCGAGCGCCGAGCACGCATTTGTGAATGAAAAGTGTTTGGTAACCGTGCAACAAAATGTTGCTGAATGGGCCGCAATGGCTCAAAGCGAGGCCCAGCTGGCAACGGTTGCGATTTGTATGTCGCCTCAGGTGACAAATTGCAAGGCTTGGCCAACAGGTTGCACTAACTGTTAACCAAGGCCTACCTTTTCAGCTTCTACATGCCTTTATTTCAGTTTCAGTTTGTTTTTTTTCTTCCTCTTCTTCTTCTTTTGGCCGCACAGGCACGCAGTTACCGTGAATGACGCGGCAGGTTTTGTGACCCGGCCAAAATGTGTCATTTCGCACCTCCATAAAATGCAGTTGTTGTCGGCCATTCTGGCTGGGCTGTTGTGTAATGCCTCGTCTGGGCTAACCGATTGTCCAGCCCCCTCGACGACCTTCGCCCGGTCAGGCCTTGTCTAATGTGCGATTTCCTTTGCAGAGCTGCATTTGCATGCATCGCATTTTCACACATGTTCGAAAAGCCAAGATAAAGGGTCAAGGCAATTGCCACAGGAGTTGTGCCTCATAAAGGATTCACTCTCCCAAATATTTACATAACACAACGTTTTTGGCGCGCAAAAATCAGTGCTGCAGCGTGTGCAACGTGTTGCATGCCACTTCCTGTGTGCGTGTTTTGGTATTGCCCTCGCTGTCAATGATCCTTCCTGTCGGCATGTCACGTGTTCTTCAGGTGCCACCCACGTTATGCAACCAAGAACAATAACAATAAAAACAACATCGAAAATGAAAAACAAAACAAGAAAGCCGAAAAAAAAAAAAAACACTTGGCCTAATAAAGTTGTCGGCAAGGCCGCAAATTCCTTCTCACGCCTGCACTCCTTATGGCTGTGGATTTTGTTTTCACAATTTTCTTATTTAACAATAAAAATAGCGAGGTATGCATGACTAGTGGGTGCCCTGTACTTGTATATGATGCAGTAAATGAAAATAGAGGTTTTGCGATGTTCTTCATTGGATTCATAGATGTGAAATTGGGCAGGGAATAAAAATTCTCAATATTCAATATATATGAATTATTTATTATTATACGTATTATATAGTATTACGATTGGTTGTGAGTACTAAATAATAAATAATATAAAATCTCACTACAATATTCAATATTTCCGTTCATCAACCTCACATGTACAGGGTATAGATACAGCGCGGCAATTTCGCTTTTATAGCACATACACATATTGTGTGCGTATTTCATTCATAACCTGAGCTCATTCAGCGAACGGAATTCATTGGAAGCGCTGTAAAAAATCTCTCGGAATATACCTATAGACTATGTGAATGCTTTCATTGTGCGCCAACAATGCGTCCGAGGCAGGATAATAAGGACACAACTAGCAAAATCTATACAAGTACTTGATGCGGCATAATGCGCCAGGCAAATTTAAAGGACATTCGACCAGCAAATTCTCACGTTCATTCCGCTCGCTCTCGCTCCCTCTCGCTTCCTCTCGCTCTGTATCTTTCTCAGTCTCTGCCTCATTTGGGTGCATGTCTGATATATATACATATATGTATTTTTTTGCGGCATTTCTCATTGGTTTTTTAATGTTGGCTAAGGCCCGGCTTAAACCTCAAGTGACCGAGGGCTTGATGAGCTCACATTTGCGAAAAGGAGAAGCGGATGCGCCGCCACTCGGGTGTTCCTTCATCAACGACATCATCATCTGACGATCATCCGGATATAGTTCAATAAGGTTTTTTTTTTTTTTGCAACCGTCAGTCGGTGTTTCTCTTCTTTATTATTTTGTGCAATTTTCATGGAATTTTCAACACATAATCGAGAGATAATGCTGTTGATTATCTCAGGAATTTCTATTCAACTTTTTTCCGTTGTTATCCTTGTTACTCTTGTTGTGTAAAGTGGCGCTGGTGTTGTCCTTCGCCGATGTGGCTTCCGTTTCATATTTCCTTCAAGCGCTGTGTGCGGCCGGACAAAACTAAGGATCTTCGCGTCTGAGTCCGGTTTCAGATTTTGGGTCATGTGAATTGCGGCAGTTTGCTTGGAGTTTTGTCTTTCAGCAATTTGACGGTTAGTGGAGCAAAAAGTCGTTAGATCACATTTGGTAAACACTGTGAGAAAGTGCGAAATGCGAAACGGGATTCCACGGGGTTGTAGTTGGTATTGTAACTTGTTTTGTGTTATGAAATTTTTGATTTGATCAATAATGATGTCGTAGATAATGAAGTTCCATTTTGCCACATAACACTAATACTAGACAAAATAGATATTCCATAACTCTCAATTGGACAAAGTTGTGGTCTATGCCTTGCTCTTGATCCTCATAAGTATGAAACCCTAAAATAATCAGCATTGCTTCTAACGGTGTTGTCCGACTAGGATTTGATCATCATCATTTATTTGAATATAATCTCAAGTTTGTTGACATTCCGAAGCTTCACAACTTTCCTTTGACAAAAGAAGAAATGTAATTAGATTTCATATCAATGTAGGCACTATTGCTGTCAAACTTCTGCTATTATTCCCAGCAACAACCCCAAGCAGGGGGAACTGGTAAAAAATCAACCCGCATGACAATTTGCAGTCTCTGGCTAAAGTCTGGTCAGAAGTTTTGTAGCTATGCATATAAAGCTATGTAAATTATGAAGTCGATAAGCATGTTTTAGTATTACGAGATGAATGAGATAGAATGAGGGAGACAGGAAGAGAGAAAAACAGATTCTGCGACTGTGTCTTATTTCGTGTCATTGTTGATGAAGATGAATGATGTAATAATTCCATCATAAAAATGCTTGCTCAGCCAACAATTCAGACACAAACTAAACTGACAGGCTGTCCAGCCCCGTGTGTCAAAGGGTTGCAACGCCCCCCTTCACCACTCTCCCTCTCTCTCTCTCTCTCTCTCTCACTCACTGCACTGCTGTAGGGCTATTAGCTTTCCATTTAGGAAACTTAAAGCTATGCTAGATGTGGACTTCTAGCCAGCAGCTGCTCAACTGCTGCTTCTGCTGCTGCTGCTGCTGATTTACAACAAGTTTTTACATTTGCCACACTGCAACTGCGGTACATTTTCTCGGTTTCAGAGAACTGGTTTCGGTCAAATCTAAAACCCGAGATCCATTTACATTTATCGTACTTAGGGACGTACACTTTTCCTTCATTTTAATTTTAATTTTTTCCAAATGCCAGCTTTGCCACTGATTTTGATTGCCTTCGAATTTGAGTAGAACTTAGAGAGGAGCGAAGGAAAATCCATTAACACGCTCAGTCAAGCAAAATCCATCATAAAGGTAAATCTTTGTTTACCTTGACCCTGCCTCCACATACATGTAGACTCACACACACACACACACACACACACAGTCATGCATAAACATGCTGTCCGGTATCGATTCGTGCATCCTTCTGCTTGGATACTTGTTTTTATGTCTTCTTCTTGCTGTCATGTGTTGCCCTCGGCTCACCTTTCGATTTTTTTACAACTTTGTTTTCAACATCGATGCATTTTTAATACCCTAGAGCGATTGTAAATGCTGAATGGGTCAAATGGACTGCAGATGGCATTAGCGATTGCTGTGGATAGATCTGATAAATATATAGAATATCATATATTCAATATAGGTTTTATCAGTTTAGGATTGAAAAACTGACTAAAAATTACATCAATAATATTTTTTGGATAGTTGTGATATATAGAGAATCGATTAGGTTTTATCATGCTGCCTATCGATTTTATATAATTTAATATCGATAAGTAACAAGCTGAACTCAAACCAGAATCATCACTTTTACTCTATACCAACTACTAATTGGTTACATATGTACATATATGGGACTAGTGTAAGGATAAGCACAACTTGAAAGAGAGAGAAATCAATATACTATTTATTTCACCCACTTCCCCGACTAAGACATATCTGTATGTCATTCTACTCCTTCCCTCATCTCCCTCTCTCTCTCTCTGCTGTTAAGACTCAATTCCTCAGTTCCTAAAAAAAAGCTAATGGGCAACTGCTAGTCGTGCACTATTAATACAGTCACTCTCGTTTGTTTTGATTGTGTCTTTCTTTGCTGTTGTTGTTGTAAAGTCAAAGTGTCGAATTGTAAAGATCAGTCACCTTTAGCTGCCTAGGCCGATCGCCGTCGGATCCCATAGATACATAAACATTTACATTGCTGTTGTTGTTGTTGTTGTTACTCCCTTTGTTGTTGCTGTGGCTGTGGCTGCGGCTGCCCATTGGCTCGTACCCCTTTATTATGCCAGGCATGTCGCGGTGCTCCGCCGTTTGTACTCGTATCCGTTCGCCTCATCTACTAGTATTTTTACTGTGTAATCACGCTTAAGCCGTGCCTCAGTCGCAGCTGCAGTTGGCGTCGCTGTCGGCGTTCCCTCTATGCTCTAGCTGCACGCTTATTTATTTGTTTGCTGGCTCCAAACTGGTACTGGGCATCCATTGGTCTAGCTCTTGGGTCTTCGTCTTGGGTATCAGCCAGCAAAAGTACAGTCCACAGTCCTCAGTCCTCGTTCAGTTCTGTTTTTCCTGATTTTTCTCCAAGTTGTTGCATCGAAAAGGGGCAACCCTTTGTGTGTGTCTGTGTGTGTGTGTGTGGTACGTGTGGCTTGTGGCTTGCGATGCAGCCAACTGGTTTGTCTAGTACAAGTATCTCCACCTCATTTTATTGCCTTTGCCCCCTCCCCCCACCGTCTACTCTTTGCCACAGTGCTTCTTCTATTTCATAGAATGCTGTTTTCCTTCTTGTCGTATCTGGCGTCGATCAAGCCTCTCGCAAGTTTATTTACCTCGCCACAGGTTTGTTTACTTTCATTGTCCAAGGAGTCACAGCAGAAGAAAAGAAGAAGAAAAAATAAGAAAATATAATAAGAAAAACATTTCATAAGCCGATTTGCTGTCGCATAGACGGAAGGAAGTCCTACGATGCGATGATGCGTTGAAAATAATAAACAGTTCGTATGGTCTATGAAAAGTCAATATAGGAAGTAAGGCTTAATTGTGGAACTATTTGAAATGCAGGTAGTGAAATTGTTAATTCATCTATTTTAATATGCTAATGCAAGCAGAATGAAATAATTATGGAAAATCATAAATGAGATATAGTAAACGTAATTAGAATGCAATATTTATAAAAAGCTATACGAGATTTGGTAAACGTTTAAGTTAAGTTGTCTTAGACTTAGGCCATGGGTAGATGTGAAAAATATTAAGCTGAATTATATAATATTATTACCGAATTTCTTTATGCCAAATCAAATCTAATCATATTATAATTGAAATAAATAATCGTAATAAATTAATATTGAAAGTTTTTCTATATGCGAATTGAAAGTTATTGTTTATTGAAATATGAAATATTTTCAGAAACTTATATAAAAACATATTTCATATTGTATAGTAATCCTAATATCAAATCATCTAAGATATACAGATTATAGAATATCTTCTAAATATAATAAGCAATTAAAATATCATTGCAGCTGCCGTCAAAAATTTAATAACTATATTTGTCGATAGTCGATAGCCCATCTTCAAATTAGGAACTCAACTGTCTCGGCCCACACAAAAAAAATAAAACGTAGTAATTTAGTTGTAGCATTTTATGGCTAATTGATTTTAATCTGACCGCCACGACGGTGGCCAAAAATCAGCACACAAATCCGTATACATTACTGAAAAGGGCACAGCCTCTCCAGGGAAATGGAGATATATCGCGATAAGGCCAAGACATTTTGCGCATCATCATTATCGGAAGAGCTCTTCCCTGTATATATATATGTAACTGCCGAACTGCTCTGAACAAATAATAATTATTGCAAACTCAGATTAGTTGCGCCCGAATAAAAGTCGACCCGAAAAATATCAATGGATGGAAAAAAACTAGGTAAACTTCTCTCTCGCTCTCTTACTCAAACTGCCTCTCCTCTCCATGGTGGCTATCTGTCGTCTCGTATCTTTGGCTTTGATATATGCTTCAGTGCATCGGACTGTCAACAAAGGAACCTGCCGGGATTTCTAACGGTCATCAGTCAGCTGACTGCTTGAGATACATTTGTATCTGTAACTGTGCGTCCACTTGAGGTGCAGTCGAGCGCAAGATAGCATCAGCTCGAATTTGTTTTTAGAATTCCATATGTATTAGTTATCTAGGGTAGCACACGCATTCAGTTACACACACATAGGCACACAGCACTAAAAAGGATACTATTTTTGGCGCTCTTTTTTTTCCTTGGTTGTTTAAAGTAAATTCTACTGTGAAAGGATATTTGTGCGGCCTTTGGTAAAAGGATTTTCGTTCGGAATTGTTCATTTTGCGCGCCACAACCAAAGCCAATAACTCTGTGTGTGTGTGTGTGTGTGTGTGTGTGTAGAGTTGTGTGTGGTGCGCATTTCGTAGTTGGTATCTTAGACTCACAATCATGACCGCTGGCCGGCTCAAAGGTCGGCTTAAGACTTTCAAGAATTGCCATGGCATGTGGGTGTACGTGCTGCTGAAACAATATTACACACAGCCACACCCCATGCACACACACACACACACACATTCGCACACCCACACACACTCGCATCTATACTCTGACAATGCTTGCTTTATATTCATTAAGGATGTGCAACAAAACAATATGCAAGTTAGTTATTCCTTGCTAAACAAAAGCCCTAAAACTATGCAGAGCTCTAGCAATATTTTCAAGTTAAAGTAGGCTTATCCTTGCAGCGTTTCTCATCTTTCTTACTCGATTCCTTTTTTCGGCTCAAGCCATTGTTAATTGATTAACCGAACTGCAACTTTGGCTGTTCAGTTAGCCGGCACAGCTGCCTCGATAATACATATCTGCATATTAGATCTAGGTAACTGGAACCTAGAACTGAACCTGAACTCCTGACCACACAAGTCCTCTGTCCGGTGACCTGTGCCTTGTGTCCATTCATTTGGAAGCCTAAATGTGCGAAATGCTTTTGTGCACATATGAGATGATCTCGTTTTTGTTGAGCGAAAGAGTAGAGCTCACACATGTGCGTCTGCATAGATATATATACATGCATAGATACATCAATATAGATCTAGCATCTGCACTTATTTTTCGCTCTTCTATTTGGTTTCCCATTGATCCATGCCATTGAGCAATATGTCGTCAAACAGTTTGCCGCCCTAAGCCTTCAGCTATGCAAATTATGCACAAATTGTTCAACTTCCTGGAAAACAGATCAAGTTCGTTCCATATATGTAAACACATTTTTTGCACAAGTGCTGCAGATTCATGCGTATGCGTACTGAACGGAAGTTTTTATGTTTTTCCCTGGAAATGCCGCCTTGGTTCTTAACAGTAGCTGACTTACGTAATGTTTGTATTAGATGTTTTTGATTTCAGTTTTATTGTTTTTCTTTTTGGTTTTTTTTGGTACTTGTTTCTTCTTCTTCAGATCCGCGCGGCCTATTTGTAGCGTTGTCTAATGGCTTTTCACACTCGTCTGCTAAAATGCAAAGAGCCGAACTCGGCGTAGCTTTAGTCTGAATTGAATGTAAATGATTTTTGTCTTATTTACATGTAGAGTTAGGATCTGAATGCCTTTTGTATAAGCGATCGTTTTATATTGTCTTAACATTGGAGGTGTTCTTAAAAGGAATTCAGAAGATTTTCAACTAACGTAGTTGGCCCTTGTTTGATATATGAGTTGGTGAATACACTGGAAGAGAATCCTTTTGATGAGTTTTAATTACTTTTAACACTGTTCAAGGGTACTGGACATGACGGAAACAGAGATAGATGGAGCTTGCTGTTTTTGACTTTGGTAACGTCAGCTCTAAATCGGTTCTAGCTCAAAATAAGACCTGTATATCTTGGACTATATGAATATCATAGTTGTTTAACTATAACTAAGAAATATTCTTTGTACACTTCAAAGTTCCGTTCTCCATTATAGAGCTGACCACAAATGGGTTTCGACCAAAGAAATCGGCACATTTGAGCACATTGTTAGATCTGTGCGTTGCCCACAAACAGTACTTCAAAGGATCTTAGGCTATCTGTTGCAAAGGAATTCGCAAACTCATGTGAGCATGCTAATTGCCATTTGCAGAGTCTCAAAAAAATGAGTTGTAAATGAGCAAAAAACTCTGTGCAAAGGGCGGCAAGTCGAGAGAGCCGTAGGGTGTCCGGTCCACTAGGAGGTTCAACAAATCATTGCCCAGTTGCCAAGGCTGTGCAGATCGTTTTGCAAGTATGCAAAAACTATAGAATCCCATCATTAATTACCCTTTTTGGGCAGCAGTCGGGACTTGAAACAGACCGACACGTGCATTGTAATGATCATATCATCGGAAAGAAAGAGCAGGGTCCTGTGGAACTTATGAGCATAGCGGTAACTAATCGATTTTCGGTTTGGCATTGGAGCAGTAGCTGTACTCGTAGATCGTGCGTATTACCAATCTGTAGATCAAAATCAAATATTTTATGCACACGCCTCGAAAGGAACCACGACCAACGAGCCGTGAAATTTGTTGGCTATCCCAATGCTAATGCATAAATCCAATAGTTATGAAAAAGCAATTATAGTGTGAGATGAACACGTATCCCTACAGATGAGTGAGGCAACTGGTTGAATGACCTCCAAAGTGATTGACCGCTTGGCCGTGAGAAACTTGAATGCAACCCTTCATTAGATCGGTTTTGAAGAGGTTACATAAAAATTAGATGATTGCTTTTTATATTGGGTCTGTCATTAAAAGTGACTGTTTGTATTGCTCTAGAGATCGGCGGGAGGACCCTTCGCTCAAGTTTTGTTATGGAGCGCCTTGCTCAGCAATTTTCCGTTAAAAAATCAAAACATATAATTTTCCCCTTGGTGAGACAACAGACACTGCGACAGAGACGGAACGAGCTGAGGTATATAATGGAAGGGAACAGGTAAAGACGAATCTGGGCATAGAGGAAAATCCAATACATACAGGTACATAGGCGGTGCAGGGGTGGGCCGTACAATAGAACCTGTTTGCAGGGGAAAAGTCCAACTGGAAGTTAGACCCATAAGAAAACGAGTCGAGATTTCCTGCAGAGAAATGGAAAATAAACAAGTTGCGAAGGCGAAGGAGAATGCGAAGGCGAAGGTAAAGGCACAGCACACAATACATGGAAATTGATAAATGGCTAGACAAACAGGTTGAGGCACAGGTACAATCCGTGTACATGGAGCGGGTGCGGCTGCGGGGGCGGGGGCTTAACTCTCTGACGGTAGCCCTTAAGCCACGACTGAAGCGCGGCCTGCACGTGGACGCTGTTAAGGATCGGCCTGTGATGCTGATTGTGATGAAGCCTTTTCATGTCTATGAACACTTGGAGACGTCGCTGTAACGACTTCTCTTGTATGCACTATTCGAAAGAATACAGAAATGGAATAAAAAACGAGTTAAGAGTGCCTGCGGTTTAATGGGGGTTTGGCTTTTTCACAGATTACCAAATGATGTGCCCATTCTTTGGCCGCGAACAAAGGAAAACTAAATGGAAAATGTGTGATGTGGCTCCAATAGTGCGCAGTGCCTGGGAAAATCAATGCCCCCAAATGCGTTTATCGAAAGTCAGACGGCAGACAAAGAGTTTTATGGTATTAGGGGTAAGCCTATGAAAAGTGATTCTAACTTTCGATACCAAATGCACATTAGAAATGCTCAAAAGTATACGGAAAAGGTTGGTCAAATTATGGACTTTGATATTTTATGAATAATTTTAATACATAAGTAAAAATGAAATGAAAAACTGATCTGATGCGAAAAAATGAGAACTTGCCTATATCGGAGTCGCCTAGCGCATTACTAACTTCAATTTGCTTATAGTTAAGTTATTTAGAGATGTGGAAAATGCTGGGTATAGTTATCCTGTAAGATAACAGAAAAGAAAGTATACAGCTTAGGATATTATATACGATATAAAGACAGTTCTAGAGTATATAAAGCTCTCTATATTTCATTCATTTCAACACAATCTACTTTCTGATAAGTATAGAAATCTAGTCGTACATATAATCCAACATTAATTTATATTATATAACAATACAAAATTTACTAAAAAATAGGAGATTCAAGAAATTTGTCTGCCTGCAGGGTATCTGCTAAGCAATCACTTCCCTACATCACTCAGTATTTGCTTGGGCTACAATCGAAAAGGATTTTAGCTAACATAAACTAAGGATTGCAACACATGTTGTCTGCTTTTGGCTTTGGATTATATGAGCTGCAATTTAGAAGTCGACATAAACAAGAGAGAAAACCCTAAAGATCGAACCTTCGGCAGCCAAAATGATGTTTGAATAAAACAAAAAATAATTCAGTTGCTGTCGCTGTCCATGTCGCGACTGCAGCTAAACAATAACAAGTTGCTAATGAACGGGCAGCGAATGTAGTCAGGGAATAGACTCGTCGGCGTTATTTGAGATTTTATCAAAACAAAACGACAGTCAGGACAACAACTGGTAGCATCGATTGCCTTACACTTGATCCTTTTGGCTTGGCGCTGTCCTGAAGGTCCTTGTTTATGACAATGTTTTTATTATTCGGCGCTGCGATAGTTTGGTGCACCAAATGTCCTGTAATTCGAGACCCGAGGCTCGAGAGATGCGCGGCACGATCTCTTGAAGTGGTCAACCCGTCAGGGGCATGATCATCGATCGATATATGTATTTTGTTGACCATATGTCCTCGTTTGATTTACATAGTTCGAACCTGAGCCCAAAAACTCAACCAGAACATGCATTGCATGTGGTATTGATTGAGCAATTCAAGTGTAGCCGCAGCTATAGCGGTATGTGTGTGCCCCCTTCTCTCTCCCTCTCTCTCTCTCTTTCGTTTCCTCTCTTTCTGTGTGTGTGTGTGTGTGTGTGTGTGTGTGTGCAGTGATTTGGAAGCTGTCAGCAAGGTTGCTCCAATTTCATGGCCGATTTGCCCAAGTGCATTCTAATTAATAATGGTTCGACTGAAACTCGTTAGCCACTAAATTTGACAACAACAGCTGTTGTCCAGTTCGCTTAAATTTCATTAAGGTCATTTTATTGGACCATTAACGGTTCTTTATTTATTTTTTCTTGTTTCTTAATCTCAATTCCAGGTATCACATGTGCTTGACTAGAGGAATCTGCTTCCAGTTGAGCAGCACAGACAAGCGAAGAATATGGGAGACGCCTTGAAGGGAAATACGAGGTGAGTTAGTTTTTGATAGTATAATTTTAAAATATTTACTTAAATGATTATGATTAGCGTGGGTATACATCCACATGTATGCATATACATATCTAAATATTTCAAAAGTTAAACCAACATATTGTAATCCTATATATGAGGTCTGTCAAAACTGTAAATTGCTTTTTTGTGCTCACATTTCGGGAATTCACAGAGCCCTCATGCATGCTCAAAAATTGAATTGCGAAACTTTCGAGGAATCGTTTGCCTTGAGGGACCACAAATTTGGCGTATCCCATTGCACGCCAGCATTAGCTAATGTTGTCTGCGGCAAGGCCCATTAATGCGCTCTCTGGAGAGCTGGGCAGCCTTGAAAAGATCATTAGCCGGAATAAGATCGTAAAAAGACATGACACGCGAAAAAAAAGGGCAAGTGCCGCCCCTTGACCAGCACTCGGACAGCCATGAAATTGCGAGCGAGACGGTCGAGTCGATTGCAGATCGGAGATCACAAATCGAAAGACCTCCCGGGAAATCGATGCATTATACGAAATTGCCAAACAATTGCAAAAGACAAAAGAAGAGGCCACATTTTTATAGGCACATCCAAACATTGAGCAAGGCAAATAGTGCGCAATCATGGCGACCCAGCCGAAAATATATATCATAAATGTACACAGACGGAGTCGGGCACAAAGACAGGTTGAAGTTGCGGTTAGGTGTTTGAGGTTTTGCCGCGCCTCAAAGGGACTTTTTTGCTGTGTGGTCATATGGAATTCCGGGAAGCTAAGTACAAATGAGTTGGCGGCCAGGATTGAGCGAAAATATTGTGAGAAATAACAAAAGTAATCAAATATGTATATGAAACTATTGAGAATCAACCGAGAGTCCTTCGGACGGACATATATTATTTTTTCATTCTATTATTTGGTCAGACAATGCACCGAAGTTTGTTTGTGCTGCCGGCGAGACCTTTGCCTCTTCAAGTGTTCAGCGGCGTGAAGGAGTTAGAAAACGATTATGATTTTGCCACCACACAAGTCGAGGACGCAGCTATCTGTCCATATGTCTAGGTATACATACATACATATATATATGTATGTATGTATGTAGGTATCGATTGTAGTTGCCTCGCGCAGTTTTATGCAAAGTTCTGACGTGTCAAATTGTCAGCGTGTGCTCCTTTGAGCCTGGGAAGCGATTTCGCACGGTTAGGCTCAGTGCGCCTGGCCCACGCAGCGTGCTCCTGCGCAGCGCTGTTGTGTCCTGGCGCATCCTAGACATTCGTCCGCTCATTAAGCGTTGTCCGGGCTGGCGCCTATCCCGTGGCGCGTCTGCCTTTCAGTTTGGTGGCTTTGGCAATTAACTGCAGCGCTTTGTTTAGCGCGCGAGCGTACGTCCGCTCAGGGCATGCAGGACATACAGGACACGCACTGTGACACTCTGCTGCGCACTCGGCGCATTTTTCACTCCTTTGCAGCAAATCTAATCGCAAAACGTTTCGTGCTGCTTAATTGCGCAGCTCAGCAAAAAAAAAAAATAAAAGAAAATTTTAAGAGAAAGGTGCACTTGACCCAAGCAGGACACGTAGGACATGCAGTTTATCCAGCATATGGTGTGGACTTGAGCTAACTGTGCAGCCTCGCCCAGCTCCAGTTTGCCCGGGACATGTGCTGGACAAACGGCTCCCGTCTGGCACGCCCACTCGAGCCTCGGGCGTTGCATAATAGACAATAAATATTTTATTGATTTTCGGTCAATAAATCGGCAACAGGACGAGAGTTGGCATTGCTGGTCCTATTTTGCGGGCAGCCCAAAAGGACCTGTGGCAGGTACTTCTCGCTCCTCGCTCGCCGTTCGTCGGTCGGCCGTGCACTTGAACTAATTGACAAACTGAAAGGTGAGAGATTGCATTTGGGCGATAAGGCAAACTGATTTTGTTTTCCTCTTTAGTTCGGAATTTTTTGCCATTGTCCTGTGGAAATTTATTGCCTTTTGTGCCTTTTGTGCGCCGAGTTTCCCACTGCTCGAACCAAAACAAAGTGCCAGCCTGACAGCCTACCGACAAGGACTATTAATTTGATTTTATGTGCACTTGCCGTACGCTTCAGTTTTTATTACAGATCAATATTTTTGCGCTCGTCCTGTTAAATGGCAACGGCCCCTACTTCGTGGGAAGCCACACAGCGCGATCCCACGGCAGGCCAAGCGACTCGCTCGCCCTTCAAATTCTGCTCATCATTTATAATTTTGTCTTGACGCCAGCGCTGGGCAAAGTCTTCGACCTACATCAATTGCATCGGGTGGCAACGCCTCTGTCCCCCTCTGAACCTCTGGCACCCTCTCTCTCTCTCTCTCTCTCTCTCTCTCTGGCTGCTCTCCAACTTCAGCTCGTGTCATTCGATAGCTTGGCCAACTTTTAATATGCACATGTTGCACTTTATGGCCCTCGAGCATAATCGTACTTGGGTTACATTGCGGCTGCTACGTGCCTCTCGGCCTGAATCCTGCCAAGTGCTCATTGATGTGAGCTTCCTGCGCTACAAAATGCATTTAATGTGGGAATATTGTGTCGAACATGAGTTTAATATTCATATTGATGGCTGTGTGTGGAGTGAACGATGTTGCGGTAAATTTTACTTATACACCAAATATTTCGCTAGATGAAGTTGAAGATTTTTCTCAGGACTATTTAAACTAGTTGAAGTTGAAGATATTTATAGTGAATTTATTCTTTTCTATGCTTAAGCTATTCCCATTTTGGGTTAGTCTAAAAACTTTGCTGTACATCTGGCCCACACTAAAAAGTAATTCGAATTGCGTACACATATGGCATTTTTATAGCAAACTATTAACTGTTTCTGAGAGCTGTTTCAAGTGGGCCATTCCACACCCCAAACTGCAGCACTTTGAGTACTAAAATCGCCCGCCCATGGTGCAAAATGTAAAATTTCCCGCCAGCAAAAAAAAAAAAGGAAACGAAAAACAAAACAAATGCAAACTAAAGAGGCAATATATGAAGTGGCTAGAGCACATGGTTAGGGCTAAGGGCAAGGCAGCTCGACAGGCACAGTGCCACCCAAGCAAAACCCGACGCCTGTTTCCTAAATTAATAATTGCAAAATTTCGCGCTAAATGAATGGTACAAGAGTCAGCAGCAGGCAGGATCGAGCAGGATCGAGCAGGATCGGGCAGGAGCAGTATGTGCACCACATGCACATATGCGCAGCATATTTCGCTCGAGCCACAAACCGGGCTATATGTATTTATATATACATATATTTAGTTCAAGTCGGCACGAAAAGTCAGTTGGTCACATTTTGTTGTAATTACCGCGTTGGGTAGGCGTACAAAGGGCAGCGCGGCGTGAAGCTTCCATACACTCGCACACACTCTCTCCCAATGAGGCGCTAAGCAAACAACAGGAATGAGCCTGCCAGGATAACAAAACAACTCAGCAATATATACACACACACGCACATATGTGAGCCATATGAGCCATGCAGTTGCTTGCGTGCGTGACCGTTACAAACGATCGAACCGCTTGCTATGACTCAGCGGTGCTATATGAAGCATTATCGGGCGATATAGCGCCCGAATCGTGGGCGCGCGCGTCAGTTGGTCTGCGCAAAGCTAACCCTTAAATGGCAGCCGGCTGCAATTTGCCCGCCCTCGCCACATCGCCAGATCGGGCTAAAAGCCACCCTGTTCTAGTTAAAACAAGGAGGAGGCGTTTGATGTCTAAAGGCTGCAAGACTTCACGTTACCCTGTTCTGAATTGAAATTCCATGTTGTATAGTTGTGCTTATATATTTATTATATGCATACACTGTACAGCATTAAAAAAAAAAACTATATACATATATATATATATATATATATATATATATATATATATATATATATATATATATATATATATATATATATAAAGATCAAATTTGTATAATATTTCTAGAATTTTTCTTAGAAGAAATTTGTTTATAATTTTAAATAAATTTTCTTTATAGCTTCAATTCATTGTTAACTAAAGTTTTTTTTTAAATACATATATATATATAATTATATTGAAATATAAATATATATCGATAATAATCGACTAAAATATATATGAAAAAGTTATGCACTTTAAAAAAAAAAATATGATTCATGTGATTCTAACTAAAATCATTATACAGAAATCTATATTTCTAGCTAAATTTGTAGCCCTTTCTAAATAAATTAATTGTATATAATAGTCTGCGCATACAATTATTTGTTTTTGCAAATAAATTAATTTATATATTTGTCAATCAGATATCATATGAATTTGTATTAAAATTATCAATTACGAATTGGCCTAATTGACTCTATGACGTCTTCTTCTATAATAGCGAACTTTCCAACTGCTCTCTATCCCATGTTGATAATGCAGGGTATTACAGAATGAATAAGCAGCTAATGTCGCGCCCACATGACTAAAACCAAGCCACCTTTTTGGGCGCAGTTAAAATGGTTGTTGTTGTTGTTGCTGTTATCCTTGGTATATTTATGTTTAATTGTTATGCTGATGTGTTGGCACGAGCCATGCGCGCTGGCGCATATGTCGCTCGAGGTCCTGGCTCGACACCAGCTCCTTGGGCCAATGTCATTGACTGCTGCACGTTTTGGCGCCCAATTTGTAATGCTGCTGCCGCTGCTGCTGCTGCTGCTGCTGGAAAAACTCACAAGGGTTGCGCATGCGCTGTACTGGTCAAATGTCGCTAGGGAAAACTGTTAGTTCTGCCACCACCACCACCAACACTAGGCAGCAGCAGCAGCAACGCCGCCACCACCACCGCCATCAGCGAACCGCGACCAAATTATGCTGAAGTTGACGCAGCGCTTGACTGACTTCGCCTTCAACTTCAACGGCGACTTCAACTTCGACTTCACCTTCGACTTCAGCCTCGGCTGCCTCCGCTCGCAAACAGCACGCGCTCAGGAACCACTTCCTCATCGCAGCATTTCCTCAACTCGCTCGCCCAAATAGTAATGAGTCGGCGGTGTCAGGTGCATGCATGTAACATTTCGAATGACCCGACCGCGACCCCAAGTCCAAAACAGAATGAACAGAAAATAAACAACCAAGAAGGTCGAGAGCGAGTGTAAACGACTGCAGCTATACTTGTTCGATAAGTTCAACATGATTGAGGGCAGGATATATAGAAATTAGAACTGAGATAGATTGATTCCTTAGATTATTCTATTATAATTAAGATTATTCCGATTGGATATTCCTTTTACTAAAATATTATATATTATTTGATTGAAACTCTTAATGAAGTGAAGATTAGTTAAGTATCTATTATATATCTCTATATAAGGAACTGGCTTCATATCTATATGCCTACCGTGGGAGATTAGTTTTTGGTCTCTACTATAATATCTATTATTGTATTTGATCGATCTCTATTAGGGATCTTTCTTAGATTTCAATGCCAATCTAATCATAAAATTTCTGGGCTACACTACAGTATTGTATATAAACTTCAGTAACTAGCCCAAACTCTCAATGCTCTAACAACTTATAAGAGTGCACAAAACCCATATGCTCTACCTATTCACACAACGAGCGAGGATGAGAATTTACCCTAGAAACGCATTTTCTTTTGCTCGCGTAATTACAGCGACCAAGTTGGAAGTTTTTCATTCTTTCGAGCGGTGCTCATTAGACCAAAGCATTTTCATGGCTCATAGCTGAGTGTGTGTGTGTGAGTGTGCGTGTGTGATAACAACTCGCGCACGAGCTATGATGGGACTGTGTTTGTGTCCTTATGCCTAGCCCATTTCGTTGTAATAATTTGAAATTTTGATCAGGTGTTCCTTTTAGTTTGTTTTTTGTGGCTTTCTTTCGTGTGCTGCTTCTTTCTTATTTTCTGCTGCTGCACAATTGTCGCATTTGTTGTCCAGCCTGGGCGGGTTCAAAGGGGAACTATGAGCGTTAAGAATCGCCGAACCGTATAACACATCAGACCTGGCCCAGTGCATGTGGGCAGCAAAAGCGCGCGGCTTTTTCTGTTCCCCTTGTCGCGATCGAGCCACTTGGCACTTGAACCGTGTCATGCGGATTTCTATACTCTGGAGAGAGAGAGAGAGAGAGAGAGAGAGAGAGGGAGAGAGCGTGAGGCAGAGAGAGAGAGAGAGAGAGAGAGAAGGAGACCCTTGAACTGTTTCTATTACGACATTATTTTGTATGGCCAACTGTGAAGTTTGATTTGCCCGCAAAACCTTTAAAACAGGTGTGTGCTGCAGCCATGAATGCAAAATGGTAGCCAAACAACATATAGCCAAATATGAACTGGCTTATTTACTCAAGCAATAAATTGCCAAATAAGAAAACATGTTCTAGTAAATTCCTTATACTTTTTGAAATCTGTAAAAGCTGTTGACACTTTTTTTAGTTTGGCAATGGGAATGACTTAATCGTTTCATATCTGACATTTTCACAATGGTGTTTAATCAGGTTATTATATAGGATAACAGAAATTGGAATTCAATCTATTGGAATCACCCTATCACATAAGAAATGAAGAATTAAAACAAAGAATTATACCTTAATATACGAAATTACTTATATATATAATCTTAATATGTTTTTAATAGATCATCAAGGCATTGGTAAAATCATTCAACTAAGAATACCTTATAAACGTGCTGAGGATAGTAACCTTCTATATTCTATTAACGAAGCAGTTCACTCTCATTGTCACAAAGCTTCATTTAATTACCTCAGATTATAATCCTACATACTTATTATAGAGTTACGCCAACTCGCCTCAATACTTTTGTCGTAGGAAGCTCTACAAGTGTACTTGTTCACTTGATTTCCTGTTGGCTGTGACAGAACTCTCGCAGCTTCGAGTCTGGCTCGCCCACTCGTTGGCTGTAGGAAACTGGCGCTCCTAGTTACAGTCTTGCCTGGCAACACGCCAACTCTCTGAGCAGTGGGGACTATTGAGCAATTGTCGGACTCGCCTTTGAGTTACATTTATGGTTAAATTTATGGAGAATACATTTCGAGAGCTAATGATGCCACAGATCAAAGCCAATTTTGGAGGAGGGAGAAGCTCTGAGCAGCCCACGTAAGAGTCACGCAAGAGCTGAGGATAAGGATGCGACTGTGATATTAAAGGTTCAAGTTGAGGTTGAGCTTCGGTTGGGGTTTGAGTTTGAGCTCGAGCGTGAGTCGTGCCGTGCCCAGTTTCGTGCACGTGTATTGTTTGTATACACTTTAAGAAATACTTTGTTGAATGTCAATCAATTGTAAAGATTATTGTATTGAATTTGGTCAAACTCGTTGTCATTCTAGCTAGTGTGTTCGTACATGTTTATATTAAGTTATTAAGTAAAAAGCCAGCAGATGGAAATTGTTAAAGTACGATAAGAAGAATATTTTCTCAAGTGTAAATATTCTTAATCAATTTTTGACTGGGACCCTGCTAAAGCGTGGAGCACACGTACAATATAATGATAATTCTGTTGATAATGGGAAACACTGCAGAAGATTGCCAAAAGAATTACCAGAAATTTAAAAAAACTTAGCACAAGGAAAAGAATAAATTGGAAAGAGAAGAAAACAAAAGGAAAGAATATTTCGAGCATGCAAATTGCTTATGAAGCGCCGTAATTTTCCGCTGGCTTCTTAGTTTATAAGGCTGAGACTGAAACTGATCCGCTTAACCAGATGCGACTTTCTAGACAAAAGACTTGATTCACTGTCCGGAAAGTGCATTAAAAAAACGAGAGCAGAAGAAGAGCGCTGACCACTAGGCGAGGTTAACAAAAGGCAGCGGCTCAAGTGCCGCTAAATATTCAAAAGGTTAACCGTACCGGACACCGGGGGCAAGGCATAAAGTAAACAAGGCGGAGACAATGAACTGGACACTGGTCGAGTCGCTGCAGTGCGATCTGAGAATCTAACGATCCAGGGATTCTAATGCAATTAAAAATTCTTTTTATATCTGTTTTTTATATCTCGTGCATTATAAGTCAAATGCGAATCAGGTCGAGTGTTTGTTTAGTTGCGGTCAGTTGGCTCTGGTCAAAGGGATCTATATCTCTCTCGCTCTCTCTCTCTCTCTTGCTGTGGATCCGGTTACTTATGTAACTCTTTGCGTAAGCGATCCTCGGGGTCAAGCCGGCAGGGGAGGAAATCGTGTTAGGCCATCGAAATTGTTGAAATTAAGCGTTAAATGGAAAAACAAAAGCTTAATCTTTAAGAACAAGGCAATCAAAAGCCAAACTAAAAAGCCGCGCACAAAGCAATTTTAATTAGGGTCACTTATGTGCAATAAGGGTTGCATTTGATAGTGGGCTAGCAATCGTTGTTGTTGCTGCAGTTGTTGCGTTTAGGGTGGACCTGCGCCAGCGGTCAACGGCGCATTTCGAAACTAGTTTGTAGCTTTTTAACTAAGCATACCCTGTAGGGATAGGCAAATGCTATAAAGGAGGTATAATGATTGAATGGAAATGTATGAAACTGATATATGTACATATATAGGCAACTTTAATACAACATCTATAGTCTAGTCCATATAACTCCATCAGTTTGTATGCTCTACTTTAATCAACTTTATTATCTTTTTTCGCGGAAATGACCATAACATACTGAACCAGGGGTCTTAAACAGGGTATTTTTAAGTCAACCACTTTGGCCTGATTCTCGAGTGTAATTTTTCTGGTATATTCTGTGCATTTTTGACGCTGCTCGCGTAATGAGGATAGACGATTTACAATAAAAATCATAATGTTTTTACACCACCCGATTGCGGGTTATTGTTTGGCATTTGCAACTGGCCAAGGATATTAATGACCAGCACATTGTTCTTATCCTTGGCTAGGCAACGCAGGGAAGGGAACGGTTGGCCCAAGATGCGGGGATTCTATGCTAGCTGACATCTTTGAAATACTTGAATATTGGCAAAGCTTACCAAGTAGCGCAGCCGTGTGTCATGTTGAGCATTTTTGTAAATGATTATTAAATTAAATTGATTTAAATTTATGGTTTCAAAAAGCGGCAAGATTGTGCATGTTGGTTTTATAGATACGTTTTTATAAATATGAGAAGCACTGCCTATAGTTTGAATGCAATTGCTAACAGCTTTTTCATAACACTGGGTGTGAAGCTTGACTAAAGCGGTAATGTTCTATGAAATAAGCTGATTCGTCATATTTAATGGCCTGTCAAACTTTCGATGTTTGTCCATTCGTTTCGTTCTTTTTCGATTTGAGAGTCAATTTCTTTAATTTCGTTGTGCACAGTGTAAGGTTTCGTTAGATGTGGAGCTATTTAGTATGGTGCGTAAATCAGTTTAGTGGTAGATACATTCGCTAGATGAGCAAGTCTCCATTTCGTTCAGTTAGTTGAGACATCAACCTAGGTTTTATACAATAAGCTTTTGTCCGCTATTAGTGAGTTCATAAAAATAAGCTTTTGTCAGCGAGCAAATATATGATATTCAGCTTTTGACTGATACTTGAAGGTTCCGTTAATATTCAAATTTAGTTTAAATAAATGAATGATGTTTTTTTGGTTAAACAGTTTTGCAAGCCTTTATTAAATGTTTCTTTGATCTTAAACATAAAGAATATGACTGTGGAATTATAAAAATAATTAGATTACTGATATATAAATAAATACCTAATAAGAAAAATAATTTAGCTTAAGCTTAATTTGATTAGCAGAATATAATAAATTTATACAATTTTATTTGTTCTTTTTACTAGTTATACAAGTGGTAAATATGTCAAAAGGTTGATTTGAATTGCTGTTAGTAGTTATTGTTGTTCAAATTTTATAAAAGTTTATCTTGGTTCATAGACTTTCCAAGAATTTAATACTCCTTTCTAAAAGGTCAGAATTGATTCAAAGTAAATAGAATTTAATACATAATTACTTGCCATGCAGTATGTATAAATATTTTGCCTTTGTCTCTTGTTTATTGCAAGTGCTTAAATTCCGGAAACTTGAAGCATTGCCGGGCGAATAAAATTGAAGCATTAGCCGAGCAACTGAAATCGAGCTGACATTCATAGACAGTAAAGTATCATTAGAATATTCCATTCAATCAAGCTTTCGCTGCTGCGAAGTGTGTGGGTTAATTGAGTTTGAAGCGAAAAGACATTCATTAGGCAGGTTCAAATATGCAAATCTGTTTATGAATCGAATGGCATTTGCATTGACATCGGATCCTTCGAGGACTCAATTTCATGTCCGGGCGCCAAAATCCAATTCATTCGAGTGAAAAATGGTTATTGCAAAACATGGAAAGTGTGGGTCGGGGCTGGGTTGGTGGAGGGCGGGGATCATAAGACGATTATCGTGGCACGAAATCAATGAAAATAATATTGAAGTCAAATAAATTGTGTGCACTGAGAGCTATTAGAGCTGCATAGTTGAAAACCAATTTATTTATATGATTTTTTATCTCCAATCTATAATCTGTAATCTTTATGATGAAATCGAGCCGCAATTAATGGGCTGCTCGTGTCTGCTGGTAGTTGCCCAAATGCACAATTTAATTGCACGGAATTCGCTAAGAGCGCTTGGTAGATGGTCTTGACGGCGAGCGGTTTGGGGTCTCTAGAGCCAAATTGCAACCCTTGCGAGCAACCGACCCCAAAAGCTGTCAACTCTGGCGAGGAAGGGACTGCAATAACATTACATATGGCTTGGTACTTTTGCTTACGCATCGATTGGCCCGGAGACGGAACCGGGAGCGGGCACATCAGCACATCAGAAGCTGCTGCAATAAGTCCGACTGCCGGCTCCCAATGGGGGGACTTGACCCCACTACTGCAACTACCCCTCGAGTTGAACAAATTCTACTTTAAGCGCTCACTCGGAAGCCCGCCGTTTATGAAATCTTTTGATGGGCTGTATTCTGTGGTGGGTGGGGCAGTCCAGGGCTGGCCTGGGCAGGGGTAGTCTGCGTGTGCCTATTGTCTGCTTGAAGGGTTCAAAGTTGTTTTTGACAACAGCAGAAAACAAAAAAAATGTATTTTTATTAAAATTATAATGCTTACGCATAGCAAAAAGTAAATGTGGTTTGCCAACCCGCTGGACACCACCCGTCAGACGCACTGTGGCTGCAATCACATGGCGTTGCCGCCCTTTAGCTGGTTCACTAGCCCCTTTTCGAAAGGGTATTCCAGCTTTGTCATGTAATATGCTCATAAGCTGAAATAATGTTATACTTAGTTTTGGTTTATTTTAAGAAGAATAATACAGGGTTAAACAGAAAATTTTTTTTTAATATTTTATAATATGTGCCTCTGTTTTTAAAAATATCGAAAAGAGTATCTAGTATTCCCTAAGTTAAAGCTGAAGTTTTCTGTTATTTTTCTGTCTATCTATGAATTACGAGCAGCTGAGCGCATTTCCCGCTCTTAAGTTTTGTTGTTTTTGCTATGTTATTTGGCCATGTTTTTATACCCTGAACCCATTGAAAATGGGAAATCAGGGTATAATGGTTTTGTGAAAAAGTATGTAACGGGCAGAAGGAGGCGTGGCAGACCCCACAAAGTATATATATTCTTGATCAGCGTGACGAGCTGAGTCGATATAGCCCTGTCCGTCTGTCCGTCCGTCCGTATGAGTGCGTCGATCTCAGAAGTTATAAGAGCTAGAGAGCTGAAATTTGGCATGCATACTCGTGTGTACCATACGCAGTACGAGTTTGCTTTATTTTTTCGATAAATCGTCCGATAACTTTTTTATCGAGAATAATCGAAAAATTGATTTTGTTTTTTTAGCCTAATTTGAGCATTTTTAGACCTGGAGTCTTCAAATTTGTGTTGTATATAAAGTTAATAGATACAAAGATTTTGTAATTTACAGATTTTGGATACCACGCCCCCTTCGCCCCCAATTTGTAAAAAACGCATTTCAAGTAGTAGAGACTTGTGCTTTGGAATGTACACACATATTTACCATATGATTACACTCTGAAAGTTTCATTAAGATCATATGTTTACAAAAGAAATTATTCGACAAATAAATTCTCATAATATTGCCCACACTGCAGCGCAGCCCAAGCGCAGTCGCTGCTTACTGCGCAGTTAGCAGAGCGCGTGCTTATAAGTGCATGTGTATGTATGTGTGCATAAAAGAAGTGCAGAATGATTAGAATATATGCTTAGAGGGTTCAGGGTATCTCCTAGTCGAGCAGTCTCGACTGGAGCTTTCTTACTTGTTTTTAATATGCAACGGGAGCAGTTCTAGCCGCAGTCAGCACAAAAATGTTAATCCTTTTAAGTGCGTCGATATCGCTCCAGACATCAGTTAACCCCTCAGCCCACGCAACGCATTTAATCTTTTGTGACCAAAAAGGTCGACGGGTTGATTCCAGACACAATTCGAATCGCAGCACATCTGTTGGCGGGCATAAATCTAATTTGAATAGAAAGTATTTGCCAATTTCCATATATGCATGCACATGTGTGCGTGCGTGTGTGTGTGTGTGCATTAGCTTTGGGGCTGTCATAACAATTTCATTAACAATCGTGCCTTTCAGGCCCAGGCCAAAGTCAGGGAGCCACAGGGAGAGTCTAGCCTGGCATGTTTATGGACGCAGGAAATTGAATTAAATCTAGCGAAAGGCGACAAAGATATTTATATTTGTTTAGGACTTGCAACAACTTTGCGGCAAAGTTAAAATGTCTAAAGTTAAAGGCTTAAATAGCAAAATAAACATAGACTCTGTAAAAACTCGAAATCAGTCAAAGTTCTCAAGATTTCAATCGTGTTATATGTATTTCGTGTTTAATATGTTCTGATTCACTTTAAATAGAAAACATGACAAAAATATGAATGGATAGAAATAGAATTCTTTAAGACTTACTATTTATCAAAACTTAGTTTTAACTTTTCTTTCAAGCCGTCAATATGACAATCTCTTTGTTTGTTGTGTATTAAAATTAGAGATATGGAAAAGTTCGTATAAACAAAATTATTATTATTCTTCTTAGTATTCTTATTGAATACTCATGCTTCAGAGAGTGGAAAATTATATCTATCTAGTTTTCCGTTTGAGTTAAAACTGAAAATGTAAGGAAAATAACTGCTCAAAGTGTAATGATAGATAATATATAATAAGAGCAGAAATCTTGGCGGGGAGGGGTTTCTATCTGCAATTGTTCCCATCAGTTTACCAACTAAATTTCTAGATTAAATGCAAAAGACGAATATTTAGTTCATAACTTCAATTTAATATATGATGCAAATATATATTATATATCAGGCAATATACTAATACATATTACATTAATATTATTATATATGACCGTAATGCTATTGCGTCTAATTTCCATATTAGTTCAAAGCTGGTTTAGCCTACGAATCGCAGTCTATAAATGGAAAACGTTTTCATTATCAAAACTGACTAAGTTTATGCCCATATATAAACAGTTATAGGCTGTGGGCCAAGGTTCTAATCCGCAATCGAGTGTTTCATTTCCTGCAGGCACTCAATAATTCATTTGACCAATTGGCGAGCTTTGTGCCAAATGGTTGGAGTCCATCACATTTTAATAATCTAGATGACCAAATGTTTTGCCTCCTTTATTTTGTGGGTAAATGTCTAAAAACCGCAAAATATGCGACGCTGTCTGCGCTGCGGTGGTTGTCGCTGCACGCACCACCAAGCATAAATCCAATTGGAAGCCGATTTACTGTGGGGCGGCGGCTGCTGCCCACAAAAATGTTCAATCAGCATTTACAAGGGCTTGACATTTAAATTAACACTGGACTGGACCGGGCCACTCATTTGGTGGTGGAAAAAAGGATATGCAGGATTTTGGTGGACTGTATGCAAACGTCAGTTGGTTAGTCCTTCCGGGTTGCTGCCGGCCGTCGGTTGTTGTTGTTATTGTTGGCGTTGCTCGTGTAGTAAATACTTATTTATTGATATAAATGTATCCAGTTGGTTTTGACATTCAGTTTTATTTTCGCTGTAAATTTTCATTATTATAAATGAAAAAGGAAATTTATTTTAACTCTGAGTATAACTAGCGTATTCATAAAATTTCGTTTAAATTACATAATATTAAACTAGATATTTTCCCTTTGCTCTCTCTCTCTCTCTTTTACTTGCTTTGCTACCCTCTCTCTCATGTTATATTTGCATTTGGAGTTTCCTTTTGACTGCATTCTTATTGGTTTCATTTATCTTTGATTCCCTCATTTGTCTAGTTATAGTTTGTTGTTGTTGTTGTTGTTTTTAGTGTGTTTTACATAGGAAAGTGAGAATAAAACATGACATGTGAGACAGTATTGGGGGATAGGGTATAGTATATATGGAGAGTATACAAACAGAAATACAATGAATAATACAGAACGTGCCGTACGTATAAGATGACTAAACCAAACCACATAAAAACTAGTTCATTTAATTAACAGCTGCATGCGAACTATGGAGTTACCAACAATAGTTTTAGTTGGCCTTTGAGGTCTACCTATTCTCTGTATTCGTGGGTGTTTGTACGAGTTCTCAATGAATATGAGTGGAGTGCTAATTTAAAACTAAAACAGGCTGTGTTGTTTTTACTACTGCTGATGATGTTGTTGTTTGTTGTTGTTGTTGTTGTTACTGCCATTGCTGTGGTTGCAGTTCTTGTTTTTGGAATTAGTTTAAGTTTTCAAGTAAATATTGTAAATCCGAGACGTTTTGGATTGTCCCACGTCCTCTAATCCTTGCGCACGGTACGCTTGCGCGTAGATTTCGTGGTGTTTTCCTGTAAAGAAAGTGAATGACCATTAGATAATCTTCAGACTCTCCTAATTGAAGTTCACTTCAATTTAAAGTGTTTTAAATTTTCAGAAACTCGAAAACATTTAAATATCTATTTCATAGCTACCTCAGTCTGTGTGGGCTCTTCATCTTTCTGGTTGAGCTGCTCTTTATTATCTAAATCAGACTTTTTAATCTTTTTGGGGCTGGCAGAAATGTCTGTCTTGCTGCCACCAGTCGCCAGCGCTGGTGCCGCATCAGCGTCCTCTTCGCTCTCGTTCTCATCAGCAGCGCCATCCTGCTCATCGTCGGGCTGCGGCTCATCCGTCTTTTTAGCCTGAGCAGCCGCAGCATTGGCCGCCGAATCCTATTGGGTTACAAGCGATTGATATTAAAAATAGAGCTCCAGAATTGAATTCAGTTAATTTAAGCTTTAGGCTAGCTACATTACCTGACTCTTAGCTTTGCCAAATCTACAGTAGATGCCGATGACAATCACTGAGATGAATACGACCAGGCCAATAGCCCAGGCCGTGGGATAGGCCTTAGTTAGCTCAACTACCTTGTTGACCAATGAGTCCTACAAAATGAGATGAGCAAATAGCAATAAGGGTGCAATGTGCAAAGGCAATGGCAATAGGCGAGTGTGTTTGTGTGTGTGTAGCTCTATATCTTATGCATCTAATATATTCGAAACGTGACCTCTTTGGACCGTCGATACAAATAGAAGATATAGCAGCTGGCGGGTATCAGCAGATATAGAAAGTATAATGCCCACCAGCCGGGCTTATAGTTCATATGGCGCATCATTCGATGCCACAAAGTTTTCTTTTAAAGTTGAGCATTAGGAAATTAGTATTAAATAGTTTTCTTTTCCTTTTATGTTAATTGTTTGTGAGTGAGCGTGGCAGTCAACTTACCGATTCCCGATCAATGTAGCGACGCTTGATGTCAAAGCTACTGGCGGCAAACTCACGAGCCACATCCACGTCGTCCGTTATGATAAGGTTATCAAACAGTATTTCATTGGACATGGACCACAACTCCAGGCCAACAGCGCTCTGAAAAAGTAAATATATAGTAGCAAGTTTTGATTTTGCAGCCATCCCCACTGCTTACAATTGGCGTCATTTTGAATGGCATAAGATCCTCGAAGAAATCAGGATTGGGTATCTTGCGTGGCGCCCATTTGCCCTGGTAGTTGGGATTCTCGATCATGGGTGCGCGCCATTTGCCCTTGTATTCTGGGTTTGGAATCAGTGGTGCCTTCCATTTGCCGCAACCCGGTGCCTTTTCACAAGCAGGATTATCCACGAGCGGCGCCTCCCATTCGCCATCGATTTCCGTGTCCCAGTCATCGGGCTTAGTAGCAGTTGGATCGGGTATCATATCGGGCTCATCATCCAACCAGCCATTCGGCTTGGTGGCGCTGGTATCGGGTATCTGTGGCAATGCATCGTCATTCCAATCATCGGGCTTTTGTGCCGTAGGATCAGGTATTTTCTCGCGCTCATCCCAATCAGCTGGCTTCTGGTCAGTGGGATCGTCGATCTCTGCAGGCGGATTCACTGGCGGCTTGAAGTCGGTCAGAAGAGAGCCCTCGTTAATGATCTTGTGATCAACGCGTATCTCAAAGGTGTTGTCCGGTCGCACAACCAGCTGGTACAAATGTGGCAGCTTGTCCTTGAAGGGCTCCTCCAAACGGTTCCTAAAGTAAATCAAAATAGCGAAAAGAAAATGGGCTTTTAAGTAATTAGCTTATGTTTCTCGACTGTTTCTTTAGGAACTAACTTTATAGCATTTAATTGATATTGTAAAAGATGAATCGAATGGTAATATAAAAATATGTATGTCCTAACTTTAGCGATTTTTCATGCATCAATTTTGAATTAAGAGCGACAAACGAGCCCTTTGCCCGACTATAACAAGTGAATGAACTGAATCAGCGGCAGCTGTTGCACATGGGGCTAATCTATGTAAATAAATAAGTATATAAATGTCCATAGATAGATGCGCGGGCTAATCTGCACAGCATACAAAATAAAGTAGCAAACGATGGTTGCACGCGGGTTCTCTCTATCTCTATCTCTGTATATGTGTGTGTGTGTGTGATTGAGTCGCATATGTGGGTCCACTTACTTTGGTTTGTTACAGTGCTTCTCGGTTATGGTGCCGTTAATTGGATTTACGTGACGGAATATGAAGTGCATTTTCACATCGTTTCCACACTTGTCCGGTCCAAACATGATGGTGTAGGGTGTTTTGTCATTGAACTAAACAAAAACAGCGAATAGAAAACAGAAAGAAAACAAACAATAAGTAAACATGGAAATCGGAGCTAATTCATATTTCAATTGGGTCGGCGACTAACCATGGTAAGATCTTCGGTTTCCTTGCCTGACGACAGCAATTTTATGTACGAGCCACCACACTCTTGACCCTCCTGTGGAATACGAAATTGAAATTGGGTCGATTAGCTTATGCTATGTGGCTATTAATTGGATTAGTCAATCCATAAGCGACGGCTGATGCAATCCACCAATTCTTTGCAATGGCCAATTGGTGGCTGCCTGTTTAGTTGGCTATTGACCCACCTGCATTGTGACCTCATATTGCACCACCAGCGGTTTGTTCGATTTGAAGTCGAACGGTTTGTTAAGTGGCGCCGAAATGGCTGCGTGCTTGGCCTTTGACTTGAGCACCAGGCCCTTATCCTTGGGCCAGACAATGCGCAGAGGCGACTCCCAGTTCCAGATGCCATCGTATTTGGCTATTTCCTCGGCAATATCGTCTTTCTTGGCCTGTGACTTGATCCAGCGTTTGCGTGAGGCGTCAACATCATCGAAATGATCAGCAAAATGAAATTTCTTGGGTTCGATCACTGGACTCTCATAGACCAGCTCCTCGCCGGGAATATTGATTGGCTCCTCCTGTAGAAATGAGATAGATTGATAGGAAATGTTGTCAATGGGAGAGTTGCAATACGTTGAGCGTAATAGTAAATAATGATCTAGATAAACTAAAAATTGATTTGCTTTATTCCATATTCAGTTTCCCATGGTTTACATATGACAATCAGAAATGGGCGTGTACCACAAAGTCAGCAAAGTAAGCAACTTGATCAATCACAAGAGAATTAGTAAGGCAGCACAGTTGGAGATAAGCAAGAATATATACATATATATTGATAGGTCTAGAAGTTTTCCGTAGCAAACTCTGTGAACTTTAACTCCCAGAGACGGAGGCACGTGTGAAGTAAGATTCGCCTGTTGATGCTCATAGAGAGAAAATTACTACGCCCATATACCCTGTTCTAATCATTTTGCATGGGTACAGGGTACAACTGGGGGAAAAAAACCCACGCGGCTGACACACTTAATGTTTTATCGTAGCAGAGCGAGTCAGAGAGAGTGAAACACAGAGACCGAAGCTGAGACAGTGTGGCGAAAGGGGGGTCTTGCGTAAGTTTGTTGGCTTAGTATATATGTATGTATGTACGTATATGTATTTGTCTCTGTTTTTATGCATGTGTGCATGTTTGTATGTATGCAAGTGCAAATCGAAATATAGCGCGGGTCAGCGCTTTATACGGCGGTCACGCTTTTTCTCGCATACACTATTAACCCCTATAATGCTCCCCGTGTCATAAAATAGAACAAAATAGAACAACAACAACAATTAGAAGAGCCGCAGCAGCAACTGTTGTTGCTACTGACGTGTACTTTTGTGCGCCGGTGGCAACCGGCCACCAAAACATATACACACACACGCATGTTTTTAAGCATATATGTATGTATGTGTATATGCGTGTGTTGATGTATGTATGCTTCCATGACTTTTTTTTTTGGCTGGTCTCACCTGCACATCTTCCACTAGTCCGTCATCATCGAAGTCATCGATCTCAGGCTCAGCGGCGCCGGCTGATGAGGCAACGGACAGAAGACAGCATGCGGCGGCTATCAGCAGCAACGCCCGCGTTGCGCGGCGGCCCCGGCTAAAATTTAGCTGCTGCATTTTTCTTGGTTTTCAACCACCTCCTCTTCACGACGGTGAGAGCGTGCGTGTGTGTCTGTATGAAAGTATGTATGAGTGTGTTTGTGTGCTCTGGGTTAGCGGTTTTAGCACTCGTTAATCGCTTTGTGGCTGCTTGCGTTGCTTTTCAGCGTTTGCTACGTACTGCCGGGCGCTGTGGGGCAAAACGAAAAATGAAATCTAACGCGGCCAACTAATTTGTAATTAAGTTAAATTAAATTATACATTTTCACTGCGCCTACTGTGCTGTTGCTGCTGCTCGCTGTTTTGCTTCTTCATTCACTTTCAGCTCGGCTACAACTCTGATTACTTTTTGTGCCTAAAAAATACCTAAAGGGCGTTTTTTCTAGTGTTGTGCAGTGCGCATGTTTGCCATATTAATGACGTCACATATGGCGAGCTCTTGTTTGTTTGTGGCGGAGTATTTAAATTGTAACGTTAGAAACCATTTAACGTAATTTAAAAAAATCGCGTAACCTTGCCATGACTCTCTTTTAATAAAAATACTGTATGCAGCCTTATTTGTATGAATATATGCAACACAGATTCTATATGTAATTAATACATAATAAGCATGTAATTTAAAATATTAACTTTAAATGAAGTATGTAACAAGCTTAAAAACAAATTAATAAATAAAATAAAAACAAAATTTATAATTTGTTTTCTACAAAAAATTTACATTATTCTCATTTATTATGTAAGCTATACAAAATTAAGTATTAAGCAAATACGTATGTAAACAAACTTCTACTAAGTTAAGAAGCAAATGAAAATAAATATTTGTATATATATATTTTTTGAAACACACAATTTGATCAATTGGTTCCCTCTATTTAACTATACAGTGACTAATCAAAAACATGAAAGACACTTATATTCGCATTTTTTGCAATTATCTTAAAAGCTTACCAGCTCCATTAATGTTTCATGGTAAACTCGGGGCAAAACAAAAGTCTTCTATATATAAATATATGTATGTATATGTATATATAGGATGCACATAAAATGTTGCGCATTTGAGCATAAAATTATAATAAAAATTGCAGGCTTATATTTGGAACGAGCTGGCAGCAACGACTGGATGCAGCCCCGGCCCACCCACAACGCTCTTAGTTGGGGCTACTTTTAACCATTCAATTTATCTACTCTGGCATCGGTGCAACTGACTGTTGCAGTTGCAAACAAAAAAGCTTTCTGTTTAATGGAATATTTAACACAATTTAAAAAGTTTCTAAAGACAAACAATGGCTCAGACACTCGCTGGCACAATCAGCCAGAACTTTTTTCCAGCTCTCTATGCCGCACACACTCACACACATAAACAGACACACATACACACACTCACACAAGCAAACACACTCGTTAGTTGTTTATGGAAATTGTGTAATGACAGTTAATGACGGTGCTACATCTAGATATGCATAGACAACATGCTGGGCCGCGCTGAGCTGAGTCTACCTTCTCTCCCGCATGCTACACGGCACTGCATAATTAGTTTGGAGTGACAGTGTTAGTAAGTGTTTTATTAGCTCAAGCAACAAGCAGAGCAGTACGTCTACAAACACTTGTGCCCGATTTTCGCTACAGTTGTTGTTGTTCTTCTTCTTGCAAAAGGGCTGCATAATAGCAGTTTCACACAATGAAATGGTTGTATACATGCTTATGTACAAATGATATGGGTGCTATATAACGTTTAATGCCAGGTTTAGCATTTGCTTATTATATTTTTAAGTTATGTTTATTCACAGGCTGTCTCTTTTTCTCCTTATAAATATCTATTGCTCCTTCTTTTCCCTTTAACTTTTTTTTCGCTCACTATGGCTCGCTCTGCTTCTCTATAAAAATCTACATGTCTTTCTCTTTTTCTCTTTCTAATAATCTCCTTCGCTCACTCTCTCTCTTTCTCTCTGTACTTCTCTTTCTCTCTATGGCTCTCCATTCTGCTCTCCCTTTCTTCCTAGCACTATCCCCCTCTATTGTTGTCTTCCTCTCTTTCTCTGTGTCCGCCTCTATCTTTTCTACTTATTCACTTTCTTTCTCGCTCCCTCTCTGTCTAACTATAACCTTAAGATTGTTAAGGGAAAATGAGTCCTCTATTTAGGCGCCCTCAAGAGATTTTAAGGTTATGTTGCTGCGTAAACATGAAACACTTGAGAAATGCACTTAACACCATAAACATAAGTACACAAAACACAAAAAATATGCAAAACACAAATAGACATACACACACACACACATACACTCACATATAGGCATAGTCACGCAGAAGCTCATCAGCGAGCTTAATGCGCAGAAGCAGCAGCGGCAACGCAGAGATGTCGACATTAATTTTGATGGGGCATGGCGCAAAAGTTTTGTTTTAAGCCTTTGGACAACGTCTCTGTGTGTACACAATAATAAAAAATAAAGCTCAAACATTTTCACCTGCAGGGCAGGTGTGCATGAGTGTGTGAGTGTGTGGCAAGTATCAGAAAACATATGAAGGAAGCGTCGTTACAAGCGGACGAGCTCAACTTAGTGTGTACTTAACTTCCGTTACATGAACGCCATGCTACACTCAGACTCACACGCACACACACATAGTTCATTCACACGCATGACCAGCTGCATATGTGTACGTGTGTATGTGTATGAGTGTGGTGTTTGTTTGTTTATGCCAAAAGTGTTGTAAAGTGCGGCGCTTTGTCGGCAGGAAACGCTGAAAATTTATTACCGGACAATTTTGCCAGGGCATAAAAAAACGAGAGACAAGTGCGACAGGGGTGAAGGTGGGCCACACTCAAACACACTCACACACACACACATTAGCATTCATATGCATATGCATAGTTTGCTGGGCAGCGCAAATGTATGCAAACATGCCTAAAAAAAAAAAAAAATAAACGAAGAGTAGCAAAAATTTGGAGCAGGCAGCCTAAGCAGGCGGAGGCGGGCATTAAAAATTCAAAATGCCCGACGAGCAGCGGACAAGGGCCTGGGCTGCCATTAACAGCATACTAGCTGGCACACCCACACACACTCATATACATATATATGTATGTATGTATATTTGCTCGGCGGCCTCTTAAGCGCCTGTCTCTGTGAGCCTGTATAAGTGTGTGTGTGTTTGTTTGTGTGTCGGCGCCTTTGCTTTGCTTTGCTCACCTTTCAACAGCTCGTTTTCGCACCTTTCAAATGAGTCCTGCTCTCTGTGCGGGTGTGTGTAGGTGTGTGTGTGTGTGTGGGTGTGCGCTCAAGAATTTGCAGCGCCGTTAAAACTGAATTGATTTGTTATTCATGTTTGCTGACTTATGGCCAACACTTGGGGCGTTGCGCCTACCATTCAACGTAACCAGGACCTGGCCTCGGCGCCAGCTATCCTTTTTTTATTTCGTCCTTTATTTCTCACTTTTTGCTTTTATTTCATTTTTTTTTTGGGTTTGCCTTCTTTTTATTTTCTTATTTGCCAAACGTGAATAGTGAAAATTTAATGCACGCAGCGCGCGCATTCACCTGGAATGACGCTGTGGTTGTGTGTATGTGTGAGTGTGTGTGGGTGTGTGCGTTTGGCTTATACTTGAAAGAGGCGCACGGTACGTTCAAGTTGCTCTTTGGCTTTTATTTTTATTAAATTGCCGCAAGGGGAACATTTAGCGCATGTTTTAATAAAAAATTAAAAACAAAATAAATAAATATAAATAAAACTGAGCGAAATGCGCGCGTAGCGAGCCATGAATTGCCAATGGCAGGAGAAGGGCTGAAGGGGGTGGGGGTAGGTAGATGGTGGTAGGGGTAGCGTAGGTGGACCAGGCTGGCGGGTTTGGGTCTGCCGCGCTTAAGTGGCCAAAAGTGAAAAGGATTGAAGGGGGCTCAGACCGGGAGGCTTGGACGCAAATTGCGGCAAGTGGAGGCAGCAGCTGCGGCAGCTGCGGCAGCTGCAACGATAATGCTAGTTTTTGAGGACGCGTGCATAAATTAAAAATGATTTTTTTCTTTTGTATAAATATTTTATTTTATTAAGCCATTAAGAGTTAAGCACTATATAAACATTAAAATCATTGCCGTTAACTCATTCAGTTAAGTGGTAGACTCAAAAAAAAGCAGGTATTTATTAAGCTTTTCAAATGTTTCATATCACGGAAATTATATAGACTTGATAAGTCGTAAGCCTACAATATAATAAAACTTTAAAATATTTTAATATTAAAAAATTTCATCTGTAGAATGTCGTTCTATTCTTCAAGTTTTTAAATGCCAGGATTATTATTCATACTTCTTGCACTGCCGTTAAATCGTTACGAATCAGACCACATTATGTAATAACTCTAGAAATTGTTATAAAAACTAAAGCATTCATCTAAAAGCACTACAAAGCTCCCATTTTCTAGGATATTCAAGCTTAGTTTTGTCTTCTTCTTTTGCTCCCTCCATTCACTTTTAGCTATTGTCTTGTCTTAATCTTGACTTCAGTTGTACTGCAAAGGCAAATTGTGAAATTTGATTTGGGTTGCGATCCTTTTTTGTGCACCTTGTGCCACCTAGTGATTATCGGGCCACAAAAATCTGCCGTATTAGCTGCCCCATTTCGTGGGCATTTTATTCATTTTCGGGAGGGTGCAAGAGGGGCTGGCAAACTTTTAATCACCTTGGCTGACAAGTCAAGACAAATAATTGCGCCGCCAGTCACATCTTTTGTGTGCTCGGGCGTAAAACGAGCACAGCCACGCCCACGTGGCTCGCCCACACTGTCGGGCAGAACTCCCCCGGCATAGGAAAAACATTTGCAGGCCAGCATAATAAATCAAGGCATAGAAAAATATTTAAATTTAAATGTTTTAAAAGCAGACGGAAACCGGAACTGGCTGCGGCGGCAGTCACTTTCATTATTGAAAATATAAATCACATTCATTTGGCCAGCACAAACAACAACAATAACAACAACAACAGCAATCAGATACCCTTTGAGAGCTGCAAGTGAAATTGGCTAAAGGTGAGGTAGGAGATGGAACGGCAGCAGCAGCAGCAGGAGTCGGAGTTGTGGGCGGACCCGGCAGGTCGGGTTTGTTTTTGTTTGTACTCTGCGGCTGGCTCTGCGGCGGGTTCTCATTTTTACGATAAAAACAAACAAATTCATAGCTAATAAAATTGCTAATAAATAAACGAGAATGGCGTAAGCGAAAAAAGGGACACGAGCCAAAACAAAGCAGCCGCAAAGCAAAGCAAAGAAAAAAAAAAAAACAACAACAAAAAACAAAACATCACACAGAGAAAAAAGTTGGATATAATGAAAAAGTCGGTGACGCCAACCTGGCCACATTGACCAACAGCCGGCGGCCATTTTGGGGCTAACGGTGCATTAACCAGGTGTGGGTGGACACATTCACGATGGGCGTGGCGCTCGCGTGCCTCAACTGCCGACAATTGCCACCAATTCCGTGTGCTCTGTCCATTCTGCGTTTTTCCTCTTTATTTATTGTATTCGGTTGCGGATTTTACTTTACATTTTTTTGTTTAATAAAATATGGAGTGGTGAACCGAAGAGATACTCAGTAACATAAAAATAATGATTATATAATTGTTAATTCAGATTGCTATGATTTATGCATATATATTTTTTAAGTTGTTTTTTCGTTTTTAAATCAGTGTTGGTTTTATTATTGTGAGATAATATTGTTTATAAATTATAGTCTGAGCTGTCCAGAGATACCGCTAGCCATATCATATTATATCATACGTATACACATAATAATTGTTTTGTAGGACTTTGATAATATCTACATTATGAAATATTTGAAATCAGATTAGCTTTCAGCAAATGTGAGTGCAAAGCGAGGCGAAGCTTTAATGAAATTAGATTCCGTTGAAAAATTTCTTATCTAAGAGGTATTAAGTGTACATATATGTACAATAAAGTGATTGAGTGAATACTAGTTTTTTGCTTAGGATCTAATAATCGAGGAGGTATTAGAAAAAATAGGAAAAGATTGTATGCATGGATATTTTATAATCCAATAATCATACAGGTGTAAAACATTGAATTTACTAAGTACGAATCGTACTTTACTTTTTTTTGGAGCGGCCATCATATCTTTGTGACAAATGATCTTTTTGGATAGTTTTATAGGTCTAAGTTACTTCCATATTAATATTAATTTATTTTTTTACAGGGGTAAAGTGCATTGTATCGCCATAAAATATAAAAAATAAAAATTTTATTGTTCAGAAATTGAAAAAAAAAAAAAAAAAATCTAGAACCAAATGTAAAGTTTTAAGGGAAATTTAAAAATATAAAATGTAAAACATTTTTTATTTAAATTTTATTGAGTTAAGACTCCAGACCTTAAATTTTAGTGTTACTAAATTGTTCTCTTCATTTGTACGACTTAAACTCTTCTACATTCACTCCTCGAGTAGAGTATTCAATGAAAACTATCTAAAGTTTTCCAGAGTATGTAGATAGATAATATCTCGCAGTTCATTTTTAATATTGTTTTTGTTATTGGTTTCGTTTGGGATATTTGATTCGTTGTTGTGGTGCAATTTTAATCAAATGATTGCTGGCGTCGACTTGTCGACGCGCTAGGAAATCTAGAAATCCAATTACATTTTGATGAAAGGCGGCTAGGTAAATGGTCAAGTGGAGTATTGGGGAACGGTGGGGCAGGCAGCATTTGGTTTTATGTAAATCAGTTGGTAAACTGTATTCAGGTTTATTAGCCCTTTGCAGCTGACCGCAGGTGCTGGACCATAAAAAGTGTTTGGCCAAGCAAAATGAACGCTGAAAAGCGGCGAAGAAGATAGATCGGAGCGTTGAGAAGTTGAAACGTGGGTCATCATTTCATGTCTCAGCTCATAAATCTATGGCGCATAAAAAAGTGCTGAGGGCGTCAAAACGGGCCGGAGTTTTCCGCTTAAGTGCAGGATCCAACGGAGACGGGAGCCGGACTCATAGAGGCCATGATATGTCTGCAATTGGGGTTTCACTTCTTTATTCTTTTAAGGTTCTCCTTAAACATTTTTTTTTGTGTTTTTTTTTTTTTTTTTTTTTTTTTTTGAGATACTTTCTTTTATTTTGTTGTGTTAAATGAGAGGAAGTTGGTTTTACGCTTACTATTTGCATTTTTATGGAAGGCCGCGTGGAAATTGAGCCATTTAATGAGCTCTGAAGTTGCTCCAGCTTTTGGCCAAGAGAGATACGGCATTGGATATGCTACGATTTAATGCGCATATAAAGATTGTACCACAGATTCGAGTTCAACATTTTGATGGCCCATCTACTCAGGGCAGCGGCAACTGTAGCTGTCTACTTTGGGCTGAACAGACCGTAACGCGCTTTTCTCACTTAACGCGAAGGACGAACTGAAATATTGCACAATTTAATGGGAAATTAATAAACCAAAAACAGCTGCTAAGCCATAAACCAAACTAACTGAGCTGCTATGGCGCCAAGGCGGCTCAAACCTTCTAATCTTAGCCCCCAAATGCGACCTAAATAAACAAAAACAAACAAACAAGCCCCCACATGCACACCCACACACCGAGTCAGAGAGAATGGGAAGGGGTAGAGATAGACAGAGAGGAAGAGAGACAGATGACACTCAGAGATAAAGCTAAAGATACAGCTCGAAAATGTACAGATAGAAATCCAAGGTCGCGTACCCGCTGATAAACTCGTGTTGGGGCCAGCACAACCGCAAAGGAGACTCAGACGCAGAGGCAAAAACAAACCAAAGACAAAACATGCTGCACACAGTCAAAGGAATAAACCAAGCAAATAATCCTTTGGCTTAAATAACAACAACAAGAAATGGCAAAAGCTGGCATATAGCAGAAAAAAAGAGCTCAACTTGTGTGTAATGAATAGGAAATACCCTAGGAATACCCTACATCCCTCATATCAGTCTGTTGTCTATGCTTGTCTATTAAACAATTATATTTTATTTGAATACGTACGCCTAGTCTGATCTTCAAGTAGAGAACATCGACCAATTCTCTGTCTGACTTATCATACCCTATGCGAAGTTAAGGAAAAACTTAAACGATAGAATGTTTGACAAAAAATGGCTTCACTAACTTGAAGAGGCTGTTAGGGGCGTGGCAAAAATTGCGGCAAGTCGCTCAGCCGTGGCAAACTTTGAACTCTTCTGCCATTTTTTATCCTTCATATGGCGTATACTTGATTTTCTTTTTTGTTTGTTGGTGCGATTTTAAAGGATGCGTGCCAAGGCAGTTTTGTACACGGCCGCCGCATTGTCCTTTTGCTTATCGCGATGCACGTGACGAACGATGGGGCGTGGCACGCTGCTGGCCTCAATGGCGGTTGGCGGCTGGCGGCATTCTGAACTTTCTTAGCGTCTTTGTGATTTTGATTTCGCCTCATCATTCACTCTCACTCTTTGACTCTCGCCTGTGGCCGTTTTAGCTTTTATTTTCATTTCAGTTTTGTGCTTTTGCTTTGTTTTGTTTTTGGGCTGTCTCTTGTTGCGTATCCTTTGGCATTAATTTGGCAAAGTGTTGTCCTTGTTGGCGGCTTGCGATCTCAGCCGGCGATAAGCGAGCTAATTTCGTGTAATGAAATAAATTAAAATGCGCCCTTGTGAAAATAAACAAATTGGCTTGCTAATGCGACATTGCGTATACGCCGCGCTGTACCAGTGAAAGGACAAACGAGACATTTCAATCGAAAATGGCGCTTGAATCGAATCGACTGGCGACAAAAAGGATTTTGCAACAATTTACAAAATGAAATCAAAGCGCGCACCAGAAATTGCTGCTGGAATCCTATTTGAATAGCATTGGATAAGAGATTTAAATATTCAAAGCATTCGTTACGACAGCTTTAAGTTTTAAGGCTAACAAGAAGAACTCAAATAAAACTCACACACACACAGGCAGGACCATACACACAAGCACACGCACTTCTTAGTGTTGTATATGCGCTTATATGCAAACAATTTGTTCATATTGAATTTGGCCTTGGCTGTCGCATGTTTTATATCGTACGCTCTCCCCATTGGCTTGGCAACATGCACTGAGCGAAATTAAGGGCAATGCGTATTTAAAGTAATTTTAGAATGTCCAATGATATTCGATTTCAGCTGCTTGCTCAGGGCTGAAAACTTCGGTCCTTAGTTTAGAAAATCTAATGTATAGCTGAAAATACAGCAGTAAGTAAAAATTCATATTACTAGAATTTAATTTATTTAAATATTTAAATTTGCTTTCTGTTATGGTTAATATATGCCAAATTCAAGATTCAAATTGAGATTTGGTTATATTTTTGCTATTTGTCGACTTCAACCATATCGAAACCTCAGTTGATTTCAGTTCGCTTTCTTCGCTCAGTGTATTTACTGCAGGCCGTTCACTGCGCTCCGCTTTAGCATTTGCTAATTCGATGCCAAACTATAAATTTGTTAGCTTTGCCACATATGAGAGCGTTTATTTCAATATGTGGGCGTTTTGCTATTCAAAACTTTGCCCCTTCTACGTAAGTGTGTGTGTATGTGTGTGCGTGTGTCCATGTTTGTTTAGGCCAAAGCTTAGCATATGGCAACTGACATGAACGGACGGACCAGCTGTGTGTGTGTGTGTGTGTGTGTGTGTGTGTGTCCTGGGGCCAATCTGTGTACGTGGCTCTTGGCTCGCTTTGAATCTCATCTGTGACACTCGTTAAACTTGTCGCCATTTAGTTAAATCAACTAAACCAAATTCAACTGTGCACACACACACACATACACGGCCACTCACACGCACGCAGGACTCGGCTGCCCTTTGCTGGTCATGTAGGCTCACGTACATTGTACCGGATGCAGAGCGGAAGTCGTGCATATCTCAAAAGCCCACTCTGCAGGACACCGCACCGTACCGAATCGCCCCGCCCACCACTCGCCTCGCACCGCCTCTGGTCACACTTGAGCTAACGTGACTTTACATTGCGCTCATTTTTATCAGCATAATTTAGTTGTGGGCAGCATTCCACTGTGCGGCACTCGGTTGCATTAGCTGTGCCCACGCCCACATTTGAAGCTCTAATTAAGCTGCTGCCGGGCACTTGAATTATTTAAGTGGAGCACGCAAAACCAAACAAAAATAAATAAAAAATATATACTTATTTCTATATATATGTATATGTGTATGTGAAATCATAATAAAGTGTTTCACATGCGCATTTCTCTAATTCGCATCCGCTCTGTGGGTGGGTGGTTGTACTTAGTGGCTGCACCACTCGACGCGCAATCAGCGTTCCGTAAGTTTTTATTTTTGAAGTAGTGAATCATTTTTTTTTCCATACGGCTGAGGTAGTTGGCGAAAAACTGCAGCAAAGTGCGGCCATCGCCTATGGCCAAGTGCAGTTGGCCAAGAGAAAGTGCATAATTCACAAAGATTACAGGTGGCAATGGTGGTGCGCGGTGGTTGGGCCTGCACTTGAACCCTGTTGCGCCGCTGGCTCATAAAAGTTAACGTGCCGCAAAAGTTGGCTAATCAATTTAGTCTTGGGTGTTGATAATGGCCATCATCTTGCTGGCTCCGCAGCGCCTTTGTCCCGACTTGGCCCCAGGTCTCGCGCGACTCTAGTCGTATCCATCGCTATGCTGTCATCCGTACGCAGAATAGCTGCAATAACAATTGCTTTGCTGCATACGCAACAATGCAGAATTCAAGCTGCCAGCCACTTTGCATCTCTCACTAAAGCCTAGCGATGAGCGATAGTTCGTGCTTGCTTGCGGATCTGAAATGAGAGTAGTGCTCCCATTTGGGGCATTTGATTATATTTGATTATAAATAAGTTTTGTTTGAATGATTCAAATATGAATTCATTTCATGTTAAAAATAGTGTAAGGATTTTTAGAACATTTTTGCTTTTTTTCTTTTCTTATCTTTTCTTATCTTTTCATACATTGTTTCATAACAAACCTTTTGGTGTTTGTTGAGCTCGAAACTTATGGCGTCTCCTCTCTCAGTGCTGCCAGAGAGTTAGTAAAACACAGCTGTCCTTTTGTGGCTTCAATTTCAATGTTAGACTATTTCTGTTAACTTCTGACCTTACATTAATGGAGAGCATGATGAGAGTGAGAGGAGAGCTTGCTAATAAACCCGCTCTTCCAAATGTATTAGAAATTTATGTAAGATAATTTTAATCATTAAAATATCCCTTATCAAATTCAACATGAATGCAGAGTGGTTATTTATTTTCCAATGAGGTATTGAATCAATCAATATAAACTTTGTTTATATCTGAATATATCTTCCGACTCCCTGCAAGTGTGAAATATTACATATACATAGAACCCTCTCGTGTTCGATTTCGTGCTCTTCTTTTGAAATCACGCTCTCAACTCTCGTGATGGATGCTGTTGTTGGTCGACGGTCGCTTTTATGGCTCAGACAAACTCTGGCCACGCCTTATTTAATGCTTTTGCCCGTGGCCAAATCTTTGCAACTGGCTCTGGCTCAGGCACCAGCTCCGGCCGTGACTTTGACTTCGGCACGTTGGCTCGTTTTTGGTCTGGCTTTATAGCCAGGTTTTTCAGCCGCAACGACAACGTCAACGTTGGTTTTGGCCAACTTGCGCTCAAACCCAAAACTGCGCGGCTCAGCCGCTTTTCGCGTAATTAAAAAGTGCGGCGAGCGTTTTACTCAGCCCCAGCCCCAGCCTCAATCTCAGTTCTTGCTAGTTGCCAGCGCCCAATGGTCTGCCCCAGCTGGGCATTCGCTTCACTTCACAGCTTTGTTGGCTGCTGTGGGGCTTGGCTGGCCGAATCCCCCACACCGCACACCCCCCAGCGTCTGCTGTGATCCGATTTTGCTGCGCTTTGAGTTTTAGACCGAGCATAAGAGGTTTCAACTCATCTGATTTAAACGTGCTACGTCTCCTCCCCCATCTCCCCTCCACCTCTCCACTTACCACGCTTTCGCTTGACGCGTAATTTGCGTTGAGTACGAGGCGAAGAAAAAAATGCATATTTCAAATTAATTAACGCTAATGAAAATGTTTAAAACTTGCAAGTTGCAGTTGTAGTCAAAAAGAAACGACTGCCCTCTCTCTCTCTCTCTCTGTCTCTCTCTCACTCTCTTTCTCTCTATCTGTCCCTCTCTCACTCTCTTTCTCTCCCTCTTTCTAACTATTGGTATCTCCCCATCTCATGGGCTCTCTGTTTGCCGTGCTGTTTGCCGACTCACTTCTAGTTTTTGTGGAAACTTTTAGAAAACTCAACTAAATCAGCAAATTTGCCAGCACCACGAGAAGATAATTTGCAATCCTTTGCTTTCGTTCGATACCCTGTAAAGCAAGGGTATAGCAAAGAGTCAACAGATTCTGGTTCAATTTAAAATAATTAAAAAATAATAAAATAATTAAATAAAGTTTGCAGTTAGTTGAGTGAGTTTGAATTGATTGTACATATTTCTAGGATATCTGCTTGTCGGCCACTGCCGTAGTTGAGCACGCCTATTTGCCTATTTTTAGTCGTCGTCTCTGTCACACACACTGGCGTTGATTTCCGCTTTTCGCTGGGCCTTCCTTTGCCTGCCGCACAAACAAAGGCGCCAGCTGCCAAACTTATTTGCCTAGCACAAACTGTTGCACAAACGCCGCACAATGTAATTTCAATCAATTTTATGGCACATTTATTTGCCAAGCACCTGAGCCGAGTCGAGCTGCCTGCCCCTGGTGCACCTGGCCTGGCCGCCTTTTGGCCCACTGCGAAATGCTGACTGGCCCTGTAAATTACTTGGCCAAGTGCATTTTCATTGCATTGCATAGAAAATTTCATAATAAATTATGAGAAACTTGTTTCACTTCCATTGTTTCCGATGCGCAACAAAAGCAGCTTTGCGCCCAACTTTTCCATCTCAGGGCATTTTGCTTTTGTTTTCCCACGACTCACTCCTATTGGTATTATGCATTGGAGCAAAACTTCCTATTGAATTTATAACATGACTATGTCATATTTTACATACATATATACAGGCAGAGTTACATATGTACATGCAGAGGCATGCATACATGCTGACCAGGGCTGCATGCGTTGGATATAAAATGCATAACTTTTGCAGATTGAATTATGAAACATATATGAATATTATTTTCTTATCACAATTGCAAAAGTTAAGAAAAGGTTACGACAATATGATATCTTTTATATATATCTTTTTACAACATATATTGAAACACTTATTGATCTGAGGCGAGGTTTGGCTTGCATTATGTCCAAAGAGGACCACAGATTATTTATTGGCCAGTAAAAAATAAAAGTAAAATTTATATTAAGATCAATATTTGTTTTGATTTAGGCTTTATTTTAGCTTAGCTGATTAATAAAAATACTATTAAAAATTTCGTTCTTGAAATTTTCTGCTTCAAAATTAGTCTGCAGCCATGAAATCTAAACGGCAATCTATCGAGTATGTGCATATCTCCAGCAGCTCTGGTAAACAAAAGGCGTTCATTGGCGACTGTTCTTCATAATTGAGTTTCATCTTGGTATATTGTGCAATATTTACAAATATCGTATGAAGTTTTATTGAAAGCTCGAAAAATGTAATTAAATGCAGCTGCTGCTCGAGTTTTGGCCTTAGCTTTCTTTTGATATGTGACTGGCATTTATTGAATGGTTTTAACTTTATTCAAAATAAAAAATATATCATAAAAATTAAAAAAATTTTTACTTATAATATATATCACTTTTTTATGATTTGTACAACTTTATTGAAGCAGAACTCATTTTTGTTTTCAACATCCTCTTTAGGGTTTGCTCTTCGGATCACCCCTGCATTAATGTTTATTAAGTTAGCTATAGTCCTCAAAGAAATATAAATATTTGTATTGTAGTTCCATTTCCAATTCGCTTTCAATTCAATCGATGTTGCTAACGAGTCTGCTAAAAGGCTGTTCCAGAATCATATTGATGGCCCGAGGCAGTTGTCTCAGTGTGCCAACCGTTATTGATATATGTAGTATTTGGGTAAGCCTTTCGCATCGGCCTGTCATGCTGTCTGGACATAACTTTTGGTACTGCAAACTCAAAACTATGACAAATAGCTGGAAGCGAGAAGCACAAATAGCATACACATCGTCGCATGCAAGTGCCGAGCGCTGCTGCCCTCAAAGGACATGGCCAAGGATGTGAATGCGGAGACAGCAATGCTGGATGCTGAACCCAACATATGTGCGCTATACGGCGACATTGCCGCCTTTCACATGTCGTGTTGCATGGCCAGTTTGCAGTCTGTTGCAAGCAACTCCCCACCTGCCCTTGGCCATTGTTGCCTCCAACTGCGACTCTGACTTCGACTCCTCCGGCTCCTGCTGCTGCTGTTGTTTACTGCCGCATTTGACGTCTGTGGTGACATTTGAAGTGGCGCCCTTGGTGCAAGCGGCCAAATAAATGCCAGCAGCCTTATGGCTCAGTGTGCTCAGCAGCCACTGGCGTTGGTCCTTTCTGCTTTATGGCTGTGCTGCTTGCCACTTGATTGTTGCCTGGGCACGACATTTAAATGGCTCAGCCAAATGCATAATCATGTAATTGTGCTGCAGCTGCACCTGTGCCGCTGGCACCTGCGCTGGTCGCCGCCTTTGCCTCAATTCCCAGCGGCAGCGGCAAGCATTACGCATACGCCGCGTTGGCCGGGATTTTAGCAACGTGCTTTCTTTTTCCTACTTTTTGGCTGGCTTGTGTCCCATTTGATTTAATGCGGCGCTTAGTAACCGACAATTGTGCACAACACTTTGTTGGCATTCTTTTTGCCCTCGCCTGACACTTAACTGTGAAAAATTGTGAATTATTATGGCAGCACTTGGACGCCAGGCACCCTCAGTCCCCCTCAGCCCCAGCAACGTAGCCCTCACCAGTTTATGGCTGCGATTTGTTACGCACCATTGGGCTTGGTAGCCCACAAAAGCTGCGTCAACAATACAACAAGAGAAGCGGCAGCATAAATAGTAGCAGCGGCAGCGGCAGCAGCAGCTGCAGGACAAACAGGACTTTGCAGGCTCTGGCCAAGCAAAAGCGCTACGCTGGCAGTGGGCCCAGGTAAACAAACAATTCAAAGTCATTTGTGTGACTTGAGCTGCGTAGGTGGGCAAGCTGTTCAGCTCAGCCCAGTTCAGCTCGACTCCGCTGAGGTCCTGCGCCGGCGACAGTCAAGTGTTGAAGGAAAAAAGGAAGCAAATGTCAGAGCTCTACACGCTGCTATGTAGGTGATTATGACACTAAAGAGGGGCACGATCCGTCTTTGCCTTTGGCTTGTGTGGCAGCAAAAGGTGTCAAGAACACTTTACGCATTCGCTTAGCGCGACAGCGTGTCTTGAGCATACCCTGTGAGGGTGCTGAAGAAGGGGTATTCCGAAAAGAAGATTTGCATAAAACAAATGCCTGAGGCTAACAACATAAAGTCTAGTCATATAGGATATTATATAGTCGAGCATGCGAAATGCAAGCAATTTATACACTTAGTTTTCAGTTGCTGCAAAGAGTGTGTGGCTTTTTGCTTTATGCTCAGTTTAAAGGATTTGTTAGGTTAGTTAGAGAAAAAATATGATAAGTACCTGAGGATTGGAAACCCAAAGCAGAGTTTAGGTTCAGAACGGGACTTTTTCGTTGACAGCGCTGATAGAAAACAGGAAATAATTTAATTAGGACTTAAGATTTGAAGCTTGTTAAAAAGTGAATGTATCCTTTAGACAACAATAAATAAATAAACAAATATATATTTATATTAGTTGCATGCTGCTAAGCATCTGAGTTTGTTCGACTTTAAGTAGCTGCGCCACTTGAAGTATGTTTTCATTTGTAAATTGAATATATCTTAAAGCACTTAAAGCTCAGCTTGACTACATTAGAATTTGGTAAACGTATCCTGTCCCGTAAACTTTTAACCCGAAAACATTCTTTGCTCCTGCATTTTGCACCTTTGCTCATGAAATGTGTTTACCTAAGTGAACGGCAGCGAGAGCTCGAGTGCAAGAGAAAGAGAAAGAGGAAACGAGTTAAAGTCACCTACGTCTTGGCATCCATTCGTTCTGCCTAGGCGCCGGCTGGGCCAAGATGTTGGCTTTGGCAAACAAAAAATCTCATTAATCCATTTAGTAAATGCGAAGCAAAAAAAAACAGAAAAAAAGTTCAAAGCGCCTGTTCGCTGTTGCAGAATCTGAGCTACAACTGTGCAAGTGTGTGTGTGTTCGTGTGAGAGAGTGTGCAAGTGTGCATATACTGTTTGTCGACACTGTAAAAGAAATCCTTTTGGGAGCACTAATGAGTTTGACATTGTTTTCTACTAACAAGGCAGCAAAGTTAGGGCAGGCCCAAAGCAGCCGCCAGGTGGGACACCCCGCATCCCAGCCACCCGGCCCCCCAGCCAGCCAGCCAGGCAGCCAGCCGGCTAGCTCTCTGCACCACCTGCTCCTGACGACATTTGCCTTGGCATCCTTTGGCAGTTCTATTACGATTTCAACAGATGCCAGCCAGCTGCTGTCCCAGACCTAATCTTAAGCTTTAATGATTTTTCTGCTTTTATTTTTGAATTTCTGGCTTTTTTTTGCATTAATTGAAAACGTTTCATAATAGCAAGCGCTTGGGGATTTAAAGAAAAAATCATGATCAATCAGAGACGTGCTCCAAATGTGGGTTTAAGCTGAAAGCGAGAAAGCTAATTCTTAAATCAAGCTATTTTTAGGAGCCTATATTTAGGATTATTATACATATTACATTACTTTAAATTAAATTTAAAAAAGTCATATATGAAATAATGAAATAAGTAAATGCGTCTTAAAAGATTTATTGCAATAGACTTATAGCAGGGTTAGATCTAATTTAGGCTTATCTGTCTTATATTAACTGAGCTAATTCTTTTGTAGAGATCAGATTATGCAGCTAGATTTTTTTTTAGCATCCATTCCAAATTTGGCTTAGGCCGTAGTCAATAAGTACTTCAAGTTGCAGAGCTTTTAATAATTTCTTGACGAACTATGATTTTCTTTGACTTCATGTTTCGGACTTCGAGCATAACTAATTAACTAATGCATTAATGCCTTGGCAAGTGAAGAGAAGGAAGGCAAGCTAGTTTCTCGTGGGGACCGTGTTGAATGCTGAAGTGCCTAAAGCCGATTTCTCAGTATGCTTTATATATTAAAAAGTGTAAAGAGTGCATTTGTATATGTAGGTAGGGCAGGCCTGACTGGTTGGCTGGTTGGCTGTTTCCGGCGTGCATATATGTATTTTTGGCATGACTAATGTTTCCCTTTTGACTCATTTGGTTGTGCGCACACACACACACACACACAAACGTACGTAGCTGCTGTTAGTGCTGCTGAATTCAGAATTGCCATTACACACATACGTTTGGAATCTGAAACTACGCTGCATATGCGTGTGTGTGTGTGTGTGAGTGTGTTACTTTGCACATACACACAGGTTCCATGTGCGCCGAATTTGAGGGAATATGTGGCAGGCGGCGATTGTAAATTACGCCCTAATGCGCCCATTTGTATGCTACAACAATTGCCGCTTATTGAATATTTAGCAAGGAGCGCAACTACCTGACAGTGAGCGTTGGCGACTTCTTATCTCTTTTGCTGTCGTTTGCAAATGAACTCATTTGGGATTTCGTATGCGTGTTTTAGACTGCTCAAAAATAAGTATGAAAGAAGATGGAGAAAGGGAAGAAAAACTGTGAGCTTCACAAAAACGAAAAGCCAAACTTTTTTGCACTTTAAATAATTAAACCAGCGCATAGGCGGCCAGGCGACGAGACATGAGAGCGGGTTGCATTCAACGGCCACGCCCATTCAAAGGCAAATGTCAGATGTCAGGCGTCTAGGCGTCGCATTCGTAATCTTCTAGCATTGATAGGCCAACATCAACGGTTGACTGACAGGCCAACTGCCCGGGGCCAGACGGGGCCAAATATCCGATAAGAGCTAAACAAGCAAATGGAATTCAAAGAGTGCCCAGGGCAAGCACTGAACAAACCTTAACAACACCGTGGCTCCAGATTGTAGAGAAATTGTAAAGAAAATCCTAAAAAAAAAAAAATAATAATTTGTATAGTTAAATGGTAAACGGTTTCTTTTAATTTCCATTTGATGAAAAGATAAATTAAAATTAATAGGAATAGGAATAATGATAAAATGTGACCTTCGCATATTTCATGGGAACTAGGGACAACTTTTGATGTTATCTTTAAATTGTAAACTATTATTAAGAATTATATCACTCAACCAAATGATAGTAAATGTTATTAGTATGCGGAATCGTATTATGCTTATATTAAGGTAAAGGTAATCTGATTGGCTGAGCTGTTGAAGATGTCACAGTGAATCTAGTCAAGTTTATGTTTTAGAAGTGAGAAATAGAGATTCAGCTATATTATGTAGTAATCCAAATTAGTATATTTTCATGTGAAATTCGTTAAACAATATTAAGCAATTTAGACTTTTAATAAACTGCGTGTGTAGAATACGAATACGAGCTGAGAAGCGCTGTCGCTGCGTCTCATAACTCGGCTTTGGCTCTATTCTCTGGGGCTGTGTCGCTGCTTTGATTTCCTGTGTGAATTCGGTTAGCTCGAAACCACTGTGCAGTCTTTGGAAATGTCATTTTAAAATGCCTTTCAATTCGGTCCAAGCACCCACACAGCTCCAGCTAGAGCATGCATGGGGAGGTGGAGCTGGAGGTGGAGCTAGAGCTAGAGGTGGAGCTGGAGCTTGCGCTGTCGCTGTCGCTGGCATGGCACTGGTTGCCTTTTGGTGGCGTTGGCAATGACGCAATCGATACTTCATTAAGATATCGTGTTTTTGTGCCTAGACGCTTTCCGTTTACGTTTCCTTGATTACTTTACATAGTTGTTCCTCTGGTTTACTTGGCTCAATTGCTTTCGCTTTGCCTGTCTTATCTGCATTTTGGCCTACACTTCAAGGCTGACTGGCTGGCTGCCTGTTGGCTGCCCGGGTTGGCTCTTTGTCTTTTACACTTGGCAAATAAATCGCAAAATCCTATCACAAACACGGAGGGACCGAAAGAGAGAGAGAGCTTGTCGTGGCTCGGTGCCTTCCTCTCAAAAACATTATTTGCCGCCGGATGTATGCACGAAGGCGTCAGCGTCATGTGGCTCGGCTACATTTGGCAATTGGGGGAGCCGGCGTGGCTTATTTAATCGTGGGGTCGAGCTCCAGATGAGTCCGAGCGAACATTTCTCGTGTTTATCACACGAACACAATCAAATTAGCGCACATCGAGTACAAATAACTAAAGATAGCCAAACAAATATCCACAGCACCAGCTGTCAGCAGGCCGGGTGCGGGGGACAACTTGAGTGGGTGGGGCGTATCCAAAGACCACACTTGGTATTTGGGGCAGCTAAGAAGCCGTGTGGCCCACTGCAACATTGTTGTCGGTTGCATGCCTTAATACACTTACCCCAAAAGGCTCTACGAATTATGTCAGGCAATGTTTTATAAGTAGATGACGGTTTTCCGATTGTTACTAGAAAAGATTTTCAGCAATACCTATTGCACATATTCTCAGGATTTTTCTATTTATTTAAAATTATATAAGTATATGCATTTACAGTTGAGTCTAGAAAAAAAAAATCGGATCCCCTTAAAAAAATCGTTCTGAATAATTTGAATTTTTGTGTAAATCGAAAAAAACAAGTAAGAAAGCTCTAGTCGAGACTGCTCGACTACGAGATTCCCTGAACCCTTGGAGTGCTAGCTATTTCAATAATTTTTCGCGTCTTTCAGCTTACACAAGAAACACACACACATACACAAACACATACACACACAAGCACCCACGCATAAACACGCATGGGCTGCAGTGTGCGCTTACTATGAGAACTTAATTGTTTAATAACTTTTTTTGTGGACGTACGATCTTCATGAAACTTTCAGATTATGATTATAACATGAATATGCATGTAATTGCCAAAGCACAAGTCTCTAGTATTTGAAATACGCGTTTTACAAAAGTGAGGGTGAGGGGGTGAATTTAGAGGTGGGGGGTAAATTTTAACAAAAACCGAAATTGTATAAATTGCATATAAGCATACATTCAAAATTTGGAGACTCTAGCAATAAAGATGTAGAAGATATAATTTTATAACTGGTTTTCGATAAGGTTTTTCATCGATAAAAAAAGATCGGGATGAGTTATCGAATTTTAATGATAAACTCGATATCCGCGCTGTAATTACGAACATTTTACAAAAAATTTGAAGTCTCTAGCTCTTATATCTTCGGAAATCGACGCGTTCAAACATACGGACAGACGGACAGACGGACAGACAGACAGACGGACAGGGCCAAATCAACTCAGCTCGTCACCCTGATCAAGAATATATATACTTTGTGGGGTCTGCCACGCCTCCTTCTGCCTGTTACATACATTTCAACAAAACCATTATACCCTGATTTCCCATTTTCAATGGGTTCAGGGTATAAAAATCCTATCCCCTTGCCATTTCGAACTATCGGTACTCGAGTGTATAGTTATATAATATCTACACTTATATCATTTTAGATAAAAAAAAATTAAGAATTTGTTTAATGGGTATTGCTGAAAATCTTTTTTAGTCATAGTGAGCTGTTATGTTTACAATAATCCCATAGAGATTATGGAGAGAATATTTGTCTTATAAAATTAATTTGATCCTCAATGATTGACATTCTACAGAAATGTTATTGGCATTAGCACATACTATACTCTCCATATATATGTATATATGTTGAAAGTATATTTAATCTTCCACACCACGCAGATAGCTCCCTTCTCCTTGTTGCGCTCAGTCGCTGCAGATGGCCCGCCTGCTGTGCGTGTGTCATCCAAATGAAGTTGCCCAGAAGGGGGGAGGCGACTGCGCTTCTTTGGGATCTGTGGTGCGCCTGTAACAATTGCACTTTGTACTTTGTTTTGGCATCGCTGCTGTCACAGTGTCAGGACTTTTGTTGTGCAGTGTCAACGGGTGCTGTAAGGAACTTTGTTCATATCACCACATAAGGCAGGCAGCTCAGAGTGCAAACATGCACACAGGCACACACAGACACGCACACTCGCATGTCCGCACACACTCACACACTTGTGTTGCATGCTGCCACAATGTTGCAAGTGTCGTGTTGGCTGTTGTCATATCTACGGCTACATGGGCGCCTTGCGCACCCGTTTAATCAACATTACTTGTGCTTAAATCAATTACAACTAATTACATTTTATGGCCCGTTGAAGGCAACTTTGTGGCAGCCACCGCAACTGCTTGCGACCCGCCCGCCACTCGCAGGCCGCATGCCGCATGCAGTTCAGTAATTCGCCAAAAAAATGCCAACAAAATATCCTTTGAGTCCGCGCAACTTCAACTCAAAAAGCGTTAATATCCACTGACATTGCATTGTGGCCCAAAGGCAGGTGCATTGCCGGCAGAGCTTTGTCTCATTTGCAGCTCCGCGACAAAGTGCGAAAATTAGATGACAAATGAATGGAAACATTCCCTGTGCCTGCTAACATGGATTAGACCCGGCTTTGGTAGTGTTTGTGGCGCTAGACTCGCGCTAGGCTTGATAAATGGTGCTTGTTTTGCCTTTTTGTATGACTTGAACACAGCGAAAAGGCAACCAGTCCTAGGAATTCCACTTTAAAGAATTTTTGCTGACGCAGCGAGGAGGCGAACTTCAAAATTCAATGAAAATAATATTATTTTATATGCAAAGTATGTTTTTATTTATATTTTTGGCGACTAGTTTTTTAATTTAATTGAGTTCAATTAAACATTTTTTGGATGTCATTCACATTGTTTATGAGTAGTGTGAACTGTTGTATATGCTATAAATATATTTTTACGTCTTATAAAATTTAACTTTAAATATAATTTGCATGTGTTAATGTTTTTCTAGTTTGTTGTTGTATAATATTAGAGTATTGTCTGATGAGATATATAACTAGATTCATTTGTTTCTGTTATATTTAAATATTGAGTTAAAACATAATTAAAGCTTTTTGCTTTGTGTGATGTGATGATAAAATTTTTAGACTTTGGCATCTTCTTCTCTGGCAAAATCTGCTAGGAAGTATTCTTAAGCTAGAAGTACACTTTGTTCTGATGTGATTGATGTGTTGTTGATTGTTTGGTTGTTAAATCTCTAAGCAACTTACGTTGAAATTAATTCTTAATTCTTAGTTACGTTACTATTTAGATTTAACTTCAAGTAATTAAAATATTTTCTAGCCTTTCTTCATAAAGGTCTCTGTGATATTTCTCATATGTTTTCAAAATAATTGCATCTGTAGACCTTTTTTTTTTGGTCTTTATTAATTATAATACAGAAATACATAATATTGTCATTTAGCTTTTTTCCGCCCTAAAAGTCCTAGCATTAAGCTATGTATGCACTTATATAAACCTCCAATTTCTCCCTTCTTAAAGAGAAAATTGTGTAATTTGAATATGCCACAAAGAGTGGAATTTGTCCGTTGCCCTAGCATTTAGCTTTGGGCACATAATAACAGTCTTTACCCTCGGCCAAACAACAAAATTCATAAACTATATGGCCAGAGTGGAGCTAATCAGAAAGCTTCTGCTGCGCGGCAGACAGACTGCAATATTTTGAGTAGCTCATAAATATGCATTTGCTTTTTGCCTTTTATGCTAAGGATTTTCACGTATTAATTTTTAATATTGCCCCGCCGACAGGTAGTCCACAGTCAACCAGCCAACTAGCCAACTAGCCAGTCCGTGAAGTGGACAAAAAGCGCGCTGGCTAATTAGCTTGCTTGCTCGCTCGCTCAATGGCCAATTGCCACGCAAATCAGCGACATGGCTGGCCGAGTGCCTGCCGCTGGTCCGGTCTAAACACCACGTTTAAAGCCAAAAAATAAACAACAATTTAGTGCAGATTAGCAGTGGAGTCCTTTTGTTTGTGCCATTGTTTCAGGTGCTATACGGCAGGAGGCTAAACTGTCGGAGGGAGGGGGGATGAGGGGTTGGCTTTGACTGGACTGGTGACATTTAGGCTTAAATGCGCCTGCCTGCTTACATGGACATAGACATGGCCAGTGTTTGGCTAATTGCTACACTGTGTGAAATTAGAACAACTTGAGAGTATATTTTGAATATATCAGACAATAAATAGCAAATATTTTTTAGAGGATTTTTGTTTTCATTTATTTAATGTTAAATACAATTAAAAAGAAGTTTGCTCTGAAATTGTGTTAACAGTGTAAAGGAATTCCCCCATTTTCGTTTAGTGTAGTGCGATTCGCGCGCGCCTATAACAATGGCGACTCAACGTGCACAGGCAAACTTCCGCTTCCGCCGCTGACTGGCAAGTGGGCGTGAGTGTGGATAGGCAGGTGCCTAGGCGGTTAGCCTCGGGTCTAGATGGCCCAGAAAGGGGGCCTGGAGGGCCCCTAGGGCTGGCAAACTAATTAGATTCGTGCGCCTCATTTGGCTACTTTTGATTTGTGTTTGTGTGCCAAGCAAGCAGTTGGCAAAAAACTTTTGGCCCACAGAATCTTTATTATCTTACAGCTGTTTCGATCGAGAGCCAGGCAAGTCAGGGGGCGATGTGGGCAACGCGTATTTGGTTCAAGTTCGCCCAGCTCAGATTTTCCATCAGATGAAATGCAGCAAAAGCTGACGAAGAAAACTGCGCCAAAAATAAACAGAAAATAAGAAAAAGAAAGCTAAAATGCTGGCAAAAATTGCGACATGTGGCAGGCCAAAAGAAAAAAAAAAAAAAAAAAAAAAAAAAAAAAAAAAAAAAAAAGGAAAAACTTACGCCAAGCCGCAAAAACAAAAAACTTTTTCAAAAAGTAAACGAAAGCGCAGCAGCAGCAGCAGCAGAAACAACAATAAAAGCAACAATGACAAAAATTATGCGAAATTTAATTTGACTTTTCTCATTGTTTTTTTCCTCTTCTTCTTCTTTGCTTGTTGTTATTTTCGCTTAGTTTTTTTTGCAGCATTTTTCTTTTTAGTTTTCACTGCGGTTCTCTTAGCAACTGTTGTTCCAGTTTGTTGTTGTCGTTGTGCTGCTGCACTGCCAGCTGGCAAATGCTGGCAACTGCTGCGCTGCATAAGGATACCCCCAGCTCGTAATTTGCCAGCTTGGCTTGTACATATTTCATATTATTTAGTTGGAAACTGTTGTGGGCCCAGCGTAGAGCAAAAAGTGAAAACGAAAACATTTGCAGTCGGGTGTAAATGATTGTTGGATGCACTGTTAAGAGGTCAGATTAAGTCTGAAAATAAATATATATGTAGTATTCAATGAAAGTTTTGAAAGTGAACGATTTGGACAGCCAACTCAATTCACTTAGAGTCAATGGCAGACAGACTTGAACTGAATCCAATATACCTGCTTTGCCCTGTGTAAACAGCGTATTAATGTAAGAGTTTAAAACAAAGCAAGCTGGCAAAGAAATATGATTATCTCATATGGCAGGAGTACTGCAGTGCCAGCAGGACATGTGCCGGCCACAAATGAGGCCCGGTCAGAAATGCGACGCTAAACGGCAATTGCCGTTTCAGGCAGAAGTGCCTTTGTCTCTCTCTCTCTCTCTCTCTCTCTCTCTCTCTCTCTCTCTCTCTCTCTCTCTCTCTCTGTCTCTCTCTCTCTCTTCCTCGATCTCTGTGAGTGTTACATCATGTCTAACATTGTTGCTGAAGTTGAGTCTTGGGGCGTATTAAGTTTATGTGTGTTACATTCCACGGAATGTCTTAAGAGGCTGCCACTAGGCAGTTTAAGCTGAGTATATGTAAGCATAGGCTTTCATTACATGTAATAAATTTTGATGGTGTGTAAAGTATACAAAGGACTTGAAACTAATTGATCGAGGCTATAAAACATGTGACATATAGAATTTACCTGAATAGATAACAATCAGATAAGTATACATATTTATCATTGCTTTATCATTCCTTGTTATGTCCTGAATATATTGAAAATTATTTGTGAATTTGAGAAGATATTTAACTTCTTTATTTTATTTTATTTTTTTAAATTTTATATACCATATTCTATTTATTTAAAATAAGCGCTAGTGGGACCCTGGGTAATATAGTAATTTAGTTAGAGCAATAAACTACATAAAATTAATTTAAATTTGCACAAATATTATATAATTTTGCTGAATTTTCATTATTTATTATGAAATATTCTATCAGTTATTATTTAATAAATATGATTAAAATTGAATTAGTATTTTTGAATAAAATTTAAAAATCAATTGGCATATAGATTCTATTATAATTTTAATAAGCAAATCGTACGTTTAAATGAAAATATATACTAACATTTAAATATATTTATACAGTATATAATATATATTTTAGTAACTAATAAATGTTTGCCCGAGTGGAAGTATAAAGTGCTTAGTGCTGTTGGTGTGAATCCAGCTCGCATCAAATATGCAATTGGTAATTGGCTCTTGATATTAGCTGATATCGAACTTGAACTTGAGTGTGCATTAAAGTTTTATATCTAAATGGATGCAATAAGCTAATAAACTGAGTATTGTTGTTTTTGTTGTTTTTTTTTTTGTCTGTTTTGTTTTGTCCTGAGATTGGACTGTGGCAAATGACTAATTTATGCGCACGTTTCAGCTGTGGCTGCTGCTGTTGCATACAAAGATTGGGCCAAGCTGCCACCTGGGCGGCTCATGCGGCATGTGTAGCAAGTGGCATGTGGCATGTGGCATGGTGTATGCAATATGCATAATGTGCGCCCTTTGATTTGCCTTTGCGAGCATATTTATTTATATTTTATTTCAGTTAGCTTTGCTTGCCCCTCCCCCGCCTTTGATACTCCTTCCGCTGGCTATTCGAGTTTCTGCTCTGCATTTTTTATTTATTTTTGGTGTGGGTGCATAGGGGTTTAAGTGTGTGTGTGTGTGGCGACTGCTGGCTAAACACTTTCGCATTTTGCCATGTGCTTAGCTTACACAAAGCGCACAAAACTCAACTCAAGCACAAACACAGATACACACCTAATCACGCATGGTTGTGCGCTAGAAGTTGTTTTTCTATATATATCTATATATATATATTGTATATTTTTTTTTAGGTCGTGGTGGGGGCGGCCGTCTTGCCAAAAACTATAAAAACTGAAAACAGAAAACAAGCAGCGTCAGCGTCAACTAAAGCGCTTAATATTAAAAACAAAACCACAACAGCAGCAGAAGCACCAAAACAACAACAACAACAACGAAAAGAAGAGCTCTAGACCATGGCACAAGAGCGAAAAAAAAAATTAAGTATATATGTATGTGTGTGAGTGTTTGGGTGGGTGTGTGTATGCATGTATGTGCATGCTTTTAGCTGATACAAACAGCATTTGGCTAGTAAGCTGCATTGCAGTATCTTCGCCCCGCCGATCGCCCCTGCACCTGCTTCATGTATTTCTAATTTTTAACCTCTCTCTCCCAGTCGACTCCCCTCTCTTGTATCGCTTTCCCTTCTTTCTACTCTCTGCTCTCTGTGAGTTCCTCTGCCGCTGTGTTTGCTATTTTCGTTTGGTTTTTATTTCGCAGCTCATATGCTTGTGACGTTTAAGCTGCTCTAGGTCTCTCTCTCTCTCTGTCTACGTCTACCCTCTACTCTCTACTCTGTTCCACTTGCTCTGGCTTTCTTTTCGCTTTTCATTTTTTCTGTTTAGTGTATTTAACATTTTTCTTAAATGATACTCAACACAAGTGGCATTTGTTTGTCTCTTCCTGTGTTGACTGTTGCTACCCTTCCTTCCCGCCCTATTTTTGGTCTGTCGTTAAGTGCGGCTGCTAGTTGCGGTAACAGTTGTCAAAGTGACCTCAAAGTGGCAAACCATACAACAGCAAAACAACAACAACTACAACATAAGCTACAGTCGAACAAAATTGTTTTCAATAGAGAAATCTGGACATAAGAGCAGCGCCACTTGGGAATTCATTTTGAATCTTATATATATAATCTTAGCTCTGCTAATGATGATTTATTTTTTTTTTTTTAGAAAAGTTCAATAATAATAAAATGATATCTAGTTGCAATTTATTCGAATTGATTATAAACTTTTATGACAACATTGATAGGGTATTTTTTAAGCCATGTATATATATATATATTACTATGCACTTTTGCTCTTGGGCTTAACTCAAGCTGTTTGGCCAACACAGAAAGAGATCAAGCATAAAAGAAAGAGAGAGTGAGAGCGAGCGAGATATTTGGTGCTGCATGTTGTTTGCCTGCTTGTTTTTAGCCACTGTAATGAGCTTCAAACTTGACCCGCTCAGCGTCAAATTATGTTTGACATGTATGCAAATTACATGCCATATACTTGTTCTTATTTTTAAACAAGAATTTAATTAGTTTACTCTATATACGTGTGTGTGTGTGTGTGTGTGTGTGTGTGCCTGTATAGGTGTGGTTGTTGTTCGGCAAGTTGTGTGCCACTTTAACAGCAACACAAACTGCCGACTTTAAAAAACTGTTCACAGGAAGTTTGGCAAATATGCAGATAGAAACATATACATATATGTATATGAATATAAATATATAGATATATAATAAATACATATATAGGAACCCTGCATATATGAACATCGACAGTTTGGCTACCCTGCACTCTACTTATCTGATTATATAGCAATAGTAATAACCATAATGAAGCAGTGCGAATCATTCATCTTACTCTCACTAATCAGCAACACGCTCAGAAAGAGAAAAATTAAGGATAATCAAGATGTAAACTCACTCCTTTAATACATCCTCAATAGCTCTGTACAAGCTTTCTCTCTCTCTCTCTCTCTACCTCACACCAATACTGCTGTAATAGTAGGAGATTCTACTGTTAGACTCTGCTCTTAGCTGCACAATATAAAATCATATTATATCAGTGATACGCCACTTGTATTTTGTATATATAATATACATATAAATGCAGAAATATGTAAATAAATATACAAACAAATACAATATTCATACATTTAAGAACATTCAGCAGAGATATCAAATTTCTAATTATTTTTATGAGTATTAATTTCTTCATTTAGTATTTGACTTACGACATGTTTCGCCTTCTCTTTTATATCTACTATATATAAAACTTGTGAATTGTTATTCAAATCAAGACTTCTCGGAAGTGCGTCAGGTGGTTAATTAAATAAAACTGCAATGCAACGCACCTGTCCAAATGTGCAGTTGTCTGCATTGTTTATGAAGTGTACAACTGTCTATGTGCGTGTGTGTGTTACGCCTTGAGCACGCACTGACAGCGCAGCTATGTCAATTTCCAGCGCAGTTGCAACATCGGACAGCGTTCATCAAGTGCGCAGTGACAGGCAGCGACTCATTTGATTTACTTTTCATTTCCGGCTGGCAAGCGGCGTTGCCAGACTGTCAGACTGCCAACGAGTTAGCCAGGCAGTTGGGGTAGCCAGCCAGAATGTGAACAGCACCTTGGGCAAACGCATGACACCTTCGTGCTGGCTGGCTGGCTGGCAGGCTGGCTGGCTGGCATCTATATACGATACGACGTGTAGCAGCTACACAGTTCGTGTGTGTTGTCGCGCCATGTCCTGTTCGTCCTGCTCGTCCTGCCGCACTACACGTTGAGCGTTATGCAATTATAACTTTTGTCATTAGCAACTTAAAATGCAAATTGCTGCAATGAAGCGTTCTTCTTCTTCATCTCGTTTTTCGACTGCACACACACACACGCACACAGGCTCGCACATCGGTTAGCCAGAGGGATGTTTGGGCGTGTGCGTGAACGTGGGCGTGGCCGTGGTCGTGGTCGTTGCCTGTTAAATTGTTAGATAGCTGCGTCTGTCGACGTCGTTTAAAACGTAATACCCCAAAGTTGAGCGCCATTGACTCTTAAACGTTATCTAAGTAGCTCACCTCAAGGCAGGCAATGGTTACAGCTATCATAGCTTGCCACATGTGCCACATGTCGTGGCATCTAAGCAAAAAAGTCAACACCTTACATAGTTGGCCAGCCAATTAGTGCTCGTCGCCAGTTAATTTGCTTGCATTTCGCTCTGTCGACCGCTTCATAAACTTGGCCAACATGCAATGCCGGCAACAAAGTTGCTATTGCCAAAATGCCACAAAAAATGGGCAGAAAAACAATATAACGAAGCTAAGATGCACTTCTTCCATAAGTAGCAGCAGTTATTCAATATTTACTTGGAGTATGAGAAAATTAAGAAATTTTATAAATTTACTTGAGGTAACATAAAATACATATATTGTAATGGAATAAAAATTATGATTAAAGCTCAGAATAGACTCTCTACTACATATTATATGTAACAGATCATGTACTCTATATACCTTAAATACCTAAGAAAAATACATGCACTATAGAAAGAAATTTCACACATGCTTAAGCTGTAATAAATATAATACAACATCTACAATACTTCAATAAACTCTCATCAGCTAGTTACATATCGCATAGCAAAGTTATAGTACCCCAATCGGGTACATTAAAAAGCGCAGCACTAAATAGAGTGCAGTTACTGAAGAGCTACCCTGCAGCCCCTAGCAGCTGGCATCCCCAGAGTCGCGTTTATTTCCCTGACCATGTCACGTCCAAGAAATTAAATAGTTAAGTATTCTTTTTTATGAAATGCAATTTTCAGGTGCGCGGTTTGCAGTTAAAGCGCCACAGTGTAGAGCTTTTTTATTTCTTTATTTTTTTTTTATATATATTTTTTTTTATTATTCCTTGCATTTCTTTTTGGCGCAGCGAACACAACGCTAGTTAAATCATTAAGATTTCAGATACGAGCATTGCGATGGCGGATATGTATGCGGATGTGGATGTGGGGGCTGGGATGCGGTTATGGATGTGAGGTTTTTATTCAGTTTTGTATTATTTATAGCTACATTTCATAGATATGTTTGGTAATAAAAAGTATATATTTGCCTTTGAGAGGGGTTTGCTTAATATAAAATTGGATTATTTCTGCATATTATATATTAGTATAGTGTTTAGTGTGGAGTGTTAATCAAGTCGAATGTTGTAACACAAATCAATTGAATTTCCAATTAGTTCGAGCTACTCATATGCATATGAATGAGGTTAATTTACACCTGAAAGTCTCAGTATAAGTCTTCAGCCTAAATTTGCAATCATTTATAGACAAAGTCGTCTGGCAGTGCCGTCATCCGAAAGACGCTTATGAGATGCCCTAATGTAATATAAATCGATATGCCTTGCTAATGTGGCAAATTAATTCAATTTATTTAGCACCTGATGCAATCAAGCAATTCTCTTCAATTGAGTTGATTTGGCCAGTCTAATTGCTGTCGCCTCCTCCAACCTGAATGCGCTCGATAATGTGGCACACATGTGGAGCGAGCGGGCGGGGACAGTGATGGCTGTTGCTCAGCTGATTAAATTGGTGTTGAAAAGTTTAAGTGGCTGTCAGTACAATGTAAGCTACTAAAATTTCATGGCCTCGCCACGCATCGGACTTGGCCATAAAATGGCGTTAACGTGTGTAGTTGAAGTGCGCACTTGCCCACTTAGAGATCAACAACAATGACGGGCCCGGAGTGTAGCTTTGACCCACTCCACCACCACCCCCAGCCCCACTCCCTCCACTGGTTAACGGCTAACAGTTAACGTCTAAGCCTTGTAAGCTGACGGATATCCTGAATCGCTCTCGTTCTGCCTCGCCCCTCGATGAATTATAGCTCGTTGCGGATATATACGCATACGGCACGTGTCTGCGCTGTCTAATTGGCAAAAGCGAATGAATCTGTATTGCCCCCGCTCGCCCGCTGTCTTTCTCTCTCTCTCTCTCTCTCTCTCTCTCTCTCTCTGACTGTCTCCCTCTCACTCTATTTGGCAGGCAACCAGAATCAACCCGCTGACCGCTGTTGCGCCCCCCATTTCTAATGCTTGAGCATTTTCAATTAGACGCTGCGCGTTTTCGATTTGCGTATTATTTATGGCCTCAGCTCAAACGTGCGCATTATTCATAAGCTGAAAGCCAGCTTAATGGTCATGGCCTTAATGTTGCAGAAGTAACTGGGTTGGGGAAATGTCTGCTGTAGTTGCTGTAGTTGTTGTTGTAGTTGTTGCTGCCACGTGGTGGTTGGCTTGCAATAGCGTTGGTTATGCTTATTAAGTGCATCGTAATCTCAAAGATTGCGGCCAGTTTCTCAGAATTTTTTGCTTTTAATTAGCCCGTTCTTAGAGTCTGCGAATTATAATGTCTTTATAATTAAATCATTCATAAGAATTTCTATAGGTTGTTTTATAGGTTGTTTATTTAATGAAAATTTAGTCAATGAAATTTCTTAAAGTAAATTTCTCCCTTTCAGTTCGAGATACTTCGAGCTTGACTACAAATTTTCTTAAATGTGTCTCTCTCACTCTGCACGGCCATAAACTAGCTTGGCTTGGCGTGGCTTGGCTTGGCTTGGCTTGCCTTTGGCTGTGACGCGTGCACCTTGCGGTTGCAATATGCCACTCGAGCACTAGTTGCAACATACTGTGCGACACTTGCCATCGCCTTGGCGCTGATAAACGTTTGTCTTTGCCAGCGACACCGACCAAGGCGCAAATATGTATTCACAGCGCCCGGCTCAGACATATGACGTTGAAATTGCTCGCAAAGCCGCAAATGTCTGTGTCGCTGGCGACCGGCTCCAATGCCTAGCCCACACATTCAGCCATGTCTCGCGACGATGAGCTCCTCAGCTGCCCCGCACCCCCACGCATGCCACCTAACAGCCCATCAACCCTTCAAGCACTTAAGGCAACCGCATAACCAACCCAAGACGAGGAATTGAAACTGCCTCACGTCGACTCCGAGACCCGTCGAGTTGAATGCAATCTGCGGTGGTTTGTCTTTGTCTTTCGCTGATCTCAGGTTAGATGAAAGTGCCCGAATACGACGGGTTATGATGCCGCCCAGGGGGCGGAGGGGCGTCGGATGCAGCAGTCGGAAATCGGAAGCCGCAAGCACTGTACGCTATACGCTGTTGCTAGCGAGTAATTGTAGTAAGTGATTGAGTGGTCAATGTATATCAATATATATATTAACTAGTTGCTATCGAGCTCCTCAATAATTATCTATATATAGCAAAAGGAAATGACTGCAGCTCAAGAGAAAATGTAGATGTAAGTAAAAAATCTCTAAACTAAGAAAATAAAAACCATTTTTTTTTAGAGTTCTATAAGATGAATTTCTAAAACGTAATAAGATTAAGTGCTCAATGGCGCTTTTTGAAAACTTTGAACATTCATATGATGTGGCCCTCTACAGTAACAAATTTTAGGTTTCGTACTCTCGTTCCGTTTCCGCAGCATTTCTCAGATTTGAGCAGCTGTAACAGATTTTAACGGCACTGCAGCTGCGCAGTTGGTCGCGACGCTCTCTTAAATGTTAACGCTCTGTTATGTTAACAGTGAGATCCGTTTGCATGTTCCGCATGCCAAAACGTTTCGCAGTAAATAATCTGGTGCACTAGGTGAATGCCTTGCTTGGGCTTTTGCATTGTCGGAAGCATAAATATTTTCGGGGGCATTTGGGGATGGGGCTTCGCCCTGCTTTTGCGTGTCCTGGCATCGTTTGCAGCTCGCTCGAGCCGAGCCTTTGGGGGTCCCCAAAAAATGTGTTTTTGGCCTGGCACTTGATAAAAACCTGTTGAAAGTGTGCCGAGTGCAGCCTTGATTTATTAGTTTTCGGGGGCCGACGAAGACTATTTTAATTAAAATCTCTCATCTTGCGATCGACTCAGACAGCCGTGCCGCCCCGTTCCGTCCGCTGCGCTCTGCTCCGCCCCTCTGTTGTTACCCGGAGGTAATATTGTAAGAGGCGACCCGAAATATTGGCAGCAAATGCAGACACCTAATAAAAGTTTTGCGACAAGCAGAAAACTCAAGTGTAACGAAAACAAAAACAATAATTTTCGAGTTTATTTGAAGAGGAGCAGAGCCAGAGCCAGAACCAGAGCCCGAGCCATACCTGTGTCCTGGCCAAGTCAGTGGGAGTCAGTCAGTGGGACATTTGCAGTTTTTCTCTATTTGCAGTCCTTGTTGCTGTAGCTGTTGGAAAACTATTTGCCATCTCGACAATTTCTTGCACGTGCTGAGCATGGCAATGCCAAGTGTTTTTTTTCTCCCTCCCTCCCTTCGTCGTCCTGTCCAGGGTGTGGAAGGAGGCGGCGCTGCAGTGGCCTGTGTCAGGTACAATATTTCAATAAAATACATTTACGCAGCAGTAAAGTAGGTGGACAACAACTTTCAATGATTTCATATTTGTCAATTCATTCAAATATCTAATACACCTTTGAACATTTTGTCATTTTCCTATTTTCTCGTTTTCCCATTTCGCCACTTGGCATTCTCTTCTGGCGGCCTTTTACACTTTGAGCTCAGCTCACTGCACACTTTTGGCAACAGCAATTAATAACAATTAATGGAGGCGTCGCGAAACCCCAACTGTGTCTAATTGTGTCTAATACATATACATATATGTAAAGATGGAATGTGCATGTGTTAGTCTGTGTGTGTGTGTCTGTGGCATGTGTGCCAGCCAACTACTTCTTGCACATTGTCGAATAATTTATGCCACAAGCGTAATTAAATTAATTAGGATTAACTTTGGCGGCGCACGCATTAAACTAGCTTTGATTAGCTTATGCTTCCACACATGCCCAGATCCATATATTTATGTCTAACTGCATGTGTGTGTGTGTGTGCGTGGCTGCTGTTTAATCTAAACGCTAGCTTTCGGCTGGGCCGCCTCGCTAATCATAAAGATGGCATAAGCGATGAGCTTGCCGCTCAAATTAATCGCAGCCTTCGCAGCTTTAACTCATAATTGTTTTCTTCTAGCCTTTGGGCTTACACATGTACATATGTATATGTGATTAAAGTGTTTTATTTAACATGCTAGCTGATCCCTTTAACAACATTTTCATTACAGGTGTACAGATGTATGTTTTTATCATCAATACATTTTTTCTTTATTTAATTGAGGTTTTATTTGAGCTTCAGTAGGCAATGTAAATAAATAACTCAATTAAATTTTTATGTCTTTTGTATATTGTTTTTGAATGTACTTAATTTTTGCATTTCATTTTTTTTTATTATTTTATTTTGTGGCTCATTAAGGAATTTTTTAAATATATTTATTTAAATTTTTTTTTTTAATTTTTAAAAATTGTTTTTCTTATATTTTTTGCTTGTTTCATTTTGTACATCATTAATAATTGTTTAAATATACTTATTTCAATTTAAAAAAAATATTTATTTTACTTTTTTAATTTTTTTTTTTTTTTAAATTAAATAATGGAATAATATATATAATGATTCTGAAACAAATAACATTATTTACTAAGTGACAAAGGGATACTCTTAAAGACTCATAATATGATATTGTTGATTTCAGTTATCTTCACAAAAACAAATTGTTTATTTCTGTATTAATAATTAATATTTTATATTAATGGTAATATTTACATTCATGTTAATATAAATACTAGTGGCAATGTTCTGTGAGCTGCTCTTAGGCATGTCCACTCGAGTTTAAGTATTTCCATAAATTTGCAAATATGATTTAGTAGAGCTCCAGTCGAGTATCTCTCACTGCTTACGCAGCTATAAGACAGAGTGTCTCCCGCTCCCCCTCTCCCCTGTGTGTGTGTGCTCCTCTGATATATTGAGTTAAGCTAAGAATTTTTATTATACTCGCTCTCTCATCAGCGATTGAGTTAATTATCATTTGAATTGTGTTCTGGCCGGACAATTGTTATTTGTTGCGCGGCGTCGAATGTGGCCAACGTCAAGATGTCCTTTTGTGGCTGCCCAGTTGCTGTCTTCTCTCTAATTTATGTTGCGAATAAATGTGTCGCAAATCATTATGCGGAACATTTTTCTACTTGCTTTTGTTATTGTTTTTGTTTTTGTTCTTGTTTTCTTGCAGTGTATGCGCAGAGTGTTGGGAACTTTATTTAATGGCTTGGAAATGGAAAAAATAAACAAAAAGCAGCAAACAAAACAAGAATAGAGAAAACAGCCGCAAACCAAGACGGAAACAATGCCACAGTCACAGTCACAGTCATAGCCAGAGCAACTGGAGTTGAATTGGGAGCAGCAAGTGGAGCAGGTTCCACAATGATGGCCCATTGGGGCTGCTGTTGAACGGACCATCTAAATATAGACACAAATCACAAAAAACTCAGAAAGCGAAAGACGCAAGCTATAGCTATTGTTCCCCTAGCTCTTGGTGTTGTTGTTGTTGTTGTTGATGTTGTTGTGGTGGCTGGAAAAGGAGCATATTAAATCAAAAAGTGGTGCAACTGCGTCGCCTTGCTCGTGCAGCAAAAGTTGAGTGAAACTAACGCACAGACACAGGCATCGACACAGGCACAGATGAGGATTAAAGGCAACGCGTCGATGGCAAGGACGATGCTGAAAACGTGAAAGACGTGAACGTTTAACGCCTGCAGGATATTTATGATCATTAATTTTCTTATTGTACTCAGCTCTGGGCTCTGTGCTCTGTGCTCGTGCCCTGTGCTCCAACTCTGGCCGTGCTCCAGCTCCAGCTTCAGCTTCAGCAACGGTTTCAGTTTCAGTTTCAGAAGTGCCGACTTCGCTCGTAAGCGATTTATTAAAATGTGCAGCAACACGAAAACTGAAAGGCGGCCAAAGGACAGCTGTCTGTGGCATGAGCATGGCATGAGCTCCTCGCCACACTCCACACTCCACAGTCAACGTGCCGCCGCGTATGAAATGTGCGCCCATTTATTTATACACATCGCTGCGCCGCGCCCACCAATCGACAGAAATGAGTTATAAAACTTCAATAATCTCGGCGAAATGTTTATTTATGTTTAGCACGAGAGCCAGCTGAGCCAATTGGCGTGGCGTGGGGTCGTGGTGGGGGTGCGCCAAGCTCAAGGGTCTGGGTATGCAAAGGACCGAGAAGAAACAGAAAAAGAGAGAGTCAGAGTGAGGGTGAGAGAGAGAAGGCCTGGGGCCCGCCATTACAATATTTGCATCATGTAGGAGGCGACGTTGGGGCGATGTACGGCGAGTGGGTGCTTGTGGGTGGTGCAAGGAACACTTACAGTGAATCAATAACAAAATAAATCGTTTTACAACCGCAGGACATTGTATTGTGTTACACAAAAGATTGGCAATGCCACGCCAATGGCTCCACACAATCCTCCTCAGAGCCAAAGGGAAAGCGAAAGAAACGACAGCAACAACAACAACCACAACAACAACAATGGAAACACGCAGCACAAGTACAGCAAACAATACCAGGCACTTGGCACAGCGAAAACAAGCAATGAAAGGATATTATAGTAAAAGTATTTACAAGATGAAAACGAACAAAGGCGAACGAATAGCACCTGGCCAGGACGCGCTGCACACACAGGGCACAGGTAAGGCGAAAATATATAAAGTGAAAGGAAGTAGAAAGTATAAATCGTTGCAATCAATTTTTGCTATGCGGTACGAATTGATAAACTGCCCAAGCAGCTCCCTCCTGCTGCTGCTGTTGGTGTTGTTGGTGTTGGTGTTGGTGCTGCTCGTGTTGCATCCGCAGAGCTTGGTTGCTGCGTTGCTGCAAGCCGATACGCCAGGTGAGCTGCCTGGGCGCTGCCTGTCCTGTGCAGAGCTTCGATCTGGGTTACCTACATAGCTCTTAAAGCGAGCGCCATTCGGCTTTGTGTCTCCTCCTTTGATATCCCCCAACTGATTGAATTGCAGCCAAAGGAGGGTATATTGATTGTGCAGATAGATGGGAAGCGTTTCTTAACCAGCACTGAGATGCAATCTCTTATGGCGTGCAATAGATTTACACTTGCTTACAGGGTAACCTAAAGTCGAGCAGTTGCCTTTCCTGCGAATCAATCTAGTTTACGATTTGTTTTTGGCACAAGTCTCTCCATTAGTGGGTGTGGCCTGCAAATGAAGCATCAGTTGAGTTCAACTTTGGTTACTGAGCGCTCTCTCTGTCTCCCTCTATATCCTTCTGTCTAGCTCTGGTCATGCGATGCTTTATGGATTGGTGCACATTTAATTTGTATTGTAGAGCGAATGGAAATGACTGCACTTGGAAAGTTCTTTGCGGTTGCAGCTCGTTATTTTAATACTCATTATGTTTTGTTATTTTACAGCACTGGCTATGAACACTACTACATCTATCTCACTCATTTAAGCGTAGCCCACATATTCGAAATTGAAGAATCGGGCACAGCAGCTCCAGAAACTGAAGTGATCAAAATCAGTCACATAGCGACTCTAGACTGATGTCAGCCTACGCCCATGTATGGCTTTATATACATATAGCTGCCTCTTGGCACATGTCCGTACATATAGCTGCCTCTTGGCTCATGGCCGTATTCGTCTCGTTATCTCTAAGCAATGCAACATTTATTTATTAATTACTGCCCATCGGATTCTATTTCAACTCAATCAATGCGCGTATATTGCCATCGTTATTAATTGTTGATAAACGGCTTAAAGGCGTAATCGATAGGCCATTTGATTGCAAAGCTGTGTGAGCCAAGTGAGAATTGAAATCGATCAGAATATGTGGGGTGGAGGAGTAGGCAATGAGAGTGGCGAGAGTCGCCTTAACAAAGTTTGGGCCATTCTTGGTTGCATTCTGGGAATATTGAAGTTTATTCAGCAACTCAATTATGCTCACTAAGTTCTCTTTTATTATGATGAATGTATTGTATATGAATTGGTTAATTAGGTTCTGAAATTTATATATGAGTAGTTGCTACCAAGCCTATCGCATCAGTTCTTCTTCGACTAAACAAAGTGCACTTGACGTATGTGATAATCGCCGTAGTAGTCCTGAAATATCTGCAATGGGTTGCCCTTGCGGCAGCCGTTTTCGCAATTGCAGCCGAAGATGTTGCACGGACCCTGGCCGCAGTAGGTGCCCTGGACGGCAGTGCCGTCATCGCAAATGGACATCGTGCACATTCCAAACTGCGACTGCTTGGCGCCGTATAGCCGGCATTCATCTTCCCGATCGATCAACTGGAAGGCGATAACTCGGGAGGGGCAGCAGACGCCTTTGGTGGGCCTGAACTGCTGCAGCAATGAGCCCAGCCCCAGCCACAACAGGAGCCATTGGGGCAATGGGCTGAGAAACATGTTCTATTAAATTATTAAACAATTTTAGAGGTAGTGTAAAGTGATTGTGTGTAGCTGCAATTGAAGGCAGATCTGAACTTATTTATTTATTTTTGTACTCTTCTATACAATTTTGAGTGGAAAATCTAATATCGCTTAGATTGTGCTTATAAAATATACATGAATATCTCATATTAAATCTCATATTAAATCATTAAATGCAAATAGAATTGTTAATAATCTTCCAGCAATTCCTCACTCTACGCAGCTGCAGCCACCATAACCGATTAAGCCACGGAGCGCCGTCAAGAATATTATGGTAAGGTTACGTATACGCCGCATGGGCTTGCACTCGTGCTCAAAATGAAATTTATATGCAGGATAGAACAGGCAGAGAGATAGAGCAAGAGCGAAAGGGAAAGGCAAAGGGAAAGGGAGAGAGTGTGTGTGCGTGAGTGTGAGCGAGAGCGACATACTGTCGCTGTATTGGGCAAGTAAATATTTTATAATTTAATCAACATAAAAGCAACAAAGGCAATGACAATGGAGCCTGCACGACTGTCAGGAGGCGACGCGACACTACGATACGCCTCTGTGGTTAAGCGTGGGGAGTGGCACAATAAAATTGGTAAAAGAAACGGGAAATGCCAAAAACGAATGTCAAATACGTTGCGCGATAATGTTTAATGATAAGCAGGCGAAGGGGACGAGGCGAGCAGGGGCGAGTCGAGGGGAGTCGAGGCCAACTTGAAATACAGTCGGCAATAGTCAAAGATGTTTATCGTGCGACGAGTGTGCGACAATAAAAGCGAAGACAGCAGCCATGTGGCGAAGTAGGGACGGCGGGCGGTGGGGCGGGCGCAGAAGACAGTGTGGCTGCCACTGACAAATGGACCATGCCTGACATGAAGGCAATCTGCCAGGGGGGAGGGGAGTGAGAGAGTGGGAATGTGAGATCCCGTTGTGTCATCCAAACAATGGACAAGTTTATATTTGCATTTATTTCTATTAGGCGCACATTTGTCAAAAGCTGTTTATGCGCCTCGGGCCAAGATGAGATCTTGATCTGTTAGCCAACTCGCCGGGCCGACTTTAACATGCCAAACGGCAAGGCTGTGCTTTAAGTAACTTCCAGCCTGTGCCTCTGCAATAAAATATTTATTCGGTATTGTCGTGCACTTTTATTTGACATCATAAACAAAAGCCACGAAAGTGTAAACACAACTTGGCTCAACATGCGTTCGCATTTGGCAGGAGGTTGTTTGCACTCGTTTCTACTCTTTTTGTTGCTGTTGGTGTTGGTGTTGTTGTTGGTGTTGCTGTTGCCGTGTTGTTGACTTATTTAAGCCATAAAGTGCTCTCGCGCACACACGCACACACGCACACTCGCACACTCGAATATTGACACGAGCACGTGTGGGTGTGCCAAATTTAACGCCCCTGTACGCACGTTCATAGACGGAGACAATAGCAATGGCAAAAAGCAAACAACTCCAACGCCAACCGTTAACAAATACTATAAAAACGCTGAAACGACTTTTGAATACTCTTTGGGTGGCAACTGATATAGGAAATTGGGGATTGGTGGATTAGCAGTGCTCTGATGCATTGGAGTGTCTACTCAGTCGTTGAGTAGTAGACTAGGTAAATGTGTAAGAGTTTTAATGATTGATAGCTATTTAAGAGCTACTGGACTACTTGACTTCAAAGTAGTCCAGCAGCTCTGCAGAGTATGGTGGTCTCAGCTTTATCCAAATTCTTAAGCTGCAGTGCATAGAAGCCTCGCCAGAGTCTAGTCTCTCAAACTCCTGAATTTTGTTTTCAATTTGTACCTTTTTGAGGTCATGCTCGCTGTCTGTAAATTTCAGTAATGTCAAGAAATAATCTGAGAGAGTAGTTATTATATTCCCCTATTGAATATCTCCTTCTCAGCTAATAAATCTTTCGCGTACGCAATCAGGTTTGTTAACTTGTCTTGCCGTCTTTCATCATAGGCTCATAATTTTCAAGCAAATAAAAAGTGTTTTCCATTTGATATAACGATGCGCTGGTATTCTCTCGCAAATATCTATTTATTTTAGCAAACCAATTTTATGTTATTTTCCATTTTATAAAACCAAACTAATGGAAGTGAAAACCCAATTTTGTATAAATATTGCGAACTAATTTATGGCTTATTTATTCCGGAACAAATCTCGCTACAAATTTACTATGCCCGTTGCTTGGGCATTAAAAAAAAAAGACCGGCAGCAGTTCAAAATCGCATAAATTTTTGGCTATACACACTCAAGTATGTGGTGTGCGTGTGAGTGTGTGCTGGTGCATGTGTGTTTGTTCTTGGCATTGCTCTTGACGTGTTTTGGATTTCATACTCCGGTTGGGTTTCCTTTTGCTTTTCCCTTTTCGGTTTTCGGTTTTCGTTATTTCGTATATTTTGTGTTCATGTTGTTGTTGTTGTTGTGTTGCCAATAGATTCGTTGACCCCGTTGCCTACTTTTGGGCGAGCGTCTTTCTCTTTCTTGGCCAAGAGCCCGAGGCGCCACAAGTGGTCGCAGCATCGCTGCTATTTGGCATTCTGTGAATTTTCGTAGTGGATAATATTCATATCGTATCCGAATTGGTGTGGAGCCAATGTTGACCAACTTGTATGGCAGCTCATTATGCATCTCTGGAGGCGTGCGAATAGGGCGTGTTCCCGGCTTATATATGTGTGCATGGGTGTGTGCGTGTGCATATATAGCATATCCACAACAATTTGTATTTATGTCCTTCTTATGCATTTTATGGCGTTGCTCAAGCAAAGGCTGCCCCTCAACCCATACACACATGCCACACGCAATCGCCCAGAGGCCGCCCCGCAGCGTATCGCTGCCCCAGTCCCCACCTCCACCTCCTGCAGCAGTTTTTGTTTACGCTTAACGCTGATGCTGGTACGGCTGCTATGGCTGCTGGTGGCGCCCCTTGGACGGGCCACCTTCGTCGCTTACGTGCCACGCATATAAATTATTGTATCTCGGGCGTATTAAAAATGTACGAGTGCTCATCTTGTTATCCTGTTGTGTAAGCGGATTATGTCGGGCATAAATGTCATGCGTTGTGCGGCTGTTGAAACCACGACACAGCCAAAGGCTCCTATCTTCTGTATCCGCCTCTTCTCGCACCGACGACGACCTTGCCGTGCCATGCCGTAACTTCTTGTCCTTTGCGCCCTCTCCTCTCTCTCTCGCGTTCCTTTCACTCACTTTTCATACTCTAGTCTGAAAACAGGTGAACTGGGCTATTATGAAATTTACCAAATATGAATTTATATAAGCTAAGTTTTCCCAAATTCAATTAATGCTTGAATGTGAATTTCTTGAATTGAATTTTGTTGCCAGTTTAAAGGGCTGTCATAGACATTTTAAATATTAAATATAGAGAAAACTGTCTGTGTAATTCAGTTAAATGAAATTCATTGAAATTTATATAAAAACGGAGGAAGTAACATTAAATAAAATTAAGTTATATACTTGAAGACTCTCTCTTACTTTAGTAAGTGTATTCATTATTCGGCTACTGCATCCGCACATTGGCTCAATCGTATTTTTCCTTCGCTTTTGTGTGCCGCAGCGATTTGTGTGGAGCTGTTTTTCTGCCATTTCGTATTAAGCATTACGCAGCGTCATGCACGTGTCCTGCGTCCTGCACCCCTTGCTCCACTGGCCATTGACAGCATTTTGATTTTACTTTTATTGAAATTTAAAACCGTCGCTCGCCGGCGACAATCGATGGCCGCCAATAGCACACAATTTGCACATAACTTGCGCTTAAAATCGTTAACCGATTTCGATGGGCGACCGGGTGAGTGGAGAGAGGGGGGCCGGAGCAGCAGGCAGCAGGCAGAAGGCAGCGAGACCACTGCAGTGCAGTCGTTAATGCCAGCTTCCGATTTCATTTCAGCATTTTCGGTTGAGCTTTGCACGAATGGATGCAAATATTACAGAGTGGATTTTTCAGCGAGTCGAATGTTTGCAATAGCCCCAAAAATGTTATTGGATGCAGAGAATTGCAAACGTGGCAGCTGCAGCCGCTTATCGCGGCAGCCAATGTGGCAGCTGCTTTGTGGCCTGCACCAATATGAGTTAAAAGTAATGTCATTGCTGATAGCCAAAGCCAAGTGGCCAACAGTAATATATCAATGTGAGCCTAAACAGAAACCAAATTACAATTGAAGTTTTGCTTTGGCATACGTAAGTTGATGGCCTGGGAATACAATAGCTGACTAAGAGACAGATGGAGATGGAAGCAATAGGTAGGGCAAACAACTAATTATCGTGACTGCCAACCGTATGCCTTCTACTCAGTCACCTCACAAATATTCAATTAACGCACAGCTAACGAGCACACAATGAGGATATTATAATGCCAAATCGATAATTAGTCATACTTATATAAAAATAATTAGATCGAAATATTGTTTAATTGGCAATGCTACGATAATTTCGTATCAAATTGAAATGATGTTGATGCCTGGGCTTGTGGGTGTGGCATGGCTTCGTGGTTTGCTGTTTGTGCCACATCAGATGTCGCACAAGTTGGTTGCACTTATGATAAACTCCCTGGGCTTGGCAAGATTTATGCGGCTGGCTGGCAGCGCAATAAGCGTCTTGCAAATGTGGCAAATGCGATGATCTAGCCAGATGCTGCAACATTTTGCGGCAAGCCTTGCCACTCCGGTTGGCCGGGCAATCTGTCAGTTGGCATCGCTCTGCCCCATTGCTAATGGAGATTCGGGCCTGTTATGAGCTTACCGATATGGCCAAACACCAAAGCCTTAACTGCCACGCACAAGCACAGGCACACAAACAAACACACACGCACATGTACACTTGGGGAAAATTATGATAATTTAAATGAATTTTCGACTATGGCTGGCTAGGAACTGGCACGTATTAAGGGTTTAATATATGATTTTTTTAAATTACCTTAAAATTTGTATCATCTTTGCTGAATATTGGTAAAGACTCTTTTATATTAATATTATGTTCATAATCAGTTTAATCTTCAAAGTTTTTATACAACTTGAAGCTTGCCCATTTGTAAATTGCCTGCTTTTCAATGCAATTTCCTTGCTTCTATTATTATCTATTACATTTTCTCTCAGTGTACACATATGTATATAGCCACAATAAAATTCTGAGCTACTTGGCAGCAATAGAGTTTTGTGTGTTTTTGAAGCGCCTTTGAAATTGACGCTTTTGTCTATGTGCGCTCCTCTCTGCCTCACTCTATCTCTCTCTCTATGTCTTTCTCTATCACTCTTTTATCAGTCAGTGTCTGTGTGGCTGCCTCTGTCTCTCCATCACATACAAATTATTTGCAGCTTATCAGCGCGTTGCTGTTGTCCATTTTTATGGGCATTTGCTTTTGTTTTGGTTGCTTTTAGTTACTTAGCCGGGGTTCAGCAGTCGAAGGACTACGCAGCTTAGAGAACGTTCACACTGTCAGTGTGTGTGTGTGTGTGTGTGTGTGTGTGTGTGTGTGCACAGCATTTGTGGTCACTCAACACACACACACACACTCACATAGTATATATACTGAACACTTATCGCTGGCTGCGAGGAAGGACATCACTTGAAAATTGCCTAAACAGTTTGAGTCCAGGCATTTTGTTGTTCTTTTTCTTTTTGGTTGTCAATGTGAAGTGCGCGTTTTTTGTTTTACGATGCTTGGCATAGATTTCGTTTTTGTTTCTCTTATTGTTTTCGCTTGGTTGTTCTGTTTCGTCTTTGTCCATCGAATAAAATGTGAATAAGAACATAAGCAAGAGGCCACAAATTCTGGCCGCAACGCTTTCTGCAACATGTCTCGTGGCCAACAGTTGTCACACAGAGAAAGCCAAGAGACTATTGAAAAGGCCATCAGCCGTTAACCGCAAACATGTTGTCCAAATTTCAAATGGCAGAGAACATGATACAGACAGACGATACAGATGATATGTCTAATAGCCAGGCAGATAAACCGCATTGCTCAGTCAGTTCAGGCCAAGCAAGAAAGTAATTCGGCAAATATTTCTTTGTTTTTCATTGGATTATTTATTTACCAAAAACTTAAATTTACATCAGCAAATTGGGCCAATCAGCATAGTAAAGTTATCTGTAAATCTGGTTACGTATTTTTCTGAAATTTTATTCAATTAGGCATAATATGTGAGTAAGCAACATGAGCAGCGCTTTGTGGCGCCACGCACAACTTTCAGCGTGCAGGGCATGAAGTGAGCGGCCAGTTAAGCAGTTGATTTTGCGGTTGCGGTGTCACTGATTGAATCTATAGACCCGTCAACAGGCCAGCCCCCCATCCAGAGATGGACGACGCCCAACGCAAAACCAACTCAACCGGAGTCGAATCGGTCGCCATCAATAAATTGTAAGCTGATTGGCTCAGTGTCCTTGTGGATATATATATATATGTATACATATGTATGTATGTATGTACATATATTGGAACAATAACGCTGGAGTCAACCGTCGTTGATTTACGCCAGATGACTGGTGAGCTGTCATTAAATGTGACCGCAGGTCGAGGCGCGGGCCAATTGTTTCGGGCTGTAATTAAGCGTTGACTATTTGGACAACGCTGCGTATGCGCGTTATGAGCATGGAAAATGCGAGAAAAATGAAACAACAAAAATATACATAAATAAAAAAATAAATAAGTTAATAAATATGAAAAGGCGCCTCAAGGCCTTTCAGCTGAATTGTCGCGCGAATGGAATTAAATTAAAAGCGTTAAGTGACAATGCAAATAACTGAAATGCATTTCATTATGCGGCATTTAAAGTTCTTAACTTTTTAATAAGCTGCTCGTCATTGACATCGTATGTGTGTGTAGGTGTGTGTGTGTGTGTGCATAATGTATTTTAATTCGACTCACATATACACGCCCACACAAATAAGTCGGTATTAAGAAAAAAATAAGAGTAGAGTTTAATACTGCCGCAATCATTAAAAATATATATACCTATTTATACAATGAAAATACAAAATAATAAAAGAAAACATTATTGCTGAAAATTAAACAAAATATATATTTTCAAAAGAGAGAGAGAGAGAGTGAGAGAGAGAATTGAGAATTTTTAATATGTTAATATAAAGTAATGAGAGCAATCTTCAGATTGCACTCTTAATGGAGATTGTTAATTTTGTGCTTGTTGAAAGTTTTAATAGTCATCTCATTTGTTAGTGGAGGACGAAATAATAAGTTCATCAATCTTTTATCGAATTGAATGGTGGGACCAAAAATTGATGAAACGTGGGCAGCTCCTTGTACAGAGAAGAAAGTATTTTGATTCATTTCAAATGCTTTATATAGGTGAGAGTAAGTTTATTCAAATCTTATATTCTACAATCTGAAAAAAAAATTGCCAATAGCATATTTACATAAAGGCTTATCAGTTTTCGTTCAAAACAGTTAACACGCCATTTATTTAAATTATGGCTATTTAATATTCATTAGATATATTATAGAATATTTATTCATAGTGTAATACTTTTGTTGTGTATAAAATATTTGCTAAGTTAATCAAAGAGGCATTCATTTAAATTAGAAATTATAATTTACGTGTTGCTGTCATTGTCTATCCATATTCCTAATACATTCACAATTCATTCATTTAAATATGGAATATGGATAGACAATACAATACCTTTATATACAGTTTAGAGTAAATCGTTATGAATATCGATGTTTATAAAGAATGACAATACGTTTGATAAAACTTTTATCAACGCATTTATTGTAATTATAGACTATTTAGGGCTCATCATGTATGTATATGCATAATTCGTATACTCATAGAGTAGCTCCCTTTAGCATGAGAATTAGCTGTCATTCCCTGACAATACCTTTCACAAGTCCATCCACTAGATATTTATTCAGGGCAGTGATCATTATATGTATATTATGTATATGCTCACTCTGTAAATGGGCTGGAAAGGGTATTGTCAAGGAATGTGTACCTTTTATAGGGTATTTAGTATGCAGCAGCTCGAACTGTTTGCGCAGTGGGCAAATCGTAGACTCGCTTCAGCAGTAAGTAGCACTAAGAGTTGTTTGCTTCTTGTTTGCCAGTTACTTTGGGTATTATTAAATATTAATTTCTGTTTGGGGCGAAGCTCTTAAACTGCTTTTTAATGGCTGCAACGTGCGCTGCAACAAAATGCGGCGATTACGTACTGGGTAGGACACGTGTCCAGGGTCTCATAAAATTATGTAGAGGCGCTCACATAATTAGACGTACCGCTGCCAGGCCGCCAACCGCATTTAACTGACATCCTGTGGTTTTGATTTTAAATTTATGTTAATTAACTGCAGACTCGGCAAATAGCTCGAAACATTGTTGGTTGTGGGTCGTTGTCGGGGACAACGTTTTGCGGCGAAGACGCTGTCGCGGCTTATGTCTAAGTGCAAAGGACTCCCGCCATAAGAGCCTTGTTCAAATCCTATTTCGTTTCTTTGTTTGCCCTCGCACACGCCCACATCCAGTAAGTAAACTTTCCAGGAATGCATAAACGCCGCCGCACAGATAAGCCCGCATTAAGCGTATCGCCACGGTGTTTGCGAGAGAATGTGGGTGTGTGTGCGTGTGTGTGTGCCCTCTCCCTGCATTAATGTACACACACGAGTCTTTAATTAGATGTACCTTGAAACAAAAGTATTCGAAATTCATAACTCGTTGCCATAGATTAAATGTATGCATATTGATTGAATCAAATATTTTAAATTGAATGAAAATAAATCTTTGATATGTTTGCCAACACATGTGTGGCTAGAGTTTACACACTTCACACTGCTCGCCCAATATTCGAAAAGAACTCAAACGAATTGTTAATGAAAAAATAAATCCATATACCCTGTAATACACACTTGACGAGAATTCATATGGGACTAGAGCTTGTTCTTCACAATGATTTGGTATATCGAAGTATTAACTGAATTCCTTGTCTCTTTTATATACCTAAATCACCATTCTTCTTCTCTTTTCCAATCAACTAAAAATACCTTCACTATTATATCACATCTCCAACTCAAACTGCCTCTCAGTTCATTCATATACCAAGAGATCATCGATTCTCTCATGCTTCACTTCCAGTTGACATGCACATTGAAACCTTTCAATATTTACAGGGTATATGCGCGCATGTAAAATGGATTAACGCACAAAATGCTTCGTTCCGCAGGCCATTTAAATTTGCGTTTGCCCTTTTTCCCCTTTTGCATGCATTTTTAAAAGGTTGTAATAATTTGACAATGTATAATTCCACACGAAAACGACAATAAAATTTGCCCTGCAAATATTGACAAAAGTATGCTGCACAGTATTGAAAAAGTGCCGAAAACAACAACAGCAAAAAAGAGAAGAAACTCAAAAATAATAATAAAGGCCAACAAGTGTCAGACTCCTGCCCTTTTGGCTTTGTCCATTGTCCATTTTCAACGCATTTTTTGTGCCTGCATCTTTTCATTTATTAAACATTTTTCGCGCTGTCCGACAAATAGCTGAGTATTGGTATTGGTTTTTACAATCGTCCAGCACCCAGTCCATCGACCTGATATTTAACAATAACGTGTGGGTTGTTATTAAAATGTCAGCAACAGAGTTGAGAAGTCACAGCGGGCGACGTGCTAGCTGACAGTAAATTCCAAATTGTTTTTATCTCTATTATTCTGATTTTGTCTCACTTTTCCTTTTATTTTTTTTTTTTTTGGGAATAAAATTGTGTGGAAGAGTCAGTGTGCTTGTGACTGCGTTGATAGCCTCCACAAACTGAACACAATAGATTAATAATTTGTATTTCGTCACACAGAGAGAATGTGCGATATGAGCTCATGTTGCTCCTGCAGCTAAATGTAAGGGTATTTGCTTGGCTAAGAGTTTTACTCAATGGGTAAAGACTCACATGGTGTAACTTATCTGTAGAGAATATTCTTTTTATTATTTTTTTAATATATTTTATAGAGATTATTTCAGTAAAACTATAAGCTAATTAGTTTAGTCTTTCATGCAAGAATTTTGCTAGAACTCATTTTAATATTATAAAAAATACTAAAAATACTTTAAAATATCATACCATTTTCTAATAAATATGAGCAGGTTTTTAAATGATTTCTAAGTTTTTATGGAAATTTTAAAAATAAAATTACGTACATTATTAATCAATCAATCAAAAGTTTTAATGAATAATGTGAAATTATTTTAGTATAGTTTACATACTATCGTATAAATTGAGGATAAATATCATATTTTAATTCAAATAAATTTTTAATAAATATAAACATTTGATTAAATTAAAAAAGTCTCAGATTTAAATGTTTTAGCCCTTTACTGGTTAACAAGCTGAAATTGTTGTCATGTTTGCATGATTTCTGACCAGAGATTCATTTTTGGTAAATGCATATTTAAATTACAAAAAATATAATTAATTTTTTATCAAAGTAATCCCTTACGCAAAAAGATGGCAAAAATATTTCAGGCTGCCTAGCCTGTGGCACAGTCAACAGAGGATGGCCAAATGAGGCTACTGAGCAGCTGCCAGAAGAGGAAGAAGCAGCAGCAGGAAAGGAGGAGGAAGCAGGAGGAGGAGTGCGGTGTGCAACAAGCGGCAAATACCGAGACAACAACAATGGTAATAAAACAATATTGCCCCTGGTAGCAACATCTATGCGTCCGTGCATGGGTGTGTGCCTGTGTGTGTGTAGTTGTGTGTGTGTGTGTGCCCGTGTGTGTAATGTATTTTCAGTAAATAACAAGCAGAAAATACATTCCATTCTACCCAGCACACGCTCCAGACTTAGTCTGGCTGTCAGCCTGTCCGTCCGCTGCATTTGCCTTTTGTCCGCTCAGACTTTGAGCAAAGTTTTATGATTGCATTGTCCTTGTTGAGACTAGGAGCTGTGAGCCGTGTCCGTGTGTGTGCGAGTGTGTGTGCCAGGATGTTTGTAAATTAAATGTTAAGTAAATTGCAATTTTCACAGGGAACTGGCATTAAGTATTTTTCTGTGCTATTTGAAGCCACTGCAGCATGCTTGAGATTTCATTCATTTTATTAACAACTTCCTACCGAAAGCCCCTCAAAATTGTTCCTTCGCCCGGTGTCTGTTAGTGTAAACTTTTTAGGAAATGTAACTGAAGCTCTTAAGCATTTTGTTTGTTGTCATATTTAATTTAATTAAAATCTGTTGGCCAAATGTGCGCCTCGAAAGCAGGCAGTAGAATATTTGGACACGGCCTTTAAGCAAACAGTTTGTACAAATTTCTTCTTTCAGCTTCTTTTAGTCTTTTGTTGTTGTTGTTGTTGCTGTTGTGGCACACAAATGAATTTGCAGCAATTCATTAAAATTCAAGCAACCAGGCAGCATAAATTGCTCATATAAGCCAGGAACAACAACAACAACAGCAATAGCAACAGCAATAAGGACTTCAAAGCAGCATATATCTTATCCTTTATACCCTTTCAGTTTGGCCAGCGCGAGAGCTGGGGTTATAAATAAGCGCAAAAACAACAGCAACAACAGCAACAACTACAACTAAAACATGGCATTTTCAAGGACATTTCATACAAGCCAAACTCGAGCGGGTCCTTGGGCCAGCTGCCCACTGCCTCCTTGCCATTTCTTATTTATTTTGTTGGTGTTGTTGTTGTTGTCGTTTATATATTTTTTTTTTGCTTTTGTATTTCTATTTCTTTCGTTTTGTATGCTTTTTCTCGCTCGCATGCGAAAATGTATACGACTTGCTAAAATTGCACATAAATTAAATTTATGTTTTATGAGCGTTGTCTCCTTGTGTTTTGCACAATTCTCGTGTTTCGCTACGTTTCGTTTCGGTTTGGTTAGTTTTCGTTTCGCATTCGGTTTGTTGCTGCGCCTAGGCCTCATATGAGGCTCCTTCACAGGGTCGCTCTACACCCCCTAGAGATGGGCACGTGACGAGCGACCCAGTTTGATATGAAGAGGAGGCTTGTTTATGGCAGAGAAACATATCGAAAATGGAATGACTTAAGTTTTTTTTTTTTTTTTCTTTTTTTTTTTATAGTTTATTTTGGCATGGTATTTACTAAGTTGCCTCTGTTAGTCACTTTTAGTTGAAAAGTGATAAAAAATAAGTTATATTTAAATGAAGTCACATAAATGTCTTTCAGTTGAGTCGCTAGTCTCAGTCTATAACTTATACTTAGTATAGTTTCTCTAAACTCTCCATTCACTGCGCGTGCTTGCGTTTTCGTGTCACGCGTGTCATCGCTTCTTCCGGCTTCGCTTTGATCTCTCTAGTTAGCTTTTGGGCCGGACGGCATTCACGTGCCGGAAAATCGCATTTATTTAATACGCACAGTAAATTTTCAACACTTGGTAACTAAATAGACGGACATTTAGTGCCATTTCGATGGGCAGCACTGGCGGCAGTCCAAACCTCTAGGCTGAGCACATCAGCCAGCCCCACATGACATTAATAATTCACTTTACGCAGTCAATTTTCTCAAATCGTTGGGCTATTCGGGTCGTCCTTTGCTTCTTCTGTTGTTTTCCTTTTTTTCTGTTTTTTTTTTGTTTTTTTTTTTTGTTTTTTTGTTTATTTATATATTTTTTATTTGGTCCTTGCTGTTCATTATTTTTAAACGTTGCTGACAGTTGTAAATCTGTCAGGCTTATTAACCGTTAAATGTCACTTAACTGTCATGCGCTTGGCCAGCAGCAGCAGCAACAACAACAACAACAATAACCAGAGTTGCTTGGGCTGACAGCAAACGAAGTCCAAAAATTATGCGCATAATACAAAAAAATTGTATAAAATTTGCTGATGCCAGCGACAAAATCAGCCAACGGCAGCAACAACAACAACAACAACATTAACAACAATAATAATCATGATAATAATAATAATAATCAGAATAATAATAGCCATAAAGCATCCATTTCAGCAATTGTAATTATTTTTCGCGTCTTTATTACATTTAAATGCCAATTTATTGCCTTCGATTAAATAACGAGCGCGCATATATAATGAATTGTGTTTCATTTCCGGTTTGGCAGTGAGCTGCCTGCCGGAATGGGCGCCTGCCGGGGTCCATAACTGTAAGCCATTTAAGCTTTGTGAAAGTGAAGAGCTTGACAAATGCAGTCGAGCGCTCACTGAACTCAGAATAAAATTTGTCCAATTTGGCATATGAATCGCTGCTCTAAATGTCTAACAGAGTTCTATAGCTACACAGCTTTAACTGCAAAAGTCGCAATTGCCAGCTGACTTTGCATACAAAGACTCTCTGGAGCGCTGCAGCGCTATCTGCTTGAGGACATCCCTGGCTCTGATATTATAATCTAATTGATTGCCAGTGATTATTTGTTTGAGCCTTTGGTCGTAGTCGAGGCGCACATATTAACTTGCAGCTTGCATTCACAGCCAATTGGCCAGCATCGAGTTAGGGCAATCAATAAGCCGGGCCGAAAGCGTCTAAGCTCCATTCGCACAGGTTGTGAATGGCAATGGCTCTGATAAATGGCCAAAACCAAACAGCAAATTTAAAAGGCACTGGGCGAGGCATGCTAGAGCGTGCAGAGAGCAGCAGAGAGGAGAGTGAGGAGAGAGGGGAGGGCTAAGAGCTGTGAGCAGAGGCGAGCAGCAAATACAAATACATTTTCATAAATCTGGCAGCACTTTAATAATTTCCGTTTATCTCTTGTACTTGCAACGGGCTGTGGCACCAGGCATGCCGTCGCCCTTGCCCGTTGCCGTTGCCATTGCCGTCGTCGTCTCCATTTGTTGTTTTTATGGCTGCTTACTTCAATTGCCTCTCCAGTTGCTGCTGTTGCCGCTTGGCATTTTATAAATCGTTTGACATAGTAGCAACAGCAACAGCAACAGCAACAGCAACAACAATAGCAACAGCAGCAACAATAACAACAACAACAGCAGCAAGAACGACAACAATAATGGCAAGTGAAAGTACAAAACTAAACAATGCAGGCAACAACTGGAGCAGAGACTGAGGCTGAGGCTGAGGCTGAGCCAGCGCCAGATTCTGAGCCTCAGCCTCAGCCTTGGTGTGGTGGCAAAAAAGTATCTACGAATATGAAACATGGCAATAAATATTGTGCAGGCATTAAACGTTTGGATTATTTTACTTGCAACAGCAAAAACAGAAATAGACAAGGCAGACAGCTAGACGGGCACTGATCTGTGTGCCTGTGTGTGTGGGCGTGGCAATGGACAGCATTGAACATCTAACTGCCTTAGTTAGCACTTGGCTTAGCTGTGTATTTGTCTTGTTTATGCGTAAGTGTCGTGTTGTCTGTGTGTGTGTGTGTGTCTGTGTGTAGTTACACTGAGAAAAATTCTCATGCTAAGAATGTATAATGTTTTATTCTGCATATGTTAAACATACATTTGATAATATACATACATAGTAATTATGACAGCAAAATACACTTTATTCATTTTAATTTCTGAAAAAAAAAAAATAAATAAATAAAAATAAATAAAATAAAAATAATATAAATATTAAGACATAAATTTTTGTGAGTGTAAAGTTGTTTTTGCAAGGTCTTGAGTTTTTCACCTCAAATGAGAATATTTTTGTGGGACAAATAATTTATATATAAAAATATGTAAAGTATTCTTTATAGATATGAGGTATATAAAATAAATTATGCCAATTCTGCATGTAATATAATTTTATATATTTTAACTTAATTTAATATATTTCATTTCATTAGAGATTAAACTTCGAAAATCATTTGTGGTAAGTTTTTCTTCGAGTGCTTCAACAGAGTTTTGCAATGCTGGCAGCTACTTTTTACTCATGCTGCCTTTAGTTTTCGCTTTACTCTTTAGCAAAGCATTTCCACATTTCCACACCATTAAATTGACAATGCAATAAAATGCCGAGTCCTTTGGCCTGCTGCTGCTGCTGCTTCTTAAGCTGCATTAATAAAACAACTCGTAGCATACGTTCACTGGACTTGGCCACAACACAATTTGCCACACGCATACACACACACATACACACATACACTATCTCACAGACACACACACACACGCACGCACAACAAATGAAGTAACTACTTTCGGGGCCTTCGGTTGTGCGTTATCAGTTTATGCGCTCACATGGCGTATGCACAATATTTGAAAAGCCAACCCTAAAACAGCAACAGCGCTTACTTGGCCCAGTCGAAGATCTCTTAATTTTAAAGCTCTTCAATCGGCTGCAAAATACTTCAGCAAACGAGACAAGCAAATCGTTTAGTGTGCCTTGCTTCCGTTTTTGTGGCAAAAGGCAACGGAAGGAAGCTCTGCCACACACACACACATACATCACACTCTGTACGTGTGCGTGTGTGTGTGTGTAATCGCAGCTGACTGCCCATTCAGGCAAATGCAATATGTCAGTCTATACAACTGGCAGGCCAAGATACGACTACAGCCTTTCAAGCTTCAAGCCAGCCCAGATCAACGTGGCCTCGGTCAGGAGCAGCACACACAAAAGGCTCAAGTAACGTCGGTGTCAGACCGTATGAGTGTGTGTGTGTGTGTTTTTGCTGGAGGTGTTGAAAGCAATTGGCGTTAGAAAAATGCAGACATACACACACACGCTCACACCCACAAACACTAACACAAACACAAACACAAACGCCAACACCCACAGCTGACGCCAGACAAAACGCAACGAGACGCCATTTCGAGGCAAACGTGCCTAAAAATGTGGAAATTTTCTAGACTGCAAAGCGTGAAAAGGCAGTTGAAGAGCAACAGCAACAAAATGAAAAGCAAAAGCAGCGATTGCCTTTAAATGTTGCTACCACATAGGCGTGGCAGACTTAAAAGCGTTTTTGGTTATAAACTCCCCCGAAAGGAAATTTCACTCTTTGAAGCCAAAATGAATTGCCAACCGTACGAAGTTGCAGCACTTCATGTATGTGTGCATACGTGTGTGTATATGTGTGTGTGTGTGGCATAATAATTTTGCATATGCAATTTTTGCGATCGATAAGCCAAAATATGCAAAGCAGTTAAAAGACTGCAACTCCCCAGCGGGTGTTCAGGTAGCAAAAGAGAGACGAGCTCACTTTCCACCTGCCTCTCAGGTATCCCATTGACAGTTTCTTGTGTCAATCGATGTCGAATTTTGTTGCTTTGAAACGAGTTTTAATGACATCTTTAGCTCGCTTTAAATATCAGCTGCAGCTCACTTTAAGAGCCGCACTTGATGGCTTTCGCATAGAGTTTTGCAAGAGTTTGAAGTCTGTGCTGTTATCGAGGCGGGAGAAGTTTTAAATTTTAGCCTGCAGTAGTACAAGGAAATATATGTAGGGATTAGTCGAGAGCAATTGGGTTTTAGCAAAAGTTCTTCAGATGCGCTTGGGGCTTAGCTTTTCCAAAGCCCCAAATGTGGGATTAAGGTTACTGGACTTTGTTATTGGTCAAGGTTCTTACTGTTCATATTAAAGGGATAATCTTTTGGAAGTCTGATCAATGAACTAAGAATAATAAAACAAAAATATATTATATAATAATAATAATTAAAAAAAAATAAAAATAATAATAATAATAATAATAATAATAAAAATAATAATAATAATAATAATAATAAAAATAATAATAATAATCATAATAATGCCAAAATTTTAGCTATGAGCCATCTTAAAAATATCTCTAAGTTTTATCCGCACTTCTCGTTAAATTTTAAAGCTAAAACTTGGTTTCTTCAAGCCAATTTAGCGGATTATTTTGGAAACTGCTCCCAAAACAAAAATTAACAGTTTCTCATGATCGAAATGCGTAACGAGCGACATATTTCGGTTGTGCTTTTTTCATTATATCTATACATATATCTGTTGTGGCAAGCCCAGAGGCATCGTTGTCAAAAATAGCAACAGAAGTCAAGTGAAAGGAAAACAAGTTGATGGACTAGATGGGGCGGAGCAGTGGGATGTCTGAGAGCTGAAGCTAATGCTGAAGCTGGAGGTGCAGGTGTAGATGGAGGCGGAGGCAGAGGCAGAGGCGGAGGCAGCACTACGAGTAAATTACAAATTAAATCATAAAACGCAAGTGACAGCGCACAGGGCAGAGATTTAGATTTATTACGTGACTGGAAACATTAAACGCTTTGGCCATTAACACACGCGCGCCCAGGATAACAAGCCAGGATGAGACAATGTGTGTCTGTGTGGGTGTGTGTGTGGATGAGCGTATGTGTGTGTGCGTATGTGGGTGTCTGTGCGTGTGTCTGTCTGTCTGTCTCTTTGTCGGCTAGGGCATCGTATATGTTTGACTTTTGTGTGTTTAGTGTGTGTTTATTTCGATTAAATTATTAAAATATTTAATTGCCGAACAAAACAAAGTCATTTATCTCTATCTAACTGTATCTGTATCTGTGAGTGCACTAAACAAATTGAGCTTTGGCTTTGGTCTTTTGATCAGCTAATTATATTTGAGCTGTGAACTGTGTATAAATACACATCTATTTCTATAGCTCTCTATATATAAACGCTTGAATGTTTTTTGGGTCTTTCCCAAAGTAACGAATAGGCACACTCAGTTTGTGGTCTTGCGGTTTTTGTTGTCTTGACCAAGCCAATTAGTTGTTGGTCCTTTATCACACATTCATTTAATGTTACACTTAATTCTTAGCATGATTTCGATTTGTGTCTGTGTGCGTGTGTATGTGTCACTCAAGTATCTCTTAACGGCGTCTGTGTGTGTGTGTGTGCGAGTGTGTGTGCTGTGCTGTGATTTGTCGAGCATTTCAGCTCGTATAAAGTAATTTTCATTTAATTGACATAATTGCGCACACTGTGCATATGTAATCAATTGTCGCCGGTCAAGTGACAAACGGGATATCCACACACACACACACACATACACGTGTGGAGTGAGGCATTTGTTGTTCACTTTATCGTTAAGCTGACAATGACAGCGATGGCAATTTTATTGGCAGGCACTGGCCAAATGGCCATTGGCATAGACAAATATTTGTTGGTTTACCATTGCAAATGTTACACACTCACACACAGACACATAAAGCCACGCACAGCCCCTTTGCCACGCCTCAATATTCAAAGCCAAAGCTTTCACTCAAATGTCACTTATCGCCTCACTTCGCTTCAAACTACACACACACACACACTCACACACACACACTCAGACACTTCAACAGCTGTTTATCATATGCCCAAAGTTTGCATGTATGCTTGCCTCTAAGTGGATGTGTGTGTGTGAGTCTGTTTGTGTTTAGCGTTTTAGTCTTCCTTTTGCCTGTGCTAATGATATACAATTGAAAAGTTGGCCAACACAATGCAGTTCAATGATTACGCAAATAAATATAAGTAATAACAATTAAGTAGAAAATCAAATGAAAGAGAAAGATAAAGAAAAAGCAACAGAGAGAGAGGGAGCGAGAGAGGTATAGAGAAAGGCAGATAGATAGAGAGTAAGTAAGTAGAGTTTAGCTTTAAGAAACATTAACAGGAATTAACCATTTAAAGCAGGTAAGGAGCAGGTGAAGCCTGTATCTTCATCTCTGAAAACATGCAGTAAAATAATGAACATATATATTTTTGATAAAATATATCTGAGCAATATTAGAGGACATCAAGTGATACAAAACAGAGCATGAGAGTTGCCTCTGAAGTGCAATATTAATTAATTTTCAAAGTTAAAACTCCTGTGGAAATCGAACGGTAAGCTCATAAGCCTAAAACGGTTGCAGCCCGCTGAGGGAAGTATAATAATTATTAGAGGCGCATATTAATCCAATAATAGGATTTCCCGACCAGACCCAAGCGGGCAATGAGCTCGTTTTGATTGCTTGGAGAATGCAAAAGGCAATATGAATTGAATGGCATTTAATGTGTGCAGCTCGGCTGCAAGGATTTGCCCCGACAGTTGTAAACGGGCCGGTTGATATTCTTGTCGAGCTGCATAATAAGGAAAATGGAAGGAGAATGGATGGAAAATGGATGGGAAATGGATGGAGAAGGGATGCAGAATGGATATAGCCAGAGCCGCACAATATAATTATGCATTAATGTTAATTATCGCCAGGCATTGTTCGTTATGGCAGGCCACGCCCATTCGCCGAGCGGCTTACAGGGCGAAGCAGCAATCAGTGAGGCCACAAACCAATACGTAGAGTCCATTCTGAGACAGAGAAACAAAAGGCTGAAAATGATTTTAATTACAATTAATTAATGACTGTTTAAATGTTGGGCATGTGGCACGGTGCACGCTGCATGTTGCGCGTTGCACGAAGCAATTCATGCTTTGTGTATTGCAACAGGCTTACCTTTGACGCAATTAATTTGGCTTAATGAAAGACCCACACATACTCAGACACAGACACGGACAGAGACAGAGAGAGAGACAGAGACAGAGACAGAGACAGCAGAGACGCGGATGGGCACTAAAAGTTGCACGACTGGTGAAAAATGATGCCTGTCAGTGGCATCATATGCAAAACTCTTGGCATTAACTGTCCAAAGCAGAAGCCACGACCCAAAAACCCTTGAAGGATCAAGTGGCCCAAAAACTAACCGAAAACTAAATTTCAAGGCTCATTGCGTGCGAATAATGTGGCCAATGTTTGACAAGAGCACGGGACGGTCACTCATGTGTATGTGTATGTGTGTGCGTGGGGGGGGGGGGGGGGGGGTCTAGGGTAAGTTTGTGCACTGAACCTCACTAATGTTGCGGTCACACACCCACACACAAACACACTCGCACACAGTCACATATACAAGCAAAAGTTTGACTTTCTTTAAGCGGATGTGTCTGCGGGTCGAGGCGAATGGCAATTTGCATATGAAACACAAAAACGTTAATGATGCATAAAATGATTTTGTTAGCTTGTAAAATTCTTTCAATTCATACACATATACACATACATATATTTATATATGTATGTGCATAGATACATGCATGAAAAGTCGAGCTATAAATGATTGAACAGCAAATGTGGGCGTTGCCAGACGCCGCCCGCCCACTCGTTAACAGCACCAGCAGCTGCTAAACTTGTTTGTTAACCTGTTGATAAATTTTATGTCTCTCGCGTAAGCTTTGCCAAAGATTTTGCATTATCGATTTGCGCTGCTCGAAAATGTTTAAATGACGGCAGAAGCAAAAAAACAAAAAATAATGAATGAGAATTGTGTGAAAATACAACTCAAATCACATGTGAAATTTTGAAAAATGAGCGCGAGCACGCGCCGCCCCTCCCCTGGGCATTTGATTTTTCAGGTGGCGCCGCGAGCAAACTGAATGAGTCAGCCGGGTAACATAAATCATTCGAATGCGAAAATCAGTTAAAGCATAATGTTCCATAAACATTGAAATGGTTACCTGTCCCTCACTAGCTCGCTTGGTCTCTCTCTTTCTCTTTCTGTTACTTGCTTTCTCTCTCTGTTCAGGCCGTGTTTAGCATCCATTCTTTGCTTTTGTTTTATTTAAAACAGCAACTGGGGAGCAGCCAGCCTATAAATAAGCGCAATGATCTATATGCAAGTATTCCCAGCTAAAATTGAAAAGCGGAACAGAGTGAACCAGCATCGCATTCAGCTGTCGGCCTTTTGAACTGGGCCTATAGCAGAGCTATGCGGGCTTTAAGTAAGTTTATTCATTCATTCATTAAGTTTATTCATTCATTTCATTTCGTGTTGATGCTGCGTTTGATTGACTGCATTTACTTGGCAATAGATTAAATATATTATATATTTATTTTATTTTATTCAAAGAGAAGGTTTGAAAATGGGTATAGAAAAATAAAACAGTTCTGAAATTAGAAAAGAAAATTTGATATGTGAAATATGGAACGACCATTCTCTATTGATTTCTATGGATCTATTCTATGATATATGATCTGTTTTAGAGTTAACGAAAAGTTACGAACACTTAGCATAGATTGCTGTAAATTAAACGTGAAAGTTTTTTCACTTGGTTCTTCGATTCGCTCTGAGTTAAGCCCTAGCACTAAGCTGTATATTTTAATTCCAATTTCAATAATTCGATGTCTGTTTTAGCAAAGCAGTAAATTTATTTTCAGCACATTCATTAAAAAGGAATATCGCAGCAGTTCACTCAGTACCTTCGACAGTCCACATCTATCAGCTCTTCAGTCGACAGGTAATTACAGGTCAGCTGCTAGTCAAGCTCTGTCTGCGTTTCGATATATTCTTTGGCAGCGAGTGACTTGTAATTTATGGAGTGTCTTGCATATTTCATGCCGTTAAGATTAAGATAAGCACACATGAATATTTAAGGGAAAAGTTGATGCTGCTCGAGGGCGACCAATCTAAGGACTAATTAAAGCCCACGTCGGATTTGCGTGTCAAGCTTTTGTCAAGCTGACTGGCAGTCGCTTCAGCTGAAGTTACATTTGACATCAACTTTGCCCTAGCAGCCGGTGGGAGGGTCGTGTATGTGTGTGTATGAGTGTGTGTGTGTGTGAGCTGCAGCTGTGCGATTAAATTAATAACTGCACAAGGATTAAAAAACTAACTAACAGCCATGGCAAGGACATGCACCCAAGCCCAAGCCCAAGCCCAGGCTCAGGCTCTGGCACAGACAGCAGCTGCTGCGTCCGAAAACTTTTGCTGCAGCTAAAGAGGTTTTAAGTTAAGCAGCCTGTTCTAAGGTGAATATAAAGAAGAGCGCTCATTTCCATAATATTTGCTTTGCACTCGAAGCCACGCCCCACGCCCCAACCGTTTCGCCTGCAGCCGCGTGGAAGAAAATAATTTGCTAAATGATGTCTTAAATAGTTAACGAACTTCGCACGAAATTCTGCGGGCTCCGTTTCGTGAACAGATTCTGAGTTGCTCTGGCTGCTCTTAATTCACTTGGACCATCGGTATCGCTCTGCTATATGCGTGCAGCATCCCCCATTGCCACCTCAGCGCAAACAGCGAACAGCAAACATCAAACGCTGTGCGGAGAGGCAAACTTTAACTAATTTGCTTAAAGCTCGAATCAATTCGGCTCACAGATTGTGGGCGCTCTGCCACGCCCCTCTCTTCATTTGGTTATCTTCACATGACGCCGGTTGGCGACTGGCGGCGGACCTGGGCATCTCGTAAATTTCGCCGAACCACCCGAAACTTTCCATTAAGAAGCTCAAAAACAGATATACCAAACTTCCAAGTGCTCATCCGCCTGGCTGGGCGCATAGTGAAGGGCGGCGGAAGGGGCCCTGTAAGAGGGGAACTAAGGCAGCCATCTGCTGTGTGTGTGTGTGTATGTTTGTGTGTGTGGGTAGGCAGACGCGACATACGCCGCGCAACAAATCACGCGTCGCAGCCGCCGACCAGGCCAAATGGAAATGCCGACAACCAAAAAAGGCTGGCCAAGTGCTCTAAGCCAGATGTGCTCGACTAGCAGATGCCCTGCAGAATAGTAAGTAATGAATGAATTTTCAGTAAAGAATTTTAAATCTGAAATTTATGTTTCTGCAAGAAATTAGTCTTGTTGATTCCACAGTTATACAACTCTTACCACACAAATAATCGATTCTATATTTAGTTAATCTTAATTTGTGCAGGGTATTAAGCAATAAAGAATAAAATTGCTCAGGAAGTGCACGCAGTCTGTTAGTCGGAAAACGAATATCATAATTTACTTTGTCACCCGCTGCGAATTAGCATTGTGTGTGTGCGTGTGTGTGTGTGCATTTGTGTGCAGTCTGCCACGCCCACCTTTGACTGCTCAACGGGGCGGAACATTTTAAACAAAGCGTCGCCACTTGAACGCCACTGCGAAAACTTTCCACAAAGCACTTAAAAATTTCTGTGTGTGTGTGTTGGATAGAGAGAGACAGAGCTACAAAGAGAGAGAGGGAAAGAGAAAGAGAGTATTCGCTGATTTTAACATACGATAAAGCGAGCCACAGAGTGAGCAAAAGCTGGAGAGAGAAAGTTAGTCAGAGAAAGGAAGAGAAAGAGAGAGAGATAAGGAGAGAGAAAGAGAGAGATAAGGAGAGAGAGAGAGAGAGAGGGGTATAGCAAGTCTGCTCAGCGCAGACAAATAAGTGAAGTTGCAGGCTTCAGCCTTCAGCCTCAGATTGCAGCCAATGAATAAGAGCTGATGGTCGCGGCTGCCTCTCGCCACTCCCACTGGGTGTGTGCATGTGTGAGTGTGAGTGTGAGTTGCCACAGAGCAAATTAATAAAAAAGCATTTGAGGCTGAAAAAGCGCCAATAAATAACGCGACGGGGACAGCTTCATTTGTTTAAGTGCCAGACAAAGCGGCTATCAAGTGCGGAGGATCGCACTCGAAGTGGATGGAGTGCAGTTTTAATCTTTAGCCGATCAGCCAATACTTTAAACTGAATTAAGAAGAGCTAAATGAAAGGATACGGCTTCTCGGAAAATTACTTACGCAGGAAATACTTCTTAAGAGCTCGCAGATAAATGTAAACCGGTAACTGAAATGAATACCAAATGAAGAATGCTGTTGCCTTATCGTATTAGCCCTTCTTATGTGAGTGAAGGCCAAGGCAGGGATTGCCCAGGAAAGATGAAGGCGCGTGGTTGCTTGGTGCTTTCGCTTGACAATTTTGTAAACTCAAAAGCCAAAATGGAATTAAAAGGTTTATCTGCAGCAACTCAGCCAGGCGTAGGTTTAGTTCCGGGAAAACCCTGATTAGCATTATGGGTTCCATAGAATAAATAGGAAAAGTATTTAGAAGAAGAAGAAGAAGACAAGCTGCATTTGCTACCTCACCTCGCAGGTAAAGCCAAGAGAAAGTTGACTAAGAGCCTATCAAGCGCAATTAGAAAGTTCCACAGCCATAGAATTCTATATTCTGGCTTCCCTCACACAATGCCTACCTAGAATACCTGCGAGGCAGAAATAAGAGTGAAATTGATACTGGTACGACTCATGTCCTTAGCTTAGGCACAAGTCGTTGGCTTTATTCAATTACCAAAGAAAATCATATCCGGGACAGCAAACAAATTATCTGAAATTACATTTGTGTTATCGGAGCTGAGTTTGTGGTATCCCTTATGGTCATCCACCAATACAAATAACGCATATCACAGCACTAACTAAACTCTCTCTCACACACACACACACACAGGAAGAGTTTTTATGCGCTTAGCTTTCAATATGATTGCCACTGATGCCATTTGCAAAGTCATCACGTATACGCCACCGTACAGCTCATGCCCCCAGCAGACAGATCACATATGTATATATGTATGTATGTATGTATGTGCGCATGTTTGTATGGTTATGGTGTAAGGGGCATAAGACACACTTAGATGTGTTTAGAGATTGGCTCATTGCCTGATTTCGTTTTGCGTTACGTCATTATTCCGTTGTTATTTGCCATTATGACAATTTAGTTAGTAAAATGCGTTACGAGCTTAAAACTAATTTCAGATTACGCTCAGAGATTTGCAAGAGTTGGGCACAAGCAATGCGAATCTAAGGCAGTAAAAATGCCGCACAACAAGACACAGAGATTGAGATGGAGACGGGCAGAGAGAGACATAGACAGAGAGAGAGAGAGAGAGCGAGAGGAAAGCAGTGAATGTAATAAGTGATTTACATGACTCGCAGGAATTTAGCCGCAAGTCACAAGGCAAAAAGAAAACGAAAACGAGAATCGAAAACGAGAATCGAACATTTCGTGAAATCAGTAGAAATCGATACTTCATTAAGATACCAAAACGTAGCTGACTGTTTGTCCCTTATGCCTGCCCTATTCTCTACTCCCTCCTCCTGCCACCCGCTCACCGCCTCCCCTCGTCCGTGTCCTTCGTTGTCTAACGAGCATGGCACGTTGGCTGCTGCTGGTGTGACGGCCTATCTCTATTGATAGATGGCTAACATGATAGACGGAATCGTGTCGCAGTGTCGCTGACTTGGCAGTCCCATCCACGTTCCCCATTGGCGGCAATGGTGCGTATACGCAATATGCACATTTGCACAACAAAAGCACATGTCAGTCAAGGTCAAATCTAGAACCCAATAGACGAAGCATAGAATGAAATCCCTGCTATTTGAGCATGGCTAACATATAATATAATATTATTAATGCGATTACCCAGACAACTCAATAAATGATATTACTCTTCTATACAGACATAATAAATATGGGAATGGCATTGCCTTAAAGTAGTTCGCTACAGACAAACCCAGAGAAGTTATGTATGCTGATATAGTAGTTGAAAATTTAATCATTCTGCTTAGCTAAATAAACGAAATTTATATATTCGAAACGGTATATATATTTCTTTGATATTTTTGATACTCTTTCACGGAATTACCTATACAATGAACTCTTTAAAGGCATGTGGAATACTTTTGTTGAAATGAATAAATATTGTTTTCAAAATGAAACGGAACGAAATGAAATGTTCGCTGATTAACTAAATTTGGCGACCGCATAATATGTTTGGCCTAGAGGCATGCGAATATCAATTTATGAGTCCAGTTCTGGATGCTGTTGTTTATGTATTGGTGGCAATAAATCATGTAATTATTACATGCGAGTCTGGCCTGCACCTACGCACACATATGCAAATGCACACACAGTTAGATATGGGAGTGTTTGGGCCAGCATTTCGAATCAATTAAACGTGGTTTAAAAACTGAAATAACATCGGCTGCATAAATTATTTAAATATTTTGCTAAGCCTTGTCGATGCGTGGGAACAGGGTAATTCGCATTTGTGTGCGATCTGTACAACTAAATTAAAACCTGGCCAAAATGACTGAGTCTTTGTGGTCCATAATGTGCACTGTGGCAGTTGCAATGGCTGTGGCAATGACTGTTGCAGTTGCAGTTGCAGTTGCATTTGCTTTGGCCTCTAATGCGAAAATAGTTCAACATTTAATTTAAATTATTTAAGCGGCCGACTGGGGAGGGAAAGGGAGCACATAGTGCGGGCTGTTGATGTTACGGATGCATAGCTAAACAGATCAACAGCAGCAAATAATTGTAACGGAAATTGAAATTATATTTTGCTTGGCCTCATTTTGCCATTGACGCGGCTTTCACATAAAATATTTGCCATTTTTTATGCAACAATAATACATATTTTTAGTTCCATTTTTTTGCACGCAAATGCAACATAAGTTTAGCATTTAGTTTTTCATTTAAATTCCATGTGAATTAGCAAACATTTGACATTTATAAAAGCTACAAGTAATTTAAATACGCGCGCATATCTGCATATGTAAATGCGACTAATGCTAATGCTCAGATAGCACAGAATTTTGACAAGGCGCTTAAATTGTCGAAAGCTTCTTAGGTATGCTGACATGTATATTTATATATAAGCATGTGTATATGAATATATATATATATAGTGCACATATATATATAGTGCATATATATATATATATATATATATATATATATATATATATATATATATATATATATATATATATATATATATATATATACCTATATACATTTACATTTATATACATAGGGCATACATTTTGAATAAAATATTTACCTTTAGCTTAGATTTTGATATTTAAGATATTTGAACTTAGTCAAAAGCCAAATATCTAGTTTCTTCATTTGTTGCGTATTTTAAACTGAAGAAGACAATGAAAATGAATGTCTGATCAAATTATACTCATTATTGATGTTTATTCGTTGCCTTTGGCATTATAATTTTAATGGAAATCTAAGAAATTATTTAACCTAATCTCGCTTTTAGAAAAATTACAAAATATTTCACTAAAATCGAACTGAGCTTTAAATATTTATGAACATATTTATATAAATATTTATGAACATGTTTATATGTTTGTATTATTATTTATTTACAATTTGTTAAAGCTCATTGTATTAGACTAACTAAGTAACTAGTAAGTGGACTTATGGACTTAGTCATTTAAAGTCTAAACATAATTATATCTCATTCTATTTTATTCTATATTTCAAGATCTTCAGATCTATTTAACCTTCGCCTGCTGCTGTCAGCAACAGGAGTCGCCAGCTCTAATTGTAGCTCTCAGCTTCTCACTATCCACTCAGTTCAAAAAAATTAGATCTCCTTTGGTATGAGATCTTCATGCTGAGAGGTATTCCATATAGGCACAATCATTACTTGAGGCTTTGCATTCAGCAGATAAAAAATATTTGCCAAAAACATAAAATTACAAATAATAATATTATTTAAATACATTATAAATTACCCTAACTCTATTGACAGGCATTGCGTTGATTCCCTGAAATAAATTGTGCCACAATTAGTATTAAATTCCATTTTTACTGGAACTAGCTAAGCTGACTTTTTAAGGTGCGTATTAAAGAATTAAATTGATTCAAACATATTCTCAGAAATTAATAAGTCGCTGCTGAAAAATACAATTATCATATTAAAACTCCTTTAAATTGAATTATTTTCTTAAGGATGTCGTAAAAAATTCAAATTACGCAACACCCGCGGCGTTAATTGTTGAATATTTGAATCGAAAAGAATGTCGACTCGTCAGGACATTAGTTCAGACGGCAGATTTTGTGAGCCAAATGAACCCTTCTGCCACGCCCACTGGCATCAGACCCAAAAAAATAATAAAAATAAAAATCAGATATGTACAAAAAAAAAAAAGCGCCGGAAATAGAAAAGCAACGGCAGCGCAGCGTGTGCCAGAGACAGCACTGGGCTGGAGCAAGGGCAGGGGCAGGGGCAGAGTGAGCAGTAGAAGGCTGTAAGCAGGACGCAGGACAAGACAAAGGCAACGGAATACACGCACGCCTCGTGCCCAGGCCACGGCGAAGCGCTATTAAGACGTAAAACATTTTTAACACCTACTCGAAATGCCGCCCCGAAACAGAATTCGGGCAGGAGCTGGAACGGGGCGTGGCGTGGTGGATGGCTGGCTGGCTGGCTGGGTGGCAGCAGACGGAAGTGAAGACGCACTCACAGGAAGCTGAAGAAGAGCTGGGAAATAGTTGTGCGAGAAGAAAGCAAAGGAATGAAATGAAATGAAATGTTTCTAATTCAGCGCAACACATTTAAAAGTAATGAAAATAGCAAAAGCAATTGACATGCCACGCCCACTCGCAGTGCCTCTGCTGTTGACACTTTATCAGGCAGGCAGGCCATGCGTGTGTGTGTGCTGAGTGTGTGTGCTGGGTGTGTCGCATCCGTCATTGCCCTGCTCGCAACATTTTCCGCTTTTATTTATAATATGAACAATTTCCTTCAATGCCTTTCCCTGTGAGCCCAACAACTCGTACAATGAGTGCTGCCACTTGACGCTTACCACTTGCCGTTTTCCTCAAAAAATGCATTTTCCAAAAAAAAAAAAAAAAAAAAAAAACAAGTAAGAAGGCTCCAGTCGAGACTGCTCGACTGGGAGATACCCTAAACCCTCTAAGCTGATATTCTAATCATTCTGCACTTCTTTTATGCACACATACATACACATGCATCCACACGCACGCATAAGCCTGCGCTCTGCTAACTGCGCAGTAAGCAGCGACTGCGCTTGGGCTGCGCTACAGTGTGGGCAATATTATGAGAATTTATTTGTCAAATAATTTCTTTTGTAGACGTACGATCTTCATGAAACTTTCAGAGTGTAATCATATGGTAAATGTGTGTGTACATTCCAAAGCACAAGTCTCTAGTACTTGAAATGCGTTTTTTACAAATTGGGGGCGAATGGGGCGTGGTATCCAAAATCTGTAAATTACAAAATCTTTGTATCGATTAACTTTATATACAACACAAATTTGAAGACTCCAGGTCTAAAAATGTTCAAGTTAGGCTAAAAAAACAAAATCAATTTTTCGATTATTCTCGATAAAAAAGTTATCGGACAATTTATCGAAAAAATAAAGCAAACTCGTACTGCGTATGGTACACACGAGTATGCATGCCAAATTTCAGCTCTCTAGCTCCTATAACTTCTTAGATCGACGCACTCATACGGACGGACGGACGGACGGCCGGACGGACGGACGGACGGACAGACGGACAGGGCTATATCGACTCAGCTCGTCACGCTGATCAAGAATATATATACTTTGTGGGGTCTGCCACGCCTCCTTCTGCCCGTTACATACTTTTTCACAAAACCATTATACCCTGATTTCCCATTTTCAATGGGTTCAGGGTATAAAAAGGAGGTGGAAAAGAAACTCACGTTTCTTTACGTAGTCACTGGTCGTTCGGCAGATACCCTGTATTTATTACACTGATTTATAAAGTGAACTGAATGCATTAGGCTTGAGGAATGTCCGTTATGCTGCTCGTCCGTCTGTCTGTCCGCTTGCCTGTCCGTCTATCTGTCTGTTCGCCTTTCAGTCCGACTAAACGCATACCATTTCGCCGCCATTGAAGCTAGCGACTTGATATTTGGATTATATTTGCCGTACTCGTACTCAAGTCTGATGGAACGTTACGACTTTCTTAAAATGTTAGCTTTGGGCGTGGCAAATCGAGTAAGACTATCCCCTGTAAGTTAGAAATCAGGAATACATTTGTATTGACAACCAAGTTCAGAATGTTATAGCCAACATATCATATATGCATATAGGAAATACATTTCCATCTCTTACATATATATTTCTATTGCTTTTACCTGTCTGTCTGCATGGACAATACATTCTGATACAAATACAATGCATGCAGGGTATAGGAAAAAAGAAAATTTCAATTTCGTCAGCCAGCGCTCTCAGAGAAAGAGAGACAAGAGAAGGAGAGAGTGAGAGAGAGAGAGAGCGAGAATGCTGGGCGACAGATTCGTCGTTGTCGCTGCCATGTCTTGCACTTGTCGCTAATGACAATACACTTGTCTAGGGCAGCAGTGCTAGTATACGTGTGTGTGTGAGTGTGCGTGTATTTGTGTATGCGTGTGCGCTTTGCGCGCTTCTTACTTATTTGATTTACGTTTCATTTCCGGTTGCCATATGCTGCCTCGCATGCGAATGTTGCAACACACACACACATATACACTCGCAGACTTTAGTTGTAGTTGCAGCATAGCCCCCCACACATACGCACACACACACGCACACATTTATACTCATCCTCCAGCGGACCACCTTGTGAGCACGTTATGCAATTATAACTTTTGTCGTTAGCAACTTTAAGCAACTTTAAACGTAAATTGCAGCCATGAAGTAGCTTTTGGCGCACACTCTAAAGCAATGCCACACACGCGCACACACAGCGAGAGAGGCACACACACACACAAATACTCTCACTAATGCTAAACGTTATAGTTTGTTGTCGGCTTTAGCGCCAAGTGTGTGAAAGGTGTTTTATTGAATTAAGTGGGTTTAACGGGATTTCTATAATGCCAACAACGATGCTGCCTCTGCCTCTGCATATGTATTTATTGTAACTACAGTTCTTATCTCTACCTATTTGTGTGTAAGTGTGTGTCTGTGTGTGGGAGGCTGTTCTGAAATGAGTTTGTCAGACAACAACAACAACAGCAGCAACAATAGCAAAGGCAACAACAACAACAACAACTGTCGCACTTTTAGCTCAACTTTTTTCAGTTACGTAATGCATATTTTATTTAATTTTTATGAGTTGCCAACCAAAAAGTGGAACTCATGCTGCGCTAGAGGTTAACAGGGGGGAGAGTGGGTGGGTGGGTACCTTCTACTGCCTGCTTTAGAGTGCTCCTCGCTGGAACTGTTGAAATTGTTTGCCAACAGTTAAGTGGCGCTGAATTATAATGCGCACTGCAAAATTACGAATCCGAATAATGTGCATAATGAGCGCATTTTGTCCAAGCGTTTCTCAAGCGCTTTCAACTGAACAGTGTTGTACAATTGCTGAACTCGTGAGCGCTGCAGTGTTGCAAATTGCATAAATTGAAAGTAGTTTGAGTGGAAATTAAACTGCGAAATGTCAAAGTGGCCCACTCTAGTGGATATACCTGAATGCTCATAAATTAACTTAAAATACAGATAACTAAATAGGTATATATAATAAATAAATATATAAAACTAAACAGATACATATGTAGATAGATAATATCTTAATAATAACTTCAAATATAGATAGCTAAATAGGATATACATACATACATATGTAGATATATAGATACTGGCTGAGAAATTTATAATAGAAATATGTTCAGATTAAGCCTTTGCTTCTTTCAACTCTTATCTACATATATATTTATTTATATCAATCCAGTTGAAAATTGAGTAACAAATATAAGAAATAGTTTATGGTTCGACGGATAGATGGAAAATAGATTGATAGTCAACTAGATTAGCATTTCATCTTTGGGTTGTAGCATAGATCTTCCATTGTTTTCCTTTCATATAATTTAACTCTCATTCTTCCATCAATCATTATTATGTGTCATTGAAACTCAAGAGAATGCAATGCAATTTTAATGCAACTTGCTTGCTTAAATTTCACTTGATACAGGTCACACTAGATTCCCTTTTGATTTGAAAAAACGAACTCTAAACAAAACTCTGCTCGATGACAGGAATGATAAAGACCTTAGTTTGAGTACATAGATTCACTGTTAATAGGGCACATTTCTGTCCCCAGCTTTGGTTTCGCTGGCATTTTTTTATGTTTTGCTCTTTTACTTTCAAGCGCATGTTTGAGTACGAGTATTTGACAGGGAAATGAATATGGAAAAACGCGGAGTCGGAAAAAGTCGCGCGTGTGGCATGCAAAAGTGAAACTCATTTCCCTTGACGAGCACTTAAAAGCCCGCGCAACTGCAGTTATTTCCCATGTTTGGGCCAATGAGAGAGAGAGCGAGATAGAGAGAGAGTTGGGCTAGTGTTTCAACAACTGCAACTGCTGGACATGCAACGTGCTGGTGCATGCCGCAAGCTCAGAGCTCTGCGGAGAGTACAGGGCACACACATTATGACTTCCTCTCGAAATTAGGCAAATGGGCAGCAATTAAATAACATGTGATTCAAGGCGACCCCTGGCGCGACTCGTGCGTTTGTGCTTAATTTATTTGAGGTGTTGTTGTGTTCGTTGCTGTTCTTTTTGTTTTTCTCTTGCAAATGCTCGTTAAATATTAATAAGCCATTTAACTGCCACAGCACGTTGATGCATGGCCCACAATTAGTCTGCAAATAGCTCCAAATGTTTACTTAATCAACGCCATTCATCAAATCGACACGTTTTTATCCACGGCCCAGTCCCAGTCACTCTCTATACAACCACTCACACTGTCCTGCCTGGCAAACACGCAAGCTTAACCCCACACTGCAGTCGGGGCCCAATCGAGGACAGTGCTAAAAATTCGCGTTGCAGCAAGGAGACACTGAGAGGCGCCTGAAATTGGAACTGCTGTGGAGAGGTTAAAAAAAAAGTATTTAAATTATTTATTCAATAAAGTGAATTTGCTTGAAGTTAATTGAAATAGAGTGTTATTTATTGAGAGGATCCTAATGCAAAGATTTTTTATTTTTATTTAATTTTATTTTTAAAGATATAAGTTTCAGTGTATATCAATTAATTGAATATACATATGTAAATGTTAACTTACTTTAAATCCAAAGGTACAAATTCTGATCTAGATCTATATTCATTTATCTCAAGCTCTGCTATAAAAACAGAGTTAGCATTAAACAAAGAAAAGCTATTTTACGTGGATAATATAATATTTATTAATATTTAATATAACATTTATTGAAGTTTAATCTCAACATTTCTATTAAAGTAATTTCATTCATAATACAAATCTATAAAAATTAATTTTTCTTTAGCAAACAACGAAGTGCTTTATTTTACTGTATTTAATATGTCTCTAGGTTCAAAATCAATACTTTAAATACATAGAGCATATTTCCATACTTTGTGGCATCTGAGCTTTCTATTACTTCATAAGCTAAAGATTTATTTGCATATATGTATGCAATGGATAGCTTATATAAACACATATACTTCTACCTTTACGTTTGTTTCTATGGACACGCAATGAAATTCAAATATCATTTATATACACACATAAATAGCTTTTACCTTTAAATTAATTAAAATTTATATCTCATCCTTATATCTCATGCCGCCACGGCAATCGCTTAATAAAAATCTCAGTTATTGAGTTAAAAAAAAAAATGATTCTGCTCGACCCTTATCTTTGGCTTAACTGTGGGGTAGCTGTGCCTGCAGCACTCTCCATATATTTATTTATTTTTTTATTCGTTTACTTTTCTTCTTCTTCTTTCCTTTTTTTTGCTGTTGAGCATATTGCATTCGCCTGATCTGGCATCGAATGCGGCCTAATTTGCCACATGCGGCGTCTGAGCTGTCGCACGTTTATTGTTTGCATTCAAATTGAATCCCTTAACTGGATGCGGCACTTGATGCCGCAATTGACATCGACTTGCCGTGCAGTGTGCAGACCCCTTCCACCTCACCCTCTCTCTCTCTCTCTCTCTCTCTCTCTGTCCCTCTGGCAGCAACAATATAAATATTAATGCTGTTTGCTGAACGTTTCAATTGCAAGTGGGTTTTCGGCGAGAACTTTAAAGCCGGCAACACTTGGCCGATTCACACGCAGCGCCAGGACAACGGGACGTCGCATATTAATCAGGCATGAGGCTCAAATCGTAGGTACGAACAAGAGCAACAAAACATTCAGAAATTGCGTATGTGGCACTCAGTGTACTCTGAATGATTCATCTGCTGGACTGTTGACTCCGGCCTCGGCTACGGCTCGGGCGCCGTTTGAGGGGTTGCATTCGTTTTAGGGTGTAAGTCGATGCAAATACTTTAATCCACTTCACAGTGACACTGAAATTAACACACACACACACACACAAGCACACATAGAGCGAGAATGACAACCCTCAGCAATTGGTAAGGGTTGGGTGGGGTTAGGGGTTGGCATCGCATTCAAATTGGCTGCTATCGCAATTATTCATATGGCGGCGACACTCATAAAATGTCGCGCAAGTGGCGTCCAGATATTTGGGTGCTCTGCACACACACACACAGATGTACACATGGAGAGAGTGAGAGACACACACACACACAGATGCATACATATGTAGGTACAGAAACATTCGCCGTGCTGTCGTCCTTTTGACAGATGAAACACAAATGCAATTATCACTTTATTTTAAACGATTTATGTGCAACAGGACGACGGCGTCCCGCGTCCCGCGTCCCGCGTCCCACGTCCTGTGTCCTGTCCTGACAAACATGCGACACGACAAACGGACCAACAGACAAACGGACAGCGGATAACAACGGAACATATAGACATGAAGCCGACAGCGGCATAACGGAAACGGAAATGGCAACAAGCGCTGCCACCCGAATCCGCGCTTCCTCGATCCATTCAGAATCAACGCGCTGCCACTGCGACCGGGCGTAGGTGAAATACAGCCCGACGCAGGTCATTAAAAGTAAAAGCTAAATGTAAAAACGACCTCATCAAATGTCTTAAATGCGATCAGCCTCTATCAAACTGCATTGACGATTCACAAGCAATAAAAAACCAATGGGCGTACATATGTACTATATACATATATATGTATATATAAATATAAATTAATAGCCGCTTCATGAATATTTATTATATATAAAACCAAGTTTTAATCTACTTCATAGGATGAAATGTCCATTGCAGTGCATTTTCCATGAATGGCATCTATATTTAATATTTATACCATCTATTTTAATATCTCCAAGATAATTTAATAAAAGATTGACCACATATTAAGAGTCTCTTATTTAGATTATAAACTTAAAGTGCTTTAGTATTTGTATAGCAATTTAAAAGCGTTTATTGGTTTTGTTGATTGTTCAACTGTAAGCTACAGACTTTGAATTTTGAATATTTACTCTTACATACCACACACAGGTAAGTGTAGTATAGAGCAAGGTGAGAGAGAAAAATGAGAGGGCCAAGATATCGGGAAATCAAATTCATTTGCTGAAAGTCTGAAGACTATTCTCAAGTCATAAGGGAGCTAATGTCGGAACCAAGTTAACTGTTTCTTTACTTTTACTATTTATATGCAAATAGTAAAAGTATAGAATCTTTATTACTTTGTGTAAAGAATCCTTTCTTACTTTGCAATAACTATTAATCGGGTTTCAAACTGACCTTCTGAGCTTAGCTCTCCTTATTCACATCGCAGCCAACTTAATGCTAATTGGCGTTGCCAGATCTCGAACACACACTGCCTACGATTCTTTCAGCATAAGTCAAACATGAGAACTGTAAGGAAACAACGAAAATCGATAAGTATATAAATATATAAGATCTCAAAGCAGATTGACAGGCATCACATTACAGTTGCAGCAGGCACTCAATGGCACACAGTAGTTGGAAGTGCACTCGGCAATTAGGTTCGTTTTTTATCGGCAACATCTTGACAGTGTCCTGTCAGAAGTTGTAATGCGTTTTGCTGTGCCTCAATTGCAACAGATTTGGTCGATCTATAATTTCTGCTCATATTGAATGGGAATTGACAGACGGTTAATGGCGCCGAATGAGGCGGGCTGAGGGACTTGGACAATAGGCAAAAGAGGCAGCGGCAATTTAACACCCCGCTGAGCAGGGGCTGCTCATAGCTAACAGCCGCTAAGGGCTTGGGCCAAGGGCAGAGCGGGACGGGGCGGGGCTGCGAGATTTGCGATAAAAAATGATTGCACATGCGAGTGTTTTGCCTCGAAATTGCAACATTTGCGGCATGAAAATGCCGCACAAGCCAAAAGAAAACCCAACACATGCCCAACAATGAGAAGTGGCTGGGGGGAGGGCGAGGGGGTGGATGGTGGAGAGTGGAGTGAGTGGTGGAGGGCGAGGAGGGTGTGAGCCAACTCTCGCCAGCCTAGCGACGACCCAGATTTGCACATGCCGCCCAGTTTAGCCGGGTTATCAGTGGCCTCGAGCATAAATCACTGTCAAGTGTCATTCGCTCGCGTCGACGCTGGCTGCCATGCACTGAGAGAAAATGCTCAGTGTATACTTTAAATTAAGCTGCACATTTCTTAAACTGATCTCGAGAACCATTTCTCCCTAAGAAACGTAGGACTCCACTTGAATGCGTTTCGCATCTATGTTAAAGACAATACACAGAGAATAGACACAGTAGATAGTACAAAAAGCTTCTAAACAAGTTTGGGTATTGAAGGAATTTCATTTTGAAAGCGATATCTAATATGTAATGTGTGTGTGTTTGCATTCAAGGCAACATTAATGCACTTGGAGAAAAAAGGGTAAGCTAGTATTTTTATTGCAAAAATTAACTCGTTTATGCAGTACTTAAACATATGCTGAGGGTATAACTAAAAAGAAAACTGCAGTATTATTTTCAAAAAGTTGCCAAGTACTTCCATTTTATTAACAGATATTTTGATTAGATTATCAGATAGTTTTGTATGTACTTCAATTAAAAAAATATTTTTATAATTTTTTATTTCAAGCTTCTTTATTAAGCCAAATACTTATTGAAATCTGTTTATTATGTTCAACTTGAAGTATAAAATATTGAGTATATTCGTTCTATTTATGTATGTCTTGTTGAGTAAGTATACCAGATAGGCTCTATAAGTATCCTTACGCAGGAAACATATACATAAGAAATGCAAATAAAACAGTTGAGATTCGTTTTAGTCTGGTAAATCTTTGATGCATATTTCAATAATCTATCTCTGTTCTTTTACTCTAAGTATTTCTCTAAGTGTAGCTGAAGTAGTTGGTATATGCTTTATTTTAGCTACTTCGACTGCGTTTTAGTATAAGTTTTTTCATACACCCACACACACACATACACACACATGTGTATTGAGCTATCAGCTTACCACGATACATGTGCATGTGTGTGTGTCAGCGAGTCAAAAGGTGCATCAGCGGAAACTGCAGAAGCAGCAGCAGCAGCCACTCAACGCCAGCTCCAAAACAATAACAACAACAACTATAACAACAACAGCAAGGATAGCCTGAAAAAGTTGCTAATTAAACTTTTTGCTTGGCGGCTGCCGCTGGCTGAGCTTTGGCCCTAACGATCATCAGGTCGGGCATTTGCCATTGCAGCGAAAGTGTTGCATGTCGAGCAGCCGCCAATCACGGTGTTCACAGTACCAGCTACACACATAACCTATGCCTCTTCTCTCTCTCTCACTCACTCACTAACTCCTCGTCTGCTCTGCTGTGTTCCACACATTCGTTACGCTTTGGCTGGCATTTCGTTGCGCTGTCAATGCAATCGCAAGTGAATCCAGCCACAAGTATCACTTTGTCCTCGTGCCGTGTGCTCACTGTACCGTTCCATGCATCCCCTGCAGATCCAGCTGCATTGCTCCATACCCATATACACTCTATATATGTATATCTATCTATCTAACTATCTACGCTCTCAGCCGTCTGGCTTCTTGGCATGCTTAATTTCCGCTATTGTTCATAATTTTTATTGCGCTTGTTGCGAATTAGTTTCGGTTACGCCTGACGCCAACACCCCGCTAGCGGACCACCCCTCTCCCCTCGCCCTCTCTGCTCACCCTTAATAGCTAGCAATCAGCCCTTGGTCTGGCCTCATTGCAATTTTTTGCAATTTAAAATTTGTTGCCATAATTGACGGCGTCTTCAGTTAGGGGTTGACTTTTTGTCCGTCGACTTGGCCTACAGGGGCGTTGACAGCGGTTACAACTGCTACAACAACAACAACAACAACAACAGCAGCAGCAACATGTCTGTTTAACATGACTGCCAACAAGCGATTGGCCATGGGCTTAGGGGGCGAGGGCTGCTGCAGCATTTAACAGCGCTGTCGATGGGTGTAAAACACATTTCGGTTTAAATGTTTGCAGCTCATTGCAATTAAATTGTGGTAGAGGTAGGGCTACGTGGTTAGGAATGGGGAAGGACGGGGAGGAGTGGATGAAACTGTAGTTAATTTAAAGTAGTGTCAATGAGTACTCGGTGTTTGAGAACGCCATCAAACGGTTAGCATTTAGCTAACAAGTGTTCGGCCATGTTAAATATTGCTTGATTAGCAAGAGCTACAGAAGTCAAGTGCTGAACACAAATCTGTTAAGTGCTAAGTCAACGTAAGCGAGCTGTTAAGAAAGTCAAAAATAACAGCAACATAACTGGCAAACAAATATTGCTACATATCTGTTAAATACCCACCTAGTTTACAGAGCAATGTAAAGCCAATAGAATTTTATTCTACCCCAAAGACAATTCGAAGTTTCCAATATTAACATAACATAGCATGACATGACATAACATAGCATTTTAGCTTAGTCCTGAATGAAGGGGGCAGTGTACTGTCAATAGCATTTGCTGTTAACTTCACTTCGAAATTTGAATCACTGTTAGTGTTCCGCTATCAGTTATAACATTCTAGCTACGTCATGCTGTACTGTATAAAGGGGCAAGTGTACTGCTAATAGCATCTGCTGTTAACTTCACATCGAAATTCGAGTTACTGTTAGCTTTGCTATCTGTTATAACATTCTAGCTACGTCCTGCTGTACTGTATGAGGCGGAAAGTGTACAGCCAATAGCATTTGCTGTTAGCTTCCCTTCGAAATTCGAATTGCTGTTAGCGTTCCGTAGTCTGTTCCCCAGTCGAACTACTATGTTATCTTTAGCATTGAAAGTAAAGTGTTCTGTTCAAGGGGTAGTTTTCTGAGCTGTTAGCAGCAGCAACTGTTAACTATGCTCTCGGTTGGCATGGAGTGTTAAATGTGAAGGGGAATTTTCGTTTTTAACAGAGTCGAACAGCGCCTGCTTGTATGCATGTTTCCTTCATATGCGACTTTCGTGGTTTGCAGTACAGTTACAGCAGCTGACAGAACTATGTTAAAGGTAAAAGCGCAGACTGTTTTCGCAGGACGAGCTTGTTTGCTTGTTAACTTCTTATTTGATTTTCGAAATGTTAACCCAGCATAGTTTCCTTGTTGCTGTTAAAAACATTTGCCTTGGCATTAGGCTTGTTATGTTAGTCAAAAATCGTTTTATCTTCTGTTGAGTTTAGCATTGCGGCTCAGCCTTTAGAACGCTCTTAACAAGTATTTGCGCCATGACAACAGGTGTGCAGTATGATATGAACTGTTATTAACTGAAATATTTTTTAATAAGTTTTAATATATTTTTAATGTTAATTAAACTTGCTGTTGAATATATAATTAAAATTAAAAATATATATTGTCAAATATTTGCATAAATTTCTTTTAAAAAAGTTAAAATAATAAAATCGCGAATAAAAATAATTAAATTAAATTAAATTTACAAATATTTTTAAATCGCTTTAAAATTATTTAATGCTTTGTACAACCATAGAATACTTGCTGAACGCCATTCCAATTCCAGTTGGACCGCTCGCGTTGGTTTCGTAGGTCGTGAGCAAAGAGCAGGACAACCTCTTATCAGTCGTTGGCTTATCAGCAGCATTTGTAGACGCTGCGTGTGGTGAGTTTCGGAGTGCCCATTTGACTCTCTTATTGGCGACCGAAATGTCCAAGGCATTACCCGAACTGCTAACGCCAGCCACTTCGGCTGCGCGTGGTGGGTTGTATGCCGAGCACTTCGGCAATGGCGACACGAAGCGGCGCGTCGCTGCCCGCTGATTGAGTTGAGAATTTATTAGCGCAAAAAACGAAGAAGCTTCAGTCTCGTGTTTGTTGTGCGCTCGTAAGGATGTGTCCGCAGCCGCTGACGGACCTCGTGCGTTCGCGTCGCGTGTGCGCGCGTTCCCAACGCTGAACGCTTCAGCCGTGTTTCAATCGCTTTTCCATGCCAACAAATTAAACATAAAAGGAAATTAAAAAAAAGAATAAAATAAAATAAATAAGAAGAAAATTTAATTATCCCGAAAAACGCCAAAGGCGAGTGTTGAAATAAAAAAAGTCAAGTGTGTAATTAATGTTTTATTTAGTGTTCCGTTCGTGTGGCAGCCACCGGCTGCAGCAAGCGGCAGCAGCCCAATAAGCGGCCAACAAGTGCAACAACAGCCAACAACGAAAAGGTGCCTACAACTGACCCACAATTTGCACTAAAACATAACTCACTGCACCGCACCTACAGCCCCCCAACACCCCAACCCCTCAACCCCCTAATTCCACCATTTGCACATACCGCAACCCTTCGGGGCATGCCACACTTTTGAGGCATGCAAATTTTTGGCGTTGCATATTCCTGTACACAATCAAATTTCTTTTCGGGGCCTCGCCGCAAATGCAAATATTTTCGCATTTATGCAAAGCGCCCAAAGCGTTTCGCGCCACGCCCCCTTTGGCATTTGACGCCTACACTTGAATGAAAGTTGATGTTCAAAACAAAAGAGAATTGCAACTAGATCTGAGCTTAAATGGTTCTTACTCAAAAAATGTTTGAAATTTGTTTATTTTTTTTTTTTTTTCTGTTTTTAGTATAACTGAATAGTAAACAAAACATGAGGAAAAGGCAAACAATTATTTTAAGTTAAGAAAATCCTGTGTTAAGATTTATGCAAAAAATCTAAAGAAAATGTTTTAAGGAAATTTAATATAAAATATAATAATATAAAGTATAAAAAAAAAAAATATATATATATATATATATATAATAATAATAAAATATGGTATTAAACAATGCTCAAGAAAATACATAATATAATATATATTAAAAAAAAAATAAATAAAAAATTGTAATAAATTTGAACAAAGTTTAAGAAAATTTCTGGCTTTGGGCCACAAAATCTTACAATCGAATTAATTATTTAAAACGGGGAAAAAAAGCTTTCGACCTATTTTGCTTTTTAGCTTAAGTTAAAAGTTCTAAACTTGATTAAGCCCTGCCACGCCCAGCAGCGTGAACGCCTTTCAATTAATTAGTTTAATTAGTGTGGGCTGTTGGCGCTTTTGCTTAACCGAAAGAATTGTTTTGGCATTTGCAAAACGACTTTGAAAACTTTCGCAAAAGGCGCTCAGGCCGAATTCTAATGGCAAACCTTAACGCACAAGCACACACACACACATACACCCACACACATACGCACACACAGTGAGTCGAAAAAGGACCTCGATCAACGTTTCATGTGCCATTTAACAAACACTAAGCGAACCCTTTGCGACCATTTTTCTTAATTTCATTCGCTTCTTCTCGACAACGGCAACAGCAGCTCAGTCAATTGCGCTACATGTTTGAATACCCTGCAGATGGGCATATGCGTGCGGATATGCAAGATGTAACAAGTGCATGTAGAGTGAAAGAGTGGGCGAGAGCAGGCAGAGTAGAGCGAGTGAGACAGTTAATGTGGGCTCTAATCAGTCGGACAATCGGCATAAATCTTATATAAATCGATTGTATATGATAAATATCGGGCTAGTCTAATATCGACAGCTTAATTTGGATCTACCTACTCAGGCAGCGAAAGCTATAGAGCTCCCTCTCTTTCGCTCTCAAATTAAAATTATTGCTATATAGGCAACACATTTGCATACCCCATCGGCTGCTTTTCTAGGGTATGAAGTGTTCATCATGTGCGTTTTTTAATGTTGCTCATTGGCCAGTTGTTTTTTCATTTTTATGCTTGGCCATTTCGTTTTGGGGGCAACAAAAGCCGCCAGCGACTTAAGACATTTCGTGGCTCTAAATGGCAGCAGGAGGCATGAGGCATGCGGCTTGGGGCATGTGGGCTGGGAGCTTGTGGCAGGCTCTGTGCGGCAGCCAGTGAAAGCAAACTAAAAGAAAATTTATTTACTTTGCCACTGAATTTGCGCTGATTTCGTGTTGTTGTTTTTGCTGCTGCGGCTGCTGCTGTTGTTGTTGTTGTTGCCACTGACCGTTGCCCCAATGGCCTGCTGCTCGATTGCCTCATTTGTTGTTTGCCCCACTCAACAACAACAACAACAGCAACAGCAACAAAGAAAAGTAGGCAACAGCAAAAAATGTTTGTCAACAAACGCAGCCAGGCACAAAAATAATATCAAAAACTAAGTTGAAGGCAAAGCCAAAGATGCCACACACACACACATCTGTCTCTCTCTCTCTCTCTCTCTCTGTCTCTCTCTGTCCCTGTCGCTCTGCCATACACAGATGGCATATTTTTGGCTCAAGTGTGCCACGTCCGGCGCACAACTATGAGTATTTTAAAATTTGTGGCACGTGCCCCAAATAGCAAACATCAGCAAATAATAAATTCATTGTAAGCCAACGCACGGCGCTGCCTGCACTTGAGCAGCAGCCAAGTACGAGCCAAAGGGACATGCGGCATGCGGCATGCAGCATGTGGCATGTGGCGTGCGGCATCTGGCATGGGGCATGTACCAGAGATGAGTGGCTGACCGGCTGTGCAACCAAATTAGCTGCTTTACTTTCCTTTCTGCTCATTTCTATTCTTTCTCCTTCTCCTTCTCCTTCGACTCCTCCTACTCGTCCTCCTTCTCCTCCTCCCTCTCCTTCGCCTCTTCTTTCAATTATTTTGTTGGGCAGCTAAGCTCGGTTTACGGCACGCTTAGCCATTACGTTTGTGTGAGTGGCATGCAACAACTGCAGCGCAGACAAATACCAAAAACTACTTGCCGCATCTTGCGGCACAGGCGGCCATTGTGGCCAGCACTTGCAGCAATTACAATTGCATTTGTGTGCGTGTGTGCATTTTCTTTCTCCTTATGTGGCAACACCTGCTGTGGCTGCGGCTGCGGCTGCTTCGATACTTGAGAAAAGCTGCAGCTGCAGCTGCACTTGAGCTGCGTGTTGCTATTCATTGTGCAACGTGTGGCATCATAAGCTGCAGTCAGCGCTGGAGCAGCTACAGACAAATGCTTGCAACATAATGTTGACACGCGGCTTTTGTTGCTCGCCTTTGAATTTCCGTGGCTCTTGCAGTCTTCTGTAACAGTGTGTGTGTGTGTGAGTGTATCAGTGCACGTGTGTGTGTTTGCAACCTGTGTAATTTCCATTGGAATTAAGTAGTTGGCAGTTTGTTTCTCAGCAAGCAAAATTCTTGAAGAATTATTTTTAGCGAAAATAATTTTTAATTTTTTTATTTTATTTTTTTTTCTCTAACATTTTAGTTGCAAGAGAAAAATGTTTTAAATTATTGTTAAAATATAGATAAAAATAATACATTTATAAAACTGTGTTTCAAAACTGTTACAGAAAAACGGTTAAAGTGAGTGAAAATAAGTGAAATTTGTTTGTTGAATAACAATATAGAAAAAATATTTAAGAAAATGATACAAAAGTATTTAAAAGGCACAAAGAAAATATATTTGATAGTAATATCTATAAATATATATAAATATATATAACTAATAGGAATTTTCATTATTCTTGTAAATCATACATTCCCAAACGCCAAATGACAGAAAATGCGAGTAAAAGTAAAAGAAAATAGAAAATTCAAAGAAATTGCGAATAAAAAATAAATAGTTCAATCTATTCTAAAAGTGAAATGTTTACCAGCAATTCAGTAAAAAAAATATCAAATGAAATAGAATGCAAATTTAAATAGAAGAAATCGGTTTTATTTATTTTCCAAGGAAAATTAATCGAGAATTTTAAGCATAATTTATGCTGCCAAATGAATTAAAAAACTATTTGCTTTTTTTTAAATTAAATCAGATCTTTTCGTGTTTTTTTTTTTCTGTCTATATTAAAAAAAGGTTTAAAATGGTAATTATTTCATTTGAAAATTTGGCACTTATAAAAATTGCAATTGAAAAGTATTGCCTATGAATTGAATATGAATATTTATTTTACCTTATAGTTTCTTAATATATAGTAATTGATAGCAGCAAGAAATTTTTATTTTCATTAATGGAATATGATTTTCTTATTTTTAAGATATTTTCTTAAACAGATCCAGATGTATTTTAAAAATAATTTGTGTCATAAATCAACGCAGATTTCTTAGAGCTAATTTTGTATGAAAATAGTTTTCAGTAGAAATAACTATATTATTGTTATTTTTTATTTCATTTTATTTAATTTTTTTCACATTTACTTTATATTTTTTGCAAATCAATGTAAATCATTATAAAGCATTCTTGGCCTGTGCTGTTCCTTTTGGCCAATTCTTCTTCTTCTTCTTTACCTAGCTCTAATTATCGCTCTTGTGCAGCTCAAGCGGAAAGGGATAAAAACTTGACTATTTATTCGCGTGCATTTGCGACATGTCAAAGCTTTTCATTTATATCAGATGCTTATTCGCAGCAATTTATTCTCTTCTTCTTCCTCTTTTTTTTGCATTATTTATTTATGCAACTTCATTGCGCCGCGCCCCGCTCAGCTTTCACCTTGCTTCTTCCTCCATTTCCGCTGGCTTAATTCATTTTTTATTTCAACGTAAATAAGCAGTAAATTACAAGCTGCAACAGCAACAGTTGCTGCTGTCTCAGTTGTTGCCGTTGCTGTTGCTGCTTGTCCTTTGCATATTTCGTGTAATATTGTTGCTTACTTTATGCAGTCGAGTCCTTGCCGCTAGCTCAGCCATATTTCTGCTTACCCTGCCCCGCCCTGCACCTGCCCAGTGGCAAGTGTCAGCTGCCTGCCGTTAGCCCCATCTGCTCGTTGCTATTCATTAACAACCTGCGCAATTTAAGTTCAAGTTCTGTCAGCTCCAGCAGTAGCATTCGGTTGCATTTTTCTACACTGCGCGAAACGCTGTTCCGCTTTGTCATAACTGCAAATCGGCTAGTGACATCTGAACTATTTACTCGGGGATTTCTTGTCCACTTGCTCGCCCCTGCCCCGCCTCACCTAGTCTTAACTCCGGCTGTCAACCCTTCAGCAGTTACTTTTGTGGAATAGAAAGAAAATGCTGAACGGAAATGTTCGCTGGCAGTTTAATTGCTTTGCTTTGCTGCATCGACAACTGCTCATTAGCTGGGCCAAAAGAGCGCGGCTGGAGTGAGGGGGAGGCTAACTTGTTGAGTTGGTCAGCAGCAGTTGGCAACCACTTGATGAGGCTCGAGCTGGCCCCAAGTCGTTAAGGTGCTTAGCGCAAGGCGACTCCAGGCAAGACACTCCACCCTGAGAGTCCACTGCGAGGCTAACAGCTAACAGCTAACGGCAAACGGCAAACGCAACTGTAAATGTTACTATTAGCCATTAGTGGGCTTCAGCGTCTCTGTTTGGATTAGACGGCGTCTACGCTCGTTAAGTGTCAGGTGCTTGCGCAGCGCCTACTCCCAGTCAAAGACACGGCCCGTCTATATAGTGATTATATGTATATAACGATTATATGTCTGCCATACATATTTTATTTAAAAGCATAGTCAGTCGTCAGACAGCAACGTATAATTATAGTGAGCGCTAAAGAAATGTGTCCCCAATGTGTGCTGTTCGATGAATTTTACTATGACTTAAAAGTGCCAGTAAAGGCAAGTGAGCTAAACTTGTGGAACCAATGAGTGCAACAGAGGAGAAAAGAATGGAATAGAATGTGCTCTACAATAGCATAATATGTAATATAATATAATGAGATGAAAGCTTAACTCGATTGTGCATGTTTTATTACAATAAATTGTTGGCATTCAAAGCGTCCTACAAAGCAGAGAAACATTTGAACAAGTTTCGGAGCAACTCGAAATTCTCGGCTTTTATTTCCAAGAACTCGCCCACAATGGAGTGCACTGGGAGTCGAACCCCACTTACGGATTTCTGGCTTTCTTGGCTTCTCAGTATCAAATCAATTGATGATTAAATTTAGAATTTATTCAGAAATACTGAAAATCAAATCAGAAAACAGAAAAGGCACAGAAAATATGTAAATTTCATTGGAAGTTCATTAAATTTAATAATTAATAGGGATTTAGTTGTTATTTATGAACAAATATTTGCAGCTCACTACATTTTTTTTTTTTTTTTTTTTTTTTTTTCTATAAACATTTTTCATATTTTTAATTAATTTTATATATTTGTATTTCATATATTTTAATTCATTTATTTTTTAGCTACTTAAAAATAGTTTGTCTATTAATTTACTGTGTTAAAAATTCCATCTTACTCATTTCTTTGCTCTTTTCATAGAGCATTTATTTCGTATGGCTATATAGACAGTCAAAACTCCAAATCAAGTTAATAATACTGTTAAGCCTAACAGATATCAAGAGTACGTAATTTAAAGTACCTTTGTTTATTTAAAAAATAATGCAAGCACTGAAGCAGAAATAATTCTTTGTCCATTCAGTTGGCAAATGTGTTGAACGCAATAATCTCTGCTTTCGAGCTTAAGTCCTGCTCTTGATTCTCTGTAACTAACAACATTTTAATGACTTTCAACAGGGCAAATAAATGTTGAGCGGGATTCACACTGAATTCGCAAATTGCCACAGCAAAAAAACTATAAAAAAAAGAAAGAAGAGAGATATTAAAAGCTAAAAAGTCAGGTGGAAAACAAAACATTTGAATACCCTTTATTGCAGCTGCACACAAATGGGGTTTGCTGCCCCAGAGTGAGGGGTTTGCATTTTTGTGGAGCAATTGTTAGCCGAACATAAATGTGTACACAGGGGTGTGTCAGCAGTGGGAGTTGGATTCCACAATTATACTTTATACACACTTGTGCACGCTCCTGGCAGATTCAAGTCCAAAATAATACATGCATAGCCACAAAAACTTATTTACCCGAAAATGTTTGTATGTTCCGTGTGCGGACAGTCAGATGTGTAGCTACATCTATAAACATACATATATATATTAACACACAATATATGTATATATGCAATGAGAGAAATGTAAGAAAAAACTTTAATTACCAGCAGCCCGAACCGAACTGAGAGCAACAAAAGTGAAAAGGGAGAATATGTAGTAATAACACATAAATCAACGTGTGGAACAACAATTTGTTTATCCCAAAAACTTGCTGCATTTTCATTTGAAAGCCAAGCGGGCTGCAATATGAAATTTTCTATATGAAAATGTTTTATTTTAAAGGCACAGGCAAAGGAAACTTGTTGGCAAATATTAAAAGGAAATTCGAATTGTGAACTCTACAAAGGAAAAGCAAAATGAACATGTAAATTATAGTCTGCAAATACCAATAAAAATAGCAAATATATTTTCAGTTTTCTTTCAATGATTGATAGTTAGTTTGGATAGAAACAGATATTTGAAAACCTGCAATGATTATAGTTCATCAGAGTAACAAGACAAGGCAATGCATCGGAAGTTGGTAACAAAGTCTACTGAATATATAACAAAAAGGTTCTTCAAATGGGCTTATAGATAACCAGCTTATATTGTGTGTGCACGAACCTTTGTTAGTTGAAAATAATTACCTTATATACGAGTGCAGCCCTGGCGCATGTAAATATACATATATGTGTTTTTATATATACAAATAAATGTATAAAATATTTGCATGTATAGTTTTTAATATTTGTTATGCTGCAACCATATTTAAAAAACTTACATTTTTTCAAGAGTTGATATATTCAATATAAAATATTTGCCAACAAAAAGTTCTCGTAAGCTTTAATTATTCAACAGAGTTAAGAGTTTTGATTAAAAGTTAAAAAGCACAATTTTACAAATAATGATTAAAACACTTCAAACTGTTTTTGTTCGCAGTTGAGTTGAGAGAGAAATGAGAAATAAGTTGTGTGTGCCTGCATTACAGTCCAATTTTTGTTAGCTACTTTATAGTTTGATATAATTATGTACAGGCATTTTATTTTCGTTTACTACTCAATAAAAAATAAATGAAATTTGTGATACATGTTTTAAAATTTTTTTAAATTTTTTAAATTTTTCAGGCAAACTTTAACAATTTATTCGACTTGATTAGATTAGATTCGTATACCCTCTTCTATTTTGTCTGAAAGCAAGCCTAGTAATAGTTTAAAGATTATTAAAACATTTTATATAATAGCTCTTCTCTGTCTCTCTAATATTGACGTATAGGAAACGTTTGTCAGTGCTTAAACCAAGTTGTTGGCCCTTCAATCATGCGTGTTGGCTTTAAGCTAGAAGCTCTTAGCTGGCCTTGGGGTTAGGCATTGGGGTTGCCTTAAAAAAACTTTGATCTCAATTGAAATATAGGTGAAATCTTTATTAATTAAATTGATCGCAAAAGTGGGATGCTGCAGCAGCTCCTGTATCAATGACAGCATCTGTTGGCCTGCTCAGCCTGTGCGTTTTGGGGCGTACGCAACATGCCACAAATGGGGGCAAAGAATTAAAAGGTGCAGCGAAAACTTTCGTTTCAGTTTTGTAGCTGTGCCAACGTTAAAATGAAAGTTTTTAAAAGCAACCACAACATTTACGTCATGTGTGTGAGCGAGAAAGAGGGAGAGGTGATGTTGTTGCTGTTGTTGTTGTTCAAGCTGTAGTTAAGCTTGTTGCTGCTGCTGCTGCTGCTGCTGCTGCTGCTGTTGCTGCTGCTGTTGCTGCTGGCTGTGTAGCATGTTCCGCATCAAAGTGGCAGCTTTAAGGCGCTTACTGCTCAGTTTGCACTTTTTATAGTCAAAAGGCAACACGCCAAGTTGCAGCAGCAACAACAATTGCAAACAGCACCATTTGTTGCCACATGTTGTAACTGTTGCCGCATTAAATGTGCAACCCTCAGCTGCGGTTCAATGTTGCTGCTGTTGTTGTTGTCGTTGTTGCTGCTGCTGCTGCTGCTGCTGCTGTTGCGAATTTCACTTTTATGTTGGCGCATCCTACGCTGCTTTTATGCTGTTGCAGCCGCTGCAGCGCCGCACCACCTCGGCTCAGCTCCATTAGTTCACTGGGCACCACCAGCGGAGATTTCACTTCATTTTATGTTGTCAGACTTCCGAGTGCGCCGAGTTCTTGTTATAAAAAAGCCAAATTCATTTTGCACATATAACTTTTATAACCCACACAAACACACATACACACACAGACCTCTCTCACTCTCACTCTCAGTCTTTCTATATCTATGTGTGTTTGTGTGTGTGTTGTGTTTATGCTCCCTGCTGCTTCAACTTGACATCTCCTGGTTAATTCTGCAACCGCAGCTCGAAAATGACAGGCGCACACAGTTGGAAACTCGTTTTTTGTTGGCGCATTTGCAGTTCCCTTTGGGGCATTATTTATTGACGGCCAAAAGGGCTGCTAGCCCATTTTGCAAGCAACCGAATTCGAGCAGAAATTTGGCATTTTCATATATATTTTTTTATATGGAATTAGAAATTGGCGCGCACATTCGAGAAGAAAAATCTGAAATGAATGTTTGTATATATAATAGTTTCCTTGAAACTATTATATGCTGTGCATATGATCACATGTATTTATTATTAAAGTACACTCTTTATTATTGTATAAAATCCTTACACATTACTCCTGTTCTCAAATCCTTTCAATTCATTAAAGTAAAGTGCACAAATATTCCATGCCTCCATATTTACGCACATTGGAAGTCAACATGAATTTCTCTTAGTAGATAAATATAGCTTTCACTAATCAATTTCGAAAACATAAATAAAACTCTTGCAATCTTTTCAGCAGCTAATAATCAAATATTGGCACAATGAAAATAAACATTCTTTTCCATTTTACAGCTTCAATAAAATGATAACCTGAGGCTTCGACTCTGCATGTAAACAGTTTAAATTGAAAATTCAAAAGTATAAATAAAAAAAAAACTAGTAAAAACATTAAGCGAGGCAGAGAGAGAGAGAAAGAGAGAGCGTGTAACAAATTGGCCAACGAAAGTAAACAAAAATATAATTCAATTGAATAACCCATGGGCGAAAACTTCAACCCATCCAAATACCATTAAAAATAAGAAAAAAAAATTAAAAAAAAAAAAAAAATCACGCAACGTAAACCACCGCAAAGCACTTGCTTTCAGAAAGAGATAAATATATAGAAAAGGATACAAATTGAAACAGCAGCAACAGCCGCAAAAGCCACGCCCACAAAATGACGCTGCGCATATCGGTGAAATCGAGAAATCATCTTGGACTCATTATTTATGGCTTTGTCTGGCTGCTGATAACGACAACAACATCAACAATGCCATCCATCGAAGCTGGACGAATTTTCGGTGAGTTGAACAAAACACGATTTGCTCTTCTTCTTCTTCTTCAGTCTTTCCATTTTCTTAGCCACATTTCTATCGGTCTCTGTTGGAAAATATTCCATGAGCTGCTTTTTCCTTTCCTTTTCATTTTTCACTTTTTCTTTGTGGCCTTTATTAATGCACACAGTTTCCAGCTAATGGAATTTTTAATGCAATGAAAACGCAATGTGGACACATTTCACAAATTGGCTAAAATAAGTGAGAGCTGCGCAAGAAATGCAAATTGACAACCCTTTAGCGTCTTCTTCGTGCGCCCATACCCTGTAAGCTTTCGAGTTTTTAGAGGGTTTTAGGAGGTTTTTAGTGTAGATTAAAAATATATAAATATAATGGAAAGATTTAAATTATATAAAGGCTTTGGATTGGGAATTTTGTGGATTTTGATTTTTATGTTTATATAGGGAATATTGCACTATTTCTATACTATCCGAATGAAATTTTTCATATACTGAACAATGTAACTCAAATTTCTTAAAGCCATATTAGGAACTGCTTAGAGCTATATGATAGACCTCCATCTATCCAGAGTCTTTCATATGAGGATTAGGTTTTAATTTAAAAGAGATATCCTTTGATAACAGTTGGGCTAATAATTTTATTTATTTATTTATTTTTTTTTTTAATATTTATGCTCATCTAATGGACTTTTTCTTGGAAGTACTACTCTTCATTTACAGGGTACTTCTGGGCTGAGCATGCTCACGCGTTAGCTCACTTAATTATACTTTATTGGATTTGGGTCATATCCATGGGTACATGTTATTTTCGTATTAATTAGTATTACAAAAGGTTTCCTCTCTGTCTGCCTCGCAATGTCATGAACGTTAATGAACTGTACCTTTTGCCGTATAAGCCCCACACAACAAACAAGCAAATGCACATATGTGTGCGTGTGTGTGTTTGTATGTGTAAAAGTTCCTGTTAAAGTCAATGATTGTGTGTTTTTTATAAAAAATAATTAAATATAATTACATGACTTGAAAACACGTTTGCTCGAAATAAGGGTTTCGATTAGAAGCAGAGAGAGAAACAGAGACTCAAAGAGAGAAAGAGAGGGAGGCAGGGAGAGTGAGGCCGCAAGGCTATGTGCTGCGGTCTAATTAACCGCATTCATATATTCATAAATGAAGCGTTTTGTACATGTGGCTCTAATTTACATGTAATTATGGTCGCACAACTAGCACGGCTTTGGCCTATGCAAACACACAATAAACGTGTTGGTAAATGCCGTTTAAGGCGAAGCCTCCCAGCCAGAGGGCGGGAAAATGGCAAAGGGATATCAAAACAGCCTTCGCATGGCTAATTGCAGTTTTATCTGCCTGGACGCACTCGAAAAGGCGCACATTAGTTTGTTGTCCGTATAAAAAAAAAAAAAAAAAAAAAAAATAGTTGGCATTTGCCATGATCAAAGCCGAGAACCCACAATAACAAAAACAATAACACCAACAACAACAACGACCATTGTTGACACACATTTTGTTGTGGCTGGCCCCTAAAAAGTATGCTACGAAATTTGTGCACACGAATGAGAGAATTTGCATGGCATCAGGAGGGGCGGCAGGAGGGGCAACAATAATGCGCAGATAAAAAGAATACCGCTGCACACACACTTACAACTCTGTAAATTTGCATGTGTGTGCGTGTGTGTCTATGTGTGTTTGTGTGTATTGGCATTAGGCTGGCAGTTGTGCAACACTTTTTGTCGCGCAATTTAAATGACGCTGTCGAGTGCCAACCACCGCAGCCCCACCGCAACAACAACAGCAACTACTATGGAACTGCAGCCAGGCGTATGCTTACACACACACACACACACACACACATACGTTCGTGCAGCATTGAAAGCGTAAAGTTTACGCGCTTGTTTGCTATAATTTCGATTGTTTTCACTGCGCGCAGCAGCCGACGCCGTTGCCATTGCCGCCGTGGTGGCACCGCCACGCCCATCGATAGGTAAACAAGCCCCCCTCTGCACCCCAACAGCGCCGAGACCCTTGGCTCAACCCCTGCCCTTCGCTTGTTGCGACAGTTTGCCGTAATTTTCGTTTTATTGATGTGCGCGTCGCTGTTGTTGTTGTTGTTGTCGTTGCTGCTGTTGTTCTTGCAACTTTGCTGGCAGGCAACAACAGCTTGCAGCAGCAGCAGCAGCAACAGCAGCAGCAACAGCAACAGCAACAGCAAATGCAGTCGCATAAAATATGCCCGATAAGTGGCACACTTTAGCATTTCAGATTTTTGCAGTTGTTGCATGTTTTTGGTTAAGTGCAAGAAAATTGATGCAAAACTTTTGCCCCAAAAATGTTGCACAATTTATGCGGCACGAGGATGTGCAATTCCAGCTGCGAGCGCACACACTTTATGACCACGCCCTGATTGCCTACAATTAAGTGGGCGTCGAATGGGCAACTAATTGAGTGTATATAAAGCTGGCATGGGCCCTAGCCAGAAAGGATGCGCCATAAAGTTAGAATTTCACTTTTACTTAAGGGAATTATTAGCGTAGATATCAATGGACTTATAATGAGTAAATTATAGGTTTAATTTACTATTAATTACTATTAATTACTATTAATTACTACTATTATACTCATATTAGTTAAGTGTATGCATGAGAAAGCTATCTGCATCAAATAAATACCTCTAATAGAAATATTATTATGCCGCTGTTAAAGTTTCATAGTTTTCTTTTATTTCTGTGGAATTTGTAAATCGCTGTTTTTGTGGTAACATTTCACATATCTAAAAAATATGCATTAAAAATTTGAAAATCAAGTCCATTGTTCCACAGCCCATAGGCATCATATGTGGTTAGAGTGTAAAAACATTTTCATTGAAATTTCTTTGGCATTTGTGTTGGATTTTCTAGTTTTTCTACGAATTTTTTCGCATATTTTTTTTGCCACGAATTTTCGCCAGCTACCACAGAATGTAGCGAGCATTCAAGACAGTTATTCGATCTCTGTCAATTTGGCTCAAGTTGTCAGCAAAGCTAAATATAAAAATAATGTTTCAGCCCCTGCTCTAGCTGCTTCCATTCAGCAGCAGAACAAAACAAAACTTTGTGCCACCAAGTTTTTCTTTTCATTTCATCAGCACGTGGCAGGTGGTGGAGGTTGGCGGGAGCAGGAGGTGCGACTAGGACATGGCTATTTATATCTGCATGTTTATGTCTTTAGGACTAGGTCAAAGGTAACTAGCATTAGCTGCCAAATTGATAAATCGAGCATTTAATGAGCCACAGCAACTGTTAGAGCACTCACACATACACAACGGCACACACACACTGACACACGCATACTGACACAGATCCCTAGCTAATGATTTCGTTTTAAATTATTCATGCGTCTCCTAAGTATAAACAATTTTTATGGCCTGCCATCAGACGTACTTTATATTCAGCTCATTATGTTAAAGCCAAACAATTGGCGACATCAACACAAACAACAACAACAATAAGAAACCATTGTTGTATACATGTATATAAGTATGTATATATATAAATATATGCTTGTGCTGCTTTTTGTTTTAGCTGGGATCACATTTAAGCATGGCGTTGTCCTTGGCAGCATCGCTGTCTGGCGTAATTTCTTTATTAGATTCATTGCGCCCCTTCAGCAAATTTGCACTTGCCACAGCCACAGCCACAGCCAGCGGCAGCGACGGCTGAGACAGGCAGCAGCTGCAAACGATGCTAAAAACAATTACATAAATTGGCTTTGACTTTTAGTTGAGACTGTTGCGAGTCTAAGCCACATTTATGAACAAGTTTCGCATCGCTGAACTAACTCAAAGCAGCTGAGACTAAGGAAATACAAAATATATGTAAATATCCACTCGGTTAATATTGCAAATTTATAAAATATACATTTAGTTTAAGAATTTCTTGTGGTGGGTCGACAGATAAGTAAGAGCATTTCAAATTCGCATCGCTTCAATAGCTGTGACATGACTCAAATTCCTTGATTGGCAGCTACAAATGTCTTTTAATAGGAGTTCAAAGCATTTTTTTTTTGACGGCTTTAGGAAAAACTAAATAAGTGTAAAAGCTTTCGCAGCAGCGAATAGTAAAGAAAAGAAATTTAATTATACGACAAGCAAGTTCAAAGGAAATTCGAAATCTGAAAAAAGGCAAAAAGAAAATGAAAACAAAATAAATTAAAAATCCAAAATTCAGTTTTTGAAAGCTAATGAATGTGAACTAATGAAATTCATAGAAAAATCGAAAAGGAAATTAATTTATGCTAACTTTTCGACAATATTTGATTGCAATTAAAATGAATTTATTTACTGATCGAGCAAAAATTTGCTCTCTTTGTGACCTAAAACCTGGTTGTAGTTTGTCTTTAGAAACTTTTCGAAATGAATTGAAATTTATCCGCAAAACTAGAGAAATGCTAACATATCCGTTCGGCCAGTTGAATGGATGGAAAAGCGGAAAATTAGTCCAGAGGGAAAACTGTGTGGCTAAAAATGCATGTAAATCTTGTTGCACATATTTATTATTGTTTATGTTTTATTGTTGTTGTCATTTGGTTGTTATTGAAGCAAATAAATTGTTTTTCCATGTGGATCATTAGGCACCCTAATTGAATTGAATATTTGTTCACAAAGTTTTCCTTTGCACGCCCAGCTTAAATAAATAAACAACAATCGATTAGAAAATTATGATAATAAATATTTATAATTTCGACTGCAGTCCGCTTCGCACATCGGTGAATAAATATTGCCACAGCAAATGCAACAAAATAGAATCAACAAATATGCATCTTCGATTAAAGCTTTAATAAAATATTTCAATTAGAATGCTGCCTGATAAACACAAATGAATTTCGACACGAATTCATGCAATTCGTCTGAATTAGCATATTTATGGCTGCAGTAGAAGGAAAAGACCAAAGAATAACTGAATAAATTTATATGAATTAAATTGATTTCATATTCAATTAAAATGTGAGTAAGTGAAGTAAAAATAATAATCAAATTGTAAGATAAATTTTGCATTAGCTACAGTCGAGTAAAAACCATAAATACCTTGATATAAGATTCCACTAACTAAAGCAGGAATAAATGTGAATGAATAAATTATTTAGCTTGTACAATGCAAATCTCTTGTATAAGGAAAGTGTCATTAAGGTCTCTATATGACCTACTTCTAATCTGGCATTGCATCACGTTAACAACAAGGCCTTACTAGGCCTCATTTAACTTAAAGCGTTAACTTAAGGCTATATATTAATTTGATACACCCAAAAATAATAGATTCTAAATCTAACTCAACCGTTAAGCACTTAAGACATTTAAGCCAGGCTAAGGCCGTGCTCGCTTGTAAAACTTTCAAGCTGACAAATGTTGGCCCTTATAAATGAATTCCATCTTCGAGCTCTCTAGCGGCTCAGCTTTAAACATCGCCACAAATGCCGCCACAGCGAACATGCCACAAGAGGTGCTCACCTGCCTCATTATCCTTGCTGCGTAAGTTGCTGCTGCTGCCGTTGCCGTTGCCACTGCCTCTGCCTCTGCTTCTGCTGGCGCCTGCGAGTGCCTATTATAATCCCAGCTAAGCCGCTGCGATTATTGTCTACAAAATTCATGTATTTCATTATTAGGCAGCGTAACGGCAGCCAGAACAGCGGCTCAGCGTATCCGGCTTCAGCAGGCAGCCAGCAGCCGGCAGCCGGCTAGGCTCGTGTCCTGTGGCCGTGCTCATAGTCGCTTGTTCATTTGCTGTCATAATTTAATTTTTGCCACCGCCCAGGCACTCACACACACACACACCCACGTATACACACATATTCAGCGAGCAGCAGACAGTTAGGCAGAAAGCACATCCTGTCGGACTTGGGCTGTCTGCCTGTGGCCTGCGGCTGGCCTCCTTCATCCTTCTCATTTTTTGCTCTCCATCCGCTTGACATGCAAAGCACTGCAAATGTTGTCTATGGCAAAGCAGAGAAAAAACGAAAATGAAAACAAAAATCAGCCAGCAACACGATGTCAAATGGACATGGACAGGCCTCAAAAATCCCAATGTGGTTTTGCTACACAGCGGCTCATTAATCCCTGCAGTTGAATGGCCATCGCCGTCGCCGTCTCCGTCGCCGCTGTGCCGTAACCTTTTGAGGCTTTGTCTTGTCTCCCGTTGCCGCCTCCTGCCCTGTTCAGAGCCCGCACATAAATCAGTTGCCTTTGGGCACTTTATCTACATCAGTTACAGCATCAACTGGCATATCGCAATTTCATATCTGTCTTTCTCTTATTCTCTCTCTCTTTCTCTCGCTCTCTGGGTTGCTCCCCATTTGGGGCGCTCAATTTGCTACGCAAATTATAAACACCAAATGAAAAAAAAGAGGAAAAAATTGAAGCGCTGCATAAAAACTTCAAACTTGGCCAAAATTGAAATGCCTCAAGCTGATTTCAACATTCATGCGCGAAAAGTCAATAATGAACATTTCCCGGCTGAGCCAAGGGGCCAAGGTCTTAAGCTGCCTCCGCCTGCGCCGCCTCCTCGCCGCCTCGACGCCGTGCCAAATGTAATAAAATTCGCATAAAAACATTTCACAGGCTTTGGACGCGCCTCGCAGCTGCCTGCTAAACTTGTGCCATCCGCCCGGAGAGCGAAAGGAGAGCGGACGGAGCCCGTTGGCCCGGTGGCTCGGTGGTCCGGTAGTCCGTAGTGCCGAGCCGGAGAGATCATGTGACAGCAGGAGAAATTAAAGCAAGCTGCTTAAAAAGTTGTGCAGCATCCGGACAAACGGCCGCAGTTGAGTTTGTGGCAGCACAAATAGCTTGCAGCACAGTTGCTGCTGCAGGCACAGTGGGCACTTTGGGTAATTTGTGAGACAATTATTTGATTGCGGCTGAGCAGGCAAATGAATTAAAATTTAACATTTATGTATAACCTAGAGAAACATGTTTAATATATATTTTAAGCTATTTAATATAAATATTTTTCTTAAATTTTGGCATTCAGTTTAATTAAATTATTTTATTTGTCTATTTTGTCATATATTTGCCACTTCCTCTGGGCATTTCTATGGCACTGTCAATGCCAACGCCTTCTGCAGTTGGCAGGATGCCCAAAAGTTGTGCCGCCTTGTGACGTGGCGCCTATCAAAACCAATTTACTAACGAAGCACATAAATCCAATTTCTGGCCAACACAGCAACAGCTCAACAACAACAACTACAACAAAAGTGAAGAAAAGAATTGTCTAGTGTTTGTTGTAGGCAGCGACAATTTCCGCATCCGCTAGACTTGGCCCTTGCTCGGCGTCTCTAAATTACTCGTCCTGCTTGTCTTGCTCTAGCGTTTAGTTTATTAGGCTTATCAGGATGGGTTTATTAGGCGTCTCCTGCCCCCACCAACGCCAGCCTGTGCAAGCCTCAAACGTAGCTCAGCTAGTTGTTGTTGCTATTGGAGCTGTCGCTCAAGCAGAGCTTTCGATGTGTTGCATGCAACAGACAGTGCCAGCTGCAACTGCAACCGGACTCAAATCAACTCGTACAACCAATGCCTGAGGGAGTTCGAGCACTGGCCAAATCAGCAGCACGTTGCTAAGGGCCAGGGCCATGAGAGGATTATGCCTACAATGCGTTTGACACGTTTTACTTTATGAGTTTCCGTTACCCCGAGAGAGCCGGAGAACTCTTCAAAATTGAGTTCTTTTTAAATGCATGAAACAGAGCAGGATTGGCTAATCGGTTATCAATGTCCTTGCCCAAGTGCCGACAATTCGTACTGCTCAGCCAAATGAATCTCTCCAAGCGGGGTCAGAGCCTTGAACGGGCCATGTGTGGATGGACTATGCACAAGGCATGTAAATTTAAGTGAGTTTTAATGCAAACTGTAAATAAATCAGTAAACAAAAGCGAAAGTAAGACAGCATAAAGAGTAACGGCAGCAGCAGGAGCAGGAGTGAGTGCATGCTGCAGACAACACATGTGCTGGGCTCTGTGCTGCCTCTACGCATATCCTTTCAAATACGCATTTATTTATGATGCGAGGAATGAGCAAAAGTTTTAAATTAAATTTTATGCTATGTGCTGGAAGTCCAGGCCAATGTAAATAGAAATGCAAGCAAAACTTTGACCCAAATACCAGGATCGCAGGCAAAAGGCACGAGTGCACGAGCACACACACACACAATCATATAAACACAAGCACTCTCTCACACACACACACACGTACACAGAGAAAATGCACAAGATGCTGCATGGCATTTGCTAGCTTTTTCTGCCAATCTGCCTCGCACTCTATCTCTGCCCGGGTACGTTTCTGATTGTCTTCGCCTGCATCCTTTGTCCTTTGTGTGCTGTCACTTGGGTCAGTTAGGTAAGACAAACAGTGGACTGTTGCTCCTTGCTTCGAGCTTCTTGGCCACTGTCAGAGTGCTTGAGCCTCTCTCTCACTCTCTTTCTCTCTGTCTCTTTCTCACTCACTCTCTCTTTTTCCCAATCGATTTCTCGTTTTTTAAAGCATTCTTTTATGCGCACATGAAATTCGATTATGCATTTCGTACGCCTGCGGCCTGTCTGCCTGCCTGTGTGCCGGTTGAATGTGGGCGTGAATATGATATGATTCTTATAATTGAATCAACTGCGTTCCGCTTCAGCACCCCCTATATCTTTCTCTCTCTCTCACTCTTTGGTTCTGGCCTGATCTCTGTCCATTGGCAGGCGCATAAAAGTAAGCGCATCTATAAAACAGAAATCCATCTGAAAGTTAAGATTAACGCTGTTTTTACGACCAACGCATTTGTCATACACTTTTCGGCCCATAAAACGTAACTTGAAGGGTTGCCCTCGCCAGCCCCACGTCACTCCCTTTGACCCCTTGCTCACTCCACACTGGGGTCTTTAATGCCCTTGTCGTATGACTTAATAGAGGCAAGCGATTGACTCGTTTTTAGCGGCCTTAAAGTGCAGTTTATGGGCTTTTGTTTCTAGTTGTAATGAGCTGGAGCAATACAAGACATATAACTACACTGAAAGAAATACAAGTGCAGATATACATACATATATAATATAAATTTTTGTTTTGACTATTTAAAGTGGCTCATTCAATTTCAGCTCTTTCAATAGTCTATTGTCGATTGATTTTCTCCCTTGTTGCATGAGTGTCTCGAGTTGTTCTCTGAGTGTATTGAGTACGTGTATGGCACACCTCGTGGCTGTCATTTATCAATTTATTGGCTGCTACGAGCATAGCTTGTTCATATGTCAAGAGGTCAATGTGTGCGTCGGCTAATTAGCAGAGCGACACACATACATGCATATATGTATGTCTGTTTATATATAGACGCACGCACAACCCCACACACACACACACACACACATGATCAATCATATTGGCAGTCAGCTGAGCTTGGTAAATGGGTCACAACAACTTGCCACAGTCGTGATTTATGCATGTGGCAGCGGCTCTACTGAATAATTTGATTAATTTAATCAGCTGCACGCAGATAGATTAAATCCCAACTATTGAATAAGAACAGAGTTTTAAATAAATATATCGTAAGTATGTGTATATGTTTGTATGTATATATAGATACTCTTCAAAATTGTCAGCTCAGTGGCTTAGGGAAAATAACCGTTACTGACAGTCCATGAATATTTTACAAGTGCTTTAAAATTGTTCGCAAGCCAAACTCCCATATAACAACAACAACAACAATGGCAGACAGCCACTGCGTAAATAAATGCAATACAATTTGAATAAACAGGCTTACACATACTTAAATACACACACGACTGATTTATGCCAGTATGTGTGTGCCTGCGTGTATATGTGTGTGTATGTGAACCACTTGCTTTAAATGTTGTTCGCTTGTGTGTATATGTGAGTGCCGCATATATATATGTGTGTGTTGGTGTGTATTTGAAAACAATTTATATCCGATTTTCATTTTGAATCTCTGGGGCGTAAATCGAAATCTCTTGGTAAAAGCAAATCTTTTGGGCGTGGCCTCCTCTCTCTCTCTCTCTCTCTCTTCTCTGCAGAGTGCGCCCATAGCAGGTGGCAACGCAGGTGCAATGCTCCGGCTTAATCTCCAATTAGTATATGTAAACAGAGAATTAAGCTGATTTGACAGCCCGAATAACGTTCATGTTAATATTAAATGAACTTTATATATTTAAAATAAATAACTACGTTATTCATATAGTAATAGGCTCATGACCAACTGTCACAAATAAACAAATAAATAAACAAAATTGTGAACACAGAAAAGATTTATTGCTAATATATATAGATTATATGCTTATGACTGCTTATATAGAATTATAGGTATTAAAAATTGATTTGAAAAGTCAGAAAATAACGAGTTTATTTGTATTAATGAATAAATAAAATATTTGGCAAGCGAGGATTAGGATTTAACAGAAAGCAGAATATAATGTTCGAGGTACGGCTTCAGAGTAGAGCAAAAGCCTGTAATTATTATAATTATATATTACATTTGCTTAACAGGAATCAGGCTTTAGATATTTAATATGTTTTCTGTCATAATATAAGAAGGTTTTAGACTCACATTTATCCCAGCATAAACTTACAGAGAATTTTAGATACTTTAATATGACACTTTATGCTGGTCTTTAAATCCCAATAAACTTCGTGCGAACTAATAATATTATATACATAATATATATATATATATATATTTATACATAGTAAACAATCACAAGAATTTTCCTCAGATTGCATCGAACGAGTAACGAGCTGCTTACCAAATCAGTTAGGACGTTGCCAGGCGCCGGATTTGCTATTAAATTGAACTAATTAGACTCACATATGCATGAGTAACAGATACGATAACAAAGTGTCGCATATACTTAGACGCCCACTCACACACACACACACGCACTCTCATCCACATGTTTTTCTTGGAGCGCGCGCCCCAAAAAGTAGGCAACATTTTATGCTGTAATTGGAGAAACTGCTGCAAATGTAATCAGGACTTTTGATGATAGCATTTCGGACCCAGCCAGTCATGCGTTTACGTATGTGTGTTTGTGTGTGTGTGTGTGGCATAGAGCAGCAACAATAACAACAACGAGAATAGCAACAACAACGTGACGTAAGGCGCGCACGCTCTCACGCACAAACAAAAAATACATAAATCAAATTGTTGGAAATTGGTTACCAAGCAGAGATAAACTCGCATTATTATGCCTTCCATTTAGGTGTGTGGGTTGATGCGTGTGTGTGTGTGTGTGAGTAGAAGCTGCTAGGCAACACATTTTTCACATGCAATAGCTAAGCCACACACACACACGCACACACGCACACACACACCCATACACCCACAAACAGACATAAGCAGAGGAAACCTGCTACTTATCGGCCATCAATCAATAGATATGAGCCAGCTTTTGCCTAATATTAATAGCTGTTCGTTTGCGTCGCAGATCATTTCAAAACCAAAGATTGATATGTAGCTCTGGTTGTTGTTATCATTGCTATAAGGAATTTATGGAGCACAACGAGCACAGCTTGTTTTCGCTTCTTCTTTGTTCTCACAACAACAACAAAAAAAAGACAGAAAAACTTGGCCCAGTTAGCTCTTGACTGGATGCTGTTGTCGTTGTTGCTTCGCCAGCGACATTCAGCCAAATGTCGCCGTTTCTTGCCCCAATTTAAGCTAACTGAATTAATAATTGCTGCGAGTCTCAAAGTCTTTGAAATCGGAGCAGGCGCATTGCACTTGCTGCTGATGCCAGCCCGTCGCACTTGCGTCAGCTACCTGATGCTTATTGCCCAATTAATTCTGATTTATGCATGTATTTTAGAGTTTCTCTGTCGACGTGTGCGTATGTGAGTGACTGTGTGTGTGTGTGTGTGCTGTTGATTGAACGAGTCAACCGCAAGGGAGTCGTCGGAGCGACAGAGCGGCGGGATTGCGTAGGCGGCGGTGTCAGTGTCCTGTCAGCTCCATCTGAGTCAGGCACTCGAAGCCAAGTCATTTATGCATTAGCCAAGAAGCGCTCGACTGTCTAAAGCATATGCGAGCCACATAGGAGTAGGACGGGCGCATGGCATTGCCTTTCAAATGAATGCAAAACTGTTTCAAATTTTCATAAATTCGACAGAGAGACAGAGAGAGAGAGAGAGAGAGAGAGAGAGAGAGAGAGAGACAAAGACCCAGTCGAGCTGGCAGGCTTTGACTTGGTTTCGAACTTGTCGACGACTCCAACAATAAAAGACCGCAGCAAATTATGCAAATGCAAAAGGCAAACCAATTTAGCGCACAATTTGCACGTTGGCCGCAAAATTTGCTGTGCAGCCCAAAAACCTCCCAGCCCGAACGCCCAGCCCCTAGCTAACGGTCTAAGGACACTTCCTGAATCACAGTTGGCGGCCAGCTGACCAGGCCAAGGCGCTTGAATGTCCTCAGAACAGCTGGAGGCCCGCAGTAAATGTGGACCGCATGATTTGTATCACAAATAGGCCGCAAATGGCTCCAATACACTCACACACACACATACACACACCCGTACACACATCTCCAAATACATGCACCCGCACACCAATACAAACATTTATTGCTAATTGCTGAGAGGACATTTGCATAAACTTAACAAAACCCCAAAATTCTCGTATAGCCAGGCAAATAAACGACAAAGTGACCAGTCTTTCACATACACAAACACACACACACACACACCGAGAGAGAGAGAGAGAGAGACACGTACACACGTACTATGTTTTCAATGTATATGAGCAAATAAACGTCTTGGCTTGTGCACAGTTCATTTTGTGTGAAATGCAGTGTGGTCAATGGCATACACTCAGAGAAACGGCAAAGCAAAAGCTTGTAGAAATTAAGGCATTAATTAAATGATACAAAAAATAAACAAATAAACAAATAAAAAATAAAAGTTATAAAATATGTGAAGTGCTGTATATGTTTATTTACTATGTTTGAGTATTAGTTTGTTTTTCTTTTTAGTTTTTTTTTTTTTTTTTTTTTTTTTTTTAAATTATTAAAATAATTTTTGATTTATTCAAAGAAATAATTTAATCAAAAATACCCACTCATTTCGACAATCGATTGCAAATTAAATGTTTATTATATAAAATTACATTCATTAATTTTTAATTAAATTTGAAATTTATATTTATCTTTATTTTCATTTTAATTTATTTCTTTTTCTTTTTGTAATTTATTTTGATTATTAATGTGATACTTAATTTATTTCCATAAAGGATTTTTCCCTCCCTATCTGAGCCCACATTTACATTTAATTCAATTAAATTTTAATTGCCCATTTTATATTTATAATAAATTTTTGTGAGTGTATTTGCTTGGCTGACACAATTTGCCTGCCTCTGGGCTGGCTGCCAAACAGGACGACAGGACGCTCTGTTGCTACAACAGCCAAAACCGTAAACATAAATCAATTAGTGTTACCTGGCAATGAGGCACAACTCTTCCAGCTAGAAATATATAATTGATTGTGATTTGCTCCTCTCTCTTGGCAGAGCACAGCAGTCGAAAGAGCAGCGAGAATAATTGCAGCTAGGCACAAGGCTTAGAGGCAGCTCTAGCTTTGATCTGTGAAGTGCAGCTAATTATTGTTACAGTCTGGCAACGCTTGCTCCGCTTTCCACACTTGCCACATTTGCCACACTTGTGCATAAAATTAGCCTGTAGTACAAGGCGGCTCATGTGGGGCACGTTGCGCACGAAAGTATGCAACATATTCCGTATGCAATCGACGCTTGACCCATTTAAGTCCGTTTGGGGGCAGAGAAATACAGGCGCGGAAAGGGATGGCTCTTAAACGTTTCGGCATGCCAATTTAGATGCTCATTTCATGCTGGGCAAAGGCATAAATTGTCCAAATTAATGTGAATGCGTTGCGCGCACCACCACCACCACCAGCACCATCAAAAGTCTGTGATTGAAGTTGAGGCAGCAGCCAAAGTTAGACGAATATCACAGATACGACAGCGAATGTGAGAATATTTCAATAAAGTTCGCAGCATCAGACGCAACTTGACTTTCGCACTCAGCAGGATTTGGTTGAGTAAACTAGACTGAGAGATACCCTCTACCAAAGTATATAATGTGTGTCAGTTTCATGAAGTAAATAATAAAGTAAATAAACTGGTTCTACTCTTGCAAAATATTATTGAATTAGATAACCTTACAGTTGTAGCTATAACTTTACCTCCCATCCTGTTTACAGGGTATAGCCACCACATGGCAACATCTCACAACAACTACAGCGATTTGCCAAAGTGCCCTCATCAAAGCAACAACAGGCGCCGAACGAGGCACAGCAGAGGCCGAGGCATCCGCATGGCCGCTGCTTTGATTACTCGCTCGCTCCTCGTTTCATTCTGTTTCTTCATTTCGCTTGCCCCTTCACTCTATTGCTATTTCTTTTTTTTTTTTATTTTTTGTTGTGCTTTGTGTCCTGTTGAAATCTTTGTGCGTTTTTCATTTGCATTGTTTGAAGAGCAGTCCTTCACTGCGTGGCAGTTGTCAAATTTTCAAAGCAACTGCCGTAGATTGATAAAACTGGCTGTAAGACTCACCTGAAGTTAGCGAGGCGACAGTAAAATCATCTGAGACATTTCTGCTGGCCAAATCAGATGCAAAGCTGGCCTTTGGTGATGATGGCACGGAAATGACACCACGCAACACACTTGAGCAATTCCCTTCGACTTTTCGACTTTTCCACTCATCAGACGGCAACTCCATCAAAGAAAGCAGCAGGAAATTGTTTTTCTCTAGCGCCAAAAAGTAAAATTCAAGACGAAATTAAAATCTGTTTATAAAGCCATTGTTCCGGCATGTTGCCATGTTGTTGCGGTTCAACGGAATTTGTTGCCACTTTGGCTAGAAATTCCTTAGCTAATACCCTATAATTGCGGTAGTTCTGCAGAGATTATTGCTGTGTGGAAAAGATAAAGAGAATAATAATGATTAATACGGATAGATGAAGAATAGATGAATGCTGTGAATACCACAAGAATGAGCTCAAGGACTCTGCGAGTCTTGGTATATGAATACATTGAATGATTGATCGCATTTCAAAATAACTGATAAGAGTCCATTAAAACCCAGAAACTTCAGCATCCTCTATACAATTCAGTCTGAATTTATATCAAGTCGCATCTAAAAGTTAAATTTTCCACAAGTACAGGGTATTGGCTTGTCAAGTGCTCGTAACGAACGCATTCTTGTTGGCCTCCTTTGCTGGTTTTCTTAACGCTCGCCCGCTGCATTTGCCATTTAAATGGAGACTCCCGAGTGCGAATGGCATTTAGCAAACAAAACTTGGCCAAAAACCCAACGGCAAGCGACGAGCGGCAAGTGGGTGAGAACGAGCCAAGCCAACGACAATGCCAATAACAACGACGATGATGACGCTGGCTGGCATTTCAGAGTGCTGGAGCTTTAGAGGAGAGCTCTCGAATTATACAAGACTGTGCGCCAAGGCCGAAGGCCGGAGGACGTGCGACTAGCGACAAGCGACCGTTATGTCTACAGTTATTGCAATTATAAGATGGCTCATTGTTATGGGGCCCCTAATGAAAATGGCGCTGCAGTCATTTTTGGGGCTTAGCAGCCGCCCATTTGGTATTAATTAATATTAAGCATACGACTCGATGGCCCGGCCACAGAACAATGCCAGCCATTTGCATATGATGCGCCAATTTGATTGATTAAAAATATAATTGCAACGTTGCTCGAGGCGATGGGACTTAACGGAATGAAGCAAGCCACCGTCCGGTGCTGTTGAGGCTAAGCCTTTAAGCCGGCACTCGTTCCAATTTGTAATTGCCACATTTGCTTGGCTCAGCAGCTGCTGGTGTTTATGGTCGAATTGTAAGTTTTTGCAGCTGCTAACAAGAGCTTGGAGCTCGGAGCTCGCAGCTCGGAACTCGAGTGCTCTTTGCGCATACGCAAAGCGCACAGTACAAAATGTAGCTGGCAATTGGTTCTCACTACAGTCTACTAAATAATTGAACGGAAAGCGAAAAACTTAAGCCATGGCTAATAAAGCACAAGATGTGGCAGCCACAACGTCGTCAAGTGGCTTTAAATGAATTGCAGTGCAGCTCAAGCGCTGGCAAGGACATGCTGCTGCTGCTGCCACTACTCCTGCTGCTGCCACTGCTCCTCCTGCTGTTGCTGCCGCCTAATGTTGTTTGCAGCTGGCGGGTGTGGCAGCAACAACAAACAAACTGATGCAACATTTGTTTACTTCTGATGGCAACTTCAACGGGGTAGCCAATCAGTTGACTTGACTGTAACTTTTCCTGCCTCTCCGCTCTCTCTGTCTACCTCTCTCTCTTGCAGAGGCAAATGCAGACGAGCTACATTTTTCACTTTTCTCTCGTCTTCGACTCTCTCTCTTTTTTTTTTTTTTTGTGTCATTTTGGCATTTCATTTTGATAAATTGCGCGCCAAGTTTTAAAGCATCCCACTCTGCCACGCCCTTGTTGAGTGGGCGTAGCGCTCAACGTTGAAGCATTTAATGATGCAGCTCTTTTCCGCCTTCTCTGGCTTCTCTGCCTCCACTGCCCGTCTTGCCACAGCACTGTTGCACAATGACCTCAATTTTGTTGCAGTTTTGGCTTTTAGCCCAAAACTAGATTTTCAGTCATGAGTTCATGTGTATTTTATGGCTGTTTATGCAAAATGATCATCAGTTTAGCTTAATTAACGCCTTGTTCATGGCTTCACAATTATTTCCCATACAAATTTTTGGCAAATTTTCGTGCAGGTTGTTTTTGTTTTTTTTTTTTTTTTTTGTATGTTTTCTATTTGTTGGAAGGGCCATGTCAGTCGCAGGCAAACACCTCGATTCAAATTGAAATTGCATCGAATGCGCATAAATTATGCAGATGAAGCAATTAGTAGGATGTGTGCGCAATTTTTGGGTACTAGGTTGGGGTCCATACATCCATTTAACATTGTCACCTGACAGCTACCGTTCGTTGCAAAAACATTGCCAAATTTACATACAATTTCGATGGTCATTGGCGAAATTCACAAATTAATGGCACAGTGTGAGCGAGAGAGAGAGAGAGAGAGAGAGAGAGAGAGAGAGAGCGAGAGAGAGAGAGACAGGTGAGGGACATATTAGAATAATTTAAATGGAATTTTTGCAGTGCCTAATGAGCCAATAACCAGATCGACCGCATTCCGATAGTTAATCGATAGATAATCCAGCAACTGCTGCGCTGTGGTTCTCCCAATCTGCCATGCACATTAAACAATAAAATTTGCACACAAGAATCCAAAGTGGCTTTATTTTACAATTCAATTTACGCATTTTTTAGCCAATAAATGAAATCAATTGAAATGTGAATTTAGCTAGAAAGAGCTAATCGGAGAATATATGAATTGCATTGCGTATATATGAAATATATATATGTGTGCATTGTATTTACTATATACATATAAATGTGTGTGTATCTTGACTAAAAGTAATATCTTTTTATTCAGAAAAATATTTTTCATAAAAATTACTTGATTTTAAATTCATGCTTGAATGGACTCTGCTTAAAAATGTATAAAATAAAAGCAATTATTTTATTTATATATTTTTAAATATATTTTAAGCAAAATGAATTCAAGATTAGATGAAACCTGTTTGACAGTCATCCGTCTCTCCCCTCTTGCCTTCCGCTCATCATTAGCGCATTCATTCATATAATCGGAATATAAATATATAGGGCTATAATCAAATACCTAAAGACAGACCATTTGAGTGTTCATTCGGTGTTAACGAAAAAAGAACAATAAGAAGAAGCAGCAGCAAAAGAAAACAAAATATTTAAGCCGCTTGCCACGCAGCGGACATCTTAAAAACTCAATTTCCTGAATAAGCAAATTAAATCCAACATTAGCATCGAGCGATGCCCTGAGTGCGCTTACAAATATATAAATACATGCGCACGTAGCACTTCCAGCAGCTTCAGCTTCAGGTGCTGCAGATGCTGACAAAGCGACTCGTTTGCTAAGGTACAAGAAGGAAAAAAAAAAAGTGAAGCGAAACACAAAGAATATGAAGAAAATTCATAAATAAGTAGCATATACAAACATTTGGCTTGAAGTATGCAAATGTCTTTGCAAAGGCGCGAATAATACAATTTCGATGGCATTCAGAAAGACAATTTTCATAATTGAAGCAAACACATTCAGTGGGCCGCATGCTCCATTTGCATAACAACAACAACTGAGTTGTAACAGTTAAATATATATTTAAATATATAACTTTACATATATATACACATACACATATTTATGTATGTGTGTGTATACACTCGCGCTTTGGTGATTTATGAAGCCGTCGACTGGTCAACGAGAGCAAAGTTTTTGCCTTTCACCTGCCGCGTGGCACTCGAAGTTTGTTTGGCATTTCATTTCAGTAGCTTTTTACTTTTATTTAAAAATTTTTTAATTTTTTTTTTTTTTTTTATATATTTCCCAAACTTTGCAGACGTCTATCGAACGGATTAGGGGCTATGGCGGCGCAGTACGATTCCGGCTAACTGCAGCTCATTGGGCCCTTTATAGCCGCTTAGTCGTAATTTTTATTATTTGGTCCACTCGCTGAAAAAATCAACAATTAAAAGCGCAGACTGCGCCCGCGGGGCATGCTGCTGCTGCTGAACAAATTGAGGTCAGGCAAAGGCAAAGGGCTACACATAACGCTCGAAAGCAGCGGGGCCATGAGAGTGGGCGGGCCGGCTGAAGCGGAGTGGTGTGGCAAGCCCAAACAACAGTTAAAAGAAAATTGGCTGCTGTTGCTACAGGCGACCGCAAATGAAGTCGACGAAGCAGACGCAGAGCCAGTACGAGAGAAAAAGAGAGAGAGAGAGGGGGAGCGATGTTGGGTTAAAGTGGAACTCTGGATGGGAATCTGGCACTTGGCCGTGGCGTTTGGCCAGGCGCTTGTTTTCACATTGGCTCATAAAAGCAACACAAAATTGTGCTAATTAGCCCTAAAAGCATGTCTAACTGTATATGTGTGTGTGTGTGACTTTGCACCGCTTACTCCTTTGTTGCCCTTCTCTAGATTTGCGAGCGCTTAAAAATTAATATGCACATTATGGCTGTTCATTGTTTTTATAACCCAATTATTATAGCCAAAGCAACAGCAGCAGCAGCAGCTGCTGCAGTGGCTGGCCACGCCCTGTTTTTAGGCACTGCACCGCCTTTGTTGATTTGGAAACATAGCTACGCAGTGTGTGGGCGCCTGCTGCACAGATAGTTTTATTATGCGACTGTCAAGTGGAATATCACGCATACGACGCGTCGCACGCACAAAAACGCATGAGTAATTAGCCCATTAAAGCCAAACAATATATGCACTTAGCATGTTGTTATTGCCGCTATTATTGCACATATTTGTTATTATTTATAATTATTATTATTATTATTATGCTTTATTAGCGCCCGTTGTTGTTGTTGTTGTCCTTGTCGTTGTGTGCTGGTTGCCACGCGCCGCAAAAATTAAACGCAAACATTTGTTAACAACTTTTGCTGTGTGTGTGTGTGTGAGGCAGCACACATATTGCCAAAACGGAAGCGACAAACCCGCGACTCACACTTAAATCAAACACGCCACAGCCGCAGGGCAGGTGTGGCAGGAGAGTGATACGCGTCAAGCTCACCTGTCAATAGCTAACCGCAAATTTTTCAGATTGACAGCAGATTGACAAAGCGTGTGAGTCCTAATAAAGTAGTTGGCTTCAAAATTAAGTTAAATATATGTTGAGGTATGTCGACTCAATCCATAAAAGAAAATACTTTCTAGCGTAGTATTTTCTGTAATTTAATATATTCACGGAAAACTTTGAGCACAGAGGAATTTTCTTTTACATGTGGCACACGCACTTTAAGCATAAAGTTGAGCCTGTCGAAAGTTTAGCTGGATAACGACTAACGGCTTAAGACTTACGGCATACGGCTTGCATTGATCGTCAATCAGTCGATCAGTCAGTCAATCAAATGTACTTAAAATACGTATATATATGTTAAACTGCGTATGTTTGGCATTATTATCAAAATGACATTAGACGGCAGGCGTCATGTGGGGCGCACATAAAATGCGAAGCGATAAAATAGCGACGAAATGTTCAGATTAAGCAGCCAAAAGGCGAGTCATCCTGCTGTTGCCACAGCAAATGTCAGCGAACGCAAATTTAAATTTAAGCGACACAGCGCTAATGTGAAGCGTTTCCATGAGGCAGATAAAGAGAGAAAGGGAGAGAGTGGGTGGAGTAGCGACAGCCGTAGGCAGGTGTATAGATATGAAAGCCCCAAAGCGCGCCGCTCGCACCGGATGTGCGTGTTTTTTTGGCTGCATGCCTAATGCCACAAAGTCATTTGACGGCTTTTGCAAGAAACGAAACCAAAAATACAACAACAACAATAAAGAAAGAAAGAGAAGAGAAGAGAGGATGAAAAGGAAGAACAACCAAAGTCGAAGCCAAAACCAAGCTGAAAGAAAAATAAAAGCAAGACATGGCTCGCATCATTTATAATGCGTACAACGCGGCGTATGTGTAACATGCCTTTCCACTACCGGCAAACAGTTGTCGCTGTCGCTCTACCTAAAGTGTTATTGTTGTTGTTGAGTGTTTGTGTTGCTGTTGCCGTTGTTGTTGTTGCGGCTGCTGCGTGCGTTGTTATCATTAGCGTTACATCGCTTAACGCCTTTTGTCCGGACTGTCAGCAGCAACGAGTTAGCCAACTTTTGGCTAAAGTATGTGACCTTTTAAACGTGGCCAAATTATGCGCAAGTTAAGTTGTATTCCATTTTGGACTTGGCAAACAGAAAACAGACAATCAGCTAAATTGCAAGTCCAGCTATGCTGCTAATTTTCAAGTCAAATTACGCTATGACTGTCAGCTAAAAATATGATTGTCGTTAAGTGCGTAGGTCATTATGTCTATAGAAGAAAATTATCATGCTCGCCATTATTCACTATATTTATGTACTTCATATTTATATTTAGACTTGATTAAAGTTTTTATAAACTTGCATAGGGCAATTCACTTCTGCTTGACATCCGATATAAATAATTTTTTAATACGAGACTCAAGACTCTAAGTAAGTTAATATTCATATTATTTATTTAACGAACCCAATGTCAACGATAATGTAAATTATAAACATGAATATAATAGTACCCAAATAAAAGAAGAAACCTATGTCCATCAAACTGTTGAGGTATTGGCCCGCCCAATATGCCCCAATTAACAGGCATACCATATCGAGCCATGATGAAATAAAAAGTGCTTATGGAAGTTTAAAAAATCATTTTTAAGGACTGTCAAGTATAATTACTTTATTAAGAATTACATTAAAATCATTCTAAAAGGATTTAAAGAAAGGATTGATTGAAAATTGATTATTTTAACAGAATAAAGATAGTTAACAAATCATTATTCATTATAAATATTATACATATGAATATGCCTTAGAATATAAATAATAATATATTAATTATCTATATTAATTATCTTTTTTATATTTTTATATATATGCAATATTATTATTATTCAATAAATTTCAATTTTTGTCGGTTTAGATTTGTGCAAATATTGCTTTACAAATTTAGACATCTCATAAATATTTGCTGCTCCAAAAAGTAATATATTTACATTAAGAAGATTTATAATAAGTATTTAGAAAGCGAATTTCCACTTCGACTTCCGCCTGAAGTTTCTGTGCCGTCGCATCAGCTGTTTGCCTTGGCGTTGTTTATTTTTTATTCGGACTCAAATAGACACATTGCCAGTGCTGTGCTGGACAGTAAGTGTGTTGTCTCTAATCACCGTCTGGGCATCTGCCACGCCCTGTTAGTTTTGCCCAGAGTATCTGACGCCTTGCAGCGATGATATATTAATTGGGTTTTTATTTATGATGTCGACACCTACGCGCAGACAGCGGACTGTGGCGCTTCTGTTGATGTTTTTCTATTTCGTTCTCTGTGTTTCTCTCATTCTATTTGGCGAATTCTCGCTGTCACATCCGATTTGCTTTTTATTTTTTGCTAGCTAATAATTGATTTTTAGCCCACACACACAGAGGCACACACACATACGGAGGTTAAGTGTCAATGGCGAGCAGTTCAACAAACTGCTGACGTCTGCGAGCCAAGCTTCGAGAGCAGCTAAAACAATGACCCACAAGGACCCAATGAACTGAGCTGTAAATGTTGTTTGCCATGCATGTGACAACTGTGTGTGTGTGCGCGTGAGTGTGTGATTGTTGTTTGTGTGCTGTTGTAGTTGTTGCGTAGTTCAGCTTAGGGACTCGCTCTGTGGCTATGACAATTTATTAGCAGCTGTAATGAGCAGAGTTTATTGAGGTCCCGTGTGTTTATGATTTAAATTTACATGCAAACCCCACACACACTCACACTCACACACACACGAATACACATATGCAATTGCTGTCCATGGGGCAATGCAAACACTTGTCATCATTAAAATAACTGCAGTTGCAACAGATGCTGTAGCCGCTGCCGTTGCTAAACAATAAATAAAGGCAATTTGCAGCTGCAATTATTATGAAAGCTGATAACAACAGTTAGCCAACTACCTACACACAATAAACACAGACACGCACACACACACACACTAATACACACATATGGAGAGAGTCAGCTATTTTGAGGGTTGCCATAACGTTTTGCATGGCTTATAGTAAACTGTTTGCTTATTTAAGCCCACAGGCTTCGGTTGCCCACTTTTAGCCCACAGAATCTAGAACTAAATACTAAATTAAATATGAAATTTGAGTAGTGCTCGGACTAAGCACTAAAGATGAGTACAAAATGTTGATTAAGTACAATGTCAGCTGCATTTAGCTAAGCAATCATATATCAAATTATTAGAAACGACAAAGCAGATTAAATGGAGCAGTGTGCTTCAAAAGTTCTAATAAAGAAGCCAATTACGAGTTATGACCGTACTTATTGCATTAGGTTTGTGTTAGAGTGTTAACACTGTTGAGGTGCTTTAATTAGAGTTAACAATTGAACTCGAGAGAGATTTAAGCAAATGAAATTCGAATAAATCTAGAATGAGTAGGAAATGTCTTAGAATATAATACTATCTTCGTCTTAGTCTTTTGTTTACTGTGTCTCTTATCTATATTCGCTTAAACGCGTAAACCATACAGGACTCTCTATGGAACATTTGAGTGTAACCAATTTATTATCTTGGCAGCCTAAAAGGCAATATCAAATTAATTCCTATTCACGTTTACCTAAGCACTTGGAGTTCGAATCGAACATTTTGATTACCGCAACGAACATCTTTTGTCAGCTACACGCACCAATACACACGCATCCACATTGCCAGCACTCGTGGCTTTCAGTGCAGCTTGAGCCTTGGCATGCTTACCACATGAAATGGAAGTCATTATGAGTGGCAAATAAAGGCCTTTCAATAGCAGTTAGGGCTATATATGCCTGCAGCTCGCAGCAGTGCTTAATGCAGAGTGCTATGGTGTGTACAAATAGAAAGCGGCTTAAATTTAACAGATTGAGCATATTTGGTAATTCGTTATGGCTGGAATCAATTTGCATAAACAATGGATGCAATATTCATGGCTCTATTCTGAATTCTATAGCGCGAGCTGGCGAATCGCTTAAACTGAAATACACACACTAAACTCACACACACACACACGCACAGACATTAAGACAATATGCTAACAGGCAGCTGTCACGCCCACGATCACACACACACACGCACGCACACTGATGAAATTAGACTAATGAAAACAAATGCATATCGAAATTAATCCCATAATGTCGCTTTATTTATAGACAAGCGTCGCAAGCAGCAGTAACAAATGAGCCAAGTCATTATCGTTGCCAAATAGTGGGCGTTGTTCTGTGTGGGCGTGGCCCGAGAACCACTTCATTAGATGCGAAGCAATAAACCAGATAGAAATGCAAAATCATTTTCAGACACAAGTCAAAATCGAAGCAATAGCACAAAAGTGTTGTCATTTGTTGCACGCAAGCACACACACACACATATATATATACATGCAAGAGCATGATGTCATGTGTAGCGGGAAAGGAGCTAAAGCTACAGCTGTTCCTCATAAGCAAATCATCATGATGCGTTTTAATTAGTGAACCAAGCGTTTAATAGTTAATTTTATGGAGTAGAGCGAGAGGGCGAGAAAGAGAGAGGAGGAGTGATATGTGTGTGAGAGGCAAGTAGAGTCTCTGTTAAGCAGACAACAATTTGCATTAGCAGGCATTCAAGTTCTGCCAGCTAGTAATTAAAATAATAAACACGCACAAAATGCATTAGAAAATTTAGCTGAGATCTGCGCAAAGAGAAGCTCTGGCAAAGCGACTGCAAAGGTTGGGGTAAAACTGATGGTTGTTGCTTCTGCCGAGTAGATGTGGCAATTGTCACACAAATAGGCTCACACACACACACATACATGTTACGGCTGGCAGCGTGTGCGGCTCAAATGCTAGACAATGGCACACGTTGCATATACGCAACGCTGGATAATTGTTTGCATAGTCAAAGCGATTGTGTGTGTGTGTGTGTATATATGTGTGTGAGTGTGTGTGTGCATGAATATATGTGCTTGTGGACCAAACGTGTGCTATTTGTGTTGGCTGTTTCACTTAGTGCGCTACTGACTTCAGACTTCAGGTGCGCCCCACTGCGCCTCGTCCAGAGCGCGGGGCAAGGGCTGGAACACAAGGAGTTTGCCGTGCTGCGACAATTGTTGTGGCAAGCACAACACTCACACACACAGACACACACACATAAACACTTGACCTGCAAAGCATTCACAATGGTCACAATGGCCGTCTAACCCGGCCAAGAGCTGCTAATGACGAAATCAAGCCGAAGATTGACCATGACTATGACTATGCCACAACACGTTGCACGTGTTGCAACTGGTCTGAGTGGGCAACATCAATCAGCTGAGCAAATTAGTTGCCTGGCAATATCAACAGCAAACAGGACACGCCATAATTGTGCGCTTGTTGAGCTGGGATTAACGCAAATGTACTTGGGCTTTACGATTATCCTTGACTAAACTCGAACCGAGTGAAAACAATTTTTGTTGGCCACAATCAACATTTAAACGTTTGCAACTACTTAGCCGCATTTTGATGGGCAGCACAATGAGACACTCTTGCGTTTCCGTCACTCTCACACACACACACTCACAAACTGTTGGCTAAACACTGCAACAACAAGATGCAGAAAAATTACAAATGACAACAATGGCTGCCAGATGGAGCTGCGGCACGAACTAACGGGCTAGGGTGGTAAGGGGGGGCTAGGGTGCTGTGGCTCTGAGGTTGACTGAGTGCTTGCCCGACTGCATTACAGCTCTAGACGTCAACTGTGTCAACGTGTTGTTGCTGGTGCTGCCTCTGCTTCTGTCTCTGTCGCTGCTGCTGTCGTTGTGTCGTTGAGTGCGTCTGTCGACGCTTGAGTGTATCAAACACAACGCTATATCAGCTGCATACTTTTAGCTGCTACTGTCTCACTGGCTATGTGAGAGAGTGTGTGTGTGTGTGCGTGTATATGCACTTAAGTGTCAGTGTGTCAGTGAGCGGCTGACCCACTTTATGATAAGCACGACGTCACCAACACCAACGAAACAACAACGAACAGCACCAAGCAAAACTAGTGCACTGTGGGCCAAGTTGATTCATTTTTCTATGAAAATTTGAAGTGCTTTTCAAGTATTGAATTTGAATAGTATTTTGCAGCACTGAAATGCTGAATAGTCAGAGTCCTCGGGATATTTGATTTCTTCTACTCTACAAACTTTATCATATATAAATGGAATCATATGAGCAGCAAAATACGCAGCTATTTAGCTATTTAGTACTTCATTAATTTAACAATATATTCAACAATTATGCCCATAGTGCTACGTATGCGTATTTATCATCGCACACGAAAGCGTTGCATACTTTTTGGCTGATGACGGCGCAACAGTGAATGACATTTAAATAAATTCTCAACTATATGAGGGGCCTGTTATGCTTTTGACAAAAAAAAAAAAGAAGGCATAAATGCGATTTTTTTCGCTTAAGCTCTCTTCGCATGACAATATTGTTTTGCTATTTATTTTGAAAAACAAAAGAAGAGACAGCAAATGAGGCTTTTGCCAAAGAGCAAGCGGAGCAATTTTGCTTTTGTGTTTTGTGTTTGTGTCAATTTGTTAGCGCTAATTTAACGTTGATTATCTGTGGCTGTCACACATGCACACATATATATATATATATGTATACTCAGACAGAGTGTGTGCTCAGATAACTTTGGCAGCTTCAATTTCGGCTCCGTTTTGTTAGCGATTTGAACGTTGACAATTAAATGAAAGTAAGATAAATTGTCGCGTTTGTTTACAGTTCAACTTGCCTGCTCCTCCGTTCGAATTCCAGCCAAATTGCCAGTGGGCGTGGCATGGCCAATCTGCGCTTATAGTGCGACTGCCTTTCTCCGTCTACCCTTGCCCCCCTCTGCGTGCAGCCACATTGTATCGCTTAATTTATTAGATGCTTCGCTCGTTCCTTTTGCCGCAAGTATTTCTGCAAAGATAAATTCCCAAATGTCATGTCATTTGTTGTTGTCGGCCCAAAAGGCCTAAGGGTTCCTGAGAGTGAGTGGGGTGGGCGTGATAACAGCGACAAGGTCTGACTACTTAGCCATGTTAATATCCCGAGCGAGAGCTCACTGCAAACGGCATTGCCATAGGGCTAGCAGATATGAAGAGTAATCGCTTTCCCTATCGAAGATTGATGACGAATGGAAATTTAAACACACTTAATTTCGCATTAAGTTTAATGATTAACTTTTAAATGTATATCGAAATTTTTGACGACACTAAAGACTTTCGTATATGCATTTATTTATTGATTTTGTTTTAATGTCAGCAAAAGTATAAAAAATGCGTGCTGCGATTTTTATTGCATATAAATTTTTAACTCTTCAGCATGTGAACGAATTCCTAAAATTTATCTCAATTTAAAATTCAAGCATAAAATGTTAAAGTAATTGGATTTTATAGCGTTCAAGAGCGAAGTCTTTAATATCTGAACTAGTTTCTATGCATAAAAACTGTGCTTAAATATTTCTTGGAAAGTTTATGAAATTTTATGAAACTGTTGGTAATATTAAATTAAATATAAATAAAGTATGTGAATGTTTTTATAGTTGAAATTAATATCGTTTAATTAGAATGAAATCACTCTAGAGTTGAAGAAATGCAAGCAAATTTCGAACACGTCTCACCTGGTGGCAACACCTGCTGCACCAAATGAGAAAGAGCGGGCAACAAAATGAGGACATTCTGTTGAAACCATGGCTAAGTCACTTTCCATGTAAGCACGCAACAATGTGTGTGTGTGAGAGAGAGAGAGAGTAGGTGCCGTTGGGCGAAATGTAGCTGCTGTGGCAGCCGAAAGGGCATAAGACGATAGTAGCTATTGCTGCAATGCCTGGCATTTGTGCTGTAATTAAAGCGCCACTGGTGACGCCGCACCACAGTGGGTGGTTCGAGTGGATGAACTGAGCTCGAGTCCAACTTTAGTGAAATGTAAATTTGATTATCGCAGCTGCAAATATTTGTGTGAGCGCTGTCCAATGCGTGAGTGGTTGGGTGGTGCGGGGGGTTGGGCTGGTGCTCGTCTGTTGACATATTTATCGAGACATTTTTGTTGTTCACATTGCTGTCGCTTGTCTTTTCCTTTCCTTCTTGATACTCATACCTTAGCTTGCCCACCCAGCCATTGCATTGGCCCGATGTCAGCTTGACTTTTGTTTAGCCAGGCAATGATTAATTAAAACATGAGCATTTTTATTGTTGTAGTGTTGTTGCTGTTGTTGGTATTGTGAGCATAAGGCTTGTTTATATTACACCACACAAACAAAGCGGCCTTCAATGCCCCATCCTAAAGAGTCCCCAATACACACTCTTCTTGTCTATAGACATTAGCCCAAATAAAAGCAAAGACGTCCAACCACCAACCACTACGGGCCCCACTTTGTGGGTCGCTGTTGCGTGGCTAAAACTTGCGGGCTCTGGATTTGGACTCATTAAGCCGCTTCAGCTGCTGGTGTCAAAATTGCTTTAAACGACCGACCCACTGTGCGTACACTGAGAGAATTATTTTAGTTGAGTTGCAAAACAAATATCGTAGGACTCATGCAATCTACTTAAATTTTTATTATTTTAGATTTTATGTTTATTAGTATTTTTTTTTTTTTAATTTTGATTAAATGGAGTTGTTACTTTTTAATAAAATGTAAAAGTGAATCAACTGAAATATTTGATAGGCAAAATCCATATTGAAAATCTTTCATATATTAAAAAATGTTCGAGCTGAACTTCAATTAAAGCCAATAAAGAATTCTATAAACTTTCTTTAAGTGTGTTTATCTGCTTAGGTGTGTGTCTGTGCGTGTGTATGCGCAAACATGACGCCTAATGAGAAAGAAACTTACTCTACTATTTGAATTTGCTTTAGAGACGGCGTCGAGTCCTTGTTTGCCAGGCAATGCGGGGCCAACAGGCTGGCAAACAGATTGGTTCCGACCGGGGTGGCTCGTAATGTGGGCAACTTGTAATGGTTGCCAATTTGTAATATTGCAAATTGCAGCGCATGTCGTTTGCGACAACATTGTCGCCTGCGCTGCAATGCAATGCACGAGAGAGACAGAGAGCGGAGCTTTAGCGATCGAGCTTTCGTTAAGCTTACGCTGTGCTCGCTCGTCGGAGACAGTGGGAGAAATACGCTCACTAGCATCCCGCGGTCCGAAGCTTCGCTGAGAGCGAAACATTGAAACCAAGAACACTGGAATGTGGGCGTATAAAAAGCGGCCACATTGCCAGCTCCATCTTTTTCCGGCCCACATTTTCAAGAAGATACCCTCAGCGTGGAGTGCTATCCAGCTAAAATTTTTGTTAATAATTATATATATATCTATCTTTATATATATATTTAACAAAAAGAAACATACACAAAAGATTATTGCCCTCCACAAAAGATTGGAATTTTCTGAATTTGGCCCACCGTGACCAGCTGAGCTAGTCAGTCATTGACTTTGGTGCGCGCAGCCGCACGCATTTTTATTCGTGGGAAACAACAAGTGTGCAAGCAGGCAAAAAAAGGTATTTCGATCAAAATTAATATAAATTAAAACTTAGTTTACAGAAACTAAGTTGGTTTTTTGTATTTTGCAGCCTTTAATATAACCCTAACCTCTCGGCCAGCAGAAGGCCACATGCACATATGCGCTGTGCAGAGGTTAGGGCTATATATTAAAGTAGCCCCCGAAAAAAAAAAAAGATTAGCCACCGAAGAAAAAAAAAGAGCCCCGAAAAATAGCACCCGAAATAAAATGTATAGCAGATCGCAGAACGGCGAGGGATTATTGACGACATATTAGTGAAAAAAAAATATATATATATATATATAAACTAAAAATTACAAATCATTATATGTGCGGTTTAAAAAGAAACAAAAATTAGAGAAAATTATGTATATATATTTGCACGTGTGCGCAATGTGTATGTGAAGAAAAAAACATGAAAAAAAAGCTTCCAAGACAAATTTGATAAAAGTGAACGTGCAGCATAAAACTGCAAGTACACGAAAAAAAAAAAAAAAAGAACTTTAAATGCTTATTGGTTAAATAAATTCTTGATTTAATAGACAATAATGAATATTATACATATATAGAATTATATATATATAATACATAAAAAAAAAAAAAAAAAAAAAAGACCGAAAAGTATGATACTATAATTCCCCACTAAAATAATAATAATGCATTAAAATAATACACAATAGTTCACACATCCTCCATATAGCAGCAGCAGCAGTCACCAAACGAAAGGCCTTTCAGCGGTGGACATACAACAAAAAGAACTGTGAGTGCTAAATTAACCCTTGTCTTCCCCTCCCTATCATGTCCCCAAAATGTATAACGAAATAAAACTAAATAAATAAATAAAGAAAAAAATAGAAAAAAAAGAAAAAAATTTTGAATAAAGAATGAAATACAAACTAAGAAATAAAAACTATGAAATAAAAGCTATGAATTAAAACTAAATTTTTAAATTAATATATATTAACGAATACTCCCCAAATGTCTAAAATATGATTTAAACATTCTTTTAATATTTTATTGTAATATTATATTATTATATTATTATGTTATTATTACTATATTGCTAACCTTTTTATACATTTGTAATTTTTTCATATTATGTAGTTTTTTTTATTTTATTATACACTCAAACTACATACCAAACACATGCACATACATAAATATAAATTAAAGAACATGAAGCGACAGTAATTAAGAGTACATGAAAATGTAATAGTCTAGTTAGAGTAATTTAAAGAATAAATGTATCTTTTAGAATTTTTTTGAGTTTCCTTGATGGATTAATATGGTAGGCTAGGAGTATAGCGTTGGCATAGAAGAGAGAGAGAGTCGAGGCAATCTTTATTAGGGGATCTTCATAAACAATTTAAAGCTGAAGATCATGGTTGGGTTTGGGTAAAGACAGCGAGAAGCCAACACCACCTCGGCTTCCGCGTCTTTCTAACTGTCCGTGTTTGTTTCGTTTTTCTTGTTGTCCGAATGTTTGTGTTGCATAGGAATCCTAAAAATTTTAAAGTTTGTGTGTATTGGTGACGGTTTGGCAAGACCCACCCCACCGCCGACAGAGCTAAGGGAACCAGAGGATTCCGCCCGCCACTACCCGATCCACGTCTTGTGTATGTTGATGTATGTTGATGTATGTATGTATGTATACATGTATGTGTATATATGTATATATGTATATATGTAAACATGCGAATGGACGAAGATCGCTTTCATACTCGAGTACGCTCGTTACATAGATTTTATGGCGCCCAACGGGGGGCCTGAAATTCGAAGAGAGAAGTTAACGCCCGCTGCATTCATACATAAGATCGATACATTACATAAATTTTATGGCGCCCAACGTGGGGCACTGTGAGTTCATTAGCTTTCAGTGAACCGAAATTGTTTGTGGGGCACTGTGAGTTCATTAGCTTTCAGTGAACCGAAATTGTTTGTGAGGCACTGTGAGTTGATACGCTTTCAGTGAACCAAAGTTTTCTTGTATGGCCACTTCTTCTATATGGAGTAGTAGTCATACAAAACACCCCCTTTTGTGAGAATATTAGTTGTCTCAGTAGCCTGTATTGCTGAAATAGACTTAGACTGGGTTGGTCTAGCTATCGCAACAGCGACTGCTGAGAGGAATAGATTTGTTTTCATAGGTACTACGAAGCTGCTGGATTCAAGCCTGGATCGCAGACCGAGACACCTTGAAGAATCTTTCAACTTTAAATGAATTAAAGCATCTCTGCTTTGGAAAAGAACATCTTCCCTCACAATTGTAGCTCGTTTTTGTTTGCTGTGGATGAAGCCACAATTCAATCTAGTTCTAGAAAAACTTCTCTAAATAATTCCAGAATATTGTGTATTCGGCTAGGATACCAATACTGATTATCCCTGGAGGGTATTCTTTACTTAAATGAAGAATGGTAGAAGCCTTAAGCAATGCTAGTTGTGTGTTGATAAGTTGTTGTCGTTGCGTCTTTAAGTGTACTATTGTCTGGAACTCGGAGATATGCTGCCTGTGCATTCCCTTGCCGAATAGTATAGTTTTTGATGGTAGCGATAATAAATTTGTAAATACCTGCTAGATTTAGTTTCAATAGCCCAAAATGAAACAATTCGGAACAGTTAGAACTAATAAGAATACCTCGATTTTCTCTCTCTATGCCATTTATAGTCAAGCTTAACAACACTTTTTAGTAATTATGCCAGTTATAAATACACCGCCGCACGTCGCATCTGTAGGTAGTACAGAAAATAAATGCGCACTATGTGCGACAGAAATGGATGATACATATCCTTGCTATTTATTAGCGTGTCAGCACATTTTTCATAAAAACTGCGTAGAAGCGTGGTTAACAGAAAATACCATCTGTTATACTTGCCAGACACCAATAGATAAGCAGCAAATGAAGCTAGTAGTAGGCAATTGCTCACCCTCTCGGAGGCACGAGACAGCTCCGCCACCAGCTCCAGTAACTCGTCGAGTTACAACCAGAAATCTTGCCAGAACTTTAGCACTAGCAGAGGCCAACAATACAGCTAATGTACAAGAAGCTGCTTTGTTGAATGCTAGTGGCGCACAGTCATCAGCTTTAGATGCGAGTCAAAGCCCGAGTCAGGCTGAAGCTGCGCGACCCAGAACTACTAGGGGACGACCCAGAGCAACTCGACCATTCCGTGGTGCGAATCCTCAAAGATCGCAGCAACCGGACTACAATGTTATACAGAACATGATTGAAGAAACAGTCACTAGGGTCATGTCCTCGTTAGCCATAAACAATCGCCCTTCGCCAATCGAATCATTGCCGGTAGCGAACAGTCGCGAGTCCCCATCAATAGGCGCTTGCTCCTTGAATAGTCGAAGGATCGTTGACATTATGCAAAAGTGGGGAGTTCAATTTGATGGTTCATCAGATGGATTAGGGGTTAATGAATTTATCTATCGCGTTAAATCGTTAACAGATGAGACCTTAGATAGTGATTTCACAGGCATGTGCAAGAATATGCATGTGTTATTTACTGGAAAGGCTCGATCATGGTATTGGAGATACCACAAACAAGTTGATCATATTATTTGGTCTGACCTCTGTGCATCCCTTCGTCAACAGTACGATGATTATCGGTCAAGCTTTATGAAGATGGAGATGATCAGAGCTCGAAAGCAAAAACCAGGAGAGTCTTTTTCAACTTTTTATGAATCGGTAGCCTCTCTTATAGATAAATCTTCACTCAAGGTAGCAGAAGAAGAATTAATGGAAATTTTAAAGAATAACTTACTCCCTGAAATACGCGGGAAGCTATTATATCAGCCAGTTCACTCGGTAGGACACTTACGCCGTTTAGTTCAAATGAGCGAAAACTTAGCGTATGAGACTAGTTGTCGTTTTAATCAGGCAAAGCCAGTAGTACAGCGTAGACAAGTTTATGCTGTCGAAGAAATAGCTGATGATGTAGAAGGCGATTCACTAGATGCAGAGCTTGCAGCTATACGCGCCTCTCATCAGAAACTTCGTTGCTGGAATTGCGAAGAAATAGGCCATATCTGGGAAAACTGTCTATCTGAACGTCGCATTTTCTGCTACGGTTGTGGACAGCCCAATGTATATAAGCCACAGTGCAAAGTCTGCCTACAGAGACAGTCGGAAAACCGGCAGAAGGCATCCGTCAACAGCAGGATGCCCACGAAAATGTAGAACCCAAAAGCACAGATACAGATACACCCGAGTTGCAAAACTTGCACTCGAATACGTCTGCAATTCGTTTTCGTCCCTACGAAGAACGCTTACAAAATTATGTAGAGGTTCGAAATCGAATATTTCAAGATAACCCGCCTGCTATTAGCAAGCGAACTCAAAGATTAAAGACATATTATTCAGAGGTAAAGAAAAACCGGAATTTGCAAATATCTACGATTTTCAATAATGGAACCGACTTTCGTAGCTATGCTGAAGTTTCGTTCTTAAATTATACAGAACTTGGTCTGTTAGATACTGGAGCAAATATTAGTTGTATAGGTTCGAAATTAGCAACACAAGATTTTTCGAAGCTGTCAGAGTTTAAGCCTATAAAATCGAAAGCAAAAACAGCCGGAGGAGAGAGTCAAACCATTATTGGATATTTAGACGTAGAACTGACATATAACTCTGTCACCAAGCCAATCACATTATATATTATTCCCAGCATAAAGCAGAATCTCATTTTAGGACATGATTTCTGGAAATCCTTTCGCCTTGCACCAAACATTATTAACGCTATAGAGATAGCTGATACAAGCAAGAATAATTCCCACGAACAGTCATATCCTTTAACGAAGACAGAGATTCAACAACTAGAGCTAGTAAAAGGATTATTTCCAAATGCATCTCATAGTTTGGGGCGTACAACACTTATAGAGCACCACATAGATATTGGAGACGCAAAGCCAGTGAAACAAAGATTCTATCCAGTCAGTCCCGCTGTAGAAAAGCTGTTATATCAAGAAATTGATCGAATGCTTCAGTTGGATGTGATTGAACCTTCTGTTAGCCCTTGGAGTTCACCTATGCGCCTCGTAGTAAAACCTAATAAAGTTCGCTTATGTTTAGATGCTCGCAGACTCAATGATGCTACTAAAAAGGACGCGTATCCTTTGCCCAGCATTGATGGAATATTTTCGCGATTACCTAAAGCAAATCTTATTTCGAAATTAGATTTGAAGGATGCTTTTTGGCAAATTAAACTCACTGAGGAGTCTAAGCATTTGACTGCATTCACAGTCCCAGGCCGCCCTTTATACCAGTTTAAAGTTATGCCCTTTGGTTTATGCAATGCCCCCTCCACAATGTGTCGTTTAATGGACCAGCTTATTCCACCAGATCTGAGGCATTGTGTGTTTGGATACCTGGATGACCTTTGTGTCGTCTCAGAAGATTTTCCATCTCATTTATCAATTTTAGTCCGTCTAGCAGATCAATTTCGAAAAGCGAATCTAACTCTGAACATAGATAAAAGTCACTTTTGCGTTACAAGCATTAATTATTTAGGCTATGTAATTGGAAGTGGAGGTATTAGCCCAGATCAATCCAAAGTATCTTGTATAATTAATTGGCCACCGCCCAAAAACTTAAAGCAAGTTCGTGGATTTCTAGGAGTGTGTGGGTGGTACAGACGATTTATACATAACTTCGCAGATCTTACTTGTCCAATTACTGACGTACTCTCAACAAAGTCAAAATTTGTCTGGCCTCCCGAAGCACAAATGGCTATGGATAAGTTAAAGAAAGTATTGACTACTGCTCCCATTTTAACAAATCCAGATTTTAGCAAAAAATTTTATTTACATTGCGATGCCAGCGATTTTGGTATTGGTGCCGTGCTTGTGCAACTCTCAGATACAAATGACGAAAAGCCAATCGCATTTATGTCGAAGAAATTAAATCGCTCTCAACGCAATTATAGTGTTACCGAGCGCGAGTGTCTCGCAGTGATACTCGCAATTGAGAAGTTTCGATGCTATTTAGAACTGCAAGAATTCGAAGTGGTTACCGATCATTCTAGCTTGCTTTGGCTTATGCGGCAGCAGAATATCTCTGGTAGACTAGCTCGCTGGATTTTTCGTTTACAGCAGTTTAAATTTACTTTTAGTCATCGAAAAGGCAAAGAACATGTAGTCCCAGATGCATTATCTCGATTAAGCGAAAATGAAATATTAGAACTTGATATGAACCCGATTATAGACCTCACATCAAATGCTTTTTCAGAAGATTCTTATTTAGAGCTCATAAAGAAATATTCCGAGCAAAAGTCTCGATTTCCCGATCTGAAATTGGTTGGAAACTTTTTATATGTTCGCACCGAACATGCAAATGGTCAGCAAGAACAAGAAAAACTATCTTGGAAGCTATGGGTCCCCGAGAGCCTTCGAGCAAGTGCCCTTAAACAAGCCCATAATAGTTGTACTTCAGCCCATGCCGGAATGCAAAAGACCATAGAAAAGCTACGTAGGCATCTCTTTTGGCCAGGTCTAGCAAAAGATGTGAGAGACTATATTCGTTCATGCGATACTTGTAAAGAAAGCAAAGCCCCTAATTATACATTGAAACCCCCAATGGGTGATCATATCCCTTCATATAGGCCGTTTCAAAGACTTTACATTGACCTTCTTGGACCATATCCTCGTAGTAAACAAGGTCATATAGGGTTGCTTATAGTTTTGGACCATTTTAGCAAATACCATTGGCTATGTCCATTAAAGAAGTTCACGTCTGCAAAGATTCAAGAGTATCTGCTAAAGCACATATTTCATAGTTTTGGGGTCCCTGAAACTATCGTTAGTGATAATGGCACTCAGTTCAAGTCAAAAGAATTTAACGCCTTTTTGACGGAACTAGGCATCAAACACGTATACACCGCTCTTTACTCACCACAGAGTAACGCGGCCGAACGTGTAAACCGATCTTTGCTAGCAGCGATTCGTTCATACTTGCAAAACGATCAAACTGAATGGGATGTTCATCTCACGAGCATTTCATGTGCGTTACGCTCAGGACTGCATCAATCGCTAAACTGTTCGCCATACCGAGCACTTTTTGGACTCGATATGATAACACACGGAGCGGACTATAAATTATTAAAAGATTTGCATTTGCTCCAAGAGCCAATAATCCCGATCTCTAGATCCGACAATCTGGCTCTATTGAGACACGATATCCAGATCAATATCCGTCGAGCCCATGAACGAAACGCAGGCCAATATAATCTCAGAGCTAAATCGGTTACTTTCAAAGAAGGACAAGAAGTCTTTAGAAGAAATTTTGCTTTGAGTAAATTTTCGCAAAATATTAATGCCAAACTAGGACCACAATTTCTAAAATGCCGAGTTAAGAAAAAGTTAGGAAATTGTTACTATCTGCTTAAGAACCTGCAAGGCCAAGAAGTCGGTACTTACCATGCCAAAGATATTAGAAGCTGATTCCCGCTAATATACTGTCTAACGTTGTATATTATCGGGTGGTGTAATGGTTGCCAATTTGTAATATTGCAAATTGCAGCGCATGTCGTTTGCGACAACATTGTCGCCTGCGCTGCAATGCAATGCACGAGAGAGACAGAGAGCGGAGCTTTAGCGATCGAGCTTTCGTTAAGCTTACGCTGTGCTCGCTCGTCGGAGACAGTGGGAGAAATACGCTCACTAGCATCCCGCGGTCCGAAGCTTCGCTGAGAGCGAAACATTGAAACCAAGAACACTGGAATGTGGGCGTATAAAAAGCGGCCACATTGCCAGCTCCATCTTTTTCCGGCCCACATTTTCAAGAAGATACCCTCAGCGTGGAGTGCTATCCAGCTAAAATTTTTGTTAATAATTATATATATATCTATCTTTATATATATATTTAACAAAAAGAAACATACACAAAAGATTATTGCCCTCCACAAAAGATTGGAATTTTCTGAATTTGGCCCACCGTGACCAGCTGAGCTAGTCAGTCATTGACTTTGGTGCGCGCAGCCGCACGCATTTTTATTCGTGGGAAACAACAAGTGTGCAAGCAGGCAAAAAAAGGTATTTCGATCAAAATTAATATAAATTAAAACTTAGTTTACAGAAACTAAGTTGGTTTTTTGTATTTTGCAGCCTTTAATATAACCCTAACCTCTCGGCCAGCAGAAGGCCACATGCACATATGCGCTGTGCAGAGGTTAGGGCTATATATTAAAGTAGCCCCCGAAAAAAAAAAAAGATTAGCCACCGAAGAAAAAAAAAGAGCCCCGAAAAATAGCACCCGAAATAAAATGTATAGCAGATCGCAGAACGGCGAGGGATTATTGACGACATATTAGTGAAAAAAAAATATATATATATATATATAAACTAAAAATTACAAATCATTATATGTGCGGTTTAAAAAGAAACAAAAATTAGAGAAAATTATGTATATATATTTGCACGTGTGCGCAATGTGTATGTGAAGAAAAAAACATGAAAAAAAAGCTTCCAAGACAAATTTGATAAAAGTGAACGTGCAGCATAAAACTGCAAGTACACGAAAAAAAAAAAAAAAAGAACTTTAAATGCTTATTGGTTAAATAAATTCTTGATTTAATAGACAATAATGAATATTATACATATATAGAATTATATATATATAATACATAAAAAAAAAAAAAAAAAAAAAGACCGAAAAGTATGATACTATAATTCCCCACTAAAATAATAATAATGCATTAAAATAATACACAATAGTTCACACATCCTCCATATAGCAGCAGCAGCAGTCACCAAACGAAAGGCCTTTCAGCGGTGGACATACAACAAAAAGAACTGTGAGTGCTAAATTAACCCTTGTCTTCCCCTCCCTATCATGTCCCCAAAATGTATAACGAAATAAAACTAAATAAATAAATAAAGAAAAAAATAGAAAAAAAAGAAAAAAATTTTGAATAAAGAATGAAATACAAACTAAGAAATAAAAACTATGAAATAAAAGCTATGAATTAAAACTAAATTTTTAAATTAATATATATTAACGAATACTCCCCAAATGTCTAAAATATGATTTAAACATTCTTTTAATATTTTATTGTAATATTATATTATTATATTATTATGTTATTATTACTATATTGCTAACCTTTTTATACATTTGTAATTTTTTCATATTATGTAGTTTTTTTTATTTTATTATACACTCAAACTACATACCAAACACATGCACATACATAAATATAAATTAAAGAACATGAAGCGACAGTAATTAAGAGTACATGAAAATGTAATAGTCTAGTTAGAGTAATTTAAAGAATAAATGTATCTTTTAGAATTTTTTTGAGTTTCCTTGATGGATTAATATGGTAGGCTAGGAGTATAGCGTTGGCATAGAAGAGAGAGAGAGTCGAGGCAATCTTTATTAGGGGATCTTCATAAACAATTTAAAGCTGAAGATCATGGTTGGGTTTGGGTAAAGACAGCGAGAAGCCAACACCACCTCGGCTTCCGCGTCTTTCTAACTGTCCGTGTTTGTTTCGTTTTTCTTGTTGTCCGAATGTTTGTGTTGCATAGGAATCCTAAAAATTTTAAAGTTTGTGTGTATTGGTGACGGTTTGGCAAGACCCACCCCACCGCCGACAGAGCTAAGGGAACCAGAGGATTCCGCCCGCCACTACCCGATCCACGTCTTGTGTATGTTGATGTATGTTGATGTATGTATGTATGTATACATGTATGTGTATATATGTATATATGTATATATGTAAACATGCGAATGGACGAAGATCGCTTTCATACTCGAGTACGCTCGTTACATAGATTTTATGGCGCCCAACGGGGGGCCTGAAATTCGAAGAGAGAAGTTAACGCCCGCTGCATTCATACATAAGATCGATACATTACAAACTATATGTTTACCGTTAGCTGTCAGCCATAAGGCAATCGTTGTGTTAAAATGCAAACGAATTTAATGTGAAATTTATAACTAAATATATTTGTGAAAAAGAAAAAAAACAAAAAAAACAAATTTTAGATAAAAAGTATGTATGTATAATCAATAATTAGATTTCAATTTTAATTAGTTTTGAAGCTCTGATGAGCAATTGTATTAATTAAAATTTGACATCTAATTATTATAGATAATTAAAAATTTAATGAAAATCACCTATTGAATGATCCCAGGGCAAATCAGAGAGCAGCAATAATATCCTTGGGTAACACCAAAGTAGTGCGCAAATTATGCAAGCTCTAAGATCATAGCTCCAGCTCCAGCTCCAATATTTGCCTGAAGCAGGCAGCGGCCGCGTAATGGCTGCGGGGAGGCGAGTTGTATAGATGCGGGTCACAGGACGCGGCAAGCTGTTGGCAAAAGCATCGCTAATTACTTGCTCATTATGCTGGCTATTTAGCTTTAATTACGCCAAGCGCCATCCATGACAAGGGCGACAACGAGACACTCTCAGACACACACACATATACACACACACACACTCCAACCGATATTCTACGGTAAAAACTCGCTAAAATGCTAGCTAACAAAGTAGCAACAACATTTGGAGCCTTTCACTTTTCACCTGCTTCTGCCGCTCGCCTTTGTCCCCGGCCAGCCCTCAAATGTGCAACGTTTTCTATTCAAGTGCCGCAGCGACAGGGAGAGTGGGGCAGCGTGAAGAGGGGCAGCGGCACGTGTAGCAATGTGATGCTGCGGCAATTTGCAGCCTTTCAAAGCGAATACACTGGGTCAGTGTCTGTATGTGTGTGTGCGAGTGTGTGTGTCCATGTGGCTTAGAGGCAAAAATGCTAGGGGTCTGTGTATAATGGCTGCAAAAAGTATGTGTATCAAAGACCGAATCATAGATAAAATCCTTCTATCAATTAAAGAGCTTAAATTGAATCATTTATGCAGCGTTTTAATGATATAAGAACACAAATATCATGAATTGCACATGTGACATGAAATATCTTTTATAATGCCGAAAAAGGTGGATTGAAATTGGTAAATATGTAAGGTATAACATCCTTCTGAATAGGTGTCTTTTGACTGAGTATAGCACAGCATTTTTAGCTATTTTTAGCCACATACTTCTGTTAGCGACTGTTGTGTGTTGTTTGGTCTCAAATTGATCTATTTTTAAATGTATGCAAAGGAAATTGTGGCTACGTGTTTGAGTGTAGTATACGACTGCAGGTGTGCAGGTATATAGGTATATACTATAGGGGTTGCACACCTGGCTAAAATATTAGATATGCTTTTATGCCGTTTATCCAATTCATATCATATGCTTGTTTTAAGCCGCATTTGTGTAATGAGTTGGAAGCACTTAATGCTGCCCGCCCAAACAATTACCAACCCTAACCCAGTTCTACCCTCTGGCTGAAGTTGAACATAATTGAAAAATGTATTCAATACGCCACCTACGCACACACACGCATACACGCACACATGTACACACTCTCTTTCACCTTTGCTTAAATTGTGAACTGACAGGTCTGTCAGCCTGCCTTCAATATGATGTCAGCATTATTGACTGATCCCTGATGCCTTGAATCGATTCAGTTCTCGTCTCATTTTGCTTGCCAAAAGACATTTTCATAAGCAAAACACTTGAGGTCAAACTGTGGGCAAGGCTCACCTGCTCCACGTGGTTCAATCATGGCCCATGCTTCACTGCCTCACTGCCTCATGCCACACGCCACTTGTCAGCATTCATCTGTATTTACAAAAGAAATGGCCAAACAGGATAGAGTTGGCCGGCAAACTGTATGTGCGACTGAAGGTAACCATGGCACGAACTGAAACTACCTGTATAGGTAGAGGGTGCTTTAATCTTCTATGATTGTCTATTGAATATTTGAATTACTAGAAATTGTAATAATGTTAAACATCAAAATTACAGGATATCTCGCATGTCTGTGCACACACTCGCATTGACTTGTGCGTGTGTGTGTGTATTATAATTTCATTATTCGTACCGCTCGAGCATAAAAAAAGGGATATCTTGTTGTCATGTGAACTGAGGCAGTGGCAGAGGCAGGATGGCCCCTGTCAGTAGCCGCTGTTCCCGGGTCTGTGGGTCGCTGCTTAAGCATTTATTTATGTTGGTCTGCAGCGAACAGGCAGCACCACAGCCAGAGGAGATGACGGAGTGTCTTTTCAATCAGGCAGCCAGTCAGCCCGGGCAGTCAATCAGACAGCCAGACACACACGCACGCATCCTTTGCGAGACAGCTGTCCTTGGCACGTGGCTCAAGTAAGCGCAAATAAAAGCATGCAGAAAAAAAAAGAAGAAAAACATGAGAATGAACGGAAAATAATAAAATGGCCTAGCCAATGTCTGCGAGTAGCGAGAAGCATCAGTTTTAATTGAATAATTGTTCAACCACTTGGATGCGAAATGCGTAAGAATGACGGTCGAGGCCAGCAGCTGCAGCAGCAGGAGCACCAGCAGGAGCTGTAGCAGGAGCCGGCCAATGTGAAATGTGGTTAATGCAATTGGCTCAACAGCCAGCGGAAAATGATGAAATGCATTTTAATGGAGGCGCCACGCTTTGCAGTAAGGTTGAATACAGACAAGCAATACGAAGGAAATCACTCGGAAGTAAAAGGAAATTAAAGCCAAATTACAACAACTACGCAGCATTCTAGATAGAACGGAGGCGTGGCTGTTGGCACACGAATGCGGCTAATGCTGTTGCCATGGCTTTAAAGCGTTTCACTCCGATGCAAAAATTGCTTCGAAATGCTTGGTAAATGGCCGCTTACCAAATTCCCAGCAACTTGTTGGGCCCCTTTGTCGAAATGCAGGCGAGAGGGCAAGTGAAATGAACTGCAGCAGCAGGAGCAGCAGGAGCAGCAGAGGCAGCAGGAGCAGGCGGTGATCAGGTCGGACGGACAGTCGAATGTATGACGGGGCAAGCAGTGTGCCTTTGCAAGGCGATTGGCAGTCAGTTGCTGACTGCCAAAGGGCAACACAGCACAAGGATTAAAAGCCAAATGGCCCTGCGTCGAACAAATGCTCCAATGCTGCCCAGCATTCAGCATCCAGCATCCAGCATCAGGCATCTGGCATCCAGCATCCAGCATTCAGCATCCTGGGCAGTCAATGTCAATTTCGTGGCATTTTTGGCTGGCGAGCAACGCATATTCGAGTGAATTTCGCGCTATATGCAGGCAGCTGGATCATAAAGTTTTGCACATGTTCCAAATGGATGGAGCTCCAATAAAGCAGCTTAAAGTCGAGAAAACCCCCTGACTGAAAGTACATAAGAGTGCGCGAGTCAGAAAAAAACTCCATTTGAATGAGGCGGATTAACTAGTCAAACTACCAGTCGGGAGACCAGATTTCACACAGATTTCAGCGTAACTTTGTAACAAGTTTCGCTTTAGGTTTAAGAGCGATTGTCATTAAAGATCTGCTAGCTGTCCAAACAGTTTTAGCTATGACTAAATATCACTTAAATTTTTAAATCAACCTTAAATCATTATTTGCTTTAATTTATATATAATATATAGCTATATTGTATATTTGACCTATAGGTAAATTTTCACTTCACATAATAGTACATAATTAGTTTTACATTAAATTTTAATTATTATAAAAAAAAATATTAATATGCACAAAATATTTAAATATTGTAGTTAAATAATAAACAATAAATAATAAATAAAAAATTAAAAATAATAAAAAATAAATAAGAAAAATTAAATAACAAATAATAAATAACAAAAATTAAATAAGAAAAATTAAATATTAAATAATAAATAGTTCAAAAGGCTGCAGATGTAAAGCGCTTTCGATATAGTTCGATGGGTTTCCTAATGCAGTTTCACAAGTAATATTTAGCTAGTAACATGATTCAGAAGTGATAGTGATCTACCTGTAGTGCTTTACAATAATATAATACCTCACACACACACACACCTGTTGCAGGGCATTAAGTGTGTCTGATATAATCGAGTGCAGCTAATTGTCAATGCTCCAGAGTTGAGTTCAAAGGCCGAAGGACAACAGTTGAACTGCTGTCAGCACGCATCGCACTGGCTGTCGCTGGCGCTGACCCGCAACTAACTGCAGCAGTAGCAGCAGTAGCAGCAGCAGCAACAGCAGTAGCCACGCCCACGGCCGCCTCTGTTTGCCCCAGCTGCTGACACGCTCTTAATGGGCCGCACTTGCAATTGGATTCTCTGGAGGGCCATTGCTGGGGCTTAGCCGTGCAGTGCCGAGCAGCTCCATTTGCTTTGGTTATGCTTGGCTAGCAAGTGCTTTCTCTTCTTCTTGTTGTTGTTGTTGTTATTGCTGCAGTTGTTGGCCATTGAATTGGTCAGAAGCGTTGGCCAATCGGACACGTCTAAATGCACTAATAATGGTAATGATTTGAACTCGAACACGACGCAATGGACGCAACGGTGCATGAATTCAATTTTAATACAACTAACAACAAGTGCAGACACGTACAGACAGACAGCCAGAGGGACGGACAGACGAACGGACGAAGAGTCGGAGGTATGGCCAGAAAGACTGGCAGACAGACAGACAGACAGATGGACGCTTAGATTGCCATGGCAGCAGACGGCACAAGAGGCTTCTGTTGTTGGGTGAGCGAAATTATTTTACGTTGATTAGAATCAACATAAATAAAATTAATTGTTGCCGCTTCGTCTGTCTCGTTCGCTTTTCAGGGGTTGCATTCAATTTGATTATTAGCATTTGCTCAACCGAAACGCACTCGACTGTGCCACAGGCCACAGTGCAACCGGCTGCTGTAGTGCCCCCAGAGGGTTGCTTGAGCTCATGCTTGAGTCACTTGTAGCTGGCCAATTTTTTAAGGCTTGCGCTGGGATGTGCCCAAGATGTGACAGTAGTGGGCCTTAGTGATGAGAAAATACTAAAGGAAATTCCATCTGAGTGCGTGAGAAGTGCGTCACGTCAAGAGATGGGAATAAGGGGGAGTATGTAAATAAAAATAGTAAAGTAAAAATTTTAAATGATTGTTGAGCACAAATAAAGTAAGTCGAAATGTGTAAAATATATATTTAAATAATATGTTTATATATATAAAATACAAAATAATGATTAAATATATTAAATAAAAATTTCGATGTATGAACTACAATGTTTATTATTTATTTATTACTTTATAAAAAAAAAATTAATAAAAATGGTATAGGATTAAATTAAGAAATGTATAAAAATGTGGACCAGTAATCGATAGAAATATCTACTTTAAATATATATTTTAAAAAATGGTTTTGTTATTATTACTGTAACATTAATCGCATGACACGCGCTCATCTCTAGCCAGGTCAGGCGGGTCGTCAGTCCCTTGGGTAGTCGCGCAGTCAGCCAAATAAGTACTCGTAATTATTATTTATTTACGTGGCTCTCGTCTGCTTGGCTGCATAATTTTGGGCTGGTTTTTTAATTGGCCAGTGGCTGGGGCAACTTTGTATCTATCGAAGTGATTGCCCATTCAATATGTCCACTGTGTACACACGCACACACACACACAGGGACATTTGCAACATTTTGCACTCGCGCATAAATTGTGCGCAATTGTTTCCTGAGTCACGGCTGACATTATGCGAAGCAAGAGTTGCTTGTGGTGCGAGTGATGTGGGTGGCTTGGTGGGCAGCCTGATGCGAACCAACAGCCGTCGCGATTTCGCATCGAAAAATGATCAGGAAATTAAACAGCCCACACTGCCTGGTGCGAAGATGCGCCCGCCGCCTCATCAGCATGCGACTGGCATAATAAGTATGCAAAATCTTTCTCTCTGCCAGCTGCAGCGCTCCCATTCGACGACTGTGGTGCAACGTGGTGCCGAAAGCCATAAATTACACAAAAGTGACCACCAACAGCACCAGGGACAGTCGCTGGCAGCAGTCGCAGCATTAGCTGCCAGCACAATGCCTCATAGAGTGGGCTGTGGAGTAGTACAGTTGGTCAGCTTATAATATGCAAAATATGCCCTTACTGCGCCAAGCAACCAGCCAACCTCCTCCCCCTTCCCCACTGCTGGCTGCGGCACAGTTGTCGCCCAGCCCAGCTGCCAAGTAATTAAACGCGTTGCCCAGTCGCCCTCGCACGGCCCACGAAAAAAACATGCAGCAGAATTGTCAATTCTTATGGCCATTGTGTTGGCCACGCACGCACACAAACACGCACTCTCACATACACCCACGCACACACAGCGACTGCAAGCGTATTGCTATGTTTATGAAATACCATGGGAACAGCTCCTGCCAAATAGATTCGCTGAGTGGCGAATGCATGTAAATCAGACTCAACTAATTCTATAGCATACTTTTCAACAACAACTGCTTTCGAAAAATCTTAACCAGCAAATAGGTCTAAGAGCCACCAGAACTATATAATATTTACATGTTTATTCCATATGCACTATTTCCAGTCTTCGTCTGTTGTTATTGCTTGCAATTTGGGGCTAGATCCAGTGAAAGTTCATATCGCTTTATTTTGGGCTTTATTTCTATTGAAGCCTGCGCCACAGAGCTCCGCAATGTTATTCCATATAGGATGGAAATATGTTAATGTGTGTCTCCAGTTTACGTAGCTATTAGTTACACATCACCCAGCTGCTCCCGTTCGCCAAATTTCTGCTGTAAGCGACTCAGTCTAATACCCAAAATCATAGCCATTGCCATAGAAATGAAATTCGAATGCAATTTAAAGCGAGTACCGCGCCTAGCCTATGGCCGGTCTGGAATGCCTTTGTAGGCATTGCACGGCTCAACGATATTTTTGGCCATAATGTCGTCTGTTCTGGCTGCATGCGGCAGAACGACAACAGTTGCTATAACGCAACCGCTAAGCCACTACTGCCACGAGAATCGAGGGGCTGTCATAGACGGGCTATAGAAATGTTCATCGCAAATTGCATGGAAGTTGATTGTGGAAGAGATGATGTTGCTGCTGCAACTAGTTGCATTGCTGTCGGCGTTTGTTTTTCTGCATGTGAACGAATACACTTGACTGTGATGGTGTTTAGTTTTGTATTGATTCTTTATTCTGTTGGGCCCGGGTTTTTATACCCAGACTCATGTATAATTTTAACCATTAAATCTAGTGCGTCTATTGCTGAGTGTGTAAGGCTCAGCATTGGTCTATTACATATTCTTAACTTATCGCGTAGTTTGTAAGACTCCGCATTGGTTTATTAGCTATTATTATTTTATTGCTGAGTTTATAAGACTCCGCGTTGGCTTATTAGCTATTCTTATGCTATCGCTGAGTTTGTAATGCTCAGCGCTCGCCTCTTACGTATTCTAATCGCTAAGGGTCAGGGTCATAATTTGTGCCCAGTTTGACAGTTCACACTTGAAACATATGTCATTTATTTTATGCTAGTTGTCGAGTGCATAGCGCGTACGTTCCCCTACTTATCATATTTCTATGTTCATGCATGTGCATGAACATTCTGCGGGGGGCCAAAGTGGGTAACGTCCAGAACTGCTATCTGTGGATTTCTAAATAATATTCAGGACAAATACAAATTTAATAATTGTTAGTATTCTTGACGAAATGATCATGATCAAGGATTGCAACCTTATGTTCGTGCCTGAACATTCTGCAGGGCCCAGAGAATGTGACATCCAGATAAACCGAGTATGCCACCATCACCTTGGTCTTTTGCTCAGGTGGCGGCTCCCATGCCAAGTGAAGTCGTGCCTCTTTAAAGAACTTCTGTGGCTTGTAGGTGTCATCGTTTTTTGCATTAATACAGCTGATTGCATCTGTTGAGGACGTTGTCGATCGCTTCATTGTTGCCGAGGCCAAAGCCTCCAAGTGATAGATGTCCTTCTGTTGATGCTGATGCCTTATTGTGCCTATTGTTATGATTGTAGTGGTTATGATTGTTTCCTTTAATATGTTGCTGCTACTTCCAATTGACTCCTTTTCTGATGTAATTGTACTTGCAGCTTTAATTTCCATTGTTGGTGGCGCTGCTGTGGTCATCACTGAAGAGTTTGAGTCGGCATTGTTGCTTTTCTCTTCAGCTGCACTTCCAGTCGCTGTTGCAGTCTCCGCAGAAGTTTGCTCTTCCGTCGTGCTGCCAACTGTGGAAATATCATCCATTGGTCGAACTTCCAATTGGATATCTGTTGATGTATCTTCAGTGATACTCAACGTCGATGTCGAAGTTGTGGCAGAAATTCCATTCTCGTCCGCATCTTCTATGTGCTCCGGATCCTTTGTCGGAGTTGGTGGAGCCCAGATCTTTTTTATCGATCTCTTGTCTTCACCTATATTTGGTTTTGTTGTTACCACTTGAACCTTATTACGTTGTTCAGTAGCTTTATTTATATTTCCTCCCACGTGGAGGCTTGCCGGCGGGTTGTAATCCCACTTTTTGAACACTATTGCATCCAAAGCAGCCTGATATGCGGTCATCTCATCAGCTGTGACGTTGTCGCTGTTATCAGAGGTGCTCACGCAATTGCGGATACTGCCTTCATCGTTATCCTTCAGCAGTTCCATGTCCACAGGCAAATAACGTTTGTAGCGTTTGCATAAATAGTCCCACGCTGAATTGTAGTTACCCACTCCAATTGAGAAATGGCTTATAACTCGTTGACCTTCTCCTTTGAGATACATTTTGAGGTATATCAGTTTCGTCTTGTCGCTGATATCCTTTCTGTTGTGAATTATTTTGGTGAACTGCTCGAAGAACGTTGGCCACGCCTTAGGACTTCCATTAAAGTGAGGAAGTGTCGGTTTCGGTCGCTTTGGAGTGTCTTCTTTTACGATTTGCAGTGCACTTATTTTCCTTTCCAGTTTTTTCGACACTGTGTACACTTTGAGTTCCAGTTCGTCTATGTACTCGATTTCGAAGGCAGGCCTTTCATATTTTACCTCCAAATCTTTCAGTGTTGACTGGACTTTCTTCCAGAGGAAATCTAGCGTATCTTTGTAGCTAACGATTTCATCCTGGTTGCTGAGCTCAATGTTGGCCAGCACCTCTTCAATGTGCAGCCTTACTCTTTGAGCTCTTTCGTCCACAAGGCTTACCAACTTCTCTATTGGGCTCGACCAACCAAATGAAAACATCTCTTGCTTTGATGTTTCTGGTCTCGTTTCCCAACTATAAAGTTGTTTTGTGTCTATGGCGTGGTCGGCAACTTCGACTTTCATGAACTCTTTATTGGTTCTGATTTCTGCCATTATGCCACCATATTTCTCTTTAAATATTGATGGTTGACGACACAGTTGTTTGTTTATTGTAGATCCATTGGCTTATCCCGTTGGAGGTTTTTTTGTTTTGATCACCAGGTTGATCTTGCTGTGCCTCGACTCACAGCTTGGGTTGGAAAGCCAATGCACAAATCTATAATACTAGCACTTCACTTTGTACTAATCACAAACATTTTTCCTTGTGGATGAAATTGAAGTATTCAAAATACTTCATCCGGCTCGAAGGACCATGAACGAATACACTTGACTGTGATGGTGTTTAGTTTTGTATTGATTCTTTATTCTGTTGGGCCCGGGTTTTTATACCCAGACTCATGTATAATTTTAACCATTAAATCTAGTGCGTCTATTGCTGAGTGTGTAAGGCTCAGCATTGGTCTATTACATATTCTTAACTTATCGCGTAGTTTGTAAGACTCCGCATTGGTTTATTAGCTATTATTATTTTATTGCTGAGTTTATAAGACTCCGCGTTGGCTTATTAGCTATTCTTATGCTATCGCTGAGTTTGTAATGCTCAGCGCTCGCCTCTTACGTATTCTAATCGCTAAGGGTCAGGGTCATAATTTGTGCCCAGTTTGACAGTTCACACTTGAAACATATGTCATTTATTTTATGCTAGTTGTCGAGTGCATAGCGCGTACGTTCCCCTACTTATCATATTTCTATGTTCATGCATGTGCATGAACAGCATGATTTTTCGATTCATCGGCATCGGCCCGAATATTCACGTCGTGTAGGTGCTTGGGCATTGCACGAACCGGACATTTGCATCAGCCTAATGCTTATTAGGCACACTCGAACGCTTACGAGATTGTGTGGAGCGGCACGAGCTCTGTAAAAGGAGCGTGCAGCAACCCCTCTCGACTAAAATCGATTTGCTGTTTTTATAATTTTAATTGAAGCTCGGCTTTGCTCAGCAAATCCAACCCAAGCTGCCAGTCTGCATTGCATTTTGGCAATTTCCTAAACAAATATTACACAAAGGATCAAATCGTAAGCATTTACACACACACACACACATACGCATTCACCTGTGCATCGGAATGTGCAACATGGAGTCGAGTCGCTTTGAGGTCGGGTTTCGTCCATGTTTTGTAATTAAAATGCCTGCAAGACATTTTAGCAACATTTTCGGCAATTTGAGCTTAGACCACACTTTTCCTTTTGACCCACACTCCGAATGCTTTTCACTCTTCACTCATTTCTCATTTCTCGTTTCGCTCCTCTCCTTGCAGACGTCACGAATCTGGACTACGTCAAGGTAACGGCCGAGGCTGGCAAGAACGTGACCATACCCTGTCCGGGCGTCACAGAGCACTCGCTGGTGGACACTTTGGTCTGGAAGACAGCGTCGACGACAATCGCACAGTTTGCCAATCGCATTCCGTTGCTCCACAGCCCCAGGGTAAGTAGAGGCCATCAAACAAACTGCGATAAGCCGGAAGGTGAAGCAAGTCCTATGATTGATCCAATTTACTACTTTGGACTGGTTAGATTTATTATTAAAACGAATTTATTTCCCAGTCCGCTTGCTAATGAAAAGCAATTGTTGTTGTGAATTCCATTAATCTTGTATCAACCGGCCAATGGCAGTGGCAAATCTCTGGAGTGCAGTTATAACTCAAATTGCAATCCGACTTGGCTTCATATTAGAATTCATTACCCACTTGCCATATTTCGGCACTTGACGGCCCGAGTTGGGGCCACTTGAGTTTGGCCATTAAATATTTTTGGTTGGCAGACAAAAGGAAGCACAAAAAACAGAGGCAGAAGCAGGAGAAGCAGGAGCAGCAGAAGCAGCAGAAGAAGGTGGCTGTTAAAATAATTGATAGCCAGTTAGTTGCAAGGCGGCTGTTTGAACTTTGCCAGCGACGGCAACGACGACGGCGACGACGACGGCAACGGCGACAGCGACACAGGCGAACAAAAAGAAAGTGCAGCGAAAGTCAGGAGAACTAAGTGGCCATCAGTGGGCGTTCGAGTTGGCTGCAGACAGTGGGGCCAATATATTTTTAATGTTTGATAGTTGTAGTAAAATAAAAACGACAAGGCGCAAAAATGGTTTAAGTGGCTGCCAAGCAGCGCCAAGCAGCAACGCCAACTCCAACAGCTGCTGCTGCTGCTACCGCTGCTCCTGCTCCTGCTCCTGCTGCTGCTGCTCCTGCTGCTGCCTTAAACGCACTCCGGGGGCCCCATCGAGGCGGGGCAAACAAAATGAAGAATGAACAAGTTTCAGCTGCAGCCCGAACAAGGCCCTGGGACTAGGCAGGACGCGGCAGCAGCCACCCCCTGCGTGCCCATCCCCTCAGCTATCGTGTTAAATGGCAAACTGGGACACTTGAGCTGCAGCCAAGCCAAAGTTGGCGTCGAGCTAAGCAGAGAGTTTACCTGGCTTGCAGCCGCGACGCTCTCGCTCATATTTCTTAGCCAATTTGGCCTTTGCCATTGCTCAATGTGCGACGGCTGTGCGCCTGCACAGTGGGCCAGAAGACCATATAAATTGGTGTGGATTTATAAAAAAGTTACCAAGTCCAATTTCCAATTAAACAGTGAAATATTTTAGTTACATTTTTTTTTTTTTATCAACTATGAAATTGCTTAAACTTTTTATTTATTTTCCCACAACTGTAATTTAAAATTTTTTTTTTTATAAATAAAGCATTTTATATACATAAAAAAAAAGTTGAATTAAATGAATTTACAATTTGTGCTACCTTCACAGGTATTAAAATTATTTATACATTTTTTTTTAAAATTTTTATTAAATTAAATTTTGTTTCTAAATTTAATTTTTTCTCCACTGTAGTTTCGCATTGTTTAAGCTATTGCTCCACTGTGCAGTGTGTACTTTATGCTTGGCTATTATGTGTATTAAAAGTTTTTCAGTCCGTCGTAGTAGCTGCTTCATTTTATTACAACTGACACACTCTCCACACACACACACGCTGGCTCCCTCTCTCTCTCTCTCTCTCTCTCACTCTCTGCTAAGCAGCTATTAACTTTTGTTTTATGGCTGCGGCTAAAAAGGGAAATAAGAAAGAGAATGATTCATGTTACTGTCGCCGACTGGTCTTTGCCAGTTCTTAGCTGCAGCTCAACTTTGTAAGATGCTCGACTGTCAGATTTTGGAGTCTGACTGATGCTATCTGGACACATCGTTGAGGCTGTCAGGCGCACACAGCTTAAGTGCAAATTTGTTGCATGTAATTAAAATTTTGTTGCAATTTCCTGCTCGGCTGCAGATTGAACTGTAAATTGAAATTCCATTGTGGAAAAATATTTAGGGTGAAATTGTTTTTGCGGCCAGCAGCACATAGTTTATTGCTTAATAATCAAATCCGATCGATCAACAATTTCATGCCACAAGACTGTAGTCAAGACCCAGACGAATGTGCTAGCAATTTTGTGGCCAAAGACACACACACTGACACAGACACAGACACAGACAGACACAGACAGACACACACTTATGTCGTCTGGCCAGCCCACAGAGAGCTCAACAGGGCAGGTGCACAAAGCGCTTTAGTAAAAACCTGAAATTTTCGTTTTAACCAAAAAACAATTCCCCTAAAGAAGAGCCTAGGCCCCTAACAATGAAATGTCAGAGATTTCAAACAGTTTTTAGCACAAAATCCTTAATAGGTTTTCAAGAAATAATACCGTTTACATACACACATATATACATATATGGGCTAAGGACTGTGGCTCTGCCCAGGCTCGGCTCGTTCATCAGGCTGCAAGCGTATTAAATGTTTTGCATTTATAAATGCTTTTCTACGTGCAGTGGAGCTCAAATCAAACTTTAAAGTAATTTGCGTGCATTGCCCCCCAAAACTCAATTTGCCAGGGCTCAATTATGGAGACAACAACAACAGCAGCAGCAGCAGAAGCAACAACAAGCACATGTGCATTGAAAAGTTATCGTCTACAACTACAAATTGTCGCCAGAGTCAAATGTTGTCCCAATGTTTGGGGCTATTTTAAGTGCTGTCCACTCGATAGCTGCACTGTGTGTGTGTGTGTGTGTGAGGGGCGGTCCTGTTTGGAGGCGTGGCTATGCAGCAAACTTGCTTTTGCTAACTTATTTGTCTTTTGTATTAAAAAGTTTGTGTGCAGCCTAAAGTAGAAACTCGTGTTGTCCACATTGTTGCCGGCCACTGTCAACGTCCCCATCTCCATGTCCGTTTGCAGTTTTGTTTTCATTTCGCCCTGCCACCCCCTCAGTCCTGCCTATCTTGCTCCACTTTAACTGCACTTGTTTTGCACACGTTTCTGACAAATTTGTTTGTTATGCCAACTGATGTCAGATCCAACGCAATGCAGGCGCCCAGTTAGCATTCGTATTCTCGCATTCTCGATTTCGAATGAAATAATTAACCCCAATAATTAGTCCCATTCCTTCTCTCATTCTCGTTCTCATTTTGTCTTTTTTTTTTTTTTTTTTGCAGATTCAACTGTTATCGGACAATTTCGGCCTGCAGTTCGCCCCGGCCCTGGCGAGCGACACATCGGAGTACATTTGTCTAGTCAACGATCGGCATATACCAGAGGCCATTGTTGATCTGCTGGTGCAGGGTAAGTAAGAAAGAGAGATAGTCTAGAACAGCATATTACAGTGAGTAGCATTAATATTCGTTTTGAATTTTTTTTAATTTTATTAGTTATGTTAAGTATACTATATTGATATATACCTCATCGGAAAGGTTATTAATGTTACTCACTGTATATGATATTTAATGGCATTGCTGCTGTCAGGCGGAATTCCAATTAGATATTTCGCTGAGGTTTTAAATATGAAATTGTTTAAATAAACAAATTCAATTTTGATTTATAGCTCTTGCATTTTAAGTTTGCTCTTTGTTATTAATTTAATTTTAATTTAATTTAATTTCGATTTTCTTGAACGGTGAACTTACCTTTAGTTTACTCTCGCTCTTTCTCATGCTCATGCATTAAATACTCTTGCCCTGCTTTCATCTCCATTCAGCTGGCTTAGCAACTAGAGCAGATTTCGCTCGAGTATGGGACAGACAGCAGCTCCATCATATTACATTTCATACATATATTTCTGTTCTGCTTCTGCCTTTCATGATTTTCTTCCTTTTTATTCGTTTGGTTTGCCATTCGCCATTTAATGAAAGCCTTAACAACATTAATGATTTATCCGGTTTCCTTCCATTTTGGTGATTTCATTTGCAGTTATGTGTCCGTGTGTGTGTGTGTGAGTGTGTGCGTACGCGTGCGTGTGCGTGTGTATACAATTTCGATTTTCTCACCACAACTCACACACACGCACACACATACATACACACACGTTCGTTTTCTTGTCATGATTTCCATTTGCATTTCACTGATAGCTGCCAGTTTTCTTTTTTATTTTTATTTTTTTTTTGCTCGCTCTTCTCATGTGTTTTTCTTTCTCTCTCTCTCCCCTCTCTCTCTTTCTCGCTCGTCACACAGATGTGCCCGATCCACCGGAGCGTCCTTTGTTAATAAGTTTCACATCACGCTCCGTGAACTTATCCTGGGCGCACTCCCAGCATCCACGGAATGCGCCAGTGACGCATTTCATTATTGAAACTCGGTAAGTACAGCAAACGTAGCTAGAGCTTCAGTACATTAAATCCATAAAGTTACCCATCTATCTGTCTCTCTCACACTCCCACTTACCCTCTCCTTGTTGCTCTCTCTATTTATTGGAATTAGAGCATTTCAATGCCAAAGATTGTTTTGTCTAGCCATATATAATATATATTATGTACCATAACTATCTTTACCATCCACATTCTTGCCGTATAAATCGCATGTGCCACGCCCCCGGAAACATGTTCAGCGGCCAGGCAATGGCTGGCTGCGCCTCCCTTGCTCCAGTCTTTGTCGCGCGTACGCATGCAATCAATTAAAATCATGCGTTTATTGCTTTCCGCTCGCCGCTCTTTGATAAATTTCCATTGCATATATTGCAGCTGCCACGCCTCCTGCAACTCGGCCCACTTACCGTTGGGTGTCCTGTAATTAATATGTAAAGCATTGGCTGTGATATGCGCGCATATCCACAGCGATACGCACTTCACTTGTGCTCCATTTAAATAGAAAAGAAAACACGCACACACACACACACGCACAGGCACACAGTCACACACACACACACACATACGCATACACAGACTCACGCTTGAGAAGACGTTCTTGCAGCGGCTATTTTCCGAATAACTTGAACTCAATGCGCGGCATGAACATAAAAAGAGAAGAAGAAGAAGAAACGATTGCCGCGAGTGCAATACAAAGGCCAGCAAAACGAGTCTGCGGAAAAACTACTGAAAAGCGAAACTTTTTCAATAAATTCCCATCATCAACAGCAGCAGCGGCAGCAGCAGCAATGGTAGCAGTGCCAGTGGGTGGGCGTGGCATGGCAGGGGTACAAGACACTGGGGCCGGCAATCGATGACAGGCAGCTGAAAAGCAAGCAGAGCCTGTGGTGCATTTATGCAAAATAAGAAATAACCACACACCCACACCCATACGCACACACACACAGCCATACACTAGAGCGTGCGCGAGTGAGTATACATATATGTAGCATACTTTTTTGGGCATGCACAAAATGAAGCTGACGCCGACTGCGCCGCTGACTGCATTTTATGTAAATTCTCCCATCGATGTGAAGTGATGTGAAGTGTAGGTTGAGCTCCTGATGTTGTTGTTGCTGTTGTTGTCCTTGTTGTTGTTGTTGTTGCTGTCGTTGTTGTTGTTGTTGTTGCCGTTGTTCGTGTTGTACGCGCTGCTGTTGCTGCCACACAGTACGCCTGTTATTTACATTTTCGGTTGATTCGGTTTATATGCGCATATGCAAACCGTGTGCGAGTGTGTGGATGTGTGTGAGTGTGTAGGTGTGAGGCGTGCCGCGTGCGGAGGCCTTTAAGGGGCTTGTGTATTATGTGGAATATATCTTTTGAGTGCCGGCCCTGCAAATTGAAAGACGATGACAACGAAATGCTTCAAGCTGGAAATCTCGTCTCGCAAATCCACACATCGAATGCCAATGCAATTGAAAATAAGTTCAGCTGCGATAAATGCGAACTGAGAATCGGAGGTGCGAAGTGTCTGTTGGTGTGAGTGTGTGTCTATATGTGTGTGAGTGTGTGTGCTACAAAACAAGTGGCTGTACATTAATACAGGCCATAAATTGTATGGCACACACACATACACACACTCCTATATATATGTATATACATACATTTATTTATAAGTGTGTTTGAGGCCGAACTTTTATACATTTATTTATCGAATTGATGATGATTGTACTCGCTGCTGTTTGAGTGCTGTTTACAGTTGTATGTGAAAGGTGTTTATCAATTTGAGTTGATTTTCATATCCAGCAAACGTGATAGAGAACAATTCAAGAGTGGATTGTATGACAGACAGCATAAAGGAACAGATAAACAAAAGAGGAAATAAATACAACTACTAGCATTTGAGCTAGAAATATTATAGTATATGATATATAATACATAATTAATGAATATGAATTATATAATATTTATAACTAGCTGGCCCGGCAAACGTTGCATTGCCCTCTATATTATTTCTAGGTAAAAAATTGTTGAAAGCTATGTTGTTCAGGCTGGGATACACTGATAAATTTATTAATCGGATTTTCATTCAAGCACCTTGTTGTAAACGACATTCTTCGTTTTTTGGTCGGGTGCAAGAACAAATAATGCGGATCGTTTGCCAACACGTGAGCATGCCACGTACAATTGACCATGAGAAAAACACGCATTTTCTAGATTGAGGCCACAAATAGTCAAAGATTGGCCCTGTGACTTGTTGATCGTCATGGCGAAGGCAAGACGAAGCGGGAATTGAATTCGTTTAAATTCAAAGGGCATATCTGTTGAGCTCATCGGAATCCTAGGAATAAGAACTTCCTCATCTTTAAATTTTCCTTTGAGTATCAACGCGTGAATCACATTGCTCATCAGTTTTCTTATCACCAAACGCGTTCCATTGCACAGTTTTGGTTGGTTTAAATTTCTAAGCATGCAAATCATGGAGAATTGCTCTTTTCATAGCTGTGTTCATTTCTTGACGCCGGTCAAGTTGTTCTTCCATATTGCCCATGAAGTATATTTGCAAGAATTTTTGCTGTGCATCTTCAATAGGTTGCAATGATCCAATGCGATGGCAAATCTGGCCTTGAATCTTTAAATTCAAAGCCATAGTTATAGTTATATTTACAAACACTATTTACAGAAATCTAACAAACTACATTATTCAAAATTTTTTTTTGGCAGTCATAGAAAATAAAATTTTTAACGTAAATTACCTTAAATATCCGTCTCCAATATTTTCCGCCCCAAATTATGTCATTTGGAAACAGGCATTGTATTTTTGAGTGTTCGCTAGAAAATGTCGTGATTCTAGTGTTTCGCCATAAAGCAGGGAACGCAATGGCTATGGTGACCGCTAATGGCAATGTCACTTTACCACTAACGCAGCACAAACCGGGCGTTTCACCAGCAAACTTCAATGCGCCACAATGCTAGCAAACAACGTCCATTGGACCAATGCAAACTAAACGATTCAAGCTGTAATCAATGGTGCAATCATATCGAAACGCTGCTCGATTCAAATCAATCCTTGAACCATTTCTTATTGCCATTTCACGGGCTGCCTCTCTTTGAGAAGCACGAATTAAGGCCCTTCTTCCCTGGGTACTAACGCGGAGCCTTTCTCGGGCGATTTCTCGCTCTTCGTCAGATAATTGACTCGCGCTATTCCGTTGCCTAATTGCATTATGGGTCCGCCGGGAAAGATTAGATCTTCTAGGACGCGGCATTTTTATTAATAGTAATACTGCCCTCGCACAAAACCATATAAAACAATCGAGAAATATAAATATAAATAATTTACACAAATTTATGTTTGAGACAAACAAATACCTGAACTTTCGAGATATTTAGCTTTTGTAAAAGTCCAAAAATACAATTTTTAATAATTAACTTTTTTTTTTTTTAATTTCGAATTTTGAATTTTGAATTTTTTATTTATTTTTGATTGTTAGGTTTTAATCTTTTGATTTTTTTTTTTTAATTTTTGCAGATTTTTGATTTGAAATATTTATAAAGTTTAAAAGTCCGAAAATATAAAAAGCCAAAAATACACTTTTTAATAATTACCTTTTTTTTTTAATTTCGAATTTTTAATTTTTTATTTATTTTTTGAACAGTCAGGTTTTAATCTTTTGATTTTTTGCAGATTTTTGATTTGAAATATTTTTCCTTTTGATTTGAAAATTTTTTTTTTTTTTTTTTTTTTTTTTTTTTTTTTTTTTTTGAATAGTCAGGTCTGCTCGAGGTCAGGAGACCGTAGACTGACTGACTACATTTGTTTATTTACTTCTACACTATTGTCAAAACTGTCACTGTTACCAAGCCTACTGGGTATAAAAAAAATTTGAACATTTGGGGAAAAAACCGCGTTTTTCAAGTATTCGGCAAATTTTTTCAGTATTTTTAAGACCCTATACTAAACTCGTTGCGGAGACAAATCCAACAAATCAAAAACCATGAAAATTGGTTCAGCCCAAATCAAGTTATAAGCAGTCTTCACTTTTACACAACTTTCTTTTATATATATAGATTATTATTTATAACATTAAAGTAAATCAAGTAAATTCCAGCTTAGCTTACATTAGGCTTCATATTTAACTTCAAAGAAAAAGAGAAATATTCAATGATTCCCATAATGAAATACTTTTTATAATATCGTCAGCATTCTAGATAGAAACAATCTGAAACTCTCTCAGTAAAGCGAAGGCAAGCTCTACTTACAGGGTATCTCTCAAGTTCAGCAACTCTTCAGCTGGCTTGTTGATGTCTCAAATATACACACAGTCTCTCTCTCTCTCTCTCTCCCACACAACCACTCTCACATTATACTGCATATTTGCAAAATGTCATCAAATAAGAAACAGAAAAGTCATATTTAATTATAAACAATAATATTCTTCGCTGAGATTTAATCAACAGCAGCGAAAGTCGATGTTGTTTTTGGCAAATTGATTTCGCTTTTTCATTAATTGAACAGCATAGCAAACTAATTTCCTTTTTTTTTTTTTTTAATGTCAGCGCGTTGTAATTAAATAAAGAATAATTAAACAATAATTAAATTATGCAACAAATTTGTTGATATCAGCGAACTTAATTGCAGGCGAGAAACTGAACAGAAATTTTAATTTAATGTTTGACAGAAACTCGACGATTTGAAATGCAAATAATATGCGATATATGTAAGCTCATTAGAGGAAGAATAAAATAAATGTTTATCAATAGATACTCGCCTCTCTCCATCTCTCTCACTCGCGAGAGCGAGTCTCTATCTCTGTCTCATTATCTACACAGTTCATTGTGCATATTTCATGTAGTTGCTCAGCCACAAAATACAACATTTTTGACTGTTTAAACAAGTCGTGCATGAACTTTGGCCCTGGCCCTTACAAATCACACACACCCACGCACACACACACACACACATACATATATATACAGGCAGCACATACATAAGCCATATGCTAAAGGCAGCAAAAGAACGAATGTTTAAGCGGCTTAAAAAAATGTTGTGTGTATTTTATACCGATTCAAACACACAGACATACACACCTACACACACGCACACTTGCATACATGCTGTATGGAAGCAGCCGCAAATTTATTTGCCATTGCGGTTATTTCGCTTATTGTTGTTGTTGTTGTTATTGCTGAGCTGTTTTTTAGGCACAGCCCATTTTTCACAAGTTCTTTTTTTTTTTGGCTTGTGCGCCGCTTGCCGCCTCTGAGTAGCAGCAACAGCAGCAGCTTGTATTCATTTTTGCAGCAATATCCATTGACAACACACTCACACACCCACACACACATGCACACATGTGTATGTGGCTGCCCACACGCATTTATTAATTTTAATGCTTTTTGGAGCAACTTAAAAAATATGTTTTTCCTCCTCACAGATTGTGTTGGTGCTCTTATTTTTATTTTTATTTTTATTTTATTTTTTTTTTTGCTGGTAGTAAATATATTTATTTTATATTATATTTTCTTCATTTTGCCGTTGTTGTTGTTGTTGCTTCACTCCACTTTCAGTCGCATCTCATATTTAATGCATTTTTAATCACACAAAAAAGCTGCACATCGCTTTCAGCTCGTGTAGCTCGCGTAGCCGTGCATAAGCCCTAATAACATAATGTGTGCATACACCAACACACTCACACACACATACGTCTGCATGGTATGCGTGAAATTTATGCAGCCAAAAAAAAAAAAGAGCAAAAAAATGGGAATTTTTTGGCAACTTTAAACAAAATTTACTGCACTTTGATATTGGTCATGAAAAATGTTTATTGTGCGGCGCCCGCTGAAAATTTATGCGTCACAAAAGATCCAAAGCCAACCGAAATGGGGAAATGAGCTTAAAGCGAATATAATCTAAGGCCTGTCACATGCCCCACTTAATACCCTGTATGACTTTTACTTCGAATTCAATATGAAAATCTGAGCTAGACTGAGACTGAAAGCTAAAGAGGCTTGCAAATTGTATTTAAATTTACTTGTAGAAAATAGAAATAACAATTTTTTGTGTTTTCTAGACGAATTTTTTTAGAGTATAGTAATAGATATTAATTTAAAATATTTTTTAGAATAGATTAGAGCTGGCTAGAAGAAAGATGGGTCAAGTATTTTAGCATCCGGTCCAGCAGATCTTGACAATGTTAGCATCTCTATCTTCTCCTACTTCTAGCAGTTCACTGCCCTACAATATCCAAGTAGCTAGCGAAATATTATATATTATGCATATTATTTCTGACTGACAGTCTTATAAACAGACAGGCCAATGAACAGAAAGATGAACTTTTGAGCTGGCAGATGATGATCTGTAAGGAAAATTATTGTCAAGTTTTACAATATATACTTACTTATATATAACCAAAACAAAGATAGTTGAACAGAGTCAGAAAACTTTCTTATATAAAAATGTGATCTTAAAAATATATATATTTCATTCCGTTATATAGTCAGCTGCAAGAAACTTTAAGCACTACATATGTACTACAAAATGTTAATACCCAATGCGGGATCATAAAAACAGAAAATCTCGTAACGTTTTTTGATATATAATTTTTTTGCATGTGTATGTGCGTGTATTAATGCGTATGTGTGCGGTAAAACGAGCATAAATATTTTAGTACCTATGGCAAACACTGTTATTTTTTATGTGGAGAAAATCTCATTCCCGTCGCCGGGGCATAATGCATTTGTTGCCAATATTTTATGTTAATCTCGCTCTTTGAAATGTATTCGAAATAAATGTTTATACAAAAAGAGAACAGTATATATGTATATATGTATATATGGCTATTTGCAGGTGTCAATTGAGGCAAGTGCAATAAAGATTAATACAGTTTTGGCATATGAATTATTCGATAAATAGAATTGTAATAAAATGGGATATTTTATATATTATATTGAATGTGGTTTTCTCTTAAATCCACAGCGAGGGCGAGGATGGCATCTGGGATCAAGTGTCGCGCATCTATACCAGAACCAATGCGACTTCATATCAGGTGACGGGCCTCACTCCGTTCACCGTTTACAGCTTCCGTCTGCTGGCCGTCAACAAGCTGGGCGTCAGTCCGCCCTCCAAGGAGTCCTACTACATTGTGACGCTGCGTGAAGGTGAGCCAAATGAGATATACGTATATACACATATATGTATATATACATAGATATATGTGCATTGCTCGGTTTATGATAGGCACATACAGATACATTAACAGTGAGTCACATAAATTACCAGACAGTGCTGACATGACACTTTTCTCTTTTACAATCGCATTAATTTTTCATTTGCATTTTATGGCTTGGCGGGACTCGCACCTGCTTTAAGTACCGGACCATGAAAAGTTGTGACGTCATAAAAGTGCGCGCCTTTAAGTCTGATGTGCATTTAATTATTTTAATGCCATGCTGCGTGGCTGCGTGTGGCTGCATGAACGTGTGGGCGTATAGCGTATGGGCGTGGCCGTTGCTGTTAAAGTAACTAACCGAAGGGACAAAGCCGCAAATTGACAAATTCGACAGCATTGACAGCTAAACAATGGACGAACAGTGTTGCAGCTTCGTTGTTGCAGCTGTAGATTTGTTGCATGCGGCGTGCGTGCGGCACCTGCTGCTGCTGCTGTTGCTGCTTGCCCCATGATTAATTATGGCCTGCTTTTAGGCTGAGCTGAAAGCCAACTTTTTCGCAGCCCACTGCCATTAATCACAGCAGAAGCAGCCACGCCCCGCCGCCTAGGCCGCCTCGGCCGCCCTTAATGTAGGGGCACATATATCTAAATGGCGACAGCGACAAGCTATTAGCAACACATTTGTCTTGAAGGCCCAGCTTGAGGGCGTGAAATGGCATTTATGCCACAGCCTATTGGAATGCGTGGCAAGCAGCAGCAGCTGCTGCTGTTGCAACACACATTCGTGGTTGTAAATTAGTCAATAGTCTGCGGCTTGTAGCTCATTAAAAACCGCATGACTTAGACCAGTCCCCTCTCTCCCTCCTCCCCTCTTTGACTCTTGTGTGCTGGCCAATTTGTATAAATTAGGCGCGTGGCATGCAACACTCTCGAGTCAAATGAAAATGTTTGCGTAATTTATTTATATGCTGCTGCAGCTTGTTGCCAACTTGCCAAGTGACAAACTGCCAGAGCAACTTGTCCAACTGCCAGAGCTAGCGCCTCAGATTCCAGCTCCAGCTCCAGCTCCTGCGTCAGCTCCAGCTTTAACTCCGACTTCAGATGCCGCTGAATGGTTGAATGGCTCACCTGCCCGACAGGAGTTGAGGCAGCAGGAGCCGCAGGAGCCACAGTGAGACGCACGCACCATTTAACTTAATGCGACAGAGCGGTCCACGGGACGCAGCCAGCGCTCCCAACGGCAGGCACTTGCAACTTATGTTGCGTGACAGTGACAACTTGACAATGCCACACAGACAACGCCACAAAGACGAACAAAAAAGAAAGAGAAAGCAACAGCAGCTAAAAAACGCCAAGCGAACTTTTTCGTGCGGCATTTTTAATTTGAAATTTTTGAGTTTTCGCCAAGTTTTTTGGCAGCCAGAAAAAGTTTGGCCCGCGGCTACCTCAGCCTCGATTTGAGTTTGGTATTTGATTTGGATATATGCTTCGGTTTATCTTTGCAGCGCCCACAGGCAAGCCGATACCCACCACGGCGCACAACACCTCATCCAGCTCGGTGTACATCTCGTGGAAGCCGCCGGCGCCCGACACCATTCTGGGCGAGTTTCTGGGCTATCGCATAACATATCGTCCACGCGATCGCAGCCCCAACGATACCAAGGAAATCTATATACGCGACAATACAGTGGAGGTAAGCGAGTGCTTCTTTTTGACTTCAGCATAATTGAATTTCCACAATTTTTGACACTTTTGCATATTGCAAATGCCAAGCGGCAGGGGCAAAGGGGATAGAGGCGCCGCGAGCATAACGTGCCACATAACAGTCATTCGATATCCATTTCGTGCCACCTTCCTGTCTGTCTGTCTGCCTGTTACCATCTTCAGCAAAAATAACCGCTTTTCAATTGGTCCCAAAGTGTTGGACGAGTAGGGGAGGGGGGAGGTAAGGTGGCCCGTCGCGACATATTAAAAAGTAATTTACACCTGCCGACAGAGGCTGTTTTTCTCACAGCCACGCCCACCCAGCAGCAGCGAGGAGTGGGTAATGGGCTGTTGCTGCTGCTGCTACAACACGTGGCATATCTCTTGTAGTGGCCGCTATCACAAGCAATTTGTTAACGATTAGTCGACGTCGTCGTCGTGGCAAGGTAAACATTATGTGTATCAGGTGTTTGTGCGAATGGGTGTGTGTGTTTGTGTGCGTAGCATTTGTATCTTTCGTAATGCCACTACACGCGACGCCACTAATGAAGTGTGGCAATGTCTGGGACACATTTATACATGCGGGCAACCGCATGTGGCACGTGCTGCCTGCCGAACATGCCACGCGGGAATACACTTTGGGCTTAGCGCAGCCTAAAAGGAATTCGGAATTTATGCAACTACTTTCGCCGTGCCCCATGGAAATCTCAACTACTGGCGATACCTACGCACAGTCCCGGCGGAATTCTAGCTAGGCGAAATTAGCAATTGGCGCAAATGGACTCGATTTTCAATGTTTAATGCAGAGATTTTTCAATTTACGACCCTTTTTTTAATGGTGCTCGGAATGGGTCAGAGCTGGTGAAGAATGTAACATAAAATGCCGGAAATGTTGGCAATAAACAGAGGGAGATATGTTGCCATGGCATAGAGCAAATGGGTGGCATGAGTTTAGTTACATTTGTTGCGGGTCCTGCTTAGACCTCTACATGACCTCTGTGGGCTTAGGGCTGGTGTCATCAAACTCTACTTTATAATTAATGAGGAGTCGCCTCAAAATGTCACCGAAACGAAATTAGGAGCCCACAAACCGCATACCTCTGCGTAAGAGAACTTAATTAAACAATTACAATAGTTAAATAATTTAAAAGAGAATATTCGCATTTGGGAGGGGGATATTGGTCGCTTTTGACTCAGCCCACTATACTCAGTTGACTCTGTGGCCTGCAGGAGAGTAAACTACTCGCTATGATACTATCGTCGTCTTATCAGTGAAAGAGTATTAGATATTTTCCTCTACTGTCTGATATACTAAGGCATAACAAAGCTAACAATAAAACTATATTTATATTTTATTTATTATGATTAAGTGGAGAAACAAATGAGCTACATTTAACAAAGAATTTCTATTGTTGGGCATATTTAAAAAATATTTATATATAAATATATATGTGGGAATGGTAGTTTAATATTAGTTTGAGAATCTCAACTTATGAAAGAAGTCTAGCTAAGTGAAAGAGGCATAAGGTAATCTTCTAGTGATCTGATATTTGTGCAAGGAAAGAGGTTTAATATCGAAAGAGTCATTGCGAAAGGAATCGAATTAGACACTAGGGGAGCTCAGAGAACAGAAGCATTGCTATAAATAAGACGAAGAGATTAGAAACAAAATTACGACTTGCTCCGCTCTAGCCTAACGGAATAATACAAGTACAGCTGGATCTGAACCCACTGGGATGCATCAGCATCATCCTAAATCCAAATAAAACATATATTCTTTATATACATGTATAAGAGGTAATGCCACTCTTATAAACTATCTCAAGCCATAGAAATATTTATTTTCTCATAGAAATATTTTGCTATCCATATTATGAAAACCTAGCAATGAGCACCCTCTACAGTGTGCAACGATACGTAAACTAATAATAGTACGAGGGCTGCATTTTTATGAGAAATAAAGGAGCTCTCGCTGCCGCTTGCTGAGCCTCCAGCCCCAAGTAAAGCACTCCTGGCCAGTTTCAATACGAATTTTAACTGCGAATATGTGGTTAAGTTGGCTTTAAACACGTATATTGCCCATAAACGTGTTTATATTCTATAGGCATTTGAAATTTGGTTATCTGGCAACTGAATGTGCATATCATAATCGGAATATTGGAATTGTGCACTCATTGGTAGTTTGTTTAATGAATATTTGAATTAACTAATAGCTGCGGCTTTAAGCCTTTGCTAATTCGCGCTCTAAGTAAATGGCTCAATAGAATTTGCAGTAAAAATGTCAAGCGCCTGCCACGCCCTCGATGCCATTTAAGCCAATAATATGCAGTGCATGGAATGCATTTTTGAATTTTCACAATTTTGCAATGGAAGAGCGGGCGGGGACGGGCGGGGCGGAGATGGAGGGATGCAAAAATATGCAAAAATTATTAGCGATAATGCTCACGTACGACAACCGACGCGACGCGACGTAGTTGCCCAAAATGCCAAAAAAAAAAAAAAAAAAAAAAAAAAAACGATGGTAAAATAAAACTATGCTAACGCGCTGGCAATGAGGCTGGAGGTGGATGGGGGCATGTGCGAGGCACTGCTGATAGGGACATGGCACGCTTTTGTGCTTGAGTGCATATTTTGCAGTTATCTCGACACTGGACCCGCCGGCTAAACAGTACTCGCAGCCAGCTGAAGCTTTACGCTCTTTCATTTCGTTTTTGCATGTCAGTGCGAAATGTTGAAATATTATCCTTGCAGGCAGAAACGTGCGACTCTCTGACTCCATTCCAGTTTTTTTTTTGTCTTTTACTTATTGCAAGCCCTGTTGAACTCGAGGGCATGGTTTGTCTCTGCCGTAAGCTGTCGCAAATGCCCGACCCCGAGCCCGAACCCGAGCCAGAGCCAGAGCTAAAGCCTGGGCACCCTCAGCATTCGCTACATTGAGCTGTCACGTGTGAAAGCGCCTCGAGTCCTTGGCAGGACTCTATCTAACTGCGCCTTCCACTTCCTTACTCTGCGTCTGCTGTGGCTGTGTAGCTATGTGAGTGTGTGTGTGTGTTAAAATTTGCCAATTTTCTAATTAAAATTTCTGCGCCGCAAAGCATAAATTTTGCTCGTTTTACGCCGTGCGAATTTCGCACAAAAGCCACCAAGTGAAAACTAAACCGTGTTAACTTTGTGCCAGTCGCCGGCGCTGATAACATTTTTCTGCACGGCTCAAAGGATATGCAGATGCGGCATGTGGCAACCAAATTTGTAGTCCTTAGTTGCCGTTGTTGCTGCTGTTGTTGTTGTTGTTGCTGCTGTTGCCTCTCTGTTGCTGTTGTTAATTGTTGTTTGAGTTTCGCTTTACACCTCTTTGACTAGCTGCTAGGGAAACGCACACGTACTCGCACGTAGGGGTATCAGATGTGCTGCCTGGCAAAACTTTTAATGATGAGCCAGTGTTGGGCAGCGCACTAATTACCAGCTTTGCATCACAGCTCCGATCGAATCTGGGCAAACATTATTCATGCTCTGTTTGCTTAATGGCGCAAATGAGCATATCTGGCTGAGTGCTCGCATTTAAATTTAAGCTCTAATTCAGGCATTTTAGTAAGTAGTAAATAGTTACTTTATATTGTAGTTGATATTATATTGATATTCTCTGGCAAGCAAAAGCTCGAGAAAATTAATTAAAAATTATTTCTTAGGTATTCAAATTTACCAATTTCCTTAAGGCCCACCAACGTTTCTCTTTAAAAGCTGAATTCCTATCTTTCTCAGCCCTTCTCTGCGATTCTCATGCCAAAACCACCGACAGTAAAGTATTGCGCCGGCAATTGCTGCTTTCGGCAACGTATTTAGTTGTAGTTCCGGTTTCTCAGACAATTTATCATGCTTTCAGCTAAGCACACGCTCGGCTCTATCAATTACATTATATCAATTAACTGGTTTTGGCCAACTTTTGGCGGCGGCCGCATAAAACGGGCCAGCAGCTGTAAATTTGGGGCCTCATTTACTATGGCCACTCGACTGGCGACTACATAAAATGAAATTATATGGCGGCATTAGCGCCAGAGCGAAGGCAACTAAAATCTAGCCTACACACCAGCTCACACACACACACACACACACACACGCGAACATACAGCAGGCAAAAAGATGTGCGTTTGTTGGTTGTTAAATCAAAGCGCTTGTTGGCCAACTCTGGCGCCTGGCAGCCACTTAAGCTTTTGGCATGGCAGTCAATCCGTTTCTAAGCACACACACATAGAGAGAGAGAGAGAGGAAGAGAGAGAGAGAGAAAGAGAGAGACTCAGAGCCAACCGCTTTGCGGTCCAGACCAGCAGCAGCAGGAGCAGCGACAGCGGCAGCGGCAGCGGCAGCAACAACTACAGCAAGAGACGGCGCTCTAATGTATGCAACATAAATTGTGTTTGTTGTAGCAAGCAGCCATTTTGAGCTTAACCACAGCGTATATGCATGCATGTGTGTGTGTGTGTGAGCTGCTTAAAGCCAGCGGCTTGTTTTATGGTTTCGCACTGCTTTTGACCTTACGTAAAATTTTAATAAGCCGCACCCGCCAGGATCTGCTGCCACATAAGTAGTTTTTGCAGGGCTTCCTTTTCGGGGGCGCTATAGCAGTGGGCATGGCACTGGCCACTAGCACATCCCTCAATGATTACTTGTGTATGTATATGTACAGCTCTGTCTGAGTCTATATATGTACGTCCTTCTATTTCCGCATAATGAACCCGAGCTTTAAGTTTGTCAAAGTAGAATTTAAAATATTAAGGGAACAAAACTTTAAGGCAAGGTAAGAGATAAATTGTGTTTAATGCGGAACTAGCGTATTTGCATTTCACTGAAGGGAAAAAGAAAATATATACATAAATATTTTTAGTCTAAGATCCGATTTATTTTCATGGCTTTATAGGTTTTCCTAAGAACTAAATAATTCTCGTAAACAAAACTTGCAAATTTTTCAAAGAAAAAACAGTAAAGCAAGCCAACTCAGAAACAATCTCAGAAAATGAGGCTGCAAACGCTAGCTGAACTATCGAAACTTTACGACGTTTCGTAATAAAAACGTGTATGTGTGTGTATGTTAGCTGGTGCAATTAAGGCTGCCTCACAACTCAATTTCCTTCTCGCTTTTTTCATGAGCCCCGCGCTGCAGCAAATACATTTTTAACAGCTGCAATTTAACGTGCATACATATTTGCCAGGCGACGCACAGAAGTGGGCGATGCGCAATTTCCGCTTGAGGCTGACTGCAGCTGGCAGCTGAAAGGGAGCGAGAGAGGGGGCAGGGGGCGAAAGGAAGGAAGGCAAAGGAAGCCAGCTCATTCAATTTGGCTACTCGCTCAGCGAGTGCAAAAAAAAAGTGTTTAGGTATTATGAAATACCTAGAGAGAAATTATGGGAATATGCGTCTTGTCTCTATAAACGAAACGATAAAAATAACTAAAAACATAAATATGCAAATAAATGTAGACTTCATTACACGAGCATGACGGCAGTCTGGTATACCCGTTAGCCCCATGTTCACCTATTATAAGCGCTTTCGTTTGATTAATTCGCTGAATAATTTTGCATTCACATTTCCCCATTGCAGAGCCACGAGATACAGAATCTGGAAACCTACACGCAGTACAAGGTCACCGTGCAGGTGTTCAACCCAGAAGGGCTCGGCCCAGAGACAACCATACTGGTGATGACCGATGAAGGAGGTGAGTGTTCTTGCTTAATGCAATAAGTCAGTCATGAATTCTGAAAACGTTTTACACTTGAAAACATAGCCAAGATTTCCAACGGAATAATTTAAGAGGCATCTGTATGCTTTTACACTCTGCAAAATTTGGTAGGTAATCTGACCGCTGACTAGGCAAAGCATATTTGGAATCAAGCATTCATGTTGCTTATAATTTTTTTTTAGTGTTTGAATAATTCTTTCCGATTCACGCTTGATTTATTCAAAATTTCAAGCCAGTCAAGCAAAAATGCATTTGAAATAAAACTGCAAATTCTCTCTGGGTAGCTACGTAAGTTTTTCTCTCAGTGTGCAGAAAATATGAAATACGGCGATGACTTTGCCGGCATTTTCAATATTTGATTTATATCCGATTCAAGTTGCAACTCGTTTTATTTCTCTCTTTTTGTTGCCATTTTCTGTTTGAGTTGGGCTTGTGGAACTATTTCGCACATATGCAAAAGGCAACTGCTTATTGAAATGCCAAGTGACCAGCAAGTGACCAAGCCACACGATACATGACTCTGCATACAGAGGAGAAGCGATTCGGAGGAGACGAAGGCGAAGAACCGTTTGTGCAACAATCAAAAGAAATTGCTTTTGTATGCACTACTTAAGGCTCTGCCCCTGCATTGTCAGAGCGAAGGGTATATTATTGCATGTGCAGAGATTTTCAATTTAAAAATCCACTTGAGTGCCATAAGATTTCAAAGCTATAGACCTTGTATTGGATAACAAAAAAATAACTCCACGTATGATCTGTTGAATAGAAAAGACCAATCAAATCCCATTTCAAATGTCTGAATATAGAGTATCTCTCGGCTTTAGTTTTGCCTAGCATCTTACATTATCCTGCTCTCCCACTCTCTCTTTCTCTCTCTCTCTATCTCTGTCTCTGCCTCTCTTCTGCACACAGTTCTCAATTCAAATAGAGCAAAGAGCCAAAGCTTTGACTCGCTCGACCGCAAAATGTCTGTGCCATGCAATGAGCCAAACAAATAAAAGTTGAGTTAGACCAAACAGAGGCAAAAATATGCTACAATTTCTCATATTTCTTTCAGCAGCTGCAGCTGCATACGGACGCTCTTCCAGTGTGTGTGTATGTGTGCGTATGTGTGTGTGTGTGTGTGTGTGTGTGTGTAAGGGCACTGTATTGGAATCGAGCATAAATAAAAATTGCTTACTTAAACTTTTGCCATATGCTGCATACTCAGCACAACAAATCGAGGCAAAAACCGTTCAGGCATATCCCTTATGCGCCACGTAACCAACTACAACTCACCAACGCCCGCTGGCCGTGCCCCATTCCCTTGCCGCATTTCCAAATCCCATTTCTCTTTCCATTGCCACGTAGCCATTATTTTTTTATTTTTTAGACAATTTGTTTTGTTGGCGCATTCTAACGTGGATTTCCGTTCGCGTCTCAGTCTGTGGCTCAGACGCCGCCACAAGCGGAAATCCACGGAATGCAGACGCCGGCCACTGCCTACGACTGCCAGGACTCTGGGATGCTGCCGGGGTCTGCGGAGGGGGCAGCAGTTGCGGTTGCGGGCAAAAATAATAAGCTGAATGCCCCCTGCAGCACGCTTTACTAGTTAGTTATGAAAGGTCTTGAAGCTGATTTGAAGTAAATATGTTGCTAATAGCAACAAAGCAAACTCTGAAGCATATACAATATAAAATTTAATATAAATATTCCCCTTTGCCTGGAGCTGCCTTAGTTCAAGTGAATATATCAAGTAAAACTTTTACCTCACTCACCCTCTCTCTCTCTCTCTCTCTCTCTCTCTCTCTCTCTCTCACACACTGTTTCTCTTTTGCTCAATCAAAGCAACGGCCAAGCAGTGTATTTAATATTCGGCATTTACGGTGCCTTTCAACCGCCTTTTGTCTGGCTGCCTTTCGGCTAGATTTTAATATCGCCCCAAGTCGGCGCTAAGCTTTTTATTCGTGCCAACTTTTAACTCTTTGGATGAAGATTCGTAAAGAAAAGTTAAATGTTTAACGCATAATTAGCATAAAACACTGCGGCAAATCCGCTCAGCATTGACTCAGGTTGTCCTAATATATCTCAGCATTGTATAATGAGTAGATACATATATATTAAAAAGAGCAAAACGAGAAGATAAGGGAAAAGTGTATTGCGCACATAAAAGTGCAACTTTTAATACATTTTTCGGTCTGAAGCTCTCCTGGCTGACTGAGAGCAGCTTAGATATATATACATATATATATAAATTATATATATATATCTATGTATAAATATATAGAAATATAATACTTACTTTTCTGACTGGCAGCAGATTTGTTTGCTTTTGGCAGAGTCGACTTTTCTTTTTCTTTGGAAAATTTTCATAAGCGCCTTTGACTTGGGCTTCCTGCTGCAAAGTTCGCTGCAAAATGTTCGCAGCTGGCATAATTTTGTAATTTCATTTCATTTTACATTTTCGCCAGCTTCAGCTTTATAAAAATTTCTTTCTTTTTTGTGCGTATGTGCCTGTGTGTGTGTGTGTGTTTATTCAACATTTTTGGGCTGAGCTGCCAGGTGCAGACAGGCGAGGCTTTCAAGGGATTTGCAGCGGCTTAGTCGACAAGTTTAAACAGCTGTGCAGGATGTGGCTCGGGATGTAGCTGTGTACAAGGATGCGACTAAGGATGCGAATCTGAATGCGGCTCGTCTTGATGAGCTTGGCAACATGTTGGCTATGCCTTTGACAGACTTGATTAATTAGCAGTTACACCCACACACACACACACACACGTGCGCGCACTTACACGCACACACACAGACAGTCTAAATCATATTTTATGAATTTCATTTTCATTTTCGTATTGCGCCTTGCTTTTTGCTATTGCTCGAAATCAAATGCCTAGTTGCCGCATGCCTCATGCCGCATGCCGCATTCTGCATGCCGCAAGACGGGGCGCCTAGCCGCATGCGGTGAGCATTATGAAGCCTTGCAATGCAGCTTAGCGCGCGTCTCCTTTGACTGAAGGACTCTGTGATTTTGCGGCTATCACTTGCCTTTAACTATCCCGTTGCGCTCTGACACGAACAGATATGACAATTGCAACGGCATACAAGAGCTGTGAATGCCCTTTCAGTGCGAGCAAGAGTCCTGCTAAAAGTGTTTCATTAATGTACTAATTTCATATTGTTTTCTATATGCTGAACTGAAGATTAACTCTATAAGCAACCCGTTAATGTAAGCTATGCCAAAGCTATGCCAAGTAAAACTCTCGATCTCTGCTGCTTAGACTCTATATACTATATAACTGCCACATCGCCTCAGTGCAGCTTACAGTCTTTTAATGCTCTCTGTTAGGGCATTTTCCTGCTAACAAAAGGACACGTGGCAGAGGCAATTGCAAAGCAATTCCAAGGGCTTCACTTGTTTCCCACTTATTCAATATTCTGCTCATCCTCGTTGTTGTTGTTGTTGTTGCTGCTGTTTCTATTGTTATTTTCGTTTGTGCCAGACTGTTAAATCTGACTGAGCCCTGCCTGCACTTTGAGCCGAAACAAACTCGGCGGGAGGCTCCGGCTCTGTCTCTGATTAAAATTTTGCCACTTTTGCCGCTGCCGCTGCTGCTTCTGCTGCTGCTGCGTCTTAGCTTTTGACATTGACCCGGCTAGGAATGGGAGTACGGTTTTAGACCTGACGCCGAATCGCCTTGCACTTTAGCCAGCACGCACTAGAATTTCATTTGGCAGCCTCGACATGCGCTTTGTGGTAGCCCGAGCTGCAGTGGCAGCTCTTGCCCTTGCCTTTGTGCCACGCCCCGTAACGCTTATCCAAGGACTTAGGCGAGGCATAATAGTCGTGTGCCTTGAGCCATGATAACTTCGTTTCATTTTCATTTCACTTGCGCAGTTTTACTTTGGGCCACGTCTCCCATTGTGGCACTTGATGGCTCTCAACATTGTTGTTGTTGTTGTTGTTGTTGTAGTGCTTGGCAACTTTTGACTTTAACGCGTCATGTTTCAAACAGCAAAGACAGTTACATTCTCGTTTCAGACATGGCCTAAGGATTTCTCGCTCTTGCTGTCTTCGACCCGTGCCAGGGATCACATGAAAGGCCAGACGCCCAAGGTGTGCGAGTGTCAGGTGTTGCACGAAACTTGCTGACCCAATGTCTTGACTTTTTTTGCTTTCTTTTTTGTATATAGTTGCGCCTTCGTCTCCTAAGTAGCCTGCTGTTTCTTTTTACTTCTATAGATAAGCTTACAAATGTGTAAGAGGCCCCCAGAGATTTTGTCTACAGTTTAAAGTGCTTTCAATATTCGAGAAATGCTCTTCATAAGTTGAAATTGTTTAACATTCAGTTAACATTTGCTTACAAGTTAAATGAAAGCTACATAAATATAAAATGCTTGAATGATTATGGAATATTTCTACCCCAAGTATTTGCAAGAAATCATTTCAAAATTACAAAAAAAAAGCAAATATATTTACGAAATTAAAATGTAATCCCCTAAGAACTTTCTTTCCAACTCTTCAACTGCTTCGCGTGTTTATCTAAAATTCGTTATCTCATGCTCAATTATAAATGACGAATCGTTAACGCTTAAGCTTACTGCCAATTCCAATGGAAAGTTCAAGGCCACCGCTACCGCCACCGCCAACGCCCAGCCCCGCCCCCGCACAAAATCAAGGCAGCCAATTGAAAAGGTCCATTAGACGCTTTATGCAGCACTCAGCGAAAAGCGGGTTTCGCTTCTAGTCATTTATCAGAGTTGCTTGTCAACGCCACGCCCGATGAGGCGTGGCACACAAAATTAATAGACACATTGCAGCATGACAAGAAAATGGAAAATGGAAAATTGCAGCACGAAAATGGAAAATGCTCGCAGCTGTTTAACTATTGCCGCGAGTTTGACGAAAAACCCAAGACAAAAAACAAAGCAATAGAAGGACGAAAGCGAAAAAGGAAAACGTATAAAATTGCGGTCACTCATTCTAAATGAGGAGCCAAGCAAATGGAAAACTGAAAATGGAAAATCGTAGATGGTAGATGGAAGATGGCAAATCCATTTGCACTGTGGACTGGACTGTCAAAGGCAAGCGCCGCGTCACCTGGCGCTCAAACTAAACTAAAACCGCGAGCGAGAGAGCTGAGCTAAGCTCATCTGCGAGTTGAGAGTTGAGTTGAGTGGAGAGTTGAGTTTCGCGGTTTGATGGCTGTTTGCTTTGGCTGCGAGCGGCAGAGCTCGTCGCATAAAACTTACAGCAACAAAATTAATTACCTTTGGCTACTTGCAACTAGTTGCGGCAGCGACCGCCGTTTGCATGAACGGCCAAAAAGGTGGCCCAACATCCGCTCACTGCTTTTAAAGCGAAAGCCGCGACGAAAAAAAAAAAAAACAAGAGAAAAAAAATCTCCAAGTTTTAGCAGAGGCGGAAGTGACAAAACAGCAACAGCAAAAGCAGAGACAACTCTGCTAAAAATGAAAAAAAAAAAAAAAAAAAACAAGATGGCCGCCGCAAGAAGACGAAAGCGGATGTGATACAACGGGAAAAGTATGTTTTAATAAAAGCGGAAATGAAGCAGCGTTACCGTTATTTCCTGTTTGCGCACAGTTTTGTTTGCAGCTACAGCCCAAAACTCTGCCAGCCCAGGCAGTCGAGCAGTTGGAGCTGTTGGAGCAGTTAGAGTTGCTGGAGCAGTCGAGCAGCAGCTGACCTGCTGCATTTTCATTTCCCAGCTCGGCTGCAAACCTAAAATGATAAACCGCAAGCCACTTAAAAAACTTGGCTAAAAAACTCGGAATGCAGAGACTAAGAAAAAGTGCGGCAAAAACTTCTTGTAAATAGACGAAATTAATGAGCGGCAACGAAAATTACATCCTGGCAACGCTACCTGCGGCAGCCAGACACAGTGAGTCGGCGCGGGGCAAGACGAGGCGTGGAGGAGGAGGCGGAGGTTAGGGTGTAGCAGCAGAACAAAAAGATTCATGACTCTGTTGTATTGATTTCGCCTGCTGCCTAATTGAATTTGCTGCCACAGTCGGAATGGCCATCAGTTAAAGCCAGTTAAGAGGGCCCTCAGCGCAGTACAGACTGCAACTGGAGTAATGTACAATAGGAAAAGAAGCACATAATTATGCAGCCATTAGCGAATTACTAATTAAAAATTGACAGGATAATCAATAGCCAAGATGACAGTCAAGCTAAAAACCAGATCTGTTTGCTTTGTTGAGTAAAGGTTGCTCCTCAAAAACATTCACTTCTATAAAGTTAAGGTCCTCGACAAAATCTATTTTTGCCAGTTATTGATAAAGTTCATGACTTAAGGTAAACTCCTATTACAACATCTCTGATTCCTAAATTTAAATTCTCAGCCATGTTTGATTTCATAGTTTTGACTTCTCTTAAGTATATTACTTAAATATTTTTAACTAACTTTAGCCACATTTCACATATAATCCCAAAAACTTTGAGAATTACCTTTGATGTTGTGATCGAATTTATTTTCATACGCTGTTCAGACGCACCCAAATATTCAGAGCTCTATGCGAAATGTCGTATATTTTGCCATAATATTGCCACACATCTGACACCGAGCTGCGGTTGCCGGAACCATGCCCCCATCTCCAGCTCCACCTACACCACCGCATACACCTTCATCGCGCTATATCTCAAAGAGTAAGCTAATAAAACATTTGAAAGCAATCACAAGTTTTGCGCTGCAGTTCGATGGCTGTCATTGCATGTCGGAAAATAAAACAGCTTCGAACTGGAACCGAAACCGAAACTGAAACTGAAATACCAAAATGCAAAGTAAACTCCTCATGCCAGATGGAGCTCCCACTTCCCATTCAGCCAAAGAGCGCGACCGCAAAAGCCGAATAAAAAATGGAAAAGAAATCGCATCGCATGCCAAAAATGAAAACGAAATGAAATGTTGGAAAAGTTGCTGAAAATGGCGTTGACAAATAATTTCATATCATGTCTGCGCATTTTGGCACTGCGCCTGGCGACTGGCGCCAGATCCTGCCGCCTGCTGCCTCCAGCCTGCTGCCTGATTCCCAATTCCTGGTATTTGCCTTTACTTAGATTTACTTCGATTTCCTCAGGATCAGTTTCATTTGATTTCATCTATCTGCCTTGCCGCAACGTGAGTGCATGCTGTCAGCTGAGGTGGCACAGCTCATCCACCTGTCTGCCAATGACTACCCCAATGAAGTCTCCTCTTCTTCTTCTTCGTTTTTCTCTTTTCACTTTTTTTGACAAATTCGCCCCAGGCTTAGGACGCACGCTCAATCACTTTATCGAAGGCGGATTTTAAAGTCTTTAACTTGCCTTTTGACTTTTGTGTTCTTGTAAGAGAAGCAAAGGCGAATGCTGAGTGTGAGAATACCCTGTATTGAGGGAGGGCAGCAGATGAGCAGATGTGATGACATGATACGAGATGACAGATAGATGTTGATAATAAATTTGACTCCTTTTGCGATTTAAATACCATCTGTCAACTTTTAAACTTCATTGCCTGTTCTTGAAGCCTTTTACAGGGTATCACATAGGTAAAGTTCATAGTGCTTGGATTGGAGTTTTGGACAGCATCAAACACACTTGGCAAATCTTTTGAGGCCAACTCGTCTAGCTGCCGCCATGTGGGTGTGAAAAGTGCCTGTGTTTGTATGTGTGTGTGTGTACGTGCGTGTGTGTGTGTATCCTTTCGTGCGTATCCTTTCCTTTGCGGACCCTCTTTTTGTCCCCGCATGTGTTTGCCGTGTAGAGCCTGCGGGTTTTTGACGTTTTGCCCTTTTTTTTTCATCTTGTGCCTTGGCAAAAGTGCAGAAAATTTGTGCAAGTTACGTGCTTGATTACATTTTTTCAAAGTTTTTACTTGACTTTATCTCCTGTTTTGTGTCTGTGAGCCAGTTGGAGACACACACAGAGAGAGACACACGGACGGGTTTTGAGCAGTGGCAGCGATAAGGTTAAAGGTTTGCCCTTCCCTGTCCCAGAGTGTGCAGGGCGGTGCGGTGGCTGTGATTGTAGTGCCAACTCTGGGCGTGGATGGAGTGCGCGTGTATTCTATATTTACTGGCGATTAACATAATTGAACAAACACCTGTGCCAGCAGCAGAAATCAAAAGCTTTTAACAAATTGTGGTCAGGTGCGTAATCGGCTTAAATCGAACAAAACAAATCTCAGCAATTAGGCAACAAACAAAGCGCAAGCAATTCAATTTCTGGCCAATCAACTGCCGACTATTTAAACAAGTTTCATATCAATGTCGAGCCGTCTGCCTGCTATGCTATGGCTTACACACGCACACATGTCCATATGGGCTTAGAGTGGAAACGAATGGTCAGCCCTAGCCACTGGCCAAACCACAAGTTGCCAGTTATTATATTATGTGCGTCACAGTAATACTTTATGTAGCTGCAGATGTTTTATGGCTAGAGATGGGAGCGTGACACGAGATGAACTACATTATTTATTGGTCAAATATGTGAGCACTTTTTGTTTAAATAGAATTCTTGAAGCTGTCTTTAATTGAGTGTAGTTTGCCTTAAACTCAAAGAGATTACACTGAAAATAAATAATAGTAAAGTAAAATTGAATCTCACGCAATTCCAGCTCCATTCGCACAATCTACAAAATTGTTTGACATGCTGGAATTTCTCTGATAACTAAATCAAAATTTACATTTTCTCTTTCTTTTTTCATCTTAGTTCAGTCAAGCCAAAAATTGAAGGCTTACAGCTTCGACTGCGTTGGCCAAACTGTAGAACAGCGTGTGTGACAACATGGCGTATGATAGATTTCACTAGAAACTTGTTTCGGCTGCAGCTGCAAGGCATGTTCCATGCACAGCGACACACAACATGTTGCCAGCCTCTGTCTCTGACTCTTCAGGCTGTTGCGCATTCGTCTAGTATTGGTGCTGCTCCTGCTGCTGCTCCTGCTGCTGCTGCTGCTGCAAGGCTACTCTCTGTTAAATTAGTTTTGCACTTTGTACATTGTCAGTGGCATTCTTTGCACTTCTACCCGCCCCCGCTGCAGCACCCACTGCCGCCCCCACTGCCGCCCTAATCTGCCCAGCTGGCTCTTTTGGTTGTTTGTGTGTCCCTTGCCTCTTGCCGCTGTCTAACTTGGTTAAGGTCTTGCCCAGCTGACTGTGGCTCAGGCGTGGCGGCATATGTGTGTATATATATGTGTGTGTGTCTCCTGCGGGCAACTATGTGTGTGGCTGCGGCTGTGTGTGTGACTCTGTTTCCATATATATATTTATGTGTGTGTGTGTTTGTGTGTCTCCTGCGGGCTACTCTGCTCCTCACATACTCTCTCTCCCTCTCTCTCTCTCTCTCTCTCTCCCTCTCTCTCTCTCTCTCTCTCTCCACTCAACTACAGCTTGTCATGTTGCACATGTGCATTTGTGTGTATTTGTTAGTAAAAGCGACTTTCATGTGGTTAGTTTTGCTCGCTTCAGACAAAACTCTGCACATTTAACGCCAAATGGGCGTGCCACATACCAGCCCCTTCCCCTGCCCCACTCCCTGCCCCTGCCCCTGCTCGTTGCTTTAGCAAATCAGCTTTGAAATTTATCTAAATGCCTAAAGCTCGTTATAAAACGAGGCTCGGCCCGGCTTAGATTTATGCAGACATGTGCCAAGTGCCAACTGTCAGTTGCCAGTTGCCAGTTGCCAGTTGCCACAGTTGCCACACAGCGTTGCCAGACTGGCCAAGGTTGCCAACTGGAGTTATGCAGGCTGCGCTGCTAAGTAGGCAACATATTTTTGTCTAGGCCTAAGCCGGCTAACACTTTGCACTGATTGCCCACAGACAGCATACACACACACACACACACACACTCACACAGGCACACACGCACACACTTGTTTGCACATATTTTTACACACATGCATTAATTTTCATTTACAGCACTTGCATGTCAGCCCCTCTCCGTCCCTCTCGCTCCTGCCAAACGCACTTAGCCAAATTGCATTGCTTGGCAATGACTTCGCGCAGACGCCGTTGCCGTTGCTGTTGCCGTTGCCATTGCCGCGTCGTTGCACTCGTAAAGCGTTAAAACCACATTTGCCCAAAAACAAACAAACAACAACAACGGCAACGGCAACGGCTCTAGCTGCTTAGCCCTTTACCCCTCCTGCTTCCGCCTTGCCCGTCTGCTTGTTTTTGTGTGCGTTTTTAAAATGTAAATCCTGCAAATTTTATGCACATTTTGTAGACATGCCGAGCCCCTACCCATCTATCGCCCCCGCTCCTATCCTCCACTATCGCTTATATAATATTTTGTAAAACTGCATTTACACCACAAACACATTTGCATTTGAAATGCGCTGCTGCTGCTGCTGCTGCTGCTCCTCTGGCTCTGTTATTACAGCTACAACTGTCCCGTTGACACGCCCACCAGTCTCTGGCTTTACAAGTGCAGCTAGCCTCATGTTACAGTGACTCAACAACAAGACAATTGATTGAATGGAAAATGTACGAGGGACAATCAAAAGATTTTCATAAAGGGTCAATTGGCTAGGTAGATAAAAGTTTAGATTTTGTTTAATTTTTTAAGTTGATTTGTCAGCAATTTAACAAAATTTTATTGCATAAATTATTATTTTGTAGGATTTGTATGTGTTGAGCATATGTCGATTGTCAATGTTAAATTTATTTAATTTATTAGATGTTAGAGTTTATGTATATCAAATGAAAATCAATCGGTTGTCTTTGAGTCTTTGAGCTGAGTGTATATACATACATGTCATAGATTTATAGTAATTGTCTGTCGTATAAGTTTTAGAGTTAAGTTTATATATTCTATTACTGTTTTGCAGTAGATCTCAACGAGTAATCTTCCTTCCGTATTAAGTGTCTTTCAGGTTTTATAGTTAACTGGGAACAACAAAAAGAAGTCAAGCAATCGCCTAATAGAATATTTTAATTTATGAGTTTCTCCCTCTCTCTTCCTTTTGTAGAGGCAAGTTAGGTGCCCCAACTAAAGCTTTGCAGTCTTAATAAGTCCTTCCAGATATTAACTTTAATAATGCTACATAGATAACCGTCCTTACACTCTTCATATATGTTAGCAAACCTCCTTTCGCATTATTAGCACATTTTCAACCACTGTGCCACTGAGACGTCTGTCGAGCACTTCTGTCCTTTATTTGTGTGTGTTTGCTTCTTTTTTCATTTTTGCTTATTGTAGTTGTAGCTGGCATTTCTTTAGCAACATTTTGTTAAATGCCTTGTAGCCTGGAAATCCTGTTTAGCAATATCCTCAACAGAACATGGCATGTGCCATTCCACTCCATGCCATGCCGCCTGCCTCATGCCGCCGCATTCCAGTGACACATGTTGCCACACGATACAGCGAGCCCAGCAGACTTTAAAGTTGACTAAAAATAAATCAAATTCAAATTATGCATAATTTAAGAGAGCTTTTTACGACTTAAGGATTATGTTTATTTATTTCTATTTTTACGTATGTATGTCTGTATGTCTATCGTACAGCTGCAGCTGGACTAACAGCCTCGCTTGTGGGCCAGGTGGGGCGTGGCTGAGCCGTCAGCTGTCAGTCTGATTGTCATTTTTCTTATACAAGCGAAGAGCTGCAACTGTGTGCCGACTACATAGACTTGCCACGCCCCGTCAAGTGTGGGGAATGCCACAAGTTTGGCTCTTGCCGGCGTGCTGTTGTTGTTGTTGCTGTTGTTGTTGCTGCTGTAGTCAAGATGCGTTAATTTGATTTAAGCGTTTGTGGCATGCGGTCGCCGGCGACTGGGACAATATTCAAAAGCCACGCTTATGCGCCAGCCAGTTGCGGTAAGAGGTCAGCAGCAACAACAATAGCAGGAGCAGCCACAACAACAACAACAACAAAGTGAAGCTATATGACATGGTCGCCGTAGCATGTCACAGCTCTCAGCCAGCTGCCATGACGACGAGGACGACGCCGCCTTTTGTTCGTTATCCTTGTTGAGCTAAATTGCAGCAGCAGCAGTAGCAACAACAACAAAATAGAAAATGTCATAAAATATGAATTAAAATAAGCATAAAAAAAATATTAAAAATATGACAACACACACACATTCTGTGCAATATAAATTTAAAGGCAGCGCCAAATGCATATTTTGAAGCCACAATAAACCAACAGCGGAGCTATAAAACTGCGCATTGTTGTGACTGCAGTCGCCCACAAGCAGAGGCTGCGGCAAGTTGAACTGAAACGGGGATCCTTTGCTTAAAGCCTTTAAGCAAAAACAAATTGTGTATATAAACTTTTCAGAATTTATTGAATATTTGCTCGAAAAACATTTCATTTCATCATTAAATCAGCATTCAGAGTAAGCAAACATAAAGAGATAGTGTGAAGCGCATTCCCATTCAACTCTCTCGCTTGCTACGAAAATCAATGTTTAATTTGTGAATTTTTCAGAATTTTGCATTGCATTTAAATGCCACATTTCAGTGGTGCAACATCGAGTGACCTTCGCACATATTTCATACGTGAATTGCGAACGGCCCGCCTCCGGCTGACCGCGCCTTCACAGCTTTGAGCCCGACCTCGAATCCTGTCATGGGAAATGCTTCATATACGTACACATTTTTACTTTTCGCTTCGGTTTCCTGTGCGGTTGCGGGGACTCACGTGCAGTGGGAGAGGCCACTCGCTCTGGCGGCGCATGCAGCGCATAAATTTTATTCAATTTCTGTCATTTCGCGAAATGTATAAACACATCACTCGAATGCGATTGCAACAGCAACGGTTGCTGCTGATGCTGCTGCTGTTGCTGCTGTTGCTGTTGGTGTTGCATGTATTTGGCAGCCGGCAGCCGCAAGCGCCGCAGTTGCCGCAACCGCAGCGATGGCAGCCACGCCCCGCACCTGAAGAACTGTCCTGCCTGTGCACCGCTGCGGTTTAGATGGCCGCGCCTCTGTTTTGTCAATGTTTAAGCTGGGAAACGACAAAAAAATCACACGTTTGTGCCGCATGGCACGCGCACCAAATATTATTTTCAGCATTCGCCTGCAGCTCGCAGCGGAAAAGTATTTTGCGCTTAAAGAAACGTCAGGAAACGGCAAGCGGATGTGGCACACGGAATGCAAATAAACCAGGGCCACAGCCGGGAGCAGGACCCATGTAAAAATTTACATACTCACATACACAAGCACACACTCAGTATGTGTGTGTGTGTGTGTGTGTAAGGCGATGCCTGTCGAAGCGAAAGTAGAAAAAGCCAGGCAATAGCTAAGTAAATTCTCAAAACATTTTGCTCGTCGTTGCGCTTTTGTCGCATTAGTGTACGTGATGTTGCAACAGCAACAACAACAATGGAAACAACAACAACAACTGCTACTACTAGAAGAAAAGTATCAACTGTTAGAGACCAAACACATGGCAAACGCATTTGGTCCTTTGGCCTCCTCGAGTTTGCATACTTCAGCTGCTGTTTTCTTTATTGAAAACGAGTTTGGTTCGAGTCAAGTGTTTCGCATTTTTTTTTTCTATTGGTTCGTTTGTGATAGTTGCAGCGCGCACAACAGGGCGTATGTGTATTCAATTATGCACATTTAGAAAATATTTTAAGGAAATTCTCGGCGAGTTGAATGTGAAATAAAAACGGTCTTACGATGCTTTCAGAGTGCACTACCGCAGCTCTTATGTATCATAGTAGATCTATGCAAACAAGTTTGATATAAAGTCAATAGAGAATGAATATTTCCTTTATTAGCCATCAAATTTCGCATATTTTGAACATTTCGAGCATCCATCAAAGAATAGCTCAGCTTGCTAAGCTCTCTTGCTAAGCCATGAAAGAGCTCTTTGCTGAGAGGTTATTCGTTTGAGGGGGACTTAAAGCAGTGGATTGAAAGCATTAAAACAAATTCAATGCAAAGGAATAGCTAGCCCCCTCTCACTCCCCCTCTCACTCCCCATACATCTCTGTCACAGTGCATCACAAATCAATGTAAATGGCAAGCATACATTACTCATACGCAACGTTGGCTGAAGGGGAACCACACACACACACATACGAGCATACTAAAAGCTTGCAGCTAATGACGCTTCAATTGCTGCTTCATATGAGTTGCAAAACGTCGAATGAATGAACGTCATTGAATTGAATGACACAAGTGTTGCAAGACTTGCAGCAACAGAAGCAGCAACAGCAGCAGCAGGAGCAGCTAAGTAAGTGCCTGCAGACATTTGTGGGGTGGCAGCTGAGTGTTGCGGGCCATTGCCAGGGACGACGACGATGTTGATAATGATGCATGTTTCAAATCAATTTTGTTGTATTATGCCAAAAATGTGCTCGCTCTCGAGCAGCAGCAGCAGTAGCAGCAGCAGGAGCAGCAACAGCAGCAGTGCAACAACTGCTGCCCCATTAGCAGTCGCTGTTTGCAACCGGGTTGTGGTTCCACCCAAACGCTCAGCTTTTATGTGGCCGCCACCACGTTGAATGATTTTGTGCAATTCTTTTGCGCTGCTTGCTTACTTCTTATACGTGCCACGCCCCATGCCCCACGCACCATTGCAGCCATGTGGCATGCACTAAAAATCCCGCCTTCGCTTTCAAGTGGGTGGCGAGCTCTCTTGGCTGGGCTGTCACAATTTTTCAGCGTACGCGTGTTGTTGCTCAAGAATTAGTGTCATTGGCTCAAGAGAAAAATACACACACACACACACCCAACCTCACACATGCACACACTTGTAAGCTTGTTGTCTTTTTCTTAACTCAAACACAAAGCATTGTAAATAATTGTCTCTAAGTCCATTTTCTTCAGCAGCTTTTTCTCCTGCTTTTTATGTGACATTTCATTTTATTTCATTTACTTTTTGTTTGGCTTTCATTTTGCACTTCTCTTGAGTCTCCTGTACTCGCCTTTTTTTCTTAGCTCTTTTAATTAATGTCATCAATGTGTGATTAATCTATGAACTGGTTTGAGTTTGTGTTAGTGAAATATAACTGAATGCAAAGGCTTGTCTGAGCACCTGCTGGACGACTTACGTTTTCAGCGGAAAATTCCAGAAGTGATAGAGCTGCGTGAGACAATTTTCCAGCTAAATTGGTAACTCAAGAGTTTTCTGCGGAAAAGCCTATTAGCAGCTCTAAAGCAAATTTCATCAGTATCTCTTTAAGCTTACCAGCGATAAATATTTGTATAAAATTGATGTACAGATAAATGAGAATAAAAAAGATAAATAGATATACAAAAAATATAGATATTTATAAATATTTGTATAAAATTGATGTAGAGATAAATAATAATAAGAAAGATAAATAAGGAAAAAAATAAATAAGCCCAAACATTAAATTGACTACATACTACATATTTCTAGACGGCTATAATAAACCAGATTTTCTGGCTAAAATCAATTTCACTTTTGATTTTCATTGAACCGAGTATGTCACATAGAAAAGCTCACAAAAATATAATAAAAGTAATTTGAGGAGCTTAAAGATAGCGCACGCCTATTGACAATGATTTTCACAGGGTTTGCTTTTTATGTGTGTGTGTGTGTGTCCAGGGAGAGCAATGTGAAAAGTGAAAAAGGAAAAACTGTTACGACATTTTCATTTTAATCTTATTAAAATGTTACACGCTTTGTAGCGCTTATGTCGTGGGCGCTGCCCACCGCTCGCTGCCTTCGCCTTTGGCTTTGCTTTTGCCTTTGCTGCGTCTGGGCGCGCCCACTTTGATATTGAAATAAGTTTTTAAATTAATTTTTTGTTAGCAAAAGTTTGCCAAACTGAACTGAACTGAACTCGAGTGGACTAAACTGGACTGGATCACGACTGGATGCGACTGAATCAGAACTCGATTGAGGCGGCCCCTACTCAGGGCTGAATGAACAGCCCCAGCCCTCGCAGCTGCCAAAATGGGCGTGTGAATGGAGCAATTGTGTGCCATATTGATTGAATCGGCCATGCCATAGAGTGTATATAAAAAGCGATTGTTAGCTATTTGTTGCTGCAAAATTGAAAAACTTTTGCCCTGCCATTGATGACAGAGCGACAAAGAGAGAGAGAGAGAGAGGCAGAGTAGAGGCTAAAAATTCGCAAATAAAAAAAAGAAAATCAAATATTATTAATAAACTTGTAATTAAAATTTCAACTTGAAGTGCAGCCACTTGTTCACGAGTTAACATTTTCTGTGCACTCAACAATTTTCCACAATTTCCGTTTTTTCCCCCCCTCAATGGCTGTGTGCGTTGGTGTGCACATGTGATTCGCCTGTCAGTGGGTTACGAGTGCATTCGATACACACATGCCGTCGACCACCTGCTGCCACGCCCCGCTGTGGCCAGTCTATCACGTGAGTTTTATGCGCATTTCATTTGGCTCAAGCGCCTTTCACATGTTTTCTATAAACGCGCGCATTTGAAAACTACCAAAAGGGCCCCACTGACAGCTGACACTGACAACTCCACAGCTCCACAGCTCCACACTTCCAGCTCGCATTTCCCACTTAACCCCGCGCCATCAGCCAATCCCCGCACTGCCGCATAAATCACATAAACAACATTCTGATTTTTCGCGCATGATATTTGTGTCTTCCGCTGCAAAAAAAAAAGAAAAAGAAAAAAGTGAATTCTATGCGGCGATTTGTGGGCGGATTTGCAGTGAGTTTGCAAAAACAAATAAACCTCGACTACACCAGAAAAAAAAGAAACACTATCCAAAATAAAATACGGATATACAGGAAACACATGAAAACAGATAAGGCTAGTACGTGAGCAAAAGTGGGGAGTGAGCGACTAGCAGATGCCCTGCAAGATGACCTTAGCTGCATTCAGTTCATAAATATACTGTGTATATATAAATACAAATTTATTAAATTTATATATATTTATATGCGTTTACCTCCTAAGTGCTCAGGTGTGCAAAAGTTTTTATATTGAATTTAGTTTAACTTTCTTAAATACTTTTTACTTTGAAGTTCTTTGCTTTGAAAGTCCCTAAGTTAAAAAAACGAAAGATTTCTAACAAATATTTATAAACTATGGAAAAGTGTTTCTTTTATATATATATTTATACAGAAAACTTTAAGGGAAAACTATATTTGTATATCATAAAGAGATGCTTAATAAACAAAATAAAAACAATATACAACAAACATCAACTTTGAGTCAATTATCATTCCCTGTTGTATTCATTTGCTGCAGTCAAAATATTTGCACACACACAGACAGATATACATAAACATATATATTTTTATATATCAGTTGTTAGTGTGCACACGAAACACAAACCGCACTGCGCTCATGATGAGCAATAAAAATGAGCATAAAAAAGCGAATACAATGAGACAACATTTGAGTTATTACTTGAATTTTTTGGCACTGATTTGCTATGCTGCTTGTCCGCCCGGCTTGTCCGCCCTCTATCATCAGGCGACCCTCATTCGCATTCGATTGCAACATTTGCAACAATGCAATGATTTTTATGCTGCCATCAAATCTCTGGCACACGACAATCCATTGTTTTTCCCGCAAAGGGGCACACAGATTGCCACAAAGTATCTTCCCATACATAAATTTACTCAGCTTGAAAACATTTTCATAGGTTCAGGACAATTTTAAAATCGTTTCTGATGTGCCAAAAAACAAAAAAAAAAAAACAAACAAGCAAACCAAAGAAAAACAACAGAAATATGAAGTACTTTAATAACGAAAACTCTTTTATTGTCAAAGACTCTCTCTCTCCCTCTCTCTCTCCCTCTCTCTCAACCATTTAGCAAGAGTTCAAAGTGCGAGCAGCATTAAAATACGCTCAGCTATAACAAATTTAATGCAAGAGCACGATTTTGATGCAAATGGATAATTTACAGGCAACTTCAAAGAGAATATTATGTGGAATGAGAAATAGAATTGAAGTGAGCACCTTGCTAGATATGCTATATATATATATATATATATATATATATATATATGAGCAACTGTAGTTGGAAGCGAGCAACAATAACCTAAATATTACACAATATTGGGCATTCAATGTTTAACCTATTCAAAGGGTTTTCAATTCAGTTTGCATTACAAATTGCTATTTAATTCGTAGTAAAAAAAATGCAGTTACTCAAACTCAGTTGCAATTATCTAACTGATTTTGTGGTATTTTGGACATGGAAAATATATATACACAAAATAATAGAAAATTTGAAGAAACACAATTATCTTTCGAGTTGTAAAACAAAAAAAAAAAATAATATATAAAAAAATAATATATATATACTATTATTATTATATATATATATATTTTTTTTTTATTATTAAATTTAATTTCTATAAAACAAATAAAAAGTAATAAATTAAAAAGTAATAATTCAAATCAATGGCTAAAATGCCTACTATATGGGATTGAAAGGCCCAAAGCTTTCGTCAAATCAAATTATTGCGTGAATTTCAAAAACAAATCCTATGCCAGGTACAAACAGAAATTGGCCATGCCAGAAGACTTCTTAGAAATACTAAATTTATTCGTATTGCCATACCAGAGCCCCCAAAAATATATAATATATCATATATATTTGACATAACAGCTTTGAATTCAGTTAATAAACGTGTCAATAAATACATTTCACATCTGCCAACCTAAGTAAACCCAACTAACAATAATATTTACCATGATGATAAGTTAGATATATATATCGGATCACATCTGTTAGTCATTAGACTATATATAGAGTATATTCTCTCGCCGACTCATTCGCAACTCAGCTGTAAGTTAAAAATAGAAACGAATCGTAGCTAAGTTTGATTTACTGTGACTTTCCCAATAAATTATTTAAAGGAAACAAAAGATTTTCCATGTTAAAAAATCATTTTTGACAGCTGATTGCTATGGCAGCCGTATAATCTAGACTCCAAGGAAGAATAATTTGCAACCGACTACAATTTCATAATCAGTTTGGGGAATCAGTCGAGGAACAAGACGTAATCCTCAAAATATAAATTCGTAATGTTGTGCACAACTTGTGTGCTCGTATCTCTTGGCATTCGCCATTTTTATTTAATTTGCAACACTTTTCTCCATTTTTACAATGCGCTACATTTTTCAATTTACTTGTGAGTCGCACACACACACACAGCGAGCGCTCGTTTCGACGTAATTTACACATTTTTCTGCCACATTAAGCGACGTTTTGCCTTGCACAAGCACAGCCAGTCGAATCGTGTGGGGTTGCTTTGAGGCTTGGGTTGGGTCAGGACTGATATTCCCCAAAGTGCAATAAACATGCGCGCTACTGACACACACACACACACATACATACACACATCGTGCTGGTACCTATGTCATGACACACTTAAATTTTGCAAGACAGACCCAAAGAAAAGAAAAAAGGAAAGCCGAAAACTTTGCCGAAAAAAAATGCAGACTAAAGAAGAAATAAACTTCAAATAAGCGAGCCAAGATAGCTTACAGCCTGCCACACGCTCACATACATTAACTTCAATATGTGTGTGTGTGTGTGTGCTTAGTAGCAGTTGCTGGCACTTAAACTTAAACAGAAAGAGACAGAGCGAGAGGGAGCGAACACAAGCTGCAATAGGAGACACAACTCTAGTTATACATTATATATATATAAGTATATACCTTGTATATGTATATACGTGTATCTAGATAGTCCTCTTGTTGCGCACAGCCTTAAACTCTCGACGCTTAAGCGCTGCACAAATATTTATTGTGTCATTGATTTTGCCGCTAAGCCGCCAAGAGTCGGCGCTCAACTTTCCATTGGATCCCTTCTTATTTTCTGCCTTCTTCTGCCATATTTACTCAACGCACATTGCTTTTGTGCTCTGCCAGTGTGTGTGTGCGCTTGTGTGTGTGTATAACTGGCAACACAAATATTAAATTTCACACATTTGGGATCAAAAAAGGGACACTTTTCTGCTATATTCGCCAGAGACGCGTCCAAGCTGACGCTGATTGAAATACGAAAATTTCATTTCAAATTTGCTCACATTTCATTTAGAGGTCTCGCACTATATGCCCGATATAACTCATTTAAGTGATATGGACTTATAGATGATGAATATATGTTTCTGATTCTGAATAAACTTAATGCTTGCGATTACATATCAAATATTTGATATTATTATCTCATTTTAAATATTTTGTAAAACAATTTGAGTCTCTAGCTCTTATATCTTCTGAAATCCACGCGTTCAAACATACGGACGGACGGACAGAAAGACGGACAGACGTAGAGGGCCAAATCGACTCAGCTCGTCGCCCTGATCAGGAATATATATACTGTGTGGTAATAGTAGAACAGTCAGGCAGAATCTTCGAACTCAAGCAGCTTGGCATCAATAAATTTCTTGTTTACCGTGTCTGAAATGGTACTGATAAAATGTCACCTGGTTCATCCAACAGGTAAAGAACCTCCTAGATCGAAATCTTTCAGAGATCCGAGCATATTGTATTATAACCTTGTAAATAGAATTGCGGTTGGCTTTTCACAAAACATTTAAGCTCAATTTGCAACTATGTATAATATGTATATTATATAATATTTATTTTCAAATTAATTACAAACAAATCAATAAAACAGGAAACCTCTCAATTTTTAATAAAGGCATAACTTTTGAGCAACCCTGCTACAGTTTTAATGTAGGCTAATTAGAAAACAATACATAGAGATAATGATGGCAAGAGGAAATGAGTTCGGACAGCCTATCTATATATCTATCTATTAATATATTCATTTAGCAAATATTTATAATTTATACATGACAAAAATGTTCAACGGAATTTCAATATTAATTTAAATTTGAATGGTCTCATGTAAAACTAATTACTATTCCAGTTACTATTCGATTTATTGATAAATATTTTATATTCGACTGAGCTATTCAGAAAGTTGCTCATATTTCAACCTCAATGGCTGCCAAGTTGTTGTTAGCATTAATCAACAATTGTGTGATTTATTTATTAAAAAATAGCAAAAATAGCAATTAAGATATTGCAAACATGCGATTGTTTGAAATTGATGTTGTTTGCTTCACCACTGAAATTAATTTATGACTATTGATTTTTACATGTGAACTAATTCAGAATTTCTTGAATTCCATTCGATTGCAGGTAAGTCGAGTCGAGTCGCGTCGAGTCAATTAACGATGAATTTCATACGGCAAGTGAATAATGAAAAAAAAGGGACGAGAGAATTATTAATTAAAATGAACTGTAGCAGCAGTGCAAACACCAACACACACACACACACACACGTACATTCACTGTGGGTAAGTGGGGTGGTGTGCAAATAAAACTAATCCCAAGTTGAGCGACCGCATAAATCAACCGCAAATAAGTGAAGAGCAGGCTGCCAGCTACACATAATACAGTCAGTGTACAAAGCAATTTATATGAATAAAAGTGTATATATTAAAATGCCCCTTGGCCTAATTGCCCACACACACACACACACTCGCAGACACACACACGCGTGTGTGTAAAGTGACGCCATTTGAGCTAAATATGCATCAATAATTCATAAAATTAAATAGCTGCATATTAAAAGTGGCCCAAAGCTTAGGGCTGGGTGCCAATTTATCGACTGGGCCTACGCTGCTGACAGGCTAATGCCGCATCACTCATACGCCGCGTCGCCGGCCTGTCACATTAAATGCAGAGACAACACACACGCCGCTGAGCTGGGCACATCAGCGCAATAATAATAAATTATAATATTAGCGCTTAATTAAAATTATCAATTGAACCCAAACCACAGGCGAAAGAATTTAAGTCAACAGCGCATTACGCATACGACACGTTGCCGCATGGACTTTGGCTAGCTGATTCGATTTAAATGATATATATACTTATATATGCTATATATTTTATATATGTATATGAGTTAACTAAATCAACAGTTATTTTGAATGCATTGACATGCATCTGTATTTCATTTGAAATGCATCAATTCACATGATAAAACACTGCACAGCTGAATGCTAATGCAACAAAAATCTGATTTTTTTCCCCACTTTTTTGTTTTTTTTTTTTTCGTTTGGCAGTTAATTAAGCAAGTAGCTTACGGCTATTTATACATTTTTTTAGACTTCAATAGATTAGCCCAATAAAGTAGTCGAAAAAATATGGTTTGTGCGATTTACGATTGAAATTACTTTGCCAAAAGCAAGGTTTTTATGAGCCATATTTATAATACATTTATATAAAAAAAAATAAAATAAAATAAAGGAAAGCAAAGATTTTATTAACAAAAAAATATATATAGCAAATATTTGCATGCACATATGTATATATTTAATTAAAAGCGATTGCCATACAAATAAATCTCTCTGCCTGCTGAGCTGAGCTGCATTCGAGTTGCATTTGAAGTGTTTCATGGAATCTCACTTTTGTGCATCAAATGTCAAACACTTAGCCAAACTATCTCAAAGATGCGTTGTGCGAATTGCCCTTTTGACCGAGTTGACAATCGTTGTGCAGTCATCTCTCAGCTCATTTAACTGCCAACTGCATCTGATTGGGATGCGGATACGACTTTGCTTGCTCAATGCTGTCACTGCTAAAAAGCAAATGCGTGCCACACACACTCACACACACACACACGTACATACATTCGTACGCATATAAATCAATCAAGCAACTAATCACAATCAGCTGAGCTCAACTCGGGTCACAGCAGCTGTGTGGCAGTGGCAGAGGCAGAGGCAGTGGCAGCAGCAGCTGCAGCGAGTCAATGACATCAATTTCCGTTGTCAATAATTCAACTTCTGAATGAAATTTAATCAACCTGGCTGGGAATGTGCATGAGTGTATGAGTGTGCGTATGTGTGTGCTTTCATCTAGCTTACAGGTAAGACTCCTGCTGCTGTTGCTGCAGTTTTTCAATCAAATAATCGAAGCCAAAGTGTGCGTACGCATACCCTTACAAGTGTTTACCGTTATTAATCTGATTACAGTTAACGTGCTAAGCGCTCAAGTGAGTGAAACAGAAAGAGACAGCAAAGGAATGCCACAGAAACGGACAAAGAGAGAGAGAGAGAGAGAGAGAGAGACATAGAGACGAAGAGAGAGAGTTGGCATTTGAAGGTTGCCTTCAAGCTGTGCACATTTCATTCCAAACTTTTCAAGTGCCCCTATATGTATGTGTGCATGCGTGTGTGTGTGACTGTCTTGTGGCAATTGACAGCTTGACAAGTGAGCAACATGAGAATTTAACTCGTATGTCAAACTCGAACAAGAAATATGCAAAGCATAAAAACAAAGAACAACAGCAACAAAAATTATGTAACAAAAACTTTTTTATTTTTATGATAACTTTTGCTCAACTTTGTCAGCACTGAGAGAGATAGAGACTACTCTCTCTCTCTCTCTCTCTCTCTCTCTCTCTCTCTCTTATTTTTTATCTCTCGCTCTCACTCTGTATGTAGTCAGAGATTTAATTAATCAATTACTGTGATAGTCAACTCTTTGGGTTACGCCCACTTTGCTATGCACAGCGAGTGCAGCTGGGACCGAACATAAATCTAAATGCCAAAAACCGTTCAACAATTTAACAGCAAAATGCAACTAAAGACAAAATCTACAGACTTTTATGTTTCTTTTTGTTTTTTGGCCATGTCATTTGCATATTGATGCATATTTTCCGACACACGCTGTCGGACAGCAGAATATTCTATCAAATACCCAATAAAATTGGACCAACAGGGATAAATAGAAGCAGCAGCAGCCAGAGCCAAATATTTCAGTTCTGGACTGAAATCACTTAAAGATCTACAGTTAAAGAATTTAATAAGGATATTGGGTTAATCATATCAAATTAAAATTTAAAAAAAGAATATTAATATATTATTACTATTATATTTATATCAATGCTACAGGGCATCTGCTCGTCGAGCACACTTTAGGCAATGTAAGCTCTATAGGTAGCAAATTTTATTAGCAATATCTTATATCAATTTGTATATGAACTTTTATTTATTATTATTATTGTATTTTATTTTTATTTTATTATTTATTTACATATTTATATATTTATAAATTTAAAAAAAAAAAAAAAATCACACAGCATCTGCTCGTCGATCATGCCTCAGCTGCTGTTAGCTCGGCTTTTTGGAAAAAGTTATAAATCAATATTCCTTGCAATGAAAGGATATGCTGTAATGTGAAATATTTGTCAATTAAACCAAAATAGTTGAGATTCAAATTGAATTGTGAATAATTTAAATCTGATTGCATTGAGGTTGCAAAAACTTCAGCTCACAAAACCAGCAAAGATGTAAAAGATTTAATTAGATATTTGTTGTGCGGTCAACAAAAGAGCTGGCTCTTGGCCTTTGTTGTCATTGCTGCTGCGGCTGCTGCTGCTGCGGCTGTTAAAACAGTTAACTGCCAAATTGACATAAAGCGCCAGCGAAGTGATCCAAGCTCTGAGCTTTGGCCCATGGCTGAGCTGAATGCCGACCGCACAATACAAAAGTTTGTGATGCTTGCTCCAGGGGCGACAAGCCAAATACCTGGCAATATCTGTAAATGTGTGTGTGTGCCTTTTGTGGCAAAAGCATGCATAAAATATGCCAATATGCAGTCCCTCTCTATCTCTGCTCGCTTTCAGCTCTGTCTTTCCCAGCGGCACAGACGTCGCATTCATCTCCATTTGCTCGAAGTGATGAGGCGACACACACACATCAACACACACTCACACATACACACATGGCCCATCGGAACTTCAATTCATCCATAGTGCACAATTTTTAACACTCATACGCCCTGTTGCCTCGCCTCCACGCCCTCCGCTCGCTCAGCAGCAACACTTTGCCATGCAGTCGCTCTCTTGGCTTGGCTGCACTATTTTGTCATATTTACCATTTGTTGTTGCTGCTGTTGTTGTCTTTCAAGGTTCATCAAAGCCTCAACATTGTTTGGTCACAGTTGTTGGCAACTCTGCCAATCCAGCGCCCCACTCAACCCCCGTTGACATGCCCCTAAACTGTCTTGTGAAATTTTTCCAGTGGGAGTTAATATATGCAGAGACGAGTTGACTCCAGCTAGCTTCGTGCAGCGTCGCAGTCTATGGCTGACTTTTTCGCTCTGCCTCTAACTCACACACACACACACACGCGTATGTATGTATAAGCTATTAAAGTGTATGTGTGTGCGTGTGTGCTCACATTTTTCGCATAGTGCTGTAACTGGTAGTTATGCTTCAGTGCATGTGCAACTTGTCTGTTGTTTATGACACCCCCACAGCTCTTCAGTCACCCCTTCATCATATGTATGTGCATGTATGTGTGTGTGTGTGTGTGTGTGTGTGTTTCGTCGTTGCACTATGGGTCAAACGCCCGATTTTTTGGAATTAATTAATAACTTTTGAATCAGTAAAGATAGTTCAATTTGTTTTTTTGCATTTGACTTTTGTTTGCAACATGCATTTGTGATGAAAAAATGGGCGTGACATCGCCCCTCTTTCATATTATTAGATGTCCCAACTTTTTAGCTTTTTAAGTAATTTGCACCAAATTCACATATTAGATGTGTTTTCATGTTTCAAAGACCCTGTAAAAAAATTATCAAAATCGGTTAACTATATCATATAGTTTTTATATGTAGAAGTTGAGAAAAATCTTTTTCAAGGAATAAAAGGTTATATTTTATGATTTTAAGCACAAATAACATTAAAATATATCTCTTTTATTGTTAATCAGCGTATTCTTCATTATCTGAAGCTAGCATGCCATAAACCTCAAAATTTTAAGTGTCCTGCCTTTCGAACAGGCTTATTTCCTCTTCCTCACCTGCGACGAGGTTAGTTGCTGAAAAATGAAATTGCGTAAAAAGTGCTCAAAAGTGCACGTTGAACTTATAGGTCATAGCTCGGAATTGAATATTTTATAATATGGGCGTAAATTCATCGCTACAAAATGCTACAAACACAAGTTTTCTCTTATCAAAGACAACAATTTTTTTTTTTTAATGATGTCAAAAGCAGCTTTTTGACTTACTCAAAACTTTACATCACATAAAGATTTTGGACAATACAAACACGTAAAAACAAAGAACAAGCCCGATTCTATATTTTCCACCACAAATTTTGATCTAATTGCCATTATTTTGATTTCAATTGGCGATTGAAATTCATATAAAGTTTTTACAAAACTGATAATGTGCGTGTCATGCATAACAGCTCGGTTTAACAGCAGTTTTGTTAGCAGATCGCGCCTCTGTTAAAATTCTGAGTATGTAACATTTACATATAGCGTATTCCTAATGGATTGGCATTAAAATTTTGTACAGTTTTTCAACTTGAAAATAAGACTTTTTTCCAAAAAATCGGGCGTTTGACCCATAGTGCGTTGTCATCATCAACATCATCATACGTCTCGGTTTCGTGCTCCAATCACAAGCATATCATCACACACAGACATGCACGCCTCCACACAGTTGCTCACACACACACTCACACATATATTCACCCTCACTAACACACACACACATATTCGGCTTGACTTTTGTCAGTGTCTGTGCGCTTCTGTGGGCGCACAATTTGAATTTAGCCTTTGCTTTTAGCCACACTACCTCCCCCTTCTCCTCTGGCTGCCCCCTCCTCCGCACCAGCTACGCCTTCGCATATTCTCTAATCTTGTGCATAGCAGACAAAAAAAAAAAGAATTCTATAGATTTTTGTTACGCATTTTTTTGTTTATGGGCATTCAATATGAGAGCACTCTAACCATATTAAATACCAATCGGGCTTCATTTATGAGACACATCTTAAAAGCATGATGGAAATAGAACAAATTATTGTTGTACATACATATATGCCTCAGCAGTACTTGAGACAGCAACACAGAGAGAAAGAGGGAGAGGGAGGGAAAAAGAGAGAGATCTTAAGTGTGCTATTTTAAATCTAAGAAAAATAATTTAATTTAATAAATTGTTAGATATTTTTGTGAAATTAACTAGAATTTTTATTGATAACAAATGTTTGAGCCACAGCTATTTTCGGTCTGAAGACAAAAAGCCTTTATATAGATGCATTATTAACTAAAAAAGAGTTTCATGAATATATAAAGGTTATCCTTTTAAAGTTTATCCATAATTCACTTGAAAATATAATTATCATTATGGCTAAAGACACCCAAATCATGTGGCTGTCCCAGCTTAAACAATATGAGAGGTATTCACTACAACCTCACCTTTGCCTTCCCTGTTCTCTGTTCTCAATTGTTTTCCAATGAATTACTCTACTCTATTTAAATATGCGTCCCATTTGAATATTGAGGCCACTAATAAATTGAATTTGTTTAATTAGCTCTCGACATGCAACACACTTAAAATTCCACTTAAGATAGAAAATTCTGGCTAATAACTCTAGTAAATATATGAAATTTAATTTAAGGTCTTGCGGTTAAATTTGATTTTAAGCATTTTTATAAAATCCAATTCTCGTTTTCATCTGAAGTGTGAAGCGTTTAGTGTTAGCCGAAGAACGCTGCAGGATATTGATGGAAAAACCAAAAAGGAAAAAATTTAAAAACTGAGCAAATTTAAAATTCTAATTAAAATTCACAGCAGGTGTGGGTGTATGTGTATGTGTGTGTGTGTGTTTTTGTGTAAAATTGTAAATTTATTTGACTTTTCGCTTACAGCAACTGCTCCTGCTTCTGCTGCTCCTGCTCCTGCTTCTGCTGCTCCTGCTCCAGCTGCTGCTTCTGATTTTGTGTTATTCAACACTAAAAAAAAGCTAAAAATATTTTGCAATAAAAATGCATTTCCTATGGACTTTATTGAAGCTGCAGTAAATGTCTGTGTGTGTGTGTGTGTGTGTGTGAGGGAGTGTAGATTGCCACTGTGAGTAATGACGCAGACAAATGGCAAGGCGGCATTCAGCTTCAGCTTCAGCTTCAGTCTCTCTCAAGCACTCAGTCAGTCAGTCAGTCAGCTGCTGAGTGGTGCTGTGTGGGTGGTGTGTGGGTGGTGTGTGGTGCGGCGTCAGTTCGTTGTCATGCAGATCAGGGCAGCAACAAAAATATTATTATGTCAGCATTATGTTCACAATGTCGTTTGCCATTAAGTCAACGACAACAACAGCAACAACAGCCACAACAACAACAATGACTACAACTATGACAATGGAAATGCAAGCGGGTTTGGGCATGGAAGTGACATATGAAAATGTGCAGACATTGGTCGCTCCGTTTGCATAATAGAAAACATAAATTTTACACTTTTGTTGTAGTTATCTACTGCCAGCTGCTGCTTCTTCTTCTTCTTCTGCTTTTTGCTATGGCCCGCAGCTGGACAGGAAATGTCCACAGAGTGAATATATTCATCATTCTCAACAGCAGCAGCAGCAACAACAACAACTACAACAATAACAGCAATTGCAAGTAATCGAGGCTATACTTTTGACACAATTAAAATGACCTCCGATCTAATATATATATATATATGGTTCCCTCAACTTGGTCAACTAGAGTGCAAAGCTCAGTTGGCCAAAAGGTAAATGTGAATTGCTTCAATTGCATTTGTTGCTCTTTCACCTGGCTTGATGCAATACAGAAATGGAAACGCTTTACGCTTTTAGTCAGCGAGTCAGGCTAGTTCTATTTTAACTTAATTTGACTTAATTTTCGTGTTGTTTTTGTGCTTTTGGGTTTGCACTTAACGCATAATTTCCTCTGCTTTGTGTTGCCAGCGAAACGACGGCGAATTGTGTGTGTGTGTGTGTGTGTGTGTGTGAGTGGTTGTGTATGTGTGTGGGTGTTTGTTGCTGTGAGCATGAAATTAAATTCCTCGTCAGAAACAATAACCTGCCTGCCAACCAGCAAACAGCAACAACAACAAACAACAACCACGTTGACTTCAAAATCGCAGCCATTGCTGCTGCTGCTGTTGTTGTTGTTGTTGTTGTTGCTGCTGTTGCTGTTGCTGCAGGCGCTGGCCAAAAGGGCGCGCGAATAAATTGAATCGAATTTAATGTCAAAAGTGCAGCATATAATTGGCTTAATGTTGTTGTAGCCAAAGTTCCTGTTGTTGTTGTTGTTGCTGCTGCTGCTGCTGCGAGTGGCAATAAGGCTGACAGCGAGCATGGCTAAAAACTGCATAGTGCGAGTCTGTCTGTGTGTATCACACACACACACACATACACTCATACACGCAGCTGCCAGCTGGCCATTAAGGCCAACTTCCACACTCACTCACACGTACAGTATCTACCTTTGCCCACCTGGTTATGGCCCTGGTGTGTGTTTTTGCCGTTAAAAGCGCAAAATTCAATTTCGTTTTATTGTTCGCTGGTTAAACAGCAGCGTTCAGGGTGTAAATATCATGACCCTATATATATATATGAAGCATGTGTATGGGTGTGTGTGTGGGAGGTGGGCGTGGCTATTGTACATGACGCCCACCTGTGACGCGTGGCAGCGTTTTTTTCTTACCTGTGTGTATGTGTGTGTGCGGTCATGGTGCGTATGAGTAATATTTGTTCAGAGCCACCAAAGCGTCGCCTGTCGCACCGCACAGGGCGGCCGCTGCTGAGGGGGCGTGGCGGCCGGGCAGCGAATGAAACAATTTCCGCTGACGCTGCTATTATTGCAGATGCTGCTATAGCTGGCCATTGTTGCTGCTACTGTTGCTGCTGCTGTTGCTGCTGCTGCTGCTGCTGTTGATGTAATGCAACTAATTTTGTTTTTGATCAACGGACCGCAAATTTCGCCAGGGGTTTAACAGAAAGGCGAAAATTTTATTATAGCCACACTTACAAAGAGCAACATAGCATGGCTGCGCCATCTCAGAATTTAATATCCTGGCAGATACATTTATTAAACAGCGAACAAAAGTGTATATAGTAAACGCTTATGGACTAAAAACAATTTCGGACTGCTCGAATATTGCTGTTGGATAGGATTCGAATTCTCCTTATATGCTCAGTATATCAGCAACATCAAACGAGTCTATCAGATGATGACAGATAGAAAATATATTAACTATTTCATTCATTCCATATAATTATAATAGAAATATAATAAATTATAATAGAGATAAAATATATTAATTTCTGTGATATTCATTTTCGGTTTTCAATTATATTGTTGCATTTTACTATCAACAAAAATATGAATTAGGAATTTAATAAGTTTTCAGTCTCAAAACCATTTGCTGATGAACCCAAAGGACTTGCGTCAGGCCAAACAAATTTTGATCAAAGCGCAACAAATGTGAATCAGAAATCAAACGAATGCCCGAGCTTGTAGAATATCTCTAATATATTATCTATTCTACACATCTATTATGTTTATCGATTCATTGAGCTGTGAAATGGCCCTTGGCAGCTGACAAATTACGCAAGATTTCCAAGTTTCAATTAAGCTGGAGCCATTCAAAGGCAGCATTCGGCTATTGCCACGTCAAAGGCAAAAGGCGGACGCGGCGGCCGTTGAAAGCCTGAAATGCACAATCATAGCCCACAACTGGGGCGTGGCCACGGGCGCATGGCCGAAATGCAATATTGCTAAGTTCCAAGCAGAGTTCAGGTAGTCAGCCATACTCACGCACACACAGACACACATATACATATATGTATGTTTGCCATGCACCTCAAATTATATGTTGACAAGTCTCAACTGAGCCGAGCAGCCCAATCGAATTATTGGGCCCATGGCAATTACTTGGCCTGGGTCTCTGCGATTCAAATTGGGCTGGGCTCGCCGGCAAATTGCTGACCAAATTCATAGATGTCAAATCGAACACTATTACCTATGCAAGTAGTTATTTCGTATCCTGAAATTTGACTATTAAGTGAATTATGTCATTTTCATATGTGAAATCAAAGTCGATCGCAGATTATTTTGCTGATAACATTTTGACGCCCGAGAGAATTCGATTTTTTTCTTGATAGAATTTGGCAGATAAGGAAGAAAAATATGAAGTAATACGTACTTAAAGGCAGTAGTGCCACGAATTTTTCTGTTTAAGCATAATAAAAGCGACGTGGAATATGAATTATATATATTTAATATATACAGTATAATCCGGTTATAACGACTCTGCTTATAGAGTCCCTACAGTTAATGCGATGAAAATTCTAGTTCCCAGATAGTGGACTTATATAATCATAGTGTCTTCCGGGTATAGCAATGGCTCCTTGACCATGTTCTCTCCCTATCTCCTTATATTGATTGCCGATATAAAACAATCAAAAATTTATTCAGGTTAAATGAAAGAATATTGTCAGAAAGCACATATAGATATATTTTGAGCTAGAGCTAGAGACTATAATTTGGAATTAATATTTCTGTATATCATACGGCTATGTATGTCATATATCATTCCAGTCTATGAATAACTTTTTATCAATCCATTTTGTTATCATACATCGTACTAGTCTATATATTTTTCGTAATAGCTCAGTATATGTGCTTATTTTTCATAATTACCAATGCATATATAGAGCAGGGGTTAGACTTTGCCCAAGTCTACAACTTTCATACTGATTCCGGTTACATTCTATCTGGAACACATTCGCAATTAGTCCGGCAATCGTGTCACGCACGACTTTTGCAACACGCCTTCAATGCGAATCGCACAACACCCGCAGCTAGATACGAAACTCGAATGATTCATCTGACACAATCAAGCCGACAAACTGTTTATGGCTCAACAATTTGATAAGCAAGTGAAGCATATGTTACTCTTAGACTGATTGGGAAAATCACAAACAACGAAAATGTAAGAAATGTAAATAAAGGAAAAACAGGCGAAAAAATAAAACGTGCAATGCGAATGCGAAATTGGGTATTCATAAATAGCTGGTGATATTTGTCGCCCACCTTCGGGCAATTTTCCAGGGCTTTTGTCGCAATTTTCTTATCTCGTGAGCATAAAATTAACAGCCCAACAAAATGGCGTCAAAATCAACGACAATGCTCGCACACATTATTTGCGTAGCTGGGCAGACGAGGACGAGGAGGAAGACACGAGGACACGGCAAGGACTATGCCGGAGCTTTATTTCGAGAAATCGACGCCCGCGGCGTAGCTATAAAAATTTGTGCGCGATAAAATGGAATTATGAAGACGAGATGCTGCGACAAGTGGGACGACCAAGTCTGAACACGACACGTGTTCTTATTAATTTTAATGCATATTAAAAATCGCAGCCGGCGGGGCTACGTCACGCCCCCAACGCCCATAACGGCTACCGCCCATCTCGTAAACCTTCTTCAGAAGCTGTAAATTTTAAGCAGCGTATCAATAAAAAGCCTGGATCGTTGAGCACGTTGAAGCACATAGAGCCAGCTCCATAAGATACTCTAACCACAACAATATACTATACACACACACACACACACACACACACACACCGCGACACACAGATACACTCACACATGCTTGCATGACAGTCACTGACTTATGTTTATTAGATTTTATGGGCGCTGGGGCTGAGCTTCATCTTGTGGGCTTTGCTTTACACATTTTTCGCTTGTGCATTAAAATATCTTAATAGAAAAGAGATAAGTCATAAAATATTAAATGAGTGACTACGGCACACACACACACAGACTCATGCACACACACAGACACACATAAAGCTCATAATCAGTCAGGGAGTCAGTGAGGCAGGCCAAGTGGCAGCGTGGTTTCATCTGCTGCTGGCAGGCTGTTGGCTATGTCGGAGCCTCCATTATGCCGCAGTATTGTGGTTATGATATCGCATACCCTGTACGCAGCCAGTGGACAGCAGGGTATATGCATGCAGCAAACATTTGAGTCTTAGAAATGCTATTCGAGTTGATCAAGATAACCAAAGGTTATCTCTGCCGACCATATGAGCTGAAATTGAAATTGTAGCTTGAAGCTGGACATGCTTTGGCACCTTTTTTTTTAATCAAGGAATCTATACATGTTGGTCAGTCAACTAATCAGCCTTATTACTTTCATCCTTCTTAAATTCGGTCTCTATCCATTTGCTTTGATTTAAATCTCATTTGATCTTCATGTTGAACTCTTTTCTCTTCTGCTAGGTCCCTTGATCTCAACATCAATATCTGTCCTTATCTGTCTGTCTTTGTCTCTTTCTTTCTTTCTCTCACTCGCTACTCCCCTCTCTCTTTATATATATCTTAGTTTTTATATCTGATCTATCCGTCTATATCTATTTTGATCTCTTGCTATCTTTCTCTATCAATCTTGATTTTTATTTTTATATCTTTCTCCCTATTCCTCACTCACATACTCTACTCTTTCTCTCTCTATCTTTGTACCAACCTCTACCCATCTTTGTATATCTCTCCCTTGTGATCTCTTCTCTTTCTTTTTTTCTCTCTCTCTCTCTCTCTCTCTCTCTCATATCTCTCTCGCTCTTAATTTTTGGCAGTTTATCAGTCGTTCAAACTAGAAAATCATATATGACTTCGATAGGAATTTACAGGGCATCTTGGAGTCGTTCGCCTTGCAGCTCGTTTGATCACATTTGTTCTTAGTGCTCATATTTCCACTTTGCAGATAAATAATGCACAAAAGTTGTTCATTTAACTTTGCCTGGTTGTTTCGTTTCATACCGCTTTTTGTTTGTTTTACTCGTTGGTGGTTTAGACGGCCCAGCAGCTCCGGTGCCTCACCTACACTCACCTGCACCGCCATCGCCGCCACCGAATCGCCTGCCATGTGCCAGATATAAATCTTGAGAGCCTAAAACCTGACTGGGGAGCAACTTTACTTTTTATTTTTATTTTCATTTTATATATGTATAAATATTTTTCGGTATTTTCGGGGCCAGCTTTGGCTGAGTCGAAAATAAGTTAAGAAACTCATTCACATAATTTTCGAGTTTATTGTTGCTGCTGCTGCTGCTGCTGCGGCTGTAGCATGCTACACACCTGGCGGGGCGTGGCTCTAATTACCAACAGCCCTCAGCAGCGACTCCGTGCTGCCCATAAAATCTAAATAAAAATCATTCATTTTCTCGGCAGAGCGAAAGTTAACCTAAGGCGCCAACAATTCTGCCAACTGCCATGCTTAACGGCTCCTTAAGAACCACTCGATGATGTTGTGGCTGCTACTGGAAATCCAGTAGCTGCAGGCAGCACCCTCCCCCCTCAGCTGTGCGGTTGCCTTTGGGCGTAAAATTTTTATAGCCTACACTTGGGCGCCCGAGCAAGTTATGGCCACTTAATGAATTAACATTATTTTGATGGGTTTTATGATTTTTTGTTCATGCCACCCACACACACACACACACACACACACACATAACTAGGTTGCAGCACCTTAGCAAAAATATCAGCCGCTTTTAACTTTTTAATAAGCCACAAAAATATTATTAAAACAAAAAAATAAACAGACCGAAATAAAAAATTAAGCAGATTCAAACATAAGCATAACTCCACTCGAATCATTTCATTAATATTTGGGCGTGGCTGAGGCAGCCCTCTGCCTTTTTTTTTCTTTTTTGTGTATTTCGCATGCTGCATGGAAATTGCTTTTTAAGTACTTGGCTTCAATGCAGGCGCAGAAAAGTTTTCCATGCAGCGTGGCGGAAACTGCGAAAAGCTGAAGTGAAAGTTTTTATTAAATGCATAAAACGAGTCAAAGTCGTGACTGTGTATGTATGTGTGTATGTCTGTGTGTGTATGTGTGTGTATTGAGCGCGTGTATCGGGCGACATAAATCTAAGTGCTTTAACGCCCTTGTGGCCAACTTTTGCAGCGCCTACTTTTGTGGCCAATGGTGCAAAATGTTTTAACAGTCTGAGCCACCCCTTTGCCCACTCCCAGCCATGTATATACATGTGTGTGTGTGGGTAAGTGTGTGTATTATGTAAGCGTCGCTGTGGAGCTTTTGTAATGAGTTTTCAAGTGGTTTTATGCATAGGCAGGTAATTTTAACATAATGCCTAATGATGTATCTTTTGTGAAGGGGGGCTTACTAAATAGCCAAGCATTGTATGCCAGGTAGTATTACACACACCCACTCTCACACACGCAAATGACAATGTAGTTTATAAAGGCAAACCTAATGGGCAATAAGCAGGCAGTTAGGCAGTCCCTTTGTTATTGCTCATGGAACGAGCTGAGTTTGTCAAATGTAGTGAAAGACAGACGCTTAAGCGCTTAAAACTGTCTGTAAGTGAATGTTTTTTAATGCATTATACCATACATGTGCGTATTATATAAAATAAGCTCAAATTATTATAAATGAAAATTTAAAAACAAATTTTAACAATTGCACATTATATTCATTATATATTACCATATCACAACACAACTTGCATTGAACTATATTAAGCGTAACTCGTATCTAACTTCCTTTATCTCAATCAAAGCTATTACGTACGCAGTTTATCACAGCTATTGCCATTAAATAATATAATAATATAACTTATTAATTTAATTGTTTAATCAGTATAATTTGCAGTTGCTGATTCTTTCAATAAAACTCTCGGATTCCCATTTATTGCTTGCGATATCAGCTAGCAGCAAATGTCCCACAATTTAAATGCGCGCCTAAAATAAAATTCCCTAACAACCGAATTTCCCGTTTGCACTCGCATTTTTGTTCAGAGCTGGCGAGTCACTCGCACACACACATGCAAGCAAAAACAAACGCTCTCGCTCTCTCACAGCCGCAGCAGCAGCAGCAGTAGCAGCTGCCGCATATGCCGCACCACGGCGAATTGGACACAGCCAACGGCGGCGAATGTATTTGACAGTTGTACCAGTCACCCGTGTGTGTGTTGTCTGTCTCTGTCATCATAGTCGCCGTCGCTGTGGCCGCCGTCTCGTTGTGCTTCAGTTTTTCTGATTGTGGCCCAAGCAAAAACTAGGCAAACATTTTTAAAAAACTTTAATAAAAATCGTCAATGAAATGCGCACAAAGCAAAGTCATATGTTGACTGCTCATAAATTTCAAAAGTAACTAAATAAGTGAAAAACACAAAGTATAATAAAACAAAGCTGTGAAAATTTTGTATAGTGCGAACGCCTGGAAAAATTCTTTGCGCAGCAGCCGCCTTTTTTTCGGCTACGACGAACGAATTGGGTACAAAAGAATGAAATATATGTAATAACTTAATCGAAATATAAACAATTTAAGTGGTTGTGCATTTTGATGTGTGGAAAGTGCTGAATATCTGATAGCAAGCAAAAAAGATACAATATACAGCTACATACATATATTTCTGCCCAAAAATATGTGCCAAAAATACAAAAGTTTTACAGCTCGCAAAAAATTATGACAATAAAAGTGTGTGAATAAGATATTAGATAAAATCATAAAAAAATCCAAGAATATACATTTATATGTGTATAAATAGATATAAAAATAATGTTTAATAGTGCGCCCATTAATCTTATTGTTATTGTTGTTGTTGCTGTTGCCTTTGTTCGCTGCGTCGTTGTTGTTGTTATTCGCATTTTGTGTACCTTTCAAGAAATCAATAAAAAAAAAACAGTACGCAGCCCAAAGGCCAGGCAAATTCGCTCAAAACGAGTCGAGAGAGCGGAATGAAAGAGCAGCATTTAACACAAAACAGCAGCGAAGCGCCTGAGAGCGAGAGAGGGTGAGCGCTAGCGAGCGTGAGTGCCCTGTGCGTTTTGTTGACATTCTACAGCGCCGCATGCTTGCCAAGAAGCCCAGCTTGAGTTGTGTGTCTCATCTTGTGCCTCTCTCTCGCTCGCTCGCGCGCTGTATCTGTTACTGCGGCTCTGTCTTGGTCACAACTATGCCATAATTTAGCATATTTAGCAAAAGAACGCGAATGTCCGACAGAGAATAAACACAAATAGAACAATAAGTGTATTTATATCATGATGAAGCACAGTTAGCTGACACAATTCTTAAAGAAGCAGACTGCATTCGCTGTGTGCCCGTTTCTCTTGTCGCGTAGCGCTGCGAATTACTACTCTTGGTATATTTTGGCAAAGGGTGCTCTGGGCACCACGTGCACAGCCCAGCTCTATTGATTTTTCGCATATCCTGCATCCTCTTTGCCGTGCATGCGCAGCCACCCATATATATGTAACTTTATATATATGTATAGATATATATTTACGTCTATGTGTATGTGTAAGTGTGTGTGTGGATATCCCTAGTGCACTGACCTTAGCCATGGTACTACCAGTCATAACTAGAGAGTTGCACGTTAATTTGGCCAACAAATTAACAGCATTTGGCAAGTCGCTAAAAACAACAAACAAACATTTTGTGATACACATACGTGAATGCACACACAAATATGTAGTACACAATGTGGGCCATTCATAAAAACCGGATAGAGAAAAAATAAACATAATACAACTAAATAAACATTCTCGCTGTCGCTGTATGCATAGGAAGTGTGTTAGACGTATTTGATTTGGGTTTTTCGAAAGCGAATGCTTGAGTGCGTTAATATGTGGGTTATCAAACAGTCTCACGCCTATTAAAGCCATCGAAGATGTGTTCCCTTCTTGGCATTGGCTGCTTAGGGAAACCAAACTATCGAATATGCATTAAGAACAGCCCAGACCCAGGGACTGCCTATGTGAACTCGGGCAGTTATGAAATTATCTCAATGAAATTTCGTATAGATGCGTGTTTTGAGTGTGGAAACAATATACGAACCAAAATATATTACTCCCTCATATTGCTGTCATACAAATGATAAGTTAAATATTGTGCTTTTAGTGTAAGTCATATGCCATATTATGTGAGAAATAACTTCAGCTTAACATTTCAATCTTCAGTTTGAAAGGGTTTATAGTCATAGGCTTACAATTCCCCTTGCCCATCAGATCAGCTCAATTTGTAGCCATATCATTTCAGTTACTTGAGTGCCCAATTAGATGATATTTATTGACACTTGAGACACACTTTAACACACTTTCACGGGTTGTCAACAAAGTCAGTCGCCCGCCCACATTATTTTGCCTTCGTTTACTGTGCTGCTCCATAAAGCTATATTTTCGGTTTATTTATATGTTTGTTCAGAATACAACGGGAAATCGGCTTAGGCTTATGTGACCTACTATATTCGTAGCTTCTACTTCCGTTTATAGCGAGCGGCAGAGGTAGGCAGGCAGCTATAACATTTGTTACCTGGTAAAACGATAATATGCTCACTTTTTATCAATCACACACGCACACTGACACACTCGCAAAAAGGTCACTTATTATTGTTTATGTGTATGACAGGCATAATAGAGCTTATCTCGGCAAATGGCTAGCGACCATAAAAAAACTCGCCACGACTTCAATGTGGTGTGTGTGACTGTGTCAGTGTGTGTCTATGCATGTTTTCCATTTATGGGTCATACATGCATACACACACATTCGCACTCACACATATCTGTGTTCCCATCCGTTTTTCTGCACTTGACAGCAAACAGTGGGCAATTTTTCAATTACATTTGCAATCACACATGCGGCACATGCCACAGCGACCACTCACTGCTATCTGCTAATCAAATTCTTCCGAAGTGACCCTAAAAAGTCGTTGGCCCCGTGCATTGACGTCGATCTACTGCTTGTAATAATATTATATTATTATTGTTTATTGTTATTATATATGATATGAGTGTATAGATAAATGGGAAAGCTGCTTGAATATTAGTTCTGTCTGTATATACCCTGTACACATAGATAAAGATGCTGACCAGACTCCAGAGCTTTCTAGCTAAAGCATCTTGAACTTGAACTTTGTCTAACTGCATAAATTTATCATCTATAAGAGATTGAAATTTAAAAAAAATCTACTTCGAAGAAGATGTAATTAAAGCTTTCAGAATTAAATTTTCGTTTTGAAAATCTATATTATCAGCAGCTAAACCTTATTACAAGGTGTTTGCTCATTACAGTTCTCCAAAAAATTTGCCATTTTATAATTGATATCCAGAAGATTCAATTCTCGCTAACTATATTAACTTAACTATATCCCTATATGAGTCTTGGAAATCCATAATTTATCCATTTTACTCCAAAATAGGATTATGACAAACTTCCAATTATTGCTATTTTTGAGTCCATGCTCCATACTACAGGGTATTTGCTAGTTAGGTATTTCCAAATAGGTTGCCATTTTATAAGCTATGTCTACTTAACTTTCCGCTACCCGTCTTAGATCCATAAAAGGTCCAACAATTGACGCTTGATTGGCCAATTTTCTGGGACCCAAAGCACGTCAACTCGTTTTCCAATATCTTTTTTATGGCCGCAGATACAGTGAGCCAGTCTACTAACTATTTATATTCGTATAGATATATATATCTTTTAGTGCGCTCTTATTCCGACTGTCTGCCCGTCAATCTGTCCGTCTTTTATGTGTCACATTTTGTTATGCGAATATTTTGGGTTTATTGATAATTTCGTTTTATGGTAACGCGTAAGCAGCCCAGGCTTTAGATTATTTTTCCGTTTTTTATTACAATTTCATTTTCTTTTTTATTATTTTTATTTTATTTCGTATTTTTGTTGCATGCGGCTGCAGTTTGATGAGCTGCTAATTAGCACCGGCTGCTCAACAGTCACGAGCAACACTTTAGCCCAAGCACATGGCGTGCCGAGCCAGTTCTCAATGAATCAGCACGAGCGCACTGTAATTTGCACTTTGTTCAGCTACCTCTCAGCCACTCCCCCCTCCACTCACCCTACCCCCCTCTCCCGCCATCTCTTTTCTTTTTCTCTCTTTCTTTAACTGGCAGTGTAGAGTAAGCTGCTGAGTTCGGGGCATATTAGTTACTGCGCTCATGATTGACAGTTCTTGGACTAGGTTAGTCGTCGCTGTGGATAATTAGCCCACTTGGATTGGCAGCTGGATGGACAGCCAACAGCATTTGCCTTTTGACCCCAACTGCTCGACTGCTCGAGCATATGCGAAGCTTATGTTGAGCTCCTGCCTTCAGCAGATTAGCAAACAGCATATTGATTATTGATCCAATTATTAGAGACCATTTAGGAGGAAGAGCTCGTTAGAAAATTTCTCGAATCACATAAGAGAAATGGATTAACTGACAAGTGATGGATAAACAAATGGATTTTGGATTACATAATACTATCTTTTGTTTTGAAGAAAAAAAAAAAGACTGAGGAACTGCAAGAAAACAATGTGCAAGCTGAGCTGCTAAACAATGACCTATTTTTCCATTAGAAAAAACCATTTCATTTCTTAAGCTAGTTATGAGAGCTGCTGCTGTATATGGTATGATTTATTAATATATAATATTTCACTAATTATTTCACTTATTTGTGGTGTACTCCCATTAAAATTACTGAGCAATTTTTTTACTACTTTAGTGATTCATTAGAAGTTATTTCATTGAAGTTAAATTTCTTTTGTACCAAGCAGTTATTTCTCTAGCAATATACATATATAATATAGATTGTTTAATAACCATTTTCCACGCATCTTTATACTTATACTTCACTAACTGAGCCACGTTATTGTTTGTTTACCTTCGGCTAATGCGAAACCTTCGCCTCAGCCCTTGAACTTCATACTCAACTGCCATTAATTTTGTGGACAACTTCTTGAACTTGGAGTAGCGTGCACTTGTGTCGTCTATGTTCGACTTGTGCTTTAAATCTTTTTGCTTTTTTGCGACATGAGGCATGAAGCCGTCTGCGAGTGCCGCCAGCTGTTGCACACATGTCAGCGGGACAGACGCTGGGCTCGTCAATTTATTGCAAGCGCTTTACAAGTTTTTCCCTCTACTTTATTTTTTGCTTCCTACAGTTTTTATATGGGCACATTTATAATTTTTATTTATATGGTCACACATGAGCAGGGCAAGGGAGTTAGGTGAAGATAGAGAAAGAGAGAGTGAGACGGAGGGGACTTTTGATGCGTCGACAACTGCAGTAGCCACGCCCTCATGTTTTAAAGATTGAACCGGGTTGAACTCGCCAGAAAACAAAGGGCGATCGCAAGAGAAACAAGAATTGTGAATAAGTAAAGTAAAATGAAATGCAATAAATTATGATGTAAGGCAACGGCAGCGAGTGGAGTTTTGATAATTTTTACATCTCTCTTTGCATTTGCTATTTTATATAGTGCGCAACAAGCAACAACAACAATAACAATAACAATAATAACAGCTTGCAATTTAATTGATATTTTTACAATATTTTGTGACAGTGTAAAAATGGAAATCATTTAAGCATATAGAAAAACTTTAGCTAGAAAAAACTAAAACAAATTGTAAAAAATAAAACTAACAAGAAAGAAAATGTTGTAGTAACAACAAACAACTTATAAAAACAAACAATACGTTGCAAAAGTATTACAATAGAACAAGCCTTGCGTTGCACAGTGGTGCAAAGCACAGCGCACAAAAACAACAAATTCGCACAAACAAAAATCAACACGAAAACCGAGCGAGTCTTCTGCTTACAATTGGAACGCGTATTGGAACAATGCCACGCCCATTGAAGCTGCCACTGCTGCAGTTGTTGCTGTTCAGCTGCCTGGCGATTCAGCACTGCGGCACAGCGCTGCCCAGCACTGCGCAGCCACCGCAGCTGGCAACGGCCAGCAGCACCACATTTAGCAGTCGCGCCACTCGCACCACTCCAGAGCTGTCGCTGGACAGCAGCACCACACAGCGCAGCATCTTGGATCTAGTCAATGCGGAGGCCGACGGCTCCGGCTGGGAAACACTTGAGACTGAATTTAAACTAGCCACGCACAGCCCCACCGCCTCGACGCTTGGCGCCACGGCACCCACTTCCATTGAGCAGCAGGACCAGCCGCCGGCGATCCCTGCCACCACCCTGGCCTTTGCCAATGCAGTTGCCGTTGCGGGCGATACCATGGACTCGACGGGCCTAGCTGGCGATGCCACGCCCCCCTATGCAGCGGTCGACGATAGTTATGGTAATTAGCTTGCGAATATTTCTATAGCGAAGAGAACTTTATCCACCTATGACGCATCAGAGATCGCCATCAAATGGCCCAGCGCTCGAAATGCTGATTCAATTATTCCAATTGACTCTGTTTATACAAAAACAGAAGCTGCTGACTCAGCCATTGCAGTCAATGTAATGCATGAGAACACAAACCAAAAAGAAACTTAGTTTAATATAAGTATAAAAATATATTCACAACATTTCTAGATCTTAGATCTGTGAGAAGTCTGAATGATAGAACACGAAAGATAATTTTTATATGAAATATAATGTACTTGCTCACAAGTCTGATCTATCTCTTATCTATAGGTAACTATATTAATATATGTCCTCTTATATCCTGTATCTATTTGGTCTATATATAGCTCCTTCTGCACGTATATCCTATATCGTATGTGCTATAAATACTCTATGTCCCACATACTATATCCAATATTCTATATTCTATATCCTACATCCCACATACTATATCTTTATATTCCAATCCCATATTCTATATCTTACATAATATACCCATATCCTATATTCATTACTATCCTGTGTCTCTTCCTGCATTTTTACACACGTCCACCCAAATCTTTATGTTATATGTTTTCCAAACATTTTCTATTTTCATCTAAGCCTATTATAATTGATCTTGAGTGAGTGCCCATTTAAGTAAAGCGAATCCCAGACACCGATTTATTTGTATTGCTTTATTAATTGGGATACTTTAAAGGACTATCCCAAAGCACTTAGCTCGAATTGAGTTTTTTACAAATGCCAATAACTCATTAAATAATTATAAATTGCATTCGATGGGTGTTTACTGTACAAGACTTTTCCATTATGGCCGCGTTTAGCTGCCCGCCGGGCACATTGAAGTTCATTGACATCGCAAAAAGTTTTGCTGGAAAAAACTTGATGGTACCGAAATGAGAATCACAGCGGGGGGTGAGCGCCGAAGTTGACAGACAGACAGGCAGTTGCTCAGTTATTATCGATAGATAGAATAACAACAACAACAACAACAAGAACAACAACAACAACTTTGCTCATACTTTGCATACTTCATGGCAATTAACAGAGTTTTCATTTCCGGCTTAACACGCAGCCTTCCACCACGCCTCAACGCCTCCCTCTCACTCACTCCATATATATACAACTACTCCCTTCCCCACTCCAGGGGTGTTAACGTGTAATATGGCTAAATTCTCACGCAAAAACTTTCAGCATTTTGTGTGGAATGAATTATTTAACATTGTTTTTGCGGGCCAAGTTTTTCGGAATCGCGTTTAATAAAATATGCCCGAGAATTGACACCCACAACAACAACAACAACAAGAAGAACAAGAACAGCAAACAGCTCGTCAAAGGTTTTCATTGAATACGACGGCACACGCGATGCCCGCTGGCTGCCCGACGCTGCGCGGCTCGAAAGCAAACAAAGCAATTAACAACTTAACTTTTATGGGCCACAATTATTTGGTATTTATTGCTAAGCTCTAGCTATGCGCTATCTTTATGGCCCGGCTTAAAATTCAAAGCCGCTGACAACTCAGCTGCCCCGCATTCAATTCCAACAAGCCCCACCCCCAAAAAACACTTCAAGCCCTTGCTAACCCGCTGGATCCACGTGGCGTATGCGCAATTTGCATTATTTCTTGTCTTGTTTTTGTTGTTGTCGTCGTGTCAGCAACTAAAATATTTTTTGCATGAGCGCCAGCGACTGACAGCTGGCAAATTGCAGGCCACTGGCTGCCAATGGGGCGTGGCTGTTGTGGGCGCTTATTCGGTGGCCACACGCAAAACTTCAATTAAAATGCATTTAGTTGATTTTGCGTTGTTGTTGTTGTTGTCGTTCTTGTTGTGTTTGATTTGTGGCCAGGGGAAATCAAAACAAACGACCCAATAGAGCGAAATTAGAGCAAAGCCCTCCAATAGTCTAAGGATAAATCCCTATCCAAACTAACTAGCGACCCTGAACTTGAAAAAAAAGCCAAATGAAAATATGTATATAAATCTAATTAGGTGGAAGTGGGCTTAAGTAGCTTACAGTTAAGCTAAGAATATATGAGTATATGTGAAATTTAGTGAATTAATAGAGCATTCATAGTTATATAATAATACTTTAACTCAGTTTAAACAAATCCCGGCTTTAGTCTTTATATTAATTATTTGTCAACTGATAATTTGCTATTCTTTAATATATGTTTACACAACAACCGCAATCTAGATCTTGTAAATCTCGAGATCTACTCAATATACAGCTTTATACAGCTTTTGAGATAAAAATATTTATACAATAAATTTGCAATTATTCGTCATTTAATTTGAGCTTTGCCCCATATGAATACACATTTTGCTTATACAATTCTTCAAAATATATTTAAGAGTTACGACGCTAACTTTTGAGATCTATGCCAAAATTGATCAAAATATTCACGTTTTGAATTCAAATCAATTTATTATTACAGCTAGTTGTGTGCTTAGGCAACAATTATTGCAATTTACATAACGTTACCTAATATTAACGACTTTTATGAGGCCTGGCCCATTTTGGAATGGGACTCTGGCACAAACCCGTATTTATATACTTATCTAACGTGGTATCCAAGCTCTCTGGATACTAATATTAAATGCGGCAGCTAACTGAGTCATAAACACAGCTATAATTTAGTCAGGAACGAGAGCCCAGCTCCGCCTCTCTTCAAAACACTAATGACTTTCTTGATTCTCCACAGTTACTATAAGTAATTACTTAATCAAGCAAATACAATTTTTATTTTTACATATTTTAATTAATTTTTTGTGATTAATTTTTGCCTCGAGTCAAATTTTTGCCTTAATTACAATAAAACACTCAGTCGTTGATTCCGATTTTGTCATTTCTAAATGTAGGCAAAACGAATAGAGGTATATATATTTATATCTATACATCTAGTAATTGTACTCTTCGAGAGAGAACATGCAAATGAGCTGAGTGACAGCCACATCGCCGCAGACTACGCAGTTTGCAAATTGAACAATTGTCGAGTCTTGCCTGCTAAACGTTCCCCGCGCGCTAATTATTGATGCAGTCAAACAAATTCATTTCGTATTCAGCTGAGCGCCAAATCCATATAGTATATATGTAGTATCTATGGCAAGAGTAAAAATATATTATCTAACTACAAGGTTAAGCAACAAATACCATATAGCAAATGACACTTCCAGTAAATTTCTTGAAAATTTTTAGTCATACACAGTGTCTATCAGAAGTTTAGGGATAACAAGGAAAATGTACAAGTAAATAATTAAATTTAAAAAAAACTATATAGATAATATTGATTGATTAGAAGAAAAAAAAATCGAAAATATAATAATTAGTATACAAAAAAGTACCTGAAACTACCCTGTAAATATGATATTCAGAAAAGATTTAATTTCGTTATAATGAACAGCGAATAAGAATTTGATCGACTATAAGTTGCAGTGTATCAAGATTAGTTTGCTCTCAAAAAGGTTAGAATTTTTACAACAATATTTTGGGGAACTTAAGATATTTTAAGGTATTTTGAAATCTCATTTCCAATCCCAATTAAAGTTCCATTTCTAGTCAATGATTTCGCTTTAATTAAAGCCTAATCAAAGCTTAGGTTTCTTTATTCAGCTATAATAAAGCTGACTCGCATAAATAGAGGGTACTAGTACAACCAGCTAAAAATTAGCTTTTTACAAATCATTTAGCGTGCACTGCGAAAATTTCTATCAAGTCATTAGTTTAATTAATTGTTTCCTACAACCTGTTTCGCCCAGAACTGGCCGAGAGGAAATTGTTCTGGGTCCACAGCGCAGTTTGCCAAGTTTTCAGAGCTGTTGTTGAGTTAATTTTTTATGTTAATTCATTTGAAGACGCAGCTGAAACGCGGAACGCTGAAACGCTGAAACGTTGAAAGGTTGAAACGTTGAAACGTTGCCTTCACAATTTCGGCTACAGCTGAAAAGTGCAGCTCATCAACTGCCTGTCTTCAGATGTTCCCCGCGAGCAAGAGAAGGACAGAGGGAGAACGTCAGAGGGAGAGAATTAAGAGACACACTGTCGCCCGCTTTGCATTGGGGCAGTCGAGAGCCGCCGAGTGGCATGAAATTGAAATTGGTTTGCTTGCAACTGGCAACTGGCAACATGCAGCGCCTCGCTGAGCAGCTACCATTTGCAATTAAATGCATAAAAGTATCTGTCAGATGCAGCCTGTTGATGGCAGAATGACAAACAGCAGTTGACAAAAGTTTCCCTCAACTCTATGGGGCAGCATTAAGATAATTAATTCTCGCCGAGGTACCATGTGGAGCTGTCATAGCTATGCATAGGTAAAAGCTCTAAGTTCTACAACATTTTCAAATAGGGTATGTGATTTTTCAGTACTTTCACCTTGCACTTAAGGCAGACAATAACTCTTAACATATATAGAAACAGTATATAATATGTATTATATATGTTAAAGATGTATACGGTATATATGTTATATTATCATTATGAAACCTATAAGAATTATAGAGCTGTTACTTATAAATTTACTAGACTAGACTGATGGGAAGGTCTGCCATCGATCGAGCTAGAAACACTTGGAGATCAAACTACCTCCCTGCCGTGTGTTTCGCTCTGTGGATCTCAATGAGCATTTATTTTATACATTTTTGTCCTGAAAACTCTACTACTACTCTACTTGTAGCGTGCCTTAGATTAACTATTTGTCAAAACATTTTTCATTTGTTTAATTTAATTAAATTTCATAAAACCAAGCGTTTTGCCCTCTTAAGTTTTACTTAAGTTTTACTGGCTAAATCTGAACTAAATCAATTATTTTATACAACATAAAAAAAACCATTCAGCTCTTCTTTTGATAACGTTTAGAGCAGTTTCTTTCCCTAGATTTTCACTTCTAATTATAACAGAAAAATAATGTTTTAAATTCAATTTTCTTTGGTCTTAAACTTGTCTTGGCTACTTTGACGCTGCACCTGCCAGAAACTTTCATGTATTTATATGAAGCTGTTGCTTCAAAAACAAAAAAAAATATAAATATTTTCTTCTTTATTTTGCCGAAGCTTAAATGCGAGTGAAGCTGGTAAATAGATTTTAAAATGCACACATACATATATATATTTGTTGGTATATCGCCAGCGTTGGCTCGAATCTCAGTTTTGGCCACTTGAAGTTTTCTGGTCCAGGCGCAAACTTGGCTAATACAAATTGACGTAACTTTTGGCTTGTCAACAGCAAACAGCCAGCCAAAAGTTTTGCAGCGTTTTTTGACAAATGATTTGCCTGACAAGAAATAAACACAAATAAACACACACACACACACAGAAAATGGCTAAAAACCTTGGCCAAAGCTAACTTTGCACTTCAACTTTGCAGCAAAAGTTTTAGTGTGTGTGTGTGTGGGCGTCACTCGTAGAAAATTTTACAGGACACTGAGTTATGAACATGACTTGTCAAAAAATACATTAAAAGTGCAAAATAGTGTAAGGAGCAGCAGCAGCAGCAGCAGAAAACAATCATTTAGTAGACCAGCATAAAACTAAGAAAAAGCATAAATCATTGAACTTTTGCTGCTTCTTCTGCTGCTGCTGCTTCCACTTCCACAAAAAATAGAAGTAATCAATCATTTAGCTGTCTTGATTTTAATTTGCGACATGGCCACACAGACACACAACCACACGCACACACTTGCACGCAGCGCCTATGGCAGTGCGTGCAAAAAGCGTTGCATACCCAACAGGCGCCAGGCCACTGCACGTGCTCAAGGCGTTGGCAAACATGCAGCTGATAAGCCAGGTTCCTGTCTGTGCTTGACTCCGCCTCGCTATCTCTTAATTTACCTCCTGTTCTAGCTCACTCTTTCTCTCTCTCTCTCTCTCTCTCTCTCTCTCTCTCTCTCTCTCTCTCTCTCTCTTTATGCTTTCTCCTGCTCACTCTCTTGTATACATGTGTGCTACGCTGCGCTTTTCATGGCTGCACAGCCTCCTGAGGCCACACCTTGCGCTTAAAAAAATAAAAGAAGTTTTCAGTTTCGACTACGAGATATCCTATACATACCCAATACGCAGTATTGTCATAGAACTTCAATGAAAGAAGTATAGAAAAACTTGGTAGAATTTATGCAAATCATTTTAAACAATTTTTAAGTCAGGATACATTTATTATATTAAATACTACTAAAAACTCTATATACGATATAACTAAATTTGAAACTTAATACCTTTGTGAAAAATAGATGTATAGCTGATAAAGCCTTTTATATGAAACAAAAATCGGAATCCTTTTATATGTATTAGTTTGATAGCTATTAATATAATATACTAATATGTATATAGTATCCAATGAAAACCAAACATACATATATACGATATATATAAATATATTATTTTATATATTTATAAACATTCTCCCATTCTCTACCCCATGAGAGAGCAGCCATGGACAAACAACTTCTCTGTGCATGAGCCCGACTCTATTAGAGTTCTTAATAAACAGCCGGGGCAGATTGCTGCCTACTTATCGAGGGCATTGTTGTGTGTTCATTTATGAAACTTTAGTCTAGCTGGCTGTTGATATGGATGGCAACAATGCGAAGCCAGCTTGAATATCAACAGATAAACCCTTTTTAAGTGCGGATCGTCCACAAAAGCAAAAATAAATACAACAACAACAAAAAAGAAACAAAATATGGATGCTGGCTAAAGGAAAAACTGGTTGCCGGGGCAACAACTTCCGGCTAACTGCACTTCAGCATGAACATTTGAGCGCCAGACAAACACGGCAACAACATAACTGTACAACAACAGTACAACAACCCTGAATGCCTATACAAGAGCATCAGTCAGAGTTAGTCCCCAAACCCGTCTACCCGCCTACTTCAACTCCAACCCCTCCCAGCTTCAGCTGCTGAAGGCCTTTTTTTGCACTTGAAAGTCAGTCGTAGGCGGCTGCCTTTTGTCTGCCTGACTTATTGCTGTGTGTGTGAGTGTGTGTGTGTTGTGTGTGTGTGCTGCTTAAAGTCATAAACACCCTGTTAGTGGTGCAGCAACTCGACATGCTGAACGTGACATTGATGCCTTCTTTTGTGGCCAACTCCTGCCGGCAGATAGCCGCGTCTGCTGCCACCTAAAACAGTTTCCGTGTCTCAAGCATCATCAGAGTGCTGCCACCGGATGGACTGCCACTGCCTCACATGCGGCACCATGGTGCGACCATGTGCAGCTTCCTGTCGATAACCTTTCATATACGTATGGCCACAAGCCGGCGCCGCTGAATTTATAGCTCAATTGTTTAGGAGCACACGTGCCCGCGCTTAATTAGCTAAAAAATGAAACCTTTAAGCTAAAAAGTGTTGGCAAAATGCCCCAAAAATTTTGGATGGGCTGGGCCTGAGAAAGCTATTCTCTTTAAATTTTGTATTTGGGGTGTTGCAGATGTAGCAGTGTTGCAAAAGTGTTGAAAGTAAACGCTTATATATCTTAATTTCGATTGCAAATTTTTTGAGATCAATTTCACAAAAAAAAACTCGCAATAGAAACTAAAAAACTTAATATTTTATAATATAATATTTTATATATAATACCAAAAGATTAAATTAAAATAATAAAAAATAAATATAGCAATTCAGTTGTCCTCCAAACTAAACAAAATAATAAAATACAAACAAAATAAATATAATTAAAATTAAGCAATATTTTTAAACGTTGTTTATGAACATTTCTGAGCCTCATCGCACATTTAAAGGCAGCGAAACTTTTGTTTAGTCTCAAAATATTGCTCAGCCTTAACTGAGTGGCTGACAAGCCATTTATAGTGACAATCCTTTGTTATATGCGTAGCTAATGACCAAATCGGACACATGTCAGGCAAGCGCAAAGTTCGCAAATCTGTGTCCATTGTCGGGCAAGGCGAGAGTCTACGGACTACAGTTATCGATTCAGCCAACTGACATGTGCCCAAGTAAATGGCCCCAGACACGAAACGAGCATTATAAAAGGGTTTATTTGTACTATGTGTGTGTGTGGGTGTATGTGTGCATTGAGTATGCCTTATAGATGACACATCAACTTGAATAATAGCTGGAAGACATAGCAAATTCTATGCTGATGCCATTAGGCAACACAAACGGCAATAATTTCTGTTAAATACAAATGTCTCTGCGATTAATAAATGAAAGGCATTTGATGCTTTAGGACATCGCAAGACTAATTTCCCAAGACATGAGCTCGCCGTTCATGCGACAACCGAATAAAGCACTTTAATTCTATTGATAATTCAAGTATTTAGAACAATTTTGTCAATTACGAATGACACCTGGGAATCAATACATGTTTAAGTGCATTAACTTGTTGCGAATCTTAACAACATATTTAATATGCCAAGCAAGCAAGGATTGCTATCCATTTGACAGCGAAAAGCAGCTGGCAACAGGCAGCAGCACGCATTGCAATTGCAATTGACAGTTGCCTTAAGTAAATGCAGCCAAGATTCAGCTTAATTGACTTGAGCATGCACTTCAGCAAATGTATCTGAAATTAAATGTATTTCTATGCAAATGTTTCTCATTGCAAATGCATGTGAAAGCCAACAGAACTTTATTAATATGCATATTAACTTCAAGTTTAAACTAAACCAACACATCTTGCAATTTACAGTCACATGTTCCTGCATCTAATCATTCATAACTAAATTCTAGACTTAACATTCATGTTAACACTAACGGGAGTTTCAGAAAACATCACTGTAGGACAATTTACTTTAAAGAAATGTTCGCAAATGTTAATTTTAACATAAATGTAATCAAACAAAGCTTTATAACTACTGCCCCTACAGTTGTCTGAGCCCTCAAAATGAAACCTACATGTTAACTGTGATATGTTAACTCAGCAAAAGTACAAAAATAAACTAATATATCTGAAAATGCAAGCAATATGAACTTTACAAAGCTGTAAAAAGCCCTGATCTAACATGCTTGTTAAGTTTAACATTTACCTGCCCGGTCTACCTGTCCAAGTCCGGTCTACCTGTCACGATAACGCCATAGATGAGCAACAAAAAAAGGTCTGGCTAACATGCATGTTAAATTTCACATGAACGCTAAACAAACGTTACTCAAAGCAGTTGCCATTTTAGCTGCAGTTATTGCTGTCACGCCCCCCATTGTCTACTCGTCGCGCCCTCTTTGTTGAACGTGTGACAGAGCTTTTCATTTCGGCTTTATTTCGCATAATTTTTGCGCCTTTATGCGAGGAGCCTTTGAAGCGGCATTGAAAGGCAGCCAACCGCGACGCGTTCACATGTCAAATTGCATGTGAAGCTGTGTGAGCAGGTGTGTGTGAGTGAGTGAGTGAGTGTGTGTGTGGGTGTGGGCGTATAGCTTTCAACATAGCTGCACACTCTTAATTGTTTGTTTGCCTCTGTGTCTGTCACAGCGTCCCACCTCTGTCTCGCTGCAGGCGTCCCTCTCTCGCGCTCTCTTTCTAACGCTTGCTGTCTCTATTTACGCTTTGCACGTCGCCTTTTGTTTAGTTTTTTACGTCTGGCCAAATTCGAAAGCTCGAAAACTTGAAGCAACAAACAACACAGCCTGAAGGACAACAACTAAATAAGACTCAAGCGTAACAATAGCAATGGACTTGTTTTATTTCTATGCCCTACACTGGCAGGCATACCGTTTCACTGAGCAAGCTTGCCATTAGATGATTTCTCTTCTTATTATTTTTTTTTTTTTCGTTTCTCTGAAATTTGATTTGCCAACTAGCTGTAGGGAATTCAGGCTTCAGCTTGCTTGCTATGATGCCCTTATTTCTTCTTGACTTTATTTTTTAGCGTAGTTTTTTCCCCTTTTTTTCGAGGCTCAGACAACTTAATGCTATTTGCTTTACACTACCCCTCTCTCTCTGTCTCTCTCTCTCTCTCACTCTGTCACACATTGTCCGTCTCTGTCGCAGTTGCGTGCACCTTAGAGTCCCTTCGGCATCTCAGCTCCACTCCGCCGCTCTCCACCCACAGATCCTTTGTTTGGCTTTCTTAACAACTTAAGCACGTCGTCTATATTGGTTTTCGGGCGCTACTCTTTTAAAAAAAGATTTCGCTTCCTGCTTCTGCCTTTGCTTTGTGAAAATAATCACGCGCAGCTTGGCGTTTTTTTTTTTTTTCTGTTTTTTTTTTTTGCCAACATTTTTTTTTCCTCCTTCCCTTGCACGGGTTTTCTTTTGCTTTTTCACACTTGGCTTCTTCCGCCTGGCGCCGGGCAACTTATAGTACGCCCTCTATTGTTTTCTTTTAATTTGTAGCTCAGCGCCTTTCCTCAACAAAAAATAGGCAAAAAAAAAAAACGAAACACAAAAAAAAGGGCGACAGGAAGGGCCAACGACTGTGCGTCCATGTCTAACAGCATATTAAGTAAGTGAACCGGTTCACGAGTGCCTTAAAGCTGTTGACTAACTAGTTCAAACTGTGAACTCCTTAGAGTTGACTTTGCCAAACGTGAACTCTGAGCATATGATATGAGGTGTGATGTTTAGCCAAGATGAAATATTTAAATTCAATTTGAATTGGCTTGGGGAAAAGGGTAATGGGTATTACTATTATTAATGTAACAGACAGAGGAATCTACATGCGCAGTAGCTGACTCTAGCCAGCTTAGTTTAACTACATGTCAGAGCTAAACTAAAGGAAATTTAAAAGGATTTCCTGTTGTTTATCCTGTGTGTATTTATCTGGTTTCTCCCATCAATTAACATGTACATATATATATATATATATATATATATTTATGCTAAATTTATACAAGTTCTTGGATTATTACATACTAGTTCTATACTAGTTCAGGAACTGAAATTGGAATATTTGGTAAATAATCCAAAGTTGAGTTCGACGCAGGAATCTAAGTATCGTCTATTTAAAATACTAATTAATGTTTGCATTTTTCATATAACATGAACTGGATGAATTTATGTTTAATTTTAGTATAACATAGCCCCGTCAAGAAGTGTTGGGGGGATATACATATATAATGTGCAATAATTGGGCCTCAATATTATCGTCAGTTGTCCTCTTCGAGGTATCTGGACATGGGTCTGGCCTATTCCGGCATTCATGTCAACCAAGAGTCAAGTCGTCTAATTGGATTTCCGCAACTATTTTGACCACAACTCGTGATAGATATTACAGTTATGTGATAAGGATATCTAATTAACTCGCTCTCAGCTGTTGTCGTGAGCCATCAATCAAAGCTGAAACTAATAATAATGCAAATAGTTGGCAATGCTAGGGAGAAATGCGGTCGAAATGGGCCATACACCTGGACAACTGCGGCCGAGAAAGAGACAGTGGGAGGCAGAGAGAGAGCGAGTGAAGCGAAAGAGCAAGTGGCCGGAGGTCGGGCAAAAGTGAAATCAATTTACGGCTAACTAAAGGCAAACAAAGCGGCTTCACATGAATGTAAACGACATGGCCAAAACCAATCAGGAGCACTTAAGGTTCACAAAGAGTGAGACAGTGGGATAGAAAAAAAGAGGGGGAAGCAAGAGAGAGAGAGAGAGAGAGAGAGAGAGAGAGAGAGAGACAGAAGAAGATTAAGATTGTGCACAAAGAAAATGTTGAGCCTGAGCTGTCTCTGGCATCTGTCAATGCTATTAACTTTTGTACCCACACACTCACACACACACATCCGACCTCTCTGCTGGTAACTGCACCTCGACGACATTTATCCTTTGGCGCCTGAGTGTATGCAGCACTTTGTTGCTTAATTGATTTTAATGCCACGCGCACGGGGCCTACAATTTGCCAACGTTTGCCCGTGCTCGAGTCTATAAATTGGCTTTTTCCTTTGGCCCAACTATCAACTGCAGCAGCAGCAGCAGCTGCTGTGCCGCTGCTCTGTCGCTCTACTGCTGCTCTGCTCTGCTTCACTTTGTCCATTTCCCATTTCCATTTCCGATTTCAATTGCAAAGGAAGCAGCGCAGGCAAAGTGGAGCAAAAAAAGAGAGAAATGCCATTTATTGAATTGTATAAATTTCTCTACATTGACAGCGACTGTTTATTTTACACATACACAAAGAGAGCGATAGAGAGAGAGAGAGAGAGAGAGGAAGACATGTGTGTGTGTGTAGTTCTCGCTCTTTGTATATGTCTTGTGTTTTGTTAAGCTTTATCGCATTTGCATGGCACAGCCCGTTGGCAGGTCAAGTGTGTTTTGGTCCACCCTCGGGTCACTCATTTGTTCTTTTGATTGGTGGCGAACGCAAAGCGTTTTTGCCTTTGCCCTTTCATGTCTTTCATTCGCTCCTTTGTTGTATTAGTAAAATAAATTACCATTTAGTGCTTTTTGCCACTTACAGCACGCCCGCACTCACCGGCCCTCTGCGGCCCGGCCCGGCCAGCCGTCACACATGGACGAGTGTTGTCCTTTGGCCCTGCCAAATGAAATTATTGCTGCAGCTTTGCATCCTTTTGCTATTGCTCGGATTATAAGCGCACATGGAGCAGCTACCAGTGGAGGGAGAGTCGGGGGAGGGGGACACTTGCTCTCAATTGCAGCCATAATAAATTGCTCGCAATCGCATTTCCGTTTCTTTATGCGCTTCGATTACGTTTCGCTTGGCTTGTGCCAGCTCTAGCAACTGACAACATGCCCTCGCTCGCACCCGCACCGCCCGCTCCGCGCTGCCTCGGCTGCCCCTTCCTGATCGTAATTGAATATATAATTTTTTTTAGCTCCTTATACACACACATACACTCAGCCATACATGCATATTTGTGTGAGTGGCATTTGAATATAAATTGTTTCATCTGCTTGCAAAATATTCATTTCAATTTATTTGACTTTCCTTTTGCGCTCTTCGCTTCTCTCTTCTCTTATTTTTGTATTCTATTTGCCTTCGTTTTGTGAGCTTTATTTGTTGTTTAATAAATTATTTATATGTACATTTATATATATCTATGTATGTGTGTGTGCGTGTGTATCTGAGCAGCACTTCCGGCTCCCGCAAAAGTTTCCCATGATTGTCAACCTTGAGGACTCGGCAGGTCCTCAAGTCCTTAAAGCAGCTTTTAGCGACTTTTGCATTTGAGTTTCTAAAACACAAATATTTAACTTGATGAACTTTCTTTTTGAATTTTATCTTACTTCCGCATTTCTTCTAATTTCTCTCTTCTATTTGTTGTTCTATTTTGCAGTGCCAAGCAAACCTCAGAATCTCACCGTTCTAGATGTCTCCGCAAATAGCATCACAATGTCCTGGCATCCGCCAAAGAATCAAAATGGCGCCATCGCCGGCTATCATGTCTTTCACATCCACGACAACCAGACGGGCGTTGAAATTGTCAAGAACTCACGCAACTCGGCCGAAACTCTGATACACTTCGAACTTCAAAATCTGAGTAAGTAAAAACTGTGAAGAAATGAAATCCCAAAGAACTTTTTACAAAGTTATGAATGTAAACTTTGAGAAACTCGACAGACTGAAACGACTCCAAACTGACCAGACTGAGAGAGTAAGGAATGATGAACAGGCTAATTAATAGACTGACAGACTATCAAAGAGACTGATATATATGAATGATTGATTGATTACTGCCTTACTAATTAACTGACTGACTTGAACCCCAAGGAATTGATTGATATCCTCAAGTCTTGAATGACTAGCTGATGAATGATAGTGACTGATTTGTTAATTCTTGATGGATTAATTTACATACTGACTAAGACTGACTATAGACTAATTTATTGCTTGAATGACGGACGATTGGTTGCAGGAATGACGTTATGATTGATTGCTTTATGATTGATTGATTCTATAATAAAACTTATGATTATTGACTGATTGATTAGCTGATTACTATGTTGATTGATTGACATGGTAACTAACTAACATAACTGAATGATTGACTGATTCATTGATTGATTGACTATGCTAACAATTGATTGACTGATAGCATGATTGACTGATGCATTGATTGACTTAGCATAATCAATCATCAATCTGCTATCTGATTGACTGACCGATTAATTGAGTGATCATTAGAGTGCTTGATTGATTGAGCTTACCAATCGAGCAACCGCCTATGTCATTGTGCCTTTGATGTTCAACTCGACTAATTTCATGCGTATACTAAGAATAGCTTTCAATATTAAGTATTAATCAACTTCTTAAGTATCCTTAGTAATCTTAAGTATAGTTACTTCCGTTGTCTATTTGCTTACGTTTCCCGAAAGCCCCTTCAAATCGCTCTTTAACTTTCGCAACTCTGAAGAGTTGTTTGCTTGAATGTGCTTTGCGTCTGCTCAATATTTTCTCAATTTCGCAACAATTTGTGCGAAAAGGGCACGCTCAAGTGGTTTATTAAAGGCCCCTAAGCTGGCTGTAACCGAACGCTTAGTGCGCGGTACAGTCATGCCCAAAAGGCATGCCCAACACTTAAAACGCCATTTTAATTGCTTTTTATGGCAAACGCAGCGCCCGCCCCCCACAGCTCCTCAGGCAAACTGTCAATGGCAGCCAAGCTGTCAGCAATGTGGCCAGCATTTGCTCCAGCCACGCCCCCACACCCTATTTTACCTGCCACCTGTAACGCCGACGCCCCATCCTTTCATTAGCTGTAATTGCAGCTCAAGTCAATTGTTTGCCCCGCTGCTTTGTAATTAAATAGTTTCAAGTGTTTGACGCTGGCCACTTTTTGCTTTGTTGTATTGTTGTTGTTGTTGCTGATGTTGTTGTTGCTGTTAACAACTTGCGACGCCTGTAATTATGAGCCTCGAACCTAAGCGCGAGACTGTCGCAATTTCAAGCTCAAAAACTTGAGCTAACCAAACAAATTATTTGCGCGACGCGAAATTTGATGGTTGTTTCATTAACGTGAAATGCGCACCCGGCTGCCAGCCTCCTCCTGCCCCTCTTGCATACTTTTAGGCTGTGTGGCAAGCAGCAGCACCAGCAGCAGCCAGAGCTTGCCACATTATTAGCCAAAGAGCACAAAAACTGTTGCATAGTTGTTGCTTGCATTAATCAGAGTAATGAGAGAGCGCGCAGGAGGCAGGGATGGGGCCTGGGTGCCATGCAATTAACTTGCAACATAAGAACGCGTGCCGCATTCCACGTTGCTCATACGCCATGTGGCATGCACAGCTGTAGCCCAAGCCGGCGGCGCCCACATTGTTTAATTAATTACGCCCGTCAGGTGCGTCAGGTGCGCCAGGAATGCGCTGCACTGGCAAAGTTGCTGCTGCTGCTGTTGCTGCTGCTGCTGCTACACGCTGCAACCAGCAGCTTTTGCTGCTTGCAACAATTTGCCAAAAGACTTGGCAAATGTGGCACAGCGTGCACAGCTCGCTTTGTCAGCAGATTTGCCAGCCGCATTCGCCTCTGCCTGTGGCATTTAATTATTGCATCAACATATTTAATATTTTTCACCTGTACGTTCTGCGTATTTAATCAATTATTGTTGCGCACCTATTAAGCGTGCAGCCAACACTTTGGCAGCTCCGAACTGCTTATCATAATCAATATATGTTGCAGTTGCTACTGTTGTTTCTGTTCTTGTTGTTGCTGTTTCTGCTGTGACATTTTCACATTTTAACTTGAATTTAATTATATCGCAGTTGCCACGGCTGTCATTTGCTGTCACAGCAAACAAGCTGCCGCACTTTGTGGCATGTGGCATAACGCTTTAAAATCATGCTGCAGAGTGAGCTTCAACCATTCCAAAATATTTAATATAAACCATTTTTGCACGCATCTCTCGACCAGCTTTATTATAATTACAGTTTTATATACATATATTTATATACTATATATATATACATATATATACTACTATACTACTATACTATATATTTGTCTGTGTCTTATTATTATGATATTATAACGTATTATTCTACCCTGAACCCATTGAGAATGGGAAAACAGAGCATAATAGTCTTATGGAAATGTATGTATGTAGGCAAAAGGAAGCGTGACAGACCCCATAATATATATACAGTATATACATGTATTCGACTGATCAATAAAATCCCCACCTAGTTATTCTACTGCTGCATCACACACATACTCATTAGCTTTCATTAATATTTCTTTAAATTGCGGATGACATTACAAATTGTAAAATAAAACAAATTGTAAAATATTTCTATAACTGGCCATATAAAAGAACACAATTGAATTGCTTATACAACATAATAATAAAACATCAAAGTCATTGCCAACATATTGTTTTTAATGCTGTCTGTCTCTCTTTCTCTCCCACTTGTGCAGAACCCTTTACCGACTATCGCGTCATTGTCAAAGCGTTCACCACAAAGAACGAGGGCGAACCCTCCGATCAGATTGCCCAGCGTACGGATGTGGCCGGACCCAGTGCCCCGGCGATTGTAAATCTGACGTGTCATTCGCAGGAGTCGATTACGATACGTTGGAAGCGACCCTACGAGTTCTACAACACCATCGACTTTTACATCATCAAGACCCGACTCGCCGGCCAGGATACGCATCGTGATATACGCATCAATGCATCTGCCAAGGAGCTAGAAACAGCGGTAAGCATTTCAATGGCGACCCAATGAATGCATGGATGGCGGGCCTTTGTTTTAGCTCTCAAACGAGTCCGTGTCCGATTCCGATTGCGACTCCGATTTCGAGTCACAGCCAGACCGGGGCCAACTAGCTGCCCAGCAATTTGTCATATATATGCCAGGAGGTTTTCCAGCCTTCCTTGCCCTTCCCCTCCCTCTTCCACCGTCTTTTTGCATTTATTTTTCTGCCTGCCGCCATTTTGTCGGCCATGTTGAAAACGGCATAAAAATGGTCGAGCGTGGGTGGAAACGGGGCTGTGACACACACCTTTCATTGTTGTTCTGTGAGTTCAGTTTGCCATTTCTGTTTGGTTTGTTTTTGTTTTTTTGTTTTTTTATTTATTATTTTTTTTTCCAAAAAAAGGAAGGAATGTTGATTGTTGCCAACTTTACGTTGATATTTTGATATTTCTGCGTTTGCTTTTGGGTTTTTTTGGCTCTTTGATAAACGTTCCACGACAACACAGTAGATAACAGCCAGACAAAACTAGAAAGAATTTGCCAAAATGCAAAAAAATAAAATTAAAATAAAAAGAATACAAAACTAAATAAAAGCCAACCATAATTGCATTTTTATGCTACAAACGGCATAAATAACCCGTGCGATTTCCACTGCCAGAACAGTCCACCCTGCGATAAGGCAAACATTTTAGAGAGTGCAAATGAAAGCATAACTGTATTTAAATCAGAAAATGTAACTGAATTTTTATAAAGTGTTCAATATTAACCAAGAAAATAGAGAACAGTAAAAATAATGGATGAATCAAACATGATAGGTGGCTATAGAAAACTGGAGACAAACATAGATGTATATATTTATCATCTGATATGACTTTTAAACAAAAGATATATGAACTAAATAAATTCTTTAATAGCATTATATAATAATGTTACCTTAAGGAATTATTATTAACAACTAAGAGGGGCCCTTTGATAGCTATACGAAAATATATTTTTAAAAAAATAAAATAAAATAAAAAAAGAAAACTATAAAATATGGAAAATAGTGCACTTGAACCTCACATTACTCAAACTATTGGATATCAAAATCTGCACTGGATGCTATTATATTTTGCCATGAGCACTATGAAACTTTGGAAATTTACTTTAAAACATTTTGAGAGCTTCAAGTAATTATTTTTTATATTAATATGACAGTAAATATTTTTGTTTTCTAAAACTTGAAATCGCCAGTGTGAGCTGGTTAATGGGACAATAAATGACACCAGCTATACACCGAATATAGCACTTTACCTCTTAATTAAATCTGTTATGAAAAAAAAAGTTACCTAATAAACTGAGTTGAAGCATGAAAATCCAATAGAAAAGAGAAAGTTATAGTAGATCTTGTATATAATAATAAATACTAAATAATAAATACTAATAAATACTAGCATTGATGTAAGCAAGTGCATAATCTAGCAGCCCTCGACAAATAAATTGATCGATACTCTGCCTCGTGACTGCTATCGCATCGCATTGTAATAATAAAGTATTCCAAATGTTGCACATGATTATGAATATAAATATTATATATGATGTATATACTATATAGGTAATCATTTCTGCATGCTACATTACCTATCGGAGTGTATGAACCCTACCGACAGACCCTGAAAGGGCCTTTGGCTCTGTGGTCGAATGGCTGCGCATACTATAAATTGTTTGCAAATGTTTATCTGCAGACACGTCCGCAGGGTCGAAGGCTATATGGACACTGGTTACAGCTTTGACTTTGGCTTTCTGCAACATAAATTCTTGGGCAAAACAATACCCACACGCTCTCACACACACACACATACAGGTGGCACACGTGTACGTGTTTTTCGTTGAAAATAAATTAAATTTATGCTGTTTTTGGAGGTGGTTTTCCCGGTATTTTACCTTTTGTCTGGGCGTTGGGCCGCACAGCTTTTATTTAGCGCCCCGCATAAAAAACGAAACAAACTAAATAAATAAAAATAAAAACGGCACAAAATAATAATAAAAAAGAAAAAAAATGCACAACAATAAAATTTTATTATTTTCGCACAAAGTAGAAACTTTTTATACTTCATATGCAGCTCGGATTTTTGTTGCCTTTTTTAGTTTTCCACTCCCTTTTCTACTCCTCTTTCTGCTGCTATTTGTAATATGAGCTTGTGGTGATCCGCTTCGCGCTCAAAACTATTTTCATAATTTAAATATTTTTGAACACCAAAAAAAAAAAAAACAACAGAAAATATATAAATAAAAAATATATATTGTAAATATAAATTTACCTTATATAATGGAAATATGAAATGAAGTATTCACTATCGAGAACTACAAGGCGGGGTATTCTATAGGTACATGCAACCCGGCATGGTCCGGCTGATGACTTTCATTTCATTTTGTCCTGACATCTCGCTATATTTGAATTTTTGCATATATATTCAGTCGCTCTCAGATGATAATAATAATATCATATTTTCTGTCTTCTATTTTATGCAGCTGATTTTACAAAATCTGACAACGAATTCCTACTACGAGGTCAAAGTGGCAGCAGCCACGTTCAGCGTTATAAATCCCAAGAAAATAGTCTTGGGTAAATTTTCGGAATCACGAATTGTAAGTAAGACACCTACACACCCACACACACACACACCCACACACACACACACACACACACACACATCTGTCAGGCAGTGCATGCTTAAGCCAGGTTTGGCCTGGGGCGTGGCATGCCATAAACTTGACTATAATATTAGCTCTGATTACACACAAATGCATGCAAGCTGCCTGTCCGCCTGTCCGCCTGCCTGTCTGACTGTCTCTATGTTCTGTCAGCCAGCAGCACATTTTGTAGCCAAAAACTTTATTGCATATTCGCCCGGCTGTGGGCCAAGTCATAAGCCAAAGAGAGCCGTGCGCACAGTTTGTGGCATATCAATTTGCCTTTGAGAATGCCGCGTTGCCACGCTGCGTATGCGTAATAAGCGCCTTTGCATATTTTATGGCAAATTGTTGTCGAGCATAATGATCCGCGCTGACATTTAAAACGACAGACACACCTACACAGAAACCTATCAACCACGCACACAGACACACACACACACACACACACACACACTTGCGTAAATCATGTTGTGCAGTCGTGACAAAATATGCCAATTTAGCTGACCCCATTGCCCAGTGTTGTGCGGAGGGAGGTGGGCGGTGGGCGGATTGTCACGCCCTCATTAGCTGTGCAGTCTCCGTGCTTGGTTTGCCTTTTCCTTCGTTTTTTTTTTTGTTTTTTTTTTTTTGCCGTCTGTTATTTTTACTTGAGTTTCCTTGCGCATTTCCATATAATGCATAGCTGCATTTCAAGTGGCTCCACCTTTTGGCCACATTTACAAGCTGCGCTTCCGCCTCCGCCTCCACTTCTGCTTCTACTTTTTCTCTTGCTTTGCTTTAAGCTGCTTCCACTTCCACTTCCTCATCCATTTTCATTTGCATTTGCAGTTGCGCTTCCGCTTAAACGCACAATCCACACAAATGTTGTTTAAACAAATATTATTTAAAGCAACAAATGGCAGCTGACAAATATTTATATTAGTTTTATGCAAAGAAGCAGCAAGGAGAAACATCAAAAGTTTAGGTGACTGAGATCCTTGCAGATCTAGGGGCTGTATCAGACTGGCGAAGCTAGAAATACTGCTATAACTATATCATAACACTGCACAACAAAGTTGTGGCTTGTGTCCAGTGACAACATTTTGATAGAGTTTTACGAGTTCAGTATTTAAGAGGACGAAAAACCTACAAATTGATATAGAATATATAGTTGAAGCCATATTGTTTATTCTAAAATATTTCACTTATAAACAAAATTTAAGATTAACTTTGTCAGTGCATTAAATCACAAGATCTTCATATTCAACATCCTTTCCTTTGCAAATAATATCAAATGACCTGCAGAAAGTTTCCTCTTGACAGACTGTATAATAAGGTAGAAAATAGTATTAAATATCTAAGAATGACATTGGAAAGACTTTAAATATTTTATGTATGTATACATATGTATATCACATATCATATATCCCATACATATCTTATTCAGAACTCAACTATGATCGATTTTTCTTCGCACAGCTTCAGACAAACCCAAGAAACCCTTTAAGATTTAGCAATTTCTTAAGAACGGCAAACAGAGGCTGACCTAAAAGCTAATGCCTGTGGCAGACATTTCTTAAAAGCGTTACCTATTTCCTTTGGCCAGTTTGTTGCTTAAGGCTTAAAATAACAAAAAGTATGGGGCATAAGCCAAGGGACATTATGAATAAAAAAAAATAAAATAGCAATACAAAAGCTTAGCACACGCCCAGGCGCCGCAGTTAAACACATATTTGCATAACACACACACCCATACTCACACACACACACACACACACACACTCACACTGAGGGCACGCCTTTGAGCCGTGTCAGCTGCAGGCTCAATACATAAATCTTAACTTCCCCTTAAGAACAACATCCCCCACCCCTTGCGCTGGGCTGAAGCAACCCTAACTTGACTCTTTGCTCTTCACTTTCAGATACAATTGCAGCCGAACTGCGAGAAGCTGCAGCCACTGTTGAGGCAATCGCACAACGACTACAACTTGGCCGTCCTGGTGGGCATCATTTTCAGCTGCTTCGGCATCGTTCTGATTGTCATGGCCTTCTTCCTGTGGAGGTAAGTGGCGCTCCATGTTTACACGCGACTCAACTTCGAACCAACTCGAAATGCTAGGCAAAACAAGTGCAGCTGCATGAGGCCGCGGCGCGTGCTGTCTCCCTTAAATAGCTATAATATATATAAGAAGACAGAGCATTGCAGGCGGGCATGCACGACTAGATCATACTCTGTGAATATATAAATCAGATGGGAAAGGTTTAGTCTTATATTCCAGCTGTGATTCGTAGACTAAAAATCTAATCAGCAGATTGCCAAAACTTGACTCGACTCTAATTATCAAATATAGATGTAAATTTAGATATAGACAACTAGGAAGTCAAGCATCCGAATATGTCCACTTGTGGCTTAACTGACTAGTGTATCATAAATAGAGCACATGCCTAGTGCTCAGTTGTTAAGTGTTCTCGGCTGTCTCGGCGCACAGGCGGCACACGCCCAGCCCCTCCCCCATCCACCCCACACCCGCAGCGCAACGTGGCTTAAAAATAGGCGAGACCACAAATCAATGTGTCGACTGGGCGCAAATGTTGCATCCACACAGCAGGCGCAGCGCTATTTCTGGTGCGTGCAAAGATGAAAATGTTTTTATTTCGTATTTGATTTACCCAAAACAGATCAACAAAAAAACAAAAATTTATATATATATATATATATATATATATATATATATGTATATATCTATATATCTATATATATGCACATCGAGCTGATATATCTATTATAATGGGGCAACGGGACATCGAACTGTGACTGCAGCGAGGCTGAAAGAGTTTCAAGGGATTAACTAGCACATAGCTGGGGCATTAACATAGCTCTAGGCTACACATGTTGTATGAGGGTGTTGTGAAAGAGCAAAGAAACTCGAATGAACATGTAAATTATTAATAAATATGTTTTTGAGCTCAATAACTAAATATGCTTTTGCTTCTAGATAATTTCAGAACATATTTTTAATCTCCAAGTGCCCTATATCATAATTTCAATATAAACTTATAGAAACTTTATTTGCTTCTGCTATTTGGATAATTCCAGGCAATATTTATAATCAGAACGCTCAATAATCATACTTTCGATATATAACTATTATATATTTATCCTATACACTATGTTTAATTAATGCTAGTCTCATGATAATCTCATTTGCCGCGGCCAACTTAATATGCACGCCAAACTGTGCAGTGTTGCCAGACATCTTCAATAGTTAATCTTAAAGAAATTAAGCTCAGTTAGCAACTATGATTAAATCTAGTTATCTACTTTCAATGAGATTTTAGCTCGAGCAGCGAAACTAAAGGCAAATTTACTTTGAAATTCTGAAAAATTAAATTTTTTGATGCTGGCCCACACAAGCATAAAAATGACATCAGAGCGGCGTCCAGTTAAAATTCACGTTTCACTTGCGCATCCTTTGAAAGCCAACCCAATCCAAGTGAATGGGAAAGCAAACAGCAAAGAGGAAATACCCAGAAACCAATTCCAAGTGGTCATTGACCGGGGGTTAGGGGGCCACAAGAATGCCCGCATATTCATTAGAAATGTTAATTAAAATTCGAAACACAAAAACATAAGCCCAACCTGGAACGCCCACGATGCAGCAGGGAATCGAATGGAATGGAATGGAATGAACGGGAATGGGATGGAATAGAACGAAAGACAAGCAAAAAGTTTCAAGTTACTTAAAGTCTTTATTAAATATGAGAGTGGTTAACCCGTCCGTTGGCAGCGTTACACAATTTCGCACAAAGCCAAGGCCCCCGGGCGACTGTATAACTGTATAACGGCATAACGGTATTGCCACACTCTCCTCACACACGCACGCACACACATCTCACCCTGCTAAATGCCATAAAGAAAATGCGAAACATTTTTAACTTCAATGAAACATTTTTACTTCTTCTTTTCATTCTACGATTTTTTCTTTATTTTTCTTTATTTTACTTATTTGTTTTTTTTTTTTTTTCCTCTATGCCATTTTTCATGCTCCCGCGAATATGTCAAATAAAAGTTGCCGCACGCCTTTCCCAACCCCGGCCACAATCCCTCTGCCCCCCTCTCGGGTTCCCTACACCCCCATCCACTAGCGTTTTCTAACAAATTAATGCCATTTTATTTATTTTTTACAAATACTCTGGAAAAGTTAAGGACGCAATAAATAGAAAGGATTGCTGAAAAGGGGCTTAAAGGGCTGGCCGTAAAGGCAGCAACCATTTTTCAGGCAGCCTTCGCGTTTTAGAGCGGAAAAATTATATTTTATTTAAAAACAAACAAAACAAAACAAAACAAATTTCCACAATTTCCCTTTCAGTGCGAGCAAACAAAAGGAAGAAAAAACGGTGAAGTAAATAGGCATTAGGGAAAAAAGGTTTACCTTCGGGTAGTGCGAATAATATAGGTAATTTAGTGGTATCTGCGCTAAGTAGTTACTTATAAGATCTAAGCGGAGTTAGAAACTCAAATATCAGCTTTATAACATCAATTAAGAGTCTCAGTCTATATAGCTATTGTAATTCAAATAAATTTTGAATATTATATCATTATTTTTATTATTATATATTTCCGTTTTAATATTCAGTATTTCATATGCTATATTTAATAATATGATTAATAACCATTCTAACTTTCAATGCCAATCCGTCCCATTTTGACCCCTCCCACATATTCCAACTACCCCTTTGAACTATAGTATTGCTTGAGCTCAACTCAATTGCCTGTTGGAAATACTTTCTTCTTCGATTGAAATCTCAACTTGGCCTAGCGCAACTTTTGTTGCTGATGCCACGGAAAAATCAACAACAACAAAGGCATAAAAATACTCAAGAAATTTTTATTGGAACAATTTGTTGGTTACAATACAAAAATATGTCAACGATAACAACAATTTTTATTTACATTTTGACGCCGCATATAAAAGCGAAAAAAAAAAAAACAGAAAAGCAACAAAAATGAGAAAACTTTTGTGCCACAATTACATACATGTATGCATATAGCTGTCTCTCTCTCCCTCGTGCTGCCTCCCCCTTCCCTTCCCCCACACACTCAAAACTCTCTCTGTCTCTTTCTCTTTGCTGTTAGTAGTTTCATATTTTATGCAGTTTGGCAACATTGTTTTGCGGCAAGAACTTTATTTGCCCCGTGCCCGTACCCGTGCCCCATGTGCGCGACGAGGTCAGGCGTCGAGTTTTTCCGCCAACTTTTGCCTTTGGGCAACCCCCAAAAATACAGGAAAAAAAAAAACAAATTTTGCCAAGAAATTGTTTTGGCTTCGTATGCGCAACTTTTTGGGCCAACCCTTTGTTGTTGTCATTGATGTTGTTGTTGTTGCGCCAGCAGAGTCAAAAATATTAGAAGCACGTGCATGCCCCGAATGAGTTGAGTGTGCAGGTGGGGTTGGGGCTGAAAATGGGTTAAGTTGCGCCTGTGTAAATGTCTATGTGCGTGTGTGTGAAGCATAAATTTCACTTCAAGAGTTTTGCTCAGGTTGATATTCCCATTAGCTGAACTTTAATTGGAAAATCTTTTGTCTCTCTCTCTCTTCAACTTGACTTTCAAAATCAACTTCAAAACAGTCATGGTAAACATCTACTTCGAATTTGCTATTCCACATTCCCAAACACAGCAATTAATACCTTTATCTATTTGTTCATTAACAATTATTTTAATGACAGACAATACATTAATCTAATTGGTTTATTTATGAGCGCAAAGTATTTAACAGAGATAACAGAGATAACAGAGGGCCCTCTCTTGCCGAGTATTTTATTAAGCAATAACATAAAAATACCGCAAATAGAAAATACTATCGCTCACGGTCTGAGAGAGCAGACATCAAAAGTCTAGCTAAACTTTTCTGTAACATGCGTGTCTTATCAGACACAGCTGGCAATTGGCCAAAGCTCTCGCTCACCCGTACGCTCTTACAGCGATCAAGAGAGCACTTAACATAGCGAGTTTGACATTAACAGAGTGAGCGCTGTTGAGACCGCATACAGCTGTTGCTGCCAATTGGGTTTTCAGTTGCGTTTTGATAATCGAGCTACGCGATCAACAAGTGTGTGAGGGGCGCACCTCAAAAAGTCGTCAATAAACACGCGAGTAAGACGGAAAAGGAGATAGTCACAACAACAAAATAAACGGTGCTTATCAAAGCAGCGAAAGAAACAAAAATATAGGCACGATAAGCCGTCAATTTGTATTCCTTTTGTTTTGTTGTCAAGCTCTTGCATTCTAGCCAGTGCGTGCGTGTGTGTGTGTGTGCCATTGTATATGCGTGCATGTGTATGTGCGCCAATTGCGTACTACATAATTTTGCAAGTGCCTGGCGACAGAGCGGCTGCCCCTCGACGACTGCGCACCCAGTTGCCAATATGACGTAATTCTTTCTGTGTTAATAAACGTGTGCAACAACAGCAACAGCAACAGCAACAATAACAGAGGCCAAACAGACGGCGCAACACGCGCAATGCAATTTTAACTTGACAGAGAACAAAGCTCTGTGCACCTGCTCACCGACCCCGCCGTCACTGGGGCATTTGAGCGATCATCTTTATGAGCAGCATGTCAGCAGCTGGCGGGGAAAAGCGACGCAGCAGCGCCACGCCGCTCTCGCCGTCGGCATCGGCATCGGCGTCGGCGTCGACAGCGTCGCCCCTTGTACGTCGCAAATCGAAACGTGGAAATTGGTTTACGTAAGTTTTGCGCTCTAAACCCGAATGGTCTAACACAGGCGGCGTGGGGCATGTAGAATAGAAAGTTGAAGAGGGGGTGGGGTAGGCGCTGCGGCCACCCAATGCAAATGGAATCGGCCGATCAACTTTTTATGACAAAAACAATCAACAATCGAGAATGCATAACAAATGAGGCGCAGTCAGAAGAGAGAAAAACAGAAACTGAAACTGCTGCCAAAAGCATAAGAAGTAAATAAACAAAACGGAAGTTGACAAAAGAAAACAATAGCCGTAGACATGCGCAATAGTCGACGCAGCAATACCCTGGGCTTAGATGAATATGCTGACATTCGGTTACATAAACATACATTACATACAGATATATAAATGTCATTATGTTTCATTAACTTTGTCGCTAATTTAGGCAAAAAAAAAAAAGAAAACTAATTAAACAAACCAAAAACGTAATAATCCACACGGCTCAGTTGTAATTCCACTTCAAGGTTCACTTCGCAGTAAAACTAAAAAAAAAAAAAAAAAACAGTTAATTCAGGTGTAAAACGCTTTTAAAACTCGGAACTCGCAAAAAAAAAAAACAGCTGAACAAAGCGCTAAATTATCAAAATATAATAGATATTTTTTATATAACAATCAGGTGCTTGACCTATAATTATCGCACGTAAATCAAAGTTTTCAAATGTGTATTTCATTTGTTTATAGTCGGCAGAAGAAGAAAAAGTTGGAAAAAGAAAAATACATTAAAAATGTAACAGAAAGTTTAACAGCAACAAAACAACAACAACAAAATTACAAGAAAACGGTAAACTTTTAACGAGCAATTAAAGTGTGTAATATATATGTATATTATAGGCATATGTATATACATACATAGTATGCATTTGGAGAGTTCCTAAGTGTCTACTTATTTTTTTTTTATGATTTACAAACGTCGTGATTACGTTTATAATAAATGTATTTTTCCTATAATAAATATGTGGTGCGTAGTTGTGAAACAACAACAATAGCAACGGCGACATTGAATAACAAAAATTCGCATAAACATGTTGACATATATATATCGAGATACATAAAGATATACATATATACATATTTACATTTATACGAAGCTCTAAGACTAGAAAAAGGAAAAAAAAAGCAAAGATAAAAAAGAAAAACACGAGTTGTTTTGCAGCTTAAAATACTTTCTATAATGCTTTTATTATTACTTTTATTGTTATTGTTGTGTTGCTCTTATTTTTGATAAACATATACTCAATGTACTGATAAAAACCAAATATTTATTTATATCTGTATCAATATTAAATATACAGCTGAGCTGCTTGCGGACATTTCTCAGAAGCAAAAAACTTGCTGCGCTGTTTGTTTAATGTTTTTGTTTAAATTAAAAGTTTATGCAAATATCTGAAATCTAAATAATTGACAGATCATATGCATCATTTGTTATTTGTATATATAAATAAATGATATTAAATAGAGTGGGGGCGAAAAAAAAGTTTTTTGTCATGGAATGCTGACAGCGATTTACGCAAAATTTTTTTCTATATGAATTGGAATTGACTTTGTTTATAAGATAATATTAATATTATTTACAAATTTCTTGTGAAAATATGCTATGGAACATAAAAACGAAAATATATTTTTGATATCTATTTTTATTAATATTTAAGCTCGAAAAAAATTTGAAATTAAAGAGTCAGTAATAATTAAATATCAATGAAATATTATTTAATTAAATATTAGATTATATTTTTTATTTATTTATTTTTTATTTTTTTATTTAAACTACCTATATTAAATAGCCCTCTCTCGCTCCCTCTTCCTTTCTCTTTCTAATTGCTTTAGCCAATTAGAAAAACTTAACCCCAATTCATGCACTGCACAGGTGCAATTGCCTAACCAATGCCACGCCCACTCCCCACTCGAGCTGCTCTTCAGCTGGGAAGCAGCAGCGGCTCGTTGTCACTCAAAAATCTTTGCATAGGTATTCAAAATGCCAAAAGTAGCAAAAAGTTCAGTTGCAGCTGCCATTCAAAAATGTAAAAAAAAAAAAATAATAATAATAATAATAAAAAAAGTTAAGAAAAAAACGGAAAATGTTGAGCAGAAAAAATTACTTGTTTATGCTTGGCTGCAACTAAATACCGTTAATGTTGACCAAAAGCACCCCACAAGCCTTACGGATGTCCTTCAGTGCAGCTCAGCACTCGCCTTCTCGCTCGCTCTATTTCACTCACTCACTTCCCTCTCTTTCTCTCTTTCTATTGCTGGACAGCTTATTATTTATGAATTTTGATTTTAGTTAAAAGCGCGCTGCACATTGAATGCTACTTAAGCTACTCCTGCTGCACTCCTCCCACCTACCCCACTGCCACTCCCCCTCTGCAGGGGCATCATTTATGCCTTTGAGCTCTGCTGACACCTGGTATTTCACCGTTTCTACCATTTCCGACTATTTCCACTGATGCCAAATACTTATTAAGTACGCTTTTGTGCGGCTGCCTGATACTTGAATATACTCGGCTCGCGCATCTCTACAGGACTCACCGTCCCTTTCCTCCACCTGTTCTATGCGTTGAAATGGACCAATAATAAAGCTGGAACATTCAAATGATATTCGTTACCTCTGCTTTAAGGTTGTTTTAAGTGAACTGCAAGTGAAGCTGTTTATATAGTTAAAGAGTTAAATATAATAAATTATTATATGGCATGACAAACTGATAAAAACTCTGAAAACTCTGAAAACTGATTCTGTCTCTATATAACTCCGATATCCGCGAAATACGTCTCCTATCTGAAAGTACGTGCATATATTTGTATATTATATAAAGATACAATCTTAAACTTTCCCATAATATGCCAACTAATATACCTACAGTATATACTCAATCTTATCTAACTGTAATCTGTAAAAACCCCCATTATATATGTACATATATACTATATGAAACTCAACTTTACGTAAGCCGAAAACAAAAACTTGATTAATTAACACTTGATCTTTTGTGGCTTAACTCATTTCAGCAGAAAGTGCTTCCATGCGGCTTACTACTACCTGGACGATCCGCCACATCATCCGAATGCGCCGCAGGTGGACTGGGAGGTGCCCGTCAAGATCGGAGATGAGATACGTGCGGCGGTGCCCGTAAATGAATTCGCTAAGCATGTGGCGTCGCTGCATGCGGACGGGGATATTGGTTTTAGTCGCGAGTACGAGGCCATTCAGAACGAGTGCGTCACCGATGATCTGGCCTGCGAGCACTCGCAGCATCCGGAGAACAAGCGCAAGAACCGCTATCTCAACATTACAGCCTGTAAGTGCACAGATTACAGAGTATAGGAGATCTATTTCTAAGTACTTTCTCTATGTAACTCTTTCTCCCTCTCTCTCTCTCTCTCTCTCTCTCTCTCTCTCTCTCTCTCTCTCTCTCTCTCTCTCTCTCTCTGCAGACGATCACAGTCGCGTCCATTTGCATCCCACGCCTGGCCAGAAGAAGAACTTGGACTACATCAATGCCAACTTCATCGACGGATACCAGAAGGCGCACGCCTTCATTGGCACCCAGGGCCCCTTGCCCGACACCTTCGATTGCTTCTGGCGCATGATCTGGGAGCAGCGCGTGGCCATCATCGTCATGATCACCAATTTGGTGGAGCGCGGACGGCGCAAGTGCGATATGTATTGGCCGAAGGATGGCGTCGAGACCTATGGCGTTATACAGGTGAAGCTGGTCGAGGAGGAGGTCATGTCCACGTACACGGTGCGCACGCTGCAAATCAAGCACCTCAAGGTGGGTAACTCCAAGAGTTTCTGTTTCCATTTAAATGCAATACGAATTCCATTTCAGCTGAAGAAGAAGAAGCAGTGCAATCTGGAGAAACTTGTCTATCAATATCACTATACCAACTGGCCGGATCATGGCACCCCGGATCATCCATTGCCCGTGCTGAACTTCATCAAGAAGTCCTCAGCTGCCAATCCCCCCGATGCCGGTCCAATCGTAGTCCACTGCAGGTGAGTGTTGGCTATAAGAATGCATATGTTTGGACTTGGCTAATTGGACTCTATTTGTTATATTTGCAGCGCTGGCGTCGGTCGCACTGGCACCTACATTGTACTGGACGCCATGCTCAAGCAGATCCAGCAGAAGTCGATTGTGAATGTGTTTGGCTTCTTGCGTCACATCCGCGCCCAGCGAAACTTCCTTGTCCAGACCGAGGAGCAGTATATATTCCTGCACGATGCGCTCGTCGAGGCGATCGCCTCGGGCGAGACCAATCTGACAGCAGAGCAAGTCGAGGAGCTCAAGAACTGCACTCCGTACTTGGAGCAGCAGTACAAGAACATCATACAATTCCAGACAAAGGACATACACATCGCCTCCGCCATGAAGCAGGTGAACTCGATTAAGAATCGCGGCGCCATCTTCCCCATTGAGGGCAGTCGCGTCCATTTGACACCCAAGCCGGGTGAGGATGGCAGCGATTACATAAATGCCTCGTGGCTGCATGGCTTCCGGCGTCTACGTGACTTCATTGTCACCCAACATCCCATGTCGCACACGATAAAGGACTTCTGGCAAATGGTCTGGGACCACAATGCACAGACCATCGTGCTGCTCTCCTCGCTGGATGATATTGTAAGTTCGCCTACGCACGATAAGGACACAGACACTAAACTCTATTCATTGCAGAACTTTGCCCAGTTCTGGCCGGATGAGACCACGCCCATCGAGAGCGATTATTATCGCGTCAAATTCCTGAACAAAGTCAACAAAAGCGACTATGTAAGCCGCGATTTTGTCATCCAGTCCATACAGGACGACTATGAGCTCAGTGTCAAAATGCTCCATTGCCCCAGCTGGCCCGAGATGTCCAATCCGAATAGCATCTATGACTTCATCGTCGATGTGCATGAGCGCTGCAATGACTATCGCAACGGACCCATTGTTGTGGTCGACAGGTGAGCGAGAGAGTTCAATCTTAACCAAGTGGAATTCCTTCATATTCCGAATTCCTTTCAGATATGGCGGCGCCCAGGCGTGTACCTTCTGCGCCATCTCCTCGCTGGCCATTGAGATGGAGTACTGCAATACGGCGAACGTGTATCAGTATGCCAAGCTTTATCATAACAAGCGACCCGGCGTCTGGACCTCCAGCGAGGATATACGCCTCATCTACAATATACTGTCCTATTTGCCAGGCAATCTCAATTTATTGAAGCGCACGGCGCTGCGCACGGAATTCGAGGATGTGACAACGGCCACGCCGGATCTCTATAGCAAAATTTGCAGCAATGGTAATATTATACACCAACAACAACAACAACAGCAACAGCTGTTGCTTGCACAGCAGCAGCAGCAGTTGCTGCAGCTGCAAATACAACATGAAACACAACTACAGCTACAGCAACAACAGCAGCAGCAGCAGCAGCAGTCAAATCTCATTAGTCATAGTCATACAACAACAGCAACAGCTACTGAAATAACAAATGAAACATCTGCAACTGCAACTGCAACAGCCACAGTAGCAGCAGCAGCAGCAGCAGCAACAACACCAACAATACCAACAACACCAGTCACAGCAAATACTAATTCTAGCTTATTACCCATCTCATCATTGTTACCACCCACAGTTGCTCCATCATCCATTACACCCACACCCAGCAATGACATGCCCAATCCAACAGCAACAACAACAACAACAACAACATCTACAACAGTCCCAATACCAACAACAATAACAACACCAACAACAATCGCCACAGCCACAACCACACCAACAACTGATTTAACCCATACTAATGCTAATTTTACCACTGTTACTAACAATGCTGCCGATGTGCCGCCAATAATTGCTGTAAATTGTGATGAACTGGTTCAACAACAACATCAACAACAACAAATGCTCGCGCTGATACAACAACAAACCCAACTGCAACAACAATATAATACGCATCAACAACAACAACAATTGGAAAATGCCAACTGCCTGCATGTTGATGAACTGATCCACCCAACAACGGCCACTCCACCAACACCAACAACAACCATGTGCAACAACAACAACAACATCAACAACCTGCAACAACCGCTTAATCCAGCAGTCACAGATGCTCAAAACTTAGATATTGTAGCTTAGAAATAAACATAAAATAAAAGTAAAAAGTAAATTAAAATAACATTTTATAAATGCTAAAATATGATATAAATATAACTAAATATAAATACATTTAAAATATAATTAATAACTAATTCTAATTACTGTATACATCTGCTTAGTTATTTAAGCAAGTCCTTTAAATTATTTTTAATATTATTTAACATTTTATTTATTATTTTAAATTTTTATTTAAGTAACTTTAAATATTCTTTGGAGTTTCCAGGGCAACTCTCCGCCAGGCGTATCACGCTTACTGTATTTATAAAGAAAAAACAAAAAACATGATTTACCATTATTAATTGTTTATATTCAATAAATTATTTAAGTTTGCTAAAATTTATGGTAGTCGCAAGCAAAAGAAATAATAGTCAAGGCACACGGTTCAATATAAATATATGTATATCCATATATATTTATGAATATTATCAAATATAATAATGTTTAAATGTAGCTAAACGCACAAAATGCCAGAATAGTTCCCACACAAAGAAAACCACAAAAATCAAATTAAAAATATATATATATATAAATAAAAATTTCCCTAACTTAGTTACCATTAAAGTTATTTTTTTTTTTTTTTTATATATATATATATATAAATATTTAGAAAGAAACTCTGTTGTACTTTTTTGTGCCATGCTCTAATTAATTAGTTCAAATCAGGTGTTTTTCATATAAGGCCAGTTACCGTTACACATATTGACATATTTTTTGCTAAATTGTTTCAATGTCCGTCCTACAATCTGTTAACAATAACTGTTTTTCCGCTCAACTCCAATTATTACAACGATTACAAAATGTTAAAATTTGAAAAACAAACAACAAAAAATCGTAGCGAAAATTATGCGAATTTAATAGACAAGAAAATGGAATATTTAAGTAACAATTTGCATATATACATAATGTCACGTCTAGATATCTAGAAATATTTTCTCAAATTTAATCGAAGCACACCTTAAAACAACCACATCACTGTAAATCGTAAGGAAAACAAATGAAACGACAAGTAGAAAACACGCCTCACATCGCAATTGTAAATAAATATATCGATGTGTAGATCGCAAATAGAACTTAAGACGAGCTTTTCGACCGGCTCTCAATGCTATAAATATTGTAAAAAAAATTAAACGTACGAAAGAAAAACTGCTTAGCGTTTAGTATTTAAGAACTTATTGTATGTAAAGCGTATCGCAGGCAAAGTATTACTAAAATATATAAATGTGGAAAAACGGAAAAAAAATTAAAATGAAAATATTCAATTGAAAAATATCTTCACATCACTCTTTTTTTTTTTTTTGTGGACAAGGAATGAGCGAAGGAAGTTAAGTGAGCGAGTGTAAGGCGTAAGCGATTCTAAGAAATGTCTAAAGACGATATAAGCACAGGGTGTTTCAGCTCCGAATGCCCGATTCCCCATATTGTACAGAGTCACACATTAAATAAAATATAGATGTTTGCACTATTGAATTGCCATGGCTATAGATGTGAATTCTCAATGGATTGTACATGCTTCGAATATGATATATATGCGTATGTGCATAATAAGAAATATATATATACATATATGGTATTAAGTACAGTAGGGTGCTTGAAGTATATACATATATTATATGTAAATAGCATGTAAACAGTTGAGCTCTTATTAAACAGCTGCACAATTCCCAAGATTATACTTCGAGTCGAGTCGAGTCAAAATAAAAGTCCTGTAAGATGTATACATGTGTAAGCGAACATACGTATATGTATTGATATATATATATATGTATATGTATTTACTGACAACATGTTTTAAAGACTGGTTTTTTGTACACTTTATCTTAGGCAGGTATACTGTTTACATTGTATTATTGTATCTAATTGTATTGAATTGCTTTCGATTTCGAGTATACCAAAAGTTCAATTCAGTTTAGTTACAATGTATAACCGTATAGCTTAACTCTAATATTATTTCGCTCAAAAACAAGCTGCATTTCTATAAAAAGAAAATTTAAAATTAAAAAAAAAAAAAAAAAAAAAAAAAAAAATTATTAAAACCTAAGAACAAATTCAACCTAACGACCAATTTTCATATTTTGTTTGTTATAGAGCATAAAAACTCTAGGCACTGTATTTAATTTAAGTATTTAAGATACGATCTTTAAATTATATTATATATATACATAGATATACATACATATGTATGTATTACATAGATGGCTTGTAAATTCTCATAACTTAACAGCAAAAACTGTAATGCTTCATCTGTAATATACGAAAGACCATATTATTTTCAAACTAAAATATAACTAATGCATTTTAACTATGAATCACAATTTAGTTGTTAGTTATACACAATGGATGTACTATAAAAAAAAAAAAATAAATAAAAAAAAAAAAACAGATAAAAAAAATCAATGGAAATAAAATCTAAATGTATGAATGAAGATTTGTAAATTGACAGCCAAACATAAAACAAAATCCTTAAAAAAACGAGGCGAGGCAATTAGACAGCCAATGTGAAGATGATTTAGAAATATAAAAGAAAAACAAAATACAACCGAAGAACTAAAAGAAAATATTTAAAAAATAAATAAAAAGTAAAAATCTGCACACACTTCTCGAGCAAGGAAACCTTTCCAAGACTAACTACCTTCACAAATCATATATTAATATATATATATATATATATATATATATATATATGTATATCTATATATATATATATATATATCTAATTGACGGTGTTATGCAATTTATAAATGTGATGAATGTCAAACTTAAGCGTATAAAACACAAGAAAAAAGATCACAAAAAAATATTATATAAAATCTAAAAAAAAAAAAAACAGTTTAGTAAGAAAGCTGAAATGTAGCGAGAAATAAAAACTAACCTAAGCATAACCCACGATTTTAGAGCTAAGCATAGAGCGAGAGGGATACGTGAATACAGCCCCATAGTTTTTAAAAGGGAATTACAGAGTAGATCATCAGCGCAAGGCAGCAAACTGAAACAAAGTGAAGTAAACCACGTTATATAGAGGGCAGTAAAATTGCCATGAGAACGCTCACGGCGTAGCGATCAAAAGAAGTATCTCGACATACAACAGAAAATTGAAATATAAGTTTATGTACACCTAAGTTATGGATAAGCTAATGAAAAGTTGCTATGGATGCAAACAAAAATGAAAGAAAAAAACCCAAAAACTTATAAAACTAAACTGAATGGAAATATGAATAAAGAAAATCTGATTTAAATTTTGAAAGAGTACCCACGTTTAAGTCGGCGCCCTCGTTTCCAGCGTAAACTCCACATCCATTTGGCCAAAGCTGCTCCGAGGCAGTACATCGGGAATCCAGTTTATATATAGGCCACTTTTTATCTGTAACTTATGAATTGCATTAGAATTGCAAATAACGTTTAAACGTGTTAGGCTTAGCAATTAGCAAGGCTGCAAGGCAAATTATTTAATTAACTTATTATCGTTTGAATGGACTGCATTATATCAATTTAACTAATGCACATCTACATTCGTATGGACTTGCAGAACTTTTAGCATTTCGAGACTATATTAAATATTGCAAACGAGTCTCTAAATACGAAAGTGGCTGCCATAAATTGGGTTACCGAATGTTATCTTGCAATTACAGCCTTGCTAACAACTAGTTTTTTTTAGACTATCTCAATTGCACCTGCTGCTCGACATCAAAGACCATTTTAACCACATAGAGCCGCAGCTTGGCATGCACCGGGCGTTGTCTGTGCTGTGTTGATGCCTGAGTGGGCGTCTGTCTCACATACGGCACAAAATGTCCAAGTGCATGGCGCTCAAAGCACCTTTCCAGCTGCAAGTTAAGCTGCTCAAAGAGAAATGCACATGTAAGTCGCCAGTTTAGAGTCTCCTGAGACACTTTATACACACATTGCGACTGCTGAAGATGCGTTTCACAGTGTGCGAGGCACTGAAGTGCCACACATACTTGCTCAGACCTTTGTGCTTGCCAGAGTCAATGACTGCCACTTGATGCAAGGGACGGCGCTTGATGCCAGCACTGAAGCTCTTGCTTAAGTGCGAGAATGTTTCCTATAATGTAGGAGTATTAGTTTAGCCATAAATATGTATAAATTACTCTTTATAGGTGCTTCAGTGCTCTCACCTTGTGCACATGAAACGTTTGCAGTATTTGCCTCGTGCTAATTGCCTGCTGAGGCGCAGGTTCCGGCTCGATGGTTGAGTTGAGGAGCTCTATCACATAGTCCAGCCAGGCTTCATATGCCAACGCTGGCTGCACAGCCACGCCCACAGGCTCAACTACAGTTGTACACGTAGGTTCATTCACAATGAGCGCACGCTTTGCTGGCAGTGGAGGTTGCTTGCGCGTCTTGACCTCATCCACAATTTCAGATGCTTTGATGGCCGCCTTCTTGACGACCGCAATCGTGGGCAGCTCTATGGCGGGCAGCTGATTGGTGGCTGCCGGCGGCGCCTTTGCGTAGATGGGCTGAGGCGTCAGTATGTTGTACGGCTCGCTGACCAACGGCAGCTCAATATCCTCGCTGCACAAATCGATCTGGTCGGTCAGTTGATATTGATCCATGAGCTCAATATTGCAATCGGTCAGCTCTAGATGTTGATCCTGCTGCTGCTCAGCGTATATATCGAAGTTAGACAAGAGCTGGGCATCGTTGGGAGCACAACTACTGCTGACGCTGTGTGCGGCAGGCATCGAATCCATGTCGTATATGATATCTGAGAACTCCTCTGGCATGGGCAGCAGCTGTAAGATTGAAACATGAAATTGGCAGACCTTTATAACTACATCAGACTTACATCCGTGTCAGCTACACAGAACTCATTGTCAAAGATATATATGTCTTCGGAGAGATCAACATCGCCGCTTGGGATTATGCTTAGGCTTAGACGTAAATCGTCGTGTGTGGCTTCGCCTAGAGGCGTCTCCAGTTTGTCGGGCATCCAAAATGTCTGCAGACTCTTTGTAAAGTTGCCATAAATCGTCTTGCCCTGTGGTGAACTGAGTATGCCAGCCAGCACGAGGAGCAGATGATCACAAATCTCATCCTGCATAACCAGGGAGTTGTCTGGCTCCACGATAATCTTTAGCTTGCGACAGGCACACGCATAGGTGCCCTTCTTGGTGGAGAGTCCGTTGGCCAGCGCCGTCACATGCAGATGCGCCGCTGGAAACGTGTTCGAACGTTGACATTTGACCACAAAAGTAGTTGCATTTAGTCGCTGCACTGCCGGCCAGTGGTCCTGCTCCTCGGCCGATTTATACTGCTGCCAGAGCTGTTGCTTTTGCTCTATCGTAATATTCAGATTCCAGAGCACCTCACGCGACACGGTGTACACCTGCGCCATGGGCATCTGATCCTGACCATCGCGACAGGCTTTGATGTGCCTGCAATCGCTGTCAGCCTTACACGCATCCACATAACACACAGCCTTGCTGGAAACAACGGCTGCATTCGGTTGCAACGACAACGTCACATCCTCAAATGACACAAAATTTCGCGGCTGAGCCTCTGGATCCCGTTCTTTGGTCCGCACCGAATAGACCGTACAACCGGCACGTTGGCACACCAGCTGCACTCCATCGAGCTGATTTTTGTTTTGGGGGCACGTAAGATTCCTACAGAAGAGAGCACGACTGCCATTTATGGCGCCGCAACTTGAACATTTTCTTAAACCGCGTAACGTTGGAGGTCGAATTTGTATTAAATCCGTACATTTACTCTCGTTAGACATATTTACAGCGCTGCCATACTGTTTAATAAGAGTGTCAATCTATCGATAAGTATAGGGTTTTTGCAATTACTATCGTTAAATTAGCGCGAAAATACATTTTGAAATGTAAAACCAAACTTGTTAAACCCCAAACTTAAGTGTAAATGAAATAAAAGTTAGAGCTCCTTCAACTTTAAATGAAAACTGTATTTACATAATTAAGTTCGTATGCATGCCGCATGTCGCTGCAAACTCTCTAGGCAATCGAATTCCACCTGTGCCTCAATCCAACGAGCCACTGTAAGCAGCAGCTGCTCATTCAGGTTATTGCTCATCAGCTGAAGACTAAGCGGCAAGCCGGCTCTGGACAGTCGTATAGGTATCGAGACAGCTGGGATTCCTGCCATATTGGCTGGCTGTGTGCAAAAGTCCTGTACGGCGCACTGATCGCGGTTGCTCAGAGCGGCAAAGTCCTTGTAGACAGGCGCTTCACTTAGCGTTGTGGGCGTTAATAATATATCCACTTGGTCCTCGGTTGTCGGTGGCTCGAACACTTTAATAAAATCTTCAGCGATCAAACGACGCACACGCAAAGCCTTCTCAAAATAGTGATCATAGTTTTTGCGCAGTAGCAGAAAGTTTCCCGTTAATATGCGCGTCTTGACCACCTGGTTAAAGCCTTCAGCTCTAGACTGTGCATAGAGCTGCTCAGTGCTTCGCTCGTCTGCTGCTCGGTGTCCATACTCGATGCCATCGTACCGCGCCATATTACTAGCAACCTCACATTGATTCAGTATGGAGTATACGAATATGCTGGCCGCAGTGTGAGGCAATGATATCTGTCGAACGCTGGCACCTGCGCACTCCAGTAGGTCCGCCACCTTGGTCCAGGTTTCCAGGACTTCAGACGAAAGTCCCTCGCAGTTATATTCTTTGGGTATGCCAATGCGCAGAGAACGCAAATCAATTTGATCAATTTCTGGTAATTTTAGTTTCTTGTATGGCCTTCTTATTGTCGTCGAGTCCTGTATATCCGGACCGGCTATGGTATTAAGCAGCTCAACACAGTCGGTTACCGATCGGGTTAATATGCCGGGCACATCCATTGAATTAACAAGTGGTATGAGACCGTAGCGAGAACAAAGACCATATGTTGGCTTTAGTCCCACTACGCCACAATAGGAGGCGGGGTTGCGCGTTGATCCGCCCGTATCAGAGCCAATCGCTCTGCAATAAGAGTAGAAATTAATTGGTTTGAAATAAATTCATTTTTACCTCGTATAGTCATCGATAAATCTTGATCTGTAAATACAGCTATCGATATATTACTTGAAGGTTTTTTTTGACACAGCTGTGAAACGGTCACACTGCGCCATCAGCGAACGCAAAGTAAAATATTTACGTGAAATTGCGAATAATTTGTAGCGTATTGAAGCGATGTCTGCGCTCTTTCGCCTAACCAGCCGTGCCGTGGCACTGCAGCGCTCAGCAGCGCTCAATCAGGCAGCAGCGCTACGCCTGTGCCGCAGCATCAAAACATCACCCAAGAAGGATGAAACGGTTGCAGCACCAGCCACCGTTACGACCGAAGACTTTGCTAATCCCAACCCAAAGAACTGGATAAGCTACGGCTTCGATTACAAAAGTGAGGCTGAGGATCGCAAAGCAACAAAATCGACATTCTTCTTTGCAGTCACACTGTGCCTTGTGTGGGGCACATTTTATTGGTCCTATTTACCCGATACGAAGTTGCGCGACTGGGCTCAACGCGAGGGCTTTTTGGAGCTGCGTCGCCGCGAGGAAGCGGGCGTCGATTTGATTAGCCCCAATTATGTGGATCCCGATAAGATTGTGCTGCCATCGGACGAGGATCTCGGCCAAACGGAAATTATTATTTAAACAATTAGTGAACTAACCCTTAGTTTGTTTTGTAAGCGAATGTTATGTAATGGAAAATGCTGTTGGCCACAGCGGAACGCGTTTCATGTGCGTAAATAAACGAACATATTTCGGCACGAACTTATTTGTCAGGGACTGTCTTTGCTTTTTAAAAGTGAGCTAAGCTAAAATACGCAGTTTTATCAATTGTTGTTACAACTGCTGCATTTTGAGGTTAGGTTGGATCAAAAATGTAAACAAAAGAACTTACGCATAACACAAACCAGCAGCAACAGCTGATGCGGAGCCGCCCGAACTACCGCCTGCTATGCGCCAATTGTCCTCACTAAAGGACTCACTCCATATGTTCTTGGTTGGCCCATAGATGGAGTCCACTGTGCCGGCACCCATAGCAAATTGATCCATGTTCGTCTTGCCCAATATAACGGCGCCGGCTTCTTTTAAACGCGAGCAGACAGTCGCATCGTAGGGCGGCACAAAATCCTTTAGCATGCTGTAACCGGATTTTTTAGTTAATAGCATCTTTCATTTAACAGTAATCTTGAGGTACTTACCGTGAAGCGCAAGTTGTGGCTATATTCTTTGTACAGAAATTGTCCTTAATGGCTACGGTAACGCCATCCAGACTGCTCAATGGCTTCTGCTCCGCATACCGGCGAACCGACTCCTTGGCCTGCTGTAACGCCTGCTCGGCTGCAATGCACACAAAGGCGTTCAACGTCTTTAGGTTAGTGGACTGTGCCAGCGCTTGCTCCGCCACCGACAGTGGAGACAATTGTCCATTGATGTAACTTTCGGTTAGCTGAAATTTTGGGTCTGTTAAGAAACATAGAAGAAATGTTGACAATTTCTCATACCTGTTTAATACTCAGCTGTAGGTGGCGCCTCATAATAGCAATACAAAATATAACTGAAAAACTCTTGCTTTAATTTAATAAAATAAAAACCACCATCATAAACAATAATTAATTCGGTTAATGCAGGCTATGTGTACGCACAGGGTGTACATCTATTTACACCCTGTCAACTAGAGATGCGCACTTAACCGATACTTTTAGCACGTTAATCAAAATTTAAACTTTAATTTGCAACTAACAAACACGTAGGTATATTTCATAAAACTCTTAGGCGATTTAACACTAATTACATATAACATTTAGCAATAGTAAACTAGAGACTAATCTATGTTGCGAAATTTGACTATATGCCCGACCGTTTTTAGTGTTTTCTGCATTCATTTGTTTTTATTCTTATCTTTCGGATTGTGGTCGTCATGGGCTGTGGTTACATTCAGAGACATATTTGCCTCCGGCTCCTTGTCCTCCTTCTTAATCTCTTGTTTAGCTGCAGTGGAAGAGGGTTCGTCGTCCTCGGTCTCAGATTCGCATTTCTGTGAATGAGAATAACCGGACATTAGAATTGTTTGCGCTAGATTTCAATTAATTCAATTCATTAATGAATGATGCTAGAAATGTACATGCAGTTATTTAGTTAATTTCAATTAGTTGAGCAGTGCATCGAACCAAGGCATATTTTCGATGCCTTCGAGAACGTTCAACATATCACTGTCGGTTTCATTAAATTCAAAATTCTGATCAGTTTGCATTGCACTTTGATTCGAGTTTTCATTAGAAACAGCATCGATAGAGGTGACTGCATCGATTGAAGGGATTTCATCTTGATTGGAAATATGATCTTGATTCTCAAATATATTGTTATTATCGGTCATATATGGATCATCCAGCCCCAGCCCCAGAACACTACAGTCCATATCGAGCAACATGGCGTAATTCTCATCAATAGAATTGGTCAAATCTTCGACGGTATCAAAGTCAAATATACCATTTGCCAACTCCAACAGATCATTCTGAGTGCTGGAGTCAATGGATTCATTGATCTGGTCATTGTCACCGTTAAAAGTCTCATCACTGCCGCCAGTCGCAAATATACTTTCGATCGACGGTATGATCGGCACTTCATAAAACTATGGATGGGGAGGGGGGGTGAGATGTCGGTATTTTATTCAAAAATTGATCACAAGCTTTTTGTTCATTAAACGCTACGAAATACTTACATATAGATATACGTATGTATGTCTAGCTAGGACTATACTATAGTATATAGTAGTTGTTTATGTGTATAAATGTTGGAACTACCGGCTAATGAAGACTGCTGCTCGATCAAAGCGATAACAATCTATAGCGATCATTTCTGTTTGTCTTTACGATTTACGTTTGTATGAATAGAGTAATGTCTATGTATGTATGTATGTATATGGAATTAGTATTTACACAAATGTAGGCGCAGAACTTATGCGTTTAGTGCTAATGCTCTAAGTAGTGCTATTGGTAGTGGTATTGGTAGTTTGGTAGTAGGTATTTGCAGGCTCAGCCTCTAAATTAACGCACCTTTTGTATATACTGGCGTTTCGCCGGCACATTCAAATGCAGCACACATGTCGAGTCCTCTAATATGCTTGCAACGGGCTCTTGGCAGACGACACCGCTGCGCTCAACACCACAGGCGCGATACAAAACCTGCCGCTTGTCCTCGAGTATATGCTTACGGCAATGCTTGCAACATGGCAAAGTGCGCTCGCCACACTTGACGCCGCCTTCAGTGAATACGCACTTCGGCTGACTGGCGGATTTGGTTGAGATCACAGTGTCGCGTGATCGCTTCTCTTTCATCTTTTTGTAGAGGAGCGCCTCCATGCCCTGTCGACGATGATAGCCATTCAGCGCCTTCAATTGCTCATACAGCTTGCGCTCGTGCGGCGTGTCCTTGAGCTGGTCATGAATACTGCCTGCAATGTCATAATTGTTGAAAAATTGTTGACCTAATAGCTGAATCACTTATTGATAAATTACAGTATGTCTCGCGCTCGCGGCGTATGTCCTGTAAATAGGAACGACGACGCTGCTTTAAGATATGCTGCAAATGTGTTATCTGCCCACGGTACAAGTTCTGCAATTTGATCAGTTTCATCTCTGACAGACGCACTGCCTCCGCACGTGTGTAAACGCCCGCATGTCTACAAATGGAGATAAATTTAATATACAAATAATTGAGCCAGTCTATGCTTACTTACTTCAGAGGATCATCCTCCTCAGAGTCTACGCTCTCATAATCAGATTCATAGAACTCCAAATCTTTTGCTGTATTTCTCAAGCATGGTGGATCTCCGTCATTGCTTGAGCTATCAGAGGCATAATCCAAAACGCGGCGACGCTTGCGCACGCTGGACACAACTTGTGGTATGCTATTCGTGTGATCCTGATTGACTGCAAAAGATAAACAAAAAGATAAATGAAAATCATAATTGGTATAACATTGATTTTAAGTGCACAAGTGTTATAGGTAAAATATTGCACCATTACGGTCGTTCACAGACTGTGGCTGCAGCAGAAACTCAACGCCTAGAGTTCGCAGATTCTATCTTTTCAGGGGGCTACTCTTGGCTTACATATAACTTTATTTACAACACTCACCAAAAGGCGTCACATGCGGCGAAACTACATCAATTTCATCATCGTCCGGTTCTGGCTTGGGCAATTCCGGCTTTATGTCCTCTACATTCACGTGATGCGATAGATTATTGAGAAGCGTCTCATTGGTCTCGACGCGGCTACGTAAGCGGCCCACCGAAGAGTGCGTCTTTTGTAGCTGCGCCTGGCGGTTGTGCTCGAAGCAAAGCGTGGTAAGTATTTGCTCCTTTTTGGTATCCAGTTTGGGCACTGCATTGGCGCATTTGCGTCCGTTAGGAAATACGTGTGTGCACTGGCGGTAATTGGCGCGTGGATCGCGCAGAATGTGGCGAATGCAAAAATCATAGCCGTCAAGGCGCATCAAACTGCACGAATATGTGGGATTGCTGCAGTACTTGATTTTTGCTAATTCGCTATGGATTTGCTCGCGTAATTTTTGTTCCTTTTCGGGTGTGCAAGCCGTTCCCGTAAATCGCGCGCATTGGCGCAATTGATTTGGGGAAAAACTAGACATTTTACGTTTATCGCTGCGACAGAATTTTCAACGATGCGACTGAAAAATGCGTTGTTGCTGTTAGAGATGTACAATTGTTATTATCGATTGCAAGCCGATATATAGCATAAACATTCGACATATATTTAGTAAAAGAACAAAGAATCGGTTCATTAGCGAGCCAGATATCGCATTAATTATCGAAATTACTAAAATCAAGCCAATTGAACTCTGCTAGATTATTAACGAGGGAAAACTGCAGTAGAAATTGTAAATATTTGTGTATAAATTATAAGCATTGCAGTTAATTTACCGCTAAAAAAGTGAAACCATGTCGGAGGACAGTGATTCAATAGCCGAGCATGAAATCGACGAAACAATGGCAAACCAAAACACGATACCCCAGCTACCAACGCACAAGCGACAGAGTTTCGTCTGGAAGTTCTTTAGTCCAGTGCCAGACCACTCGAATGTTTTCAGATGTAACGTGTGCAATGAAACCTTTGCCAACAAAACAACCAATCTAAGTAGGCATTTGCAATCAGTGCATGGCCTCGCAGAGGTGAGTAAAAGCTATTGGGATACTTTCTCATATGTATTAAGCACTATTACATCCCAAAGCAGCATCAGCAGGATTCAGTGAAGAAAGGTCGGCCGAATCGCAGTTTCGTTTGGAACTTTTGCACCAAACTGGATGAGAAGCGTGCCCTGTGCCATATTTGTAAAAAAGTGTTGTATTTTGGCGGCGGAAATACGTCCAACATAACAAAACATTTGAGACGCATGCACTCTGAAAAGCTAGAGGAAGTTGTGAGTATGGCAAATCGGAGCTAAGGATTCTTTTGATGAAACTTATCTGCTTGCAGGCTAAGCAAATGCCACTCAACATGCGCTGGTCCATGGAGCAGTCATCGAGGAAAGAGCGTAGAAGTTCCAGCTATGTGTGGAATCACTGCGAGAAACTGACGACCGATACAGTTCTATGCAGAATATGCAATCGTCGCATGCGATTCCATGGCACGGCCAACGTCATAACGCATCTGCAACGCCGGCACGGCATTATGGACGAAACGACGCAGGTGAAAACCGAGACGCCTGATAGAGTGCAGGAAGCAGCCACATCCAGCACGAACGAGAATCCGCGTAGAAACATCAGCGGCAGCCAGGTCTGGAGATACATCACACGCATTTCGGATGATGCAGTACGCTGTCGTGTGTGCCTTAAGAATCTATCGTATCAGGGCACAAGCAACCTGCAAAGGCATTTGCATCGCATGCACAATATTGTGTGGAACTCACAGCATCCGAGTGGACCGGTCAAAGCTGAAAGCCTTGACTTTGATGATAACTCGTTCTTCGCCTTCTGCGAAACCACCAGTGATCCCACGGTATGGAAGTGCCAAATGTGCGACGAGCACTTTGTGCACACCGACAATCTGGAGGAGGTCATAAGCAAGCACATGATTAAGATTCATAGCGCAGCAATGCGCGGGGAGCCAGTTGAAGTATGCCAGCAAAGTATATTGATTGATTATAGCTTAACTTAATCATAACTTGTTATCATTTAGAGTTTCGCTCCCACAGAAGAGGAGGATGAAGAGTTCGCCACTCTCTATACGGAAGTTGTTGCTGATGATCACAATACGACTGTCTCGGGAGAAGTCAGCGAGCAAGCGAGGCTAACAAATGTCGTTGCTGAGGATGCGCTCTACGATGATCTCATTGAGATTGATGAAGATCTGCAGACTGCTGAAGAGGTTGGTGAGCACTTTGCAGTTGAAAGTGATCGCTATGGGAATACATTGCCCGCGCAGTCGGGCGAAAATGTTGTTTCCGATTACAGCAACGACAGCACCGATGCCCAGCTGGTGACGACCACTATTCAAGCAGACGACACGCCGGTTATGCGTGAACTAAAGGAGGATCTACTGCGCCAACAAGCGATGTATTTCAGTGAGAAGGCTGGCTTCTATCGCATGCAAAAGTTTCTAGTGGCGCAACAGGTGCTCAAAGAGCGGCTAGAAATTGAGAAGCTCAAATCTGGACAGCAACAGCAGCAAGTCAGTTGAAGCTAGTTGTTGACGCTTCATCAGACTTCGTACGAACCCTACTGAACGTAGCTTTTAATCTTTAAGTGTAATGTATTTGTATTTAAAATTGTTATATAGACCATCTATCATAATTATTTAATCATAAATAACAAATTAATTGTGTGCAAGAGGCCCCGTCAAGCTCTCTACTTCAGTTGCTTTCAACAACGTTCATGTCCAGTAAAAGCTTCTTCGTTTGCAGATCAATTAATCGCCGCTTAGCTCTTGCCAATTCGGCCATTTCATTGTAATATATTGTTTCCGCTTTCAGCTTTTCGTCCAGTTGTGTGGTTGCTTCGCCCATTGAATTCGATTCGCCCGGATGCTCCATGGAATGGGCCATATTCGATGGATCTTCCTCACAGTGGCGGGATACCATGACGTCAGAGTTGTCCACCACATATTCGTAGAAAGGTTCCTGTAGCGAGACCGACGTAAACTTCAAACAAAATGCAACCGCAGTACATTGATGATATTCTATCTATGCCTTACCTCATCGTCCATGTGGTCCGTGACCTTCTCAATAATGCTATCCACATCGTCAAAGTCGACCTTTTCCAATGGATCGCCCTGCCTGCGGTCCTCCGGTTGCATTAGCTCCTTCTTTGGCGATATCAGGCTGTGTTGAGAGTAGCTCAGGTTTTTCGACAAATTGTGGTGCCTTCGAATAATGTGACGCATCAGATTGGAGGATGAATGTTTTGAGGAGAGCGTTTTGCTGCAGTGCTTGCATTTGGCCATAAACTCAGATATGCGCACAAAGTGCGCCCACAGCTTATTGTTTTTACCAATGACTTTGTTGCGCTCGGTTTGCTGATGTTGCTCCTGGCGCGCCTGGTTCTGGTTATCAATGATGGTGCGTACTGCAGTTTTGGTTTCCCGCTCACCCAAATTGGCATCCATGTGTACTTCAGGCTCTGGGTCTGGTGCGTTTAGTTCCTCTCTTAGCTCTGCGAGCATTTTGCCCTCGTCGCCGGCAAATATAGCTCGCGCTAATAATTTGTGATTCCTGATTAGGTGGCGCGTCAAGTTGGAGGATGTGTGTTTAGACGAGAGAGTTTTATCGCAGTGCTTGCATTGCACAATATATTCGGTAAGGCGGTGAAAATGTGACAGCGCTTTGGCATTTCGGCCTACCATGATTACATTTGGCGATTGTTGTTTTGATTTCACTAGTACGCGCAAAATCAACAAATTATGATGTTCCGAGTTGGCTTGGGTTAAAATTTTCTAGTTCATGTACAGTAGGGATGTCAGAAATTCATCGTTATATCGATTACGAATACGTATCGAACAAAAGTTACTGTGTTTTTGGTGGTTTTGGGCAGAACTGCTAGTTCACGTTTGGTGAAATTGGCAATATTTTATCGATAACGTCGATATATGCACAATTTATTTATTTGGCAAGTGGACGGTAATTCACTGAAAATGCAACTCTGCCAAAGTGCTGCCCATCGCTGTCAGTCGATAACCTAAAAATCTTTTGACACGAGGTTGTGCGTGTCTTTTCCTTTCTTTCTCGCTTTTTACTCGAACATGGGTGAGTCGTCGGCTAGTGCAAAATGTGTTAAAATATCAAGAAAATCGATTGTGATATGCATAAAAATAATAAAAAAGTGCGCAAATTACGTGCCAGTTGACAATGCATATGTGTATTATTAAAAAATAATGAAATTGGACATATATTTGGACATTTAATGTCCGACTAGCAAGCAGCACCGCGTGCTATGGTTTTCTTGATATTTCAACTGGCTCCGATTTGATTGTCTTATTCTGATGTGTGTGCATTTACTCTTGCATTCTTAAAGGTATTAGCCGTGATAGTGCACACAAGCGTCGCGCCACTGGTGGCAAGCGCAAGTCGCTCCGCAAGAAGCGTAAGTTCGAGTTGGGCCGTCCCGCTGCCAATACCAAGGTGAGTTAATTACCTGCTGCCGCCATTGTTGTTTTTATATTTTGCAATAAAATGATGTTAACGCGTGTCAACTGTAAACGCACTCGACTTGTTCGTAGGCATTATCATTGATGATTGAAGCATTATGTTCGGACTACTGACTGCATTTATATAGAAAAATAATAATTTATATGAATTTGGTATACCTTGGTAATGTCTGGCAACTCTGTGTATGTATTTTCAGCTTGGCGGATCCCGCGTGCACAAGGTGCGCACCCGTGGTGGTAACATCAAATTGCGCGCTCTTCGTTTGGAAACCGGCAATTTCGCCTGGGCTTCAGAGGGTGTTGCACGCAAGACCCGTATCGCCGATGTTGTCTACAATGCCTCCAACAACGAGTTGGTGCGCACCAAGACGCTGGTGAAGAACAGCATTGTGGTCATCGATGCGACGCCATTCCGCCAATGGTACGAGGCACACTATGTGCTGCCTCTGGGTCGCAAACGTAACCCTAAGCACGTGCAGAAGGAAGATGAGAACGATGTGCTCACAAAGAAGCGCAGCGACAAGGTCATGAAGAAGTACCTGGAGCGCCAAAAGTACGGCAAGGTGGAGCAGGCTTTGGAGGATCAGTTCACATCTGGTCGTATCTTGGGTACGTATTTCCACAGTTCCAGCAAATAATAAGCAAAATATCGATGATGTTAAACCCTTAGCGATCCAACTACTTTATTGTGTCAATCTTGTTTTAAGTGAGACGCAAGCCTGTTGGGCGTGATTTATGCTTGTCATAGTTACTCTGAGAGCTTTGCTTATCTAGTTAATTAAATATGACCTGTTGTTTCGCATATTAATGTATTTCATTTGTTTTTATCAAACAGCTTGCGTTTCATCCCGCCCCGGCCAGTGCGGTCGCTCCGATGGTTACATTCTGGAAGGCAAGGAATTGGAATTCTACCTTAAGAAGATCAAGTCTAAGAAATAAACGCACTAGATAAGAATGCAAACCAACAACTGATTTGCAAACAGAAAACAAATAAAACGGCTTGTTTTTTTATAAGAAGAATCAATCAATACATTTTACTCTATCGACTGCGTGCGTGTGTGTGCGTGCGTTCTGCTTAGAACTATGTTAAATAGTTTCTGTTTGTAATTTTTAATTGGTATTAAAAGAACAAAAGTGAATGGAATGTAGAATTCGTGGTAATCGAGTTTGTATTCTCGGATATTATTTTTGGGCTATTACAGGATATTTCCTATATAGTTTATTAGAATATGTATATGTATTATAGAAGAATCTCTCCCAGATTGCTTTCATTTACATTTTTACAACTTCATTACTTAAAAGTATATTGGATTCTAGAGATAAAAGTTAGGTCTTTGTAACTATATAGAAAATATTCTGAAATATTGGATTTCTCATTTTAAAATTCAATGTTTGCTTAGTTTCGAATAGTTTTGATTAAAGCTAGCTTAGCGAATTAATACCTTTAGGAATATTTGAACAATATTTAATTTCGGTGTGACTTAATACTACTATTAGTGGATTATTAACGGGAATGTGATTTATGGATTTAGAACCTGATCAGCTTTAAGCTCTATAGAATTTTACAGTTTACAAGTTTGATATATTAGTAAAATTGAAACTATGCTAGAGAAACTTTTATAGGAACATCCCAGAAGTAATTGAATATCATTTTATTTTGAATCAATACACTTAGCTTTTAAAAGCTACTAAAACTACTAGTAGTATTTTTCAAAATATAAAATCGATTATCAGACGACACATCGCTTCATAATTGTGGCATATATTTTGGAATAGTTTTTATTGCAATCACATTTTCGAATGAAAATTCGTTGTCAACTACTTCTCTTGTTAGTCCATAAAACGGAAGACATTAATTTATATTGTAAGACGAAAATAAAAAACATTTTCAATTCATACTTAAATGAGATATATTTTTAAGGTATTTTTTTTTTCTTCACTTCCTTCTCTGCGAGCTGACTTCATACAGTGTGGTAGAAAAATATATTTATATATATACGTAATTAATAACAATAGTTCAAATATCATTCGTATTAGTTGGCTATAATTACATAACACAAGCAGGGCGACTCACAATGTCGTAAATCACGAAATCTACAACAAATATTCCATGTAATTTGTACTGCCAATGACAATTTTGGATTTGTTGCGGCCTAAAGGAAAATAACAAAACAATTTTGGAAGCAACAGTCAAATGCTGCTTATGCTGCTGCTGCTGTTGTTGTTGTTGTTGCTGCTGCTGTTTGGAGAACGGGGCTCAGTGCTCGAAGAGCATGGTCATGAGGGCCATCAAAGCAATGCCAAAGACCAGCGCCAGCAGCTGTTTGACAGACTCCTTGCGCTCATCCTCCTTCAAGAGATCTGGTAATACTGTAACCAATGAAATGTGCAGAAAACCGCCAGCGGTAAACGGCATGATCCAGGATGTGCGCGCCTCTATAAAATCACAGAAATTAGCTCAGCTTAAGTCAAGGTCTCCGGCTGCTTACCCATGGCCGAGGTGACGCCCGAACCGCCAATGGCCACCAGGGCGCCCAAGAGACCAGCACCAGCTGTCAGCAGCTGTGCGCGTGCCGCATCCCATCGACTGAAGCCGGAACGCAACAATATGGCAAAGTCGCCGACCTCGTGTGGAATTTCATGCACTGCAAATATAGAAACTGTTAGGCAATGCTGTGGATTGGGTACGCCGACTTGGATACTGACGCAGTATGGCAAAGGTAGCCAGCACTCCGTGCCTGAAGGAGACCAGGAAGGAGCCAGCGACCGCTAGGCCGTGTGTGAAATTGTCAATGGAATTGGCCAATAGATTCAGATAGCCGGCTACTTTCCTGGGCTGCTCCTTTGGCTCCTTGGTCTTCAGTTCGCGCTCACGAAAATGACACATTTTGTCCACATCCTCAATGTCGCAGGCACCGCAGCTATCCATGGTCTCGCCCTCTGGCAGCTTGCCACCATGACGCCGGAGCAGACAGTTGGCAATCTCCACGCATTTCGGTTGCGGATTCTGCTCATCGGCGTTCGTGTAGCCTGAGAAGATCTTCTCGACAATGGTAAAGATGAGTATGCCGGAGAGCACCCACAAGCCGGAGCGCAGTGATGGATGACTATCGTTATCTGTAGCAAGATAATTTTTAATAGCATTCAATTCGGATCATCTAGGGAATCCCAGAGATAAAACTCACTCTGATTATCGCCCTCCCAGGCCTCTGGCAGCAAGTGCAGAAATACATCACCCAAAAGTCCGCCCACTGCAAAGCTAAGCAACACACGCAAAAACTTTGACTCAGCAGCTATAAGATAGGAGATATATATAAATATATTTGCAGATATTGTGTAATTGCTCCTACTCACGATCTTTATAGCCGTCCTTAGTCATTTTTTCGTCTGTGGGTATTATAAGCAAGGGAAATATACCGCTGAGTCCAATCACTACTGAGCCGAGCAGTGAGAAGACCCAGGGTGTATATTCCAGATTCTTGATATATTCGGGCACATATTGATTGACCAGACTCGTGTAGATCACAGCAAAATGCTCGTTGAAGAAGCTGCTGCTGTCATTCATCTTGATGGATTTTGTTTGCTAATTTGATCACGTGGACTGCGCGTCCGCTTTCTCCTCTTCGATTCAGGGGCAGGTGGTCACCGTCTTTGGTATTTGACTTTTTGGGCTCAGTCAATGCCTTGTCATGTCCTCCAATTGCAATGCTTGAGCCAATCGTATTGTATGCCGTCTTAGCTGCAAAGCCCAACAAAAAATAGGTTCAAATATGAAATTTTTTTTAAAGGTATTATATAAACATTATGTTTAGGTGTTGAATTTTTTTTTTATGATTTCACACGAGAATTTTGGAGTATTACTGTGATAGCAGGATTACACATCAAGTTGAGTCAACGGCCCGCTCGCCTAGCAACCGCTCCGTTGGCTCCTTCACTGATATTAGATTGATATACAAATCCCCCCCATGGATAGCGTACAATGAACGTCACATCGATAAGCGTTTCTGGTGTAAGACTCAAGTATCACTCAGCTTAAATATGACCAGATAACTAGATAGCCGGGTGTAGAATGTGACAGCTGCCCATAAGTCGGGCGGCTCAAGAAAGATTTTGTCAACATTGTAAGGATTGTCATGGGGGAAAAAAAAGCACCACGACTTTAATTTGACCGTCGAAAATGACTTCTAACAATATTCTTTAGAACTTTAAGATTCGTTTTAATGTCTATTGATTATTAGAATATGAATGATCGTTACTTTAGTTATCGTAGTTATCTAAGCTTTATATAAAGTTTTGATATTCCAACTTAGATATTAAGTTATTATAATGTATAAAATGATTATTTTTGCAGATTGACCTTCAACGTTTGATAGTAAAGTTACTGCAAAGTCTTCCTCTTAAGCCACGAATGAGTATTATACAGTCGTTGACGCCTGACTGTAAATTCTTACTGGTTTACAGACTACGCTCGCATATATTTTTCATTATTTATGCAGAACACATCATAATATATCAAAACATTACATTAAACATTAACTTCACATTTATTGAAAATATGAAAAGCTCAAACAATTGTTTAGCTAATGTAAATATATTTTTTTACGAGCTTATCTGAACTTATAAATGTTAATAAAAGTGAGCAACAGCTGTTAAGTTTGAGTTCTAAGTTTCAGTTGATATTTTTCACTGCAAAACAAAATCACATATCAAACATCAGTGTATGAACACATACGTTACAAACTGCAAGATTAGGATTTGTAACTTCGATCTTTATAGTGCATACAATTTATATTATTGAGCAAACTAATTTGATTCACTAGAAAATCACGTCTTCTTTGCACATAGATAAACCTCAAGCCGTGTAATGCGATGCCTGCCCCAGGGGCAATACAAAACACGTTCGGCTCAAGGAATACGAGCTGTATGAGTGTAAACGCACACAAAGCACTCGATAATTGGCGAGCTCACTTTGAGGAGAGTCGCAAGCTAAAACCCTTTTCGGGAGAACACACAATCCGTACCGAAATCCTTAGTCGCGGGCAAGCAGAAGCAGACTGAACATGGGCGAAATATGGGCAAGAGTTCGTTACCACTTGGGAACGTACGCAGATAAAGCTCTCTGTGGGTGATTTACGACCCACATTTTGACTTTACTTGAGTCTTCTATATATATATGTATATATATGTGATTTGATGTGCGCAATGCAGCTTAAACTGTTCAAGCGATAAGATAGAATGGCAATACGAGCGTGTCGAAGATATAGACTCGATATAGACGACTTATGTGTGATTCGACCACAAAGCCCGTGTCCGAGCCGCAGCCGTAGTCGTAGTCGTAGTCGTAGGAGCAGCAGCAGCAGCTGGCTCCAAGTGTCAGTGTGTTGTCAACCGTGGATAAATCGCTGCAGAAACGTGTACAAATGGTGTCTGATTGATCACCCGCCGTTCGCCGAATGCTCTGGACACTTGAAAATATCACGTATTCGTTGACCAATGCCGCATTTAGGCATAGCAAATACATTTAAACGCTTTCGATTCAACAACAGCCAACTGGCAACTCTGCCGAGCAGCGCCATCAATGTCAACAGCATTAGCAGCGGCGTCGACAGCGACGGCGACGCTGACAGCGACTTCGTTAGTGTTTTGTTTTTGCTTATCAGCCAAAGTCAAGTAGTTAACTGTTTTTTGATTGTCTACTAGTTGTTATAGTCTCTACTATTAGAAAATTTTGAAATAAAGGTACACTCGTTTTCTTAACCAATATGTGACAAGAATAAGCAAGCTTCGCCGATCTCTGAATATTGAACTACTACCTAAAGAACTGAAGAAATTTTAATACAATTTTAAATTACTATTCATAAAAAAATGTATATTAAAAGAATTTTCCCATTACATATCTATAAATCCATATATATTATTAAGAATTTTCATACTACAGAGTAACTGCTAGTCGATCATTGCTAACATTCGCACGCCCAATTTTCTTGTGATTTATATGCTAATCAACGACGACGCACTTTGTTTGTTGGTAAATGCATTTGTTGTAGATAGTTAGCTAACTATTGGCTGCGGTTCCCTTATCAAAGAATAACCAAGTGCTATAAAAAGAAAAGCAATTAATTATCTGGAGAGAGAAATGTAAAACCGGACTAAGTGTTCCTTTGTTCCAAGGTTACCACAGTTTCTATTGTGAATAATTCTGCGAATGTGTAACGCATTTCAATAGACATATCAGACCACATAGTCTATAAATATATATTACTGCACTGGCCAATTAATATACAATATAACTGATTCATCACAGTGGAGTGGAGCTCATGTACATATGTATGTATATATAAGTCGTACCGATCGGGCTGTTATATACTATACGTAGTGGCAACGCGAACTATCATTCGAAATTTCTTCTGGAGTACGAAATAGTCCATGTATACATATATATAGATAGATATATATGGTTTTATATACACATACACACATGCATTTATTTAAAATAGTACAAAATAGTAGAACATTACATTACATATGTATCTCATTCGAAAGAAGCTGGGACTGTTGAAATTCATATTTGCATATTTGTTATGCTATCGAGCCATTTGTTTAAACAAGCTAACACGAAGAACAAGGTAAACTTGGTTAAGACCTGTATTTTGTTCTGCTGTTGGTTTTTATTTTCTATAGCTAAAGGCAAAAACTGTAGCACATACCCAACGAAAAAAAAAAAAAAAAATGAATACGAAATATACTGGGTAGGAGTACAATGCTTGATATCACAGTAACGACTTTATATTACGCACAAACAAAAACACATTTCAATTATAGAAATTGAAATTCACTGACACACATGTACATGCCTACAACTATATACATCTTTAAAGATATGGAGGACAAAAGCCTCAGATATTTAATGTATGTGTGTTTGTAGATTTGCCTCTCGACACAAATTTACGAAATATCGCGCCGCCGGCTACGTTCGCCGGTGCTTTGAACTTGATTTGCGGCATCCGTGTATCTGTATATACATACATACGTGTATATATTTATATACATATGTATATATTTTCGTTTGTGTATTTGTTTATCTTTCACCTCAAACACAATACCATGCGCTCTGGCACTCACTTGACTTGCGGCTAATGCGGAAATTTATGCTCCCAGCTTTAGAAATTCGTTTTTGCTTTATTTATTCGCGCGTCTTATCGCGCCAGCGACTTGGTTCGTTCTGACGGCTGTGGCGCGATGCCTGGGCTTTTAAATATCCCAGCAGCGGACTGTGAAACAGTTACAGAATTCTATTTGGAACCCCCAACTTTAAGCTATGGAGCAGACACTGTCAGACAGATGATTCAATTACAATCGACTTGTTCTTGTTGTTGTTGTATTGAATTTTATTGAGCTTTTAAATGGCGCAGATTATTTTGCGCGCTGCACTAAACTTTTAGCCAGAGACAGCAACCGACTGCCAGAGAGAAAAAGACTCAGACACAGGCATTAAGAGAGCCAGATGTGCTATAAAATAACAAGCATAAACAGGTTATCAATGATAGTACACCCTAAGATGATTTATAATGTTTCTAAATTGAGCTCTACAGTTGCTAAATTTTTAGAAAGGGTTTGTAATATAGTATATGTATGTAGACTGATTATCAAGAAGCCGAGTTTTTTAATGATTGCATTTTGCAAGACAAAAGAGAGAACGTAATGCTGATAAGATTTTACCCGTTCATCAAGATCTATTAAGATCATAGGTCCAACGAAATGTTTCTTGCTCTAATCAATAAATAAGTTACCGAAAACGGCTTTTCTATTAACAACTATTACAAATCCATGCATATACAGAAAGCAACGATGTTTCCTCAGTGATATGCATGTCAACTTGTAACTACTTAAAGTAAATAGTCAAAAACTGTTATACTATACTAGACTATGTGTCATAATGTCGAACGGAAGAAATGATTTGATCACAGGTTATTAGCACTTCAGTATGTACACAGACACAAAAGCAAACACATATGTATGTGCTTGCAAAAACAAAAACAACAATGAGTGACAATATGATAAGAGCAAGACCGTGTGAGTGGATCAGCTGTGCCCAGAGCGTGGGTGAGAACGATGCAGCGAGTTCAAGGCAGTGAGAGTTGGCATCGTTGAGAGCAAAAGTGGAGAAACATGGCGTCGATTAGCGCGCTCTCTTACATTCATGTCATATGTGCATTCACACACACACTCATAGTGATACATGTATATATGTACATGTATATACAAATGGTTATGCATAACAACGAGTTGTGAAATTTGAAGTATTTTACATTTATTCACAAAATCATGAAACAATATATTTTATTTGCAAGCAGGTTTTAGAGTATTAACGGCGCAATAGCGACGAATAACCTGTTTATCACACATCAATCTTACTGTTACGATTGTTGTAGATGTTGTGCGTGTTATCGCCTTGATTATGGTCAACAAAACAATTCGGCCATATTTGAGTGGCACTCACTGCACAGATTCTCAATTAATTTAGTGCTGTTTGCAAAAATAAACAAATATGGCCGTAGCTCTGACGTTATCGAAACTTCAGACTGCAAACACACAAACGTATCCATATATATTTTGTATGTTTTGTGGGTGTAGGTTAGTTACACTTCCGCCTTACCGTGCTGGTTGTTTTATTGATTGCAGTTTACACTATCGCAGTGGTTGCGTTATTCCACTGTATTATATTAACAAACGAAATTTTTGCTTAACATTTGATCGTCGGAACTTCTCTGTTGTTTTTTATTCTAGGTAAATGCGATAAATATGCTTAATGCGCAGTATCGATCTTTGAATGACGCTGTTATTGTCCGGCCACTAATCTGCACTGAGACTGAGTAACGGGACGTTTATTCGAGATGCTTACAAGTTTAAAGTTACTTTGTTATGTGTAACACTTTATAAACGATTTATTGGGGTTTGGATCGAGTTGAAATTTCTGAGAATTGTTATCAAGCCCCGTTAGTGCGTAGCTGACTGTTACAGCTGAAATGAAACAGGTACGGGTAAGATACGTGCTTTTGTTTTGTTTTGGGCCGTGCGAAAAAACAAACATGGCTGCAGAGCACAGCTGTTTGCAGATAAGCACAATATATCGATAGCAAAAACTGCGATAGTTGACATTTTCTTGGTGCAAGCGGTCACACTATTGGTGTAGCATGCAACAGCTGTTGCAGTTGTTCCACTTTGGCTGTCGCGCTTTGTTTATGTTTTTTTTTAGTGTGAAATAAATAATAATAAAACGAAAATACCACTTTCCGCCATTCTTAATTAGCTGAAAATTATTTGGTGTGTGTGTTGGCATATGAAATAGTGTGCAGTGCAATGAGTACAGACGATTTATTGGTGCGTCATGAAAAAAGCGACGATTCAACGTCAACATCAACGTCGCCACCGACGCCAACGCCAACGCCTGTGCCCAGCTCCTCATTGAGTCGCCTGCGTAACACATTCCGCCGTACCGAAAGCATCTCTAATCATATTATTAACCAGATATCTACGCAATTCTCAAATGCCGCTGCTGCAGCGGCCGCCTCAGAGATTATAGATGGCACAACCACATACCCTGAGATGCCACAAACTGTGGCTACAGTCTCCAACACGCCAACAGCAAGTACGCAGCCCAAGCGCAAAAAGCCCGGTGAGTGCACTTAATGTATACTACAGTGAAAAGTAGCAGGAGTGAACAGCTCAACTGTTTTCCCTTATCACAAACAAATACATATCTTCCGTTAGACCAAAGCCTGAAAGCATGAATCAGAGTGTATATACGGCGAAAACTTTTAAAGCATTGATTAAAAGGCTTTTCCTTACAAATTCATTAACACTTTTTTCACAGAGAAATTCGTTATAAATAAAATATTTTATATTGTACTTACATTAAAATAAAATCATTCAATATTTATTTACTTTTCATATTTGAACTAATACTATATGAGTTATAATAAACATTAAAAAGTGTTTAGCTTTAAGATAGTGTTCACTGTACTTACTTGTTTATAACGCGAGTCATATGATTTTAAAAATATGCCAAAGTTTGAACCTTGAACCACCCTAACGAAAGCTCCTGAAAAGCTGCACTGCTAATACCCAGTTGACAAATCAATAGAAGCTTTCGCTTCAGTCTTAGTCAACGCAACAACAGGATAACTGAAAGCAGCGTCTTAAAAGACTACCAACTTCAACTTTATTATTATTTACTACGTTTTATTAAGTATATATTTATATAATAATAAATATATAAAGTGCTTGTTAACGAACTGTGCTAAGCAACTGCTGAAAACCCTCAAGCCGAACTCAGCAACTTTTTCACGTATGTTGTGTGCCGCAAGCTTTTTGCATGTATTGTACAATGCGCTCATTTTTGGCTATCTATTTTTATGTGGGCACTTGTGAAGTAAGTGCAACGCCATGCGTGGACTAGTCGAGGAGACAAAGAAGTCAAAGCTTGGCACCACCAACACCACTACCAACAACAACAACAACAATAACAACAACAGTAGCAGCAGCAGCATGGGAAGTCGTGGCAAGGCTGCGCTAACCAGCGCCAGCTCATCGCGACCCTTGAAGGGTGGTGGGACTAAAACGCCCACAACAACAACAGCAGCAGCAGTAGCAACAACAGCAGCAGCCACCGGTGTTGCAGCCAAGAAATTGCCACAAGTCGGCGCAAAGTCCAAGGCAGCTGCAACAGCAACCACCAGCAGTAGCAGCACAGCGGGTAGCTCCGGCGCTAAGCCAGGCATGGCAAAAGCAGTTAAGGCTTCGAATCCAACCCCACAAGCGTCGCAGATAGCAACAGTGGCTGTTGCAGCCGCAACCGCAACCGCACCTGCATCTGCAACACCCCAACAGGCGCCGATGCAGCCGTACAACAACAACAGCAGCAGCAGCAGCAACAACAGCAACAGCAGCACCACAATTACCTTGCCAAAGGCATCGCATGCGAATACTAGTGAGGAGCTGGCCGGTGGCGTCCAGGACACCATATATCTTTGCAATTTTCGCGTCTCTGTGGATGGGGAATGGCTGTGCCTCAAGGAGCTGCAGGACATCGATGTGGCCAACGGACAGAAGACTGTTGGTGGTGGCGCAGCTCTGCTAAATACTGCAGCATCAGCTGCTGGCGTTGGCGGTGGCGGTGGTAATGGTGGTGTGACTGGAGTTGGTGGTGCGGGTCATGTGCAACATCGCACGCAATCGCAGCAGCAGCATCATCAATTCGGGCAGCGTAACAGCAAACGCTTTTCGGGCCTATCGACGGGCAGCGCGGGAGGATTCGAGGATAACGGTATTATGGCAATTGAAAATCTAATCGGTCGTCGTCTGTGCGACGTTGTCGGCTCAAATGCACTTGCAACCGCACCGCAACAGCACCACAAAAATGTGGGCCTCATCGGTGGCACGTTAGCTGAGTGGTCGCATCTCTGTAGGTTGCTTCTTGCCGTCTCTATCTCTCTCACACACACACACACTCACCTACTCTATCTCTCTCTCTTAAAAATCTTTCGGTCTTTCTCTCTCTGAGTTGATTTACAAGCGTTATAGTTTCTGTTATGTTAACTTTGTAGTTGTGTAGCTGTTATGTTAAGTTTTCTGTTATGTTCAACATATGTATGTTAATTGTTCGCTGCTACGCCTATCCTATTGAGTAGAAGTGACTGGACTAACTAAATAACGGCAAATTTAAATGCTTAACCATAGCAGCATTGGCTTGCTAGGTTGACTGTGCCTCAATTTTGATTGGGTATTAAAAGCTGAACATGCAATATTAAATATTAGCCCTCATGTTTACATCTAACATTTCTTCTCATCCAGTTATCACTGTACTTTGACACTTTTCCTACTGTAAACTCACTAAGCATAAGCGTAGCACTAGCTAATCTTGATTTGGCATGCATTATTGCATTATTATATTACACTCTTGCTTTGCACTCGCTATTGTCTGGGCCACGTCGAGTGGGCTGACTGGCTGGCCGACCGTCTAGCCCCAATCTTGGATCTCGTCTCGTAACTAGCAGCATGGCATCGTCGACTCGAACGTGCATTGAACTTAAATAAGTAAATATATTTGTAGAAAAATAATGAAACACATTGGCGCAAAGGAAAAACGGTCGACAGTCGACAGGCGCCAGGCAAATGCTCTTTACTTGCTGTCATCGTCGTAGGTCGTTTCCCAGCTGGCACCGTTTTTGGATGACTGTTTAGAAATTGGGTGTAAGATTTCGCATAACCACGTCTCAATCGGGACTTACCTCGCCCACCGAAGAAGAAGGTGTTTGAGACTTGACTTCCACACTTTCAGTCTGCGCTTCGAGTCTATTAGCCGTCGCACTACTCGGCTCGACTTTAGGGTTGAAGAGGTTCTCTGTAATGGATGACTTCAACTTTGGGTATCATTTAATATCTCTCGCCACTTACCTGAAGCTTTCTTTTCACTGTACAGTTCTTTTTCATGCACACTCTCTCTTCTTTGGCTCGTTCTGCTCCCGCTGGGTCGTATCTGCTTTTGGGTGGAATTAGTTCGATTTTCTTTGAGTTGCTAACTACTTACTTCCTTCTCTTTTATCCTCTCTCGTGTTCTCTCTCTCGCGATCTCTGGCTCGATATCTACAACTCTGTCTCTCTCTTGGCTGTAGGCCAGCCCGCCCTTTTGTCTTTTATGCTTAGACTTGTTTAGGCGTTCGTCTGTTGTTTCCATTTTCGACACCGAGTCCAGCTGACTCGACATCTTTTTCTGTTTGTGTTCTCTGTGCTTTTTGGACTTATCATTTTGCAACTCTTCTTTCTGCTCTTCACTTCGGTCCCGATCTCTTTCACGCAGCAGATGTTGGCTTGGCTGTTTGCTGGCGACTTTGGAGTGTTTCTTCTCCGATAGGCCGTAAAAGGTATTGTGTTTCTCTCGATTCGACTTGATGGGTAGAAACTTTCTTGGAAATTGGCAAACTAACGACGATGTCGAAGAAGAATCACTGCGATAAAAATTACCTGAAGTGTGGATAGAATAATATTCAGATTAATTGCTTATTTTATCAGAAAGTTTTTTAAAAGGCAGATTCTCTACTTAATTAGATTAGATGAACTTACCATCGTCCGTTCCACGTATTTGATTTTCCATGTCATTTAGGTTCCTTGGACCCCGTTGATTGCTCATCACGCTCATGCCAGGAGTCATATTGGAGCCTCTAAGAGTAGTAGTCATAACAAGGGACTTTTTAGCAACTTTATCTGCGCCTCTCCTAAAAATTGAACTCCAGGTACTCTGCTTAGAATCATTCTTAATGGGTGGAGTTTCGTAAAAGGGTTCGACAGGCTTTTCGGTGGACTCTTTAATGATGACAGGCGGGTTGAATTCCTTTTTAACGTTTGGCTTACTTCGACTCTTGTGCAGGCAGCAACAGATAAGCAACAGTAGCAGCAGGAAGATCAGCGCCAGAAAGGCTGCCACATAGCCCACATAGTTCTCGTCGTCGCAATCGATGCATTCCTCGCCCTCTGGATTCTTATCCGTTTTGACAAACTGCATATCCGCACTGCTTTCGTTCTGATGTTGGCGCGGCGTGCGAGTCTGTTTGCGCCTTGCCGGCGTGTTCTTCGGCCTATTTTGGCCTCTGACATTGCTATTCTTATTGCTTTTATTTTTAGGCTTTTTGCTTTTATCCGCCGAGTCGTGCGCCTCTTCTTCGGGCAGAGTTTCGTAGTCCTTCAAGTCGCCTAAGTCCGGCAATTGCTCGTCCTCCTGCGAGGAGTGATCGTCTGCAGAGGTAGGGCAGGTCAGTGCCTCATAGACTTGCAGGACACCGCCTAGACCCGGATAGAACAACTCATCCCGGTAGTGCAGCTGCAGATTCTCACGTATCCAAATTCTTAATTTCTGATTGTAAACCTTTGGACTCATTCCCTGGAATCGGTAGCAACTGTTTACTGTCTTGTAGAACTTGACCAAGATGGAAGCGCTGTCCGGTGAGCGCAGATTGTAAATGCGTCGATGCTTGAAGGGCAAAAAGATATTGGTCAAGTAGCCATTGTTATCCTCCACCTCAAGGTGCGGCAATGGCACAATCATCATCTCGTTCTGCGCATCATCATTGGCACATCCATGATCCAGCAGAGCACAGTTGGAGGCGTCCATCTCCGTGCTCTGCGAATTGTTCAGCTTGATGGGCTTAATGTGAACGTTCTTTAGCCGGGCGAGTATGTCCTGCTCGGGCATCTTCCAGCCGTTGCCGTTGGTGTTGAGCACCGTCAGACACTCGCGGTAGAGCGCCACCAGACGCTGCACAGTGCACAGCTTGAGGCGGCCAGCATAGTAGGACACCTGTGCCACCGGCACCATGTAGTACCTCAGATATCCACCCAAAGCATCGTAGAAGGCGCGCTGCATCAGGCGACGCGACTCTATATCCGACACTTGCTTGAGAACGTGATTGACGGTATTGAAGTACTTCATCAAGGTATAGACAACGCTATCGGCGATCAGGGTATTCGGATAGAACTTGGGCACCAGCAGCTCAAAGTCTCGGCGTGCCGATATAAGTGCTATATCCTCTGTAGAAAAGCAATGCTTGGGATACCCGCCAAACAGATTGCTGCCCATGAAGTGCTCCAACCCACTCTCGCATTTCTGGACGACGTTGCTATCGCACTGTTGTTGTGGCAGGGACGACGATGTCGACGGAGGCTGCACTTGCTCCTCCGGTTCCAAGTCGACAGCGGCCTCTGTGTGCTGGGGCGAGGCAGCTGCATAATATGTGGCTCGGATGCGATCCTCAATGCTGCGCAATCGGTCATTCTTCTCAAACGGATTGTCCTTGAGCCGTCCCACCTTGTCCTGGCCCAAGTCATCATTGGTGTTCAGCTTATTTCTGTACTGATGCAGCTCCGAGCTGAGCATCGATTGCAGCGTCAGCTCGTTCTGAAAATCATTCGGCACCTCCAGCGTGGACAGATCGATGCTGTAGATGGGACAACCGCCGGGCGCCAGGAGCAACAGCAACGAGAACAGCACACAAATGTTCATAATAATAATTTCCTTATTGAGTTTTCACATTGTTTTTTTTTTTCCTCTGAAACTTAATGCGAAGGCACGTGAAGCATTTCGGAGTGTAGCTAGCAGTAATTCAGCCAATCAGCGACAGAACGTAAAGAGCTGAGACTAAAGCCCAACTCTCGGACTCTTCCCTTGCAGCACGCGACACGGCCGAGATTGAGCGCAGCAATTTGGTCAACATCTGCAAACTGGTGGTGAAGGAGCTGCTGGAGCAATCTTTGCGGTATGGCCGCATGCTCGACTCGGACCATTTGCCGCTGCAGCATTTCTTCATTGTCATCGAGCATGTGCTGGGCCATGGCCTGCGACCCAAGAAGGGTCTGTTGGGGCCGCGCAAAGAGCTGTGGGATCTGCTGCAAAGCGTCGAAAACTATTGCCCCGAGGCGCAAGATATTACGGCCAGTGTTCGGGACTTGCCCACGGTGCGCACACACATAGGACGGGCAAGGGCCTGGCTGCGCATTGCCCTGATGCAAAAGAAGCTATCCGATTACCTGCAGGCGCTGATCGAGCATCGCGAGGACTCACTGTTCGAATACTACGAGCCGCACGCTCTGATGATGAGCGACGAGGTGGGTTTCGCTCCGTGGCATTCTGCTCTGCCTGCTGACTCCTGCAACCCATTGCCTTTTAGATTGTTGTCATAATGGGCATCCTGGTGGGCCTGAACGTCATCGATTGCAATCTGTGCGTCAAGGAGGAGGATCTCGACTCGCAACAGGGCGTCATTGACTTTTCGCTATATCTACGCTCCAGCTCTCGCAATGCTGAGGTTAATGAGGAGTCTAATGCGCCAGTCGCTCAACTAGATGACGCCGGACAGGGCAATATGATTGCCGTGCTGGACCAGAAGAACTATATCGAGGAGCTCAATCGGCATTTGAAGTGCGTTGGCCGCAGCTCAAATAGTTCTGCTCAAGAAGTTTCTCAAGCGTTCATCTTTTCACAGCGCCACTGTGGGCAACCTGCAGGCCAAGGTCGAGTCCCTGACCACCACCAATGCCCTAATGAAGGAGGATCTGGCCATAGCGCGCAACAGTTTGCTCGCCCTGCAGGCCGAGAATCAAGCCATGCGTCAGTCGGCCAGCCAACAGGCGGCTATAAATCAGTCGGACAACAGCTCCACAGGCAGTGGCAGCGATAAGGACAAGGACAAAGAGAAGGACAAAGTAGATGGCCTCAACACGCAGCTGGCGGAGGAGCGCAAGCGCTGTGCCGAGCTAGAAAAGGAGCTCAATTTGCAGATCTCGCTCAAGGCGGAGTCCGATATGGCCATGAAGTTGCTGGAGAAGGACATTCACGAGAAGCAGGACACGATTGTCTCGCTGCGTCGTCAGCTGGACGACATTAAGCAAATCAATCTGGAGATGTATCGCAAGCTGCAGGTGCGTATGGACAAGGACAGACGATGGACACAGCCAGAGATGGTCGCGTGTGAGAAAGTAAGGGAAGCACTTTTAGGGAGTTACATTGTATTGAAATAGGGTGAGGAGGAGGAGTGGAAGTAAATGCAGACTTAGCCATGCAAGCAGGCAATATTACGTATAGACATTAATGATTAATAACAAGGATCAAGGATATCGAATGAAAAGTAAACTCAAGGGAAAATATGTATACTTTGAAGCGGGATAAACGACTTGGTTCTATCAGGCTTTATAGCCCACATTGACTACATCAGAAGAACTTAAACTTGTATGAGATGTTAAACGGGATAAATCTATTCTAACTTGATATGATGACGATACTCGTTGGGTTAACTTATCATTATGTACGGTGCCCCAAATTGCTTATCCAACAGGGAAACTCAATTCTAACTTGATGTGTTTATGATCTCTTTGGGGTAACCTATCCCGTTTTAGGGCTTCCCAAATTTCTTTCTCGCGACCATCTCACCAGCTAAACACAAACACACATACGTACACATAAGAAACATCCTCATTCATCTCACATTCATTAAGCTAAATTCATTTGGTCGACAGTCATTCGTTTCTTTTTGTATTTTTCTTCGGTTTTGAAATGTAAAAATTCAGTAATTCAATTCATACTCCCTCAATCGTAATGTGGCTGTTGATAAGACGCACAAATCAAATCAAATTGAATCAAATCAAATCAAATCAAATCAGATAATATCCCGTACTCCAACCCGTTTGAAATTCAATTAGGAATGTGAAGATGAACTCACACAGAAGGGCGAGATGGTCTCTCGTTTGCAAACGAAAGCCTCACAAATTGGTAACATTTTACAATCGCTAGAAAAGAAATACGAGTCCAAGCTCGTCGACCAGCAACAGGTGAGCGCCAGCTGTGGCGGCGATCGATCGCCCAACACGCGTCGCCAGCAGAATCTACAGAAGTTCGAGGCACTCACCAAGAAGCACAAACAGGACACCGGGCCGCCCATGAAGCGACTGCACCTCAAGATGGACGGCATACCGCCTTTCAATCCCAACAACTATCGCAAGTCGCCGGCGGGTTCTGCATCGCTGCAATCGCAACCGGATCAATCAACAGCCAAGACGCCAACCTCTGCCAAATCCCTGAACGATGAGCTGGCCGAGGCGGCGGCTGCAGTCACTCAGCACTTCAAGGGCGGGGGCGATGGCTCACGCAGCGACTACGCCTTGTCCCGGGAACAGGAGGCAACAGGACAAGGCGACGACTAGACAAGCGACAAACTACAGTTTATTTAATTGTTAAGAAGGCATTTACTTAATATACTCGTACTACAGTGATCGCTCGCTAAACCAAACAGTGCAATTCGATTCGGCTCGAAAAACGATTTTATTTTTTAAGATTTTAACTGAGGATGGCTCTTACATATGATTTAAGAATTGATAATCCTCTGTGACTCTAAACTGCAATATTATAAAAATAAGTTGTAATGTATAATATGTAATTCATATACTTTGACTGATTCATTGACTAATGATCTCCGCTATTTATATATTTCTACATTATTTCTACAGATCCTGACAGATTGATTGAGTGACTGACTAATGACCAACAATAAGCTGGAAGAGTCAAAAATCATTTCAGCAATTTACTAAAAGATCTCTCAACTTATAACTCAATTGCAATTTATTATTGATTGATTGACTGATTGATATCCTACGCTAAGACTCTTTTCTTATGTCTGCTTTAGTATGCTTTTAATATGTTCCAATTAACGAGCGATCACTGTATTCAATTTATTGTATGCTAGGCAGGTGGACAACTAGAAACCATTCAAGAACTAAATGTTGAGCTCTACAAGTCCCAAAAATATATAAATATACAAATAAGTAGAGTTGTTAACCTAACTGTAACTCAAAGTGCAACGGCTTAACAATATGTTTATATTTTAGAAGGAATATAAAATGTATGTTGCCTTTAGTACTAGTACTATATATATAAATATATATAGTAACAAAGTCATATGTTATAGATATATATAAACCTATAATACATAGTGCTAACAAGTTGTTGAAGATTCTGCAAATTATAATCTATTAGCTGAATGCCCCAAGCCCCCTCTTAAGTATTCCAAGCATTCCCAATTGCATCGTGATGTATAGAGCTGACTTATTACATATAGTATATGAAATATATTCAAACGATATGCATATAAATACTCTCTAAATGCTTTAAATTTAATTTAAATATACTGAAAATCAAGTCTATCTAGTCAAATAACAATGTAATTATATAAATATGTATGTATGTATCAATACATGTTAATGGGACTACATATACACACATACAAATCCACACAAACACACGCTAATACATATATATATATATACAAAGAAAATAAAACTTATCCTAACTGAAGCCTTTCATTTCGTACTAACCCAAATATAATCGCATTATATGACGAACGTCTTGGAAGAACTGGTACAAAAGATTCTTGCCTTTTTTGTCTTTATCAACAGGATTGCAATGCCTCGCTGACCCACAAAACGGAGCTAATGAGTAAACTAGAGTGCCAAAAGGAAGATATGGCCAGCACAATTGAACAATTAGAGAAAAAGTAAGAACTGAATCGAGTTTGTTGATAGATGATACATGAATTGGAAAATGTTGCATTGATTGAAGCTTTATAGAGGAGATAGAAAGACAATAATTGAGTTGACCTAATGATCATGATATTTGGGAATAATTTGACATACGTGTTTCGCTGAATAAAAAATATGAGCTGTCTTTGTCACGTTCGATTGTGATTATAGGGGTCAAATCAGAGTGCAATCTGCTTTTTCTGAGCTTGATTAATATAACAATTAAAATATATGTACTTTTCTAACTTTCATAATATAACTTGTTCTTGGACGCAAAAGCTTTACTCGATGATTTAGAGACATGCTTTTGCTTGCATGAAAAGAGATAGAACAGAGATAAGCATAATGACTTGAGAGCTGATCATGAACTAGACTGTATTTATGTATATAGTTATATCGGCTCTATATTCTATATTTCCTAGCAATATTTTTAAAAGTGTATCAAAGTTGTTAGTAAATCGTTTTATAGTGAGGTACTTATTTAAAAGATATTAAACTTTAAAAATGTAGAAAAATTCAAATAAACTAGATCAACAAGTTTTCAGACTACCCTCGTACTATACATTCTCGACCATAAGCATACGCCCCTTAATATGAACGGCATTAAAAATTTTAATTTTGCTATCCGCAGATGGACTAATGATAAGAGCAACTTGGGCGAGATATTGAAGACCACCTCTCAAACGCTGTCCACGCAGGTGAGCGCTTGCGAAGAACGTGCGGCACGGGCAGAGGCTGAGACGCGCATTGAGCGGGAGTGGCGCGTATCCTTGCAGGAAAAGGAGCTGAAGCTGAAGGAGAAGATAGCGACGCTGCAGATGTGCGTGAAGGAGCTCAATGAGGAGAGGCAGAAGAACGAGAAGCTGAAGCTGGACTTGGAGAAGGTGCGCGCCCAATGGTCGGAAGCGCAGACAACGCTCGAGGAGCTGGGCATACAGCTGAGCGTTAGTAAGCTGAAAATATCAGAGTTCCAGGACAACGAACGACGTCAACTGCGGCAGCAGCAGCAGCTGCTCTCTGGCTCGTCGCAGTCGTTGCAGCAGACGCTGCCGGAGAATCCAGTCAGCTCACCGGGCATATGGGCGCCCGATTCCATTGCCACTCACTGCACGGCCTGCACCAGGGAGTTCAATTTGACGCGCCGGAAGCATCATTGTCGTAGCTGCGGCGAGATCTTCTGCAAGGCCTGCTCCGAGCATACCCTGCCTTTGCTCAACGCACAGGGTCAACCCGGCCGGCCGGTGCGTGTGTGCAATGCGTGCTATACGGCTACCTCTGGCAAGTGATCCACAACGAAGCTCATTTCCATATATAATATTAAACAATTGTAAGCTATTTACGTATAGTTTGTTATAAACAAATATTGTTCATCGTCAGTTTTTTTGGTAAACAGCGCTTGCGTGTTTGCAATAAATGTATTTTTATATTCCTATCATTTGAGATGAAGCCTTATTAAGTGTTAAATAAATGCACACAATACATTACATGTTTTTATTTGAATTTTCGAAACAGGTTTTGTCTCTGTTAACTTAACAGCAGTTGACTGGTCACCTTGCATTTAGGTATTTTTGTGGTATTTATTGTGTTATCGATAGTCGATAAGCTGTTGCAATTGATGACAATGCAGCCCTTTGGATTGGCGGTAAAATTTAAAATTTGCATTGGGTATTTGTCAAAGTCCCATTTTTTATCTGCACATTATCGTATAAAAATAAAATATTAAAAGAGTATGTGGTTTTAAAATATCTTCCTAAACAAATTCATTGCACAATCTCTATTCGATATTTCCTAACAATACTGATTGTACACCTGTTCTTAAGCAGCTCAGTACCCGTTATAGACCTGTTCATAAATGTATATGGTCAAAACTGTTTTCAAATAAACTCCCGGCAAAGAAACAACTGCAATTCCGACGCATTTTTTGTCAGTCAATTTGTCGGCCATTATATAAAGCCAGAGGACGCAGTTTTTTAATTAAATCAAATAAAATTCACAGCTGGCTGCGTACAAAATGGAAAAAAAAGACTACATAAATACAGCCCGAGGGTCTATAAAAGTTGTCATTACCATAACTTCAGAGTGAGAGAGTGAAAGAGAGGGCGAGCAGTATATAGGTATTAATAAACCCGATATTTGGCTGGGAACCACGCGCCCTGACTCAGGCCCAGGCATATGGACAGATTCGAGAGCTCAACTAATAACAGTTGCCCTCAACGAGCTGTCAAAGGGGCGTTTATTTCCACGCAATTGTAGTTGTAGTTGTTGTCGTTGCTTTCACACATAACTGAGGGTTAGATAACATAACTGGGCGGGTTGCTCAACTATGCAGCTATGGGGGTTAACTCATCGAAATCGGAAACAGTGTTCGCTAGCACAAAAAATTATGAAAACAATGGCTGGGAAGGTACTCAACAAAATTACATAGTATATAGATGCCATTTGAAAAAATACAAATTAGATTAAATGACAAATGAAATTGGAGAGAAACTGTACAAAGGATAACAAATATATAAATAGATGTATGTACGACCAAATATATAAATGGAAGTTCTTAATGTTTTCAAAATTTTCACTTTAACTCAGGTATTTTAATATTAGAATATATATATATATATATATATATATATATTGGATTAAATATAAAAGATATGGGGAAAAAATTATAATGTGTAAAAAATATATAATATAATAATATAAATAAATAAAAATGTATTTATATAAATATATATATATATTTTTATTTATATATATATATATATATAGATATATATATATATATATATATATATATATATATATATATATATATATATATATATATATATATTTATATAAATACATTTTTATTTATTTATATTATTATATTATATATTTTTTACACATTATAATTTTTTCCCCATATCTTTTATATTTAATCCACTATGTATTTTATTTTAAACGAAGTTCTTATAAGTTTTATGAAATTATTCTTTTGGTTTAATGATCAATCAATTGGCATACATAAAAATTGTTCTAAAATTATTCGTTTATTTTTAAGAATTTCTTTAAATTATAGTTATTCTGGTTTTTATTATTCAAATTATATTTTGTAATAAAGCATGCCACTGATTTTTCAAAGTGTACACAGAACTGAGCGAAACTGAGGCGTTGCCTCTTCTTCTGATTATTATTACAAAAATTATACATCCACGGCACAATATGTTGCGTTGTTATTATATGAATTAGCAGAGAGGCAGAGTGTCATAGCCAAAGTCAGCCCCGATGGCTGCCTGAAGAACTGTGTGACCTTGTTATGGGCACAATGTGGCCAGCTCAAATTACGCAACACAAGCAGCATAATCTGCTCAGCTAACGAGTCCTTAAATGATGCCCATTTATGTTCGGGTGTCAAATGGAAATCGCAATATTGTATAAATATATGTGTGTGTGTGTGTCTGTGTGTGTGAGTGCGAATTGTTCCTTGAGCCATGTCACGGCAATTGTTTGAAATCGGAGCATCCGGCTTGCCTGTTTGATTAGATATTTGCCAAGTCTGTGCCAAATTCCAAAGAAATGCTTTTGGCGTGTGTCAAATGACGAACAGGATATTGATACTCTATATATACACCTACCTATATGTATGTGTATGCATGTATGTGTGTGTGTGTATGTGCTATAATTCGATTACAATTACAAATAAAATCAAAGATCTGCATATGACACCAGCAAATCTTGAAATTCTGATGAACACAAAAACTTTGTGCTGTGTGAAACTTGGGCACAAAGCGAATCTTGTACGTTTCCTTGAATTTGTAGCTCCCAGCTCGAGACCTGGCCACGTGCTAGCTGAAAATGGCTTCCCGCACTCAACCACTCGCAACAGCAACAGCAGCAGCAGCAGCAGCAGCAGCAGCAGGGGGAGCAGGAGTAGCAGCAGCCCACGCCACGTATATCAGCAAAATGTAATTTCATGGCTCGACAAACTCAGTGAAATACATGAGAGTTCAAAGTTTCAGCTTGTTGCAAAGCCATGGCAAAGCACAGCCAAGACAATTCGTGGCCATGCTGGCAGATTCTGGCCGCAGGACTTGAAGCCGCCCGGAAGTTATTTAATGGGATTTCTTTATGCCCAAAGATAAGTCAAAGATTGTAAGCAAATTGTCTTGTAAAACAATATGCTGAAAGATCCCAAAATATATCTATGCACACAGAAATAGAGTAAGAAAGAGAGAGAGAGAGAGGCAGAGTGAGACTAAGAGAGAGGGGCTAGGTGGGTAGTGGGCGTGGCTGGCTAAAGGATAAGCCCAACAATTGTTGCACACACTTGAAATTAAATTAACTTTTTTCTCGCCCCCTGTCCACGCTGGAGTGGCTGCTGCGTCGCTTTGTTCAGTGCCTGCCGCTGACAGTTCCAAATGGAAAGCGTTTTTGGAGC